>NC_030680.2:33318203-34799070 GCF_000004195.4 Xenopus tropicalis | reverse complement strand
GCATCGAGATTAAAACTCCTAGACAGCCTCGCAGTAACACTCTGAATCAATCACGAGTTCACCACCTCCTGAACGACAACGGGGCATCACACACTGAACAAGACACTGAGTTATACTCACTGACAAGTTAAAAGTTACACTCACTGAAAGAGACATCAACTGAGTTACACTCACTGAACAAGACCACTGAGCTACACTCAAATTCAGCACTGAGTTCGAACCAGAACAATGAGCTACACTCACTGAACTTGACCACTGAGTTCCTCGAACACGAACACTGAGCGAACCAATGCGACCACTGAGTTTACACTCATTGAACCAAGAACAATGAGCTACACTCACTGACAAGACCACTGAGCTTCACTCATTGACCAGAACAATGAGCTAACTTGCACCGAACCACTGAGTTACACTCCTGAACAAGACCACTGAGCTACACTCAATGAACCAGACACTGGAGTTACACTCATTGACGACGAGCTACACATGAGCTGGTAACGCACTCACTGAGCAATCGACGCACTGAGGTACACTCACTGAACAAGACCACTGAGTTACACTCATTGAACCAGAACACTACATCATGAGTACACTCAACTGGAACAAGACCACTGAGTTACACTCATTGACCAGAACACTGAGCTACACACTGAACAAGACATGCAGCTACACTCATTGAACCAGAACAATGAGCTACACTCAGAAACCCACTGAGTACACTCATGACAGACCACTGAGCTACACTCACACTCGAACAGATCACTGGGAGTTACACTCTAAAGACGACATCTGAGTTACACTCACATGAACCAGAACACTGAGCTACACTCACTGAACCAGAAACTGATAGCTACACTCACTGATACAGAACACTGAATAGTCTAACCACTCACTGAACTAAGAAACCACTGATTGAACCAGAAAATGAGTACACTCACTGAAACACTAGACCACTGAGTTACACTCACTGAACAAGAACACTGAAGCTACA
Organism: Xenopus tropicalis; assembly: GCF_000004195.4. NCBI lineage: Eukaryota > Metazoa > Chordata > Amphibia > Anura > Pipidae > Xenopus > Xenopus tropicalis. The sequence continues at coordinate 34,798,079 of NC_030680.2, read as the reverse complement.
TCATGATCAGAATCACTGGCAGTTACACTCAATGAAGACCAGGTTCACTGCTGTTACACCAACTGAAGCAGCGACACAGAGCATCACACACTGACAGACCACTGAGTTAACTCACTGACATAGACCACTACAGATATACTCACTGAACAGATCACAGTTCACTCATGAAAGAGATCCAACAGAGTTACAGACTCCACTGAACCAAGAACCACTGAGATTACTCATTGAACCAGAAACACACTGAGCTTACAACCTCACTGAACTTAACACTGAGTTAAACTCACTGAACTCGAACACTGAGCTAAACTCAATGACAAGACCACTGAGTTACACTCATTGAACCAGAAACACTGAGCTATACTCAATGAAAAAGACCACTGAGTTACACTCCATGAACAGAAATGAGCTACACTCACTGAACAAGACCACTGAGCTACACTCATTGAACAAGAACACTGAGCTACACTCACTAGACATCGAGCTACACTCACTGAACCAGAACAATTGAGCTACACTCACTGAATTGACCACTGATTTAAACTCACTGAACTCGAACACTGAGCTACACTCACTGAACCAGAACACTGAGCCTACACTCACTGAACAAGACCACTGAGTTACACTCACTGAACAAGAACACTGAGCTACACTCAATGAACCAGATCATGAGTTCTCACTCATGAACAGTCAACGGAGCATCACACACTGAACAAGACCACTAGTTTACACTCACTGAACAAGAACACTGAGCACACTCACTGAACCAGATCACGTGAGTTACACTCACTGAACAAGACCACTGAGCTACAACTCAATGAACAAGACCACTGAGTTACACTCATTGAACCAGACAATGAGCTACACTCACTGAAACTTGACCACTGAGTTACACTCACTGAACTCCGAACACTGAGCTACACATCATCATGAACAAGACACTGAGTTACAACACTTCACTTGAACAAGAAACAATGAAAGCTTACAACTCACTGAACCAGAACACTGAGCTACACTCACTGAAAAGAAACTGAGCTACACTCACTGAACCAGAACACTGAGCTACCCTCACTGAACAAGACCACTGAGTTACACTCACTGAACAAGAACACTGAGTTTACACTCAATGAACAGATCAACCGAGTTACACTCAATGAACAAGACAACGGAGCATCAACACTGAACAAGACAACTGAGTTATACTCACGTGAACCAGATAAACAAAGTTACACTCACTGAAAGAGATCACTGAGTTACACTCACTGAACAAGACCTACTTGAGCTACACTCATGAACAAGACCCACTGAGATTCCAGACTCACTGAACTCGAACACTGAGCTACACTCACTGACAAGACCACTGAGCTTCACTCATTGAACCAGAACAATGAGCTACACTCACTGAACAAGACCACTACTGATGATTACACTCATTGAACAAGACCACTGAGCTAACAACTCACTAACCAGATCAACTGAGTTACACTCACTGAAAGAGATCACTGAGTTAACACTCACTGAACAAGACCCACTGAGTTACACTCACTGAACCAGACAAAGTTACAACTCACTGAAAGCAGATTACTGAGTTACACTCACTGAACAAGACCACCAGAGCTAAAACTCATTGAACAAGAACACTGAGCTACACTCACTAAACCATAACACTGAGCTACACTCACTGAACCAGAACAATAAGCTACACTCACTGACACTTGACCCACTTGAGATACACTCACTGAACTAGAACACTGAGCTACACTCACTGAACTCGAACATTGAGTTACACTCCACTGAACTCGAACATTGAGTTACACTCACTGAACCCCGAACACTGAGCTACACTCACTGAACCAAAACACTGAGCTACACTCACTGAACAGAACACTGAGCTACACTCACTGAACCAGAACACTGAGCTACACTCACTGAACCAGAACACTGAGCTACACTGCACTGAACAGACACACTGAGTAACACTCTCTGAACCAGAACACTGAGCTAACTCACTGACAGACACTGAGCACACTCACTGAACAGAACATGAGCTACACTCACTGAACTAGAACACTGAGTTACACTCACTGAACAAGACCACTGAGTTACACTCACTGAACCAGAATCACAAAGTTACACTCACTGAAAGAGATCACTGAAGTGACACTCACTGAACAAGACCACTGAGATACACTCAATGAACAAGACCACTGAGTTAAACTCACTGAACTCGAACACTGAGCTACACTCATGAACAAGACCACTGAGTTACACTCATTGAAACAGAAAAATGTGCTACACTCACTGAACAAGACCATGAGCTACAACTCATTGAACAAGAAACATGAGCTACACTTACTGAACTCAACACTGGCTACACACTGCACTGAACCAGAACACTGAGCTACTCACTGAACAGACAATGAGCCTACACTCACGTTGAGAACTTGACCACTGAGCTACACTCATTGAACAAGACAATTGAGTTACACTCATTGAAAACCAGAACAATGAGCTATACTCAATGAACAGGAACACTGAGGCGACACTCACCTGAACCAGAACACTGAGCTACACTCACTGAACAAGACTACCAAGCTACACTCACGAACCAATCACTGAGTTATACTCAATGAACAAGACAACAAGAGCATCACTCACTGAAACAGATCACAAAGTTACACTCACTGAAAGAGATCACTGAGTTACACTCACTGAACAAAACCACTGAGCTACACTCAATGACACAGCCACTGGTTTACACTCATTGAACAAGAACACTGAGCTACACTCACTAAACCAGAACACTGAGCTAAACTCAACTGTACCAGAACAATGAGCTACACTCACTGAACTTGACCACTGAGATAACCTCACTGAACTAGAACACTGAGTTACACTCATTGAACAAGACCATGAGTTACACTCAGTGAACAAGACACTGAGTTACACTCAATGAACAAGACCACTGAGATTACACTGCATTGAGCCAGAACAATGAGCTACACTCACTGAACAAGACCACTGAGTTACACTCACTGAACTCGAACACTGAGCTACACTCACTGAACCAGAACACTGATCTAAACACTCACTGAACCAAAACAATCAGCTTCACTCACTGAACTTGACCACTGAGATACACTCATGAACTAGAACACTGAGCTACACTCACTGAATCGAAATTGAGTACAACTCACTGAACCTGAACAACTGAGCCTACACTCACTGAACCAGAACACTGAGCTACACTCACTGAACCAGAACACTGAGCTACACTCACTGAACCAGAACACTGAGCTACACTCACTGAACCAAACACACTGAGCTACACTCAGCTGAAACCAGAAACACTGAGCTACACTCACTGAACTGAACACCACGAACAATGAGCCTACACTGACACTGAACAAGACCACTGAGTACACTCATTGAAACAAGACCACTGAGCTACACTCACTGAACCAGATCACTGGGTTACACTCAATGAAACAAGAACAACCGAGCAATGACACTGCACTGAACAAAGACCCACTGAGTTACACTCACTGAACAAGACCCCTGAGTTACACTACTCTGAACCAGATAAACAAAGTTAGCACTCAGCAGAACCAGATCACACAGTTACACTCACTGAAAGAGATACTGAGTGACTCACTGAACAAGACCACTGAGATAACACTCAAATGAACAAGACACTGAAGTTAAACTCACTGAACTCGAACACTGAGCTACAACCCAATGAAAAGACCACTGGATACACTCACTAAACCAGAAACACTGGACTACACTCACTGAATCAAGAAACTGAGCTACTACTAACTGAACAAGAACACTGAGCTTTAACACTCACTGACACCAGAACTCTGAGCTACACTCCTGACTAGAACAATGAGCTACACTCACTGACAAGAACCACTGAAGTTACCTCATTGACATAAGTTACATAGTTAGTTACATAGTTACATAGGGTTGAAAAAAGACCAGTGTCCATCAAGTTCAACCCATCCAAGTAAACCCAGCACACACAACCCACACCTACCAATCTATATACTCACATACATAAACTATATATACAACCACTAATACTAACTGTAGATATTAGTATCACAATAGCCTTGATATTCTTTTTTTTTTTTTTTTACAAGACCACTGAGTTACACTCATTGAACAAGAACAATGAGCTACACACTGAACAAGACCACTGAGTTACACTCACTGAACTGAAACACTGAGCTACACTCACTGAACCAGAACAATGAGCTACACTCACTGAACTTGACCACTGAGCTACAACTCATTGAACAAGACCACTGAGTTCCACTCATTGAACCCAGAACACTGAGCTACACTCACTGAACAAGACCACTAAGCTACACTCACTGAACCAGATCACTGAGTTATACTCAATGAACAAGACAACAGAGCATCACTCACTGAAACAGATCACAAAGTTACACTCACTGAAAGAGATCACTGAGTTACACTCACTGAACAAGACCACTGAGCTACACTCAATGAACAAGACCACTGAGTTACACTACAAACTGAACTCAAACAACTGAGCTACACTCACTGAACCAGAACAATGAGCTACACTCACTGAACTTGACCATGAGCTACACTCATTGAACAAGACACAGAGTTACACTCATTGAAACGAACACCTGAGCTACACTCACTGAACACGAACCACTAAGCTACACTCACTGAACGGCAGATCACTGAGTTATACTGCAATGAAACAAGACAACAGAGCATCACTCACTGAAACAGATCACAAAGTTACACTCACTGAAAGAGATCACTGAGTTACACTCACTGAGACAGACCACTGAGCTACACTCAATGAAACAGACACTAGTTAACTAACTGAACTCGAACACGTGAGCTACACTCAATGAACAAAGACCACTGAGATACACTCACTAACCAGAACACTGAGCTTACAATCACTGAACAAGAACACTGAGTCTACACTAAACTGAACCAAGAAACACTGAGCTACACTCACTGAACCAGAACTCTGAGCTACACTCTTGAACTAGAACAACTGAGCTACACTCACTGAACAAGACCAACTGAGTTACACTCATTGAACAAGTTACATAGTTATGTTACATAGTTACCATAGGGTTGAAACAAAAGACCAAGTGTCCCATCAAGTTCAAACCCATCCAAGTAAACCCAGCACACACAGTGAACCCACACCTACCAAATCTTATATACTCACATAACATAACTATATAGTACACCACTAATACTAACTGTAAGATATTAGTAATCAACAAATAGTGGAATTCTTTTTTTTTTTTTTACAAGACCCACTGAGTTACACTCATTGAACAAGAACAATGAGCTACACTCACTGAACAAGACCACTGAGTTACACTCACTGTAACTGAACACCTGAGGCTACACTCACTGAACCCAGAACAAGAGCTACACTCAACTGAACTTGACCACTGAGCTACACTCATTTGAACAAGACCACTGAGTCCACTCATTGACCAGAACACTGAGCTACACTCACTGAACAAGACCACAAGCTACACTCACTGAACGCAGATGCACTGAGTTTATACTCAATGAAACAAGACAACAGAGCATCACTCACTGAAACAGATCACAAGTTACACTCACTGAAAGAGATCACTGAGTTACACTCACTGAACAAGACCCACTGAAATTACACTCAATGAACAAGACCATGAGTTAACACTCACTGAGAACTCTCAACAACTGAGCTACACTGCACTGAACCAGAACAATAGCTACCACTCACTGAACTTGCCCACTGGCTACACTCATTGAACAAGACGCACAGAGTTACACTCATTGAACGAGAAACCTCGAGGCTACGACATCACCTGGAACAAGACCACCTAAGCTACACTCACTGAACCAGATCACTGAGTTATACTCAATGAACAAGACAACGAGCATCACTCACTGAAACAGATCACAAAGTTCACACTCACTGAAAGAGATCACTGAGTTACACTCACTGAACATGACCACTGAGCTACACTCAATGAACAGACCCATGAGTTTACACTCACTGAACTCAAACACTGAGCTAACACTCACTAAACCAGAACACTGGAGCTATCACTCACTGAACCAGAACAATGAGCTACACCTCACTGAACTTGACCACTGAATTACACTCCACTGAACTAGAACACTGAGTTACACTCACTGAACAAGAACACTGAGTTACACTACATGAACCCGAACACTGAGCTACACTCACTGAACCAGAACACTGAGCTAAACTCACTGAACCAGAAACTGAGCTAAACTCACAGAAAGAGAACACTGAGCTACACTCACTAAACAAGAACACTGAGCTACCACTCACTTAACTAGAACAATGAGCTATACTCACTGAACAAGACCACTGAGTTACACTCAGTGAACAAGAACACTGAGTTACACTCAATGAACAAGACCACTGAGATTACACTCATTGAACCAGAAACAATGAGCTACACTCACTGAACTTGAACCACTGAGTTACACTCACTGAACTCGAACACTGAGCTACACTCACTGAACCAGAACACTGAGCTACACTCACTGAACCAGAATAATGAGCTACACTCACTGAACTTGATAACCACTGAGATACACTCACTAAACAAGAACTCTGAGTTATACTCACTGAATTCGAACACTGAGCTACACTCACTGAACCAGAACACTGAGCTACACTCACTGAACAAACACTGAGCTACACTCACTGAACAAGAACAATGAGCAACACTCCACTGAACACGAACACTGAGCTAAACCATCATGACTAGAACAATGAGCTACACTCACTGAACAAGAAAACTGAGTTACACTCACTGAAAGACGATACCTCATGACAAGACCTGAGTTACACTCATTTAACAGAACATGAGCTACACTCACTGAACCCAGAACACTGAGCTAACACTCACTGGAACGCAGAACACTGAGCTACACTCACTGACACCGAGACAATGAGCTACACTCACTGAACAAGACCACTGAGCTTCACTCATTTGAACCAAAGCACACTGAGTTACACTCAATGACAAAGACCACTGAGTTACATCTCATTGAACCAGACAATGAGTAACACTCACTGAACAAGACCACTGAGCTTCACACATTGAACCAGAACAATGAGCTACACTCACTGAACAAGACCACTGAGTTACACTCATTGAACAAGACCACTGAGCTACACTCACTGAACCAGATCACTGAGTTACACTCACTGAAAGGAGATCACTGACGTTACACTCACTGAACAAGACCACTGAGCTACACTCAACTGAACCAGAACACTGACTCACTCACTGAATCAGAACACTGAGTTACACTCACTGAACTAGACCTGGCTACACTACTGAACAAGACCACTGAGTTACACTCACTGAACAAAGAACACCTGAGCTACATCAATGAACAGATCACTGAAGTTACACTCAATGAACCAGGTCACTGTGTTACACTCAATGAACAGGACAACGAGCATCACACACTGAACAAGACCACAGAGTTAAACTCACTGAACAAGACCACTGAGTACTACCTCAACACTGAACCAGATCACAAAGTTACACTCACTGAAAGAGATACAGTAGTTACACTCACTTGAACAAGACCACTGAGTTTACTCATTGAACCAGAATACTGAGCTACACTCATGAACTTAACCACTGAGTTAACTCACTGAACTCGAACACTGAGCTAAACTCAATGAACAAGACCACTGATTACACTCATTGAACCAGAACATCTGAGCTACTACTCATGAAAAAGACACTGAGTTACACTCATTGAACCAGAACAATGAGCTACACTCACTGAACAAGAACCACTGAGCTCACTAACTCATTGAACAAGATCACTGAGCTACACTCACTAACCCAGAAAATGAGCTACCTCACTGAACCAGAACATGAGCTAACACTCACTGAACTGACCACTGAGTTATACTCACTGAACTCGAACACCCTGAGCTACACTCACTGAACCAGAACACTGAGCTACACTCACTGACACAAGACCACTGAGTTACACTCACTGAACAAGACACTGAGCTACACTCATGAACCAGATCACTGAGTTACACTCAATGAACAAGTCAACGGAGCATCACACATTGAACAAGACCACTGAGTTATACTCACTGAACAAGATCACAAAGTTACACTCACTGAAAGAGACACTGAGCTTACACTCACTGAACAAGACCACTGAGCTACACTCAATGAAAAGACCACTGAGTTACACTCATTGACCAGAACAATGAGCTACACTCACTGAATTACCACTAAGTACACCTACTGAACTCGAACACTGAGCTACACTCAATGAACAAGACCACTGAGTTAACACTCATGAACAGAACAATGAAGCTACACTCACTGAACTAGATACACTGAGTCTACACTCACTGAACTAAAAGAACACTGAGCTACACTCACTGAACCAGAACACTGAGCTACACCTCACTGAACAAGACCACTGAGTTACACTCACTGAAAAGAAACTGAGCTACACTCAATGAACCAGATCACGAGTTACACTCAATGAACAAGTCAACGGAGCATCACACACTGAACAAGACCACTGAGTTATACTCACTGAACCAGATCACAAAGTTACACTCACTGAAAGAGATCACTGAGTTACACTCACTGAAAAAGACCTGAGCTACACTCAATGAACAAGACCACTGAGTTACACTCATTGAACCAGAACAATGAGCTACACTCACTGAACTTGACCACTGAGTTACACTCACTGAACTCGAACACTGAGCAACACTCAATGAACAAGACCACTGAGTTACACTCATTGAACCAGAACAATGAGCTACACTCACTGACAAGACCACTGAGCTTCACTCATGAACCAGACAATGAGCTAACCTCACTGAACAAGACCACACTGAGTTACACTCATTGAACAAGACCACTGAGTACAACTCAATGAAGCAAGACCATGAGTTACACTCATGAACTAGAACAATGAGCTACACTCACCATGAACAAGACCACTGAGCTTCACTCATGAACCAGAACAATGAGCTACACTCACTGAACAAGACCACTGAGCTTCAACTGCAATCAGAACACTGAGTTACACTCAATGAACAAGACCACTGAGTTACACTCACATTGAACAGAACAATGAGCTACACTCACTGAACAAGACACACTGAGCTCACACATTGAACCAGAAAATGAGCTACACCACTGAACAAACACTGAGCTTACACTCACTTGAACAGAGACACTGAGCTACACTCACTGAACCAGACACTGAGTTACACTCACTAAAAGAGATCACTGAGTTACACCCACTGAACAAGACCACTGAGCTACACTCACTGAACCAGAACACTGAGTACACTCACTGAATCAGAACACTGAGTTACACTCAACTGAACTAGAACACTGTGCTACACTCACTGAACAAGACCACTGAGTTACACTCACTGAACAAGAACACTGAGCTACACTCAATGAATCAGATCACTGAGTTACACTCAATGAACCAGGTCACTGTGTTACACTCAATGAACAGGACAACGGAGCATCACCACTGAAACAAGACCACAGAGTTAAACTCACTGAACAAGACCACTAGATATACTCACTGAACCAGATCACAAAGTTACCTCACTGAAAGAGATCACAGAGTTACACTCACTGAACAAGACCACTGAGTTACTCATTGAACCAGAACACTGAGCTACACTCACTGAACTTAACCACTGAGTTAAACTCACTGAACTCGAACACTGAGCTAAACTCCAATGAACAAGACCACTGAGTTACACTGCATTGAACCAAGAACACTGAGCTATACTCAATGAAAAAGACCACTGAGTTACACTCATTGACCAGAACAATGAGCTACCTCACTGAAAAGACACTGAGCTACACTCATTGAACAAGAACACTGAGCTACACTCACTAAACCAGAACAATGAGCTACACTCACTGAACCAGAACAATGAGCTACACTCACTGAACTTGACCACTGAGTTAAACTCACTGAACTCGAACACTGAGCTACACTCACTGAACCAGAACACTGAGCTACACTCACTGAACAAGACCACTGAGTTACACTCACTGAACAAGAACACTGAGCTACACTCAATGAACCAGATCACTGAGTTACACTCAATGAACAAGTCAACGGAGCATCACACACTGAACAAGACCACTGAGTTAACTCACTGAACAAGACACTGAGCTACACTCACTGAAAGATCACTGAGTTTACACTCACTGAACAGACCACTGAGGCTACACTCAATGAACAAGACCACTGAGTTCACTCATTGAACCAGAACAATGAGCTACACTCACTGAACTTGACCACTGAGTTACACTCACTGAACTCGAACACTGAGCTACACTCAATGAACAAGACCACTGAGTTACACTCATTGAACAAGAACAATGAGCTACACTCACTGAACCAGAACACTGAGCTTACACTCACTGAAAAAGAAACTGAGCTACACTCACTGAACCAGAACACTGAGCTACCCTCACTGAACAAGACCACTGAGTTACACTCACTGAACAAGAACACTGAGCTTACACTCAATGAACCAGATCACCGAGTTACACTCAATGAACAAGACAACGGAGCATCACACACTGAACAAGACAACTGAGTTATACTCACTGAACCAGATCACAAAGTTACACTCACTGAACAAGAGATCACTGAGTTACACTCACTGAACCAGACCTCTGAGCTAACAATCAATGAACAAGACCACTGAGTTACACTCACTGAACTCGAACATGAGCTACACTCACTGAACAAGACCACTGAGCTTCACTCATTGAACCAGAACAATGAGCTACACTCACTGACAAGACCACTGAGTTACACTCATTGAACAAGACCACTGAGCTACACTCACTGCACCAGATCACTGAGTTAACTACTCACTGAAAGAGATTCACTGAGTTACACTCACTGAACAAGACCACTGAGTTACACTCACTGAACCAGATAACAAAAGTTTACACTCACTGAAAGAGATCACTGAGTTACACTCACTGAACAACACACAGAGCTAACTCATTGAACAAGAACACTGAGCTACACTCACTAAACCATAACACTGAGCTACACTCACTGAACCAGAACAATAAGCTACACTCACTGAACTTGACCACTGAGATACACTCACTGAACTAGAACACTGAGCTACACTCACTGAACTCGAACATTGAGTTACACTCACTGAACTCGAACATTGAGTCACTCACTGAAACCCGAACCTGAGCTACACTCACTGAACAGAACACTGAGCTACACTCACTGAACAGAAACACTGAGCGTACACTCACTGAACCAGAACACTGAGCTACACTCACTGAACAGAACACTGACTACATGCACTGAACAGCTAGCACACCACTGAACCAGAAACTGAGCTACAACTCCTGAACCAGAACACTGAGCTACACTCACTGAACCAGAACACTGAGCTACACTCACTGAACCAGACACTGAGCTACACTCACTGAACTAGAACACTGAGTTACACACTGAACAAGACCACTGAGTTACACTCCACGAACCAGATCACAAAGTTACACTCACTGAAAGAGATCACTGAGTGACACTCACTGAACAAGACCACTGAGATACACTCAATGACACAAGACCACTGAGTTAAACTCACTGAACTCGAACACTGAGCTACACTCAATGAACAAGACCACTGAGTTACACTCATTGAAACAGAAAAATGTGCTACACTCACTGAACAAGACCACTGAGCTACACTCATTGAACAAGAACACTGAGCTACACTTACTGAACTCAAAACTGAGCTACACTCACTGAACCAGAACACTGAGCTACACTCACTGAACCAGAACAATGAGCCTACACTCACTGAACTTGACCACTGAGCTTACACTCATTGAACAGACCATTGAGTTACATCATTGAACCAGAACAATGAGCTATACTCAATGAACAGGAACACTGAGCGACACTCACTGAACCAGAACACTGAGCTACACTCACATGAACAAGACCACCAAGCTACACTCACTGAACCAGATCACTGAGTTATACTCAATGAACAAGACAACAGAGCATCACTCACTGAAAACAGATCACAAAGTTACACTCACTGAAAGAGATCACTGAGTTACACTCACTGAACAAAACCACTGAGCTACACTCAATGAACAAGACAACTGAGTTACACTCATTGAACAAGAACACTGAGCTACACTCACTAAACCAGAACACTGAGCTAAACTCACTGTACCAGAACAATGAGCTACACTCACTGAACTTGACCACTGAGATACACTCACTGAACTAGAACACTGAGTTACACTCATTGAACAAGACCACTGAGTTACACTCAGTGAACAGAAACACTGAGTTACACTCAATGAACAAGACCACTGAGATTACACTCATTGAGCCAGAACAATGAGCTACACTCACTGAACAAGACCACTGAGTTACACTCACTGAACTCGAAACTGAGCTACACTCACTGAACAGAACATGACACACTCACTGAACCAAACAATCAGCTACACTCACTGACTTGACCACTGAGATACACTCACTGAACTAGAACACTGAGCTACACTCACTGAACTCGAACATTGAGTTACACTCACTGACCAGAACACTGAGCTAACACTCACTGAACCAGAACACTGAGCTACACTCACTGTAACAACCTGAGCTACACTCACTGAACCAGAAACTGAGCTAACTCACTGAACCAAAACACTGAGCTACCACTCACTGAACCAGAACACTGAGCTACACTCACTGAACCAGACACATGAGCTACACTCACTGACAAGACCACTGAGTTACACTCATGAACAAAAACAGACCCACTGAAAGCTACACTCACTGAACCAGATCCTGGTTACACTAATGAACAAGACAACGAGCATCACTCACTGAACAAAGACACTGAGTTACACTCACTGAACAAGACCCCTGAGTTACACTCACTGAACCAGATAACAAAGTACACTCACAGAACCAGATCACACAGTTACACTCACTGAAGAGAGATCACTGAGTGACACTCACTGAACAAGACCACTGAGATACACTCAATGAACCAAGACCACTGAGTTAAACTCACTGAACTCGAACTGAGCTACACTCAATGAAACAGACCACTGAGGATACACTCACTAAACCAGAACACTGAGCTACACTCACTGAACAAGAACACTGAGCTAACACTAACTGAACAAGAACACTGAGCTAACACTCACTGAACCAGAACTCTGAGCTACACTCATTGAACTAGAACAATGAGCTACACTCACTGAACAAGACACTGAGTTACACTCATTGAACAATAGTTACATAGTTAGTTACATAGTTACATAGGGTTGAAAAAAGACCAGTGTCCTACAAGTTCAACCATCCAAGTAAACCCAGCAACACACAACCCACACCTACCAATCTATATACTCACATACATAAACTATATATACAACCACTAATACTAACTGTAGATATTAGTATCACAATAGCCTTGGATATTCTTTTTTTTTTTTTTTACAAGACCACTGAGTTTACACTCATTGAACAAGAACAATGAGCTACACTCACTGAACAACCACTGAGTTACACTCACTGAACTACACACTGAGCTACACCACTGAACCAGAACAATGAGCTACACTCACTGAACTTGACCACTGAGGCTACACTCATTGAACAAGACCACTGAGTTCCACTCATTGAACCAGAACACTGAGCTACACTCACTGAACAAAGACCACTAAGCTACACTCACTGATACCAGAATCACTGAGTAATACTCAATGAACAGACACAGAGCATCACTCACTTGAACAGATCACAAAGTTACACTCACTGAAAGAGATCACTGAGTTACACTCACTGAACAAGACCACTGAGCTACACTCAATGAACAAGACCACTGAGTTACACTCACTGAACTCAAAACACTGAGCTACACTCACTGAACCAGAACATGAGCTACACTCACTTGAACTTGACCACTGAGGCTATCACTCATTGAACAAGACCACAGAGTTACACTCATTGAACCAGAAACACTGAGCTACACTCCCTGAACAAGACCACTAAGCTACACCACTGAACCAGATCCTGAGTTATACTCAATGAACAAGACAACAGAGCATCACTCACTGAAACAGACACAAAGTTACACTCACTGAAGGAGATCACTGAGTTACACTCACTGAACAAGACCACTGAGCTACCACTCAATGAACAAGACCAGACTGAGTTAACTCACTGAAACTCGAACACTGAGCTACACTCACTATGAACAAGACCACTGAGATACACTCACTAAACCAGAACATACTTGAGCTTACACTCACTGAACAAGAACACTGAGCTACACTAACTGAACAGAACACTGAGCTAACATCACTGAACCAGAACTCTGAGCTACACTCATTGCTAGAACAATGAGCTACACTCACTGAAACAAGACCACTGAGTTTACACTCATTGAAAACAATAGTTACATGAGCATAGTTACATGTTGAACCAGTTCATCATCAACTCAAGAACCCACAACACGAACCACACCTAACCATCTATATACTCACATACATAAACTATATTACAACCACTAATAACCTAACTGAAGATATGTACACTAGCATGGATATCTTTTTACAGACACTGAGTTAACCTCACTGTGAACAAGAACAAATGAGACTAACCTCACTGAACAAGACCATCTGAGTTACACTACCACTGACTGAACACACTGAGCTACACTCACTGAACCAGAACAATGAGCTAACAACTCACTGACTTGACACTGAGCTACACTCATTGAAACCAAGACCACAGTAGTTACACTCATTGAACCAGAACACTGAGCTACATCACTGAACAAGACCAACTAAGCTACACTCACTGCACCAGATACACTTGGAGTTATACTCATGAACAAGACAACAGAGATCACTCACTGAAACAGATCACAAAGTTACACTCACTGAAAGAGATCACTGAGTTACACTCACTGAACATGACCACTGAGCTACACTCAATGAACAAGACCACTGAGTTACAACTCAACTGAACTCACAAACACACTGAGCTACACTCATTAAAACCAGAACACTGAGCTACACTCACTGAACCAGAACAATGAGCTACACTCACTGCAAACTTGACCACTGAGATACACTCACTGAACTAGAACACTGAGTTACACTCAACTGAACAAGAACACTGAGTTACACTCACTGAACACGAACACTGAGCTACACTCACTGAACCAGAACACTGAGCTAACTCACTGAACCAGAACACTGAGCAAACTCACAGAACAAAACTGAGCTACACTCACTAACAGAACACTGAGCTACACTCACTTAACTAGAACAATGAGCTATACTCACTGAACAAGACCACTGAGTTACACTCAGTGAACAAGAACACTGAGTTACACTCAGTGAACAAGACCACTGAGATTACACTCATTGAACCAGAACAATGAGCTACACTCACTGACTTGACCACTGAGTTACACTCACTGAACTCGAACATCATGAGCTACACTCACTGAACCAGAACACTGAGCTTACACTCACTGAACAGAATAATGAGCTACACTCACTGAACTTGACCACTGAGATACACTCACTAAACAAGAACTCTGAGTTATACTCACTGAATTCGAACACTGAGCTACACTCCACTGAACCAGAACACTGAGGCTACACTCACCTGAACAAAAACACTGACTACACTCACTGAACAAGACACTGAGCAACACTCACTGAACACGAACACTGAGCTACACTCACTGCAACTAGAACAATGAGCTTACACTGCACTGAGCAAGAAACTGAGTTACACTCATGAACAAGAACATCTGAGTTACACTCAATGAAACAAGACCACTGAGTTACACTCATTTAACCAGAACAATGAGCTACACTCACTGAACCAGAACACTGAGCTACACTCACTGAACCAGACACTGAGCTACACTCTCACTGAACCAGACAATGAGCTCACTCACTGAACAGACCACTGAGCTTCACTCATTGAACGCAGAACACTGAGTTAAACACTCAATGAACAAGACCACTGAAGTTACACTCATTGAACCAGAACAATGAGCTACACTCACTGAACAAGACCACTGAGCTTCACACATTGACAGAACAATGAGCTACACTCACTGAACAAGCCACTGAGTTACACTCATTTGAACAAGACCACTGAGCTACACTCACTGAACCAGATCACTGAGTTACACTCCTGAAAGAGATCACTGAGTTTACACTCATGAACAAAGACCACTGAGCTACACTCACTGAACCAGAACACTGAGCTACACTCACTGAATCAGAACACTGAGTTACACTCACTGAACTAGAACACTGTGCTACACTCACTGACAAGACCACTGAGTTACACTCACTGAACAAGACACTGGAGCTACACTCAATGAATCAGATCACTGAGTTACATCTCAATTGAACCAGGTCACTGTGTTCACACTCAATGAACAGGACAACGGAAGCATCACACACCTGAACAAGACCACAGAGTTAACTCACTGAACAAGACCACTGAGATATACTCACTGAACCAGATCCAAAGTTACACTCACTGAAAGAGATCCAGAGTTACACTCACTGAACACGACCACTGAGTTATCATTGAACCAGAATACTGAGCTACACTCACTGAACTTAACCACTGAGTTAAACTCACTGACCTCGACACTGAGTCTAAACTCAATGAACAAGACCCTGAGTTACACTCATTGAACCGAAACATGAAGCTATATCAATGAAAAAGACCACTGAGTTACACTCTTGAACAGAACCAATGAAGCTAAAACACTCACGTGAACAGACACTGAGCTAACACCATTGACAAGAACACTGAGCTACACTCACTAAACCAGACAATGAGCTACACTCACTGAACCAGAACAATGAGCTTACACTCAACTGACTTGACCACTGAGTTAAACCTCACTGAACTCGAACAAGCTGAGGCTAACACTCACTGATACCAGAACACTGAGCTACACCTCACTGACAAGACACCACGAGTTACACTTCACTGAACAAGAACACTGGAGCTACACTCAATGAAATCCGAGATACTGGTTACACTCATGACAAGTCAACGGAGCATCACAGCACTGAACAAGAACTGCACGAGTTATACTCACTGAACAAGATCACAAAGTTACAGCTCACTGAAAGAGATCACTGGGTTACACTCACTGAACAAGACCACTGAGCCTACACACTCAATGAACAAGACCACTGAGTTTACACTCATTGAACCAGAACAAATGAGCTACACTCACTGAACTTGAACCACTGAGTTACACTCATGAACTCGAACACGGAGCTACACTCAATGGACAGACCAGCTGAGTTACACTCATTGAACAAGAACAATGAGCTTAACACTCACTTGAAGCGCAGAACACTGAGCTACACTCACTGAAAAGAACACTGTAGCTACACTCACTGAACGCAGAACATGAGCTACCCTCACTGAACAAGACGCACTGAGTTTCACTACACTGAACAAGACACTGAGCTTACACTGCAATGAACCAGATCACTGAGTTACACTCAACTGACAAGACAACGGAGCATCACACACTGGAATCAAGACAACTGAGTTATACTCACTGAACCAGATCACAAAGTTCACACTCACTGAAAGAGATCACTGAGTTCACTCACTGAACAAGACCTCGGAGCTACACTCAATTGAACAAGACACTGAGTTACACTATTGAACAGAACAATGAGCTACACTCACTGAACTAGACCACTGAGTTACACCTCACTGAACTCGAAAGCACTGAGCAACACTCAATGAGACAAGACCATGAAGTTACACTCATTGAACCAGAACAATGAGCTACACTCACTGAACAAGACCACTGAGCTTCACTCATTGAACCAGAAATGGAGCTAAACTCACTGAACAGACCACTGGTTACACTCATTTGAAAAACCACTGAGCTAACACTCAATGAAGCAAGGACCACTGAGTTACACTCATTGCAAACAGAACATGAGCTACACTCACTGAACCAGAAAGCTGGAGCACACTCACTGAACCAGAACAATGAGCTACACTCACTTGAACAAGACACTGAGCTTATCATTGAACCAAGAACACTGAGTTACACTCAATGAACAAGACCAACTGAGGTTTACACTCATTGAAGCAGAAATGAGCTACAACTCACTGAACACGAACCACTGAGCTTCACAATTGAACCAAGAACATGAGCTACACATCACTGAACAAAGACACCTGGTTCACACTCATTGAACAAGACGCACTGAGCTACACTCACTGAACGCAGATCACTGAGTCACACTCACTAAAGAGAGATCGAGCTGAGTTTATCACTCATGAACAAGACCACTGAGGCTACACTCCTGAACCAGAACACTGAGCTACACTCACTGATCAGAACACTGAGTTTACACTCAACTGAAGCTGAACACTGTGGCTACAACCTCACTGAACTAAGACCACTGAGTTAACACTCCACTGACAAGAACACTGGAGCTACATCAATGAATCGAGATCACTGAGTTTACACTCAATGAACCAGGTCACTGTGTTTCAACTCAATGGAACAGGAAACGGAGCATCACACACTGAACAAGACCACAGAGGTTATAACTCACATGACAAGACCACTAAGCATATATGCCACTGAACCAGATCAACAAAGTTACGCCTGAAAGAGATCAGCAGAGTTTACACTCACTGACAGACACTGAGTTACTTTGAACAAGAAACACTGAGGCTACACTCACTGAACTTAAGCCAGACTGAGTTAAAACTCACTGAACTCGAACACTGAGCTAACTCAAATGAACAGACCACTCGAAGTTACACTCATATGAACAAACACTGAGCCTATACTCAATGAAAAAGCCACTGAGTTTACAGCTCATTGAAACCAGAACAATGAGCTACACTCACTGACAAGACCACTGAAGCTAGACACTCATTGAAGCAAGAACACTGAGCCTAGCACTCACTACAACCAGACAATGAGGCTACACCTCACTGAACAGAACACATGAGCTAACACTCACTGAAAACTTGAGCCACTGAGTTAAACTCCTGAACTCGAACACTGAGCTACACTCCACTGAACCAGAACACTGAGCTTAGATCACTCACTGACACTGAACAAGACACTGAGTTTACAACTCACTGAACAAGAACACTGAGCTACACTCAATGAACCGATCCTGAGTTACACTCAATGAACAGTAACGGAGCCATCACCACACTGAACAAAGAACGCACTGAGTTACACTACTGAACAAGACACTGAGCTTACACTCACTGAACAGATACTGAGTTTACACTCACTGAACAGACCACTGAGCTAACACTCAATGAACAAGAACCAACTGAGTTTAACACTCATTGAACCAGAACAATGAGCTACACTCACTGAACTTTTGACATGAGTACACTCACTGAACTCCGAAACTGAGCTAACTCAATGAACAATGACCAACTGAGTTACACTCATGACAAGAACAATTGAAGCTACACTATGAACCAGAACACCTGAGGCTACCTCACTGAAACAAGAACACTGAGCTACCACTCAATGAACCAGAAACTGAGCTACCTCCACTGAACAAGACCACTGAGTTCACTCACTGAAAAGAACAACTGAGTTCACTCAAATGAACCAGATCACCGAGTTACACTCAATGAAACAAGACATACCGTGAGCATCCACACACTGAACAAGACACACTGAGTTTATCTCACTGAAACCAGATCCAAAACAAAGTTACATCCTCACTGAAAGAGATCACTGGTTACACTCACTGAACAAGGACCTCTGACTAACCACTCAAGTGAACAAGACCACTGATTACCACTCCTGAACTCGAACATGAGCTAACTCTACTGACAAGACCGACTGAGCTTCACTCAATTGAACCACAGACAAATGAGCTACACTCACTGAACAAGACCCACTGAGTTACACTCATTGAAACAAGACCATGAGCTACACACTCACTGAACCAGATCACTGAGTTAAGCAACTCGCTGAGAAGCAGATCATGAGTTACAACTCCACTGACAAGACCACTGAGTTACACTCATGAACGCCAGATAACAAGTTTACACTCACTGAAGAGATCACTGAGTTACACTCATGAACAAGACCTACAGAGCTAAACTCATTGAACAAGACATTGAGCTACACTGCACTAAAACCATAGACACTGAGCTACAACTCAACTGAACCAGAAACAAAGCTAACTCACCTGAACTTGACCACTGAGATACCTCACACTGAACTAGAACCACTGGAGGTACACTCACTGAACTCTGAACATTTCGAGTTACACTCACTGAACATCGAACATTGAGTTACCCACTACACTGACTAACACCATGAACCAGAAACATGAGCTACACTCACTGAACAGAAGCACTGAGCTAACACTCACTGACCAGAACAGACCTGAGCCTACACCTCACTAACAGCACCTGAGTACACTATGACCAGAACCTGACTACTCACCTGAACTAGAACACTGAGTTACACTCACTGAACAAGACCACTGAGTTTACACTCAACTGAAACCAGATCACAAAGTTACACTCACTGAACAGAGATTCACTGGTGAACACTCACTGAACAAGACCACTGAGATTACACTCAATGAACAAGACCACTGAGCTTAAAACTCAGCTGAACTCGAACACTGAGCCTACACTCAATGAAGCAAGACCACTGAGTTACACTTCATTGAAAACCAGAACAAATGTGCTACAACTCACTGAAAGAAGCCCACTGAGCACACTCATTGAAGCAAGAACACGTGAGCTACACTTAACTGGAACTCAACACTGAGCTAGCACTCACTGAACCTAGGAACAACTGAGCTACACTCACTGAACGAGAACAATGAGCTACACTCACTGAACTTGAACCATGAGCTACACTCATTGAACATACTTGACCATTGAGTTAGCACAGTCATTGACCAGAACATATGAGCTATACTCATGACAGGAACACTGAGCCGACACTCACGAACCAGAACACTGAGCTACACTCACTGAACAAGACCTACCAAGTACACTCACATGAACCGAGATCACTGAGTTATACTCAATGAACAAGAACAACAGAGCATCAAACTGCACTGAAACAGATCACAAAGTTACACTCACTAAGAGTCACTGAGTTACACTAAACAACCACTGTAGCTACACTCCAATGAACAAGACCAACTGAGTTACACTCTTGAACTAAGAACACTGAGCTACCTCACTACAGAACACTAGCTAGACAACTCACTGTACCAGAACAATGAGCTACACTCACTGAACTTGACCAGCTGGAGATCCTCAGCTGACCTAGAACACTGAGTTACACTCATTGAACAAGACCACCTGAGTTACACCAGTGAACAAGAAACTGAGTTAGCACTCAACTCAATGAAAACAAGACCAACTGAGATTACACTCATTGAGCCAGAACATGAGTACAACTGTCACTGAACAATGACGCACACTGAGATTACACTCATGAACTGCGAACACTGAGCTTACACTCTCCATGAAAGCCAGAACTCTGATCTAACACTCACTGAACCAAAACAATCGCTTACATCACTGAACTTGGACCACTGGAGATACACTGCACATGAACTAGAACACTGAGCTAACACTCGACTGAACTCGAACAGTTGAGTTACACTCACTGACCAGAACACTGAAGCTAACACTCACTGAACCAGAACACTGAGCGCTACACTCACTGAACAAGAAGACATGAGCTTACAGCTCACTGAACAGAACACTGAGCTACACTCAGCTGAACCAAAACACTGGAGCTACACTCACTGAACCGGAACACGAGCTACAGCTCACTGAAACCGAACAATGAGCTACACTCCTGAAGCAAGACCAACTGAGTTACAACTCAATTGAACAAGACCACTGAGGCTACATCACTGACCAGATCACTCGGGTTAACACTCAATGTAACAAGACAACCGAGCATCAACTCAACTGAACAAGCACCACTGAAGTTTTACACTCACTGAACAAGACCCTGAGTTACACTCACTGAACCAGATACAAAGTTACACTCCAGAAACAGATCACGACCAGTTACACTCACTGAAAGATGATCACTGTAGTGACACCTCAACTGAACAAGACCACTGAGATACACTCAATGAACAAGAACCACTGAGTTCAAAACTCACTGAACTCGACACACTCGAGCTAACACTCAATGAACAAGACCACTGAGAGCTACACTCCGTTAAACCAGAACACTGAGCTACACTCACTGAACAAGAACAACTGAAGCTACACTAACTGGAACAAGAACACTGAGCTACACTCACTGAACCAGAACTCTGAGCTTACACTCATTGAACTAGAACAATGAGCTACACTCATCACTGAACAAGACGCATGAGTTACAGATCTCATGGAACAATAGTTACATAGTTGTTACATAGTTATACATAGGGTGAAAGAAAGACCAGTGTCCATCAAGTTCAACCATCCCAAGTAAACCCAGCACACACACCCAATACCTGCACATGCTATATACTCACATATCATAAACTTATATTACAACCACTAATACTAACTGTAGATATTAGTATCAATAAGCCGTTGGATATTCTTTTTTTTTTTTTTTACAAGACCACTGGTTACACTCATTGAACAAGACAATGAGCTACACTCACTGAACAGACCCAACTGAGTTACACTCCATGACTGAAACACTGAGCTAACTCAGCTGAACCAGAACAAATGAGCTACACTCACTGAACTTGACCACACCCCCTGAGTACACTCATTGAACAAGACACTTGAGTTTCCCTCATTGAACAGAACATACTGAGCTACACTGCACTGAAACAAGCCCACTAAGCTACACAACTGAACCAGATCACTGAGTTTATACTCAAATGAAGCAAGACAACGAGCCATCACTCACTGAAACAGATCACAAAAGTTACACTCACTGAAAGAGATCACTGAGGTTACACTCACGAACAAGACCCTTGAAGCTACACTCAATGACACAAGACCACCTGAGTTTACACTCACTGAAACTCCAAACACTGGCTACACTCCACTGAATCCAGAACAATGAGCTAACATCACTGAAACTTGACCACTGGCTACAGGCCATTGAAAAACCAACAAGAGTTACACTCATGAAACCAGAAACCACTGAGCTTAAGCACTCATGAACAAGAACACTAGTACACTCACTGAAACGCAGATCACTGAGTTATGACTCAATGAACAGACAACAG
This sequence comes from Xenopus tropicalis, assembly GCF_000004195.4. Taxonomy (NCBI): domain Eukaryota; kingdom Metazoa; phylum Chordata; class Amphibia; order Anura; family Pipidae; genus Xenopus; species Xenopus tropicalis. The sequence goes on along the minus strand of NC_030680.2, from coordinate 34,774,698 downwards.
AGCTCACTCACTGAAACAGGATCACAAGTTTACACTCACACTGAAGAAGAGATCACTGGAGTTACACTCACTGAACAAGACCACTGAGCTAGTCAAACTCAATGAACAAGACCATGAGTTAAACTCACTGAACTCGAACACTGAGCTACAGACTCAATGAACAAGACGCACTGAGATACAACTCACTAAACCGAGAAAGACTGAGCTTACACTCACTGAACAAGAACACTGAGCCTACACTAACTGAACAAGACACTGAGCTACAACTGCACTGAACCAGAAACTCTGAGCTAAACATCATTGAACTAGAACAATGAGCTACACGCATCAGATGAACAGACTGAACAAGACCACTGAGTTCAACTCATTGAACAATAGTTACAATACGTTACGTTACAATAGTTACATAGGGTTGAAAAAAGACCAGTGTCCCCCTACTTCAAGTTATCAACCCATCCAAGTAAACCAAAGCCACGAGTTGCACAACACACACCTACCAATCTATATCTCCATACATAACTATAATTACACACTAATACTAACTGTAGATATTAGTATCACATAGCCTTGGATATTCTTTTTTTTTTTTTTAGCAAAGGACCATGAGTTACATACTCATTGAACAAGAACGAAATGAGCTAAAACTTCAATGAACAAGACCCACTAGATGTTACAGCTCACTGATGGAAACACCTCGAAGCTAAAGCTCACTGTAAGACCAGAAAACAATGAGCTCACACTCGACTGGAACTTGACCATAGCACAGCTAAATATTGAACAAGACGCACTGAGTTCCACTCTTAACCAGAACACTGAGCTACACTCACGTGAACAAGACATAAAGCTACAACCTCACTGAACCAAGATCACTGATGTTATAACTCCAATGAACAAGACAACAGAGCATCACTTCCACTGAAAATCAGATCACAAAGTTAACACTCAATGAGAAGAGACTCACGTGAGTTACACTCCACTGAACAAGACCACGAGCTACACACTCAATGAACAAGACAACTGAGTTTTGAACATCTCACTGAAACTCACAAAACCAACTGAGCTACACTGCACTGGCACGCAGAACAATGAGCTACATACACCTGAACTTTGACCACTGAGCTATCACTCATTGAACAAGACCACTAGAGGGTTACAACTCATGTGAATCCGAAGACACTGAGCTACACATCACTGAACAAGACGCACTATAAGCTACACCTCACTGAACCGATGCACTGAGTATATCATTGAACAAAGACAACAGAGCATCACTCACTGAAATCAGATCACAAAGTTCACTCACTGAAAGAGATCCTGAGTTACACCTCCCTGAACATTGACCCACTGAGCTGCACTCAATGAACAAGACCGACTGAGTTACACTCACTGAACTCAAACACGGACTACACTCTAGCTAAACCACCACGCTCACTCACTAACCAGAACAATGAGCTAGGCTCACTCACTGCCAGAACTATCCTGAACACCATGAGATACACTCACTGAACTAAAGAACACTGAGTTCAACTCACTGAAACAAGAACACTGTGTTACAATACATCATGAACACCGAACATGCGAGCTACATCTCACTGAGATCCAGAACAACTGAAGCTATAACTCACTGAATACCTCAGATCACTTGACATGGTCATCTCTGTATCATTCCTATATTAGCTTTCATTTACTAGATTAAGCTTTTACCCAGCAAGGAACATGGCGGATTCTTACGCATTAAAATAGAACCCAATAGGGCGTGTTCTGTGGCCCCAATAAGGGGTAATTACCCCTTATTTGGGGCAGAACAGCCCTAGGGATATGGTATTTAATGGTTTAGAAGATGATTCCGCTTTCTTCACATCTGTAACATAATAAAAAGCAGTACCTGTACTTATCCCCACTATAGATATAAATTACCCTAAGAACAGCCTTATTGGGCTGGAGGCACGAACACGATTCTTAACACTCACTTACTAGAACGTATGAGCTAATATCTCACTTAATGGACAATGACCACTGAAGGAGGACTACAAACTGCAGTGATCGCAAGAAACACCTGAGTTATACACTCGACACACACACACATACATCACATCAAACAGTAAAAAATATCACAAACAAATTACCCTCCACAAATCCAGACGAATCAACAACAATCCTTCTCTCGGAATCACTAACAAGCAACCACACGTCAAACCAATGAACAAGACCACTTGAGATTAACATACACCTCATTGACCAGAAACAATGACTACACTTCACTGACTGTGCCACTTGAGTTAACACTCACTGAACTCTGAACACTGAGCTACAAACTCACTGAAACCAGAACACAGTGAGCTAAACACTCACTGAACAACCTAGAATAATGAGCCCTTACACTACTGCTTTGACCATGATGATATCAACTCACTAACAGAACTCTGAGTTACACTCACTGATTTCGAACACATGAGCTAAACACTTCATGACCAGCACAACTGAGGCCTACACTCCACTGAACAACACTGAGCTATCAAACTTCACTGGAATGACAAGAAACTGAGCAAGCACTCACTGAACACGAACACTCGAGCTCACTCACTGACACTAGGAAACAATGAGCTAACAATAGACTCACTGAACAAGAAACCTCGGAGAGGTTACACTCACTGAACAAAGAAACACTGAGTTACACTCAATGACAAGAACCACTTGAGCTTCACTCATTGAACCAGAACCTACTGAGTTTACAACTCAATGAAACAAGACCTTTGAGGTTCCCATTGAAACCACAGAACAATGAGCTAATCACTCTTCACTGAACCAGAAAAACACTGAGGCTACACCTATCACTGAACAGAACACCTGAGCTACACCTCACTGAACCAGAACAATGGAGCTAGCACTCACTGAACAAGACCACTGAAGCCTTCACTTCATTGAAACCAGATACACTGAGTTACACTAATGAAAAAAACCACCTGAGTTCAATCTCATTGAACCAGAACATGAGTACAAACGTCACTGAACAGACCATCTGCTTCAGACACTTGAACCAGAACAACTGAGCTACACTCACTTGAACAGACCCACTGAGTTTACACTCATTGAACAAGAACATGACTACACTACTGAACAGATCACTGAGTTAACTCACTAAAGAGATCACTGAGTTACACTCACTGTGAAACAAGGACTGGAGCTACACTCACTGAACCAGAACACTGATGCTAGGCACTCACTGAATCAGAACGACACTGAGTTCAACTCACTGAAGTAGAACACTGTGCTAACTTCACTGAACAAGACACTGAGTTTACACACTCATGAACAAGAACACTGAGCTACACTTCAATGAATCAGATCACTGGAGTTACAACACTCAATGAACGAGGTCACTGTGTTTACAACTCAATGAAGCAGGACACGGGCAATCACATCACTGAAGCAAAAGACCACAAGTTAACTCCATGAACAAGAACCACTGAGATATACTCACCGAAGTCCAGAATCACAAAGTTACACTTCACTGAAAGAGATCAACAGAGTTACACTCATGAACAAGACCACTGAGTTATCTCATTGAACAGAATACTGAGACTACACTACTGAAACTTAACCACTTTGGAGTTAAACTCACTGAACTCGATAACACTGAGTCTAAACTCAATGGAACAAGACACTATGATTACACTCATTGAAACCCAAGAACACTGAGCTATACTCATGAAAAAGGACCACTGAGTTACACTCATTGAACGCGAGAAAATGGACTAGCACTCACTGAACAAGACCACTTGAGCTACAACTCATTGACAAGAAACTGAGTCTACACTCACTAACCAGAACAATGAGTCTAACACTTCACTGAACCATCAGAACAATGAGCTACACCTCACTGAACTTGACTCACTGAGTTAAACTCACGGAACTGCGAACACGTGATGCTATCACTCAACTAGAACCAGAACATGCACTGAGCTAACAAACTCCACTGAAAAGACCACTGAGTTACAAACTCAACTAAACAAGAACACTGAGCTACACTCATGAACCAGATCACTGAGAGTACAACAAACGCATACTCAATGGAAGACAGTCAACAAGCTACAACACTGAACATACGACCAACTGAGTTATACATCACTGAACAAGTCACAAAGATACAACTCACTGAAGAGATCACTGGTTACACTCACTGAAAAGACCACTAGGGACTGCACTCAATGAACAAGACCACTTGAGTTACACTCATTGAACCAGAACAATGAGCTACACTCACTGAAAACTTGACCTATGAGTTAACTCACTGCTGAACTCGAACACTGAGCTAACACTCAATGACATGACAACTGAGTTACACTCATTGAACAACAGAACAAATGGCTACACTCACTGACCAGAACATGAGCTACAACTCACTGAAAAGACAACTAGAGCTACACCTATCTGAACAGATACACTGGAGCCCTCACGTGGAACAAGAACCACTGAGTTACACTCACTGAACAAGAACACTGAGTCTACACTCAATGAACAGATCACCGAGTTACACAACTCAATGAACAATGACAACGGAGCACACACACTTGAACAAGATGACAATGAGTTATCTCTCACTGAACCAGATCACAAAGTTACACTCACTGAAAGAGAATCCACTGAGTTACAACCTCACTGAAGCAAGACCTCGGAGCTACCTCAATGAAGCAAGACCACTGAGTTACACTCATTGACCAGAACAATGAGCTACACTTCACTGAAAACTTGAGACCACTGAGTTAACACTCCTGAAACTCGAACACACATATCCTAATATGGTCGTAGAACCGGATCAGGAATGTGTTAGTCTACTTGGGTGCTAGTACAACTAGATTGAGCAACACTTCAATGAAACAGGACACTGAAGTTTCACTGCATATGAACACAGAAACAATGGAGCTACACACTGCCAGATCCGGCCAAGCAGACGCACACCACAACGTTACGCCCCAGCCCCCTCCGACTCACAAACTGAACAAGACCACTGAGCTTCACTCATTGGAACCATACAGAACAATGAGCTAACTCACTGAAGCAAGACCACTGAGTTACAACTCATTGAAAACAAACAAGAAGATAGACCACGTGAGCTTACAAACGCTCAATGAACAAGACCACTGCGATTTACAACTGCAATTGGGGGGGGTGGGGGGTGCGTGGGGTTTGGAGCCAGAACAAATGAGCTACACTCACTGAAAAACCAACAAGAAACACTGACTTATACACTCAACTGAACCAAAACAATGAAGGCTACAGCTGCACTGAACAAAGACCACTTGAGCTTCATCATACATTGAACCAGAAACACTGGAAAGGAAGTTACACTCCTCAAATGAACAAGACCACTGAGTTACACTCAAGAAATATATTCACGCAATATTGAACCAGAACATAATGAGCTACACTCACCTGAACAGAACCACTGAGCTTTCACACATGCGATCAGATGAATTGATACCAGAACATGAGCTTACCCCACTGAATCAAGACCACTGAGGTTAACAACTCCACTGAGTTATACTCACTGAACCAGATCACAAAGTTACACTCACTGAAAGAGATCACTGAGTTACACTCACTGAACAAGACCACTGAGCTACACTCAATGAACAAGACCACTGAGTTACACTCATTGAACCAGAACAATGAGCTACACTTACTGAACTTGACCACTGAGTTACACTCACTGAACTCGAACACTGAGTTACACTCATTGAACCAGAACAATGAGCTACACTCACTGAACAAGACCACTGAGCTTCACTCATTGAACCAGAACAATGAGCTACACTCACTGAACAAGACCACTGAGTTACACTCATTGAACAAGACCACTGAGCTACACTCACTGAACCAGATCACTGAGTTACACTCAATGAACAAGACAACCGAGCATCACTCACTGAACAAGACCACTGAGTTACACTCACTGAACAAGACCACTGAGTTACACTCACTGAACAAGACCACTGAGTTACACTCACTGAAAGAGATCACTGAGTTACACTCACTGAACAAGACCACTGAGCTAAACTCATTGAACAAGAACACTGAGCTACACTCACTAAACCATAACACTGAGCTACACTCACTGAACCAGAACAATAAGCTACACTCACTGAACTTGACCACTGAGATACACTCACTGAACTAGAACACTGAGCTACACTCACTGAACTCGAACATTGAGTTACACTCACTGAACTCGAACATTGAGTTACACTCACTGAACTCGAACATTGAGTTACACTCACTGAACCAGAACACTGAGCTACACTCACTGAACCAGAACACTGAGCTACACTCACTGAACCAGAACACTGAGCTACACTCACTGAACCAGAACACTGAGATACACTCACTGAAAGAGATCACTGAGTTACACTCACTGAACAAGACCACTGAGCTACACTCACTGAACCAGAACACTGAGTTACACTCACTGAACCAGAACACTGAGTTACACTCACTGAACTAGAACACTGTGCTACACTCACTGAACAAGACCACTGAGTTACACTCACTGAACAAGAACACTGAGCTACACTCAATGAATCAGATCACTGAGTTACACTCAATGAACCAGGTCACTGTGTTACACTCAATGAACAGGACAACGGAGCATCACGCACTGAACAAGACCACAGAGTTAAACTCACTGAACAAGACCACTGAGATATACTCACTGAACCAGATCACAAAGTTACACTCACTGAAAGAGATCACAGAGTTACACTCACTGAACAAGACCACTGAGTTACTCATTGAACCAGAACACTGAGCTACACTCACTGAACTTAACCACTGAGTTAAACTCACTGAACTCGAACACTGAGCTAAACTCAATGAACAAGACCACTGAGTTACACTGATTGAACCAGAACACTGAGCTATACTCAATGAAAAAGACCACTGAGTTACACTCATTGAACCAGAACAATGAGCTACACTCACTGAACAAGACCACTGAGCTACACTCATTGAACAAGAACACTGAGCTACACTCACTAAACCAGAACAATGAGCTACACTCACTGAACCAGAACAATGAGCTACACTCACTGAACTTGACCACTGAGTTAAACTCACTGAACTCGAACACTGAGCTACACTCACTGAACCAGAACACTGAGCTACACTCACTGAACAAGACCACTGAGTTACACTCACTGAACAAGAACACTGAGCTACACTCAATGAACCAGATCACTGAGTTACACTCAATGAACAAGTCAACGGAGCATCACACACTGAACAAGACCACTGAGTTATACTCACTGAACCAGATCACAAAGTTACACTCACTGAAAGAGATCACTGAGTTACACTCACTGAACAAGACCACTGAGCTACACTCAATGAACAAGACCACTGAGTTACACTCATTGAACCAGAACAATGAGCTACACTCACTGAACTTGACCACTGAGTTACACTCACTGAACTCGAACACTGAGCTACACTCAATGAACAAGACCACTGAGTTACACTCATTGAACAAGAACAATGAGCTACACTCACTGAACAAGACCACTGATCTTCACTCATTGAACAAGAACAATGAGCTACACTCACTGAACCAGAACACTGAGCTACACTCACTGAAAAAGAAAACTGAGCTACACTCACTGAACCAGAACACTGAGCTACCCTCACTGAACAAGACCACTGAGTTACACTCACTGAACAAGAACACTGAGCTACACTCAATGAACCAGATCACCGAGTTACACTCGATGAACAAGACAACGGAGCATCACACACTGAACAAAGCAACTGAGTTATACTCACTGAACCAGATCACAAAGTTACACTCACTGAACAAGACCACTGAGCTACACTCAATGAACAAGACCACTGAGTTACACTCATTGAACCAGAACAATGAGCTACACTCACTGAACTTGACCACTGAGTTACACTCACTAAACTCGAACACTGAGCTACACTCAATGAACAAGACCACTGAGTTACACTCATTGAACCAGAACAATGAGCTACACTCACTGAACAAGACCACTGAGCTTCACTCATTGAACCAGAACAATGAGCTACACTCACTGAACAAGACCACTGAGTTACACTCATTGAACAAGACCACTGAGCTACACTCACTGAACCAGATCACTGAGTTACACTCAATGAACAAGACAACCGAGCATCACTCACTGAACAAGACCACTGAGTTACACTCACTGAACAAGACCACTGAGTTACACTCACTGAACAAGACCACTGAGTTACACTCACTGAACCAGATAACAAAGTTACACTCACTGAAAGAGATCACTGAGTTACACTCACTGAACAAGACCACTGAGCTACACTCATTGAACAAGAACACTGAGCTACACTCACTAAACCATAACACTGAGCTACACTCACTGAACCAGAACAATAAGCTACACTCACTGAACTTGACCACTGAGATACACTCACTGAACTAGAACACTGAGCTACACTCACTGAACTCGAACATTGAGTTACACTCACTGAACTCGAACACTGAGCTACACTCACTGAACCAGAACACTGAGCTACACCCACTGAACCAGAACACTGAGCTACACTCACTGAACAAGAACACTGAGCTACACTCACTGAACCAGAACACTGAGCTACACTCACTGAACCAGAACACTGAGCTATGAACCAGAACACTGAGCTACACTCACTGAACCAGAACACTGAGCTACACTCACTGAACTAGAACACTGAGTTACACTCACTGAACAAGACCACTGAGTAACACTCACCGAACCAGATCACAAAGTTACACTCACTGAAAGAGATCACTGAGTGACACTCACTGAACAAGACCACTGAGATACACTCAATGAACAAGACCACTGAGTTAAACTCACTGAACTCGAACACTGAGCTACACTCAATGAACAAGACCACTGAGTTACACTCATTGAAACAGAAAAATGTGCTACACTCACTGAACAAGACCACTGAGCTACACTCATTGAACAAGAACACTGAGCTACACTTACTGAACTCAAACACTGAGCTACACTCACTGAACCAGAACACTGAGCTACACTCACTGAACCAGAACAATGAGCTACACTCACTGAACTTGACCACTGAGCTACACTCATTGAACAAGACCACTGAGTTACACTAATTGAACCAGAATAATGAGCTACACTCACTGAACTTGACAACTGAGTTACACTCACTGAAGTCGAACACTGAGCTATACTCAATGAACAGGAACACTGAGCGACACTCACTGAACCAGAACACTGAGCTACACTCACTGAACAAGACCACCAAGCTACACTCACTGAACCAGATCACTGAGTTATACTCAATGAACAAGACAACAGAGCATCACTCACTGAAACAGATCACAAAGTTACACTCACTGAAAGAGATCACTGAGTTACACTCACTGAACAAAACCACTGAGCTACACTCAATGAACAAGACCACTGTGTTACACTCATTGAACAAGAACACTGAGCTACACTCACTAAACCAGAACACTGAGCTAAACTCACTGTACCAGAACAATGAGCTACACTCACTGAACTTGACCACTGAGATACACTCACTGAACTAGAACACTGAGTTACACTCATTGAACAAGACCACTGAGTTACACTCAGTGAACAAGAACACTGAGTTACACTCAATGAACTAGACCACTGAGATTACACTCATTGAGCCAGAACAATGAGCTACACTCACTGAACAAGACCACTGAGTTACACTCACTGAACTCGAACACTGAGCTACACTCACTGAACCAGAACACTGAGCTACACTCACTGAACCAGAACAATCAGCTACACTCACTGAACTTGACCACTGAGATACACTCACTGAACTAGAACACTGAGCTACACTCACTGAACTCGAACATTGAGTTACACTCACTGAACCAGAACACTGAGCTACACTCACTGAACCAGAACACTGAGCTACACTCACTGAACAAGAACACTGAGCTACACTCACTGAACCAGAACACTGAGCTACACTCACTGAACCAGAACACTGAGCTACACTCACTGAACCAGAACAATGAGCTACACTCACTGAACCAGAACACTGAGCTACACTCACTGAACTAGAACACTGAGTTACACTCACAGAACCAGATCACAAAGTAACACTCACTGAAAGAGATCACTGAGTGACACTCACTGAACAAGACCACTGAGATACACTCAATGAACAAGACCACTGAGTTAAACTCACTGAACTCGAACACTGAGCTACACTCAATGAACAAGACCACTGAGATACACTCACTAAACTAGAACACTGAGCTACACTCACTGAACAAGAACACTGAGTTACACTCACTGAACAAGAACACTGAGCTACACTCACTGAACTCGAACACTGAGCTACACTCACTGAACCAGAACACTGAGCTACACTCACTGAACAAGAACACTGAGCTACACTAACTGAACAAGAACACTGAGCTACACTCACTGAACCAGAACTCTGAGCTACACTCACTGAACTAGAACAATGAGCTACACTCAATGAACAAGACCACTAAGTTAAACTCATTGAACAATAGTTACATAGTTACATAGGGTTGAAAAAAGACCAGTGTCCATCAAGTTAAACCCATCCAAGTAAACCCAGCACACACAACCCACACCTACCAATCTATATACTCACATACATAAACTATATATACAACCACTAATACTAACTGTAGATATTAGTATCACAATAGCCTTGGATATTCTATGTTTTTTTTTTTTTTTTTTTACAAGAACACTGAGCTACACTAACTGAACCAGAACACTGAGCTACACTAACTGAACTAGAACAATGAGCTACACTCACTGAACAAGACCACTGAGTTACACTCATTGAACAATAGTTACATAGTTAGTTACATAGTTACATAGGGTTGAAAAAAGACCAGTGTCCATCAAGTTCAACCCATCCAAGTAAACCCAAAACACACAACCCACACCTACCAACCAATCTATATACTCACATACATAAACTATATATACAACCACTAATACTAACTGTAGATATTAGTATCACAATAGCCTTGGATATTCTTTTTTTTTTTTTTTTTACAAGACCACTGAGTTACACTCATTGAACAAGAACAATGAGCTACACTCACTGAACAAGACCACTGAGTTACACTCACTGAACTCAAACACTGAGCTACACTCACTGAACCAGAACAATGAGCTACACTCACTGAACTTGACCACTGAGCTACACTCATTGAACAAGACCACTGAGTTACACTCATTGAACCAGAACACTGAGCTACACTCACTGAACAAGACCACTAAGCTACACTCACTGAACCAGATCACTGAGTTATACTCAATGAACAAGACAACAGAGCATCACTCACTGAAACAGATCACAAAGTTACACTCACTGAAAGAGATCACTGAGTTACACTCACTGAACAAGACCACTGAGCTACACTCAATGAACAAGACCACTGAGTTACACTTATTGAACAAGAACACTGAGCTACACTCACTAAACCAGAACACTGAGCTACACTCACTGAACCAGAACAATGAGCTACACTCACTGAACTTGACCAGTGAGATACACTCACTGAACTAGAACACTGAGTTACACTCACTGAACAAGAACACTGAGTTACACTCACTGAACCCGAACACTGAGCTACACTCACTGAACCAGAACACTGAGCTACACTCACTGAACCAGAACACTGAGCTAAACTCACTGAACAATAACACTGAGCTACACTCACTGAACAAGAACACTGAGCTACACTCACTTAACTAGAACAATGAGCTATACTCACTGAACTAGAACACTGTGCTACACTCACTGAACAAGACCACTGAGTTACACTCACTGAACAAGAACACTGAGCTACACTCACTGAATCAGATCGCTGAGTTACACTCAATGAACCAGATCACTGAGTTATACTCAATGAACAAGACCACTAAGCTACACTCACTGAACCAGATCACTGAGTTACACTCACTGAAAGAGATCACTGAGTTACACTCACTGAACAAGACCACTGAGCTACACTCACTGAACCAGAACACTGAGCTACACTCACTGAACCAGAATACTGAGTTACACTCACTGAACTAGAACACTGTGCTACACTCACTGAACAAGACCACTGAGTTACACTCACTGAACAAGAACACTGAGCTACACTCACTGAATCAGATCGCTGAGTTACACTCAATGAACCAGATCACTGAGTTACACTCAATGAACAGGACAACGGAGCATCACACACTGAACAAGACCACTGAGTTAAACTCACTGATCAAGACCACTGAGTTATACTCACTGAACCAGATCACAAAGTTACACTCACTGAAAGAGATCACTGAGTTACACTCACTGAACTCGAACACTGAGCTACACTCAATGAACAAGACCACTGAGTTACACTCATTGAACCGGAACAATGAGCTACACTCACTGAACAAGACCACTGAGCTACACTCATTGAACAAGAACACTGAGCTACACTCACTAAACCAGAACAATGAGCTACACTCACTGAACTTGACCACTGAGTTAAACTCACTGAACTCGAACACTGAGCTACACTCACTGAACAAGAACACTGAGCTACACTCACTGAACCAGAACACTGAGCTACACTCACTGAACCAGAACACTGAGCTACACTCACTGAACCAGAACACTGAGCTACACTCACTGAACTAGAACAATGAGCTACACTCACTGAACAAGACCACTGAGTTACACTCACTGAACAAGAACACTAAGTTACACTCATTGAACAAGACAACAGAGCATCACTCACTGAACAAGACCACTGAGTTACACTCACTGAATAAGATCACTGAGCTACACTCACTGAACCATAGTTACATAGTTACATAGTTACATAGGGTTGAAAAAAGACCTGTGTCCATCAAGTTCAACCCATCCAAGTAAACCCAGCACACCTAACCCACACCTACCAATCAATACACTCACATACATAAACTATAAATACAACCACTAGTACTAACTGTAGATATTAGTATCACAATAGCCTTGGATATTCTGATTGATCAAGAACTCATCCAGGCCCCTCTTAAAGGCATTAACAGAATCTGCCATTACCACATCACTAGGAAGGGCATTCCATAACCTCACTGCCCTCACCGTGAAAAACCACCTACGCTGCTTCAAATGGAAGCTCCGTTCCTCTAATCTAAAGGGGTGACCTCTGGTGCGTTGATTGTTTTTATGGGAAAAAAGAACATCCCCCAACTGCCTATAATCCCCTCTAATGTACTTGTACAGAGTAATCATGTCCCCTCGCAAGCGCCTCTTTTCCAGAGAAAACAACCCCAACCTCGACAGTCTAACCTCATAGTTTAAATCTTCCATCCCCTTAACCAGTTTAGTTGCACGTCTCTGCACTCTCTCCAGCTCATTAATATCCTTCTTAAGGACAGGAGCCCAAAACTGCACTGCATACTCAAGGTGAGGCCTTACCAGGGACCTATAAAGGGGCAAAATTATGTTCTCATCCCTTGAGTCAATGCCCTTTTTTATACAAGACAGCACTTTATTTGCTTTAGTAGCCACAGAATGACACTGCCTGGAATTAGACAACTTGTTATCAACAAAAACCCCTAGATCCTTCTCCATTAAGGATACCCCCAACACACTACCATTCAGTAGATAGTTTGCGTTTATATTATTTCTACCAAAGTGCATAACTTTGCACTTATCAACATTGAACCTCATTTTCCAGTTTGCTGCCCAGTTATCTAATTTTGTCAAATCGCTCTGCAAAGCGGCAGCATCCTGCATGGAACTTATAGTTTTGCACAATTTAGTGTCATCAGCAAAAATAGAAACAATACTGTCTATGCCCACCTCCAGGTCATTAATAAACAAGTTAAACAGCAAAGGCCCAAGGACTGACCCCTGCGGTACTCCACTAACCACACTGGTCCAATTAGAAAATGTTCCATTTACAACCACTCTTTGTACTCTATCCTTCAGCCAGTTCTCTATCCAATTACAAATATTATGTTCTAGGCCAATATTCCTTAATTTGATCATTAACCTTCTGTGAGGTACTGTATCAAACGCTTTAGCAAAGTCCAAGTAGATGACATCAACTGCCATTCCAGCATCAAGGTTCCTACTCACCTCCTCATAAAAGGCAACTAAATTAGTCTGGCAAGATCTGTTACGCATAAAACCATGCTGGCACAAACTAATAGTATTGTGAACTGCAATGTATTCAAGTACCCTATCCCTTATTACCCCTTCCAAAAGTTTTCCTACTACTGATGTCAGACTAACAGGCCTATAGTTTTCAGGCTGAGAACGGGATCCCTTTTTAAATAACGGCACCACATTAGCAATCCGCCAGTCTCTTGGCACCATGCCAGACCTCAATGAATCCTGAAAAATTAAGTGAAGAGGTTTGGCAATCACAGCGCTCAGCTCATTTAATACCCTGGGATGAATCCCATCCGGCCCTGGACCTTTGTTTACCTTTACATGTTCAAGTCTCTTTTGAATTTCCTCCCGAGTGACCCATGCGTCAGTAGCTAAATTACTAGAACTGGGCATATTACAAGGGAAGCCTTCATTATCTGGCTCCTCAGATGTATAGACAGATGAAAAATAAGAGTTCAAAATTTCAGCTTTTTCCCCGTTTTCATCAACCAACGTACCCCCCCGTGATAATAAAGTTCCCACCCCTTCTTGCTTCATTTTTTTACTATTCACATAATTAAAAAATAATTTTGGATTCTTTTTACTCCTAGCAGCAATATCCCTTTCCATCTCTATTTTAGCTTGCCTGATAGCTTTTTTGCATGCTTTATTTGCTTCCTTGTACCTGATGAAAGTTTCTGCTGTCCCAGCTAACTTGAATGCCCTAAAAGCACGTTTTTTCTTACCAACCTCGACAATAACACTTTTATTCAGCCATAAAGGTTTTGCTTTGCGATGCCTCTCCTTGCTTACTAGGGGGATATACTGTTGCGTATACCTACAAAGCAATGTTTTAAAGATGTTCCATTTTCCTTCTGTGTCTAACCCCATGAAAAGCCTTTCCCAGTTGACACATTGCAGAGATGCCCTTATACTGGCAAAGTCTGCACGTCTAAAATTGAGTGTTTTAGTTACTCCCTTATAGTGCTGTCTCTGCAGCATTATCTCAAAGGAGACCATGTTGTGATCACTGTTCCCCAAATGCTCACCCACACAAATGTTAGAGATAAGTTCATTATTATTAGAAATCACCAGGTCCAAAATAGCGTCATTCCTAGTGGGTTCTTGAACTGCCTGAAATAAAAAGTTGTCATTTAGCATATTTACAAACCTACTAGCTTTTTCTGACTTAGCCACCCCATTACTCCAGTCAATGTCCGGATAATTAAAGTCCCCCATAACAACAACTTGACCCAGTTTTGAAGCCTCCTCCATTTGCAACAATAGCTGGGCCTCATCCCCCTCATCTATACGGGGTGGTTTATAACATACACCAATGATCATTTTCTTTGTGACCTTCAGCCCTACTGAAATTTCTACCCAAAGAGATTCGACGTTTTCATTGGTAATGTCTTTATTACATGGCTTTAAGTCTGACTTTACGTAAAGACAAACCCCTCCACCCTTTTTAATCTCTCTGTCCCTCCTAAAAAGTGTATACCCATTTAAATTCACAGCCCAGTCGCATTTATCATCCCACCAGGTCTCAGTGATACCTATTAAATCATAATTTTCAATACATGCAATAGCTTGCAGCTCCCCTAATTTACCCGACAAGCTACGCGCATTAGCCAGCATGCAGCGGAGATTATTACTTCTCCCTCTGATGTTTACATTAGCTAAGGGAGAATTAGAGCTAAGGCAATTATGAGAATGCTTTCCTTGTAACGGAAGCTCCTTATCTGATAAACTATATGCCCCCCTCACTCCTCCCCCACAACCCTTTGCTAGTCCCCCTACCCCGTCTACACTAATTTTCCCATGGAATTCTAGCTCACCCACCCCCCCCTTGTCTAGTTTAAACACTCCTCCAACCTCTTAACCATTCTCTCCCCTAGCACAGCAGACCCCCTTCCATTGAGGTGCAATCCGTCAGGGCTGTATAGATTGTACCCCAAGGAAAAGTCAGCCCAGTGCTCTAGGAACCCAAACCCTTCCTTCCTACACCAAGACTTTAGCCACGCATTTAGCTCCCTAAGCTCCCGCTGTCTCCCTAAACTTGCACGCGGCACCGGCAAAATTTCCGAAAAAATGACATTGGAGGACCTTTGCCTAATCTTAGAGCCTAGATCCCTGAACTCACTCTTTAAAGTCCCCCACCTACCGTTCATTTTGTCGTTAGTACCGATATGTACCAAGACAGCTGGGTCATGCCCAGCCCCTCCCAATAATGTGTCAACCCGATCAACCACATGCCGAACCCTGGCACCAGGAAGACAGCAAACTGTCCGGTTGAAGCGATCCGCTTGACAGATTACCCTGTCCACTTTCCTAATGATCGAATCCCCTATAACCACCATCTGTTTAGGCCTAGCTCTGCTCTCCTCCCCACCACTACTAGTGAAACTGGTCTCCCGGCTGTTAGAGAGATTAGCCTCACCTAGAACCAGATCACAAAGTTACACTCACTGAAAGAGATCACTGAGTTACACTCACTGAACAAGACCACTGAGTTACACTCATTGAACAAGAACACTGAGCTACACTCACTAAACCAGAACACTGAGCTACACTCACTGAACCAGAACAATGAGCTACACTCACTGAACTTGACCACTGAGATACACTCACTGAACCAGAACACTGAGCTACACTCACTGAACCAGAACACTGAGCTACACTCACTAAACCAGAACACTGAGCTACACTCACTGAACACGATCACTGAGTTACAGTCAATGAACAAGACCACGGAGCATCACTCACTGAACAAGACCACTGAGTTACACTCACTGAACAAGACCACTGAGCTACACTCACTGAACCAGATCACTGAGTTACACTCAATGAAGAAGACCACGGAGCATCACTCACTGATCCAGACCACTGAGTTACACTAATTGAACCATCCATCTATCTATCTTAGTATCTATATCCATATCCAGGGTTGGACTGGGAGGTGTCGGGCTCACAGGGGCCGCTGCCTTAGGGACACCTAATTGAAACTTACCTTAAGCGCATCAGGGGAGGAGACCAGTGGCTCAGGGGATTGCCCAGAGATTACCGGGTCAGGGGAGGGTCCCTGCGCCCCAGTCCAACCCTGCCCATACCTATATATAGTGTGTATTTATTCTATCTATATACATTAGCATATACATGTAATAGGACAATTAAATTGCTAAAGACCAGAAGCACTCCTGTACCCTTTCTCAGTTGGGGGTTACATGTTCAACCGAAGAGGTGCAACATACCCATCCTCTACCTAACCTTCCATGAAGGACCTCTTTGGTTGAACATGAGATCCCTTGCAAAGGGACCTAACCCCTTAGAGAGCCAGCAAGGACATAGATAATAAAATAATAACATTGCATTTTACTTGTATCCCGTTTCTCTCTTCTCTTTACCAAACGTCCTTCTTCTTCACTTTCTCTTTATCTTTTCCTTCATCTTCTTTTGCCCAAAATGACCTAAAAAATATGAAGGAATTGTTTACACAGTGCACTCAACTTCTCAATACATTAGCCCTATGGCAGTTAAAATCCAGTTTCACCAGATCATAGTGCATGCAGCATCCCATGACAACATAGAAGGAAAATATTAACTTTAAAACCAAGAAATGTGCCTTTTTGTTGGATTTCCTAATTTCAAATGTCTCACCTAGGAAATAAAAAGGCTTTGCTTTGCCCATGTAACTCCGCTTAAATACAAACTTACTTATCTCACTGCTGCACATAGGTAGTTCAACAAACTATTTCTCCTATTTGTTGAAAAATGTTTATCCCAACTGCAAATTTAGTCAATAAAATTAAAATTAGCCCCAAAATGACAAAAGTTGTTATAAAGAGCAGTCATAAAATCAGTGTACAAAATCTTCGTAAATTTACAAGAAAGATGCAAAGATTTCACCCTATAAACATGACAATCGCCTTTTTAAATTTGCAACTTACTTGTTTCACTCTCTTTCTCTCCTTTGCTGGTTTTAAACTAATTTTGCTCTCTTCTCTACCAAATATTCTACCTCTTGGTAGAACTATATAACTCCTAGCTTCTCTTTCTCCACTTTCAGCTGCTGCTGAACAAATATACAACGGACATGTGTAAAATCCTAAAAACATATCAAATTAAAGTTAAACTCAAAAACGCCAAAAATTGCGCCCATCGGGAGTCCTTTTATAAACAGCATCGGATCCTTGCTTGCTTGTCAGTCTCCTTATGCGATCTGCAGTATTCGCTTTGGTCCTGGTTTGCAAGTCTCTCCGTTCGCGTTCCCCCTTTGGCGTCTCTCTACACCGCTTCGCCGACTGGCTTCCTCTGAGCAATCGCATAAGGAGACTGAAAAGCAAGCAAGGATCCGACGCTGTTAAAAAAGGACTCCCAATGGGCGCAATTTTTATGGCGTTTGTGAGTTTAACTTTTAATATGTTTTTGAATAAAGTTTTAGGATTTTACACATGTCCGCTGTATATTTGTTCAGCAGCAGCAGCAGCTGAGAAAGAGAAGCTGGGAGTTATAGTTCTACCAAGAGGGAATTAGTTACAAGCTCCAAGACCATAGTGCTGGTCTGTAAGTATATGCACAATTGGTTGGGGATAAAAGGAAGTCACAGAAGAGTGTGAAATATGGAAATTCACCTATTTAAATAGACACGAACTTTAAACACTTTGCAGTGGATTGTACTTTCCCAAAAAAGTGAAGTAAATTTGGTAGTGGTGTTCACAAGATTTGTTTTGGATATAAAAACGTTTGGAGGGGTGATTATCAATATTATATTACACTATTTTTTTTTATCCCATAAGACCTCATCTGGGAAGTCTGCACAGAGGAGGGCGCTCCAGAGTTAAGTATTATTGTTTAAACCGAAGCACGAGGTATCTGGAGTGGGTTATACATTTCATTCACACTAAAAAATCATTTTGTTTCACTCTAGAAACCATACCACTAAGCAATACTCTATAAACTAGATCATTGAGATATACTCCACAACTCATTACACTGAACTACACTCAATAAACCAGAAAATTAAGGTAAACTCCATAAACCATACACCTGAGAAATACTCTATAAACCAGATTGTGAAGATATACTCCACAAATCAGACCAATCAGCTACACTCCAAAAACCAGATCATTCAGATACACTCCATAAAATATAACACTGTCCTACACCTAATAAACCAGAAAATTAAGGTACACTCCATAAACCATACCACTCAGGTACACTCCACAAACCAGCTCATTGAGAAATACTCCATAAACTATGCCACTGACCTATACTCCATTTACCAGATCATTGAGATACACCCTATAAACCATATAACTGTAGTACACTCTATAAAACAAATAAAGTTGAGCAACACTCCAAAAACTATAGAACTGAGCAATACTCACACTGAACCAGACCACTGAGCTACTCCACAAACCATACTACTAAGCAAAGCTCTGTAAACCAGATAATTGAGCTACACTCCAAAAACTACACCACTGACCTACACTCCATTAACAAGACCATTAAACTACATTTCAAAATCCAGATCAATGAGCTACAGTAACTGAACAAGACCATTGAGCTACATTTACTGAACAAGACCCCTAAGCTGCACTCCATGATTCAGATCGTTCAGCTACACTCCATAAACCAGACCACATAGCAACACTTTGTAAACCAGGCCAATGAGCAACACTCCATAAGCTAGACCACTAATCTACACTCCTAAAACCAAACCACTGAGCAACACTCCATAAACAATACCACTGAGCAACACTACATAAACAATACCACTGAGCAACACTCTGTAAACCAGACGATTGAGCTATTCTACAAAAATCAGACCATATATATATATATACATACCTGTGTATATATATATATATATATATATATTTATATATATATATATATATATATATATATATATATATAGACAGAGCATAGAGTGGGAGCACACCAATAAGTTTCTAGCGATACCTGGGTCCCTGCGGCCCAGCGGCCCAGTCCAACCTTGCCCATATCTATATATATTGTGTATTTATTCTATCTATATACATTAGCATATACATGTAATAGGACAATTAAATTGCTAAAGACCAGAAGCACTCCTGTACCCTTTCTCAGTTGGGGGTTACATGTTCAACCAAAGAGGTGCAACATACCCATCCTCTACCTAACCTTCCATGAAGGACCTCTTTGGTTGAACATGAGATCCCTTGCAAAGGGACCTAACCCCTTAGAGACCTAGCAAGGACATAGATAATAAAATAATAACATTGCATTTTACTTGTATCCCGTTTCTCTCTTCTCTTTACCAAACGTCCTTCTTCTTCTTCACTTTCTCTTCATCTTTTCCTTCATCTTCTTTTGCCCAAAATGACCTAAAAAATAGGGTGACAAGCAAGCAAGGATCTGACGCTGTTAAAAAAAGGACTCCCAATGGGCGCAATTTTTATGGCATTTGTGAGTTTAACTTTTAATATGTTTTAGAATAAAGTTTTAGGATTTTACACATGTCCGCTGTATATTTGTTCAGCAGCAGCTGAAAGTGGAGAAAGAGAAGCTGGGAGTTATAGTTCTACCAAGAGGGAATTTGTTACAAGCTCCAAGACCACAGTGCTGGTCTGTAAGTATATGCACAATTGGTTGAGGATAAAAGGAAGTCACGGAAGAGTGTGAAATATGGAAATTCACCTATTTAAATAGACACTTTGCAGTGGATTGGACTTATGTGTTTTCCCAAAAAAGTGAAGTAAATTTGGTAGTGGTGTTCACAAGATTTGTTTTGGATATAAAAACGTTTGGAGGGGTGATTATCAATATTATATTACACTATATATA
Source organism: Xenopus tropicalis (assembly GCF_000004195.4). Lineage (NCBI taxonomy): Eukaryota > Metazoa > Chordata > Amphibia > Anura > Pipidae > Xenopus > Xenopus tropicalis. The sequence goes on along the minus strand of NC_030680.2, from coordinate 34,753,689 downwards.
TTTTTTTAAATTTTATCCCATAAGACCTCATCTGGGAAGTCTGCACAGAGGAGGGCGCTCCAGAGTTAAGTATTATTGTTTAAACCGAAGCACAAGGTATCTGGAGTGGGTTATACATTTCATTCACACTAAAAAATCATTTTGTTTCACTCTAGAAACCATACCACTAAGCAATACTCTATAAACTAGATCATTGAGATATACTCCACAACTCATTACACTGAACTACACTCAATAAACCAGAAAATTAAGGTAAACTCCATAAACCATACACCTGAGAAATACTCTATAAACCAGATTGTGAAGATATACTCCACAAATCAGACCAATCAGCTACACTCCAAAAACCAGATCATTCAGATACACTCCATAAAATATAACACTGTCCTACACCTAATAAACCAGAAAATTAAGGTACACTCCATAAACCATACCACTCAGGTACACTCCACAAACCAGCTCATTGAGAAATACTCCATAAACTATGCCACTGACCTATACTCCATTTACCAGATCATTGAGATACACCCTATAAACCATATAACTGCAGTACACTCTGTAAAACAAATAAAGTTGAGCAACACTCCAAAAACGATAGAACTGAGCAATACTCACACTGAACCAGACCACTGAGCTACTCCACAAACCATACTACTAAGCAAAGCTCTGTAAACCAGATAATTGAGCTACACTCCAAAAACTACACCACTGACCTACACTCCATTAACAAGACCATTAAACTACATTTCAAAATCCAGACCACTGAGCTACAGTAACTGAACAAGACCATTGAGCTACATTCACTGAACAAGACCCCTAAGCTGCACTCCATGATTCAGATCGTTCAGCTACACTCCATAAACCAGACCACATAGCAACGCTTTGTAAACCAGGCCAATGAGCAACACTCCATAAGCTAGACATCTAATCTACACTCCTAAAACCAAACCACTGAGCAACACTCCATAAACAATACCACTGAGCAACACTCTGTAAACCAGACAATTGAGCTATTCTACAAAAATCAGACCACTCCCATTTTTACTAATACCACGCTGCCCCACTGTGGTGTGCATGTAATGCATATTCACAGTGCTAGATCAACCATAACAAGTCCATAAAAATACAGTCCATGTTCATACCTGTCACATTTGGCGTCATGATTATTCCAAATTGGTCATATTAAAGTGACAGTTTAAATCAATATAGATCAGCCTACCACACACTGCAGGTATAGTGGTAGACGTGGAAGTGCTGGGTTATTTTATTAATAACATTATGCATACACACATATATATAATATATATATATATAGCCATTAAGCTTGCACTCACGATAATAAATCTTTATACACACCTGGGTGCAGTCCTAAAGTTCACCGGATCAACATTCTTCAAAGCAGGAACCACTTCACACGGGACTTATAATTCACAAATGATATTTCATTAAAGAATAACAGCCGAAATGTCAGCTTTGTTATTGTTTAATAAAATACTATTTGTGATTTAGAAGTCCAGTGTGAAGTGGTTCCTGCTTTGAAGAATATATATACACACACACACACACACACACATATATATATATATATAACATACGTAGATTCAGCACTCCTAAGCGTGGTCAAAAGACCCAGGTGCTACCAATTAAGCATTAAAAATAAAAAATCTAGTGAGTATTGGTGCACACCGGGAATCGTTTAAAAAATAGCTTTTAATGTAGTAAATACATTACAAGACAGGCCTGTCCTGTAATGTATTTACTACAATAAAAGCTATTTTTTAAACTATTCCCGGTGTGCACCAATACTCACTAGATTTTATATATATATATATATATATATATATATATATACATACATACATACAGGTATAGGACCCGTTATCCAGAATGCTCGGGACCGAGGGTATTCCGGATAAGGGGTCTTTCTGTACTTTGGATCTTCATACCTTAAGTCTACTAAAAAATCAATAAAACAGTAATTAAACCCAATAGGATTGTTTTGGCTCTAATAAGGATTATTTATATCTTAGTTGGGATCAAGTACAAGGTGCTGTTTTATTTCTACAGAGAAAAAGGAAATCAGTTTTAAAATTCTGAACTATTTGATTAAAATGGAGTCTATGGGAGACAGGCTCTCCGTAATTCGGAGCTTTCTGGATAACGGGTTTCCTGATAAGGGATCCTATACCTTTATATATATATATATATATATATATATAGACAGAGCATAGAGTGGGAGCACACCAATAAGTTTCTAGCGATACCTGGGTGCCAGAGCCGAAGTAATCAAATAGCAGAAAACAGTGTCGGCACTCACAGGATTTAACGATCGATTGCTTGAAATCGATCGTGAAATCGTGTGAGTGCCGACACTGTTTCCTGCTAGCTATATATATATATATATAATGACTGTGTAATATATTGATGTCATGATTATTCTAAATTGGTCATATTAAAGTGACAGTTTAAATCAATATACCATAGATCAGCCTACCACACACTGCAGGTGTAGTGGTAGATGTGGAAGTGCTGGGTTATTTTATTAATAACATTATATACACACACACACATATATATAGCCACTAACAATAAGTCTATATATAGTCCCAGCAAAGGTAGCAGCACTCACGGGACTTCAAAGCAGCATCAACAGAAAAAAAAAAAAAGTTTTACAAAACGTATTGTAGCATGGTTTTTTATTTATCCGATGTCTCATTTCCAAACAGGAACTTTCTTCAGGGAAAAAAAAAAACCATGCTACAATATGTTTTGTAAAACTTTTATTTTTTCTGTTGATGCTGCTTTGAAGTCCCGTGAGTGCTGGCATACTCACATCAAATAATTCATCTAAAGTAGCTTTTTGTACCATTGTAATTATAAGAATTATAAGAAAGCAGATCCAGCTCACCTATCAGTTTACATGCTGCCATTTGCTGCAACCAGAAACCCATCCTACAGATTGCTAAATAAAATGGAGATAACTGCCATTGCGATCTGCTAGCCACTACCAAGCTTATGAGAAGGAGGGGTATTTAGGCATGGGGTATATATATATATATATATATATATAATGTCAAAACAGTGTATACTCAAATAATACCAAAATAAGTGCTATTGCCATCTTCTAGCCAGTACCAATATTATGAAAAGGAATTATGAAAAGTTATTTCCGATGGCCATTACAGTGAATGGAAATAGTGCTTCCTAGAAATAATTGCACGCTGCAGAAATCTTGATTTTAAAACTATATAAATATCATGCTGAATCAATCATATATTGAACGTTTTTTTCAGCCCATACTACAATAAATAAAATGTCAATACAGCGTAAACTCACAATTTCTATTCTGCCGAGCTAATCTGTAGCGCTCCTGTGAGATGCCATGAACCTCCACCGATGGCTGACAGGTCCAGTTCGCTATCTCCGTCCGGAGATCCAACCTTAACCTGAAGTTAAATTTGATGGTTTTGCGTGTTTATTTCTATGCTGCTATGTGCCCATGATAAGAAAACATTTCCATGCCATTTCCATCAGAGCAGACGTTTCCCTCTCGCCAGAAGCAACTTGTGACAGAAAAAGCCGCCACCTGACGTAACGGTGACGTGACGTAACTCGTCTTACCAATCAATAGTAAGGCAGGGGGCGTGGCTTCTGTGACAGCGCGCTAACTACATTGACGCAGGTGGATCGTCACAATGTTTGAGTCCTGGGTTGCTATGGTAGCGGCTAGTTCCTACGCTTGGAAGGGACCTTCTTGACGTCACGGTCATGTGATAATACCAAATGACCGCTCATTGCGCATGCCCCATTATTGCGCGGGAAATTTAAACACCCAGACGTCCTAATTGCTGCTACTAGCAGAGTCAATGGGGGTATCCCTGTGCCTTTGATTTTCTGGGGGGGTATCCCTATGCCTCTGATTTTCTGGGGGGGTATCCCTGTGCCTCTGATTTTCTGGGAGAGGTATCCCTGTGCCTCTGATTTTCTGGGGGGTATCCCTGTGCCTCTGATTTTCTGGGGGGGTATCCCTGTGCCTCTGATTTTCTGGGGGGGTATCCCTGTGCCTTTGATTTTCTGGGGGGGTATCCCTATGCCTCTGATTTTCTGGGGGGGTATCCCTGTGCCTCTGATTTTCTGGGAGAGGTATCCCTGTGCCTCTGATTTTCTGGGGGGTATCCCTGTGCCTCTGATTTTCTGGGGGGGTATCCCTGTGCCTCTGATTTTCTGGGGGGGTATCCCTGTGCCTTTGATTTTCTGGGGGGTATCCCTATGCCTCTGATTTTCTGGGGGGGTATCCCTGTGCCTCTGATTTTCTGGGGGGTATCCCTGTGCCTTTGATTTTCTGGGGGGTATCACTGTGCCTCTGATTTTCTGGGGGGGTATCCCTGTGCCTTTGATTTTCTGGGGGTATCCCTGTGCCTTTGATTTTCTGGGGGGTATCCCTGTGCCTCTGATTTTCTGGGGGTATCCCTGTGCCTCTGATTTTCTGGGAGAGGTATCCCTGTGCCTCTGATTTTCTGGGGGTATCCCTGTGCCTCTGATTTTCTGGGGGGGTATCCCTTTGCCTCTGATTTTCTGGGGGGGTATCCCTGTGCCTTTGATTTTCTGGGGGGGTATCCCTGTGCCTCTGATTTTCTGGGGGGGGGTATCCCTGTGCCTCTGATTTTCTGGGGGTATTACTGTGCCTCTGATTTCTGGGGGGTATCCCTGTGCCTCTGATTTTCTGGGGGGTATCCCTGTGCCTCTGATTTTCTGGGGGGGTATCCCTGTGCCTCTGATTTTCTGGGGGGTATCCCTGTGCCTCTGATTTTCTGGGGGGTATCCCTGTGCCTCTGATTTTCTGGGGGGGGTATCCCTGTGCCTCTGATTTTCTGGGGGGTATCACTGTGCCTCTGATTTTCTGGGGGGTATCCCTGTGCCTCTGATTTTCTGGGGGGGGGTATCCCTGTGCCTCTGATTTTCTGGGGGGGTATCCCTGTGCCTTTGATTTCTGGGGGGTATCCCTGTGCCTTTGATTTTCTGGGGGGTATCCCTGTGCCTCTGATTTTCTGGGGGGTATTACTGTGCCTTTGATTTTCTGGGGGGTATCCCTGTGCCTTTGATTTTCTGGGGGGGTATCCCTGTGCCTTTGATTTTCTGGGGGGTATCCCTGTGCCTTTGATTTTCTGGGGGGTATCCCTGTGCCTTTGATTTTCTGGGGGTATCCCTGTGCCTCTGATTTTCTGGGGGGGTATCTCTGTGCCTCTGATTTTCTGGGGGGGTATCACTGTGCCTCTGATTTTCTGGGGGGGGTATCCCTGTGCCTCTGACTTTCTGGGGGGGTATCACTGTGCCTCTGATTTTCTGTGGGCCTTGGGGTGGGGGTATCACTCTGCCTCTGATTTTCTGGGGGGGTATCATTCTGCCTCTGATTTTCTGGGGGGGTATCACTGTGCCTCGGATTTTCTTTGGTCTATGGGGTGGGGGGAGTATCACTGTGCCTCGGATTTTTTTTGGTCTATGGGGTGGGGGGATCATTTAGCCTCGGATTTTCTGGGGGGGGGGGGGTTACACTGTGCCTTGGATTTTCTGGGTGGGGTATCACTGTGCCTCGGATTTTCTTTGGTCTATGGGGTGGGGGGATCACTGTGCCTGTGATAGGTTGGGGGGGGTATCACTGTGCCTCGGATTTTCTTTGGTCTATGGCAGTGCTGTCCAACTTCTGTTGTACCGAGGGCCGGAATTTTTCCAACCTACGTGGTGGAGGGCCGATAATGGAAGCCAGTTTTGACCACTCCCCTTTTTGAAACTGCACCCACTTGAAACCACGCCCATGTTATCACATGACCATACCCATATTAATGGTTGTAGTACAGCAAACACCTTCCATACTCTGCCTGCCCTACCCTGCCTTTGTGTGTGCCATACTCTGCCTTCCCTACCCTGCCTGTGTGTGCCATACTCTGCCTGCCCTACCCTGCCTGCGTGCCATACTTTCACTGTGTGTGCCATTCTTAGCTGGTTTGTGCCATACTTGGCCTGTGTGCCATACTCTGCCTGCCCTACCCTGCCTGTGTGTGCCATACTCTGCCTTCCCTACCCTACCTGTGTGTGCCATACTCTGCCTTCCCTACCCTGCCTGTGTGTGCCATACTCTGCCTTCCCTACCCTGCCTGTGTGTGCCATACTCTGCCTTCCCTACCCTGCCTGTGTGTGCCATACTCTGCCTTCCCTACCCTGCCTGTGTGTGCCATACTCTGCCTTCCCTACCCTGCATGTGTGTGCCATACTCTGCCTTCCCTACCCTGCCTGCGTGTGCCATATTTTCACTGTGTGTGCCAGTCTTGGCTGGTTTGTTCCAAACTTGGCCTGTGTGTGCCATACTCTGCCTGCCCTACTCTGCCTGTGTGTGCCATACTCTGCCTTCCCTACCCTGCCTGTGTGTGCCATACTCTGCCTTCCCTACTCTGCCTGTGTGTGCCATACTCTGCCTTCCCTATCCTGCCTGCGTGTGCCATACTTTCACTGTGTGTGCCATTCTTGGCTGGTTTGTGCCAAACTTGGCCTGTGTGTGCCATACTCTGCCTGCCCTACTCTTCCTGTGTGTGCCATACTCTGCCTTCCCTACCCTGCCTGTGTGTGCCATACTCTGCCTGCCCTACTCTTCCTGTGTGTGCCATACTCTGCCTTCCCTACCCTGCCTGTGTGTGCCATACTCTGCCTGCCCTACTCTTCCTGTGTGTGCCATACTCTGCCTTCCCTACCCTGCCTGTGTGCCATACTCTGCTTGCCCTATGCTGCCTGTGTGTATGGCACACACAGGCAGCATACAGTGACACAATGCTGGCAGTGCTCCTACAGTCTGCACAATAACTATATATTAAAAAACTTTTTAATTGCAGTACCACCTCAGTATATGTTCTTTTTGTAGTGTGCAGGGATTATTTGTGGGTTTCTACTCCTCCTGAGGTGTGAACAGGGGAACAATATGGGTGATTACAGCCTGAGCCTGAGGTGTGAACACTACAGGGGGTGAACAATGCAGAGATTAAAAGGTGTGAACAACACAGGGGATTACATATTTAAACAATACAGAGGGATTACAGCCTGAATCAGAGGTGAGAACCATGCAGGGGGGGCAGTTAATCTCAGTACTGATACCATTTAAAGCTTACACAAGAGTAAGCCATCAAAGCAGCCAGACAGGTGGGGGGCCGCACAGAGGGGGGTTGCGGGCCGCCAGTTGGACAGCACTGGTCTATGGGGTGGGGGGGATCATTTAGCCTCGGATTTTCTGGGGGGGGGGGGGGTATCACTGTGCCTTGGATTTTCTTTTGGCCTATGGGGTGGGGGGATCACTGTGCCTGTGATTGGCTGGGGGGGTATCACTGTGCTTCTCATTTTCTGTGGGTGTGTATTACTGTGCCTCTGTTTTTCTGTGGGTTATGGGGGGATATCAGTGTGCCTCTCGCTTCTCCTTCTTTTTCAGCACTGAGAACAAGGATCTACATGAAGCGGGTATTTCTGTGCCGATTAGTAGGATTATCTAGTAAAGTGCTGCTGGCTGCTGACACATTTGAAACACACGGAGGCAGAACGAGCAGCCAGAGAGCCGCAAGAGAAAGTCGGGCGGCAACAACAAAGCTCCCTATGCACAAACCTGCCATACTGCCTGGCGGAATGCAATTTGGGGGAAGAACAGAACAGGCGGGACGGCATTACACCCCAATTGCAGCACTACTAACATTAAAGAAATAGTGAATAGAAAAAGTGCTACGTTCTGCCGCGAAACAAACCCCCCGCGCATGCGTCGTCAAACCTTAAAGGTTAAGGGCTTTGTCCGTGCGCGCATGCGCGCTAGGAATTTTTAAAAAGTCCTTGCCTGCCCTATAGGGGCGGAATTGCCGTGTCCCATCGGCTCAGCCCACTTTGGTTGTCATGGCTCTTCGGCTCCCCGTCTCATTCCTCCTCCTGTCACCTCTGCGAGCGGTTGGAAGTTTCGTGAGCAGAACAAGAGCCATGTCTGTAAAGGTGCGTATGTAGCGAGTAGCGGCTTGTAGTGGGCAGGTATGTGCGCTGGCACAGTGTAACCGGCAGCAATGTCCTGTGTGCGGCAGAGATTTCTCTGTGTGGGTATTGGCTGGATTCCACATCTCATACTACTGGGCAGCCTGTCAAATACGAGTTAGATTATATAAACGTGTGTGCCCTCCTTCCCTGGCATGCTGTGGCTCCTGCTTTCACTCCTTACTGTTCTTGGGTATGTTATCTGCTTGCCCAGGTACAACTAATAGATAGTAAGCTCTGCAGTGCACTTGTTGTATAAAATAATGAAGGACTGGAGTTTAAGATATATATATATATATATATATATACACACACATACATACAACATGCTGAAAAGCCAAACTGCTGTCACCAGAATTCCCAGTGGGTTTCCACGTCTTTGTATATTGCAACAGGGGAATTACTCCTGGCAATGATTATTTTAGTCTGGTTACAGTATCGCAGCTCTGGGCTAAGATTCTAAATACTGCAGGCTCTGCCTTATCAAGTACACAGAGGCCCAGTAGCAAGTGAGTGTCTATGGCATTTTAAGCAGAGCCTACAGATTGCCAGTCCGGGCCTGCAATAAGATAATCCAAATTCCAAGCAAAATTAAGGGGAAACTCCACCCAAATGTTTATTCATTTTTTGCATAGTGAAAGGAAATGTGATTCCAAGCTGGGGGTCCCTGACCTTTTTCACCTGAGTTGGGGTGCAACACAAGCATGAAAAATTTACCTGGGGGTACCAAATAAGCACTATGATTGGCTATTCGGTAGCCACTATGTGGACTGGCAGAAAGCTTTGTTTTTATGCAACCAGAACTTGCCTCTAAAGGTGGCCATACACGTGGCGATCTGACGATGTTTCGTACGACCATCGGTCGCACGAAACATCGTAAGATCCGCCACACACCATTCAGGGCTGAATCGGCAGGTAAGGAGGTAGAAAAAATAGGATTTCTACCTCCTTATGCCGATTCAGATCTGAAGGGAGAATTTTGGTCAGGCGCCTTCTATGGCGCCCGATCAAAATTTTCCAACTGGTCCGATCAGCAGGTTCCTGCGATATCGGTCGACTCGCCGACATACCATACACGCACCGATTATCGTACGAAACGAGGTTTCGTACGATAATATCGGTGCGTGTATGGCCACCTTAAGCCAGAAATTCAAATATAAGCAGCTGCTATGAGGCCACTGGGAGCAACATCTAAGGGTTGGGGAGCAACATGTTTCTCCTGAGCCACGGGTTGGGGACCACGGTTATAAGCAATGTTCCAATATACATATAACAATGAATGCTTCAAAGTTATTGGTACCTTCTAAAGCAACAGAGCAGAGGCTGGATAATATACCCAGAGAACTGATTTCAAATATATTGTTTGCAGAGAATCAAAACAGAAAGGGATAAAAAAAAACTTTTAGTTTTTTCAGTAGCAGTGACATTTACACATAACTCTTAAACAACTGAAAATGTGTAATGACTGTGTATTGGAAAGTTGCCTAGAATGTTCTTTTATTGTTGGGTATGCGCTGAGGATTCACCCTTCCCCCAAAATCTGCTTTAGGTGGTTAATAAGTGAAACACCCTACTAATACACCCATGTCAGTTTGTGGGACTCTACCACACCAGATTTGTCCAAATACCGAACCAAAGCCAAACACTAATTTGCATATGTAATTAACAACATTTGGAAAAAAACACAGCATTCAAAAAATAATCATCAACCTTCATCTGTCACATTGTCTAAAGTCATGTGATGTTTAGGGTTTGGATTCAGTTCGGCCAGGAATAAGGAGTCTTCTAAATCTGAAAATGATCAGATCTGGTATTCAATACTTTCCTAATTTTTGTATTGCTTCATCAGTACATCAGCCCACCTTACACACAACACTCTGACCCTGCTGCAAATCCATTATTCTTATATCCACTATTCTTATGCTCACAGGCTTCCCTCTTTGCTCTCCCTGCATGGTGCCAGGTAACAGCACCCACCTGTCAGACTTCCCTGAACACCTGTTTGCTGCCGAGACATAGGCTAGTGTGATGTTGGTCTATATTCAATATATACTTTATTTGCAGGGGACATATATGTGCCCAAGGCTAGGAACATATAGTTGTTTCTTATAATTTTCAGATTAATATGTGTAGTATTATGATATTAGCATGAAATATCCATTACTCTGAATACATTCATTATTTAGGAGCAGTGATCCATCCTGTTAAAGCTGCTTGCCATTTGTATAAGTGTATTGTCACAGAAGGACTACTGTAATTGCATATACACTGAAAGAAAAATAAGCCGTGGCAACCTGATACTGCTAATTGTTACCCAAAGCTGGTAACTGTAATCTTATACATGTCGCAATGAGGAAGAGACACCTTAATAAATTCCAGTGTCGTGTAAAGGAAATTACTTACACAATGGATTTCGGTTGTGGGCAAATCCCTGAGACAACTTTGTACACTTCCTTGTTATAGACAATTAATATTTCATTGGGGTTTTTTTTTTATTCAATACTTGCAGGTTGGAGATCAACTTCCTAATGTGACGGTGTATGAGGGGGGGCCTGGGAACAAGGTCAGCATCAGAGATGTGTTTGCTAACAAGAAGGGGGTGCTGTTTGGTGTCCCGGGGGCGTTCACTCCTGGCTGCTCCAAGGTAAAGGAAGAGAAGCATGATCAGGGAAATGGCACTTATATTGTAGTGTCACCCACTGTGACCTACAGCACTTATATTTGCCTACTTGTGTCTGTAAGTTACCCTCCCATATAGATTGTAAGCTCTACGGGGCAGGGACCTCCATCCTCTTGTGTCTTTGACTCTTAACTTATTGCAACTGTATCTTGTATTTATTTGTATTTATTGTTATACTTTGTATTTATCTATTATCTTATTAACCCATTGTTTGTATTAATGTATTCTACTGTACAGCGCTGCGTACATAAGTAGCGCTTTATAAATAAAAATATACATACATACATACACGTGGATAAATATGCATGTCAACATCACAAACTAAGTCTCATTCATTGTCTTTCTGCATATATAGACTCATCTGCCGGGGTACGTGGCTCAAGCAGCCGAGCTGAAATCCCGCGGTGCAGCAGTTATTGCCTGCATCTCAGTCAATGACATCTTTGTGATGAGCGAGTGGGCAAAGGCATATGATGCAGAAGGGAAGGTAAGTGGCCGGCTGATAAGGCATAGTATCAGTGATTCATGGCAGAACTATAACAGGGCCTAAATGCCCTTTCAGAAAAGGAAATATTTTCATGTTTTTTGCTTTTAGGAATTTAGGAGTTAAATATACTTTGCCGGGCCTGGTTTGTTTCACAACTCCTCTTCTTGGCTCATTACCACCTTGTGTAAGTCATTGTGTAAGAAGCAATTGCATTCATGATGCCACATTAGATAAAATTCCATTATTGGGTGACTATATGTATATTTTGTGTTGTAGGCATGCTAACCTTAAAGGAACAGTAACAACAAAAAATTCAAGTGTATAAAAGAAATTCCAATATAATGTACTGCTGCCCTGCACTGGTACAAATGGTGTGTTTGCCTCAGAAACACTACTATGGTTTATATAACAAATGCAGCTGTGTAGCCATGGGGGCAGCCATTCAAAGGAGAAAAGGCACAGGCACTTAGCAGATAACAGATAAAACTCTATTGTATTCTACAGAGCTTATCTGTTATCTGCTATGTAACCTGTGCCCTTTCTCCTCTTTTCCAGCTTGAATGGCTGCCCCCGGGGCTACACAGCAGCTTATTTATATAAACTATAGTAGAGTTACTGTAGCAAACACACAACTTTTACCAGTGCAGGGCAATAGTACATTATATTTAATTTCCTTTAAAACCGTTTAATTTTTTGGTGTTACTGTTCCTTTAAGGGTAGTGGTACACGGACCTTTTTGTCACCTTCCGGAAAGCTGCGCAACCGCAGGAGACAAAACTTCCTCAGTTTCCTTCCACCAGCAGTAATGTAAACCTCTGATAGTAAAACATATGCGTCACTTCCATTTTCAGAAAGGAAACTTCCAGGTACTCCATGACACATATGTTTTCCTACCGGCGATTTCCATTATGGCTGGGGGGAATGAAACTAGGGACGTTTTATTGTGATATATCTGCACTACCGCAAGTGAAAAATCGCCACTTTCATTCCAGCCCCTATATTATTAGTATGATGTGGAGAGTGCCAATTAGCAATTCATATTCATTTTTTAATTTGTATGGATTTTCAGTTATTTAGCTTTTTGTTCAGCAGCTCTCCAGTTTGTAATTTTCTCAGCTATCTGGTTGCTAGGGTTATTATTTTTCTAGCAACCATGCAGTGCTTTGAGTGAGAGAATGGAATATGAATATACATGGGGGCTAAATAAACAGATAAGTAATAAAAAGTAACAATAAAATTGCAGCCTCACAATGCAATTGTTTATTGGCTGCTGGGGTCCGTGACCCCAATAAAAACTGGAAAGAGGCAAAAGACGAAGGCAAATAACTCAAAACTAGAAAGAATAAAAAATGAAGATCAATGGAAAAGTTTCTAGGAATAGGATATTCTATTGCTTGATGGACATTAATATCAGAAGCTGTAATGTTCCTGTCTTCTCTTTTAGGTTTGCATGCTGGCAGATCCCTGTGGAGATTTTGCCAAGGTAAATTAGATGCTATAATGAGCTGTAACCATGAGACTGCCATCCCTGGTGTATATATATGTGTGTGTACAGCTGTTTCCTCTATATTATCTTAGCATTCCTTATTCCCTTTTCATTTTCTTGCTCCTTACTTATCTCTCAATGGCCTATAGAAAAACTGCCAGAAAGGATAGAGTGTAAGAGGGGCTGGAGGATGACAGAAACTAAATAGGGAATATGCTCATATGCTTTCACACCTTTTCACCAACTTCATTACTTATCTCTTTCATTAGACATTACCTGTCTATCCCCTTTTGCCTATCATTCCTTATTACAGTGGTGTAACAATAAAGGAAGCAGACCCCGCAGTTGCAGAGGGGCCCAGACCATGGTTCCGTCTGCTTCCTCCAGTGTTGCATTGGGATTTCAATGAGAATGGGTCTGCGGGACGCATCAGGGTGGGGAGACACGTCAGTTCAAGAAAAGAAAGGAAGTAGAAGGGGGCCGGGTGGGTTTGTTACTCCGCGCCATGCCCTTCTGAAGATTTTTTTGCAGGGGGGCCCGACACAGAGTAGGTATGCCCTGCCTTATTAGTCCTTAACCCATTTACTTTCTTGTCCTTTCTATTCACATATACTCCCACTCCCTAATTTCTCTCCTTCCAAATGTTTTACCCTTGTTGCAGTACTGATTAACACTGTTACCTATAATATTACTGTATTACACAGACAATAGCTGTTTTATGGGTTGTTAGTTCCTTGATCCTCATTCGTGTTACTTTTGCAGGCATGTGGGCTTCTTCTGGACAAAAAGGAGTTATCAGAATTATTTGGAAACCAGCGTTGCAAAAGGTGAGTGATTAGTGTTGCTCCTAACTAATAGTGCCATGGCCCTGTATATAATCATTTTATCCATTTATCACTCTTTTCACTATGTTTTTGTATACATCCAATATCCTCTTTGCATGTCCTGCTTCCAAGAAAGGGAATGTGTGTGCGTGTATGTGTGTATATACTGTGTATATATGTGTGTGTGTGTGTGTGTGTAGATGCACATAGATACAGATAAGATGTAATGGGTAAACCTTATTGCTTGTTTTGTGCTAGCACAGGCATGTGGCAATCCGCTCTTTATGTCCGTTCTCTCACAAAGCAGCAGATCTGCCATCCTCTATGGCCCAAGGTCTAACTGTCTTGATAAAGGAGCGTTCAGCCTAGACTGGTCAGAGCCCTGAAGATTATGGTTTACATTACTGCAGAGCTTTGATCCCTTAAATAGCTGAGTAACCCGAATAAATAAGTTCAGCAAGACAGAGGAAACAACCTTTAAAACCTGCTTATAATTCATAAAATAAAGCACAAAAGACACCTATTCAATGAAGGGCAATTGTGGCATAATATCCCTTGTGGGGCATGGCTTTAGTAGTGTACAAATACCAATGTCCCACTCTCTATGCAGGGGGTATGTACCCTCCTCTTCTTAAATCTACACCCAATTAACCAGAGCCGTAAAATAGCATGGCTGAGGTTAGATGCAGAGCATATATAAAAACATAATTGTTGGTAAATCATGGTCTGACCTTAGCAAGAGCATTTCTCTGCTCTGGGATTCTACTGTTCCCTTAATCACCCCTTGTTTGTGCCTCACTTTAAAGCTAGTTCCTCACACTATGTCAGGACTTTCAATCACTTTATTTTTTATTTCACATTTTAGATTTTCTATGGTAGTTGAAGATGGAAAAGTTAAAGCCATTAATGTAGAGGAAGATGGGACTGGCCTGACCTGCAGCCTCGCAGGGAACATCATGTCTCAGCTTTAAGAGACAACTGCATTGTCATCAAATAAATGTGACTGCTCTCTGTTAGAGGAAAACACTATGAACACTCTTTGCCTATGTTACAGAAATATGAAATAAATAATAGATATATGAACATTGCTGTGTAAAGTAATTATTTCTACATAATTATGCAGAATAGTGGTAGTAGTTAAAAGAAGAGAGAACATCAATTATATGTGTAGGATAATTATCATAAACATATGTTATAGATGCCTTTTAGTGTCATTATTACTCCATGAAGGTTAGACATTTTTAATGGATTTTATTACCAGCTCTCTGGATCCCAATACCATACTTGTATGATCTTGTAAAATAGAGTTTCATGCCATGCTTGCTAAATAATGTTCAGCTGAGCTTTTTTTACCCAGTGTAGAGTAACGGAGGGAGAGTTTCCTATACATAAAATCGTTTCGTTAGTTAAACAGAACAGGAAAACATTGAAGTGTTTATAAAATGGCTCTTTAAAGTGGCCATAGATGACTCTGAACAGAAAAATGCTAAAATACAGAAACTGTGGCAGCATTGTGGGCCAATGGTTGTGTCCTTCTTGAGTCCATTAGATCTCATAGTGCAGGGGTCCCCAACCACCGGGCCGGGGACCAGTGCCAGGCTGTGGGCTGTGCTGATCTGGGCCACCTCTGGTCCCAATTACCTGTGATGCCAACTCCCTGATGTATTACACAGCCATGACAACAGCTATGCGAAGCCCAGGAAGCTTTCTACTGATTGTGACAGAGACCAAAGTACTTAAAGCTCCATACTAAGCAGCAGGGGATGTCACTACTTAGGTGGCAATAAGAAGAGCAAAAGGGCTGGGCATGTCTAGTTGCAGGAAAACAAGCTCAGGTATCCCACTGATTTTGTATTATAATGAGTTGTATCATATTTTATAATGTAAAAATAATGAAAATAAAATGCATAATATAAAATGTAATAATTACATTTACATTATATATGTAATAATTAAATTATATACTATGCACTATTTGTGCCACCCCTGGTCCTTGAAAAAATTGTCTTGCTTGAAACTGGTCCGTGGTGCAAAAAAGTTTGGGGACCTTTGTCATAGTGGAAGGGAAAGAAGGTACGCTATTCAGACAGGCACCTACCAGAACTGCCTCTATCTACCTCAAAAGAGTTACTGTTAGTCTTAAAACACAATGGCATAATATCACAATCAACATAATCTGTGTCAAACGATGGTCACATTTAAATCCAGCAAACTGTTTTTTTTTCAATTTATTTTATTTCATTTTGAATTTTAATTTGTGCTCTGAAAAACTTTTAGTCTTTCTTTACTGCTGCGTTGCAAGTTGGTGTGGTATCCCTCCCTCCATTCTCCACCTGCATTGCTAAAAATGATCCTATGCCCCACCTAATGGTAGATATGAGAATAGCACCTGAACACCCAAGTCCCACCATGACTCCTCCAGTTACACTGAGTAGGAGAAACAAAAGCTATCTGAAAGCAGTTCTAATGTGTAGATCTGGCTCCTTCTGAAAGCTCAGGCACAATGCACTGAGATGGCTGCCTGCACACCAATATTACAGCTAAAAATTACATTTATTAGTTCAAAAATACAATTTTAAATGGTAGAAAGAATTATTTGCAAATTATAATGTGAAATGAAATGTCAGGCGGTCTTAGAAGTCTTTGTTTTCCCTCCACTACACTGGAAAGAGCTGATTAGTTCTGCAAATATCACGCTCTATACAGTCATTACTGCTCTAGTCTCTAAGCACCTTCAGTTATACTGTGACCAATTTGTAGCACTAAATACACAAGGGAAAAACACATCCCTACAGGAGGCAAGACAATGACAGACCAACAGCATGCAGCCCAAGAAGATTCAGTGTGACAGCACTTCATTAAAAGAGATGGCAATTTTGTCATTCTGTTGACCACTGAATAAGAGATAGCTGTCGAAGCCACTTATCAGACACTTTGGGGCTCCAATATTTATTACAAAAAAGCTGGACTGTCTGACTAATTGCCCTTCAGCTATTGTACAATTCAAAACAACAACAGAAGGGAAACAAAGATATAGCATTTCTTGTCATATTGTAATCTTGTCTTGACTGCTGCTCCCTGCCCCTACCCTCGCTAAGTACCACAGTAGTCACACCTCTGAATCTCTTAAAGGGGTTATTTTAACATTTAGTATAATATAGTATGTCCTATTCCTTCCAACTTTGCAATTGGTCTTCCTTATTTATTTCTTATAGCAACAGCATTGCTCTGTGAGGCTTCAATGTTCTTGGTGGTGTTACTTTTTATTACTGATCTTACTGTTCAGTCTCCCTCCTATTAATTTTCCAGTCTCTCATTCAAGTTACTGTCTGGTGGCTAGGGTAAACAAGACTCTAGCAACCAGTTAGCTGCTGAAATAGGAAACTGAAGAGTTACTGAACCGTAATCTAAATAACTAAAAAAAATACAAAAAATGGGAACTAATTGTAAATTGTGTCAGACAATCACTGTTTACATCATACATAGGGGCTGATTTACTAATCCACGAATCCGAATCCCGAATGGGAAAAAATCGGATTGGAAACGAACATTTTGCAACTTTTTCGTATTTTTTGCAATTTTTTTGTAGCCGTTACGACTTTCGTGAATTGTCGCGACTTTTTCATAGCCATTACGACTTTCGCGAATTGTCGCAACTTTTTCGTATTGAGCTCAAAAAATTCGCAAAAAAGTCGCAGAATACCGATCATTACGAAAAAAAACGCATTTGGACGCTTTTCGGACGTTCGTGGATTAGTAAGTGTGCCCCTAAAAGTCAAAAGAGAATCACCTTTTTAAAAACAATTCTGCAATTATGTTCATTACACGGGGCACCCAAAATGAAATGGGGATGCACAACAATAATCCACTTTGGTAAAACTGCCTTGGACCTACAGTATAATAAATACCAGAGACGCTGTTTTATGCCAATGTGTTTCATGCCACCATACTTGAGGCATTTACTCAAACATACATTAACCACTGTGTCATGTTAAGACCTCAGATGGTTCCACATCCATTATAGTCTGCCCTCCCTTCCACCTCTATGTGGGATTATCCACTTCAGATTTGCCATCGGGGGAACAGGCATGCAGGGTCTGGCATAATAAAAACTCTAGTAATATATCAATGTTTACATAGAAACAGTTGGGCCCTGCTATTCAGGGTTTGAACTCTTTCTATGGGGATATTGAACCATTATTTATTAAGAAAAGCTTATAATCTATTCCAAAATCTGCCTTGGGCACCAATACTACTTGGCCTGGTTTATTCTCAAACTGTCCTTCAGGCTGGGCCCCTAAGCTACCTCTGTCTTGGTGCCACTGCATTAAAGGAGAAGGAAAGGCAAAGTTACTTGGGGGTGCCAAAATGTTAGGCACCCCCAAGTGACTTTAATCGCTTACGTTGTACCCCGGGCTGGTACCCCTGTTAGGAGAGAACAGCACCAGCCCAGGGTACCTGTAGCGCTTCCTCCTTCCGTCTTCACGAGTGCGCATGCGCAGTAGAGTCAATAGTGGAACTTTAACAGAGAAGTCGGCTTTTCACTCTACTGCGCATGTGCCTATTGTGTAGTCGCAGCAAAACGAAGCCGGAAGCGCATCGCTCCAGGTGCCCCGGGCTGGTGTGGTTTTCTCCTAACGGGCACTAGCCCGGGGTACAAGGTAAGCGATTCAAGTCACTTGGGGGTGCCTAACATTTTAGCACCCCCAAGTGACTTAGCCTTTCCTTTTCCTGCTTGTAGTTTTGTCAGTGGATAAAATAGGGCAAATGTTAATGCAAATACTTATCTACTCTTAACTCTACTTTAATTACTTTTATAACTATCCAATTAGAATGAAGAACATATTTGCACTGTAGGTTGGACCTAGTCACCCTTGCCTTGGCCTGTGGCCAACAGTTACTTACCCTCGTTGCTCCAAAGTTATTAGTGTGTATGCAGATATGCACGTCTGGGCATTCTCTTAATAGCTATAATAGTTCCCAAATCAGCTCTCTGAATTTGAAAATGATTTAAGAAAGTGCAGTTGTGAAATGATTTCTGTGGTTTTTGACAGTTATGCTTTTTACTGTATGTTCTTACCAGAGAGCTTCAATTTGCAACTATATTTGCTCTTTCCAAAAGTATGTCTTGATGTTGATGTTCACTTTTATATTGTACTTTGTAATATGAGACCTTGGTGAATATCGATATATCTGCCAGTGAACAAATCAAACAAATAAAAGTTTTCTTTAGGGGAAACAGAAAGACTGTCCATTTGATGTGCAGTGACTAAGCAACCAAATAAGGTTTGCACACAGGAAGATATATTTTTGATGGACCGAACAAGGCAGCTTAAAGGAGGAAGTACTTTGGCTCACTATATGTCACTTTGAAACCTCACGGGTTCAGCTCAGCTCTTGGGAGCACGTTCCTTAGCACATTCACTATCTTCTCTCAGGGCTTATTTAAAAGAAACCTATACCCCTCTGAATACAGATAGTTTAGAGATCATACTAAGTGGCCTATTAAATTTTTATATATATATATATATATAATATTACCAAACTGGAATATATATATCAGTAAATATTTACATCTTTTCCCTTGGCCACCATTTTGTGTAAAAGGAAGAAGTGTGGGAGCAAAAGACAGAACTTTGTCCATGGATTGGCTGATCTGACCGTACATGTATGAGTTCCTTGGCTTGTTTGTGTGCACCATGAATCCTATGATCTCAAAGAGCAGCCCTTGGTTTTTTAAAATGGAAATGATCTATTTAGGATTAGCCATTGGCACATACTACTAAAACAGTATATATTTATAATGGTTTATTAAGATACGGCAGTGTTTTACATGTAAGATGTTTTACGCAGTATATTTATATAGAGACCTACATTGTATGTGGGTATAGTTTACCTTTAAGAAGTTTTCTGTGAAATAGTCAAAGGAACATTTCCCCTTTCTCTCTTAATTAAGTTTATCCTTCAAAAATATAGATAAGTTGCTTGGTTCATTAAAAACATTTTTTTTCTGCATTTCAATAAATTATATTAGTGTTTGCCCTCTTTCTTGTTTATCTGGTTATGAGAGCAGCTTTTTGAAGGATACCAAATTAGAACTATAATCTTGGCTTCCTGTACAAACCTGCAAAATATAGCAAGGTTTGCAGCATCATTCATACACACAGGAATGCAACATGTTACTATACTTACAAATACACATAAACCAAGCGTTATCATTAAAATGTGACAACTTGATTGCGTTTCTCTACAGTTCCATCAATATAGATCAACATAGAAAGTGTAAATGAACTCAGGGCTTTTAAAACATCATTGGATCATTTTACTAACACAAATGGAGCTTAGCATAATAGTACAAGTGCAATAGCCCATTATTTCTTATGCTAACTGCACTAAATTGATCAATGCTAAATGCTGAATTATTCAATGTCAATTAAAAGGAACAACAAGAAGAACAATTAAACAGCAACAATGCTGCACAGCTTTGCACTGAGATGTAAGAGTTTCTCTAGAACACCTCATACTTTCCTATGGGGTTTCAGAGGCTGCGCAGTGAGTAACTTCCTACTGCAAGGGCTTACAAGAGGGAGTTTACGAGATATACAGAGAGGAACTGATGTATATGAAGAAACCACAGGAAAGAGACAGAAATTTGGAGTTCAGAGTGGAAGGGAGAGAAAGTTGTAAAGGAGATGCAAAGTGGAGGTTGGAGGAGGGCTAAGGCAGCACAACGGAGAACTATTTGGAAGGTGGATTCAGAAAGAAGAAGGAGAGGGGTACACTAATATAATAAAAGGGACATCCCCATCATTGGCTTATCATGGATAGCTCTGAGGGTCGGAGCCTTGAACAGCTGATGGACGGAGCATTAATAACATGGGTAAGGATTTGTATATATCTGTATATTTGCAATACATGATACCCTAAGCTACAAATCTGATTAGTATACATTAATTTATGTGCAAATGAGCTTAAAGTGAACTGAGCTGAGCTATCACAAGGGAAATAATCTGTCCTTGGTATATAGATAATCTAAATAACTGGGCAGCACTTACACCACCAAAAAAATGTGTGTCTGGGCTACTGCAATGTAATACGCAACTACAGTGTTAAGTACACTTAATAGCAATAACATGACTAATAATAACACAATTCAACAGAAAAAATGTTTCATGCTTCTTGGCCTTAACATATACTGTAATATTTTAGCTTAACATTTTTATTTTTCATACAAAACCAGGGGTTAGGGTCTTTTAAATTTAAGGTTACAAAGGCTAGACTGGATATGGCCATGCAGTAGACTGAGACACAGGTTTAATACTCATTATTGTGTAGTTTGTGTAATAGAACACAGGAAGGTGGTGGGATCCTGATCTAGCTCTTTGTGATTATTATAACAGCCAGTCATGTCTGACAATGGCACGGCAGACAGGGTAGCCTGTGACTAGGACGTTAGTTGAAGTCACATCCAAGCATCCCAGTTTAAACACCCTAAAGTGTCTGACCACATAAGGCACTAATGATATCAATAAGGGCAATGTTTGGTGGCAAGTAAACACCACAACACAGTTGCTCATCTGACACTAGCCTTAAGGGAAGGCACCTAGAGCACTCACCACTATAACTGAGTAACATGCTTTCAGTTGTGTCAGAGGTGGTGTCATATCTAATGTTTCACAAATGAACTGCAAGTAGCTAAGTGCTTGTCATATTGATATTTGTCAAGACACAAAATTTTATTAGGTACAAGGAGGCCAATAAAGACCATCAGTCGCACGAAAGATCTTTTCAACCCTCCACTGATGTTCAGGGCTGAATCGTCAGATATGGAGGTAGAAACAATAGAAATTCTACCTCCTGCCGATTCAGCCTTGAACATAGATTTTGCTTGGGCGCTTTCAATGGCGCCTGATCAGAATCTTTTAACCCACCGATCGGCGAGTCGACCGATATCTGCAGCCTCCTGCGATATTGGTCGCTTCGCTGAGTGGCCATACACGCACCGAATATCGTACGAAACGAGGTTTGACCTTGTGCATTTTAAATATATACACACATTATTGTAATTGAATAAGCACAAATGAAGGTACCAATGCAATTCTGGGTAAATTCATACAAAAAGATCTAGTTTTTGCTGCATGTGAAACTGTATGTGAAATGAACCGTGACAGATTACAATCGACAAGCCATTAGACAAATAACCACAAGGCAGATTAGAATGTTCTCATTACAGTTAGAAACCACAGGATCTTTTTTGAGCAGGCACCAGCACCCTAGGACATGACACAAGATAGGGTGCTTCCCAATTGTTACCAACTTCATACCTGCTCATAGTTTTTTGCAAGTCTCTCAGTTACAGGAAGTGATTTATTTCTGACCTGCAAATCCCATTTTAATGGTTACACAGCTGCAGATAACTGTAATTAAAGTCCTATTCTATGAACAATCAATGCACAGAATCCAAGGATTTGCTTGAGATGGGGCCCAATTTGTAAATCTTTTAAAGATACAGCAGAATACTTATATTGTGGCTTACAGAATTAGACTGTGCCAGTGATTGTGCGCCTTGTTACAATTCCTTGGCCAAAACATTGATGTGACCATGGCTTGCCTAGAATGTAACTATAATAGGAGGATAGCTAATGATAGGAAGGGGGCAATATACTACAGAGGGCCAGGAGGGTGCAGTTTATCAGCTCACTTTCACCAAGCTTTGCAGGATTTAAAAATATTTTGCTTTGGGGACCCCTTACTTTTCTATATCACAGACCCCAGGGGTTGACCAACTACATCTTTCTGAATCCAGTGTCTTCCAAATCCTTCCCCACCTAGAACTTCCATTCTTCTTTGGAAAGAATCCCTCTCCTTGTGCTTCTACAGCACCTCAAATAGTATGCTGGTCTCATTCTTCACCCCCCACCCAGGTTAACAACCAAAATCATCCCTTCTCTTGAGTAATTGTCTCTAGCTCCATACCAGTCTATTATACTAATGATGTTTGTCTCTGACTGCCACATTGCGCTACACCAAGTATTCCCTGCCCCAGGGGAGTTTGCAGTCTAAAATCCCTACCACAATCACACATACTGGGCCTGTTTTTTTATTGGGTGCAATCATCCTTTCCCTTTAATGTCTTTGTCAATGTCAAGAGTATTTCTTTCAAGTAAAACTAAACTTGATTAAACTTGATTTCAGGTCTAAGTATCAAGTAGCAGTAGCCTACAGATCATACTTCATTGTTCTCCTGCTGAAGCACATTTTTCCTGTTTGTTTTGTGTAACAACAGAAAATTGTGTAAGAGCTGTGAGCAAGCACACATCCAGCAATCAGGGAACGCAGAGCAAAAACATTTCCTTGTGTGTGGTTTTTCATTTTAGAGAAGAGGAGGAGGCAGTAAAGGGAAGGCATAAACTAGCCATATGTTGTTTTAAAAAAACAGTAACAACAAAAACTTGTTCAAATGCTGATACACATTTTAAAGGACAAGGAAAGGTTCAGTTGCACTACAATTTTCCATTTTGTATGTTGTCACATTCTGTGCCCCTAACCCTTGGCCTGAATAATCCTATTTTTAAGTTGTGATTTTCCAAAATAAATAGGAAGTGCACATTCAATGTGATGAATAAGGAAATGTTGGGAAAGCTCTTGGGCAAAATGAGGCTGAAAAAGTCTGAACTGTGAAAGATGTGTATTTCCAGTATATGTGCAGAATTTGTGGGTTTCTAGGGATATTCTCAAAAATGAAATGGCTTGGGATCAAGAAAATGACCAGCTTTTTGCTAAGGCTCTTCTATTTCATTTAAAGCACAGTAAACTGTTAGTACAATTCCAAGACCTTTAACACAAGAGCCTAAATGTTAACCTTTGGAAAGATAGTGAAAAATGCAAGCTGGACAGATAACAGGACGTAAATAACGATCAAGGAAGTAAGTCAGATTACTCATTGGTAGCCAGAAGCAGATTTAACCATTTAATGGCTTTGACTGAAAGGTTTTTAGAGGTTTGATACTAATAGGATCAGCAACACTATAGAATTCAAATAATTTCACTGAGTTGACATTAAAGTTATTTTAGCCCTGAAAGAGTTGAGTTATTTTAGGTGTCTACTATAAAAATGTTGTCTTTGAAACAGAAGTTCCAGTTTGAGTGCAATGAGCATGAGTCCCAGTGATTTCAGCCATGTTGCAACTGTTTATACAAACCCCACCAACTACATTTAATGTAATGGGTGGGTTCTTGTGTGCGCTGTGTGCAATGGAGCCTAAAGGTGGCCATACAGTGGCCTAAGATATCTCAGTGATCAGCTAATTGGCAGAACAGATGGATACTGTATAAGTGGCAGTGCTGGGCTAGGCCAGCCAGGCACCCTAGGCAACCGGACTGGCCCTGGCTGGCAACTTCGCTCACACATGTGTATACACAAGTAGCTTTAGTGGTCTGAGTGGGAGAGGTGAGCTACAGGGGAACACGGGCCTAAATTAGGGGTAGGTGTCAGAAAAGTTATGTGCCTAGTGTTCCCCACTATTGCACCCTAGGTACGTGCCTCTTCTGCCTACACCCAGTTCCAGCCCTGCCAAGTGGCCATACATGTGTACGATCATCGTCCCAGATGCAGCTGATGGACAACAAACTAACCAACAGTGTATCGGAAACATGTCATATGAGATCTGACAAGATCACAGGATGGTGTTGAATAGCCCCCGACCTATCATACATGTCCATATTGTTTGGCAGAATGGTTAAAGTTGAATAAACTGCCAGACCCAATCTGGCCATGTATGGTCAGCTTTAGATAATAAATATTTATGGCCAAAGTACCAATATCATGCTTTCTAGAAATTATGAATTTTCAAGTGAATATAATGTGTAAATTGTTTTCATTTTCTGTTGTAACTGGCGAAGTACTAATACTGTATACACTATATGAAAACAAATATGAGTTCAGAAGAATTGCAGCTCTGTAATGTGAATTAATGTTAACTTCAACAAAATAGAAATAAACTATATATTTTTCAGAGACATAGAAACCATATGTGAATGTTTATTTTAAAGGAATGCTGTCATCAGGAAAACATGTTTTTATCAAAATGCATCCATTTGTAGAGCTTCTCCAGGAGAATCCTGCATTGAAATCTGTTTTTCAAAAACACATAATATTCAATTTTGAAATTTCCCATTGGGCTAGCCATATTTTTCATTTCCCAGGGTGCCACAGCCATGTGACCTGTGCTCTAATAAACTTCAGTCACACTTTATTGCTGAACTGCAAGTTGGAGTGATACTCCCCCTCCCAGCAGCCGATCAGCAGAACTGTGGGAAGGGAGCAAGATAGCAGCTCCCAGTAGGTATCAGAATAGCACTCAATAGTAAGAAATCCAAGTCCGGCTTGGGACTCCTCCAGTTACATGGGAGTAGGATAAAAATTGGCTACCTGAAAGCAGTTCTAATGTGTAGTGCTGGCTCCTTCTGAAAGCTCAGACTCGAGCACAATGCACTGAGATGGCGCCTACACACCAATGTTACAGCTAAAAATACATTTGTTGCTTCAAGAATAAAATTTTAAATGGTAGAGTGAATTATTTGCTATGTAAACAGTGTAATTTAGAAATAAAAAGTATACCATAAAAATCATGACGGTATGCCTTTAAAGATAACTCCTGCACTCATACACATAAGAGTGTGGTTTTATACCCTAAAAAACATGCTAACACATGGGTTAAATTATCCCATTCTCCCCTGTCAATAAAAATTGAGGAAGACCTGTGTTTATTGCATTTAGTCTCTCTTCCCTCTGTACAGACCAACAGGGCAGCATGAGATAAGTGACTATATGCCTTGCAATGTGATACACACTGCATGACAAACCCTATGTGGGCTAAAGGTAGCCATGCACGGGAAGATTTGCTTGTTTGGTGAGGTTGTCAAGCAAGCGGATCTCCTCCCAATATGCCCACCTAAAGGTGTGCAATGTCAAGTTACGGGTGGGCATAGGCATTGTCGGATTAAGGAAAAGCATCAATGAGCCGATGCAGTCCCCAATCGGATGGAAAATCACACCTGCCCGATCGAGATCTGCCAAATTTTAAGGTAGGCCCATTGCGGGTGCCCACAAGGGCAGATAAGGTGCCGAATCAGTCTAAAGGACTTGAATCTGCAGTTAAAATCTGCCTGTGTAAGTCTTATGGCACAAAAATATCTGAAATCACTTCCCATTGAGTCTCTACTTAAAACACCCATATAGAGGGAAACATAAAGGTTAAAAACATTGCATGTGGCGCACCATGATGGGGTCAGCCAAAGATGACCAACCTGTAGTAAATGACAGCTAGGGAAGTAAACAAATTTGACGATTTATACTAATGGGAGAAGTCATTATGTGCAGACTCTCAAACATCCCCACTCTCCCATTCCGTTTATGATGGAACTCCATGTTCTCTATCAAGAATGAATATATGACCTTGTAAGAAATTATTCCAGAACACACCCTGTCACCTCATTTAATATAGCCTGGTGCTCAGTCAGGGGAGTTCCACACCCTCCCCATGTACAGCTGAACTAACAGATGACTGGCACAACAAGGCAGTGCGATGCCAGGATCCCCCCCTGCATTTACTGAGTCATATAAAAGTCCTTGAAATGTTATATGTGATGCAATTAGTGCAGGGGAGATTCCCACATTGCCTTGTTGTGTTTTCATCTGTTGCTACCAGTAACAGGTAACTTATTCTAGATAGAAATACTGTAGATAGTAAGTTAGATATTTGTAGCTTAACATTATGTAATAAGTATTAGAGGTATTTTTGTGTAGCCTCTCTTAGTATTTCCAGAAAAATGGGTGGGGGCTGGCACTGGAAAGTGCTTGTTAGCTGTGATACTGCAGCCAAAGAGCCCTTCTCAAATGCAAGCCATGCAATGACAGCTTTCTTAAAATACAATGTATTCACATGCCATATGCTATACACATAGCACAAAAACAACACAAAAAGAGCCTCTTTACCTGGAGTAGGCTAGGGATGAAGTAGATAATTTCCAGTTTCAGTGTAGTAGGTTATAATGGGTCCTAGGAAATGGCAATGGTTGGGCCAGTTCCTATAGTACTTGTGCCAAAATTGTCTGCATGTCTGTGCTGCTTTATTGCCACCAGAATCAATTTCCTCTACTTTGTCACAATCAGATATTCATAACCTTGTTAGAGTCACACAAGAAATACAGTTTAATGATAGACAGCTTTTGTAACTCTGCTCCTGGCTGCATATTGCTTGATGGCTTCATTGAACAACCACATGATCTAGAAACTAATTTCAAATTGTTCTTAAAGGGATACTATATTCAAGTAAATGTGTTTACAAGTAACAGAAAAAAATATGTTATTATGTAAAAATAACATCATTTTGCAAAAAATTGTTATCACTGTTTGTATTTGTCCAGGGAATAAATATGTATTTCATGGTACTAATGTGGCTATTAGTTTCCTTTCTGGGAAAACGCAGCATGTCCTGATATAGGTTAAACAGTTCCAAATAACAAAAGCCAGTAGGGGGGGAATCTCATGCAATGTGGACAGGGGTTGGGGCAGATCAGCGGTGTGTCTGGGGTTAAAGCTGGCCATACACGCACCGATGATATCGTACGAAACCTTGTTACGTATGATATTCGGTGCATGTATGGCGGCTGGACTTGTCGATCGGCCGGGTTAAAGGATTTTGATACTTTATCAATATATATTTGATCCCTATCAATATATATCATGGTAGAATAGGTCAAATGACCAATGTTTTGGGTCCCTAAATTGAATTTGCTGTGGGACCAAGTAACATCTAGTTACACCACTGTATCTAAGACAAAGAAACAATTACACTGTAGGTAATGAACATGCAATGCACTACCAATAATACTAGAGTTCCAATGTTATTAGTGGTAACCTCAGCAGTATCCAGTGGCACATCTCACAACCCCATATTAAGGAGATGAGTGATATAGGTTATTAGGTGTAGTTTTGAATATAGGTGCATGGGAGTGATACAGGGGCTCTAAACCAGATTTTGCACCAGGTCCTATGTCAAGAGGTCAAGAGCTTTGCCCCTGAGGATCTACCACTAGGGACAGCACCACAAGAGCACATCTTGTTCCTGGGCAGTTCTGATACTTCATGTAATTCCTAAATTGTAACTGCTGACACATCAGTACAGTTCTATAGAAGGAGGACTTTTACCTAAAGCTGGTTATGGAGCATAGATTCCTTATGTAAATATTGTCCTCTTGCCTGGTAATAATTAGCTCCATTCACATCCATACACTTGCACCTCATTTCCAATGAAATGCAACCTTCCCACATTAAACAGAACTGCTTGTGCTTACATGTAAAGGTGCCAGAATTTTGAGAAAAAAAAGAAAAAGAAATTAAACTAAGTCCCAAACTTTGCAACATTCATATTTATCAGCACTTTGCTGTTTGAGATTTTTTTTCCCCATTCTTATCCCAGAATGTTCTAATTGGTGCACTGGCGTGTTTAACCAAATAAAAGGAATGCCACATTATAATTACATAATAATCTTTATCCTTGATTCACAGATTCGTTCCTTTGAACAGACATATAATTTAGAATATGGGACACTTTATACTACCAGGGACCTGCGCAAAGAGTACATGCAACTTTCAGAAGGGGACATGCTGCACTTCATTATGAGTATGATGTGAGTATTGCCTGAGTGTTCTCTGGCACTGCAAGTATGATACAGGTATAGGATCCCTTATCCGGAAACCCGTTATCCAAAAAGTTCCAAATAACGAAAAGGCCATCTCCCATAGACTCCATTATAAGCAAATAATTTAAAAATGATTTCATTTTTCTCTCTAATGATAAAACAGTACCTTGTACTTAATCCAACTAAGATATCATTAATCCTATTGGAGGCAAAACAATCCTATTGGGTTTATTCAATATTTAAATGTTTTTTAACAGACTTAAGTTATAGAGATCCAAATTATGGAAAGACCCCTTATCCGGACAACCCCAGGTCCCAAGCATTCTGAATAACAGGTCCCATACCTGTACTTCTAAATACAGGTGTGAGATGCATTATCCAGAAATCTGTTATCCAAAAAGCTCTGAATTATGGGAAGACCATCTCCCACAGAGTTCATTTAAAGCAAATAATTCTAATTTTTAAAAATGATTTCCCTTTTTGCTGTAATAATAAAACAGCACCTTGTACTTGATGGTAACTAAGCTGCATGAATCCAAATTGGTGGCATAACAGTCCTATTGGGTTTATTTAATGTTTAAATTATTTAAGCAGACTTAATGGTGATCCAAATTACAAAAAGACCCCTTATCTAGAAAACTACTAAGTGTCAACATGAACCTCAAGTTGATGACTAGACTTAGGATCCTAGGGTCTATGATAATTTTCTTTTAGGCATTTACTGACTTAGGGCTCTGGCTCTCAGGGAGATTAGTCGCCCGTGACAAATCTCCCTGTTCGCGGGTGACTAATATCCCTGAAATGCCATCCCACTGGCGAAAATGTAAATCGTCGGTGGGATGGCATACGCTGTGGAAGAGGAAACTTCTGCGATTTCACTGAAATTGCGCTGCCGTGTTTGCCATCCCACCGGCGATTTACATTTACATGTAAATCGCCGGTGGGATGGCATTTCGGGGAGATAAGTCGCCCGCGAACAGGGAGATTTGTCTCGGGCAACTAATCTCCCCGTGTGCCAGAGCCCTTAGACTGCACCTTAGACTGCAATTCTGGAGACTGGCCTCTGCACAGTCAAGGGCAGGCTGAAGAAGCAGGAATTAAAACCTAACCCATCTTGTTATCTGTAGAATATTCATGTGTTCTGGAACACTGTGGACCCAAGGAGCAACGTGTTGAGAGATTTCTGTGTTGTGGGGGAAGTCTCTTGTGTCCATGCCCTCAAGAAATTCTTTCAATTCAGGAGAGTTTAAGCAGCAGGGGAAAGGGAGAACTTGGTATTAGGTGGCACTTCTACATGGAAGGAAAATAGTCAACCACAGAAATGATGTGCATTCCCTTATGTAGCAATAAACTTGCATTTATTTACTGGAGGTTTAATGAGAGGAGCGTCAATCCTAACTTCTTTTTAAAGTCTTTAAAGCTATCCTGGCTCCTTGCCAAACAGATGCCCTCCTAGGCAGAACTGAGGCTAGGGTGGGGAATTGAGGGCAGACAGCCGTTTAACACCTGTTTCAAAGCAGACATTTGAGGCGTTGGCCTAAACATAATCTCTCTTTCTGTAGGCACAAGGAAGCTCATGTACTATTTACTGGTGCATAAATAAGTACAAACTTGTGTTTTGACTTGTCTATATAACATCAACTATTACCAATATTTAGGATGAGTGTATTACCATAGTGTGTCCCACTGGGGCACCTGCCATTGTCCAGATAGAAAGTACGGGGGACTGTCCCTGCATATACTATTTTCTGTCTGCAAAGTTGTGCAAATAAGCAGCTTGTAAGGGAATGCCTATGTCCCACCACTGCCTATAATGACACTGATGCAACTTGCTGACCACTTACAAATGGGTGAAAGTTCTAAACCTGTGTATTGGTATCACTTGAGTCAGGCAATGAACACAAATATTTGTACCAACTATGTAAGGAAAGGCTACATTCCATGGGAAAATAGAGGTTTGCACCAATTTTTGGCATTTGGCCACACTGTCAATAAGTTGGTGATTCAAAATTGTGAACCTACATTGACTTCCACCAGGTGTCACCATCTGATCACTAGCATGACTTTATGAGACGCTTTCTGATCTGACCAATCAAAACCCTAGCCCTGTCGGTACAGTGCAGTAACTAAAATTCTACTGTTTGGCCAGAAGAGTATAAGATACTGGATGGGGTCTCATCTAGGCTTGTTTATATATATATATATCTGTTCCATTGTCGGCACTCACCACTCCAAAGCCACACACCGGTTGCTCACCAAAAAATTATCCACATAAGATCAGTTGAAAGAACTCACGGCTCAATATACTTTAAAGTATCAAAAATAGATTTTATTGCTCCACACTCACACCGACGCATTTCGATCCACAGGGGATCGTCGTCATGGATCCTGACGATGATCCCCTGTGGATCGAAACGCGCCAATGTGAGTGTGGAGCAATAAAATCTATTTTTGATACTTTAAAGTATATTGAGCCGTGAGTGCTTTCAACTGATCTTATGTATATATATATATATATATAATTTTTTTTTATAGTGTTACACTATACTCTTGTTTATATTGCATATAGTGTACCACTTACAATGATTTATATAGTTAATATAGTGTACTCAAAAGTTTAGAGATTAATACATAAAAACTCACCAATGTTCTATTTATTCCAATGGGATTTTTATAGAAGCATATTTATGTTGTGGTGAGTTCTTTCACCCATTGATAAATACACTTCTAAATATCCCATAGGAATAAATAGAAAGTAGGTAAGTTTTTATGTATTAAGCTCTTAACTCAATTTTTTATAAATCTGCCCCCTAGTGTAATTTATATTGTGAATTTTCTAAATGGACC
This sequence comes from Xenopus tropicalis, assembly GCF_000004195.4. Lineage (NCBI taxonomy): Eukaryota > Metazoa > Chordata > Amphibia > Anura > Pipidae > Xenopus > Xenopus tropicalis. Next base: position 34,722,613 of record NC_030680.2, on the reverse strand, counting down.
CTTGAGTGCCTATTTAGAAAATACTGGCCTGCTGATGACGTCACTTAGCACTGTTTATAAGAATATATTTTGCAGGTTATTTGTGGCTTTTGTTTAGAGGGTAACAGCACTGTAATTTTTAAGGATGGTACAAGCAAGTAATATATTTCTGTGACCATATAAAGTCAGCTAAATGCTTTTACACAGAATTCCAAGGTGATACATTAGAGAAGTATCTGCATGGAAGTGGGAATGTCTAATATCTAGGTCACGGCCTAAAATAAGCTGATTTTCACTTTAAGACTGTTAGGAAGCACACATTGATCAAACTCAGTCTGTAGTTAGATATTTAATCTGACAGTTCTTACGGGTGCCACTGTGTAACTTTAAATGCTGCGCTCCCATATATGTTATACTACTGTATGATATCCGAAAGTACTGGAAATCTATAAATAAGTTGTAAGTTCTTTATTCAGGTACTGTGAATAATACATTTAACGGTATATATCGGCCCTATAGACTGGAATGGAATAAGCAGGCAGATCAGTATTTGAAAGCATCAGATTAGGACCATGCAGTTCAGTGTTGGCCCCCTATAATGGGGTGGGGGGAATTAATAAGGCCTGATTACTAATCCGTTCAGATGTATGCTATACAGAAACCTGTGCAGTGAGTGGTATGCCACTGGTATCATTAGTAACAAGCTGTTCTTGTGAAGAAAGTGCTCAGTACAATTATTTTTTGGGATTCAAATTAACTTTGTATGATTATGTTTTGGGATTAAACCCCTCTTTGTTTCTGGGGCAGTGACCCACGTCCATATCACGGAGAGCGAGACCTGCACAGCCTGAGAAAAAGACTCCGAGCCTATTACCAGGTAACAGATTTCTATATCGATTCCATTTAAAAGCTCTAAAGCGATCTACATTATTCAGACTTGTTATGATTCTAAACTATTACAGGATGGACTTCAACAACTGATCTTAATGCCACTGCCTGACTCAACCTTAATATCCCAGGATCAAATCACAGGTGAGAAACAGGACCTAAGGGATTCAGTGAGATGGAACAACATCCCTGTGCCAGATGCTTGTTATAAAAAGAATTCAGATTTGTCTTCCTTTTTGTCATGGACAAACATTTCAGTTTGGTATAAACATTTTTATGAATAACATACCTACACAGTTGTCTCTGTTTAGAAGGGACAGTCCCAGTTTATAGATCTGAAGAGGAAGAAGAAGAACGCAGTGCTTACCCAATAATAGAAAAGGTTAGGACATATCGAGGCTATGTCAGAAGTCAGGATGTAGCTGTGTGGATCAGTGGTATAGCTCAAAACAACCTGATTTTATAATGTAATGATTATATATATTGAATATTGTACCCCAGTTGTAAAATATAAGGATATTATAAGTCACTTTGGAGTTCCATAACCATATAAAAGCACAAGGTCAAGGCAGAGTACTTTTATACAGATCATGGAACTCCAAGGTGACTTCTAATATCCTCATTCTTGAAATTTTACAACAGAGGGTACATTGATCATTATAATACACAAGTTTCAAGAGTCATGTGACAGACATGACATCACTTAGCACCAATTATAACTTATGACATCATTAAGCACAGTTTATAAGGATATCATTTCCAGGATATTCATGGCCTTCAGGCTTTATATGGTCATGAAACACAAATGTGACTTAAAATATCCTTTTGTGCCTGTCATGCAGTGTGCTCTGTGCAAGAGATGGAAAAACTTTTATCACTGATGTTGGGAGCAGCGGTTCAGGTATGTCACATCATTTCTCTATTACTAGTACAAGCAGGTAGGGGTTGAGAAACACGTTTTTTAAGTAGACCCCCCCCCCGGACCTCCTCCAGTGCTTGGTGGGGGGGGGCAAGGGGGGCTGGCAGTGGAGTAGCCGCATCAGGTGGCTTTAAGGGCAATAAACGCCCCTACGGCTGCCAGCAGGGCCACTTTAAGGTACCAGCAGGCCCTGAACAAAATTTCACTGGTGAATCCCCACTGCCCCAAGAAATTTGTGATAGAATAGCCCTCAAACATGTAACATCAATACAGTAAGGCAAACAAAGAAGTAATGATCTGACAGCCCTAAGAGCAGAAACATGACAAAAAGGTGAAGCCACTAGAAAAAAGGCAAAGAAATTAAAACCATACTATTGAGTTCTTCCAGATGATTAAAATGAGGGGGTCTATCACCTTGGCAGGATGCTTCTGCCAAAAGTTATCCCAGCTAGTGCCCCCTATCTTGGTGGGTTCTGGGCAATTGCCACTTTTGCCCATTAATTAAGATGGCCCTGGGTACCAGTACTGTAAATAAGCAAGAATGTCTGGGCACTACTAAAAGAAATAATAAAAATGACTACCTATTAAAAGAAAAGTTACAGAATCAGAAATTAGAAATCATTAAGCCATATTGACAGAATGTTATATTAATTTCATATTTAATTTCTTTACGTTTGGGATTAATTCAAGAAAAGTCACCTTGCATCCCTGTCAGATAATATGTGCATACTGTATATAAAACTGGCCTATAGTAAGTATTGCCCTTATTCCCTTAGTGTGAAAGACGTGAACAAATTATCACAGGGATCCGGAACCTGACCCTTGACTCCCAGATCAATTTGGCAGAGAAAATACAAGAGGTTAGATGATCTTCTCTTCTCTTTCCTTTTCATTTGTTCTCATTACTCAGCTTCATCATTCATCCCATATTTCCTTCTTTCTCCAGTGTGTCTTTCGTTCTCAGTTCTTTCTTCCACTCACAGTGCAACTGTTTTTTTTTCTCCTTTTCTAGATGACTCAGGACACACAGAAGATAATAGCTATTCCTGGTCCTGAGCTTTGTCATCTTCCCCACTCTGACCTTCAGGAGGCTGTTCACATGCTAAGTACCCACCTGAGAGACACTCTAAGGCAAAGGGATGATGCCCAGGAGGTACTTGATCTCAACTACGCTATAATAAATGCTTTTTCAGGGGAAAAACTATCCTTTTGGGTTTAATTAATGTTCAAATGATTTTTTAGTATACAAAGTATGGAGATTCAGATTATAGAAAGATCCCTTATCGGGAAAACCCCCAAGTTCCTGAGCTTTCTGCATAACAGGTCCCATACCTGTAACAATTCCACAGATTATTACTCAGAACTCCTTGTAGGATACATGAATTGCCAGTTTTATATATAACACCTCTCAGAACACGACAGGATAAATACAGTTTCAACTCCATGTAATATTTTATTTCTGTGTATTGTAAGGAATTCATTGGTATTGGTTTAGTGAGGTGTAGCCAGCACAATTCTCCATTAAAGTCAGCTTTCGATGGCAACTGCTTGTTCCTGTACATATGGAGCAGGTTTCGGCTGGGATTGGATAGTCACAGATGTTTCCCCCCCAGTAGAGTATCTGAATACCCCATTTTATCAGGTTGTAGGATAAGCGAGTGTATTGTGTCAGCATCATGCCTTGCTAATATAGGCCGTTGTATATGCACATACATGACATGCAAAAGTCACACAGAATATTTTTTGCTTCTATAGCGACTGTCTCTCTTACGCTGTGAACAGCAGAGCAACACCACTGCACCTGGAGACCCGGTGATCAGAGGGATGCACCCCAGTAAGACATCTGATCCCCATAACTGGAAGAATCGCTCATTGCACGTTGCTGATTTACAGAGTAAATTACGCCGCGCACGCCAAGAACTGTGAGTGAAATAGGGGTTCAGAGAGAAGTAGAGGATAAATGGATGCAGGTTAAGATAAGAGCAGTGAGTGGTTGAGTGAGGTGGAGGTAAGCATAATAAAGAACAGGGCAAAAAGAGAAATCTTATAAAGGGTAAGAGAAACTGGTTAGCACCCCATTTATTGGAAATAACCAATGCTATCGAAAGTGCGAGCAAACACTGACAGCAGGGGTGGGGGGCCTGGCTGCTTACCCTGCACCTGGGCCCGGGGATGACTAGTAACGCCACTGGGTGGAAAAGATGTTCGTAGAGGTTTTTCCACCATAAAGGACACCTAGGAGCACATTTACTTACCCACGAACGGGCCGAATGCGTCTGATTGCGTTTTTTTCGTAATGATCGGTATTTGGCGATTTTTCGGAAAATTATCGCGACTTTTTCGTTGCCATTCCGAATGTTGCGCAAAATCTGGCGATTTTTTCGTAGCGTTAAAACTTGCACGAAAAGTCACGCCTTTTTCGTAGCCATTCCGAAAGTTGCGCAAAATGTTGCGATTTTTTCGTAGCGTTCGGATTCATTCAAGCTTCAGTATGGTGACTTTTCTTGGGCCAGGTTGGAGCTGCAGAGTGCCATTGAGCCCTATGGGAGACTTTCCTTGGGCCGGGTTGGAGCTGCAGAGTGCCATTGAGTCCTATGGGAGACTTTCCTTGGGCCAGGTTGGAGCTGCAGAGTGCCATTGAGCCCTATGGGAGACTTTCCTTGGGCCGGGTTGGAGCTGCAGAGTGCCATTGAGCCCTATGGGAGACTTTCCTTGGGCCGGGTTGGAGCTGCAGAGTGCCATTGAGCCCTATGGGAGACTTTCCTTGGGCCGGGTTGGAGCTGCAGAGTGCCATTGAGTCCTATGGGAGACTTTCCTTGGGCCAGGTTGGAGCTGCAGAGTGCCATTGAGCCCTATGGGAGACTTTCCTTGGGCCGGGTTGGAGCTGCAGAGTGCCATTGAGCCCTATGGGAGACTTTCCTTGGGCCGGGTTGGCGCTGCAGAGTGCCATTGAGGCCTATGGGAGACTTTCCATGGGCCGGGTTGGAGCTGCAGAGTGCCATTGAGTCCTATGGGAGACTTTCCTTGGGCCGGGTTGGAGCTGCAGGGTGCCATTGAGCCCTATGGGAGACTTTCCTTGGGCCAGGTTGGAGCTGCAGAGTGCCATTGAGCCCTATGGGAGACTTTCCTTGGGCCAGGTTGGAGCTGCAGAGTGCCATTGAGTCCTATGGGAGACTTTCCTTGGGCCGGGTTGGAGCTGCAGAGTGCCATTGAGCCCTATGGGAGACTTTCCTTGGGCCAGGTTGGAGCTGCAGAGTGCCATTGAGCCCTATGGGAGACTTTCCTTGGGCCGGGTTGGAGCTGCAGAGTGCCATTGAGCCTTATGGGAGACTTTCCTTGGGCCAGGTTGGAGCTGCAGAGTGCCATTGAGCCCTATGGGAGACTTTCCTTGGGCCAGGTTGGAGCTGCAGAGTGCCATTGAGCCCTATGGGAGACTTTCCTTGGGCCAGGTTGGAGCTGCAGAGTGCCATTGAGCCCTATGGGAGACTTTCCTTGGGCCAGGTTGGAGCTGCAGAGTGCCATTGAGTCCTATGGGAGACTTTCCTTGGGCCGGGTTGGAGCTGCAGGGTGCCATTGAGTCCTATGGGAGACTTCCAAAGTCATGCTAAGTCTGAAAGTTTCGCCCGCCGCTTACGAGTGCTCAATACGAAAAAGTCGCGACAAGATACGAGCGAATCGTAATGGCTACGAAAAACTCATGTTTTTTCGCGCAAATCGTATTGGTAACGAAAAAGTCGCGACATTTTCTGAAAAGTCGTAAAGACGCCCGAAAAAATCGCAAAAAATACGAAAAAGTCGCAAAATGTTCGTTTTCCAATCGGAATTTTTCCAATTCGGATTCAAATTCGTGTCTTAGTAAATCAGCCCCTTAGTTGTGGAATATTGTTTCTCCTACCGAAGAGCAGGCTAATAGAGACTGCACTCCAATTTGGGTAAACATTATATATTTTTTGCAACCAGTGCTGGTAGTGAACTCCCTCCTGGTGCAGGCAGCCATATTTGATTATGTGCATACCCATAATGAGCAAGTTGGGACACAGGGAGGCCCATTTATCAACATTTACATTTTCATGGTTTTAAAGGTTATTGAAACCACAAAAAAATACAAGGTACTGTTTTATTATAACAGAGAATAAGGAAACCAGTTTTAAAAATGTGAATTATTTGATTAAAATGGAGTCTATGGGAGATGACCTTAATTTGGAACTTTCTGGATAATGGGTTTCCAGATAAGGGGTCCGATACCTGTATTGATTTTCCCAGCCAGAGTGTGAGCTCTATTAGCCTGCACTCACAGCAGGGGAGAAACAATTTTCCCCTCTATAGGTGCCCTTTAAAATGACATTTTAGTATGAATTAGTAGAATTCCAAGGCAGTTTGCAGTTGGTCTTTTGCTATTCTTTGAAGTTTTTAAATTACTTACCACCTAGAATGTTTTTCTAGTTTTGAAATCAAAGTAGAACATAAAGATAGAGGGCAGTAAAGAATAACAGTAGAAGTGAAACCTAATTGTCGTTATTTTTTTGGTTTCTAAGTCTCTATAAGAAACTATGGGCTAAGGGCTTACACAAACAACAACAACACTTTGTTAAAGGCAGGAATTACCAGCGTCGGACTGGGCCGCCGGGGCACCGGGAAAAAACCCGGTTGGCCCCGTCGGCCCCGTCGGCCCATACCCAATGTCCGCAGGTCCTCCACTGATCCTCCATTCACCCTCCCCCGACGCGCTGCAGGTAAGTTTGATGTAGGCGCACTCGGGGGAGGGGGTTGGACAGGTGTTGGGGGCCCCTGCGAGTAGAGCCGGATTTCTTATCCGGGCGCCCCGAGGCTGCCCCCATTTGCCGCCCTCTCCCCGCACATGTATACATTTAAACTCATACGGAGAATGGGGAGAGGTCCTCATTGCTCCGTGCGGCTGGATGGCATGCCGCCCCTAAATTTGTGCTGCCCTGGCCTGCCAGCAGGGGAGGGGGGTATAAAGGCCCTGCACCCCCTAGTCTGACCCTGGGAACTACAGTTATAATTATACCTATACAATACATAAAATTTGAAGTGCACAAAATTCGTGATTTGGTTTCAGTCCACCTGCTGTTGGAGCAGGATATCTGAATTGCATTGCTATCTGTGTTCTTAAAGGAGACATATTGGATAAATGGGAAAACCCTAATTTTGTAGGCAATTATGAATTATATATGGTGCTGGTTTTACTTTGTGCTAAAAAATAATCCTATCTGTAAAAATGGCCCCTTTATTGGAGCTCCCTATAGATCCTCTCACTTCTCCATCCAGTGTGAAATGAAGAGTGGGCATGTCCTAACGGTCCCTGCCAGAAGCACAGTAGGAGGGGGAGAGCCAATCACAGCCCTGCACTCACACAAGCACAGACAGGCGTCAGTTCCCTATCAGGTCAGCCTAGCTGCTGATTGGTTCCTATCCTACAGTGGAATGTACGGAGGGCCGCCGGCTCCCCAGCTCATCCAGAGAATTCAGCCAGCAGGAAGTGGAACAGATGGGCGGGACTAGTGGGGTTTTTTTTTTTTTTTTTTATTTCTCAATAAATCAGTCAGAAACACAACTTTTTAAAGTATAATCCTTCTATATCTATAGGAGTATAATTCCCTGGTACATTCTTAATTTTTATAGGATATGTCTCCTTTAATGTTCCTACAGAGAAGAAAAGGGGGAGGAGTTACTTGATAACCAGCAGCATGTGGAGATGCTGGAGGCGGAGCTAAGAAAACTTCATCAACAGGTATTGACCATTACCAACATTATACAATCATTTCCTCACTCACTTCCTGTTTTTTTCTTTTCTAACCACAATCTACATTTTTATTTCCCCCATTTGCATTATTTTTAGTAGTTGGTTTTCTTTGATACTGTGAAAACTCACAGTTTTAATCTTATATCTTGCTTCTTAAAGTAATCCTATAGCTTGCTTCCCAAGATTATTTTATAGCTTGCTTCACAAGATAATCATACCTGTTTTCTATAGATGAAACATGGAAATGTTTTTTAAAGGAATACTGTCATATGAAAACATGCATTAGTTAATAGAGCTTCTCCAGCAGAATCCTGCATTAAAATCCATTTTTTCCAAAACACAAACAAATATTTTTATATTTAATTCTGAAATTTCACATGGGCCTAGCCATATTCTTTATTTCCCAGGGTGCCACAGCCATGTGACCTGTGCTCTGATAAACTTCAGTCACACTTTACTGCTGAGCTGCAAGTTGGAGTGATATCCCCCCTCCCCCCAGCAGCCGATCAGCAGAACAATGGGAAGGGAGCAAGGTAGCAGCTCTCAGTAGGTATCAGAATAGCACTCAATAGTAAGAAATCCAAGTCCGGCTTGGGACTCCTCCAGTTACATGGGAGTAGAAGAAGCAATAGGTTATCTGAAAGCAGTTCTGATGTGTAGCGCTGGCTCCTTTTGAAAGCTCAGACTCAGGCACAATGCACTGAGATGGCGCCTACACACCAATATTACAGCTAAAAAAATACATTAGCTGGTTCAAGAATAAAATTTTGTAAACAGTATAATTCAGAAATAAAAAGTACACCATAAAAATCATAACAGTATCCCTTTAAGAATACATAAGAATACCTATACCAGTGAGTTAGTGGTGGGGATAAAGTTTTCACTTCAGTAGAAGAGATAGAACTGGAATACAAAGGGACCATTGCACAATATCACACGCCGGGCATGATAGTAAATAAGGACATGGGGTAATAAGAGGGAAGAGCTGCATAATATTGTGCTGAGTCCTAACTTGTAAAGCAACTAAAAAAAGGCAAATCTGTTCAAGTTCTCTGCCCAAAAATTGACCGTAGCATTCATTAAAATGATAAATATCATATTTTATGACAAAATATATATATATATTGTATATCTCTTTTTGCTGCTTTTAATATGGAAATAAATACTATTTGCTGGATACAGGTAAGAAGTGGTACTGCAAATTCATGCAATTCTTTTAAACCTTTATTTAACCCACTTCAAGTACAGTAACAGAGGTGTAATTGGTTCTACAATACAGGTATCGGACCCCTTATCCGGAAACCCATTATCCAGAAAGCTCCTAATTACAGAAAGGCCATCTCACATAGACTCCATTTTAATCAAATCATTTACATTTTTAAAAATAATTTCCTTTTTCTCTGTAATAATAAAACAGTATCTTGTACTTGATCCCAACTAAGATATAATTACCCCTTATTGGGGGCAGAACAGTCCTATTGGGTTTATTTAATGGTTAAATGATTCCCTTTTCTCTTTAATAATAAAACAGTACCTGTACTTGATCCCAACTAAGATATAATTACCCCTTATTGGGGGCAGAACAGCCCTATTGGGTTTATTTAATGGTTAAATGATTCCCTTTTCTCTTTAATAATAAAACAGTACTTGTACTTGATCCCAACTAAGATATAATTAATCCTTATTGGAGGCAAAACAAGCCTATTGGCTTTAATTACTGTTTAAATAATGCTTTTAGCAGACTTTAGGTAGGAGATCCAAATTATGAAAAGACCCCTTATCCGGAAAACCCCAGGTCCCAAGCATTCTGGATAATGGGTCCCATACCTGTGTATCCATTGTGTGGAACAAGGTTCATAGTGGTTTGTATAGAACCTCTTCAGATATTTGTTATTTTTATCTTTGTTACCTGTACATGCTAAATTAAAAGTGTAGCTAATTCTGTATAAGTCGATAATTAGTTGTTTCCAACTGGCCAGAACCCCAGTGACACTGAACCATGGCTGGATTTTTACTAACTTGTGGGTAACTGTTAAATTCTAATTGCTGATTGGTTGCTATGGGCAATATCACTAGTAATGTTGGCTTTTACACTATAATAAATGTGCCCCTTAGTGTCTTTTATTACATAACCCCATAAATGTTGAAAAAGTTTCATATTGTGGCAAATACTTTTCTGCTTCTTTAGGTTAGAGAGCTGTCTGCAATGGCAGCACTTTCTCGAGGATACCGGGATGAACTGGATGCTCTACGAGAGCGGTCCCGGCGTGCAGAGGCCCAAGTGAATGCTCTCAATGAAAAATTACGCACCATGGAGATCTTCCAGCGTTCTCTGCAGGTTTGCTACTTTGAAGGTGTTGATACCTTGGCGATTACACAAAGTAGCAAGTGCTAATAATCATTGTTGGGTTGTACTTATTCTTTGCAGGAAGAGAAAGAGTTCTCAAGGGCATTGCTGGAGGATAAAGAGGTGTTAGAGCATCAACTTGCAGCAGAGAGAGAGAGGTCCGAGAAACTGCGTTTGTGTGAAAAAGAAAAACATTCTTTGGAGGAAAGAATACAGAGACTAGAAATGGTAAGGGAAATATCTTTAATATCTCTACTTACCATATAAAATAGAATAAAACCATAGTAACTGAGGTTGAAAAAGTATACAAGTAAACAAGCAGATTTATTATTGTATGGCAGTGCTGTCCAACTGGACCCCCCTCTGTGTGGCCCCCCACCTGTCTGGCTGCTTTGATGGCTTACTCTTGTGTAAGCTCTAAGTGGTATCAGTACTGTGATTAACTGCCCCCCTGCATGGTTCTCACCTCAGATTCAGGCTGTAATCAGGCTGTATTGTTTAAATATGTAATCCCCTGTGTTGTTCACACCTTTTAATCTCTGCATTGTTCACCCCCTGCAGTGTTCACACCTCAGGCTCAGGCTGTAATCACCCCCATTGTTCCCCTGTTCACACCTCAGGAGCAGTAGAAACCCACAAATAATCCCTGCACACTACAAAAAGAACATATACTGAGGTGGTACTGCAATTAAAAAGTTTTTTAATATATAGTTTTTGTACAGACTGTAGGAGCAGTGCCAGCATTGTGTCACTGTAGGATGCCTGTGTGTGCCATACACACAGGCATCATAGGGCAAGCAGAGTATGGCACACACAGGCAGGGAAGGCAGAGTATGGCACACACAGGCAGAGTATGGCACAAATCAGCCAAAAATGGCAAACACAGTGAAAGTATGGCACACGCAGGCAGGGTAGGGAAGGCAGAGTATGGCACACACAGGCAGGGTAGGGCAGGCAGAGTATGGCACACACAGGCAGAGTATGGCACACACAGGCCAAGTATGGCACAAACCAGCCAAGAATGGCACACACAGTGAAAGTATGGCACACACAGTGAAAGTATGGCACACAGGCAGGGTAGGGAAGGCAGAGTATGGCACACACAGACAGGGTAGGGCAGGCAGAGTATGGCAGGTTTTTGCTGTACTACAACCATTAATATGGGTATGGTCATGTGATAACACGGGTGTGGTTTCAAGTGGGTGCGGTTTCAAAAAGGGGAGGGGTCAAAACTGGCTTCCATTATCGGCCCTCCACCACGTACGTCGGAAAAATTCCGGCCCTCGGTACAACAGAAGTTGGACAGCACTGTTGTATGGCATTAGAGCTCACCACAGTAAAATTGCCCCAATCTCTGTTAATTCCTATAGGATTTATAGAGTATTTATCAAATGGCGAGCTCTAACTTTCACACATTGATAAATACACCTCTAAAATTTTACTGTGATGAACATTCATTTCAAAATGATGATAAATCTTCCTATAAGTAGCAACCCCTAATAAATAAAAGAAGCAATGTCATTAGTGGTTTATTAAAAACAAGACTCCCTCAGCAAGGCATTAAGCTTATACATGGGAATAACACAGGGTGGATTGTTAATCTAGTACAGGTATGGGACCTATTATCCAGAATGCTCGGGACCTGGGGTTTTCCAGATAAGAGATCTTTACGTAATTTGGATCTCCATACCTTAAGTCTGCTAAAAAAAATCATTTCAATTATGAATAAGCCCAATAGGAATGTTCTGCCTCCAATAAGGATTAATTATATCTTAGTTGGGATCAAGTACAAGGTACTGTTTTATTATTACAGAGAAAAGAGAATCATTTAACCATTAAATAAACCCAATAGGGCTGTTCTGCCCCCAATAAGGATTAATTATATCTTAGTTGGGATCAAGTACAGGTACTGTTTTATTATTACAGAGAAAAGGGAATCATTTAACCATTAAATAAACCCAATAGGACTGTTCTGCCCCCAATAAGGGGTAATTATATCTTAGTTGGGATCAAGGAAAAGGTACTGTTTATTATTACAGAGAAAAGGAAATTAGAATTATTTGCTTATAATGGAGTCTATGGGAGACATCTATTCCGTAATTCGGAACTTTCTGAATAACGGGTTTCTGGATAATGGATCCCATACTTGTACTGTATCAGGACAGCAACTACTGTTGAGTGTGCAGCAACTTTATCTTCTTTATTGAAAAAAGACACATCCAGCAAGTGCGCCTCTTCATATAATCCCTCCCTGCTTGCTTCTTAGCTTCTAGTTGCTCTAGATGAGGGATAAAAACAATACTTAGCCAGCCATATATAAAAGGAGATTATTTTTCAGTAATAAAAGCAATCAGACCAGTCCATGGCATTATATTAAATGTGTTAATGTTAATATTTTTGTATTTTTTCTCTTGCTCAGATATCATACAAACCTTTCTTAAAACTACATATTGAATATGCTGTTGCTCTCTACTTTATAATCACTATAAAATGCTTCATTATATAGCAATTTAATTAATCGCAGGGAAATAGTGAATTCCAAATGGCATTCATTAGACCTGCCCAAAAGACATTGTAGACGGCATTGAAGACCATTATTGTGGATGCATGCAATGATAAGGGGAATGTACCTGGTCCTGTCCTGCATCTACAACTTCTTTAGAAGTGCTCACCATAAAAAATGGAGATGAACCCTTTATAAATTAATGTACACATTTAGGAAAGAATATTTTAATTATTTGAACCAATGACTGCACTGGAGAGGTGACCATTCACATTGGTTTTGAACAATGTTGGCTACACACCATAGGTTTTTTATGATTAGGGTTACTGTTAGGATTTACTATCTATTACATAGGACACTTGTGACTTATATTGCTGCTTTAAAGTGCTGATGTCCTGAACAGAAATCTTACCAGGAGACCTTATTTATTGGCTTTGTATAGTATCCAAAATGGGGTTTCTCTCAAATACACAGGCAGGGTAAGTGATGCCTGCTGAGGTTGAGCTTTGAAAGAGCTGCTGTGAATGATGAGCAATCTGAGCAATATTGTTGGTATAATATAAATTAAAGGGGCAGTTTGCCTTTAGGTTAAAAGTATGTAATAGAGCAGCCAATTTCTTGATGTTGATCACTAATCTCATGAGACCTACAAAATAAACATCAGCTGTTTTTCCGATTCGTAATTGGCTTTTGGATTTTCTGTTGGTATCTTTGGTTGGCTTTATTACTTTTACTGCAGGAGAGGGATTCTGAGTGCCAAAGAGTCCAATTTCTTCTCCATGATAATCTCACTTTGGCCGAGGAGGTAAGGGTACTGAGGGAAGAGACACAACGGGGATGGGAGAGAGTGTATGAGAGCCATGGAGATACCGTGCCAGTCTGGGAAAGAGAACAGGACGGTGAGGCAGACCAAAGCTGGGAGAGAATGCAAGAAGCAGATCCTGACTGTAAGTATCTTTGTGAAAGAGATAAATCTGGGCTAATCCAGGATATTGGTTTGCTAACAGGAAATAGGCTATTTTAGTGATCCTTTAGTATAATACAGGAAAGCTTATAATTGTAAGTGGCATTTTAAATTGTATGAATGAACAAGTTTATAAATTTCCATTTAACCATTTTTTATAAGGGGGTTCATGTCTTGAGTCAACCTCCCTTACTTTATGAGTGGTAAACGAGGAAAAACAAGGCACTAAATAAAACAAGCATGGGTCTTATGACACATTTCTAAATGTTGGGGAGTCACAAAAACGGGGGATGTAGATAGATGCACTGCAACATTTCAAGGGGGGTTGTAGCCCCTCTTTATCAGGAAACAAGTTATATAGGAAACACCTATACTGGGGCCACTTACAATCTTAGTAATCTTGGATCTGGGATCTTCTATGTGTAGGCCCAGACTGGAAAACTGTGGATTCTGGTAAATGCCAGAGGGGCTGCTGTAAAATGCCATAGACAGTCACTATTTAATGGGCTGGTGGGGGGCTGTTAGGGCCTCCATATACTTGAAATGCCAGGGCCTATATTAAATCCCACTCCAGATGTGTCACTGTGCCATGGAAATCATTTGGTTTCACTTGGCTGAGGAAGTGAACCAAAAATAATTTTTTGATATTCCTGAACTCTTATTTTTTGTTTATTCTATCTAGACCATAAGCAATTTATAATTGGAAAGCAAAACCTATAATGAAAAATACAAGAGATTAGCAGGCTGTCTAATATGTGAGTGGGACACTGGAGACTCCCATCACTTGCACTACACAATAGAAACTGAGCATATTTGTAGCATATTTAAGAGCTTCCTTTCTAAGCGGCTGCAACTCAAACCATCTATACAACATGCTGTAACCAAAAGCATTTCCACCACTGAGCAGGACCAGACTGGTGTTTACTTGCTTCTCTTATCTGTACTCTCTACATGCCCACTAAGCACCACTGATCAGTCTTAACTGTCCTAGTGATCACAACCATCTGTACATTTTGGTAAAATATTTATAAATATATAAGAAAAAAGATTTCCAACCCACATTGTTTTTTAGCAAATCCTTTCCATCTTGGTGACATTAGCAAGTAAAAAAAAAAACTAAAGAGACCATATATAAAATTTCCGATAACCCCACTGTACAACTGTTTTGTGAGCCTCAGTCCCCCCTTCTTTTTTAGTTTTGGACCTCAATTCAGAGCTGTCACAGGCACTACTGCGTTTGGAGAAAGAAAATCAGAACTTGCGAGAAAGACTTCAGGGTCTGTCAGGAGAGACTCCGGATCCCAAGAACAAAGGGCAACATGTCCAGACAGAAGGAGAGCAAGGTGGGGAGACACAGCTGCAGATAAGGTCACCAGACTTCTGTGTCAGGGAGGTGAGATCATTATTATTTCTATTATATTGCAACTGCTGCACGCTTGTCATTCTGTCATGCATCGTGTATGGCAGCATTTTTGTGTCCATTTCAGCACATTTATTATAATATAAAATGTTTTAACCTTTTCTACTACCTTAGAAGTGATGAATATTTTCCTGTTAATATGCACTTGAGCAGTGATTCAAAATGGCATGCTTATCACAGCACCCAGGGCTCAGCCTTTTAAAAAATCACTATTGCAAAACAATCAGTGTTATTTGTATCTGTGATCGTCGTATGCATTTTTTCACTATCATTGGAATGCAAAAGATAATGTATGCCATCATTATTCTAGTATAGTCAGACTAATTTAATGCAGAATAAAAGATGATTGGCACTTGAAAAAAGCTCTGTAAGGAAGGAGCAGTAGTTGTGCTATGTTTATTCTGTATTTGTTACATGCATGCCTGTATTTAGATCTATTGCTGCCCTGGGCATGTGACATCTATCTCTATCTCAATATTGGAGACCATTTAGGCATTTCTTTTAAGAAATATGGCTGTGAGCTTCAGATTTTCAAGCATCCCATACATGTTAGCCTCTTCTTACCGTCCATGAATTGCTAAACTAAGGCACAGTATGCTCAAATGCAGTGCTTCCCAAACTGTGGGGTTGGGCTTCCTGGGGATAGAGTTTGGAGCAGTGGTGGGTGGGGGGCTCAGCCTCAAGACCAGTTAGGGTGAGATTGAAGGAAACTCTGTTTTTGCTCTCCTATGTACAGCTAAAGGCCTAAGCCTATGGTGAGAATCTTAAACAGGAGGAAGTAAAATACATTTATTATACATTTAATTAATATATTTCTCTTTTAATTTGTGGAAAATAATATTAATGCTTTGTTTACTTCCTCAGGAGCCAGATGGAGGCAGCTTGGGAGAAAGAGATCGTCAAGTAGAAGGGAATAGAAAGATACATGAGAAAGTTGAAAAAGAACAGTCACAAAGTACAGAATGTGAAGGAACTGATGAGAAGAATGGTTCACTTAGGAAACTAGAAGGAAGTGTTGAGGGCATGCAGCCCAGGCAGCTAGAAGAGATCCCTTCTGAGAAGCAGTCAGAGGAGGCTAAGCTCAAAGGCACTGATAAACAATCACTCAACAAAGTGTGCCAAGCTAGTGTTGACAAGGGGAAACCAGCCAGCGGAAATGTGGATAGAAATTCAAAAGTGCAAATCATGACAGTGCATTTGGAAGAAAGTCCTCTAGAACAGAAGTCATGTGACAGTTATTGGCAAGAAAAAGTCTCTTGTGAGACAGAAGCATTAAAGAGACAGCTGGAAGAGAGTGCTCTAGAGATTGACTCATTGAAAAGACAGCTGAAAGAGAAGCAAGACGAGGCTCAAAACCAGCAGAACCAACTTTCTGAAAGCACAACGGAGAAAAATGCCCTACAGAGAAAGCTGCAAGGTAATGCAGAAGAAATCCTGTCTCTCCAAAAACAGCTGGACAAGAGCATCAAAGAATGTCACCTCTTGAAAGAAGAACTTCAAGGTATGGTGAAGGAATCACTTAAAATGCAGCATCATGATGGTAATGAGGAAATGCAAACACAGAAGAGAAAGGTAGAGGAAAGTTCTGAAGAAATTCTGTCCCTTCAAAGACAACTGCAAGATATTGTTAAAAAAGAGGAGTTGTTGCAAAAACAACTTGAGATCAGTGATAAAATGGTAGAGACACAACATAGAAATTTGGCTGAGAGATCTGAAGAAATAAGGTTATTAAAGACAAAACTAGATGATACAGAGCAGTCATATCACCACCAGATGGCAGACAGTGCTAAAGAGTTAAAATCACTGAAGGATGAACTAAAGTCCTACCAAGAACAGGAACACATGCTCAACAGACAACTTCAAGAAATCACTGGAGAGGTACAGTCCCTGAAAAGACAACTTGAGGAGACTGAAAAAGAAAAACAGTGTCAACAAAGACACCTTCAAGAAAGTGTTCTGGAAGCAGAAGAACTACAGAAACAGTTGCTGAAGGCATTAGAGTCAAAAGAACTGGAGACTCAGCTGAAAGAAAGTGCTAAAGAAATACAGTCATTAGGAAAGCAGTTAAAAGAGAGCAGAGATGCCGAGGCACTGAGGAGACAGCTACAGGAGAGAGAGGAGCAGTCATTTAAGAAACAGCTTCAAGACAATGCAGAGAAGATACAGTCATTAAAAAATCAACTAAATGAAAGTACAGCAGAGAATATTTCACATGAGATGCAGTTGACAGAACGAGAATGCTTGGAGAAGTCACTTAAGGGACAGTTAGAAGAGAGAAATGTAGACATTAACTCACTTCAAAAGCAACTAGAGAAGAAAACTGAAGAAGAGAAGTCACTAAAGAGAAGGCTTGAAGAGAATGAAAGAGAGAAACAAGTACAGCAAATTCATCTAGAGTCAAACCTTAAGGAAGTTCAGTCATTGAAGAAACAGCTAAAGAAGTCTGATAATGACCAGATGAAATATTCTGCTGAACAACTAGACTCTCTTAAGAATCAGATAGAAGAAAGGGAAAAAATGGAGCAGTTGTTAAAGAGAGAGTGGCAAGTGAGTGCTGAAGAAGTGCAGGTGTTAAAGCAACAGTTGAATGACAAACAGGAGAATCTTGAGGAAAAAGAGTCATTACTGAGACAGCTGCTGCAAACAAATGATTCAATGAAGAGACAACTGGATGAAAAATCTAAACACGTAGAAGATCTCACTATACAATTTCAAGTGAATAGTGAAAAGGAAGGCACTTTACAAAAAAACCTTAAAGATTGCGAGGAAGAAATTCAGACACTAAAATGGAAGCTAACGGATTCCAATAATGAGCTACAATCACAGAAAATCATGCTGGAAAGAAACAAGGAAACAGAGGATTCATTAAAGAGAAAATTAGTGGAGCGTTCAGATGAAATACAATCATTGAAGAGGCACTTGGAGGAGGCAAAGGGACAGTACCAGAAGAAACAAGAGTACACAGATATGAAGGATTCGCCTCAGGGACAGGCTAATGACCTAGGAGAGCTGCATACATTAAAGAGACAGTTGCAAGAGAGCACTGAAGAAATGCAGTCCCTAATGAGGCAACTGGAAGAGAGTGCAGCAGAGATACAGACTGTAAAGAGGCAGTTTCAAGAAAGTGCAGAGAAAATACAGTTGCAGAAAAGACAATTGGAGGATAGTGTGGGTGAGAGCCTGTCCCTTAAGAGACAATTGGAAGAAAGAGTAGGAAGGGAGCAGTCGCTGAAGAGACAGCTGGATGAATGCACTGCCAAAGTGCAACTACTCAAAACTCAGCTACAAGAACATGTTGAAGAAAAAACTCTATGGAAGAATCAGTTGGAAGAGAAAGAAAAAAAGATGATATATCTAAAGCGGCAGCTGGATGAGAGAACAAAAGATTCACATGAAAGAGAGTCATGCAAGAGTGCGGAGATCCAGTTATTAAAGAAAGAATTGGAAGAAAGCAAAGAGACATTAAAAGCACAGTCTTTTAAAGGAGAACTTCAAGAAAGCAATAATAAAATAGAAACTTTACAGAGACAGTTACAAGAAAGAGAAGATGAAATTGAAACACTGGAAAGAAAGCTCCAAGAGAGTGCAGATGAGGTAGAACTACAGAAGAAGCAACTAGCTGAAAGTTTGTTGAAGGAACAGGCACTGACAAGACACCTGAAGGACAAAGAAGGCTATGAGCTTATACTTAAGAGACAGGTAGAAGGGGCTACTCAGTGGGCAGAAGACCTGCAGACACAACTGAATCATAATAGCACTGCAAAAGTCTCCTCTCGCAAGAGACAGCTGCCAGAGAGCACTGGAGAAGGAGCTTCACACAAGAAACAGATGGAAGGAGCCAAAGCAGAGTGTCTGTCCCCACTAACTCCACAGAGTGAAGGAGAAACACCATTACCAACTGAGAAGCTACAAATTAAGGTTCAAGAAATAACTTCCCAAACAAAAAAGCCAGATGGACATGAGCATGAGCAATCATTTCAGGGGCAAATAGAAAACAAAACAACTCCAATAATTCCCTCTAATTCAACCCCCATTACCAATGACTGTACTGAATCACAAAACAACTCACCAATGCTTTCTATAGCCAAAGCGGATGCCATTTCTTTATCTACATCTGTTCATACCTGTCCCATTTCCCAGTCTAGTTTGCTTTCCCTCCCTTCCGGTACTCCAACATCTACACCAGCTTCATCCCCACTTCGTGTTTTAACCCCAAACTCATTGCCCTTCCCTTTAGCTAAGCCCTTGCCATTACATGTCTCTCTCTCTACCTCTGTCCCTGAATCTTGCCCACCCCCCTTGAGCTCTCAACCTGCCCCACTGGCAGTCACAGCAGCTCACTCTGAACCTGCCACTGTATCTTCAATACCACCCACGCTTTCATCCCAAGCTGTACCACATCCCACACCTTCTTTTCCCTCTATATCATCGCTCCTTCCCAGTCCTGAAACCACACTGTCCTTGCTGGTACTGGAGCTGCAGGGTGTACGAAGAGAACGGGCAGAAATACAGGGACGGTATGATTCCTTACTTAAGGACCTGCAGAGACAAGAGGGAGATTTAGAGAGAGCCCAGAGAGAACTAAGGCGTAACAGGAGTGCACTGAGAATCCTTAGACAGGAACATCAAGAGCTTCAGGAGAGGTGAGTTACAGCTAAATTAATCAAGGAAGACTTTAATAAATGAAATACATATTGTAAGCAACAGGTGTATTTATGTGCTGCTAACCATTGTTTTTTGTCAAACTAGGCTGGTACATATATTGTTCTTGGGTGGCAATGCCTTCCCCCTCATTATATCACATAGTTACATAGTAATTGAGGTTCAAAAAGTAACATATCTATCAAGTTCAACCTTTTTCTCCTATAAAACCTGGCAGTGGAAGGGAAAAAATCCACAATACACAGCTACTTTAATTGGCACAACAGTGCCGGTTCCTGGAGCTCAGGTAAGAGCACAATAGGGACAACAAACCCTAGATCAGTGCTGTCCAACTTCTGTTGTACCGAGGGCCTGAATTTTTCCGACCTACGTGGTAGAGGGCCGATAATGGAAGCCAGTTTTGACCACTCCTCTTTTTGAAACTGCACCCACTTGAAACCACACCCATGTTATCACATGACCATACCCATATTAATGGTTGTAGTACAGCAAATACCTGCCATACTCTGCCTTCCCTACCCTGCCTCTGTGTGCCATACTCTGCCTTCCCTACCCTGCCTGTGTGTGCCATACTTTGCCTTCCCTACCCTGCCTGCGTGTGCCATACTCTGCCAGCCCTACCCTGCCTGTGTGTGCCATACTCTGCCAGCCCTACCCTGCCTGTGTGTGCCATACTCTGCTTTCCCTACCCTGCCTGTGTGTGCCATACTCTGCCTTCCCTACCCTGCCTGTGTGTGCCATACTCTGCCTTCCCTACCCTGCCTGTGTGTACCATACTCTGCCTTCCCTACCCTGCCCATGTGTGCCATACTCTCTCTGCCCTGTATGGCACACACAGGCAGCATACAGTGACACGATGTTGGCACTGCTCCTACAGTCTGCACAATAACTATTTAAAAAAAAACAAAAAACTTTTTAATTGCAATACCACCTCAGTATATGTTCTTTTTGTAGTGTGCATGGTTTATTTGTGGGTTTCTACTGCTGTCTGAGGTGTGAACAGGTAAACAATGTGGGTGATTACAACCTGAGCCTGAGGTGTGGACACTGCAGGGGGTGAACAATGTAGGTATTAAAAGGTGTGAACAACACAGGGGGGTTATATTTTTAAACAATACAGAGGGTTTACAGCCTGAATCTGAGGTGTGAGCCATGCAGGGGGCCAGTTAATCACAGTACTGATACCATTTAAAGCTTACACAAGAGTAAGCCATCAAAGCAGCCAGAGGGCCACACAGAGGGGGGTCGCCAGTTGGACAGCACTGCCCTAGGGCAACTACCCTAGCTCATCTACAGTATACTGTATAGCCCAAATATCATAAGAATGATCAGCAGAACAGTAAGACTAGGCACTAGAGTATGTAGGGACACTTACAAAATATGGCACTATTGGAGGAACAGAGTGATGGGGGTGGCAGCTGGCATGGTTCTTATATCTTATGTCTGATTTCTGTTCAGGTTTTCTCAGTTGTCTGTGCAGGGAGAGCAAACGCAACAAGAACTTAAAAGAAAAGTGCAGGAGCAAGAGGGGACAATACATGAATCGCAATTAGAAAACCAAAATCTGCAGGAAGAACAGCATAGGTAAGAGAATATATATATATATATATATATATGCAGTATATATAGGGGGGCATCTATGGAAATGAAAGCAAGAAGCTGTTGCAGGAAAATGGAATCTTGCTCTAACCCCACAGACTGAAAGAAGAGCTGTCTCACCTGGACAAGACCTTAGAGGAGAGATCTTTAGATCTCCGGGAGATGAAGAAGCAGCTAGGAACAGAGCATAGAGAGAAAGATCAGCTGGAGCGAGAGCGTGGCGAGTTGCGAGAGCAAGTACAGCGCTTGGAGATCAGCAACACGGCACTCACAGAACAATGTCAGGTAATGACATAAGTGAAACGTCCCTTGGGGCTAGTGCAATTTAGCCTTGGCCCTTTCCTAATTCTTAACACCTATACCCCCATTCAATATTAGTAATACCTTAAGGCAGAGAATA
Source organism: Xenopus tropicalis (assembly GCF_000004195.4). Lineage (NCBI taxonomy): Eukaryota > Metazoa > Chordata > Amphibia > Anura > Pipidae > Xenopus > Xenopus tropicalis. Next base: position 34,701,168 of record NC_030680.2, on the reverse strand, counting down.
TAGTAATCCATGTTATATGTGTATATATTAAAGCAGTTACTAGTTTTCACCTTCTCTCAGGTTTTATCCCAGGTAAAGCTTACCATTCAGGACCAAAACAATCTCCTGCTGTCACAGATACACAGTCTCAGCCGTGATAACAGAGAGCTGTTAGAGCGCAGCTTGCAGAGTGGGGAGCTGAGACAGGAGGAGGAGAGACGCTACAGGTAGGATAAAGCTGTGACTATTCTTTAGTCCCACATTGCTCATTTACCAGCCGACCGTTGGGTTTTCCCAATAAATTACATTTCTGTTGTTTACCTTCTACACTCTGAATCAACATGGTTTGGATCTAAAAAAAAAAAGCTATTGCACCATGCAAAGGGCCTGAAGGCTGTGGCACATCTAAAGGGGCTTCAGACATTATGCCGATAATATTACATAACAAAGAAATGTAATTTTCTCCAGCTGTACAATGTATGAAAATCCCTATTGGCATGCCTTTTGTAGATTAGGAGTAAACTGCTGCAGTGGGAAAGCCACATAGGTGTTAGCTTCATTGCAGAGAGAATTCTATCATTCTGATTTATGAGGTTAAATGGTTGGGTCTAGATGGCAAATTCTGACTTCTCTGTTCTAAGATCAAACTCAGTTTAATGATGTTCCTAACCTTAAGTTTACCCTTTTCTTTTCTATTGCCAGGGAGAAACTGACAGAACTGAAACATGAAAAACAGAAACTACTAGATAAAATCATGGATCAGTACAGAGTTTTGGAACCAGCACCAGTTCCACACAGGTAAGCTTTATAGGGAATGTTGCAAGCAAAGGTTAACCTCTAATTATAAACTGGCATATTGTTTGTAACAAGTGGAGAGAAGAGTTAAAGTGGCCATACAGGTTCAGATTTTAGTCTTCTTCTGACTAACGTTTGGATATCTATCGTATGTTTAAATGCAACGATCTAAAACTAACATTCAGGCTGAAATTGTAAGATGAAGCCCTAAAAATGACAAATCGAGGATGTTCTGAACATTAAATAGTTGGCAGAAATCAATCGTAAGAAAGTAACTTCCTGGAAATACATTGTAAGTCCCCCAAGGATATTGTCAGATACACAATAAATGCACAGATTTTATCTCCATCCGACTGAAGTTTTCTACCTGTCTAATCGGCTATATGACCGGTTGCCATGGTGCGAATATTATAAGGAACAGATAATTTGGAGCCCGCACATGGTCCGAAAATCATACCAAACTATGTTCCGTACGATTATATTGGTGCATGGATGGCCAGCTTTAGAGTTTACAACAACTTTAGAGTAACCAACTTTGGGTTGAGAGGGATGCTGAGTGTACTGAAAACAAGGCCTAACAGGAGTGGGAATAGGCTGCAGAATAGAATAGCATCTGTTGATTCTGGCCAATGCCAGTGGGGCTGCTGTAACATGTTTGGTTGAACCTAAACTGTATGGATTTGGTGCAAATCATGGCTTTGTCGTCATTTATTTATACAGCCCCACCAAGTCAAGCAGCAGCTGTTTTAATTTATAACAAACAGGGGAAACTGAATGTCATGGCTCTACAAATGAGACAAAGGGATCCCCTTATTCCCGAGCTCTATTGCAATTGGAATGGGGCAAACCAAGTTTGTGTGAGCCGTGGGAAGAGTCATGCCTGTAAAATACATGCTCTTATCAACCAGGCAGCTATAATGGTACAAGAGATGCAACTGTTCTGGATATCAATATATTGTACCAGCTTCAGATTTAACATTTTTAAGGGGTCCAACTGGACTAAGTTGATTTCTGATATACCTAACAAGGATCCTCTATGAAAACCAAAGTAAATGAATAATGGCAATAGAAAACCAGTTTAGTCATTTTATTTCATATTTTTACTTCATATTTTATTTTCCCTCAGTGTAGACTGAAAGTTCATTGGGTTGGACAGATGATAACAAAGACAACATAATACTGATTTGCAAAATATGCCTGAGATGTATTTGTAGTTTTCAGCTGTGGGATGAGCACATTTCCTTAGCACAAATATGAGGGTGTCTTGTCTTTTCTTCTCTCCACCAAAGCCGGAAAAGCAATTGGATAACAGATAAGATGAAGCGACTACTTAGAGCAAAAGACAGAGCCCCAAGAGGACCAGGGGATTCCCGCATCCTCACCCCCTCTGCTGAACCACCATTGGACCCAGAGAAAACCACTAAAAGTAAGAAAATAAATGAATGAACATACCTTTAGGGGTAAGTTGTTGTTATTATATCCATGCTTTAATTAGTGACTTAAGTCCTAAAAACGTGCAACGTTAAATTGAAAATTATTTACTAGACCTGACCTGTTATTATTATAATCTCGAGACACTTAAAATGTATAAAAGCTTCCTTTTACCCCACATATACTACAAAGGGATATGCTGTTAAGAATGTAAAAACAAAAATGCTCAAACTAATGTAAATTGCTAGAAATGTATGCTTTGAAGCTCTACTATTATTTTGACAAGTTTAAATACAAAAAAAAAAAATCTCGAGACACTTTTTTTTACAAAGTGGTTTATAGAGATTTTCTATCATTTACATCAGTCCTTGAGTAATGAAGCTTACAATCAACTGTTCCTACACATTCACTCACAAATTAGGGTGAAATTCATCATAAGCCTGTTAACCTGCTTGTGTGTATTTGGACATAGCTATTATTTTCTTGCCTTTATCTGTAAAATTTATATTTATAATTGACAAATAATATATCATTTGACTTTGGCTCTGCTAGGTACAGTTACGCTTCGTCGTAGCAGAAGCTCGGTCACACCTTCCAGTCCTATTCCCCTAGGCTCTCCTATTCGGGCACGTCATGCAAAATTGAGCTCGACTATTCGTAGCAGCGAATCATTTAACAGTCATGATACCACCCCCAGGGAGAAATTCCGATTGAGGCGCAGGGGGCAGGTCCATGAAAGTGATGGGGAGGAGCCTGTAGGTAAGACGGGAGGCTTGTGGCATAGGTGGACTAGTGGCGTAACTACCATACAGCAGACTCTGGGGTTGTGGGGAGATCCTGGGGTAAAAGGAGGCCCAGATCATGGGGTCTGCTGTTAAGTAGTTCTCTCCAGCTGCTTTAAACTTTTCCACCCACTCACTTGTTTAATGTGGGTGACAGCGTGGCAGCGGTGGGATAGGGGCATAGTGGGCCTGCATGTATGAGTCTGGCCTCCTCTGAAGATCTGTTCTGGGGGGGAGCTGAACACTTGAAGGCCTGCTGTGGGTTGGGTACCCAAGGGTTGTCACCTGTCTGGTTTTGACCTGAACAGACTGGATTTAGGAGGGATGTCTGGGTCAAAACTGTCTGCCTGGTTTTCCAAATTAGAAAATCTGGCCAGGGCTCTCTGAGAATGACGCAGTGATATGCCAATCACCGATCATCACTTGATGTTACTTGCAATTTCAGCAATAGCGCTTCCGCTTTAATGGTTGCCAGCGGGTCACAGATCAGGTTGCACAGATGGCAGTTTCGGGTCAGGTAGTGGGTCTAAGTGGGTAGAAAAATGGGTCCGGTTCATAGGGTGAAGGTTGGGTTGGGTTTGGGTTTTAAAAATTAGTTCATTACAGGACTCTACACGAAGGTACACCACTGGGCAGACTAGAGTCACAATGACTTATTTACCTAATTTCTCCAGATGGAAGTTTAAGCCTGCCCCATAATACCTCTGGTCTGCCCCCTAATATCTCTGGCCTGTGCCCTGATGTCACAGTTTCACCCCCAACATCACCAGTCTGCGTCAGATTAATTGCCCCACCCTCTTTGTCCGGATTTTGCTTCCCCAAAGGTGGAGCCCTATGTACAGTAATTGGCATTGATGCCAAGAGGCATTTATCCTGAAGAAAAGCTTTAGCAGTAGGGCAAGAGAAAAGAAGGGATCACTTACAATGTAGAAAGGCTCAGGCCCCTATAAACTGCATGTAGCTTAACAATAACTGGAGGGGCACAGGTTGAACATTACTCAAGCATATACTGAAGAAATAATTATTATACAATATATAGTGAATATTTATCTATGTGTTCCATAAGGGTGCCCTGTAAGCTAGGAGCTCAAGGCAGAGGCCTCCCCTGCTCTGCTCTAAACCAGACTGTGTGAGACAATTCATTAAGGACAAAATAGAGAACATTTCTTATATAAGGAGGTTTTATTCTGAAAGTTAAGCTGCTGCTAAAATGGTAGTAGAAAAGGGTGCAGGTTAGGCTAGAGAAAGGGTGAAGTCAGGAATCATGACTGTCTGCATTATTCTTGCTCACAACTTCTATCCCTTGTCATTTCCCTTTATTGCAGGTGGAGAGATAGAATGAACCAACTACAACACTTGAAGGGCGCTGGCCGCTGTAGAGATTACCCACTGTTTAATAGCTATATATATTCTGCTAACTTTGTTTACTGTAAATTAAATAAAAAAATAAACAATCAGATAAGTTATTTTATTCTTCTATTTTGCAGAAGCTGTGGGGAACTGTGTGGTTCTTTGCAGTCTTGATGCTTACATGTAATGATACAGGAGGCTGATATAGGATAATATAGGATGCTTAGACTGACTTAAGGGTATATTGTATGGTTTATAATGAGCAGTTGCCTCAATATAGGTACTGCACCTAAAGTAATTATGTGGTTAATTTCCCAGCATGCTTGAAAGTTCTCGGCAGAAAACCTATTGAGGTATTATATTCTCTGCTTCACAGCAATTCATTGTCTTTGCTTTTTCAGGCTGGGGAAAGAGAACTGACCACTTAAATAAAACGAAATCCAAAATTATCAGTATCTAATGGGAGACTATAATATTTCTATAATATTTAACTAAAGGTGGCCTTACATGGTAATATCCGTTCATTTGGCGAGCAGATCTTTGGCCGATATGCATTCCTAAGGTGGGTGATATTGGGCTAATTCGATCATTTGGCCCTCGGGTGTATGGGCTGTAGGACAGAGGACCACATTAACGAGTCGACCAATAGGAAAATCAAACCTGTAGGCCCCTTAGGGGTGCTGGTACACAAGTAGATATGCTGCCAAATCGGTCTAAAGGACCCAAATCAGCATCTGAAATCTGCCTAGTGTGGCCACCATAAGCCTTGGTAGGGTCCTAATTTGTGTTTTTCAATATGAAGGCATCAAATGGAAATAGAACTCCTCACCACGATTTAAAGGAGAAGAAAAGGCATTTTGGCATTTTATTGCCAATAGATTAATAACAATAGTGCAGGCTAGAACGCTATATTTATTCTGCAGAATGCTTGACCATAAACAGCCTTGGAAGCTCTCTCTCTGTTAAAGATAGCAGCTGCCATTTTAGCTGGGTCTGACTTTACTTCCAGGCAGCAGCTGGCAGGCACAGAACAGCTTTCAATTCAGATAACAAAGCAGAGATGGGAGAGGGAAGAGTGGAAGAGAGAGAGAGCAGAGAGGAAAGGGGGAGAGAGAAGAAGGGAGGAGGAGAGAGGCATAAACTGAGCACATTTGTGCCGTTCACTGAAGGATTTTTCTGAGAGCAGGAAGTCTGACACAGAAGATCATTATGCAGAATAAAAGGAATTAAAGTTGGTGTTTCTTTTCACTGAGGCGGTTTTATAAGTGTTTATGGCTTTATTTAAATAGACCTTTCTGATAAAGCTTACTTAGTTTTTACCTGGTTATATCTTAATTAAAACACTAGGCAAAATGTATAATCAGCATTAGTCCTATTCATTGAACTCATGTTGAACAATGAGGCATACTTCTCCCTTACTAGCATATTTGTCCTGATTTAAGCCCTCGAGCTGTACTTTAGCTACAACAGTATTCCCATACTTATATTTAGTACATATACATAACCACTACAATTTTCCAGACTTCCTGTTCAATGCATTGTACTGTACTGTTTTAAGTTTATATATATATATATATTCTGAATAACAAACCATTGCTATTTTAGGATCACAGTGTTCCCTGAATGGAATTTAATGTATAACACAAGCAGGATAAAAGGGCAAGCATTTAAACCTTCTTCAAAGTAACATTTCTAGGGAAAATTTAAAAAAATATGTGAATTCAGTGTTTTTTATAAGTGTTAATAATTCTGTAATTATTCTTTTTCCTTGAATGCTGGAGTATAAAATATATTATTGCAAAGCTGGGCCCTGTGGCCATGTAATTACCCTGGGGCAACAGTCCATTTACGGTAATCATATCCGATACCTTTTGTTTCAATGCTGATCCCTTTCCCATAGTGCAGATATATCAATAACTCTCGGGTGAGGCATGACTAACACAGGAAATTATTGCATTCTTTGGCAAACCACAGACTAAATATTCCTTTGTTTTCTAAACAGCAGGATACCAGGGGTGCACAGCTGGGTTATAAGCAGAATTAGAAAAAGCTCAACTGTTATCAGTCAGCTTGATTTGATACATTTAATTTGGTAAAATGCTAGTGTGCTGGTTTGTACATAATAACAGTAAGTATGGTGTGGATAATCAGTGTATTGTTTGTTACATATCAGTTACAAGCTACAAGGTGATCAGACAGGGTAACAATGTGACAGCAGACCCAGCAGCTGCTGGCAGTCCAGGAATATAGTTGGCCATTAGTAGGTACGAGCTGATGCTCAGTTACAATATATGGATTTAAAGAAAATCTACATACAGCAAAAGCATGCTGCCAGCCCCTCTCCTGCCAATATCATGAATCTTAGAAAGAAATTATATATATACTGTACTGTATATATATAATATAAAGAAACATCAATATAGAGAAGCATTTACTAGCTATACCCAGGGGCACTGCTGCCATTGGTGAGTTGAGAAACTCGCCTCAGATGGCAGCGCCCCTCAGGTTACCAGGGGTGTTAAAAAGCCATTCCTGGTAACTTCAAGAGCCAAAATTCAATTTTTAATTCAGAATGTCAGCCCTTCTAGTGTAAAGAATGCGACTGTGTGCTTTGCACTAGCAGTGAACCCCCCGTAGAACCACTTCCGACACAAAAACCAAGTGCAGAGGGGGCAGCATCCACTAGGGCGGCACTAGAGGCCACAATGCCCCTGGCTATGACTCATCAAGGTTTAATCAGTGCAGTGTAGTTAAATTTACAGGTTCACGCCAGAAGTAATGCAATTATATGTAATAATATTTATATTAGTGCTTCCAGATAATGTGGTGCTTTTTCCAGTTCTGAAGCACTTGTTCTAGACCAGGGCTGTCCAGCTGGAGGCCAACAGGCCGGATGTGGCCCTCCAAAGGATTTTTATGGCCCCCAGTCTACTCATGACTCCATAAGTTTGACTGTATGACATCATTTTCATTTAATTTGGCCCTTGAACATGTTGTATGAGAAATAATAGGGCCGCAACATGTAATATGTTGGACAGCATTACTCTATTTGTTTTGAGATTTCTATGAGGCCTGCACTTCTTTAACCAAGTCACCCAAAGGCAAAACTGATAATTTCTTACTTACATGGAGTGAATTGCTCCAATGTACAACTAAGGGGCAAATTTATGTGTGTAACCAACATCACTGGTGATGACGACCATATCAGATCTTTGCTTTTGTTTTCTATCTTGTAGGTGCCCGCTCAAATCAAATTGTTGATTGGTTGCTAAGGGCAACATCATTGGTATTGTTGGCTTACACACTGTAATAAATATGCTCCTATGTCCTCATACACACTGTATTTCTGGTGTCAGTATCTCTTTAAGGCTTTAATAAATACCCAGTCAATGTGCTTAAACATTTATACAAGTAAAAATCCACATAAGGATGGCACTAGACTCTCCATTTCAGTAAGGCAGGCTGATTCAAAGGAAGAAATATGATGGAAATGCTGAAGTGTGTTTGCCCAATATTTGGCATTTCTCCATATTAAACATGCAGTTCATGTTCAAATACTGTATTTTTTTGGGAAGCACTTAAAATACCTTGCTAATCTCAGTGCATTGCTGAAGACTGAATCAACTGTGTTGTAAGCCTGCAAATTTATTTGTAATTAATTGTAAATTCATCATATGTGACGTAACTACCTGAGCCCAAGCTGGAATGGGGCCCACTGCAGATTACTAGACCACAGAGACCTTATCCGCACACCCTCACTCTCCAAAAGTTATTTTGTCCGGTGCACACTGCTAGAGGGATCGGCACCCTCCAAATACACTATAGCAAGAAAAAAGCATATGGCACTCAGGACTACAAACAAGGGTAATACCCTTTTAAAAGTTTATTGCGGAGGTGCAACGTTTCGGGGCAATGTGACCCCTTTATCAAGCATAAAGGGGTCACATTGCCCCGAAACGTTGCACCTCCGCAATAAACTTTTAAAAGGGTATTACCCTTGTTTGTAGTCCTGAGTGCCATATGCTTTTTTCTTGCCCACTGCAGATTGCCAGTGCAAACTTGTAGACTATAGAGCTGAGTGGCTGAAACAGGGTCGCACTGGGCTGCTGGGGCACCAGGAAAAACTCAGTGGGACCCAGCCCTGGTGAGCCTCGGTGGCCCAGACCCCACAGGGCACTCCCCCGATTCGCCAGTCTCCCTCCCCCAACGTGCTGAAGGTAAGTTTCCTTTACACACAATTGCTCATTGGGGGGGTGCAGGGCCCACTGGGGCTTCGGGCCTACAACTTCACCCCCCCCCCCTCCAGTCCGACCCTGGGCTGAAATACAATGTGTGATAAAAGTGCTATAAATGGTCTCGTTTTAATGAAATCTTATACCAAACTCTCAAAGAACTCTTTGTTGCTCTTGAAGAAGTGTGAAGAATATAACGCAAAATGAGTTGAGCTGTTTTATGATATGACTACTTGTTCATCGTATATGTGAGTATTCTGCATTGAGCAGGATTTACCTTTAATAAACTTTATTACACTATTTTTGTATTCTCTCCTCTTTTCATATTGTGGCTTGTGAGGATTCGTCCAATAACCCATACGGATTTCAGTTCAAAGTCTTGAATGTTTTGATTTTTGCTTCCCTGGGTCTGGTGAGTGGGCACACTTACCAAGCCTTGCTAGTGGAGGAGTTTGCACTTTATATACTGTATGGTGAGAAGAGGCTGAGTGCAGTGAATACAAAATAAGCCCTATAAGGGCTGTGTGGGTAATAGGCCGGATGAAATCAGTCTGGGGGGGGTTATTAACGGATGCACATGGACTGATTTATATGCCTACATTGTTCTGTAGTGAATGGTTTGTTAGGCCACTGTAAATAAATTGGCAAATTATGTTTTGAGGAATATTTAAAATGTTTGCCATGGCATTTGCTATATCAGAATGGGTGTGGTTGGCTTACATGTTATTATACATTGCCATATAGTTAGGATGGTTCTATAACCTCCTCAGTTGTGTGTAGTAGAGGGCTGGTTAAGGCTGCGCATAGGAATCAGTCAGTTCTTTTAATTACACATATAAAAATGTGGGTCACTGTGGTTTTAATGTCTGAAAATGTGTGGCCAGGTTACGTTGGCTGTACAGTTAGGATTTTTTATAATTGCCTCCATTGTGTACAGTGCAGGACTAGTTAGGCCTATGTACAGCAGTTTGTGACTTCCGTTTATTAGACATCAAAAGTGTATGGCCACAGTGATTGTATGTTGGACTGGATGTGGCAAATTTATACAACAAACACACAGCAGTGGTTTTGTATTTATGTATTATGCATTTTGTTATAACAGTCTTGTAAGCCTCATGATCAAGCTAGTTAGCCCCCAAGTAGGAAAATGTGTTGCTCCAAATGTCAGGCTTCTTGTTATTTGCCAGCATGTTGGGCTGCTTGGGGTCCTTAAGGAACACAATGGCCTTAGATCACCACTGGGCATGGAACCCTTATACACAGTCAGTGAATGCAGTCAGGCTTTGAAGTCCTGGAGTGGTGCCTATTTTTCCCCTCCCTAACTCTCATTACAGGTCCAATCCATACAAACATATTGCTCAGAAACATTCAGAACAGCAGGTTGCAGCATTAACAGGGCAACAGTTGCAGCTACAAGCAAGTCCTCAGTCATCGGCAAACAGTAGGACAAGTGAGTGGTCCTGCCAAGGTGAGGGAATTAAGGCAGTGTAAAGGAGGGTTAAGGGCCAAAGGGCAAGACTCTTACATAGTGAGAGTAGATCCACTGCAACAGTCTAAAGAGCTGCTATAGTAGGGTACTCCCATGTTTTGTAATCATCTTTCTTCATGGTCACTTGGACCCTAAGTCCAAGAAGGCAGTTGTTTTGTGTCTTTGAGATTTCAAAGGCGGCCATTGGGTTATAAACAGGGGATGAGAGGAAGAAGGATATAAGCAAAAGAAGGAGATTCTCTGACTGAAAAGTTTTTTCAAATACTGATTAATGTCTAGCCTTCTGGGAACAGAAATGCCTAGTGTAAATGCTATCTGGCCCTAGCGTTTGGTAATAAGGATCTGGGAACAGAAATGCCTAGTGTAAATGCTATCTGGCCCTAGCGTTTGGTAATAAGGATCTGGGAACAGAAATGCCTAGTGTAAATGCTATCTGGCCCTAGCGTTTGGTAATAAGGATCTGGGAACAGAAATGCCTAGTGTAAATGCTATCTGGCCCTAGCGTTTGGTAATAAGGATCTGGGAACAGAAATGCCTAGTGTAAATGCTATCTGGCCCTAGCGTTTGGTAATAAGGATCTGGGAACAGAAATGCCTAGTGTAAATGCTATCTGGCCCTAGCGTTTGGTAATAAGGATCTGGGAACAGAAATGCCTAGTGTAAATGCTATCTGGCCCTAGCGTTTGGTAATAAGGATCTGGGAACAGAAATGCCTAGTGTAAATGCTATCTGGCCCTAGCGTTTGGTAATAAGGATCTGGGAACAGAAATGCCTAGTGTAAATGCTATCTGGCCCTAGCGTTTGGTAATAAGGATCTGGGAACAGAAATGCCTAGTGTAAATGCTATCTGGCCCCAGCGTTTGGTAATAAGGATCTGGGAACAGAAATGCCTAGTGTAAATGCTATCTGGCCCTAGCATTTGGTAATAAGCATTTCTCACCAGTAGCCATAAGGTGGCGTGCAGGTTATATAAAGGGATGCAGCCATGTGCTGGCAGACATTTTAGGCTGGGATAGCTTCTGGGTAGAGGAGCTCCCCCGGTCCAGTTATAGATAGTTTCTATGTCATAGGTCGCTCCAGGAGTGTCATGTAGGACAAAGGAGTTTAGAATGGGCAGACATTGCCCCTCCAGGAGTGGTAGTGAGGTTAAGACCTCCCAGCATTACATCTGCTGGAGTGCAGGGCCACAAGTGGCTAGGTAGGTGGACAAGGTCACCGCTAGTCCAGGAGCCCGGATTTGAGGGTGCTTAGGTGTGAGTACCGGTGTGGGTCCCTGTGGTGAGGCTTCTAGCGTGAGTACCGGGGAGGGCTCCAAGAGGGGGTGCCTCCTGGTGCGAGTACCGGGGAGATCACCTAGAAGGGAGCACTTGGCGTGAGTACCGTAAGTGATCCAACAGAAAAAGGGTCTCAATGAGTAGTAAGGAGATATGCCCTGCATGCTGTATCCATAATATGTGCCACTCCTGGAGAGGTCTCTGCCTAATAAACCGTTGCACATACAATACTGTGTCTGCTGTGAATATCTGCCAAGCCCAGAGGACCACTACCAAGCTGGTAAGGAATAACTCCAAGAGGGAGTACATTACACCAGGAGTACGTGGGTCCCAAGAGGGGCCTAGCAATCTATTAAGTTCCCAGGGGGTGGATTATAGTTCCACAACACCATCCCTGGGTGGAGGCACGCAATTTAAGGGAGAAATCCCTGTAAACCCCCGTAGTAAGCGGGGGCTCAGGACTCCTGTAGCGCCAAACTAAAGTGAAACAGCCGGTAGTGCCACAAGCGTTTAAAAAGTGGGCTACATAAATGTTATCTGGCCCTAGCGTTTGGTAATAAGGATCTGGGAACAGTGGCTTGGTTGGATTTTACCATTTAAATCACTAAAAGAAAAGAAAAAAGATTAGGGATCTTCAATAAACCCATCAGTTCTCCCAAGTACTTCAAAAGTAAAATCTACAATAGAGTTGCTCTTAGGTAGAATGCATCTTTCCCTAGCCTGCAAATGAAAAAACTTATAATTGCCTCTTGGTGTAGTTCCCAAAGAAAAGGTGGGAAAATATAACCCCAATCTTACATAGGAGGAATTGGGTAGCGTGTCATTTCAGTCGTTTGACATGGCAGCTGTACAATATTTAAAAAAAAACCAAAAAACTAAACAGGGAGTACTTATGGCACAACCGCACACAGAATCACTCTTTTGCCTTTTGCCCCCACATCCATGCATTTTTTCTACCGTATAGGTTGTAGATTCAATGGAGGTTGCTAGATTGACAAATGTTTACTGATGGGATGTTCTATCTCGTGTTCATATTTTGAGAAAATCAGGTCACCTATACATTAGTGTGTGGAGCAGAAAGCTAAAAGAGCATGCAGGGCCCATTATTTGGATTATTTCATGTTAGTTGGCCCTTAGCTACTCAGCAGCATTCTCTATGAGTTACTGCAGGAGTCACAGGAGTCAGGGTGGGCCCATGGCAGAGGATAAGTCAGTACAACTCACTCCCATGTTAGCATGTAGCAATAGAGATAGAGTTCCAAAGTAGGTCTGTGTAGGTTAACAGAGGGAAAAACTGTAAAGTTAATGGGATTTGAAACTTTACCTACAATGTGATAGAGGGGGCTTTTTATCGCAGGTTTGAGAAACTGTTGGCTGGGGGATTTGCTCCACACCATGGAATTAACCTTAATTACCAAGTGTTGGAGGATCTCAGAGTATGGGAGCTTTTTTCTGAGCTCAATTAATGGGGTTGGACCTTGGCAAGAGAGCTCACTCTTTAACCAAAAATCACCTGTTCACAGATATACCTGGAACAAATGGGTTTTGGGCCCATTTTAATGGTCAGTGGTGTTTTTTAAAACAGCAGAAAAACTAGCATTGAGCTTTTACTAGTAGTAGTGGTGGTATAGATATGGGTCACAGAGCTGGGACACAGGGGGTAGCATTTATTGTCAGATAAGTGTTAACAACTTGCCAGCCAGCTTCTAGCTGGGTATACTGATGTCAATGCATCTAGTCCTCAGGTGCTTCAAGACACAGCATTTAGTTTAGAGTGAAACTTGCCCCAGAGGTTAATAAAAAATAAATAAAATGTTGTGGCAGAGGCACTTTTTAGGAGGGACATGGTGATGTTTCATAGTGGGCCCAGCAGCTAATAAGTAAAGCAAAATATGGTCTAACCTCCTTTTGGCAGATTATCTCTCCCAGGTAAAGGATCTCATTAAGGATTCATTGATCACCAACACCTGGACCAGGTATATAAGCAGCTGGGAAGCTTGGCTATCCTTCACACAGGAACTGGGCAGTGGCGGTAAGAATGGTGACAGTAGTTATTTGCTGCACTATAAATAGTCTTTTTAAAAAGAAAAGAGAAGTCCGGGGCATCTGTCACTGCACATATGGCAGGCAGATATTTTTGGTTTTCTTCAAAAATGTTTGTGGTTAAACCTACTAGAGATGTCATAGCGGCTGCCAGATTTAAGGGATGGGCCAGGCAGCTAGGTGCAACCAGAGCAGTCAGGAAACCCTTAACCTGAGACAGGCTGGCCACTTTAGTTTTACAACAGTTTTGTAGCCACACTTTTAGGTAACGACTGTTTAAAGCTGTTTTTTAAGCAGTACAAGACCACTTAATGACCAGGCCAATGGTGCAAGGCCCCATTTTTGTTAGTACTTCAGGAGGAATCACCCCTAATAGTAGAATAACTACACAGTCATTTAGGATAGGAGCAGCAAAAAAAAAAAACTGCCAAGAATGGGGCATCTGAGTAGCAGATAAAAGGTTTAGGGCATTAGTGCTCAGGCAGTTTTTATATCCTACATCAAGCATTAGTTTTGTATTTTAAGAATTTTTATAGCATCCTTTTAAATTGTCTTAAGAAAAAGGAATTCTGACATGGGGTGGTGCTTTGACACCTGACAAGTAACTACAGAGAGCACAAGAAGGGAAAGGAACCAGTCAGTGAGTGGGTTCATTTGTTCTGGTTGGGGTTTCTCAAAAAGATGACATGGTGCCCACCTTTTTGAATTAGAATGATTTCTTTATCCTAACCATCATGGAGCATGTAATAAAAAACTTGGAGGTCATGTATAGGCGTTTGTTTTGGGGCTCAGAGATGGAGTTTTTTGGCAAACTCCTCTCTGTTGGTGACGGCAATGCGGGCCCCATATGGTGATTGGCAGGCCCTGGAACTGTGTGGGGGCAACCGCTGGGAATCCACCTGGCACGGATTCTGCTTTCTGGCCTTGGGGATAAACCAAGCAAAGCCCATTTTTAACGGAGGGGCAACCACTGGGGGGCTCACTGGCACTGGTTCTGCTTCCAGGCAGGAGCTATCCCTACAGGAGAAGCCCAAATGTGTTTTTGGAGGGGCAAACACTGAGGGGCTCACTGGCACTGGTTCTGCTTCCAGGCAGGAATCCCTACAGGAGAAGCCCATATATGTACTTTCCAAAAAGTAATTATGTTGTCTGAGTGATTATTGTCATATGATAGAAGTTGGTTGTTGGGGGTTTTGCTTTAGTGACAGGAGACCAATTACATGCTACAGACCTTATGTTGCACGTCACACTGAAAGTTTATTGCCTCTTTCAAGAAACATATTATACCATTTGTTTTTAGTTTTTTGTTTTTTTTCCGTTCACTATATCCACTTTATGAGTACAGAGCTTATTCGGTAGGAGTGTGCATGTGGGTGCCAATATGGAGGGGGGATCAGGAGGCCGAGGGGTGCCCTAGTGTAAAATTAACCAGTGATAATATGGCATCATAAGGCTGGTGTTGGCAATAAGTGGGCCAATCATTAGAGATCCTACACTCTGTATTGTTTTATAACACCATATTATCATGCAACCACTACAGTCTGTGTGGGGTCAGTGGAGGGAATCACTCAGGCTATCAGAGTTTGAGTATATTTATGTGAAACAGAAAAATGTTGCCATGTTTTCTGGGGCTTTTTATTTCAAAACTGTTTGTGTTCAGCAGCTACCTAAATTTATTTACTAATCCAGCAGCTATCAAGACATTAGAATTATTAGCAAGTGCAAGACAGGACCTACAGTGGCAGCACTGGAGCTGGCGAGTCCTCAGTTCATATTTCAGAGTTCAAGATACAATCTGTTGCAAATGTATATTTCTCACTACATTGTTACTGATGCTTTGAACCTAGAGGCCTCTGTATACATAAAAGAAAACTGTGTTTCACGCTGCTTCCGAAAATAGAACCTTCATATGTTTTAAATACATCTATTCATATAAGTAAAATGATGAATAATATTGTGTAAAAAAAATAGTTTTATTCCAATAAATAAATATATATTATAAAATATACAGTACATGCTGAGTAGTTATAATTGCTCCACACTCTCTGCTCTAAAGGATAGATTCGATATACCCATTTCCACCCCTCTTTCAATCTTCCGACGCTTACGCCTGCCTGTGATCCTCATCCAATATCCTAACAGAGCTATGCCCATTATCCCTGCCAGCACTGCAATTGTCACACCTGCCCATAATAATATCATGGATGCCTTAGTGCGAGATGTATGTATTATCCTGCAGGGGCCTGGCTTACCCCATTCCCAGTTTTCTTCCTCGTCTTTAGCCTCTCCAAAATCTACCTTGCTCTCTCCAGCCTCATTAAAGGCTACTACACACACCCTGTAGTCTGTATCTGGAAGAAGTTTTTCTATAGAGTAAAACCGATAAGTGGCATTAAGGACTGGTCCACTCTGCATTGGGCTCCCACTAATTCCATGTAGTACTCTATAGCCATGTACAGTGGACAGGGGGGAACACCATCTCAAATTGGCTCCACTTTCTTCAGAAACAGATTGTACTAGGCGTGGAGGATCAGGTGGGACTGAAGGTCCATCAATTCCAGGGCACAGACAATGGTATCCTGCAGCTCTTTGTGTCTCTTGACAGGGAATCTCCAAGTGTTTGCAGCGATCATAGGTGCAGGGTTCAAGAGAAGCATATGAGGGAGGTGTAATTTCCTTTACTTCACTGTCATTATCATCTTTATCCTCATAGTATTCCACTCCTATCCCACCATTTATAAACTGGATATGTTCATTGGCACTTCTTTCTCTCCATGTGTTATTTGGCTCTAGTAAGATAGCAGTCTGACCATTCCCCACAGATGGGGCAGAAATTATGCCAGTTCCTCTGTCCATTAGTTCTGTCTTCTGGTCTCCATGATTGGGAGGTTCTAAGGTACCTGAGGTGGAAACACGGAAGGGCAGAAGAAGCAGCAGTAGAATAGGGTAGTGGGGCATCTAGATAAGGATGAAAAGAAAAGCAGGGAGGAAAGAGTAGTCAGAAGAGTTGACAGAAACATACAACAATGAAAAAAAAGTATAATAATAATTATTATGATGAAAATGCTGATTCTATTACAGAGAAGATGAATAAAGAAAAATAATGATTTTAACTCTTCTATAACCTACTGTTACTCTTGGCAGTACATGGGATTCATACCAGACCCACTAAACTCCCCGCTTGTTATGCACTGCTACACAGAAGGCATATACACTCTATACTTCAGGGACATTAATCACTGTAATGCAGGTCAGAAAAGGTTAAATGAAACATTAATGAATTTTATTTATGTAGTGTATTGTTATGGTTTCTTTTTAACTACTTTCTAAACCGTTACCAGAGTGTAGGCCCAAAACAAGATAGAAAGCCTCAAGTTACTGATACAGTTGTACTGAACACCTCATGTCCTCTAGTCAGATCTCAGGTGAGCCCTGCCCTTTTTAATTCTCATATAACAGAACAGCTACCTGTATTCAGTGGCATCACTAATGTTCCTATCACTCTTAGTAAAGCTCAAGCTGCTCTAGCACCCACCCTCTATGCACTTGTACACCTGGAGTACCTCACATTGAACTGTCACCTTCCTGACTGATCCTTCATAACAAGGGCAACCCGGTCAGCCACCTTGCCCCTGCAAGAGAGAGGCTCCTGCCTGGTGCCCCCCCAATCATTGCGCCCTAGGCATCTGCCTCTTCTGCCTTCCCCTAGTTCCGGCCCTGCTTCATAATAGTTTTCCTGGTATGGCATTTAGGCTGGTTTTTTAATGTGTATTATTATGTTCCATTGAAAACAAGGCATTATTTAGACCAGTGATCCCCAACCAGTGGTTCATGTGCAACATGTTGCTCACCAACTCCTTGGATGTTTCTCCCAGTGGCCTCACAACAAGCGCCTATTTTTTCATTCTTGGCTTGGACTCAAGTTTTGGTTGCATAAAAATACAGGTTTATTGCCAAACAGGGCCTCATGTAGGCTGCCAGTCCACATAGGGGCTACCAAACAGCCAGTCACAGCCCGTATTTGGCACCCCTGGGAACTTTTTTCATGCTTTTGTTGCTCCCCAACTCTTTTTATATTTGACAGTGTCTCATGGCTAATAAAAGGTTGGGGACCCCTGATTTAGACAAAAAATGCTGAAAACATCTAGATTTGTTCATGGCCAGGAAATTAAGAGCATGTCACATCAAAATTAAATTCATAATTTCATTTTTGTAGTTCTGTTCTATGAGTGGTGAATATATTATAATGATAAGAGTTAGCCAGGAAAGAACTAGGGAGATGAACCCAAAGACCAGGTCTGGACTGACAAACTGTAAATTCAGGCAAATGCCAGAGGGGCTGCTGTAAGATGCCATAGACAGTCACTATGTATTGGGTGGTGGGGGCTGTTTGGGCCTCTGTGTACTTGATATGTCAGGGCCTATTTTGTATACCAGTTTAGACTTGCCAAAGGCCACAATGAAGTAAAAGAGATAACAATAACATGTTAAGCAATAAGGAATGCAATCAATTCCACAATAGCCCCTGTGCTACAAATGTGCTTATTTGCTTTGGTAAATTGATGTTGCTCTCCTCTCTGTTCTTTTTCTACTAGAATGTAAACAAAAAGACTGAGATTTCTTCTCTGCTGCAGTCACCAATTCAGCAGTAAATTAATTAGTATGCATTAAATTAGTTATCCATAATATATAAATAATATTACTAAAACAAAGGCATAATTTACATAATATAATTTATATATGTTATAATACTACTCATTCCTTAGACTTGAACTAAGACAGAATTAACAGTTATCTTACTCTTAATATCTGAGGCTTTCCAGTTATCTCCCTTTAGATCAGGTGCTATGAAGTACAGCACTATTTATTTTCAATATGAGTTTGATGTTTGACCATTTGTGACTATGAGCCAAATGTGACAGTTTAGATACAGAATTCCAGCCTTTGGACCTGCTGGCTGATGTTGCCCTCTGGGAAATGTAGTAGAACAACAGCAGGCTGAAGCTGGGCATTTCATTTAAAATGTTAGCTGAGAGTTTAATATATAACAGATGTAAGGCTAGATTTATATACTTCTGTGGCCAGGGCAGTAATGATAATATATTACTATACCACAGTAATTATATTTTAGATTTCCTTAAACCTTTATGGGGGGTAGTTGTTGTGCAACTATGTTAAAATTGTACATCAGTCAGGAGTCCATTGATCTCTCTGTATTCTGCGTACATTGTAGAACCCCTGGTAGTGGCATAACATCTTTAGGAAATAATTAAAACATTACTATACACACATTTTCTTACCGTGCTTTTGATCCCTTGGTTACTTTCCTTCTTCTCTGTCTGTCTTTTATTGTAATGTCTCTTTATTCGTATTCGAAGGTCCCTTCTTTCTTTATGCCTGTGCCTAAGGATTCTTGATTCAGTTCTGGTGGGGCCTTGTGGTCAGATCTGCTTTGAGCACTCTATGTCTAAGCCCCCTCTAATGCCTCTTATATCAGCTTGGCCTGTGATGTAACTCTGCATGAGATCCCACAAGGCTGCCCCAATGCGTAGGAGGGGAAAAAGTAATGGAGACTGGGATTTGGTACACAAGGCTGGGAGGAAAAACAAGACGAACATGAAAACTTGGAAACTTGTGAGGGGGTGAAAGTGGAAGGAATGTGCCTTCAACAAATATGAATCCCAGATGTGTATGAGGCTGTGGGAAAATCACTGAGGCACATAGATATGCATGCTTAGCAGATGTCTTTATACAATATGAATATTAATTTGAGATTTCTACTTACATAGTAAACCAAGTGTTAATTGTGATATGTTCCTCTGATTATGGCATATAAATGGGGAGTGTCGCATCCTATAATATACTACAGGTCAGCAGTACAGTTTGCAAATAATGTTAACTTTGGCAATAGCTAGAACTAGGTTTCTATGTTTTCTGCATTTTACCCAGAATACCAGCCCCCATATGTAATAACAGAAAGTTTCCCTAGGAACATTAACCCATAGCAACCAATGGTAAATCTAGACAGGCAATTTTTACCTGGACAGCTTTTCCGAAAACTGGGAAGTCAGGGTAAAAACCATACAGGTGGAAACCCTAGCCAGGGAACCTCATAAGATGTTTCACAGTAGAAGAAAGGGTAGTAACAGAGGCCAGTTCACAATGCCACATGGGAATGAGAAATATTAAGGAAATAGGTGTTGAGGATGTTCAGAATCAATTCTCTGTATACTCTGTATAGTAATTGTCTGTATAGTAATTGTATTATCTGCTGCTCAATGCATCTCACTGGCAGCTAGAAGGTTAATTCAGTATGAAAATATTGCAGTGTTCCTTTTGATGTTAAAACCTAAGAATTAATTAATAAGAAGTTTCATTTCAAAATATTTTCTTTATATTTTTTGGGGGGGCTACACTCAAGTGTCCTAAAAAAAACACTGACAGCATTTTTTCTATTTGCCTGGAATGTGGTACAAATATAGGGGTACAAGGTGATTGTGTGAATACAACATAACAGCTTGTGCAACCTTTACCATGGGTGCACATTTACAATTTCTGGGTGCAAGCAATATGTGCAGTAAAGGACAATATATATATAAATATATATACAGTATATATATATATATATATATATATATATATATATATATATATATATATATATATATATATATATATATATATATATATATATATATATATATATATAGAAAAAGGCTGAGGCACACACTTATAGGGATAACAACCTGGGTGCAAATCAGATAAACAATGTAAATATGTAAAAAATGCTGATGCACACCAGGAAAATGTAATCAAAAAAAGGTACTTATTTTATTTAGACCGATGTTTCGGTCCTCACCCGAGACCTTTATCAAGATCTTGATAAAGGTCCCGGGTGAGGACCGAAACATTGATCTAAATAAAATAAGTATCTTTTTTTGATTAAATTTTCCTGGTGTGCATCAGCATTTTTTACATATATATATATATTTATACATATATATTCACTTTGAAAAAGGCCCCTGTTTGGGCCAAAACATCAGCCTCCAAATAAAGAACATTATTTTGTCTTAAGTCCTGAGTAGTGTGGACCCTCTTAATTTTTTGATATCTTCATTTCTTGAACTGCACCCAGGCCACAACAATGGACCATTATGGGAGTGCCTGCTTTGTGTAACTTCTATCTATCTATCTATCTATCTATCTATCTATCTATCTATCTATCTATCGGGGTTCCCCACTGTGCCACTGACAGGTTTTGACCTTTGTCCCTTCAATTATCATAGGATCCAGGTACACTTTGGTGTTGTGAAAGCCAAATATACGGCCCTTTCTTTTTTTCATACTCTGTCCAAGATTTGTAAAGGAACCCTTAAAGGAACAGTAACACCAAAAAATGAAAGAGCTTTCAAGTAATAAAAATATAATGCACTGTTGCCCTGCACTGGTAAAACTGGTGTGTTTGCTACAGTAACACTACTATAATTTATATAATAAGCTGCTGTGTAGCCACAGGGGCAGCCATTCAAGCTGGAAAAAAGGAGAAAAGGCACAGGTTATATAGCAGATAACAGATAAGTTCTGTAGAATACAATAGTGTTTTATCTGGTATCTGCTATGTGCCTGCGACTTTTCTCCTTTGAATGGCTGCCTCCATGGCTACATAGCAGCTTATTTATATAAATTATAGTAGACTTTCTGAAGTAAACACACAACTTTTACCAGTGCAGGGCAGCAGCACATTATATTTTAGGTTCTTTTATACACTTTCATTTTTTGGTGTTACTGTTCCTTTAACTATATGCTAAACTTGCGCCATCTTGTGACATTTTATAGGTGATACAGTATAGCAGTGGTCTATCTATTTAGAACCTCTCCTATTCAAATTCCAGTCTCTCATTCATACTACTGACTAGTTGCTAGGGTAAATGGCTCGTTAGCAAGCAGGCAAATAAAGAGCAGAAAAGAAGAGAGGGTTTTGTCAGCAAGTAATAGTGTCCCTTTAAACATTAAAGGAAACCTTACCATGAGTTTGTTGGACAAATAAAAGGTGATGCAGGCAGTGGGAGAATCAATACAGGGTAGTATTTAGGCTTTAGGAGGGTGGCCCTTGGGTTCAGGTGGCAGAGCTGAAGGGCAGGGGTGGGGGGGGTGCCTAGTTATTCAGTGATCGACACATGCACATTTCAGCATTACCCCATGCATGTGTGCCCATAGGGAAAGGGCGGGCTGAGCACCAGTGCCTACGGAAGCACTAGACCTAAATACAGCCCTGAATCAACAGGCATTTTTGAGTGATTTATAATGTTATTTGGAGGTGCAGAGAGAAAGCACAACTATAAAAGGCTGGCAAACATGGCACCAAAAAATCACTGTACTATGAGAATGCACCAATAAATTGGTCTTATTGCAGCAGAACTATTTGGCATCCATAAGCTTTTGTCAAGTGTGGAAGGCCTGCCTTTTTAAGAATGCAATTTGAATTACTTGCATATTAACTATTAATATTTCGCATGCACAGATATTCTCTTACCCCAGGACGCCAACACACTCTAGAAAAGATAGAACTTGTAGAAAAATAGATGTTTATTCCAATAAATAAATAATAAATATATAAACATTCAATAGGCATAAGTGAAATATACATATTACATACAAATATCTTTCCATATTTCTCATTATGTAATTTACAGCTTATCCATGCTTTCAGCCCTATAGGATTGGTTTCTAATTCCCATTTCCTCCCCTCCGAATACCTTCATGTTGCCTTTTTTTCTTTTCCACAGAAAATAACCTAAAACAGCCAGTCCCAGTACAGCCAGAATCGCCAGTCCCACCCCTATTCCCAAGTAAATATGTGACTTAGATGAGCTGGAGGTATGGAGGACCCTGCAGGGACCCAGTGTACCTGTCTCCCATCCATCATCCTCCTCTACTTCCCCACCATTTACTGGACTTTCCCCTGCTCCATTAAATGCTACTACACACACTCTGTAAGAGGTACCTGGCAGGAGATTCTCAATGGCATACAATCTATATGTATTGTTAAGGATGGGTCCCCTTTCCAGCAAACTATCAGGGGCCCCATACAGCACCCTATAACCATGCACAGTGGACATGGGGGAGCACCAGGCAACACTAATCTCTTTGTCACCAGGAATGACTTCTGCTATGCGGGGAGAATCAGGTGCTATTGTAGGTCCATTCAACCCAGGGCAAAGGCAGTTGCCACCTGCCTTCCTTTGTATTTCTTCACATTCAGGTTCCAAGTGTTTGCAGCGGTCATAAGGGCAGGGGGTCTGAGGGGCAGGTGGAGGTTTGGTAGTAGACTTTTCGTCAAAATTGTCTGGACTATCCCAATAATAATCATCCCATCCATCGTCAGTGACGTACAACAGGCGCTCTCTTGTGCTTTGGCGGTTGCCTGTGACCTCAGGGATCAGGGATCTTGTAGACTGGTTGGTGGTCAAGACGGGGGCAGTTGTGGTGAGATTGACACTGTCGTTGCCCACAAAGATTCTGCTGCTTGTTTCCAGTGACTGTGTGCCATTCTCACTGGGTGAAGTTGGGCCACAAACTACCATTTGGCAGAGTGGTAGCAGTAGCAACAAAGCATGAGCAAGGAGTGGCATCTGAAGAGAATAAGATATTTGTTTAAAAAAACAAAAAGTATAAATCCATATGGCATGAGCAACAAAGAGCAAAGATTCAAAGAATGACAGAGAGCTGTGATTAATATAGAGATTATTAGTGGCTTTGTATCTTCATGCTGACCTGACTCATGCCTGCCACTAAGTCTGTATTCACCATGACTCTACAGCACCCACCTGATCCTTTTTGGAGCATGTGGTTAGTGTGGCCTATGTAGGAAGCACAGCATAAGGCAAGCAGGGGGTGAGCTGTAAGGCAAGCGTCACTCACTACACCCTGTGACTTGCATGCTTTCCTATCCCCTGTCCGCTTACAATTCTTTCTGGACTTGGCCACAGCACATTTGATAAGTTAAGAATTTATCCAGCAGCATTCACAAGCAAGACTACAAAAATCAAAGTTATATTTACTTAACTCTTGAAGATAGGGCAGATTATGTGCCCATTCACATTGCAACTCTTTCTATAATAGGATCATACATTTTGAAAGAGTAATTAAAACTGTACAGTAACAATAGAGCTGCTGTACATGTGTATCAGTCCTATGATAGTGTTAAGATATACCCCTGTAGCCATGAAACCACTTGAGACTTTGGCTGGATTTCTGCTGCCACCACTATCAGGAATGCAAAGTGTGTTGACTGGCCAATGTTGATTGGCCAGTGGAAAGGCCTACCCATCGCCATGGTTTTCTGAAGTCGTGCAAAGTTGCTGCAGGAGGACACTTTACATGACTTCAGAAAACCAAGCGATGCTTAGGCATTTCCACCGTCAATTACCTTTATTGCTGGTGGAAAGGCTTTTTGGGGTGATTAGTTGCCCGCGGTAGCGACTAATATCCCTGTGGGACCTTAACCTTACACGTGTTTGGCCAGCTTTAGCTGGCAGGATCACCATTATAATGGTAATTACGCATTCCGAAGGAAACAATAACACAAGCTGGCTATATTTCTTACTATGAAGTGCTATTCTGATACCTACTGGGAGCTGCTATCTTTCTCCTTTCCCATTGTTCTGCTGATCGGATGCTGGGGACAGTGATATCACTCCAACTTGTAGCGCAGCAGTAAAGCATGACTGAATATAAAAAATTCTGTTTGTGTTTTAAATGCAGGATTCTTCTGGACAAGCCCTCTTAACTGATGTATTTTGGAAAAAAAAAATGTTTTCCCATGACAGTATTCCTTTAAGGGGTATTGGAAGCATTGAATACAGATATATATCTGTATATAGGAGTTTGGTGCTAGAAAGAAAATTCAATGCCACCAGTGACAATTGACCAGATATACACTGAATTCTCACTGGGGGAGCCATTTGCAAGACACAGAATGCTGGCTTGAGAGAGTTCAGGGAAAAAAATGTTTTTTTTTTTTTCAGGTTTTGAAAAGTTTTTATTGTTCCACAGAAAGCATATACATTAATTTACATTGTGTACAGACCCATATTAAAGCTTACAGAGGTGCATATTCTGACAGCTGTAAATACGATGCATTTTGGAGAAGTAGGAAAACAAAAGTCCCTGAGTGTAAATATGCTCTTCTGTCAAGTGATAAGCAAGAATGTCTGTTTGTCTGATATTTCATGTTAGATTTTTTTTTTTAACTATTAAACTATAAACATACTTAATTAACTAAACAGTATGGTGTCCTATATTCTCTTTAGAAAGAGTGGACATTATTTTACTGGGGTAAGTTTAGGAATATGTCAATGCTGCCAGACTACAGCTTCCACTATGCTTTAACACTTGCTAATACGTTGGAGTATTATGCAAACTGTAGTCCAGCTACATTTGATTGGAGCACCTCTATTAGGTAAGGCTTATGCCCCCTTTGTATAAGTGTCAATAACAGGTGGAAAGCCCTGCAGAATCTCTGAAGATGTGCAATAAATGATATATAGACTGTTGCTCACCTTGAGGGAACTCCAGGTCCAGAGTCCTTATCCAGCAGCAGAACCTTCCTACCTCTGTCACTGCTATTTATCCTGTAATGCTTCTCCTGTGTGATTCTGCGTCTTTATCCTGGGTCCCTTGTGCCTACCTCTTTAACTTGCAACTCAACAGAACTGTTTGTTTCTTTACGCAGGAACACTCTGTTACTCTCCTCTGAGGCTCTGCTTATATTCGCCAGAGCTGTGATGCAACCCCCCTCTAGGACCCTGAATCACTGGCTAAGTATGTGGGAGTGGAGAGAGACAACAGAAACTGGGAAGGGGGGGGGGGGGGGGGGGGGGGAGGTAGAAGTATGAAACATTTTGGAAAGGGAAGTAGAGCAGATTCAGATGTGTGTGTGATTATGGAACCCTACAATGGGCCCCAAGCTCTCCAGCTGTGTACTCACTAGGGTCCATGTGTAACGAGGTGCGGTACCAGATACCTTCCCTTATAAGGAGGCCATAAATCAGAAGAGACAGTGCTGAGGTGTGTGTCTGGACACATGAACTAAGTGCAGCTAAGCACATGTTGCACCTGGATATTTACTGACTTTTGTACTTACCAGACACAGCGTAGAATGGATTAGGTCATTTAAGATGCGTAGCATTAGAACGCCATTGGCAGTGTGAATATTTTAGCAAGTCTGGTGCACCTATTAATGCAACCTGCAGTGGAAAGGGAACCCTAAACCTACATTCAGGGTGGTGGTAGCTCCAGGGCACTGCAATTCATTAATTGCAACTATACAAAATTGCAAAGATTGTATTTGGCTATAAGAACCTATATTGAATTACATCAATCTGCACATTAGTGTCTTTTTTTTAGCAAGATTACACTTGCGTCTGCATTTGTAAATGACCCTTACAGATACAGGATAATGAGAAATTCTGTGGTAAGTCTGCCCCTTGGGTAGGGAGAGCAACATCTAGCACAGGAATATGCAATTTGATTTTGTTTGTCTCCGATGTTAAAGGGGAAAGCCAGCTTCCAAACCAAAACCTGTTAAAGAGCGCCACACAACACAGAAACCCCTAATTTACCTTCCTTCAAAAGAGTTCTTTTCTTTCTGCACCATTTAAAATCCTGGCAGGGGAGGAGGGACTAAAACATTGATGTTACAAATCTGAAAAACTTCTCCACAGCTTACAGACAGTGTGCAGGAACTACATAACCCACAATGCATAGTACTTATTGACATCACATGTGCAGACAATTGTGGGATTTCAAGGATGCAGGCTGAGGACAGTCAACTACTGTTACATTTTATTTGAGTCTCAAAGTAGTCAGCCAGATCAGCAGGGGAACAGGGGGCCTGGTTTAGGTAACTGTTCCAAACCATATTATCACATTAGAAATCATGAAAAAGCTGCATATTTTTAACTGATGTATATTGTAAAATTACTTGAAGTTATGTTTACCTTTAAAAAACTTACATTGTGTTGGGTGAAGTTCCCCTTTAATAAATACACCCCTAAACAGGTAGTGCTAAGATACTCTGCCAATATCTTATTTGCAGTAGTAAGATTTGCTTTATGTGCCCATTTGGTCAAATAGGTCAACACAAAGGCAGTGCAACATTCCAGTACTATTTAGCAATTCACTAAAGCCACATTGGCTTGGCATTATATAGCATACACGGCAGTCGTGCCTGCAATATGCATGTTCCAGCTTTCTAACCCTCTACAATATGCTTGGTCCTTATGGAAAAAAAAGATACATTCAGTTATACAGAAACATTATGGATTTAGGCATCTGTTTACTAATGTGCAGTAGAGGACAATAATGACTTGCAATGTGCAATGAAGCAATGTGATCACCAGTGAACATTAGTGGGTCTAATTGGAGAAGAACAACCTCATTAGTGAATTAGTTGATAACATGTCAATACAAAATGGAAATCATTTGTTCATTCATTGGCTATAAACAATTTTGATAATATATGAATATATTACTAATCATTAACAGAATTTATAGACAATTGATATAAACTGTTCATTACCGTTATCTTTTGCAATGGCGTTAAAAAGTTCAACAAGATTATTAGAAGAGTAGAAAGCTTAAAGTAACAGTAACACCAAAAAATGAAAGAGCCTTAAAGTAATAAAAATATAATGCACTGTTGCCCTGCACTGGTAAAATTGGTGTGTTTGCTACAGTAACACTACTATAATTTATATGATAAGCTGCTGTGTAGCCACAGGGGCAGCCATTTAAGCTGGAAAAAAGGAGAAAAGGCACAGGTTACATAGCAGATAACGGATAAGTTCTGTAGAATACAATAGTGTTTTATCTGTTATCTGCTAAGTGCCTGTGCCTTTTCTCCTTTGAATGGCTGCCTCCATGGCTACATAGCAGCTTATTTATATAAATTATAGTAGACTTTCTGAAGTAAACACACAACTTTTACCAGTGCAGGGCAGCAGCACATTATATTTTAGTTACTTTTATACACTTTCATTTTTTGGTGTTACTGTTCCTTTAACTAAATGGGTGCCAGAAATAAAGCTGAAACTAGCTGCTTCACATGCAGAAATAACGCCACAATTGCAAGACAAATTCAGAGCCTCGTGCTTTAGTATAATGGGAGTAATGGGAGAGATAACGATTGCCCTTTCTGCACTAGCAATGCTGCCCTTTCTCCACCTGTGCCAAAGCTCTGAAAGGTAAGTGCGGAGGGGAAGCATCAGAAAGACCACCTCAGAGTTGCCAGGGGCTAACAAATGCCCCTGATATCTACCTCCTTACACTGGTAGATATAAAGCATGGGCATATAAAATTTTCCGACATAGCCATTCGCTATGGCTGTTGGTCGGTTTGGGGATTGATATCATTTTGTATCAGTGGGCCACCATACACGAACCAAAATTGTTTATCGGTGCATATACTGTCAGGTTTACAAACAAATTCCAAATAGAGTAAATGGACTAGAAAGCCCTATAGTCATGGGTTGTTTTTGGTTGGGAAAAAAATGTATTTCAAAAACTGTAAGAATTTTTTTTACAAAATATATGCTATAGTTTGGGTAAATTATATAGCCATGACAGTTCCTCTTTAAATAATTTACAAATTTAGAATTGATGATGAAATGTTCTGTTTTCAGGGTACTTTTGTGCAATACCAGTCTTTTACCTATACACATACCAATATGCTGCACAGACCTTCAGTTCAGTTATCCAGACTTTGGTCATGGCCCCCCCTAGGGTAAATAAGTTTTTGTCCCAGATCTCACCTTAATTGCCTAAGGAGGCATGTTCCCCAGATCTTACCATAACTGGCATTCAGGTTAAGCCTCCCATTATTACTCCTGGTTCCCCCAGGAGGGGCAGCCCCGTAGCATAAGCCCTAGGCCAATGGCATGCAGTGTTTTGCTGGCCAAGCAAACTCCAGCTCAGTAGGTGAGTAAAAAATGCTTGGAAAACCCCAGAATTTATAGTTGGATTGATAAAAATATGTGTACTCTAGCCTGTAGATATACTGTGTAATAGTTAGTTCTGTTTATGGATGTTTACAGTGTAACTAGCTGTACCTGTATACTCTAAAACAGAGATTATGAATTAGTAATGTGTGGAGCCTGAAGTCTTCAATTTTCGAACAACCCATGCCCTTGGGGAGCTCTGTTAGAACGTGTTCTGGGTGTGGGTTTTAGGATCTATATCCCAAGGCACTGATGGCAGCATGTCAACCGGAAGGTTGTGGTTCAGCATAACTGCAACTGTGAGGGGAGAATGTGGTATTAACGCTGGCGTGTGTGCATTACACTTGTCTGGTAGGAAATGTGATCAGAATTTCATAAAGCTGAACATTCCCAGTTATGAAGTGAGCGAGCTCAGGAAACTGAGGACAGGAAAGACTGCATGGGGAAAATGAGAGAGAAATGGAAGAATAGAAAATGACAGGGGTGTTCTCAGGAAATGAGAAGTATTATAGAGGAAATTGCTAGTGAGGGAAACAGTTACATTAGTAGAGACTGGCAGCAAATGATTAAGAAATAGATAGGGAGATAGAACAGAAGGCAGACAAAGCAAAAAGGATGCTCTGACAGAAATAATCAACACCAGAGGTGGATAACATCAAAGTGTTCTACTTTTATACCCAATCCCTGACAACAAGTCAGTCATTGTATTACATATTCACTTCAGGAGTCTATTTATCTCCATGATGATATCCTGACCAGTCTCACTGAACTGTCATTGATTAAGGTTCACAGAACCATGAACCCCTGTGGCCTATGACTGCTCCTCTTTTTAACATCTCTTGGCTCCTCTCCCCTCTCTTCCACTTATGGAACCCTTGTCGTGGGCCTACCAAAGGAATCAGGGCAACAATCCAATGTCACTTTCTCTTCAATTGCTGCTGCCTTGTGTGCTGCGATGGCGGAGCATTGAGAACTGAGAGCTGCTCTCTGTATCCATATCAGCACTGATATTTTGCACCTCGCGTGTGTCTGTTTGTTGAGCTCCCTGTGAATCTGTAAGAAGAAATATTAGCTATGCTTAGATCACATGCATTATAGTGTATGTTGTTATACTATCTGTACAATGACTGAACAAACTAGGACAGACCCAAGAATATTTGTTTTACTCTGCAAGTGCGGCCAAGGCATTTTCAGTGTCTGGACTAACACAGACACACTTACCACCTATGAGAAAATATAGTACAAATAACTGCGTTGTTTCTGGGTACAGCACATCTTTGGAAGAAGGCCTGTGCCAGAAATAATGATCACTTGCACTCCAGGAAAATCACACACAATGTACCTTTGTTATGCTTCTAACAATGAGGTCTTTTAATTGCTCATGATGGCGTTGCAGTGTGATGGGCAGCCATGTGAATGCTCTTACCTGAACAACCAGACATGGCACATAGAGAGGAGGACTGGGCTGAAAGTGTATAGGACAGGAATGTCCAACCTGCAGTAATCCAGCTCTTGCTTAGCTACTTGAAGCCTCTAACAGTCTCCCTATATAAGAATTTTAACCATGTGACTCCAGAAGTTGCCTTACAAATAGATTACTTATACAGTTTACCTATGTCGCTGCCATCAGCAGTTAGGCCTGATATAATCAATACAACAGGAACTTCATATTCAGAAAACAGCAGTAACATATTACTGGCAATGGAAATCATTCCTTTGTTTGAAACTCTGTGGAAAAAATTGCCAAGACCAAAAAGAGATTTGGACACAGGGAAATTATATATACAATATATTAGAATCCTTACCGGAGTCATTTTGTCCAATAGTCTCTGTATCTGGTTGGTCTTTGTCATCTGGAATAGAAAAGATTCAGTCAATACTTGCCTGCCAACATGTTTTGTATAGCAGCCATTACCTACCACTCTTTCACATACCAATTTTAAACCAACCAGCAATCTACAGCCACTTACAACATGCCCCTACTAGCATCCTCCATGGGAAATTTAATCACCTCACATTATATACATTCTATCAAATCTACATTCCTCACCTTCTTCCATCTGTTCTTATTTCTGCCAACCTCGATCAAGCACTCTATAAGCCGTTCCTCATCTCCATCCTCCCTATATGTTCTGCCTTTTTCCTCCACTTCTTCCTGAACCTCTTTTCCTATCAAAACCTATACTTGTTCATGTTGTCATAGGCACCCTGCAAAAATTTCAACCGATTGTCTTGCTCATTAAAGGAGAACTAAACCCTTAAAATGAATATGGCTAGAAATGCCATATTTTATACACTGAACTTATTGCACCAGCCTAAAGGTTTAGCATCTCTATAGTAGTAATGATCCAGACCTTTCAAAGTTGTCACAGGAGCTCTCCATTTTGTTTTTTGTTAGAAGTGTTGGTAACACTATTATGCTCAGTGTGCTCTGGGCAGCTGTTGAAAAACTAAGCTTGGGGGTCCTTGAAAATTATCAGGTAGAAAATGGGGATCATCTGACATAGAAGCTGATGCTACAGGGAAAATTAATAAGTTCTTGTGCTAATTGCACTGGTTTCAGAACTGCCACGTACAAAAGAGTTGGAAAAGACATGTCACATGTTCATATTTTTGTGACATTTACAACCAAAATATAATTGACATTTGTCCATAGGGGAGACCTGGCGAAGGGCAGACTGAGTAAACAAAAGCAGAAAGAAAATAAACTAATGGCAATAGTATCAAGCACAGAAGATACACTGGGTATCAAATACAGAAAAAGTTATAACGACATACATACAAATATATTTATTTTGGGAAGTTCACACTTAAGATAAATTATACTCCTTGGCAATAGTTTTAAAAAACAGATTAATACAGGACACAGTTTTTTTTGCAAAAGGATATGAACACAGCGGGGCTTATTTATAAACACTGGGCTTATTTGCACCTAGGCAGTAACCAATGGCAACCAATTAAATGTTTGCTTTCAATGTTTAACCTGCCAAAAAAAACAAAAAACAGCCACTGATTGGTTTCTATGGGTTACTGTCTATGTGCAAATTTGCCCAGTGTTTAAAAATGAGCCCCAGTGATATCAGACTAGAAAGCATCTGTCTGGTATAGGAATGATGCACTTTCATTGGGAAAGGGGTGGCCTTGTGTTCCTGTACACATCTGGAATCATAGTCAATATCTCTGAATTCACTCCCCCACAAAACCCACCGGCAACAGAAAAATAAGTTTATGCAGCCGTTCTCTGCAAAGGCTGATTTTTCAGAGCTGTCATTTATTGGGAAATGACCAGTAGGAAACATGAAGAGAAGCTACAGAAAACAGATTTCACAAACCACCTAATGAAAGATCCTGTCCTACACAAAGATGGTACAATGCACATCTCAAATCTGGGGGCTGCTAGAAAAGTTGACTATATTTTATGTAATAATTAAATCAGCATATTTAATATATAATAATTTAATCAGCATAATCAGACCAGGCAGGGTGAGCCCATATGAATAATGATCGGCCAGTATGCTACAGTGCATTTAAAATCTGGAACATCTGCTAGTCCCCTGCAGTTTGCTCTCTGTTTGAACATGCATTGCATACACCACCCAGGGCCTTTTGGACTTTGTTAGGATTACTAGGTAAATAAGAGTCATGCTGCAGGGTTTTTGTCTAGGATCATGAATATATGTATCACTCCTTTGGAAAACAGCAAGACCAAGGGTCAACAAGGGAAATATGTAACAGTAGGGGAAATTGCATTATTATAGCCAAGGAAAGCAGCCTGAAGAAATATTATAAAAAGTCATTCCATTATTACAAACATACAATATGCAGAAAACTTCACAAACAGGTTTTACATGTACTGCCCTGTTCTTTTTGCACTGGGTCATTCCAGCCTTTATGCCTTGAGCATAGTTAATGCCCCATGGTCCAATATCTAGTAATGTATGGCCACTATTTCACGTGGATTTATATCTGGGGGAGGTTAATGTCCCTGAAATACAATTCATAAGCTCCAACATACATCCATTTGAAACACTAAGATATAACATCTTATTGTTTCAAATGAATATATGTAGGAGACATTAACTTGTATATCAGCTAGCATGCTGCCTGATATTTTCACTTTAGTAAACAGTCATTATTACATACACAGAGGTGGAACAATGGAAAAAATGTATTCACTTATTTTTTACCTGTTTGAGAAACACTTTCTTGACGAGTATCTGCCCTTCTACTATCTCTTGTCCTGTCTTGCATATCCTGTAAAAAATAAAAGTACATAAAATGTTTTTCTCTGCCACTTTGTATCAACCAAGCACATACATACTCATATTTTATTGATCCTTGTGGTAAAATGACAGATTCATTGCCCTGTAGTACAACAAGAGCGGGAAGACTATAATGTGAACATCCTAAATTACAAGTCACTCTCAGAATGGAGGTTCCTCCAGCCCCGACAATACATTATATATTTTCTTTGTCAATCTGTATTGTCGCACTGTCAGGCTGGTTTGGGCCTCTGTGTACCTGAAATGCCAGGGCCTATTTTGAATCACAGTCATATCTGGTCTAATATATCTATAAATTCCTACTCTTCTTACCTGGAGACGGGTTCTGCCAAACCCCCACTGCAAGTAACTAAGAAAAACTAGGACACTCAAGAAGATGAAGTTGCTGGATATTCCAATCACAGCTGATGTAATGGGAAAATTATACAGAAGGTACCTGCAGAAAAGAAACATGAAAACTTTAATTAAACGGCTCATTTTTAAAAAAATATGTATTGTTGAATAATCCCGGTCTGGAATATTCAGGGAGATTAATCTAAGGATAGCACCACACATGGTGGATTCTCAATCTGCTGATAAACACAGTCCAAGAAACTGCCCCTATGCCAGCATCTGTCTTCTTTCTTGCCCGCACCTGGAATCACTGTGTGGGTCAGGGTGCAGGCACAAGCGGTGGATTTAGTGCTGAAATGAACTGCGCCGATATCCACAACATGCACCTGCACCCGGGCCAGTGCAATGGTGCCGGCTGTGGCAAGGAAGAAGGCTGGTGCCAGCATAAAGGCTGATTCTTGGCTTATGAAAAGGTAGGATGCAGGAATGGAAGTGATGTGATAAGATGTGGCCAAATGTTACACTAGAAGCCTGATAAGGGAATAGCTCACCCAGTCTATGGGTGCATGATAAAATAATGTGGGGTCTTGCGCAAATGTTATCTGTATTTCAGAAAACTAAAATATCATAGGTGTCATACAACTCATAATAATTTAATTATACTGCGGTGTGCGATGCCCACTGGGGCTGCCACCCCAGAGCCCCTCATCCCCCAGGGGACCACGTTGACTAACCCCCCCCCCCAATAATATCCCATGTACACTAACAGATCTGGTGTATTTATATAATGCACATAAATGAACCTTGTGGGATAAAGTACACATTCATAAATGATGAATAAACCAGGTTATCTAATAAGAAGAAAATAAGCTATGTGCTAACGACAACAACTTATTTGGGTCACATGAGTCTCGCCAATACCCATTCACTTTAACAAGGATTTAGCCAGACCCCAGGCTGTATTGTACTAGCACAAACAGTTTGTTAATTCACAGTTCTAAACAGTGTTGAAAGCTTCCTTCTGGGAAATGTTGCAATGGAGTTTAAGACCCCACCCCGCACTCTGACAAATGCATAACGACGGCTGTACAATTGCTTTGCCCCATCTGCTTTGTCTGCGGATCTGCTGATGGGATTAATTCTTGCCAACTCATTACAGCAATGTGCAGCCATGTGCAAAGAGTGTTACCGTCTCACTGACCGTTTATCTCAATCAACAGACCTAACAATCCAGATTTCTTTATAGAGTTCGCCCTTGCATGACACGGCCCTCGGAGGGTTAAAAATGAAATTAACATGACACAGTTATAGAAGGGGGTGGGAAACGAGGTTTTGTATGATATCGGTGGGTGTATGGCCAGTTTTAGGGGCAGATTTATCAAAATGTGAGTTTGGAGCTTAACACATAAATACTCACCCATTCATTCAGTTCTATGGGATTGTTAGCAACGTATTTATCAATGGGTGAAAGTTGGAAATGACTATTTGATAAATACACTTCTAAAAATCCCATAGGAAGGAGCAGAACATGGGTGCGTTTTAAATATATTAAGCTCTAAACTCACATTTTGATAAATCTGCTCACTGGCGATGAGCAAACAAAAAAAAAACAATTGTGTCCCTTAACTGTGGTGTGAGTTTTGGAACTGTATATATGCACCTTCCAATATTATTTTAAACTTGCTTAACCTTTAAAAAATACAGTAAAAACAAATTATTAGAAATGCTGTATTTTATATATACTGAACTATATAAAGTCCCAGCAAAGGTAGCACACCATGCGATGGGGGTTGAAACCTGGGTGCCAGCGCAGAAAAGTAATATACAAAAGCAAAAAATGACAGCACTCACAGGGCTTTACATGATCATAGCTCAAAAAGTCGATAATGACAAAAGGTTTCCATGCAAGGTTTTTTATGGATCCAAAAAAAAGGATCAATAAAAACCTTGTAAGGAAACCTTCTGTCATTATCGACTTTTTGAGCTATGATCATATAAAGCCCTGTGAGTGCCGTCATTTTTTGCATTTGTACTGAACTATATATTACTGTATTTTGTAAATTAGTCCTTGAGCTCAGGTAACTGACAGCAGCAAAGAGCATGTGCAGAGTGTCAGCAGAAGAAAAGATGGGGAGCTACGGGGGCACAGATTTTCGTTTCTAAAGGCCGTGGTCAACGGTGTAACCTGGTCACATCCAGTCCCTCCTCCCCTGTCCCCAACTGTACCGGTATATTTAAGGTACAGTGTGGGGAAAGGGAACTAGGGTACAGCAGACCCCGCGTTCTGGGCCCCCCTGCTGCCCGGACACCACCCCCAAGCGCGACCATGGTGTCTGCACCACTGGCTGTGGTGTTATTGGTCCCACAACAAATTCAATATGTGCCCCAAAACATTGATAAATTAATCAATTCTACCAAGAAATATTAAAATTGCTTATTAATTAAGGTCTTACTGGGCCCTCTACACACAGTGGCACAACTTCTGGGGGAGCAGTAGGTGCGACTGCATCCGGGCCCATCCCCCCTTTGCCAGTAGGGTCTGCAGGGTCTGCTTCCTCTGTGGTTACGT
The DNA here is from genome assembly GCF_000004195.4 of Xenopus tropicalis. Taxonomy (NCBI): domain Eukaryota; kingdom Metazoa; phylum Chordata; class Amphibia; order Anura; family Pipidae; genus Xenopus; species Xenopus tropicalis. The sequence continues at coordinate 34,665,611 of NC_030680.2, read as the reverse complement.
CCCTGCTAGCATGGTCCAAAACAGAAGACGCAGCATGTCTTCATTAATCCTTTGTTAAAATTTGCAGTTCCTTTACATAGTACATATTGCTCCCCACTATCCAGTAATTGTCATCTGTTAATAATAATTTCTAGGTGCTGACTGCCACTGGGGGAGCATTATATAAAAACTGCTCTAAAAAGTCAATATAAAAGTCGAAGCAATATCAAAGATGGTAGGTGTGTTTGAACATACTTTTAAGACATCTACTGGTTACAGACCTGTACTACATGCTATGCACACTCAGCTGATCCTGATCCTGAGCCTGAAACAGGCTGTCAAGTTTGGATATATGGCTCTGAACTATTAGGCTTTATCTGTGCTTTTAAACCAGCGGCTCTGGATGCATAGTTGGGCACAGTTGACATATTAAGGAGTCATTTGCATGTCTCCACCTATAATGCCATAAGTAAAGGTCAAAGCCTTTCATTTTTGGTTTTGAGGCAGTGCTATGTTTGCTCTTGGGCTCCTTTTAGCCCATCTCCATCTGTTTCACTTCCTGGGGCTTTGAAAGTAACATGCAGATTATAAATAATTGATGACCTGTTCTGGGACAGTGCTTGCCATGCACAATGTACAAAAGCACTTAAGGCCAATAACAATCTTGTGTATTAAGGGGTTAATTAGCTATAACATTACATTTTTGTATGACACAGACAATTTAAAGGACAGGGAAAGTCAAAGTCAGTGGGCGGAGCGAATATGTCAGGCACCAGTAAGTTAAAGGGGAATTCTGGTTTCTGAACCAAAATTTTTATATGCTGAAATCCAGGGCACCAATCATGGAAAAAAATTTGATCCAAACAAAAATATGTTTGCATGAAAATGACCCTCGCAAGCAGTATGTCCCTACAATGGGGGGGTGCCTTCAGGGCAGGCAACCATGCTGAGACACACGCATGCACATAATGAGTGAGCTTTGAGCTGCCTCCTGTTGTAGGCAGTATAGTGCCCAAGAGGGGCATTTTCTTGTCAAAATAGCAACAATTAGGAAACAATTTTTCTATGATAGGTGTCTGTAAAACACTGCATAAATGAATAATGACAATAAACACTAAGGTTTCAGATGCTCTAATACAATATGCATAAAGAAGAGTTCTTATAGAGTTCTTATAGAAGTGGTCAAAATGTTGTTTATGGCTATACACCTTTTCTTTACAATGCTGTCCATCTTCCTTAATGCAATGGGTCAATTATTTAATATAACATATATATGCGAGGTATATATAAAAATGATTCTGTCAGAGAAAGCATTTATGTTGCCCATAGGCAGGCTGAAGTTACGGATATGGCTTTAGGGGCCACATCCAGTACCCAGGCATGCAGTTAGAACACTCAGAAAATAGATATGGCATGACAGAAAAACACTTAAGCTGGTCATACACGCACAGATAATATCGTACTCCGTTTTGTACGATACTCGGTGCGTGTATGGCACATCGGAGTCGACCGATATCGCAGGAGGCTGCTGTTATCGGTCGACTCGCCGATCGGCCAGGTTAAAAGATTTTGATCGGGCGCCATAGAAGGCGCCTGATCAAAATCTGCCTTCAGGGCTGAATCGGCAGAAGGAGGTAGAAATCCTATTGTTTCTACCTCATCTGCCGTTTCAGCCCTGAACGGTTAGTGGCCGATTGTACGATCTTTCGTCGGAAATCTCCACGTGTGTGGCCACCTTTACAGAGTAAGTATGGAGTCTTTTTGATATTTACAGATGTAAGACTCACCTCAGTCCTGTAAAGTAGGCATGCACTCTGAGCTCAGCACTGTATATCTGTATCCTGACACTCTGTATCTGTATCACTGCACCCACAGTAGGGATGTACTGCGGAAAACAGAGATAATTTCAGAAGTAAGTAAGAATGGGTAAAAACAATGCGATTGACAGAAAGAGAAAAGAGTTGAAGTGATGGAAATGAATATTTGCATGAGCATGGAAATTAGATACAATAGGTGGGTAAGCCAGTCAGAGTCCCTATGGCAGAAGAGATGTAATAGTGCAATTTGTGTGGAAGGGGCAAAGCAGGTGTGTAACTATGGGTGCAGGAAATTTTTATCATTTGGGCCCATATTTTAGTTTGCACTGCCCACCACTCTGGGGCCCAGGTGAATGATGAGCTAATAATTGGGGGCCCATGTAGGGATGGCCATGTTAATATAGTAACACTGGGCCACATGATTGCTCTGTGATGAGTGGGGAATGTAATCAAACCCAAGTATGAATAAGGTAATTTGTAAATATGACAAGAGAGACTTACCGAATCCTCACGGTACTCAGAGTATAGCTCTACCTCTAGAGTTTGCTTTTGCTCAGAAAGGCCCAATAGCAGCATCGGGGAGGAGGCCAGGGTCTCCATTGTGCGCAGGAGTGGCGACTTGTAATGAAGCATAGCCTATACAAATAAATATACTATCAGAGTGGGATGCAGACAAATATATCAATAGTCATTGCTAGACTCACTGATAGTAACTTACTGATCGGGCAGTGAAGGAGATCTGCTTTCCACCGCGTGTATAACATGACATAGTCACCATGAACATCCCCATATCCTGATTGACTGTAGACTCAGGAAGCTGGAGCTCCAGGGAAATACGGTAAGGCTGCCCATGCATAAGCACCTGAAAAACGAACAGAGGAATCATATTAAACTAGCAGCCAAGTCACCAGGCACCAACCTGAACATGTATTTTATTAATTAGGTCACTTGCTAATTAAAATACTGTAAATGCATCACTTTTTACTCAGGGGATCACTGACTTCAGCTACCAAAGCACTGTGATTCTGTAACAAGTGGCATAACTAGTGGGAAGCAGACCCCATCAGGGATCCGTGCACCCCCACAGGCCACAATCCCCATTCCAATCCCACTAGTGCCCAAGATTCCTGTTTCACCACCCCCCTAAAGAGGGAGCTATTCTGATTGTTTTGTTGCCAACCCACCAAGCTGAAAAACACTTGGATGACAAAATATGCAGAATCAACGCATGTGCAAAAAACGTGACAGGCAAAAATTCAGAGATAGAAAAACAATGGGTAATAAGGTTGCCTATTTATGAAAAGGTCAAGGGCACTGAAATTAGTGGTGAACTAGACAGTTTAAACCAAATTGCTGTGCGTTGTCAATGGACTGGATTGGGTTACCTGCCTGACCATGTTATTATATAATGCAGAACTATGCACTGTACAATCATAGTTAACTATGTTTCAGATGGGTTGGAAGGAACGAATGGAGCCTCCAAAGAGTAAATACATAAAAGCAGGCAGTTCTCACCCGATCCCGATTATTCCTCAGGAGAGACACATTGGACATGGGGAATGAGCAGAGGATCCCAGGCGGGGGTTCACAGGTGGAGCTAGAAGAGAAGAGAACATTTGGAACACACAAACCAGGAATTAAAATTTTGTTCACTTTCACTGAACTAATATATACTCACCTGTATTGGTAGTGCACAGGGCTGGAGTACTTTACAGTGGGCATGTAGGAGTAGTAAAAGCTTCCGTACAAGAACACTGAGACCCAGAGTAGCAAAAGAAGGACACAGAGCAAAATTGCAGCTTGCAGAAATATTCGTCGTGCCCTCAAGAACATTAGAAGGCCCATCTCCTCCATCCATAGGAAGAGAGGGGGCGACACCGTGGGGGACATTTTGAAAAAAAAAAAAAAAGAAAAAAACTGGAATGGCACAAAAAAGGTAGACAATGGTGTGGCACTGCTGGGTGGCTACAGGGCTACATGGAGTCTCAGTGCTGTGTTGATTGTAAGAGTAGCGCAGAGTACACACTGCTGTGCATTTCTATCATTGTGAGAATAAAACAGAACCATGTATCCAGCCTACATTACATGTAAATACCCTTTTGGGGAGTTACATGGTACAGCACGTGTGAAACTATCTGTAAGTGCATATGGAGCAGTGGAGCATGTATTGTGGTTGGATTTGTAATGTGTGTTAAACCCTGGATTATAGGCAGGCAAACAAATCAGTTCAATATCAGACAGTGGGAGAAAAATCCGTTAGCTTGTGTGTATCTGTGAATGTGCGGAGAGAGAAACAGACATTCCCAAATGTGCACAGACAGAAAGAGGGCAGAACACAGCCCACCTCTACTACTGGGGGAAAAAGCACAGGAAGCTAGTGGATTGGCCAAGGGCCACAAGGGACAGCTGAGGGGGGAGACAATGATGCCAAGGGTTGCCTGCAAGGGAGAGAGACAAAAGAGAGCTCTCATTAATATAACGAGCAAACAATATAACTCCTATACATTATGTACTAATAAAGCTAAAACTGGGACATATAATCTGCTGTATTATTATTTTAGCATTACTAATTAATGTTAGCAAGTGGCAGAATGAAAGTGCACAACTCTATTAATTCTTATGCCCTAGCAAGTAGGGATGCCCAAAAACACAGTAAATTCATTTTGCGCTTCCACAGTTAGCACTCGCTTTTGAAGTAACTTTTAGTATCATGTAGACAGTGATATTTGCAATTGGTCTTCCTTTTTTGTATTTTTTTTTTTTTTTTAGCTTTTTGCTTGGGATTTCAACAGCTATTGTTAGGGTTCAACTGATATTGTGAGTCGGTCCCTAAGCTCAGGTAACTGACAGAAAGCAAAGAGCATGTGTTGTGAATTAGTAGACCATGGGGAGTTACTGGGGGCATCTTCACTGCTAATAGGAAAACCCTAATACACACCATGTCTAGCTGTATTATAGAAGACAGATACATACATTATTTGTTTTTCACAGTTTTTGAATTATTATTTTCTTCTTCTAACTCTTTGCAGCTTTCAAATGGCGGTCACTGACCCCTGAGCCAAACAACGATCGCTCTGTGATTCTACAGTTTAATTGTTATAGTTACATTACTTATTTTTTATTCAGGTTCTCTCCTATTCATATAACAGTCTTTCATTCAAACCGCACCCTGGTTGCTAAGGTAATTTGAATCCTAGCAACCAAATAGCTGCTGAAACTCCAAGCTGGAGAGCTGCTGAATAAAAAACTGAAATAACTAAAAAACTACAAATAATAAAGAAGACCAACTGCAAATTGTCTCAGAATATTACTCTTTACACATCATACTAAAAGTTAATTTAAAGGTGGACAACCCATTTAAAGGAACAGTTCAGAGTAAAAATTAAAAAGGGCAAAATAGACAGACTGTGCAAAATAAAAAATGTTTTCAATATAGTAAGGCAAAAATGTAATCTAATAAAGCAGATGTCTAACATAATTGCCAGAACTGTACTTCCTGCTTTCAACTCTCTAAGCTGTTAGCAGTCAGTAACCAATCAGTGACTTGAGGTGGGGCCATATCTGTCTAGTTTGGCAGCTAATCGGCCCGTGTATGGGGACTACCGACGGGCCTGCCCGACCGATATCTGGCCTGAAATCGGGCAGATCTCAATTGGGCAGATCTCAATTGGGCAGGTTAGAAAATCTAGTCAGATCGGGGACCGCATCGGCTCGTTGATGTGGTCCCCAGGCCGACTTTTCCTATACCCGCTGTTATAATTCGATCGTTTGGCCCCAGGGCCACGATCGAATTACCCTGGATTCTCCCAATATCGTCCACCGGTAGGTGGGGGGTATCGGGAGAAGATCCGCTTGCTTGGCGATATCGCCAAACGAGCGGATCTTACGGTGTATGGGGACCTTAAGAGGTTAGAGTGCTGAAAGCAGGAAGTAAAGTTCTGGCTATTATGTTAGACATCTGCCCACTCCAGTCTTAATAGATTACATTTCTGGCTAACTATATTGAAAACATTTTTTATTTTGCGCATCCTATCTATTTTACCAAGTTTAATTTTTACACTGAACTGTTCCTTTAAATGTAAATAGCACAGCTGTGTCTTTCTCTTCTCTGGAGCTAAAGGAGGCCATACTCCATAGTGCTGTGCAGGTCGGGCCGACACCCGGCGGAACTGCAGGTCGGGCAGGTTTGGTCCGGCACGCACATAAGTTCCTCAGGTCGCAGGTGGGTTCGGGCCGAGCTCTTCCTTCCGCTTGCGCCCCACTGTACCCATCCAGATGTTATGGGGCTAATGCCGTGCTGCTCAATGGAAACACACACACCCTAAAACTGGTTATATCTATACAGATATTTTATTCTAACTAGCATAGTATTGTCTGCAACTGTTTCTATGTAGCATGTATGTAAATATCGCAATAAAATGAACTTTCTTTGCATGGCCTTGTCCCACACTAAAAGAAATGTTCAGTCAACTTGTGTATGAGCTGGGCAACCTGCAGCCCTCCACATGGTGTAGAACTACATCTCTATCCAACATCAGTGACAGCACTCTCTGAAGCCCTAGGCCAGTCACTGTACCTGCAGGCCGGGATGTGCGGAGACACGCACAGAGAGTGCTCAGGCCATGGCAATATTGTGTGTATTGTATGTACTATGCCGCACAAAGTTGTTTCTCGCTTTTTGGCGTTGTCATGAAAATGCCAGGAAACAGCTCTGGGGGCTCAAGGTGCTGTACAAATAAAGGCATTACCTACTGTGCATACGGGCGAGCAGTTTTATAGCTTCCTGGTTTCCCCTCACTCTCTCCACCTCCTCCACGATTTCCCTCCCGGCCGCATCGGCAGAGACCTGCCCCAGTCAGATCCCCCTCCCAGCACTACAGCAAGTATCCGTCCCCCGGCCCCATTCCCCTCCCAGCACTACAGCAAGTATCCCTCCCCCGGCCCCATTCCCCTCCCAGCACTACAGCAAGTATCCCTCCCCCGGCCCCATTCCCCTCCCAGCACTACAGCAAGTATCCGTCCCCCGGCCCCATTCCCCTCCCAGAACTACAGCAAGTATCCCTCCCCCGGCCCCATTCCCCTCCCAGCACTACAGCAAGTATCCCTCCCCCGGCTCCATTCCCCCTCCCAGCACTACAGCAAGTATCCCTCCCCCGGCCCCATTCCCCTCCCAGCACTACAGCAAGTATCCCTCCCCCGGCCCCATTCCCCTCCCAGCACTACAGCAAGTATCCCTCCCCCGGCCCCATTCCCCTCCCAGCACTACAGCAAGTATCCCTCCCCGGCCCCATTCCCCTCCCAGCACTACAGCAAGTATCCCTCCCCCGGCCCCATTCCCCTCCCAGCACTACAGCAAGTATACCTCCCCCGGCCCCATTCCCCTCCCAGCACTACAGCAAGTATCCCTCCCCCGGCTCCATTCCCCTCCCAGCACTACAGCAAGTATCCCTCCCCCGGCCCCATTCCCCTCCCAGCACTACAGCAAGTATCCCTCCCCGGCCCCATTCCCCTCCCAGCACTACAGCAAGTATCCCTCCCCCGGCTCCATTCCCCTCCCAGCACTACAGCAAGTATCCCTCCCCCGGCCCCATTCCCCTCCCAGCACTACAGCAAGTATCCCTCCCCCGGCCCCATTCCCCTCCCAGCACTACAGCAAGTATCCCTCCCCCGGCCCCATTCCCCTCCCAGCACTACAGCAAGTATCCCTCCCCCGGCCCCATTCCCCTCCCAGCACTACAGCAAGTATCCCTCCCCGGCCCCATTCCCCTCCCAGCACTACAGCAAGTATCCCTCCCCGGCCCCATTCCCCTCCCAGCACTACAGCAAGTATCCCTCCCCGGCCCCATTCCCCTCCCAGCACTACAGCAAGTATCCCTCCCCCGGCCCCATTCCCCTCCCAGCACTACAGCAAGTATCCCTCCCCCGGCCCATTCCCCTCCCAGCACTACAGCAAGTATCCCTCCCCCGGCCCCATTCCCCTCCCAGCACTACAGCAAGTATCCCTCCCCGGCCCCATTCCCCTCCCAGCACTACAGCAAGTATCCCTCCCCCGGCTCCATTCCCCTCCCAGCACTACAGCAAGTATCCCTCCCCCGGGCCCCATTCCCCTCCCAGCACTACAGCAAGTATCCCTCCCCCGGCCCCATTCCCCTCCCAGCACTACAGCAAGTATCCCTCCCCCGGCCCCATTCCCCTCCCAGCACTACAGCAAGTATCCCTCCCCCGGCCCCATTCCCCTCCCAGCACTACAGCAAGTATCCCTCCCCGGCCCCATTCCCCTCCCAGCACTACAGCAAGTATCCCTCCCCCGGCCCCATTCCCCTCCCAGCACTACAGCAAGTATCCCTCCCCCGGCCCCATTCCCCTCCCAGCACTACAGCAAGTATCCCTCCCCGGCCCCATTCCCCTCCCAGCACTACAGCAAGTATCCCTCCCCCGGCCCCATTCCCCTCCAGCACTACAGCAAGTATCCCTCCCCCGGCCCCATTCCCCTCCCAGCACTACAGCAAGTATCCCTCCCCGGCCCCATTCCCCTCCCAGCACTACAGCAAGTATCCCTCCCCCGGCCCCATTCCCCTCCCAGCACAATGAATTAGCAGCAGCCCCAGCTGTAGTCTACCCCAGTCCAATGAGCTGCACCAGTGCATCCTGATTTCTCTCATCCTCAGCCTGATTTCCCCCTTCCTCCCAGCAGAATGAATTCTTCCCTCAGCAGCAGCGAAATCGTATGCAGGAATGGCTGCCCTATGCTATTGTAGCTGTGTTACTACTTACCACTAAATGCCAAGGCTAATGTCACAAATAGCACCCACCAATCCACATCTATTTGCCATGTGTTCCAGCAGCACTGACAGCCTGTCAGTGTTTTTTTTTTTTTTTTAAATGATGTTTGAGCAGTGTATCATCAACTAAAGTGCATTGACAACACACAGAGCCTAAAAAGGCTCCAGGTTACCCACCATAAGGGTGCAATGAATCAGAGTCTTCAGATCTACCTACATCCAAGGATTACACTAACTCCCCAACCTATAAGGCCTGCAAGGGGCAAAGTTCTTTAGACCTCCACTTCCTTTGCCAGTAGCGTAACTTGGGCTTGCTGCTCCCCCCCCAAAAAAAAAATCTTTTTGAGTTAACCCAGCGCAAACAGTCCCTCCTACCCTGCCCCCTTGGCCCGCTAAATACACCACTGCCCTTTGCTGTAAGGCTAGGGGTTCCTTTGCCCATGTCCCTCCAAAAGGCTTTTAAGTGGTTCTTAAAAACAAACAGACATCTAAAAAGGTTCCAAAACTTCAGCTGGGCCGTTTTTTTGTGGGGGAAGAAGTCTAATGGCCTCACATCCCCCCCATCTAAGCCCAGAAGAGTTTATTGCACTGATCCTGTGGAAAAAATAGAGGTCAGAGGTCTGGGGTAAAAAAAAAGTGCAGCATAAAGTGCTGTTGATTAAGTGTCCAAGTGTCACAGGATCAAGGTAGTCTGTCTTGTATAGAGGGGCAGCCAGATTCCCCTCCTATAAACAGATACTACACTTGATCTTAGCCAAGAGGCCAAGAAGCATTGACAGACTTAGCTTTGTATGATTTTCCGACACTGTGTGTGCGCCGAATCATATAGTTGATCGGAAAGGTTAGAAAATTTGTCTGGATGATTTCCTTGGGTGACCTGCAATGGAAGTCACTTACGATTGGTGTCTGCCAACTATTTTATGTTCAGAACATATTTTAAGGGCTTTATCCTACAATTTTAGTCTAAATGTTAGTTTCAGATCATTGAATTTAAACACATGATCAATATCCAAATGTTTGTCGGACTTAAATCTGAATGTGTATGGCCACCTTAATCCCCTGGTAACTTCGCGGGTGCTGCCGTCTGAGACTCACCTCATGGCAGCGCCCCTGGCACCATAGGCCATCAATTTTCTAAAATAAAACATTTCACTGATAAGTAATGATTTACTTTTTACAGCAGTGTGCTTGACATTTAATTTGGTGCTCTCTCATATTGCCATGACTTATCATATTAGAGTAGGGGGTTAGAAGATTAATATTAGGGATGCAACAAATCCACTATTTTCGGATTCGGCTGAACCCTGGATCCTTCGTAAAGGATTTGTCTGAATACTGAACTGAATTCTAATTTAGATATGTGCACGCATGGCGCACTTCCATGTTTATGTTACAAAAAGTCACGTGATTCAGTTCGACCAGGAGCGTCGGTTTGGCCGAATCCGAATCCTGCTGACGGTCGAATCTTGCCCAAATCCCAACCTGAATTCTGGATTCGGTGAATCCCTAATTACGATCTTGTAATATTGAAATGTAATATTAAAATAAATGTTCATTAGCACTCAGACAGGTAACACCTAGCTGGTATTTTACCATGGTGACCCTAGGTACAATTTTGTTTGGTTTTGTTACTCAGTATTGCTCAGTATAAAGGCTTTGCATAACCCAATATCGTGCATTTTCTAGCTGAAATTCTCTGCATGTGCCCAATTACAGGCTGATTTAATACACACCGGGTACTAGAGTGCCAACATGAACTTCCCCATGCTGTTACCTACTTTTATATTTTGTGGCTTGCTTTAGACTGTAAGCTCTTGCAGGAAGAGCCCTCTTTACCCAATGTTTTAGAGTGCCTTTAAATTAGTTGCAATGTACCCACATATACAGCACTGCAAAACATTGTAGTACTTTATTATTCAATTTAATAATAATAATAAAAAATAATATGCTCAGTTTGCAGATTTAAAGATGTTTTAGATAAATATAGATATTACATAAAGATGTAATAATTTTATTAAAATATATAAGGGCAGTCGCTCCTACCATCTCTCCTCCTTTTGTTTTTGTTTCTCCTTTTCATCCCCTCCCTCACCCCACTCTAAACCTTAGCACTGTGTTTTCATTTTAAATCGTTCAGTCCTCTATCTCCCTCCCTTTCCTTTCACCCTCCCATCCTCCTTCAGTTGGTTTCTCCTCCCCCTCTGCTTTGTTGTAGGGTGTGTGTATATGGTACAGCTGCAGTAAAGCGACTGATCAGCATCCTGTATCCCTCCACTACCAGACAGACAGGTGGGTACCACAAACTATGTTTTCTACCTCAGAGGAGAAGGAAGGCACCGAGTGTATTTTGTAATGGGATGCACTATGTCAAGTGATGCACTATTCATTAAATGTTAGCCTGCTGTCCATTGGGAGTAATGTGCCCCTCCCTGCAGCTTCCATCCTTGCAAATGGCCTAGAATTGTGTGGAGATAAATCTGTAGAAAGGGGAATATGCGGGAAACTGGGATGGGCAAATGCATCATGGGGGGATGATGATGAGGATAGATATCACAGGAGTAAATGAATGAAGAGCATGCATACTGTAATTCAGGCCAAAGGATCTCACAAGTCAGGGCTGAGCACAGAGATGGAGAAAATGAATTGTTGTAACAATACCGGAGGATGGATATGACAGAATGAATGGCTGAAGAGCATGCATATAGTAAATCAGGTTACAGGGCCCCTCCACAATAAGAATTTGTCTGCACTGGTTATGGTTACTTCTGGAAAATATGACAGCACTTGGTTAATATTCAGCAATGATGGAGGGCAGGGCTACGTTTCAGTCACAGATCTTTGCCAGCAAAGGAATCATGTGTATATGCTGGTGTATATTTATATTAACTTGCACAATGTTCTAACCCAGGATGAGGCGGTGTGGAGCTTGTGTCACTAGAGATGGAATCGTGCACAGAATATTTTTTATTACAGTCTACATGTACTGTAGGTGTAGGGCAGTTATTGGGGTTACATTAAGGGATACCACTATCAACTACAGAAATAATACATGGTACCCCTGCTCAAAAGGTGACCAAGAGATTTAGCCACTTTCTTATATCTGATTAAATAAATAAGCTATATGGCACAGGTATTGGGACACTTTATATGAGCAATATTATATGTATATAATCTCCTCAGTTTAACACTCAATGCTGAGTTCCAAACTCTTATAGCAACATCAGCACAAAATCTATTCATTTTTGTCATGGCTGAGCAATTGCACACTAGCCTAACTTCACAATGTGGGGGTGTGCTTCAGCCAGATGATTGCCTTACCTTTTGGCCTGGCACTGCATAAAGCCAACTGTGAAGTCTGGTAAAAGAAAAATAGCAGGGATGCACCGAATCGTGGCCTTTTCTAGCAGGATTTCAGCCGTATCCAATTGACTGGCCGAAACAAATCCTCGCGTGACTTTGGGTCACACAATTAAGGCTACTACTAGATATTTCCTTGTGCTAATTTGAATAAGCAAATTATGGTTTGGATACAGTCAAAACCTTGTGACAGATTCAGCATTTGGCTGAATTCCCCAAAGGTGGATTTGGTGCAACCCTAAAGAACAGCAATCTGTGGTTTTTATAGTTCCAAGATCATTGTTTCTGGTAAAAGCAAACCTTAATTCTACAGCATACAATTACTTTGTTGATAATTCCGTGCTTCTTATTTTGTGGCAACAGTGTGGGGAAGGCCTATTCAGGTTTAGGTATTATGATACCCTCATACACAAAGAGAGTGCCCTTAACCCAACTGAACGCTGACTGATCCCCAGCATCAGTGCCCTACTTCACTAATGTGTTTGAGGTCAAAATGCCAACAACTGTTTCAGCATCTAGTGAAAAGCTTTCCCATGCAAAGTAGAAATGATTTTAACAGCAAATGTCAGACCAAATTCATATTCTAACCCTGGGTTTTGGCACGAGATGTTGGACAGGCAAGTGTTTAGATACTTTTGGCCATACAGTGTATATAAATAAAAATGTTATATAGTGGTTACCTTTTTTTAATTTTGTGGTTGCAGAATAATAGTTACAGAAGCCGGTAGGACCTGCCGCTCTATTTGCTGATTCGTGTAGTCCTATTGGCTTCTGTAAATCCCATACAAGCAAACAGAACGCAACTTAAATGCCCACTGATGCCATCTCTATTTCATCTTTTAATAAATATGCATCAATATGTTTCTTATAACTAGAAATGTTTTTCCTTTTTTGGCACTACACTACCGTGCAGTGTGCTAAGTGCCACTGGCTTACCTGCTCAACCCGGGAAAGGAGGTAGCAGCAGGTGAAACAGATGGGCGGGACTAGTAGCGTTTTTGGAGACTTTTTTTTAATAAATCAGCAGCCTTAAACATCTTCTTTAAGCACATTCCTTCTATATTTAGGATGCACTGGCCCATTCTTGTTTTTTTTTTTTACACATCTCCTTTAAAGGCACCTTAGAAGTTTATCTTCTGGTTACTTGTAGTAGGTACAGTATATGCCTTCATATGTACAGCAGCCCATTTTGTAGCCTCCCCATGCACAACTGTCTATTTTAGTATGGTCAGAGAGCTTCTTCTATGCCAGGCCCAAAGAGGTGGGAGTGCATATAGCTGCTTATATACCAAATGATTTTTTTCTGTTCCAAAAAAATCTGGCTTTATTTACTCCAATATTACATTATATATCATTAGTCAAACCTGCCTAGTTTTCCAAACCATCCATCCAAACCTTTCTTAAAATGCTCTATTGCATCTGCTAGTAGAGCTGCAGTACAACTTCACAGCTCTCACTACAAAAATGCTTTTCACACCTTAAAATGAAACCTCCTGTCTTCCAGTACCAAGGGATGCCCTTATGTCCTCTGGGATATACATATATATCAATAGCTAATATAATGTGTGCATAAATAATAAAATAAATATCCTTAATATTTATTATTTCTATATTATATCTATGCACACACACAGTACATCCATGATTGTATGTATTTTCCTATGCAGCACAATGAAAGGCGACACACCAGTGAACAGCACTCTGAGTGTGGGACAAGCAAGAAAAATGGTGGAGCAGTTGAAGATCGAAGCATCCATGTGTCGCATAAAGGTGTGTACAAAAATATAAATACTCTGGTCTGATAGTTATCATTTATCTTGCACATAGTAAACCTATAGTCAGTATGTTTAAAAACATCAACACAAAATAATTGAGGTTATGTGACACATGCATACACACAGCATTTTCCATGTAGTGTGCTGGAGTTGTCTGTTAATTGTTAATGGAAGCTTATGGATCTCATGGCAGGTTCTAGAATGGAGAATACAGCAACAAAATGCATCTGGATAGACACTTAAGGGGTATATTTATCATGCTGTGTAAAAAGTGGAGTGAAGTATTACCGGTTATGTTGCCCAGGGAAACCAATCAGCAATTAGATTTCAACAATTAGAAAACCAAAGCAAAGCATCTGATTGGCTGCTATGAGCAATATCACCAGTGATGGTTTACTCCACTTTTTACACAGCATGATAAATATACCCCTTAGGGTGAAGACACTTGTCGTGGCTACTAAACTAGACAATGCTGATCATTTACTGATAATTGTCTCTACATGTGTTTTAGCAGAGTCAATTCTCAGTATTGTCTATGGCAGGGAATTTTCTGGCGTTTACTAGCCATGACAAGTAGCTGCTACTAAGTAGCTTAGTTTGGCTTCACCCTTACAAATAACTACCTTTGTGCTCCCCTTTACATGATTGCTATTTTAGTTAAAGAAAGGGTTTATTTAGGGTGGTATGTAGCATTACCACTCAAAGAGAAGGGGGCTGCTCCCAGAAGTCCAATTTAAAGAGTGTTAAAACAGCCATTTTTAAAATACACATAATATACTTGCATGGAAATTGCCACCTAGAAAAAAATATAAATCTACATTCTGAGAGTTTTGCTAATCACAAAATGAACCCTTGCGGCAGCATTTGTTTTTTACAATGCTTTGTTCCCTCTATTTCCACCCCATGCAGGTCTCTAAGGCAGCTTCAGATCTTATGACATTCTGCGATGCTCACGCTTGTGAAGATCCTCTTATAACTCCAGTGCCCACCTCGGAAAATCCTTTCAGAGAGAAAAAGTTCTTCTGTGCCCTCCTCTGACACCTCTGTTCACTGAGGCACACACCCTTTGACTGGGCTACTGGCACCATTCCCCAAATCCTTCTACTGAAATCCCCTGGTCCTACTGACTCTCCTCTCCACCGTTCGCGTGGTTTTAATGCTGTTTCCTTTCCTAATTAAGGACAGGGAGGTTGGTAAAAACATACCCCTTCCTATCAAAGACAAGGGGATTGTTGGAATCTTTCACCTGTTCTGTTCTTTTTCCTGCCCTGGGTTGTGGGAATGTTCACATCAGTATTTATTTGTAAACTGAAACAGTGATTAATAAATATTGCCAAAAAAACAGTCTGAATCAAACTGAAGCACAATTTTTAAGACATTAATAGCTATTTACATTATTAACACAATCAAGTCTGTGCCAAATCTTTCATCAAGTACAAGATGGAACTGAGAATTAAGTAGCTATCCCAATAAACAGGTGACATTCCAGTAGTTTAGCTTGTTCCTTAGTGTGCATCATTCCATTTAGGAACATTCTACAGTACAACAGGCTGTATAGCAGACTTAGGTCCATTGAGGTTACCGAGACATAAAGAACATCACTCCTTTTTCTGTGTTAGGAAATTCTGTAAATTAGAAAAAAAAAAAAAGGAATGCTATTGTAAGGTATTTATCCAATCAATATACCTAAAGGTGGCCATACACGGGCAGATCCGCTCGCTTGGCGATGTCGCCAAGCGAGCGGATCTTCACCCGATATCCCCACCTACGGGTGGCGATATCGGGGAGGCATGTCAGTGAATTCGATTGTTTGGCCCTGGGGCCAAACGATCTAATTCTGCAAGCGGCAATGGGGCAGTTGGTTCGGGGACCGCATCAACGAGCCGATGCGGTCCCCAATCCGACGGGATTTTCTAACCTGGCCGACCGACCCCAGGGCCAAACGATCGAATTCACCGACATGCCTCCCCGATATCGCCACCCGTAGGTGGGGATATCGGGTGAAGATCCGCTCGCTTGGCGACATCACCAAGCGAGCGGATCTGCCCGTGTATGGCCACCTTTAGTCCATGTTTCCTTGCAACTCATTCCGTTCAAGTGCAGACACAAGTTTTTATCATAACATCACTAAGCCACCATTACCCATGTCAAGGTAAACTCCATATGATAGTCCTATATTAACCTCTGGTCATATTTTTCCATAGATCAGAAAATCCCTATTTGGTTGTATTATATTGGGAAAGTGTCTCCTAAGCATATTGCAGGCTGATCCTCCCTCCTGTACTTTTTTTTAACTAAGATTTTTTTTTTAACTTAAAGGCACAAGACCCACAAATGGATGGGCTTTGGGGAGCTAAAACCACAAGGAAATTTGGCCTGCCTTTCTGCAGAGTGAAGCTAGTAATACATGTACCGATACTACTGTACAAAATAAAACTGTAAAAATTGTATAGTATTAGGTATGTGTGTGGCAGTCTGCTGATCCCTTGTAATATATGGATATGCTGGAAAATCTTATCTGCTAATGCATTATATCTGCCAGTGTATGGTGCATTGGCAGATGAAGAAATAAACACTGCTTGGGCTGGCTGCCAGAACAATCAGAAAACAGGAAGGCAGCCCATGAAATGTATGGACACTCTTACAGTTTGTTGGGCTGCAGGCCAATTAGTCAGATACCTATGTGTATCAGCTCATGTATGAACGCCTTTACCCTTTTAAAATCCAAATAAACCAGGAGGTTGTGGTTGTACTTAGAGGCTCATTAAATTATATGTACAATGGGAGTGCTACTGATCTGTGTCAAAGTTTGTTATAAATACACAAAAACGGGACAATTCAATGCACATTCGCTTGGCCCGTGTCTTGCTACCAAATGTAAAATTGCTTGGAGTGCTTCAGCACTTTTGCAAATTACATTTATTTTCAGTTTCAGTGCTATTTAAGTTTTTAATAACTGCTAATATGAATTCTGTAACAACAGTGCCACCTGTTGGTCAGTTTCTGTGACTGTACAGTTAAAGAGATATACCTTAGAAGGAAGAAAAACAGAGAGGTGTTCTGATGTTGCTCTGCTCAGGAAGGGAAAAGGCATCTAAGGCTTCTGATCCCCTTCCTAAGCAGACCAAAATAAGAACACCACAATTTTCCTTCTAAAGGATGAAAAAAAGTCAGTTAATAAAAAGTTAATAAAAAATTAGAAAAGCACCCAGAGCAATTTAAATAATGCATGCATCTCACCTAAAAGTGTGGGTACCCAAACCTTCTTGGGATAAATGAAAAAAGATTTTGGAAGTTCTGATGGCACCTGTCTGGGCTAGTAAAAAAAAGCATGATGTGCAAGACCCCCTAAATCTTTCTTTGTCACTGCCCTAAATGTGGATATACACAGGGTGACGTGCAAAATATTTGACAGTTTATGGATATTTACTGATATGGCTATCCATGGTGATAGCCAAATTGTGTTATTCTATTCTGAGGATTGAACAATGGCACCATGCAGAGAAATGGATCAGCAGATGAAATTATAAAGGAGACATATTGGATAAATGGAACTACCCCTAATTTTGTAGGCAATTATGAATTATATATGGTGCTGGTTTCGCATTGGTCTAAAATTGAATACAGTCTGTAAAAATGGCCCTTATATTGGAGCTCCCTATAGATCCTATCAGGTCTCTGTCCATGTTTCAAATGAAGGGTGGGCGTGTCCTAACAGTCCCTGCCAAAAGCAGGAGGGGGATAGCCAATCAAAGCCTTGCACTCACACAAGCAAAGACAGGCTTCAGTTCCCTATCAGGTCAGCCTAGCTGCTGATTGGTTCCTATCCTACAGTGCAGTGTGTTAATGCCAGCGGCTCCCCTGCACATCCAGAGAATTCAGCCAGCATGAAGTGGCACAGAGGGGCGGAACTAGTGGGGGTTTTGGTGGAATTTCACAATAAATCAGCCTGAAACACAACTTTTAAGCACAATCCTTCTATATTTTGAGGAATATAGTGCACTGGTAAATTCTTAATTTTTATAAGATATGCCTCTGTTAATGTTTGGAGGATGGTCTGTCAAAACTGCACTCTGAATTTAACACACACTACAATTGGGCAGTTTGATCAAAATTAGCCAAACTGCTTAACCAATATGATCATGCAGCCTGACAACTCACTGGTTGATGACTTACTAATATCCTCTCCAGCTCTTCAATATCTGGTTTATCTACCAATATCCTGTAGAGAAAAAAAACATCAGAATAAGAAGGTGACTTGCACAAATCCAGAAATTCTTTGTGGTTAGGCAGAGGATACAGCAAAAACAGCAAGAATTTACCTCCATTAGTAAGCATTGCATGTGTATTACTCAGCCCTATTAATGATAAATTGAGTCATTGCGCTGATATCACTTCATTGCTATAAGAGCAATGGTGCATGTGGGATTTTGTCTCTGTGGACTGTGTTTCTCATTACTACCCATTAGAACTAATGTAAACTGCATGAGGTATTTAACCACAACCAAGTAAATGGCCAATAAATGTACTGAGGACAGCTGTGGGTTTCTTCCCACTCGAAATAATGGCGTTATGAGCAGCACTTAGTCTGCAACTGTACCCTGAATAGACACACAGAGGGTTTCCTTTATTAAAATGTTAAATGTGGCCATATGAAATATTTCATGGTGTTTTCTTGCACATTGGCAGTAACCCATAGCAACCAAACGTTTGTTTTTATTGTTCTACATGCAGCAGGCTGGAAAAGGCGAAGACCTACTTGGTTGCTATGGGTTACTGCCCAGGTGCAAACTGGAAAACTACTAAAGGGGAACTCCACCCAAACACAACTTGAGCTTTTTAAAAAGTAAACAATTTAAATCTACTTTGCAATATATATCAATTAAAAACATGAAGCCTTTTCATGATTTTTAATGTATTATTATGGTTTAGACAATTGCCTAAGGCTGGCCCCCTGTTCTCCCAATGATCTGGCAGACTATTTTGAGACTTAAAAAAAATGTAACAGTAGTCGACTATCCTCAGCCTGCCTTCAGCCTGCATTCTCCCAATCCCACAATCCCCTGCACACATGATGTCAATAAGGAAAGGAACATCACAGTGCAATGCATTGTGGGTTATGTAGTTCCTGCATTCTATCTGTAAGCTGTGGAGAAGTTGTTACAATTTGTAAAATCAGTGTTTTAGTCCTCCTCTCCTCCAGGATTTCAAATGATGCAGAAAACTGTTTTGCAGCTGGATTTTAACATAAAAAAATGATATTTCAATATACTTTTTGACGGAACAGATTACAATAATATGGATATTAGGGGTTTCTGTGTCATGTGGTGCCTTTAATAAATTTTGGCTCAGAAGCCTGAGTTCCCCTTTAAATAAGATTGGGTTACCAGAACACTTGAAAACTCAGTGACATTTCATAAATGCATGTTGCAGAGCATCGCTAATTGCATCTAAATTACATTACAATCTGCATAGCACTTCTATCTGGGTTTTCCAGATGTGCGCCTGAATTTTCAAGTAATCTTGTAACGCTAATATAAAATAATTGAGGTGGTAAATACATGCCAGGCTGAGCATTAGTATCCAGTATTAGCCCCAACAGCGCAGCAGAGACGCGCAAACGTCTAAACCAACCAAAAACACATGCGTCATCGAGCACTGACCAATCCGATGGGGGATGCCCTTACTTTGCCCGATCCCGTTGTTGCCCTACCTCTCCAGAGTCTCGTTAATGTGGCGCACATTAGCGGATATCGCCCTAGTGACAGCGCTTAATTTCCCCAGTGCATCATTTAGCGCCTTCACTTCACCTCCGAGGTCTGGAGGAGCATTTACCAGGAGCCCAGAGCTCCGGCGGAACGCTGCAGCCTTTTGCCCGTCCGCCATTTCGTTTCAAGCCAGAAAGCACCCGCGCATAATTTTAATTGGATAGTCAGCAGCCATGTACGCAAGCCCAAATCGCGCCCTTTTCTAAACTTTATTTAAAAAACACGACTGAATGGGGTTTTCTTGGACACCCCAGCACCTCTGGCATGGAGATAACCTGTCACTGAGCTGTGCAGTTTAAATGTGCAAAAACTGCAGTCTGGTGCTTTTAGAAAAACCAAATTCTGTTCTTCATATACTGCCTCCACAGGAAAGTTGGCTAGAGTGTCATTTTTCTTTGTTATGCAAAACACATTTTAAATGGATGACCCTATTAATTATCATTATATGTAACCAGAAGCTAATTAATATAAGTAAAAAGGGGAAATTCAGGAACTGGGGACTGATTTCTGATTGGTTGCTTGGACTGAGCAACATATTGCCCTGCTAATTTGCAACATGAATCTGTAGCTGGGTGGATAATCTATATGCACAGAGCTGTCATCCTGATTTTGGTTTCTTGTCATCCTACCACATTCCCCTGATATTTAAACATTCTGCCAACTTTTCCTTTATTCTTGACTAGCAATTAGGCATATCTTAGATTGTAAGCTCTACGGGGCAGGGACCTCCTTCCTACTGTGTCTCATACCACATGGCACTTATATATATATATATATATATATATATACATATATATATTTATTGTATTTATTTATTATATCACTTGTCCTCCCTGTGTGTAATTTTGTATTCTGTAAGATTGTACAGCGCTGCGTACCCTTGTGGCGCTTTATAAATAAAGTTATACATACACACACATATATCACGGGCCGCCGTGTCATAGCCCCCACCCAGACATCATCAGTCTGCCCCTAAATGTTATCATCCTGTCCCTGATGCCAGTCGCCCCCCACCCCACTGCCATTTAGAAAATTGTTATTAAATGGGGCAAACCTGGGCCATAATTTCTTCCTCCTGTTTAAAAAAGGCATTGCTTAACATGCTTCTTCCTCTACGCATTCTGGGAGTCTCAAAACCTGTCTGAATCTGATTTACATAGAGATTATATTATAGATATAAAAATGGTGAATTTTTAATTAATATTTCCCACCACCTTTCTCTGTATCACTCCTGGACCAACTCTGTGATATCCCAGACTCCATAACTTTGGCCCCAATATGCCTCATTCAATGCTCCCATAATTTCTCCTTTGACTATGCACAAAAATGTTCTTTTGTAGACACCTTGTAAAACTGCGTGGTTCAGAATAAATATTTTCACACAAAATCCTACATGAGCAGTTTAGTAGGAATGTTGGACTTGAAAATTTTAATGCTACCTTGTATAGTTCACAGGGGAGTGGGTCAGGTACGCAGCCATAATTCAGGCTTCTGCATTTGGGTAGAGGCACTGGGCTTACTTGTGATCTGTAATTTTAGCTTATGTACATCTTTCCCCCGGCAGGCACTTTTCTTATTTAAAAACAAAATATCAGGCCAGGCTACTTTTTCTCTGTGCACAGTGCATAAGGTTGCCACATGTCCAGTTTAAAACTAACTATCCAGGATTCTGAACTTTACCTGACTTGACCTGGAATTAAGCCACTCCCTGCCTGTCGCATCATAATCCTACCAACTGTCAGGCATTACACTATTTGAAGTCAGTGACCAAATTGTCTATGCATTTCCTGGATTCATTTAACCCTGATTCTCAGGGGAGAAAAAATCCTGGTACTAAACATTTTGGTACCCCCCAGTGACATAACCTTTCCTTCTCCATTAAGGAAAATGAGTGTGATCATGAGCCTCTGAAAAATGGTGAGACACATAAGCCCTGATTTATTAACATAGGTGCTAAACTCTTTTTTAAAATCAAAACTACTTGTTGATTGGGTGCCGCACATAACTGCACTGGTACATCCAGGCCCGGATTTATGGCAAGGCCACAAAGACCTGGGCATAGGGTGGCAGAAAATTAGGGGCAGCATTTTGGCGTGTCCGCTCCCCACTGCTCCATATGAGTTAAGATGGGGGGGGGGGGGGTGTTGCGAGTCGGTCAAGGTGGGCGGCGGCAAAAGGGGCACCTTTGGAGTGCCCTATTCAGAAATAGGCCGGCCCTGGGTACATCCTGTAGCATCTACCTAGAAATTATGTTTTTATAGAAATATATTAGCTTCAAATTAAAATACAGATTTGTATACAAATACCTCAAATGTATCAATACAGTACAGTTTAAGACCTTTTTTCTTATATTTCTATACCCTGCTGTGTGTGTGTGTTGTGTAAGTTTTTTGTGTGTGCGTGCGTGGAAGCATTATGTGTATGCCACAGTTGTCAAAAGAAATATTGTCAATGTAGATTTGCTTCGTACCATATGTTAGATATGCAAGCATCATAGTTATGAAAGGGTGAAACAAAAATCCAAAATTACTAGTAAAATGTTTTTGGATTCATTTCTGGGGAAAATTGTAATTTTACCATTTGATAAATATGCCCAAATCCAAACACATGTTCCTACATTCAATAGTTTCTTTACTACATGAAATGCTTCAGTAAAATGAAAACAAAATATGAGCTGATTTTTTTTTTACATTTTTATTTTTAAGTAAAAATTAAAAAAGATTTGATCAGATGAGAGACAGAAGCTAAAATGACTGCATATAGCTCCCGAAGGAGAATTATAGCAAGCAGGAGAGAGCACTACTGTGTATAAAAACAATAAAATCAAACCAGATTCTGAACCCTAAATGCTCTGCAGGGCATGACAGTGCTGCAAGACAGAAGCCTCAAATACAGCAGGACTGAAAGCCACAGGCAATACATAAGGGCAGAACACAAGTTTAAAATGCTGAGCCTTACATAAAGCAATAGGCCCCAAACTGTACATGCTAGGCAGTTTGTTCCCCACAAGGGAGGAGACTTCCATGTTTTTATTTTTATACGTTAAAAAAAAAAAAAAAAAAAAAAAAAAATATACAATCCACCCCAACACCCACTAAAACCATAACACAACCCACATCATCCCCATCCTGCCAAATAAACTTTCACCGACGCCCGCGGTACCCTTGATAATTCCAGTGCTGTGTCCTGTCTTCATAGTTCTGCCAGTGCTGAAAGAAAAGAAATCAGAAGTGGAACATAACCTAAATAGAACTAATAAGGCATTTAACATCACTTTAATGGCTGCAAAAGAATCACGTCTTAGCACTATTTGCAGGATTCAAATTTAGCCTGCTACTAAGTGTTCATCCAAATTCAACCCCTTCCAGTCATGTGACATTAAAGGAGACATATTGTGTAAAAACAATGTTGTGCCGCTGCATTTAACTCTTTTAAATATAGAAGGATTGTGCTTAAAGGAGATGCCAACCCTAATTTTAATTTCAGTTTTACTGGATAGGGCACCTTACCCCCACCTCAACCACATAAGTGCCACTCCCTTAATGTTCTCCAACAGCCTGCACCGCCACATTCTTTTCTTGTCCGATTCCAGTGTCACCCGGCGGCCATTTTGCCGGGTGACGTCATCGAGCACACGCATATGTGTAAGGGTGTTCGCCGTCTGCATGGGCTCGATCAGCGCACTTGCACACGCAAGAACTTTCGTTGCACCACGAACGCTCTTTCGTGCACAAGTGCACTGCAGACGGTGGACACCCTTACAATATGTTCCATGCGCGTATGGCCCCTCCTGCCTGACCTCTTTAAGGATTTTTTTTTTTTTTTAACTTTATTAACAAAATGCTGTTTAGAGGACACAATAATGTGAAATGCACATGCTCATTAAAATGTACTGGAACTGCGCATGTGCACCACGCCAGGCAGACAAGGAGATTCTGAAGGGAGGGGGGAGAGGGAGTTACAGAGCTGTGCAGAAGGAGAAACTCCAAGGGATCGCTGCAGCTTCACTGTTTGCTTTTGAGGGACAGGAGTGGCAGGTATTTAAAGAATGCTGTGAGGCTTTTCACTGATAAAATTTTTGGTTGGGTGGTTGACATGTCCTTTAAAGGGGACCCATCACATTAAAGGAGAAGGAAAGGTAAAAATCACTGGGGGGGGGGAAGGATCACTCGTATGCCGCTACCCTGGTCTGCTGAGGTTCTCTCCTTACGGGAGCACCAGCCCCGGGTATTAAGTAAGCGATTACAATGACTGGGGAGTGCCTAACATTTTGGCACTCCCCAGTGATTGTACTATTCCTTCTCCCTTAAGATAGGATAGGAAATAAATCTATTGTGTTTGTCAATAATAAACTTTACTTACACCATATAAATAATCTAATCTTATTTCCTTCAGCCTTGGAATTACACAATCACAGCAAGCAGGCAGGTGCCATATTGTGGACACTGTTAATAAGGCAAACTTTGTATCATGCCAAAATCTTGTTTATGTGATAGAATTGCGGACCAGATGCCCAGGCCCATGCTCTGGCGACTCAATTAGATGGCGAGGAGGGAGGGGGAAAGTGAGTTCTGAAAGTAATGTATGATTGACAGCTGGGATTTTTAAATTCCTTTATAATGGGTATGGATGTGTTAATAAAAAAGGCATTCGAGTTTCATGTTTAATTTTAAAAGGACTTTTTTTTTTTTGTCTCTGCTTGTGTGCCTGCAGAGCTGTGGCTGGCTATCCCCCTCCTACTATTCTTCTAGTTGGGGCAGTTAGGACAAGCCCCCCCCCCCACCTCCTATGAGGAGCTTCATTTTTAAAGTTAATAATCATTTATAACCCAGAGTGAAATCAGCGTTATATACTATTCATAATTGCCTACAAGATTAAAGGTTTTTGTTTCCTTTCTAAGTTATCCTAGAGGTCTCCTTAAAAGCTCTGGCTAACTGTATGCAACAATTCTTATGTAATTTTGGTATTTTTCTCTAATCTGAATATGCAAAGTAGCGTTCTGTATTTTGCCTAATATTTCATTGAGGATTTGATAGGCCGGCAACACCATTGTAACATCCTGGGCAAACTAACTCTGCTAACATATGTGCCCTTTAAGTCTATTTCTCAGAAGTGAACTAAAGCAGAACATCCACAGGTTTTCATTTTGACTTGGAATGGTTTAAGCAATTTTATCCCTTTAACTGCGTGTGAAACAATAAAAACTAAAACAAAAGAATAAACAGAAAGAGTGGAATCTACCCTAAAGAAACACATAGGAAAAAATGATGAACTCACCCCTCTATTCTGCTGTCTGTAGTTCTGGTACTGACCATAGTATCTGTTCTGCTGAGCTGGATACTGGTCATAATAGTTCTGATAGCCCTTGGAAAGCAACCAGGATAAAATATAATTAGCAAAACATGTTTACTTCTAAGTCGAGCATGTATTTGTTTTATAAATTCTACTTAACACTACCACATTCTGACAGACTAAACTGGAGACTTAAAATCTCTGATTTGAAAGTTCACCTTGTAGACAGAGATAATCTAAGTAATTGTAACTGGTATTTATTTTTGTCTAAGTGGTTTATATTCTTTACCTTTCCGTGTTGTCTCTCTACAACCTGCCATTTGAATAGTACTTTGTGCCTCAACTGTCCCAACCAAACTGCAGTATATATGGCAAGAATCAAGTTTTGGGCTAGTATAAGTATGAAAGCTTGCATTAGCATCCTCTAGGGTATTAACGATAATCTAGCTGCTCTTTGGAAACCCAAATGTGTTAAATGATACTACATCTGGCTAACCTCTATCTCTTCTCAAAGAGATCACATGCTACACCTATACAAAGTTAAATGGTCTTGTTCTCTAAAAAACATTGCATGCTAAACACATACTCCTCTCTGTGGTGCCCAGTAGGATCGCTGTTGCTGCTGATGGTACATCTGCTGCCTTGGGTGATTCATAAACATGCGGTTACCGTAGTCTCTCTGCTGATAATTGCCTGGAGACACAAAAAGTTAAAATACATGCAATTAGACTAGAACATGTATATATTTTTTAAAATATAACTCTGTTGTTTAAGTTTTATAGCAGGCATATTCAAATGTAGCTCTATAGCTGTTGCAGATCCACAGCTTTTAGGGGATAGTGGTTGTTGCAGTTCTGGAACAACTTTTTTTTTTTTTTTTTAATCTTTGTGTAGAGGCTTATTGGCTAAAAATAATAGCATTCAACCTTTGTATTATGAGTCCTTATGATGGTTGTAGCAGCACAATAACTTCCTTTACCTACATTTACTTTCTTACCTGTACCATGGTATCCCCCCCGCCCCCTGTCTGAGCGATTCCTCTTGTGCATACGATTTCCTCTCTTTTCAGGAGCAGGCAGCAGCTGACGTGCCTCTTTTTTGGCTGCAATTATAAGAGCCTCTGCCTCATCACAGTCCAGCTCTGGATAGAGGATTTCATGCAGGTAATCGGTCTTTTTAGGAATATTAAAGTTGGCTGTTGGAAAGAGCAAAAAGTATATAAATTAAGATAAAATGTTGAATTAGCACAATAATAACAAAGTAGGATAAATAAAGTACTAAAAAATTAAAATATTTCAAGAAGGGAAGGAAGAACCTCATTTGCTCCCTGCTAGTTGTAGGGAAAATATTAAAGATATGTAATACCTTTCATCTCAAGGAGAACCGTTTCAGGAATGATCTCCCCTTCCTTTTCTTTCCGCTGTTCTACCCTTTTCTTCCATTCTTCCTCACTAGGCACGACCACGACTGCCTTCCGCTGGAAGCCTTTAAAGCAATTCATCTTCCTGCGTTGAGCAGAGTTATAAACTGTGCACTATTGGAGAGAAGCAAAGGAAAGCAAGAAGATTGAAAGTGCTGACAAAGAATGGGTCTTCCTATGTACCCTACCATACACATTCTCTACCTGATCTATTATGTAATTTCTCTTTCTGCGGGCGGCAAGTGGAATCAATCTGATTAGACACTGTGTGGCTAGCTGGGTTAAACTATCTTTAGCTTTAGAATCTTCCTGCTGTGGGTCGGGTCCTGCGGTCTGCACAAAAAAAAACAAAACAAAACAGTATGTGAGCATATACAGATTCAATTTAAGCACTCCCCCCTTGGACATGTCTCTCTCATGTGACACACCTTCAATTGTGGAAGCAGTATGTCAGTGCTCAAGAGCAGATATTTTTTTTCAGAGTTCTCCTGGCTGTGATTCAGAGCCCATGTAGTTTTTCCAGATCCTGGAAGGCCAATCATTAGCAAAACCTGGAGAAGAAAAAAAAAAAAAAAAAAGAGCAATTT
Source organism: Xenopus tropicalis (assembly GCF_000004195.4). Classification (NCBI taxonomy): domain Eukaryota; kingdom Metazoa; phylum Chordata; class Amphibia; order Anura; family Pipidae; genus Xenopus; species Xenopus tropicalis. The sequence continues at coordinate 34,638,834 of NC_030680.2, read as the reverse complement.
ATGGGCATCATTTAAAGAAAAAAAATAATAGATATATATATATATATAAATAAAATTCAAACTTTGTTACAGGAGTTTTCCACCTTTGAATTAATTTTTATTATGACAGACAATTTGCAGTTGATTTTCATTTTTTATTCTTTGAAGTTTGTCAGTTATTTAGCTTTTTGTTCAGCAGCTATGTGGTTGCTAGGGTCTTGATTACCTTAGCAACTAGGCAGTAGTTTAAATGAAAAACTAAAAGATAAATAGGAGAGGGGCTGAATAGAAATATCAGTAATAAAATGTAACAATAATAATAAAATTGTAAGCTCACAGAGCAATAGTTTTTGGCTGGCAGGTCAGTGACCCCCATTTTAAAGCTTGAAAAATAATACAGACCAATGGTAAATCTGCTAGGAATAGGACATTCTATAACATACTAAAAGTTAACTTGAAAGTTGAACCACCCCTTTAAATGTATCAAAACGTCCTGGCCCATACCTCATACTCCTCTGTCTCTGGGGATTCTAATGACCTTGCCAGGTCTTCAGGTTGGGCATCCTTCAGGAAAATGAACCCATCAGGTGGTGGGTGCCAGGCCTCATCTTTTTGCCCAAAATTGACCTGAAACACACAACCTTTGCATAGCACATGAGGAAACAATGGCTGGTCTGCCACTTCCTTTTCCAAGTGGAACGCTTCACCTAAATTCTCCCCATTTTTGGAGAAAAAAAGATCCACAGAGTCACCTTCCAAGTCCTGCAAAAAGAGGGAAAAAGTCGTAAGTGTAGATTCTGAACACAATACACACGTGTTGATTTGATGAAATGACAAAAAGCATGAAGAACAGGGGACACACGGAATTTATTATTTGTTTCCAGTACAACCAAACACGTAAAAGTCAAATGATTTTCAATGTCAGTATGATAACTAATACACTTTTTTTCCTCACAATTTGAATATGCTAATGAAGCTTCATAAATCATTCAACCAAATCTTTTCTGGAGGATTTGGTATTCAACCAAAATTATGGATAACATGCATCCCCACTTCCCCGTGTCTTATATTTAAAGTCAGTTAAGGATCAACTACATGCATTTTTACAAAGTAAGTGTCTTAATGCAGGCAGCAGATGAGAGATATTTACATGGACATGCACAAGTATGATAATGTGCCCAGCAAAAATCCCAGTCAGTCAGTAAGGAATTTTTAAATTAATTCCAGTGCTGCATATACTCAGCGATATGGTATATACCATGTGATATTGGAGAAAAGTACATTTATCAACACAACACATGGAGCTGGCAAAATAAACTTACAGCAAAGCAGCCAATCACATCATTTTCTCCAAATGTGTCCCCATATGGATCAAAATGCGAGCTGGTGACTTTCAGGCCTCTACTATCATAAGCATAGGATAAGTCATCTTCACCTATTGGCAACAGAGAATTGGTTAAGAACGGTAAAAACTATATCCTAAAGATGTCTACAGCCCAAAAGTTATTTTACAAACAAAGAAGGGAAAAGATCACACACATTGAAATGATGCAAATATATGTCATTACCAAGCTGAGACGATGACTGGGCAACAGACCAACCAACACGTAACAATGGAGTTTCTGTGCACCCTTCCTTTTGTGGTAAATTCTCTGTTACCTATAAAAAAAGAAAAAAGGAATTAATACAAAAAAGAAACGCTAAAAATAGAGAGAAATAATCGATTACTATGTGTTCTCCAAAAACAATTCAATCCAAAATCCATCAAAAATCAAATAGTCGGAATTTATTAAAAAAAAAAAATAAAAAAAAAAAAAAAGTTGCCAGAAAAACCTTAGCAAGTAAAAGTTTGCAAGGTTCTATAGAAATGGGAATACATTTATTTTCCTAGTTCATTAAAATGTTTTTCAGCCTCATCGAGTTCTTCCTCAAATAAGCTAGCATTCAAAGAAAAGTGGAAATCGCTTGTGTTTTGTCACAGGTTTTACACTTGCGTTTTTTTCTTAAAGGAGAACTAAACCCCCCCCCCCACCTCGGCCAAAAAGCCCCCTTAACTGGCCTGCCTTGATTCCCCCCCACCTCTCATTTTTCGCATAGTGTATAGATTTCCGGCTAGCCCAAACTGCGCATGCTCAAGCCGGATCCGTGTCAGCGGTGAGACCCGAAGCTTCTACGACTGAACAGAAGATAATGCCCAGGTACACTGCTGTGCAGCTCTGCTTTTTTAGGTTGGGTTTTTTGATAGGGCTAGTTTTTAAAGTTATACACTATGCAAGAAGGGAGAGGTGGGGGGGTGGGGTCTGTGCACACCAGTTAAGGGGGCTTTTCGACCGGGGGGGGGGGGTGTTGTTCTCATTTAACCTCAAATATTGATTGATCAGCCTCAGAGTAGCTCAAAAGAAACTACCACACAAAACTGACATGCAAAAGAGCTTTCAAGCAAGTACTATCCTATGATGTTCTTTGTACTGTTTTTTATACATTAGTTCAAAGTCTCACCAATTTTATTCTCCAAAATGAAAGAAAATGTAATTCAAGGCAACTCTCCAATATGCAATCATGAATTTTCAGTGGTTTTTCAGTGGTTTTAAAGTTATGTGTAAATGTAATTGCAATTGAAAGCACTATTTGTTTATCCTTTTTTTCTCTTCTCCGGGTCTGACTCAATAAAACAATGTAACAGGAGTCTCTCCTCTTTCAGGTGTGCTCTTGAAACATTGTTGCAGGAGTCAAAGCCAGGGGTACAAACAGCCAACTAGAGACTGCTTTCAATTGCAATTTATCAAATCAAAAAGTGTGATACACATTTGTTTTTCTTATATTTAGTATTTTCAATAACAGTACTGTGTTAGGTGTTTTTGTTTTGCACTTTCCCTTTTTAGGGAACTGCTTGATCTTCTGTGGAGAGGTAGTTTTTTTTGGTTTTGGGAGCACTGTACTTGTATTGTAGCCTGCACTGCATTTACTTTTATTTTTATCAGTGTTACAATAGCAATTATATTTACAAACAACATTTAAACTGCTGAAATGAAAATTCATGTATACTGGAAAGTTGCTTAAAATTATATTTTCTTTAAATATACAATAGTTAGTGTGAACTGGTGTTCTTTTAATTTTAAATTACACTGTATACATAGAAACTAATTCTACCACTATAATTCCAAATAACTCTACCATTTAACATTTTATTCTTGAACTTTACATAATATAAACTGTTGGTTAAGTATTCATTCTGGGGGTACAGGTAGAAAGATGCAAAAGGCAAAAAATACGAAGACCAAAACTTACTAAAAGTTATTAAAGGTGAACTGCCTCTTTAAATGGACAATGAAAATAGAAGAAAGTGTTTTGAATAAGCAATAGATTATTCACCTTGATTTCAAAGTAGACTTTTCCCTTAGTCACTCCATGAGTGGCCCGTGAACCTGACCACAATGAAGGGAATTTTTCATAGAAAAGTGGTCTCCCTCCAAATTGGTCCTTATCCAGTTTCAACTGCAAGTCACAAGTCACTGTAATAAAAAGTATAGCTTTAAATATTTAGGTAGAATTTTTAAGTTAGTTAATATCAAGCTAAATAGTCCAAGTAAAATAGTCAAAACACGATCAGAAATCAGTGCATATTTCCAATGTGATAAGCAGAATCACATAAATAGATTTTATAGTTGCACTTTGTGTAATGTAAGGGAAAACCGCACAACTTGAAAATATACATAGAATATTACTGGAAAGTATGGATTTAACAGAAGTGTGAGTGTCATAACAAACATTATTATATGATGGAATGGACATATTTGTTGACATAAATATGGTAGGATATTTAATCAACCATACCAACCACATCAAGGTAATCTTAGAAAGTAATTCAAAAACATTGTAATAAGAGAAAAGACTAAATTCTTAGTACAACAATTGTTTTTCTACTGTACACAAAGTTAGCCTTTGCTCATAAACGCTCACAAGACGTCTCATTTCTGTATGAGCTGGGCAGTATCAATGCTTTATCCCTTCCCTACCCCAAGCAAAGTCACAGACCATGGCATTTGGCTTTTGCAGCTGTCATTCACAAGGAGCAATGTTGGATGAAATCTCGCACATGCCCAATAGTTATGGGTCAGAGGAAGAGGAGGGGATAGCATATGGCCAACCGTATGAGCGTAACAGAGGGTGGCATTCTGTGCAGCTTTAGTTATACAAAAGAAAAAAATAGTAGTTGGAGCCAATACAGTGATAAGAGCATTAACAGGATTTTAGCCTCTCTGTGCCCTTTCGCTGAATTTTTGTTAAAGTCCTGTAAGAGCTGTCCTTTTACTCTTTATTAATAATTATGTCCAGTGGGTTTAAGCCTCAGGTGTGCATTTCAATAATTTCTACACAAACCTCCAGAGGACATAAGTATTAGAGTACGAAAGCAGCACTTACAGAACATTAGCAACAAGTCAAACAAACAGCAGAAAATGAAGGTTTGTGATTTTTTTTTTTCCTACAACAAACTGTAGGTCTGTTCTCTTATTTAACTTATTGTTTTAAGAGATGAGTGAAGTGTTATCTATATGTAAGCAATCTTAGCTAAGCATGCTTGGGTGTGCAAGCCCTACTTTTGTTATTTTACCATGATGCAGTTTTTAGTGAACTCATGCCCACTTATACTATAAAGTATTCAAACATGAAAGTATTAACAAGAACCTACATTTATCCAAGCACACAATGTTTTCATCTACTTCGCTGTCTTCCTCTTCAGGAGGAACTGGAGACTTTGATCTAAGTGAAAAATAAGATATGAATAAAGGATTGCTGCATCAAAGCTAACATTTTTCAACAATTTACAAAACACTTTATACATTTATGAAGATCTCACTCAAACTGGATCAGTCTTAATATACTGAAATGAAAAGTAGTAATATCTCTCACCTGCTGTAATATGCCTCCTCTTTGAATTCATGGTATGTTCGACCATTCTGTTCATCCTCCCTTATTCTCTTAACCCCGTAACGTTTTGGCTCAGAGCTCCTTGAATCAGCCAACTCCACTTTATTCTGGCTACTCTCAGCTGCAAAAGAACAGAGATTGATTGTAATAAAGGCAAAGCTTCATTCAAAAATGCCCATAAATGTCTAAGTTACACTTCTAAATCTATTGGTAAATTAGGGCTTTATCCACTAGAACATGTGAAACTGAATTTCTTTGCTATGCAATTTCTCACTGTATGAATATTCTCCTGCAAAGGAGGAACTTCATTTGCTCTTAAAATCCAAACCCTTTAAGTGGCCATACACTTGCTGTTCTTCACTGGTATCCAGCTCACGTGGGGGAAGCCAAATGGCTGGATAGGTTACGATTGACTCTTCACGTGTATGGCCGCTTTTCTATTGCTTTACTTGTTCTGGCCAATAACCCTAGAGCTGGGCGGTATGACCAAAAATTTATATCACGGTATTTTTCAAAATTATATCGGTGTCACGGTATTTGACTGTATTTTTTTTTTCCATGCATGATTAGGTGTTAACCCCATTTCCTAATAAATTAGAGAATAATTACTGCAGTATTGAAAATCAGAGTCAGGCAAGCAAAGGATCGGCAACAGAAAGTCGTAAGATAAATCAGGCAGGCTTAGTTTCCCAGGCAAGGCCGCAGACAACATAGCACAGGAGGAGGCGTTTGATAGCTTTAAAGGAACAGTAACACCAAAAAATTAAAGTGTATAAAAGTAACTAAAATATAATGTGCTGCTGCCCTGCACTGGTAAAAGTTGTGTGTTTACTTCAGAAAGTCTACTATAATTTATATAAATAAGCTGCTATGTAGCCATGGGGGCAGCCATTCAAAGGAGAAAAGGCACAGGCACATAGTAGATAACAGATAAAACACTATTGTATTCTATAGAACTTATCTGTTATCTGCTATGTAACCTGTGCCTTTTCTCCTTTTTTCCAGCTTGAATGGCTGCCCCCGTGGCTACACAGCAGCTTATTATATAAATTATAGTAGTGTTACTGTAGCAAACACACCAGTTTTACCAGTGCAGGGCAACAGTGCATTATATTTTTATTACTTTAAAGCTCTTTCATTTTTTGGTGTTACTGTTCCTTTAAATACCCCCCCACGCATGCACAGAACCGGCGCCGTCAGCGTGTTGCGGACGTGCACGCTTTGACATGTACGTGCGCACCTGGACGCGCATGCGCAACGTCCCGCAGACAACGGGACGCGCGCACGCAAGGAGGCGCGCGAGACCGGGCCGCACGGGTGAGTACCCTGACACCCCGGTATTGCGGTATCTGAAAAATGAATATAATTTTTTTAAAAAAACCCACTGGTGTTCGGTATTAAACGGTATATCGCCCAGCCCTAAATAACCCCACTGACTGGAACTACCATGCCACCATGGTGCATCAGCACATAAAATGTTTAAATATTTCACATTACAAACACAAGGAGATTGACGGCAGTTTTGTCCAAATGAGCCAAACTGCTTAACCAAATCTGGGCATAAATGACCAGCTTAAACATGATAAGAGGAAACCACTGTATCTCTAAAATCCTAGGAAAATCAGCTCTGCTCTTGTTTACCCCACAAGTATACTGTTCTCCAGAGTGTGAAAAGCAGAGACAGTTTATAAGACTCAGCTACCACAACATTTTCTAGGTCCTTATACAGAATAAAAGGAAGGACGGAATTTGAAAGATCTAAGTGAACCATTATTTGGACCTACCCGTTTCAGATTTTTCTTCGTCCCCACACTCCTCTGCAACCGAGTCCCCTGGGTCTGTTTTTGAAGCTGCTCCATTTAGGGATTCGACCCCCATATCAGATTCCTCCTCTTCTACAACAGGAGGGGGTTCTATTTTCTCAGCCTGTGAGTCAGTCTCCTCTTCAAGTTGTTTCTTTACAGGTACAGCATCATTTTCCTGGGCTGCCACTGCTTCCACCTCATTTGGATTAAAATCTTCCTCCTCATCCTCCTGACCTTCATGTAGCATCTCCTCTTCATCCTCTTCGTCCCCTAGTTCCAGAGCCAGCTCTTCATCACCCCCAGCCATTTCCTGTATAAAAGCCCCTTTCTCTTCATCGCCCCCTAGGAGTTCAGAATCGAGAGCTTCCTGCAACCTCTCGCACAGCTCTGCTTTTAATCCACGGCTCTCCAGGCCTCTGCGTTGCAGCTCAGCCCGCAGCTCAGTCACTTTCATCCTCCGTGGATCCAGGCCGCTCATCCTCAGTTCTGATTAAGAAGACAGAGAAACAAAGCGGAAATTATCTACAGGAAGCGGAAAAGTGAGCCCTAACCGGAAGTAGATCAGGAAGAAACACTAAGGCGGAAGCTTGAGAGGATAAAAGAGAAAGATTTTTTTACAGTGAGTGGATCCCAGCTACCTGTTATGGTGCGAAAGGGAGGCCAATCAGGGACTCTTTTTTTTGTGCGCGCTTACGAGGTGATCCAATCGTCGAGCGGCCTCGCTTGCAGTAAAGATGACGTTCCCAGGTGGGCTGCGGCCAAAAAAATATATTAAACTTACGCAGCACGTCCAACTTGTTGCAGGACCTCGGTAAAGCGCTCGTTTTCCTCCCTGACACAAACTGGCCGCCACTGCAAAAGACACAACCGCTTACAGCGCTGAACCCCACCTGTGTGACGTGCGTCGCTCCGATTGGTCTACCCGGCAAGGTTTTGTTCCGCCTTAGTGACGTGGCAGGTCCTGGTTGGCTTTAATTGAGGGAAAGACCTGTCTCCCGCAGGCGCTGGTTATCATTTGCTCCAGTGGGCCGCTATCGCCTCTCTCCTAATTGGCTAGCCTGTGATGGCTGCTAAGTTACCCGCTGCTTCGCCCTTTTCATTCTAAAGAAAAATAAACAGTGACGTTTTGTGTTCTGATTGGCGAATTATGATAAGCACGTGGCTCCGTATTACTCGCAGAACTACAACTCCCAGAATCCAACGGGACTCCCAGGTTGTTAAATATGTCTGGGAGTTGTAGTTTAGTCACTCAGTGAGGTCGTGTATTGTCTTAGCTTTACAAAGAAATAGTGTTTCAGCGTATTAAAATGCTGTTTATAGTTTACATTTAGCAGTCGTTATTCAGTTTACAAATAGTAAATCGCGTTAGCATTTTTTTCTTTTCAGACATGCCGTCTTACGGGGAGGGGACGCATCGGCGCTTTCAATTATCTTAATGCTATACAATTACCGGATAATTACTTTAGTGTAATTTTTCTGTGCAAGTAACTTTGTGACCAGAAGTAATAATTGCTCGTCTTAAATTTGTCATATTATCATCAGTTTAGTCCTTGCAAACCATTTTGTTTTGCTAAATCGCGTATAAGTAAAGTTAGTTGCAGTGCGCGTCACGTGACACTGGCTACGGCGGCTTCATAGTTGTGGGCGGAGTCTGGAAGCAGGAAGTAACATGCAGCAGGGTGTGAATTATGGCTGAGCAGGTAGATTCTCGTTTCTTATGCCAAGAGACTTGTGTGCACAGCGTATATGTTTGCACACTGTTCATGTATTAATTATAATTGGTAGGGATTGCCCCAGATAGAGAGATTCTGTGGCTGATAAGTTCAGCTGCATTGCAACCAAGCACATGTTGTATGTTCACTAATCTTACGTAAGTCTATTGTAAAGGTTTACATTCTATTTAAAAGGGGAGCAGATATGAAGGCCTGGGTCAGTCTGTACTGATTTTTTTTATTTGATAGTCGTATATGTATTATAAAAATAAATAACATTATTAAGTTAACCAGAATGCCAGCATTCTCCTACAGCAGCAGGATACGTGTAGTTCAGCAAAGGCTGCAGGTTGGGGCACCAGGTTTCAATGCTGACACATTTCTGCATCATCTAGGATTTGTGTCTGTATGTGAGACCCCTTCCTATCAGTCTATCCCACATCCCACACTACATCGCACCTATGGGTCCCATTCTGTTATCCAAGTGGCTGAGCTGCAAGCTGAATGGACTGACACAATACAAATGGCCATATATGTATATGAAAATAGGAATAGCCAAATACTGGCTTGTATGGTGGATTAAACATTCTTTTGGTGGAGGAGTGTTTATGCACTTCCTGCTCCTGTCTAGCTATTCTCTCAGTTTGCCTATGTATCAACTGTTTCTATATAGCTGTTCTGTCATCTAGGAAACCTCTTTGCCTTCTTAAGCACCTTCTGTTCCAATCTAGCTATCCTGTAAACCTGCTAATGAACCCCCTGCTCCAATTTAGCTAATCTGTCTGTCCCCTTAGGGTACTAGCACACACGCAATTGTATTATTTTTGTTTACTGGACATTTTGTAGATCAGCAAATGCTTGGTATCACCCTCAATTGCTTTCTGTAGGATTGCATTAATGGGATACTGTCATGAATTTTATGGTGTACTTTTTATTTCTAAATTACCATGTTTACCTAGCAAATAATTCACTCTCCCATTTAAAATTTTATTCTTGAACCAACAAATGTATTTTTTAGTAATATTGGTGTGTAGGGGCCATCTCGGTGCATTGAACCTGAGTCTGAGCTTTCAGAAGGAGCCAGCGCTACACATTAGAACTGCTTTCAGATAACCTATTGTTTCTCTTACTTCCATGTAACTGGATGAGACCCAAGCCAGACTCTTCTTACTATTGAGTGCTATTCTGATAACGACTGGGAGCTGCTATCTTGCTCCTTTCACATTGTTCTGCTGATCGGCTGCGGGGAAAGAGGTGATATAATTCCAACTTGCAGCACAGCAGTTAAGTGTGACTAAAGTTATCAGAGCACAGGTCACATGGCTGTGGAACCCTGGGAAATGAAGAATATGGTTAGCCCCACGTGAAATCTCAAAATTTAAATATGAAAAAAAAAAAATCAGTTGATGAAAAAAGGGATTTCAATGCAGGATTCTGCTGGAGAAGCTCTATTAACTGATTCAATAAATGCCTGAACTGCAAGAATAATTGCAGGGAATTCTCATGTGAACAAATATATGGTGGTTCCTGGCATTTTGTTATCCACCTGCTAAGCTAACACTTGGGCAACAAAGTGCCAGAATCTAGCCTTTGCCCTTATGCATTACCTGCTCTTGTCTAGCTATCCTCTCAGCCTCCATATTCAACTCCTGCTTCTGTCTAGCTATCCTCTCAGCCTTCTTATGCACCTCCTGCTTCTGTCTAGCTATCCTTTCTGCCATACATGCAGTATGCTCATATTCTAGACTTTCATTTGGACAGAGAAACAGAATTATAATAAATGTCCAGTTGTGTGAGTTTTTAAACTGACTGCAAATAACAAACCTGTTGTAAAATTTAACTGAGTGAACTTAGTGTGTGGGCTCCCTTCACACAATTTGGTCAGGCTGTACAAATATTTGACCAAATGATCACCATTTGTCCAAAATGTTTTTGTGTGGTCAGTTATGTGTATCCTGAACAGCTCCACCTAGAGGCCATGAATGGATTTGTTCTATGCAGAGACTTTTTCAGAGAATTATATCAGAATAGGTAGCAGTATAGAAGCTCTGGATACAATAAAATGGAAAAAATACTTGTTTAGAGAGAAATATTCTGTGCATGCAGTATATTGTGCTTCATGTTATGCTAAATACATCTAGTTAGAAATGTAGTGTTTCCTATTAAGGCTAAAGTCTTGATCACAGAGAAACACTGTGTAATGTACATAGTTGATAGAGCTGGGTGTAGATTTCTAGTATTACAGTCCCAAACAAATACAACCCCTTTTAAAGTCTTTGCAGCCCCTCCCTATATAACAACACACATACTTTTGTCTTGGGGGAGGTGGGGAGGGGGCAGTATTTAACATTATTTTGACTGCATTCTCTATATTCCTTTAAAGACTGGAGCTGTGGATCAGTGCCTCTTACAAGCAAGTTCCTTCAAGTCTCAGGGTAATAAGTGTTACACAGAGCACCGTATGCGGCAGGCAGTTAGTCTGTACCATAAAGCTTTGCTTCAGCTTCGCAGCCTAGATGCTAGTCTCTATTCTCCGCTGCCTGGAGTGGGTCCTACAGCTGTTAAGCTGAATTCTCAGCAGGCTGAGGAACTGAAAACACTACAGGCTGATTGCTACAACAATTTAGCGGGTAAGTTAACACGTTGATCTGTGGTGAAATTATAATGGATAGGGTTGCTTTACATAAAATTCAAAGCAGTGAATATTCCCTGCAAAAAAGGGTCTTCCTTTCTGTAAGTTGTAGGGTTGGGGAAGAAAACCCTACAAAGTGAAAGTAAATACACACAGATCTTTTAATGTGAGCTTAGTCTCACTGTCATAACTGCATAACAACAACATATGGTTGCATAAAATGTACAGGTATGAGACCTGCTATCCAGAATGCTTGGGGCCTGGGGTTTTGTGGATAAAGGATCTTTTAGAATTTGGATCTTCATTCTTTAAAGGTGGGCAGATTTAAGCTGCCTTGAGTCCTAAAGACCGATTCGGCAGCTCATCTCCCCGTCTATGACAACCCCCCAAGGCCCATTTTCTGTTGGGTGTATTGGACGGAAGCCAAATTGCAAGAGGGCAAGAATGGAGTTGTGAGTGGGAGGCAGAACTAAGCAGGTATAAACAAGTGTATCTAACACTTTGGAGGCAGTAGATGCTGGATGATAGCTGGTAGGAGAGCTGGGTTCAGGATTAGTTTTTGAGGATGGGAGTGCATTTTAGGACAGAAACCTAGCAGAAAAAAGTGAAAGTTTAATAATGTCTAAATGCATTGGAAAGTGGGCAGAGGAGGGTAGATGGTATAGGTTCAAGGGAGCAGGTTGCAGGCTTAGAGCCATACAGAACATTAACGTTCTCTTTCATTCAACTATATTGATATTCCAGTGAAATAGAATTTTCATGCCAGATTATAAGCTCTACGGGGCAGGGACCTCTGTCCTCTTGTCTCTTTGGTCCTTAACTTATTGTAACTGTACCTTGTATTTAATTGTTATCATACTTTGTATTTATCTATTATTGTAATAACACCCTGTTTGTTGTATAATGTATTGTTATACTGTACAGCCCTGCATACATAAGTAGTTCTTTATAAATAAAGATATACATACATAAGCTATACCTACAGTGGTGTGAAAAACTATTTGCCCCCTTCCTGATTTCTTATTCTTTTTCATGTTTGTCAAACAAAATGTTTCTGATCATCAAACACATTTAACTATTAGTCAAAGATAACACAAGTAAACACAAAATGCAGTTTTTAAATGAGGGTTTTTATTATTTAGGGAGAAAAAAAATCCAAACCTACATGGCCCTGTGTGAAAAAGTAATTGCCCCCCGAACCTAATAACTGGTTGGGCCACCCTTAGCAGCAATAATTGCAATCAAGCGTTTACGATAACTTGCAACGAGTCTTTTACAGCGCTCTGGAGGAATTTTGGCCCACTCATCTTTGCAGAATTGTTGTAATTCAGCTTTATTTGATGGTTTTCTAGCATGAACTGCCTTTTTAAGGTCATGCCACAACATCTCAATAGGATTCAGGTCAGGACTTTGACTAGGCCACTCCAAAGTCTTCATTTTGTTTTTCTTCAGCCATTCAGAGGTGGATTTGCTGGTGTGTTTTGGGTCATTGTCCTGCTGCAGCACCCAAGATCGCTTCAGCTTGAGTTGACAAACAGATGGCCGGACATTCTCCTTCGGGATTTTTTGGTAGACAGTAGAATTCATGGTTCCATCTATCACAGCAAGCCTTCCAGGTCCTGAAGCAGCAAAACAACCCCAGACCATCACACTACCACCACCATATTTTACTGTTGGTATGATGTTCTTTTTCTGAAATGCTGTGTTACTTTTACGCCAGATATAACGGGACATGCACCTTCCAAAAAGTTCAACTTTTGTCTCGTCGGTCCACAAGGTATTTTCTCAAAAGTCTTGGCAATCATTGAGATGTTTTTTAGCAAAATTGAGACGAGCCATAATGTTCTTTTTGCTTAAAAGTGGTTTGCGCCTTGGAAATCTGCCATGCAGGCCGTTTTTGCCCAGTCTCTTTCTTATGGTGGAGTCGTGAACACTGACCTTAATTGAGGCAAGTGAGGCCTGCAGTTCTTTAGATGTTGTCCTGGGGTCTTTTGTGGCCTCTCGGATGAGTTGTCTCTGCGCTCTTGGTCGGCCGGCCACTCCTGGGAAGGTTCACCACTGTTCCATGTTTTTGCCATTTGTGGATAATGGCTCTCACTGTGGTTCGCTGGAGTCCCAAAGCTTTAGAAATGGCTTTATAATCTTTACCAGACTGATAGATCTCAATTACTTTTGTTCTCATTTGTTCCTGAATTTCTTTGGATCTTGGCATGATGTCTAGCTTTTGAGGTGCTTTTGGGCTACTTCTCTGTGTCAGGTAGCTCCTATTTAAGTGATTTCTTGATTGAAACAGGTGTGGCAGTAATCAGGCCTGGGGGTGACTACAGAAATTGATATTGAAAATTGAAATTGATAAACCACAGTTAAGTTAATTTTTAACAAGGGGGGCAATCACTTTTTCACACAGGGCCATGTAGATTTGGAGTTTTTTTTCTCCCTTAATAACGTAAACCTTCATTTTAAAACTGCATTTTGTGTTCAATTATGTTCTCTTTGACTAATAGTTAACGGTTTTTGATGAGTAGAAACATTTAAGTGTGACAAACATGCAAAAGAATAAGAAATCAGGAAGGGGGCAAATAGTTTTTCACACCACTGTATATTATAATCAAGGCTGTATTTATATTTAGGCACCAGAAGGCCTGTGCCTAGAGCAGCAGCCCTAGGGTACCTATATAATCTACAAAGTTTAGGGTAAGGACCCACGGAGTGATTCAGTTGGCCCCGATAGATCTCTGCTGCCAGTGGAAAGCCATGTTGGAGCGGTTAGTGGCGACTGAACTGCTCCGTGGTTCCTTACCCTTAAAAAAAAAATAAAAACCCTCTCCAGCCGCCGCCAGACCTACCTTTGGAAATACCTTGGCAGAGCTGGGGCTATGGGATCCAGTGCACTTTCCTCCCATGATATCACCAGAAGGGATGATACTTCTGCCATCTGGGGGGCGTCTTTAGGTTCAGTGCCATTGGGTGGCACATTGCATTCTTAATTTTTTTTTAAAAGGTTTTTATTTTGCATTTTTAAACAAACAAACAAACAGAAATAAAACAAAAGAAAAACAGATAAAGTAAAATAATTGGCACTTACATCATCTTTATCACTTATATATAATTTACATTATATACTTGGTGACAGAACTCCATATGGTATCAACTTGTCAAGGTACACCAGGGGTTATGTGCGTATTAATCATCCGGTAGAGATATACTGGGGTTGGCATCTAGCCAGGGTTCCCATATTTTCTCAAATTTCCCAGGTGTACCCCGGGCATTGTATGTCAGCCTGATCAGTGGAAGTGTCCCATTTATTAGTTCTATCCAATGTTGAATTGTGGGAGGAATGGGGCTCATCCACTTCATTATTACTACCTTCTTTGCGTAGAACACAAGGGAGCGTAGTAATGTTCTTGATTTTTGAAGAGGTATTAATTTGTCAATTATTCCTAACAAGCATACTTCGGGGGAAGTTGTTTTGTCCCACTGATCCTCGTCTAGGGATGGAACAGTTGCCAGCCATTTACGTTTGGCCTTATTAAATGGAGCCGGGTGTGAGGCCTGGATTATGCTATATAGTTGAGAGACTAGTTTGGTGGGGTCTAAGGCCCAAAGTCTAGCTTCCCACGACAGTAGTGTGGGTGAGAGTTGGTAGGACCCAAACTGGGAATGAAAGGCATGTATAAGTTGAAGATACCGAAAAAACTGAATATTTGGCCCATTGAGTTTGACTTTCAGTTGTTCTAATGATGCAAAACAGTTTTCCACCAGTAGATCATCTAGGTGTCTGATTCCTAATTATGGCCAATATTGGAAGTTGACTAGGCGTCTCATATGTGGTAGGTTGGAGTTTCTCCATAGGGGCGCTTTGGCTGATAATTGAGAAAGAGGGGTACGGACCTTAGTTTGTAGCTTAACCCAGGCTTTCCTAGGAGTGGTAAGTACCTCGGGCAAAGGGGGAAGGTCAGCCTGTCGTCTATATGGCAAGTTGCGTATAGCCTCTAAGGAGCCCATAATTGCTGCATGCAGTGCAGTCAATGAGTTGCTGCGGTCAGGGTTAAACCAGTTATGTATATAGGATAGTTGGGCTGCAAAGTAGTAATTTTGTAAGTGGGGTAGAGCCAGCCCCCCTTTTTCTTTTGGGACCGTGAGTGTAAGCCATGCTATTCTTGGGGCTTTGTTGGCCCAGATGAAAGAAATTAGTTCACTGTTTAGTTTTTTAAAGAACTGGTTAGTTATATATATCGGCGAGTTCCACAGTGGGTATAAAAATTTGGGCAGGTATAGCATTTTAAAGAGGTTTACTCTTCCCCATAGCGTCAACGGTAATTTGTTCCAGTGGGGAGTTACAGATTTGAATTTTGCTAGGATGGGCTCTAGATTCTCGTGGTGTACAGTGATGGGTCTGTTGTGACTATAATACCAAGGTAGCGGAATCTAGATACTAGTGAAAGCGCGGGAGGGTTATCTCCTGCGACTGAACTCCCCAGTGGAAAAAGTACAGATTTCGTTTTATTTATCCTTAGGCCACTTAGCCTTGCATTCTTAATTTAAACTGATAATTAGACTTTTCTTAAAATCTGAACTTTTCTTTTCTGTCATGCAGCTTGCCTTTTGCAGTCTCAGCCTCCTCGCTATCAGCGTGTCTATGAATGTAGTTTGCAGGTTCTAAGTCTGCAGCCTGAGAATGTCAAAGCCTTGTACAGAGCCGGGGTTTCAAGCTATCACCTCAAAGACTACACTAATGCTCATCATTACCTGTCACAGGCGGCCTCTAGAGCACCCAAAGGTAAAATGATGATCTATAAGTGTGAATGTAAAAATGTATGTAAATGTAAAGTCTAAAAATGTTTAACGTCAATAGCAAAATTTGCATGAGCTTGTAGGGATAATTCTGACACCAGAAATGATGCTGTTTTCTAAAAACTTTCCTTGCTTTATCTTTGTATCCTCTAATAGAATTTTCAGTTGGTCTGTTATTTTTTTGTCATTTTGAACTGCTGCCTGGTTGCTAGACTTTAAATACCCCAGCATCCAGGAAACACATTTTAAGATTTGTTGGAATATTACTCAGATGGGGACTGAAGAAAAGGGTAGGCAAGAAAAATAATATAACTAACAGCTAACAGACAGGTTTGCACTACATCCATATTTCCCTTGTATTCTTATGTAACAGAAGCAGCTTCTGGCCAATCAGAACTCTCCTGTGTATACAGCTGCTTTTAGCCTACTTATATTTAATTCACCCTCTCTGTATTCCAACTCCCTGACATGTTCTCTTACTCTATCCATTTTTCATTTTATGGCTTCTCCCTAGATGGCAACATCAAGCGTTATGTTCAGCTCACAGACACAGCCCTCAGCACTTTCAGAGAAGAGGAGAAACAGAGATATCAGGGGATGTTTGGATAATATGCAATAAGTTCCTATTCCCACAGTATGCAAAATAAATTGAATAAAATCTCCTTTTTTTTTGTACAGATTGCATTTTAAGAGTTTATATCGAACAGTCCTAGAGAATATATAATGATCCTGCCCTTGGTGAGAATCTTAAAGGGGGTTGTTCACCTTTATATTAACTGACATTATGATGTAGAGAGTACTATTGAGACAATTTGTAACTGGTCTTCATTTTTTATGTGGTTTTTGAATTATTTAGCCTTTTGTGCAGCAGCTCTCCAGTTTGGAATTTCAGCAGCTATCTGGTTACTAGGGTCCAATTTAACCTAGCTACTAGGCAGCGGTTTGAAAAAGAGACAGGAATATGAATAGGGGAAGGCCTAAATAGAAAGAAAAGTAATTACAACAATAACAAAACTGTAGCCTCACAGAGCAATAGTTTTTTGGCTGTCGGGGTCAGTTACCCTCATTTAAAAGCTGAAAAGGAAAATTATAAAAAATGAATAGAAAACAACAAGTCTTTTTATAACATATTAAACAACTAAGATTTATGTGCACATATATTATACAAGACACTGCCGAGTGTCTGTCTATACAGCAACTTGCTGCCCACCAACATACTTTGACTAACTTGGCTTACCTGATACCATATAGTGAAAGTATGTCTGTAAAATAAAATATACATATTTTTATACACCTAAGCCCAACTAAATGAACTCATGTCATAAAGGGGGTATATTTTCCTTTAAGTGACACATACTTGTACTTACTTGTATGGTGGGTGTTGCATAGATTCTGTGAAAAGCAGGAGGACTTTTCCCTAAGCCTAACTGAATGAGCTTATGTCAAATGGGGTTACTTTTCTTATTTTAGTGAAAAAGCGCAATAGAATATGAATGAAATAAAACTGGCTGCTCTGACAGTGACCCGTAACCAGCATGCTGTCCTGACTTTAGTTTAATAACAGAAAACAATAGAGATAAGATGACCAAAAGGTAAATGTAGCAAGTAAAGTATGTGAGTAAAGTAAAAGCATGAAAGTAAAGCAAACAATCTTGACAAGCAAAAAAAAAAAAAAACAGATACTCTGGATTAATTTTGGTTTAGTTTAATTAAACAATATTACATGGCACGGCATCATTCTGCCATTACTATGTACATCTTACTATATACAGCATATACAGTACGCAAGGAAATAACATAAAATATCAGTAACTGCTTATGGGCAGGAGAAAAGGACAAACTGTAACACTGACAAATTCCGAGGCAAGAGGTTCTCGTGAAATGTCTAATAATAATTGTTCAGGTACAGTTTGATTGCCATTGGCTGATTAGTTGCTCTGGGTTACTAGACCTGATGCAAACTTTGCATCTTATAGTACATTATCCCTTCATGGTCTTTTTTTTTTTGGGGGGGGGGGGGGGGGGGGGGTGTTTAGCATGCTTTTTAAAACGTTTCCATTTCCAACAGAGGTTAGTGAAGCTTATTTAACCCTTTTTGACTTTTTTTAAATGAGCTGACTGAGAACAAGTCCCGGACAGATTTGGCCCTCTGGAGGTGGTTCTCCACTAACGGTGTGCCATTCCCTCTTCCACACAGTTCAAGATTCATCTCTGAAGCAGCCCGTGGATCCCTGCGCAGCATTACTCGACTCAGGAACTTTCCCCAAGATCCATGATTCTTTGGGGTTTTCCTTACATCTCCTACACTGCATGAGAGAGTGTTGCACTGGGGGGATGGAGGCGTACTAGGGGGACACACAGAGATAAGGGAGAGAGAGGCTAAACCCCTGTGCACTGTAGGTCCCAAGTCAGGGGGAAGAGGTGCTGCCCCGGGCCTGCACCGGTACTTGAGAGCCAGTTTATAGATGTAGCGTTCAGCCCTACGTCGTTGCTGGACCACACAAAGTGTAGGAGAAATGGTGGTGATAGGAGGTGGAATCACATTCTCTCGCTGTGTAATATCAAAACAGGAATGGTTCAGAGACAGGCTTGTAAAGTATGAGGACTCGAGGGCACCTAGGAAGAATTTAAAAGATATTATAATATTTACATAGTTATACCATAATGTTGCCAGAGCTCTGCCACAGCAGATTAACCTTTACCTGCTGACATTGGTCTTTGGGCCCCTCCTCTTACATACTGAATATCTTTTCTGCACTCTCCAATGCAATCAGTGGACCTGGGCCTCAGTGAAGAATTCCGGCGTGGTGACATCATGGAAAGGGGAGTGGGATATGATGCCTCGCTGCACAGGGAAGAGCAAGAGGAGGAGATGGAATCTATGTCGCTGGCCTCACAGAACCCTGTAATGGAGAAAGCACCCCTGTGTTACCAACCTTAAACTACTAGCCATATTGCCCATGCATAACTTCTATGACATCAAAGTCTTAACTCAGTGATAATCATCCTTGGTCAAACTGACGGCATTGAATGTTTCAGTTGGTCACGTGAGGCACAAGAGCAGCCATGCCTATTATATAGTTCTAGTTACAGTAAAAAAAAAAAAAAAAAGATACATCTATGCTTGACTGCTTAGGTGTTCAATAAACAGTTGGGATGAGGACCCTGCCCCAAAGAGCTTACAATCTGTTAGGAAAAAGAAACAAAAAGGAGGTGAGGTTAAGGGTATGGTGCTGCAAAGGAAGACTAGCTAAGTGCTTCATCTAGATCATTGATCCCCCAACCTGTGGCTCATGAGCAACATGTTGCTCACCACCACCTTTGATGTTGCTTACTGCCGCTTCAAAGCAGGTGCCTATTTTAGAATTCTTGGTTTGCAGGCAAGTTTTGGTTGCATAAAAACCAAGTGTATTGCCAAACAGCCTCCTGTAGGCTGACAGTCCTTACTGGGGCTACCAAATAGCCAATCACAGCCTTTATTTGGCACCCCAGGAACATTTTTATGCTTGTCTTGCTCCCCAATGCTTAGCATTTGAATGTGGCTCACAGGTAAAAAAAAAAAAAAGGTTGGAGCTGGAGAGAGTATAGAGACGTGCAACTAAACTGGTTAAGGGGATGGAAGATTCAAACTATGAGGTTAGACTATCAAGGTTGGGATTGTTTTCTCTGGAAAAAAGGCGCTTGTGAGGGGACATGATTACTCTGTATTGATTGTTTTTATGGGAAAAAAGAACATCCCCTATCTGCCTATAATCCCCTCTAATGTACTTGACATTAGAGGGGATTATAGGCAGATAGGGGATGTTCTTTTTTCCCATAAAAATAATCAATGCACCAGAGGTCACCCCTTTAGATTGGAGGGACGGAACTTTCATTTGAAGCAGCGTAAGTGGTTTTTAACGGTGAGTTTATGTATGTGAGTGTATAGATTGGTAAGTATAGATTGTGTGTGCTGGGTTTACTTGGAAGGGTTGAACTTGATGGACCTGGTCTTTTTTCAACCCTATGTAACTATGTTTAAGGAGCTCAGAGAAAAGTGTTAGTGTGGGAGCTTCTCCTGCAAGATGGTAAAGCATTCCAGAGGCAGGGTACAATCAGCAAAAAAGGTTTTATGTGCGACTCAGCTGTTTTTGGTGAACTGTATGGGCAGTAGTTTGTCCTGAGCTAAGCACAAAGCCACGAGGGAGTGTGTGTGTGTGTGGGGGGATAAGAGCTGATAATATAGAAAGTTGTGTGTTTGCTACAGAGACCCTACTATATATATATGTTATATAAACATAGCTGGTGTGTAGCCATGGGGGTAGCTATTTAAATTGATATAGGGCTTACTATAGTAGGGTTTCTGATGCTAACAACTTTTAACAGTAGAGGGCAACAGTACATTATATTTTAATTACTTTGATTTTTTTTTTTGTTGCTGCTATTCCTTTAACTCAAATTATGAATCCTGGGAGCTTTAGGAATCTTTTTTTGCAAAGGTCTATTGTTAACTTTTCTGCTACTTCCACATATGCATGATGATATCCCAATTATAAACTGTACCTGAGCTGGGTGTCGACAGGGAATTCCCACTTAGCCTCCTCAAAAAGATGATGTCACTGGTTACCCCAGAGCTACCCAGTCTTAGACGTGGGACCCACGATCCAGATCCAATTCTGTGCAGTCCAGAAGTATCAGGTGGTACCGCAGAGATCAAGTTCTGAAAAGAGAAGAGAATGTTGTAAATCTAGACAGGGCCAATGTAATGCTTGCTTTATTGAAAACATAGGTTTTAGGTCTAGGTTGAAGATCTAGAAAAATGTTAGGTTGAAGAACAAATTAATGACTTTTGAAAAAATAAAAACTATATATGTATGTAACAAATTTTCCCTCACTTACAGTTAAGTGAATTTTTAAATAGTAGTTATAACAGTTTCCCTACAGGGAGCTGCACTGTTGCTGGTAGGTGAGCAAATACCACTTTTTCTTTGGCATCTTTACAAAAGGCTCAGTGGGCAGCAACACAGTGTTAATTAATATGTACTGTTGCCCTGCACTGGTAACATTTATAGTTTATATAAATAAGCTGCTGTGTAGCCATGGGGGCAACCATTTAAGCTGGAAAAAAAGGGCACATGTTACATAGCAGATAACAGATAAAACACCATTGTATTCTACAGAGTTTATCATCTGCTGCGTAACCTGTGCCTTTTCTCCTTTTTTCCGGGTTGAATGGCTGCCCCCGTGGTTACACGCCATTTTTACCAGTGAAGGGCAAACGTATATTATATTTTAATTACTTTGATACATATTCATTTTTTGGTGTTACTTTTCTTTAACTCTTGTAATAGCTGTACCGTAATTGTAGTGTAAGTACTATTAAATCTACTGTAGAAAGTAAATTCCAGTTTAATTACCATGTAATTGTAACTCATTAAGTCGCTACAAAAGCTGCACCTGTAGCCTAAGGCCTGCTCTGCACAGACCATCCATCTCCAGACTACGGGCTAAAAAAAAAATCACATGCTCAGACATGATCAGATTTTGTAGGATCCTCGTAGTGTTGCATGCTGTTGCATGGAGCATCGGATTAAATCTGTCCCACAAACTCTAAAGAAACGCTTGTGGAATTTAGCCCTAACCAGCAGGCGCACACAATGGGAAAAGAAAGCAGGTTTACACTGGATTTTGTTTCCATGGTTTCCAGTTTACACTGCTGGTACCAGAGTATCCAACACTAAAGAGTTAGTTAAAGGAATTCTAAGAGACAAATTGAAATGAACTGCTTGCAAAAAAACTGTATGGAAAGTTTACCCACTGAGGAAACCAATATCACTTGTATAAACAATGTCTGACTATAGGAAATAATGGTATCTAACCTGTGCTATCAGTTGTGTGATGTATCACTGGGGCTAAGCCTGGAAGCAGCTATGGGTGATGAAGACTTTGCCCTGGTGCACAACCTGCAAATACCTACACACCTTGTACAAACACACAGCTCTTATCTAAAGTGAGAAGCCCAAGTGTTTACACCCCCGGGTAAGTAAGGACAAGGTTATTTCCTGCCCATCACTGCTACTGTTAGTATCAGCGGCGTAACTGCGGGGGGTGCAATTGCACCAGGGCCCACAGGAGACGCAATGGCATCTCGACGTGGGCAAATATGTGGAGATGTTTGCCACCCGCACATCAAAAGTAGACTGGGGGAGCTTCCTGAGTGGATGGGGCCTGGGTGCACATTCTGCAGCCAAGCTGGCTATATAGTAATTACATCACTGGTATGGAATATACAATATATCCTTGTAAATGGTGCTTAGTGATATAATTTGTGTCACATCACTCACTGGAAGTTATGTATTGTAAAAATAATATACTCCCTATTGTATAATATGAGGATATTACAAGTGGGGGGTTGCATGAGTTCACAGACTTGTAATAGCCTTATACTTTACAATAAGGAGCTTATTATTCTATATATAAATCTCAGGCCACTCTACTCACCTCTTTGTCCCAGATCCAGTCCTGGTTCCTGCCGCTAACTTCTACCCCAGTCTGGCCCTGTCCCGGTTCTGTTGCCCCCCTTCTCACGCACCCCTGGGTAACACACGGTTCTGCTTTGCTGGTTCTTATCAGGTGGGTCTCCTGGGCTTGGCCAGTTCCATCGTCAGGAAACTCTGCATCCTTGAAAGCCCCTCTTAACACAAAGTGGTCTCTGTCTTCATGGTTCTGCCCCAGTTGAAGTGCCCCTAATCGCGTCAGGTTGTGCTCTATGTCTCGCTGGATGTGTCCCTGCTCATCCCCAACCAGCCCGGGGTCTCCTTGCAGCTCAGACTTGGCTCCCACAGGTCCAAGCTCAGACTTGGCTCCCACAGGTCCAAGCTCAGACTTGGCTCCCACAGGTCCAAGCTCAGACTTGGCTCCCACAGGTCCAAGCTCAGACTTGGCTCCCACAGGTCCAAGCTCAGACTTGGCTCCCACAGGTCCAGCCCATACGGTTTGATTGTGGATAGAACCCCTGGTCTTGCTTCTTGCCCACTGCAATCCATTATCCTCGCCGGTACAGCTCAGGGCCCGCACGACCCGCTCCTCTGCCTCCTGCCTCTGTACGTGCAACTCCCGCAGACTCGCTGCATTCGCTTCCAGCCACCGGCACAGCCACAGCCGCTCGGAGCCATTACACGGAAAGGCTGGGGGAACAGGACCCATCGGAACCCAACCGATCGACCTAATGGCCCATAAGCTGGATTCGGCAGCGGTGCCAGAGCCCAGACAACCGACAGCCCAGTGCTGTAGCAAATGGATGTGAAAGAAGCAACAGGTTCCAGAGAAAGTTCCAATATTCACAGCTGAGACCTCGGATCCGATTAGCCGAAGCTATTGGCTCCCTGGCGTTGCTTTCAGAGCCTCCTGTACAAACAGATTCTAATGTTCAAATGTTGTAGCCTCAGGGTCCCAGCAATGTGAATTCGCACCGCCCCAGCACTCAGGCTACCAACTGGGGTAGGAGGCACAAGTGCCAGTTTGTACAAGCAGCCGCACAGAGAAAGTGCTATCGGACTCTGCAAGGGGGTGGTCGCACCAAGAGCTCAAAGTCCAGGGAGAGAAGGAGGTCAGCAAAGGCCCAGATCTCCCCCCACCCCTGACCAATGAATGAACCAGCCTTATCCAGTGTCTTTGTCCGAGCGCCAGGCGCCTGGAATTTAAATTTCTTTGACATCGCTGCGGGCGGTGCGGGAGTCGGAGCGCCTCACACTGGTGGGTTTGTAGAGAGGGGCGGGGCCAGCGTGTTGCGGCCATTGATAGGTTCGTCCGTGTGCTGCTGTACATAGCTGCGTGAGGGAACAGCGGCAAATCCCAGCATCCTTGTAACCCACTTATAACCATTCAAAACTGAGGAAACCATTTGTTGCCATTAAAAACTCATGTCCAAAAAGTAAAATATATTTAATTACAGAATTACTGTGCTTCCTATGGTAAGATATAAGGAGAGAGGAGCTCCATGGTGACAGAAAATCAGCACCTACCTTAGGCTGCTGCAGCCCCTATGCCACCCCCTCTCTCCAGACGTTGTTATTGTGTTTTCTGTGCAGAGCTGAATTTTTATTTTGAAAGTTGAAGTTACCAGAGTCATGTTTCTGCAGCCCCATAGTACTGGCAATTCTAACCTTGCCTCATGGCAGGAGCAGCCCTGTTATAAATGTACTTGGCTGAAGGTTAAGCACTTTCATACAAGTCATGAAACACCTCATATTCACCTATTTGATGCGAACTTGTATGTGCTGTGGGGTACCCAAGGCACTCTTGTTTTTGTCTCTTCTGTTGTGAATAGTGAGTGTGACACAATTATTTGTAGCTAAGGGCCAATTTTGGAGCACAGTAGGGGTGACAACATCTGTCACAGGCATAATTTTTCCTCTCCATGCAAATAAGAGTCTGGTGAAAGGAAAGGGTTTCTTGACCATTTGTTGCATTTTTGCTCCAAAATCTCCACGTGCCTGCACACAAGCTCACACTGGGTCAGTTCAGCTACACGAATACAGGATGATAGTGAAGAAAAGCCAATCCTCAATCCTGTGTGCCATTAGACTTAGGGCAAAAACACGTGGTGAATAGTAGCCACGACTTCTAGTCACGATGACTTATCCTCCTTAGGTTCTTATACAAGTTGCTACCAATCACCACGTGTGTCTTTACCCTTAGGGTTATGACACACGGTGCTACAAAATGCTAGAAAATACCCTGCCATAGACAATATTGAGAATTGTCTCTGATAAAACACACATAGAGACAGTTATCAGTATTGTTTTTTGTAGCCACAGAGAAGTAGCTGGCTACAAGTAGCTCTGGGTTGGGAGATACGTGTTGATCTAACAATCCAGTGTACACATAGGTAGGCTTCAACGCTGTTTATTGGTCACACCAGACATGAATACACTCTTTGTATGGGGACTTCTACAGTGAACAAGGACCACCACACTGATCAGTTTGAGGGTAAAGGTGGCCATACATGTTCAGAAATCAATGATACATTTAAGTGCAACAATCAAGACTGAAATTGTAGAATAAAGCAGTAAAAATAACAATCGGAGGATGTTCAGAACATGAAATAGTTGGCAGACTCCGTTGGTATGAAAGTGACTTCCATTTTAGGTCCCCCAAGGATATTGTCAGATACACAATACATGCACAGATTTTATCGTTATCCGACCATAATTTTCTAACCTTTCCAATAGATGAAACAACCGATCGCCACAGTACAAAAATTATCGGGAAGATAATTCTGAGCCCCCATACGGTCCGAAAATTGTATGAAACTAGGTTTCCTAGTTTGGTGTGATTTTATTGGTTCGTGTATGGCAGGTAGTTTTCCCTGGCCCCAAGCATGAAAAGGGCCCATAGAAGGAGAGTCTGATAAAGTACAAATTATGTTATACTGTGTGTTAGATTTAATTGTGCGCCCCATCTGCATGGGGGACGGGCTTGCAATTTGTCCCCAGCTTGCTAGGTGCAGAACTAAGAGGTCAGTAATCCCACCTGACACCAGCCAAAGGCCTGTGAAGTCAAATCCTCCAAGCCTCCTAAATACATTCTCAAGTTTCAAGTTTTACTGTCATATACAAATAACAATGATGCATCATTACTGTAATGAAATTTTTTTGACCCGTGTTCCTCCCAACTTTACATAGACAAAAAAAAAAAAATACAAATATTAAATATAATAAAAGTGAGCAATAAAAGTAAAAGTATTTACAATAAAAAAAATGCAATGAAATATTTGAAATTGTGCAGTGAGGATTTAAAGTGGTTTTGCTTCATAGGAGGTGAGAACATTGCAGGTTTAAAAAAAAATAGAAAATAACACAACAAACATAAGAAAAAAGCAAAGTTGAGGAGGACACTGAGCAATGGCTGCCATCCTCACCAGCACCATCATGCCTCCACAAAGCTCCATGAAATATTTTTTTCACCTTTTTTTAACCTTAATTTTGTTACTTTCTTTCTGTTCTAGGCTGGATGGTGCCAACAGCTCCCTCTCTGCAGTGGCTTCTACAAACTCGATAATTTTCTGGGGCACCTTAAGACTGATGCCCCTGCTGGTAAGCACTGACAGTGGGTACCCTTTATATCAGTGATCCCCAACCAGTGGTTTGTGAGCAACATGTTGCTCTCCAACCCCTTGGATGTTGCTCTCAGTGGCCTCAAAGCAGGTGCTTATTTTTGAATTCCTGGCCTGGAGTCAAGTTTTGGTTGCATAAAAACCAGATGTAATGTCAAACAGAGCCTTCTATAGGCTGCCAGTCCACATAGGGGCTACCAAATAGCCAATAACAGTCCTTATTTGGCACCACTAGGAACATGTTTTATGCTTCTACTTCTCCCCAAGTCTTTTTACATTTGAATGTGGCTCACAGGTAAAAAAAAAGTTTGGGGATCCCTGCTTTATATATTATCATATGTATGCTTTTCTGCCCTGAGACCCCAACAACTCACTATCTAGCATTGATTGTGTTAACCCATGCCACCAGCCACTGTCCCATGCCCATCCAAAAAGCTTGGCTTCCAGAAGCCATGCTTCATGCCTTTATTCATGTCGGTCAGTGTAGGCTTGGTAAATGAGGCAGAGGTGGGTACGTGAATGACCAGCCCTGATATAATGGATGACTATGAAAAACGTGGTTGCACACGCTCCCCTGGGGCAGGGACTGCCGTGAATGAACAATTTCTGTAAACACGTTGGTTGCTGTATAAATAAAGGATAATAATAAATTGTGTTCCTCTGCTGCATATCGGTGCTAGATGGCCAATATTTACACTTTGAATGACCAATCAGAACAGGCAGCTTTATATAAATTAGCAACACATAACCAGAGTAAACCACATGCTCCATTTAATATGTCAATCACAATAAGTAAATAGCACTTATGGGTAAAACAGGCGCAGAATCTCCTCTAGTGAAGCCTGCAGGAAATATGGGTGACCTTTAGTTGTATACTTACCATGATGCAGAGTAACCCAATATGTTACCCTCCCCACCCCCTCAATGCACAAGTAATCACTGGTGTTTGTTATTAAACCTTCCAAATGGGCCAAATGGTTTTTAGTTTTATTTTGTTTTTTTATGACAGTCTTTGTGAGGAGAGGGCTGTAAAATCTGCTGTCTTCTCATCAGTAAAAAGCAAGCAACTGCCACAAGATAGGGAGCCCTCCTGCCCTCAGACACTTGGCATGTCATTTCTCAGAGATGGCCTGGGGTCAGTTCCACAAAGTATTTTATTATAGTGGGTGCCATCTTGGCAGTTAATTAGAAATCATACAGGGTTCATTAGTTGTGCCAGAAAAGCCCAGGTGATTTGCCACCTACCAACCTGAAAATTTTATAAGCAACTAAACACTGGAAACTGTCAGTCTGGTACTGGAAACTGTCCAATGTTTTCTCTCAATTCAAGCCCTCCTTTCAGGTCCAGCATATGGTCAGGGGCGAGGGAGACCCTGGTGCAGGCCACGTTAAGGCACAGGCATTCACGTAATGAGCAAGTGCTGCAATGTGTGCATGTGTGTGACGTACAGTAGGTGAGTGATTTACATTCACTGCTCCTATGTCAGGCGCATGTGCATAGTAAGTGAGTAGGGAGATCACTTATTATGTGGATGTGCGCCAACCGACATGGCCAGCTGAACCAATAGCTCCCTCTCTGTGCGGGTAGCCCAGCACTGATGGGGGGAGTATTTTTTTTTAAAAAAACTATTGTTTCCCCCAACTAGAGTGCGAGCTGAATAACAAGGGGATCTTTCAATGCCAAACAAGGGGATCTTTCAATGTATGGCCGACTTTAGTCTAATGTCGCTCCCTTCCTCTCCAGTACTGACTGGCATGGCATCTGCCTATAAGTAAAATATACAGATTGTTACATGCTGTGTTTCGATCACTGGGAATAGTGGCCATGATCAAAGCTCTTCTGTTTGCATCATATTGCTTTTCATGTTCCTATTCGAATGTATGGGAAACAGTCTGGGGAAAGCAGTGTCTCTCTGAACACACAAGTAGCTGTTACAGTATGTTGATACACTGCTTATCTCTCTATCTTTATTACATAGCCCAAGAGAAGGAGACTCCTTTTCGCTGACACAATGCGTCTCTAGGCTAATTGTAGTACCAAAGGCAAGAGTAACCACAACATAGTTTGTGGCCTTTCAGTAACAGAACAGCACTAACCAACCAATTTACATCAAAGTTAAAGAGCAGTTTGTTGTTTAGTAATATTAAAGGGCAAGTTAAACCCTCCAAGCATGAGGCATAAGTTTTTTATACTGTTCCTCAGGTAGTCAATAAGCAAAGGTTTTCATATTGGCTTGCACCACTATACACATGCTACATACAATAATGAGCTGAGGAACGTAGTTTAGGAATTGCTCAGAAGTAATAATTGCCCAAACTGCAGGCCCAACATCACTGTAATTTTGTGCACAGCAATTTTCTTATTTGTATCAAAAGGCCATTTCACTGACCAGCTAAAGATTGAAGACTACCTCTTGGAGCATTCGCATAACATCTGGCAGAACAATTAGTAGTTCTTTCTTTAAAATGCTGCCTTTAAGTGTCCAATATTGGGTTGGTCAGGACAACCACTGGTTCCACCGATATGCAGCCGCTGGGTCTGCTGGTGTTGCACCTTTAGCAACAGCTAGTGGGTATGTTCTGCTAAGACAGCTGGGCCCAGACAGACAGGATGGACTGGGTGGACTAAATTTTAAGAATAGGATATAAAGCAGGGCCCTGGAGCTCTATATTAGTTTTTACCAATGTCCATTGATAAATTATACAGTAATGTACATTTTATGGTCCCTCTAACTCAGCATTGTAAAGAGTCATTTGGTATTGCTGGCCCAAACATGGCCTTTATTAGTTCAGGCAGTCACTCAGGTTATAACTAGGTTGGTTTGCAGCCTACAAAGCATATCAGGAGTTGCTTTTAATAGAGGGGGGTTTAAGCCTTATCAGCAGGTTGATGTCACTCAACATCAGTCTGTTGCCTTAATGCCTCTCCCTCCCCCACAGGTCTCAGAAAACAAAAGAAATCAGTGGGGTGTAATGAGAGGAGATAAAAGCAGAGCTGTCCCACTCTCTGATAACAGCAGATGGTAGGAGGCTGCTTATATGCTAATAATTTAGTGTCAGCAGGTACATAGCAGGTAGTAGAATTCAGTAAGTATCTAAGTGTGTATGTATAAAGCTTCTACATTTTCATTCAGTATATGAACATTTTTGTGCATGCCTAATGGAAAACTTTGTAAGAGAGGGAGCAATAAAAAGGCTAGAGGGCCTTTGTGCAGTTTGCAACTTTCTATTGTATGGGCATGTTTTTTTCTCAGTCCCCCCCAGCAAGCCCAAGGCAGTTACACAGACTTCCTTGCTTGGCATCATTGTTTAAATATAATAAACCCACTGCAATGAAGGCAATGGCAGAACCACCATTAGTGTAAGTGGTGATAAGCTGGGGCCTGGACACCATTAGGGACCCATTATTAGTTAAAACAAAATCGTTTTTGCAGGAATTCTCCATCAAGGGGCCTAGGTATGAGGGTTTTCTTTTTTACGGAGGTAGTTGCACTACAAGTTGCTACATACCATAAGTAGGCAATGGCCTGGCTACTTCAGGGGTGTTGGAAGGTTGTAGCTTGTCTGCTGGTGAGATTGCAATCCTCTATTGTTGTGATTAACTAAAGTGCTCCATGATTCACAGAAATAAGGCGGCCATACACAGTCCATTCCATTACACTTTCAACACCAATTCACCCACTGGTCAAATAAAAAGATAGCAACATGGTTTGGCCACTTTTCTGTTGGGACAGCAGGAACTGGATGACACAGTGCTTCAGGAGATGACATTTTCAAATCTGCCCAAACTAACCAATATCCACGGTACATGGATATCAGTTAGGATTGTAGGCCACCATACAGGTACCAATAATCATACAAAACAAAGTTATTGGTACATATATGACTAGCTTTAGATGGAGTTATTTGGGTTGACTTTCATGCAGAGTTTTTTAGTAGTCCAAACAGCCTAACAGCCAACAGCTTGAAATTGCAGATTGCAGTTTATACCAAAAGGGAATTACTAGCCACTGAGTGTGCAATCCATACAATAAACTAGCAATCTGAGCTAAATAATATTTTGATAAGACAATTTTGTACCTGTAAGGGCAATGGCAGAGGGGTTGATTCAGGGCAGTAATGAGCTCCACAATGCACAGACAAGTCAGAGAAATCTGCAGCCTGCAGCATATTTGCTAGTGATAATTGTGTTCATGTTAGGCATAGAAATGTGCAAAGTAACTGGGTGGTCTGGGAATTGTAGTCCAAGAATAGCTCATGGGATGTAGGTCAGCTGTTGGGGGTGCTGGTAATTGATGGTTAGTGATGGTAACTGTAGTTGAGCAATAGCTCAAGGGCTACTGATTGGACTTGCACAGAGCCCTTATAAACAGAACATAAGAAATGAGGACATTTATATAACTGCTACAGCCGTAAGAAGCCATGTGGATGCTCAGAGCTGTAGATTAGCTTTAAGGACAAAGATTTGGCATCCCTGCCTATTGGCACTATACACATAAACCATCTGCAGTTTGAGGTCATTCTGTCAAGTAATGGGAACTTCAGCAACTAAATGCAAACATGAACAATTTACAAAGTTTAATTATTAGTGCACCATACAAATGGCTTTAGAGGAGCAAATCTGAAAATGCCAATCCTACAGCTCCATAGGAATCAGGACTGGGTCTTGGATTGTGGCAAGTCATAAGGGAGATCAGCAAGGGGCAGGGCAGAGACAAGCTCGCTGCTGGAAGCTCTGTGTGATCTGAGCAGGGGAAGTAGGTGGGAGGTTTGTCTCCTTTTGTGAGTGTTTTTTCTCTTTTGTGCTTCTTTCTGTCTGGTCTACATCTGTCCAAATGCCTTCTGCACAATGCATTACCCTTTGCCTTGCTCCTTCCCCCCATCTAAATTTAGTCAGAAGGTGATAGCCAGACCTGCTGTATTGACTAAATCTGTGTTCATAGCTGTATAAAGGGTTAACAGTTTCCTTAACATCTTTAGCACTAAGTCTATTGTAAGTGTTATGATGTTATACTGATGATTCTCTGCATTAGCCAACACAATACTCTCCATTAATATATCTAATTACCATTATCTCTTCTTAGTGTAACACTTCACTGTGATTCACAGCTTGGAATTACAAAGGTGTGAACAGTAGTGGTTTCCTTAAGAGATGAGATAAACAGAATCTTCACATCAACTTTTGCTAGGGCACCCCTGAATGATAGCCTACTACAGTGACCAGTGTAGTTGGCCACTTTGTAAGTACCATCAGGGCCAAGATGTTGCCTGCAATCTGGCAAACTGCTCCTTGCAGCTCTAAAATGTATCAGGTTAATGAAATAAGACAGTGGATCAACTTAGTCTTTATGCTTATGGAATGCACTCTTGAGAGTGGAATTCATATTAGCCTAATCCTAGCCCCCCCCAGATGTTGTACCCTAATTAAACCCCTCTCTTTGCTAATATAACAAAGTAATGTCACAAATGGCCTGAAATAATTGCTTTAATTAAACACAGAGACAATAACCCATGATTTAACTGCCGTGCCCCTGATTCTACTAATTAAACACTTATGCATGCTAGGATAACAAGGTTTTGGGATGTACATTGCTGCTTTGGAGCAAAAAATTACTCCTGGGGGGTAGGGATTGTTCACAAAAGTGGACTAATGTAAAAGTGGAGTCAAAAGATTAATGGCTTTGCTGAAATTGGGGAAACATTAAAAACTTATTAAGGGTAAGGGATAACCCCCAAAGAATGTCAGATAGTAGACACTCACCAGAAGACATGTTGGCTTTGGGTGCACAGCCCCAAACCCAGGGAAAGATTTTGAAGTGGTGTGTCACTCGGACACCTGCCTTATTTATTAACTGTACTGGAGACTGGATGGGTGGAAGATTTAATCAGCTGTAAAAATCTCCCATCCAGTCCCCAGTGCAGATGCGGCCAGGGGGCAGCATGACACCCCCAGATTTTTGCAGGCCTTTGTGGCCTGCCCAAACCTACAGCCAAGGGGAGCGGATTAAACCAAATCTATCAGAGACTCACATAAATCTATCAGGACAGCCTATGGCAATTTTTGAAGTTAGTGTAAGTATCCTTGTCAATAGTAACACCATTTTGCTAACATCATATTCAGAAAGGTGGGAGAAAAACTGTCACTTCAATTTGTGGTAAATTTAGTAATAGGTGTTTTTTTGATGGTAAACAAAGTACTAATGGGATCCTCATCCAACTGGATTTTCAAACCTGCCATATATATTTATGGCCAGATATCGATCAGCAATAGCTCCCAAGAGATGCCCATATATGGGTGCCAACTTGGTCTGTAAAGGCCACCTTACACTACTAACTGTGCTTGGGAAATTACAGACAAAAACTGTTTCACCATTTTTTAAAGAGCCCATCCATTCTCTTACTAGCCACAGTCTCCAGACAGATGGCTGAGGTCTCCTCTGGGGGCTTAGCTTGCCTCCACCTTCTCTCACTATCGTAAACTTGGACAATATGAGGATTTGCCCCTCATCTTAAAGTGTCCAATTAAATGTCTTTCTTTAAAGTGTTGTCTTCTGCTGCACAAAGGCAAAGGAACATAATGTCAAAGAGTTTAAAGGAACCCTAATACAATCTTCTTCTTTTGCTAGTTGGATGCACTGTTGCATGTTGGGTAGTGTGTTGCCAATAGCAGGCATTTATGTAGGCAGGTGGATCTAAGTTGGGTAGAAGTCAGTGTTGCTGATGGATACCTGCCTACAAATACAACGGTCTGCCACAGACCTATCATTGCAAGGACATAATGATCACAAAGGTCAGTGAGTGCTAAAAACAAACCTATGCATCTCTCATGTGCAGGTGCCTGACTTGGAGTTAGCCAAGAGACTGAAAGGCTAGAATGACAATGTATAGCCTGGGGCAGTGCTTTCCAGTCCCAGTTTATAGGCCCCATCAACAAGGCAGGTTTTCAGGATATTTGCACTTGGGGCAGGACAGGTGGATATCATTAGCAAATGAAATGTGCATTGTGGATGGGACCTAATCCATGGGGGTGGAAACTGCTGCCTGAGGGTATAGAAAGTATTCCTCCCACAGTTATAAACAAAAACAATTTAAGCACACAAAAAGCAATGTTCTCTAATCTTAACGAGATGTCAAAGGGATAGAACAATCATCACTTTTTGTCTTTCTTTCCTCTAAGGGTAATCTTATTCTGGTTCTTATGTTTGTCCTTTAATCTGAGATACGCAAATTGCATTATGTCGTTTCTGTATATGAAGTCATGTGTTCTCTCATTCTAATGCCATTTAACCTGCATACATGATTCCATCAAGCTCACAACCGGCCCTGCAGACTGTCATTTGCATTAAAGGAAAAATGCTAGGGGTAGGCAGGAAGAAGAGGTATGTGCCTAGCACCCCCATAACAAGCACTGTTGGACCCTAGGCAAGCCCCTCTTCTGCCTTTCCCCTAGTTCCATTAAAACAAATGACAGACTACATGGCCAGGTTCTGGCACTTGTCTGTTGGCTGAATAATACAAACTTTGTAAAGTTCAGTAGAAACACGCTCTATTGTCCCAAATGGTCTGAATGGATCTCATTGGGTTTTGGCTCCCTAATGATTTAAACCAGCAACAATACTCAAGGAAATTGATGACTACCAAAACACTTAATATGCCTGAGACTGCATTTTGTCTGAACTTTTCTAAATCTGCCCGTAACTGTTCAGACCTGTTGTACCTTTGGACTGCAACCAGAGGCCAATGGGCCCATGAGTAAAAGGATTTCCCCCCGTCTTATCAATATCTGGATAAATCTCAGACAGATAGTGATCAGGGGATTTTTCAGTGGTCTATACAAGGCAAAACCAATCAAGAATGAATAGAAAATATATATAGTAGGAAGTACATTTTCATACAATAATGTTATGAAAGTTACCCTTGCCAGCCAGCTGCTTTACTTGAGTTACAGAGAAACCCCACAGCATGTGGCACACCATAAAGGCATTAGGTGCTTGTTTGAGAAAGCAGAAATCAGCATTTACCAGTGCTTCCTGCTTAATGGCAATGCAGTGTGCCACATGGCTGCATAGCTCCCATTCATGGGTACTGGAAGCAGTGACTGGTGGGGAAGGACACGTTGATCACAATGGTTCTCCTTCAGAGGGCTACAGGGATTACATTGTCCCATATTCCATAGACCTTACTTTGGTATTTAACATTGTTTTCATCCACAAAGACACTTAAAGGGGTTGTTCACCTTTAAGTTAACCTTTAGTATGATGTAGAGAGTAAAATTCTAAGACAATTTGCAGTTGGTCTTCTTTTTTTTTTTTTTTTTTTTTTAATTATTTCACTTTTTGTTTAGCAAGTCTCCAGTTTGGAATTTCAGCAGCTATCTGGTTACTAGGGTTCAAATTACCTAAGCAACCATGGAGTGGCTTGAATGAGAGACTAGTATTCAGGAACTGAATAGACAAATAAGTAATAAAAAGTAACAATAAAAACACATAGCCTCACAGAGCAATAGTTTTTTGGCTGCCGGGGTTAGTGACCCCCATCTGAAAGTTGGTAAGAATAAGAAGGCAAATAATTAAAAAAAACTATAAAGAATAAATAATGAAGACCAATTGAGAAGTTGCTTAGAAATGGGCATTCTAAAAATATGAAAAGTTAACTTACAGGTGAACCTCCCCTTTAAATATATACTGATTAGTGACTTGCAGTTATTACCTGATGAGTGTCCTTTCCTGTTTAAGGTATTTACACAAGATAAGGTCTGATTAATTACTCAAATTAAAATCATTAACATTTAAACTGGATTAACAATGACACAATCAGCCAGTGTATGGTGCATCAGCAAATGAGACAGTGAAGGTGAGCGACACATCCTCTTCATTCTAATGTTTTGCATGAACGACAGAATAGCAGCCATGCCATGTACAGCCCCTTATAAGCTCTCTGTCTGTACGGCCATGGGGCAGTATGAAGGAAAGATTACCAGATCCATAAATGGCCTTAACAGTGACTGGTTGCTCTGCACAAGCCCAGAGTACTTTTAATGGCAGCTCTGTGCCACCATATTTATTTCCCATAGCTTCCTTGTGCAGTCTTGGGCTGTTGCTGTTGACATACTTTAAAGATGTAGCAATATCAGCCCAGTGCTCCCATATAAAATTTTCTATTAGATTTATTGGGGTGTGAGTGACAAATTGGCACTTCCATGAATTGACCTTTCAGCGTACTTCAACCAATTGTTTATGAAGCTTTGACAGATGATAAAAGGCACCTGAAAGTGTCAGTTTTGGGTGTTGTGTCATATAGTGAAATATATATGGCAGGTGGTGGCATGGTTAGAGATTCCGCCTTAAGAAATGGCCTGAAGTGAGAGCAGCAATGAAAAGAAAATAAAGTCCACAAAGGGGCATGGACAGGAGGAGACAGAAGGAGAGAGATAACTAACAAACTGCAGAGGATACTGTTGCGATGGTGGGAAAATAAAATAAACTCAGTGGAGGAAAGCATCGGGGGGCCGGGGTGAGAGAGGCACTATAATAATACAACTGTGATGGTGTGACACAGGGCCTGCCCTAAGAATATGCGTCTGCAGCACCTGTTTCTGCGGTTCCAGCTATTCTGTAAATAACATCAGCCGCCATTCATGTACTTCAAGTTCAAACACCCTCTATAAGACCAATCAGATTGCGCCATTCCACAATATTGCAGTGTAAAAGAGAAACTCAGTACGAAGGGGCACATTTATCAAGTTATAGGTTTTAGAACTGTGCATATATTATGCGATTTTTTCGTTAATTTGCACGACTTTTTGTACTTTGCGAAAATTTGTGCGACAAAATCGAATTTGTTGCAATGAGTACGAAAGTTTCCGAAATTCATTCAAGCTTCGGTATTGTGACTTTCCTTGGGCCAGGTTGGAGCTGCAGAGTGCCATTGAGTCCTATGGGAGGTTTCCAAAATCAAGTCAGAAAGGTTTTCGCATTGTTTACTATCATTCGGAAGTTAAAGTTTAGCAGCTAATGCTGGATACATGCCCACCCATCTGACATTGCAGCGTTCCATCCATAAGAGCTCTCTCAGCATTTTACAGATGTAACATCAAGGCAGGTATAGCAGATAGTACATATATAGGGGCCAGAAGAGGAGGTAAAACGGCAAGGTTGGGGGGTCCTAGCCACACACAGGTCTATACTGGGATTCAAAACAGGCCCTGACATTTCAATTACACAAAGGTCCAATAAATAGGGAGTCTATAGCATCTTACAGCAGCCCCTCTGGCATTTCCCAGAATCCACAGATTGCTAGTTTGGGCCTGGGCACATACTCCTTACCCCTTATTGGGGCAATAATCAGGTGGGGCAGATGCAGGAGGTTTAATCAGACCAGTATGCTAAGTCAGCATGCACAAAGTTGATGAGTGGGGGCTAAGGGTATTGCCACATAACGCCTGGGAGGGAATTAGCGGCCACAAATTGAGGGGGATTGCCTTGTCCACTCTTGCAACTTGACTCAGCACTGTATCAACTGGCACACTCAGGGTTTGTACAAAATGCAAAAAGGAGATTTCATTTGAAGTTTTGGTCCCAAACTAGGACCTTTGTCAGGAAAAAAGAAACACACAGAGCCACCAGATAAGTTTTTGTACAAGCAGAATATCCAAGGCTATTGTGATACTATTATCTACAGTTAGTATTAGTGGTTGTATATATATAGTTTATGTATGTGAGTGTATAGATAGGTCAGTATAGGTTGTGTGTGCTGGGTTTACTTGGAGGGGTTGAACTTGATGGACTCTGGTCTTTTTTCAACCCTATGTAACTATGTCACTATCTCTGTTTTGGGACCAAATGTCAAAAAAACCCTCATTTTTTTGTATTTTTTATGTATATATTAATATAAATATATTATATATAATTAGCTAGAAGGATATTTTGATGGCACTCAACGGACTTCTCCTTGTGTGGACCTGTAAATCCTATGAGTTTTACATTCAGTTTAAACTACAGTTAAACTACAGAATATTTACATCTCTTTTTAGCAGAGCTGCCAAAACCCACACTGGGTTTATTATGAATATAATAGCCAAAACACTCCCATAACAATACAAAGGGATAGTGCGTGCTCAGTATTCAATGTAATTAATTAAAAAAACAGAATAATAGAAATGTTCAGCTTTTTTCTTATCTCCCCATTGGTGTAATCCAAAAGCCTGATTATTCTGGAACATTTTAACAGAAGCAATGTCAGTACCAGAAAGTACCCACCCTCATTGCCCCATCCTTGTATTTCTGGGTAGAACTGAATCTACCAGAAGTAGAGCTCACACCAGTGAGAGAAGTGAAGACATTTCTGCAAGAAGGTGTGAGATTTGGGGGGTAAATTACACATTCCTGGAAAGGGGGCCGCCTGATTAAACTGGTCTCAGCTGCTTCTCAGCTATAAAGATATGAGGAGCCAAACAGGCAAATAGAGCTACATGTAATTATACCCAGCAACCTGACACACCAACATAATGTCCATGTCGGGGAACATGAGTCTGAGTCTGGATTTAAATGCAACATCATTCAAGCAGAGAAAATGTCTAGGTAAGGGGAAATGCAACTGTATTTGCACTCTGTATCAGTGGTGTTATGCAGTCGTATATCTGTCATTTCTGACCCATAGCTGACATTTCTGACTTATAGCTGTATATCTATAGCTGTACTGTGTGTGTTTAAGTAAGTGCAATAAACAGTGTACAGAAATGGAGCTCCACCCAAATACTGTTTTTTTGGGGTTTTTTTTGCATAATGAAAGAAGATGAAATTCCAATCAACTTTCAATTTTTAACATTATCTGAAAATGTAATTGGAAGCAGTATTTCTGTTCTTTGGGCCTGTACCTTATCAGCTGATTTCTGCTATAATGTTTCAGGAGTCAGAACCAGGAATGCAGGAAATAAAAGCAGCATAACAAATATTGCTTCCCATAGCAGTTATTTAAAAAAAAAAAAGCTTTTAGTCAATGAAAATGTTTAATTCATGTTGGCAAGTATTAGATTTTCTTATGCAAAAAAAAACACTTTTTGGGTTGAGATCCTCTGCAGAAAAGTGATTGTTTCATTTGCAAAATGTCTATAACGATTTTTTTCTCCCCTACTGTTTATTGCAGACAGCCGAATACATGAGGTAAACAGAGTGAGGAGCCGATTTCCCTACAAGATCCCGGTAAGAGACATTTTCATTAGATATTTTTGGATATAAAATCAAAAAATAACCCACACTGATGTCATTTCCCCGCCCACACTGTGTGTGTGTCATTAAATATATCAGCATCAGTAGTAAAATCTAGCATATCTTCTTAAGAAATACAAAAAAGTGAACTTCTTTAGTACCCAGTAACTAGAAATCTGTATAGAAAATTCTGTGATGTGTCTATTAAGCCATCAGTGCTCTTGTGAATTTTAAGCAAGGTGTAAATAAATGGTGCATTCTGTAATTAGAAAAAGTTACAGAGGCCAAACCAAATGCAATAAACCTATTTCTAGGGTCACTCTAATTTTTTTTTTATGTTTAAGTGTCTTAAGACAATAGTTGAAGGAGCTCCTGTTCATAGTAATACCTGTTTAGTAAGCAATGGTGCCCCCCATTGTCAGCTTGGCTAATAGTAAGCTCATTATCCTTTCTATGGTTCTTGTTGCTTCCCTTTCACTTCTAGGGAGGTTGGTGTACTGTTTTTTAGGCACAGTGTTAATGTAACACAGCCCTTAGGTCAGGGATCCCCAACCCTTTTTTCTCATGAGCCCAGTTCAGATGTAAAAAGTGTTGGTGAGCCACACAAGCATGAAAAAGCTTCCTCGAGGGTGCTAAATAAAGGCAATTTAGTAGCCCCATGTGGACTGCTAACCTGCAGGAGGTTCTGGAACCCATATATTATTATATGTATCTTCTATGAGCGCTCATGGGATAATAGACATATTCTGTATTAGAGGGCTGATTAAAGTCTGGAACCCATTTATTATGATATAATACACGAGAGCCATGCATATCCTGTAAATTATATCCTGATAAACGGAGCTTATTGATTTCTGTCACGACTCACTGAAAGGTGTTATATTAAATAATGTACTACCATTTGTAAAATATAGGGATATTAGAAGTCACCAAGGAGTTCCATGACCTGTATAAAAGCCCTTGACCTTCTGCCTCATGCTTTTATATTGACATGGAACTCCTCAGTGATTAATAATATCCCTATGTTTTACAACAGGGGGTACATTATTCACTATAAAATCGGTGCTTAGTGATTCAATTTCTGTCACATGAATCACTAAAACTTGTGTAATATAATGTACCCACTGTTGTAAAATATGAGGATATTAGATTTAGATCTTAGAATAGGGTTTCTTTTGAGCCTTATTAGCATAATCTAAATTTATAACCAATGACAATAAATAAAATCACACAACATGTAGGTGGGGCTATGATCTCACAAAAGAGGGTTATAGTGCCATAACTTTGTTACACATATGCACAGTGTTTGTGATGGGGGTTCCTGGCAAAAGCTCCAATGTGAGCTGAAATGTTTAAAAAATTTTTGTTGCACAAAGTCCTGTTGATAGTAGTTTTTGTGTTTATATAAATTTTAATTTTCTAGGCTCCTAGGTGTTTGTTATAGTACCCCTGAGCTATGTTCCCTCAAGTGTATGAAAAAAAATGATTTTGTTTGCGCATTTTTAACCCAGTGGGGCATGGACTGATGGCAGTTGTAATGTCTTTAAAGGAGACTTAACATGACTTTGTAAGTTATTAGTTATACCACTGTGTGCATTTGTGCAACGGTGTATCATCTCACATATAAATACCCTTGTAATCTAAACAAGTGAAAAAGGTCACTTGTTTAGATTACAAGGGTATTTATATGTGAGATGATACACCGTTGTTTTATCCTTGATAAAGGTCCTAATGAGGACCGAAATGTTGGTTTTTAAACAATGAGTTTTCAATAAAAATTTTTTTTGAATTTTAAGGGTGTGCCGGCCATGGATTATTTCATACTAATTATATATATATATATATATATATATATATAAATACTAATGTGGAGAGAACAATAGTGTAGAGAGAACAATCACTCTCTCTGCACTAAAATAGCTGACAGGTAAATAAATATATATATAAAAAAATCTGCTACTCCTGGTTAAAAGGACATGTAAAGTCTATTTCACTGGGGGGTGCCCCCACACACCATTCCCTACTCTACTGCTCGTGTGCAGAATGCCCCTCCCCAGTGAAATACATTTTACATGTCCTTTAAAGTGCCACCTGAATGAAGGCTTATTTTATGGCTGAAACAGATTGGCCCTTAGTCCAAGAGTCGGATTCACATTAGGGGCCAGTGTAGATCATCTGGAAGAGGTTGGACTAGATTGTTGCTTTACAGGATTTAAAAGCTATGAATATCTGTCCAATTTCTGAGATGTTTGTGAGGTAGGTTGTCAATTTGGCAATACAGGGCCCAACAGGTTGGACTGATGGTCGCACGAAAGATTGAAAATTGCCAGCTTAGGGCTAACAGCCCATTGGGTTTAGTCTGAGATCTCTGGACATGTGGCCCACCAAAAACTGTTAGCATTGGAAAAATGCAGGCATAGTAAATGCAGAAATGAACCCCTGAGTGTACTCTTCTTGGTCTGTACAGAAGAACACAAATTTGTTATAAAGCTTAGTACAAATTAACACATTTTTACGAAAAGCACTTTACACCTGTACATTATCTCTTTGCATATTAATGTCTCACTCTTGTAATCCTTCTCTCAGGTTATAGTTGAAAGAAGCCCGCAGGAAAAGCGGTTACCTCAGCTTGAGAAAATCAAATTTCTGGTACCCCCTGAAATCACAATGGGGCAGTTTGTCAATACTATCAGGTAAGAGAGAAAGACAGAAGGTAAGAAGAGAATGGGAATTTCATTATCTAGTAAAGGAAACAAATATTACAAATGTAGTCAGTTGGCAGATTTTCAGATATTGTTTTATGTGAAAAAACAAATATGTCCATTAATCATCAAATAAATACATAGAAATTATGAAGGAAGATGTTCAGTCATAAAATAGCTTTCAAGGCAGGGGGTTGTTAACCTACCAATCAGATTCCAAAAGGGTTTCCTTGCTGTACAGGGTGGGTCACAATAATCCAATTTAGTAGTGAAATTCTCTCCTACAAAAATACTCTATATGTGTAGACAATTGTAGTTATTAAAAGGATATATATATATGCAATTAAGTCTCAAGTCACAAAAGTTGACCATAATTAGGTTTATAGGGAAAAGCTTAAGAAACACTGCGTTAAGGGCTAATAAATGTTTTGCCAACTTATACTGCATTCATCAAGAGGAAATGCACTAATTATGATTTGCTATTGAAATTAAACATTATTTTAATACTGACAATGCTTTATTGGAAAGTAACAGTAATACCTTCAAAGTTTGATCCTCACCCCCCCCCCCCTTCCCTCATAGGGACATATTTAGCAAAGAGTGAAGTTAGTCTGCTAGAGTAAAATTCCGCCACTTACCATTCATTTCTATAGCATTTCCAAAGGCAAATTTATCAAAGGGTGAATTTTCACTTTCACTCATTGATAAATGAAAAATAAAAATCCCATAGAAATGGACAGAAAGTGGTAGAATTTCACTCTAGCAAGCTCTAACTTCACTCTTTGATAAATATACTCCATTGGCTGCAGAACTGAGTTTGCCCCACTTTAGCCAGTGGCTATTCTGTATATAAAGTGCAGCAGCTGTAAATATAGAGGGCCTGCAACATGCACCTGCAGTGGGTCCAGACAGGCAGATCTGTGCCTGACCCACACCCCGCTATGTCCCCTACTTGCTACCGGGACCCACCTGCAATGGGTTTAGTTTACAACCAGACATCACTCTGGACAGAGGCAGATCAACCAGGTATAGGGAAAAAATTATTGCTTTGTCAGGGGCGGTGGAAGAGATAACAGGTGCAGTTTACCCAGATACCCTAGCATGGTACCTGCGGACCAGCCACCTGGTTGGTTAGTCAGGAACCTCCTACCCTAAACCCAACAGCTTTGTGGGTATTTCACAGGTACCCAACCCGCTGCAGATCTCTACCTGCAGGTTCTAAAGGCTGATAGGAGGGCAAGGAAAATGTTGGCCATTCAGCATCACTTTAAATCTAAACTTTAAATATTGTATAAGGAAGCATATACCCTGTTATCCTTTATTTGTTTCCCTGTAAATAAACAGTACAACACTTGCGTGTTTGCTGATATGCAGAGAATGCTATTCCCATAAAATTTATGTCTACATATTTAATAGTCTGTAGGAATATATGAAATCTAAAGCCCAATAAGTACTCATTTTCTCCTCCAACCCATGAAACAGGCCCAGACTGGCAATTTGTGGATTCTGGCAAATGCCAGAGGTTCTGCTGTAAGGTTCATAGACAGTGACTATTTATTGGGCTGGTGGGAGGGCAGTTTGGGCCTCTGTGTACTGGAATTACCAGTGCTATTTTGAGTCTCAGTCCAGGCCTGTCATGAAGTCTCTTCAAAGGGGAAAAAAAAGTGATTGTGGTTGTAATTAAGAGCCAGAGACTAATACAGCAGGAAATGGAATGGTATTTGCCTTAATGCTCTTTTCTATACTCTCCCAGGTGCAAGCTCCCATTGCCTCCCTCACATTCCCTGTGCGTTATGGTCAGCGGGCGTCAGGTAGCAAGTTTGGCAATGACCATGTCCCAAGTATACTCTGAGAACCGTGATCAAGATGGATTTCTCTACCTGTCATATATGTCACAGGATGTGTTTGGATGAAGCAGCAGCTGGGAATTTAATAAAGCAGACACAGAAGGGTTAAAGAAGGTCAACATGGCCTCATTTTCATAAGAGTCTACAGAATGTGGAATGAAGGCCACAAAGTGATGCTTTTTGGAACTCTGTCAGATCAGGGGTCACAAACACCCTGAAGAGCGAGTAACAAGACGGAGAGACATTTTAAATATATTAACCACAATCCACATCAGGAGGCTGCACAAATACACACTATAAAAAACACTGCAGTAAACATCATCATCATTCTTGATTAGGCAATGTTTTAGCGTATTCTATTAAAATAACTGTATATATATATATATATATATATATATATATATATATAAATATAGGTTTGATACCAACACAGTTAGGACAATGGAGGTAAGAAAATGAAGATAAAGTG
This sequence comes from Xenopus tropicalis, assembly GCF_000004195.4. Lineage (NCBI taxonomy): Eukaryota > Metazoa > Chordata > Amphibia > Anura > Pipidae > Xenopus > Xenopus tropicalis. The sequence goes on along the minus strand of NC_030680.2, from coordinate 34,595,663 downwards.
GAACCCAGAAGCTCTTTTCCACTTCTACACATTTGGTCTAGGTAGGTCTAGAACCCATACAGAAGAAGCTGTAACTATAGCCTTTTTAATTACATTAAAAAATATATCTTTTTGCTTTTTAGCACCTTTACTGGCATCTCAATGTTATACACATGTATATAATCTTATACATTCAGGTAATCTGTGTCCCTTGCCTTTAAATAAGAACTAAAGCAAATAATAAGGCTGGAAATGCTTTATTTTATATGTTGGGATTCCGGATTAGCCCTACCAGCAGCAATTATAGCACAGCCCTTAAACCAGTTGGATCCATGGCTCCTGAAATATCCACTTTCCACCTTTCTCTTCTGCTTAAACACAGCACATGCTCAGTCTGCTGTCAGTCACCTTCGTTTAGGGACAATCTCATAATGTATAGAGAGAAAGTAATTTGCCAAACCTAACATAAATGAAAGGCTTATTGAATTTATTAAAGATTATTAAACTACAGCCCTTTTTTAAAGGAGAAGTAAAGGTATAATTTGTCCACCTAAAGGGCAATATTGGGCTAATTCAAATATTTAGGGCTTCTTTATTTGGGCCTGGGCAGGAGCATGTGCAGTACAGCAATAAAAGCTTTTTTTTTATTCTGAGTTCCACCAGATTATCAGGAAAGTTGGGGATCACCAACTTTTCTTACTCATGAGCCACAGTCAAATGTAAAAAGACTTGGAGAGCAACACAAGGATGATAAAAATTCATGGAGGAGCCAAATAAGGGCTAAGATTGGCTATTAGGGAGCCTCTATGCACACTATCAGCTTACAGGGGGCTTTATTTGGTAGCAAATCTTGTATTTATTCAACCAAAGCTTGCCCCCAATCAGATATTCATATATAACTACATGTTGCTCACAAACCACTGGTTGGGGATCACTGAGGTAAGTGATTATACTTTTACTCCTCTTTTAAGTTTAGCTGCTCTATAGCACCTTGTGGGGTGTTGCAGACACTAAAACAATAGCCTAACAAGATCAGAACGATAGGGTGCTGTCAAGAACAACTTTGATAGAATGGGCCACTGAACCTTTGAGCTGGTATAGTAAATTCAAAAGACAAATTACAATTTCTTGCCTTATTTGTTTCAGGCCTTACTTTTCTTTTAAAGGGGTAGTTCACCTTTCAAATACCTTTTAGTGTGATGTAGACATTACTATTCTGAGACAATATGCAATTGGGTCTTTATTTTTATGGTATTTCAGTTACTTAGCTTTTTCTTTAACAACTCTCCAGTTTGGTATTTTAGCAGCTATCTGGTTGCTAGGGTCTTAATTACCCCAGCAACCAGGCAGTGGTGTGAATGAGATATAGCAATATGAATAGGAGAGTGCCTGCATATGATGAGATGTAACAATTAAATTGTAGCCTCATAAAACAATATATTTTGGCTGCAGGGGTCAGTGACATATATTTAAAAGCTGGAAAGAGTCTAAAGAAGAAGGTAAATAATTCAAAAACCTTGAAAAATAAATAATGAAAATCAACTGCAAAGTTATTCTATAATTCAGAAATAGTTGTCTTAAAGGGGAACCACCCTTTTAAAGTGGTGTTATGCATTTCCTGCTCTCCAAAAAAAATCAGAGGGCGTAACTCATCAACTAATACTCAACATCTATTAAAGGAACAGTAACACCAAAAAATGAAAGAGCTTTAAAGTAATAAAAATATAATGCACTGTTGCCCTGCACTGGTAAAACTGGTGTGTTTGCTGCAGTAACACTACTATAATTTATATAATAAGCTGCTGTGTAGCCCCAGGGGCAGCCATTCAAGCTGGAAAAAAGGAGAAAAGGCACAGGTTACATAGCAGATAACAGATAAGTTCTGGAGAATACAATAGTCTTTTATCTGTTATCTGCTATGTGCCTGTGCCTTTTCTCCTTTGAATGGCTGCCTCCATGGCTACATAGCAGCTTATTTATATAAATTATAGTAGACTTTCTGAAGTAAACACACAACTTTTACCAGTGCAGGGCAGCAGCACATTATATTTTAGTTACTTTTATACACTTTCATTTTTTGGTGTTACTGTTCCTTTAAGATACAGGGACTCCTTTATATTCTCGTTATTACTTGTTCTGCTACAGGGCTGAGTGTCATCATAGTTGCCCTGTGGAGCATTATAAATATATATAGGTACCAATTATTGTGTTAACTAACTCCCAGTGACACAAGCCTTAAACAGCTGATTTAGAGGGGCAGTCCATCCCAAAATGAACATATAGTATATTTTAATATGATGCAGCCAGTGGTATTTTAAGACACTGTATTATTGGTCTTTCTTCTGTATTTTATTTAGTTAGGTCCCACATCCCTTGAAAGGCAGAAAGGAAAATGAGTAGGACAAAGTATAAAAGATAAGTGATATTATAAAAGTATAGCTAGAAATAGCTAGTCTCATCATAGATCTTTCTGATTGTCAGTGTCCATTGCTGGAGGGCAAATAATTTAACAACCAGAAGAGAATAAAAAAAGACCAACTGGAAACTGTCTCCATCATACTAAAAGTTAATTTTAAGGCAAAACACCCATTTTAAGTGCAACAGTAAAGAAACATACCACAGACTATCAAAAGGCCAGGATTGTATATAACAGTTTAGCACAGAATACAAATTGAACAAAATGTCCAACCTGCAGCTCTTGTTGGACTAGAACTCCCAGCATCCATAAAACTTCCTTTGTTTATTGAGCAATGCTGGACGTTGTAACCAAGCAACATCTGGAGAGCCACGGTTTGAACACGATTACGGTAAAGTGATACTGATAATATAAAGAACTGGACTCCTCGGTTGTGCAGTTAAGTCAAAACTGTATGAATCTTTTAGCTCAGCATGGAGATGGCCTTCTTTCTGTTCTTTTAAGTTTTGAGGGTGGAATTTTTTCAATGTGTATTCCATGTGACACTGTAATCTGTCAGACCTTAGCTGAAAGCCATGACCAGTACATCTCACAACCCTCAAAAATCTAAGAAACGGAAAGAAAATTGCCACCAGGAGCTAAACAGAAACAACCACACAGCCTATTTGTATAAAGAATATAATAGTGCTCTTAGTTTACGGTGTTAGAATAATGTAACAAATATCTAGAATATTCTATGCCATCATTTATTTAAATGTGTAACTCTCAATCTACTCCTTATGAGACACAGCTTAAAGACACACAGTCATACTACTGACTGTATACTTCTGCTTACCATCCCAAAGATTTATATGGTGCTTCAGGGAGCCAGCAGCACCCATTTTTATAAAAACTAGAGACCAACAAAAAAGACTCCTGTTTGTAATCTCAATGAAATGAAATGGCATTCCTTCTTCTGTAATGATTTGTAACATTGGGAACAAAACATTTGTGCAAAGAAAAACATAATGAATAAATTACAATAGTCAAATATGCTTGTATCTGACATACAGTCTGAAGGTTATTATCTCTCAAATGGCCATATTCAGGGCTTGTTTCATTGAACAGAAGCCATCCCCATGTGCCCAGTTACCATTTATAGTTGAAGATGCCAAGCCTTATACAGTCTTCAAGGCAAGTTTGGGGGTGCTGGCTCCATTTCCCCCTTTGGTTTCTTGAGACTTGGTTCAAGCTGGCTATGTGCCTTACGGATGTGCCTGTATAAGTCCCCGCTTTGGGTGTAGCTGCGTAAACAATAACGGCACTCATAGGGACGTTCTCTGGTATGTACAGTGGCATGTCGTCTGAGTGTGTAGGAGCAAGAAAACGTTTTGCCGCATGTTTTGCAGGTGGGAACATCCTCTGGGAATAGGGGAAAACCAGGATGTCCTTCAAAATCCTGTAAATACATGGTCTCTGCGTGGATGGATTGTGGCAGGAGGGTTCCGTAACCAGGATGATGTCCACCTGGAACTGCAATCATGTGATAAGGCAAGTAGCTAGATTCCTCCTCTCCTTCCTCCTCCTCAAAATCATGCCGTTTAAAAGAGCCAGGTCCTCGTTCACATTCCTCGTCAGATATCACAATGGCCTCTACCTTCACTGTAACACCTGATGCTGGGTGCACTTCACTACCAGTGGAGCTGCATGGGCTTGAAGCAGCTGCAGTCTCCATACCAGGCTGTGTTGTGGTGGTCACTGCCAGCTCTGACTTGGCACAATCACCCTCTTCTCTCTGCTTTTCAGCAAGAGAACCAGAGGTTGGCAAGGAATATCTGGATGTACCTGCTACTGCCTGTGTGGTGCCAGCTGACTCAGAGCTTTGTAAAAAGTATCTGGAAAGGCCTGGGGCTGTACTAATGCTGCCTGTAGGCTCCTGAACTTGAGAAGTGTATCTGGGGCGAGCTGGAGCCAACTGCATGCTACCAGTTGGTTCTTGTGTCTGCAAGGATATTCTAGACGTACCGGGTTGCACTGTTGTATTCCCTGCAAACTGTGGACTCTGTACACAGTACCTGGACGTTCCTGGTGTTGCCATTGTGCTAACAGTGGGCTCTGATGTTTGCATGGAATATCTGAAGCTCCCTGAAACGGACAAAGTTGTCCCTGCTTCTGTCTGATTTTCCAGAGACAATCTAGGCAATGACAGCACTTGGTTGTTAATGTGTACAGATTCTTGAGACTGAAGAGAATACCTAGAACCTCCCATCGGGCCCTGTGTGCTTCCTGCTGGTTCTTGCCTCTTTGGAGAGTTTCTAGAGGGTGCTGCCTGTGCATTGGCACAAGTATCCTGGTTTTCTGTAGGATATCTGTGAGTGGGTGGTGTGACTGTACTTTGTGGAGCATCCTGCTGTTGATATTTTATACTCTCTGGGACTGGCTGCTCATTCTCTGTTCTTTTTTGTACCTCAAACCTTGAGGTCCCTGCCACCTCCTGATGACTTACTGTTAATTGCTGCCCATGGCCTCTTGCACTACCTACAACTGAATGTCCACTGCCTGTTCCCTCCTGTATATCAAACCCAGAACTTCCTGCCACTTCTTGTCCACCTTCTACCATTGTAAATGACTCCGTCCTGGAACTCACTGCTATTCTCTGCCCATTTCCTGACAGCTCTTGGGCCTGATAACTTAAACTCCCTGCCACTCTCTGTCCTGTCCCTACAGCCTCTTGTCTGTGGAACCTAGAACTCCCTGCTCCTTCCTGCATCTGGAACACTACATTTCCTGGTACTTTCTGCTCACTTCCTTCTGCTTCTTCACCTTGGCATCTCAGATTCCTTGTTCCACTCTGCCCACACTCCATACCGTGTTGTCCCATCTTTACATCTTCACTTTCTGCTAAATGGTAGGCCGTGGAACTCTCCTCTTCTCGTCGTGTGCTGTCTGCTTCTGCTGGTGCTCGGCCCTGCAACCTCTTTTTGCAGACCCTAACAACCTCATCCATGTGAAGGTAGCTGGCGGCTGCCAGAACATCCTCAGCTGGTGCCTCCTGGAAGCTGAGTCGGCCACAGTACATAAAATTAAGAAGCAGAGAAAATGCTGGTGCTGTAACAATCTGGCTATTTAGGGTGAGGTCCCGTGTATCTGGATGCTCCCTGCATGACATGTGAAAAAAGGGGCTGCAAGAGGCCAGGACAGAGCGGTGAGCCAGAAAGTGGGCAGTACCAACTATCACTTGGCAATCGCACAGAAAACCTTGCAACTGCTGGTCACGTAAACTGTGCAGGATACGGCGACTGTGATCTGGAAACTCCATGACTGAAACAGTAAAGAGAGAAAAACAGCATTACATTTACAGAGCAAGCAGTCAAACACTCTAGTCTTTCAAATTATGCAAGTCATATCTGTAATATTTGCAATAATGGAGTATTGTAGATGATGACAAATGATATTAAATTTATCTGTCCACTTAATAAATAGAAGTTAAAAATACAATAGTTGTTCCCACCTCTGTTTCAGATACAGGCAAACTACTTCACCTCCAGCCTCAGTCCTCTCTTGGTTAATTAAAAGAAATGTCAATAGCAATAGGGTATATTATATACACACTGCGACATCAGCTTCACAATGTCAACATTTCAACTAAAATACAGCATTTCATTTTCGGTCACGTGATCCAGACATCCTCTTTACCTGCACAAAGCAAATCACGAAAACCACGCCCTTGCCGCCAGCCTATTGGTCACTTTCTCTCCGGCCCGTCCCCAATGCTCTGGTTGGCCTGTAGAGTTGGTTGTGGACAGTGGTTGTAGCCAATGCGCAACGTACTAGACAGCGGGATCCCCGGTAGCCTCTAGGTGGGTGTTCAGTTCCGCAGCTCGGTTCCTCTCGATTCTCTACATTACAGTACACTACATTACACACCGAATCCTCGGATTACCCGGAGCCGAGCCGGTTCTGCCACACATCGCTGCCTCACGTCATTTCCTGTTGTGTGACGCCAACAAGCGGGGACATACAATCGCGCCGCCTTTTAAACGAGCTTTATTGTTCCCGGAATAGAGCATATTGGGTACATCGTGCAGCAAAGAAAGTGACTGCGGGGCCACGGAATGTTCTACCATGTAAGTCCAGTGTCTGTTTTATTGCTTTGGGCATGAATTATCACAGGCGGTAAGTGTTTATGTAAGTGTACAGAATCCTATGTGACTTATTGCATCATTTTGTAAGTGTTGCTTGTTTTCTGTGAAGCCCTTTACCTGCGGGTTACTAGGTCGGGTACAGCTGTTGTATGTTCCTGAGGCACTGGCCTGGCCTCCTGGATCCTCCTTATATGCCTTTTTGGACCATAGAGCAAACTGTTTTATGTGCTTGGCCAGTTCACTATAGTACATTCTCGAAGGCCAGACTATAATGTAGTGACTAAAGTACCCCCTGTTGTAAAATATAAGGCTATTATAAGTCACCTAGGACTTCCTTGACCATATTAAAGCAAGAGGCCAAAGGCAGAGTGATGGAACTCCTGGGTGACTTCTAATATCCTTCTATTTATTATAATACACGTGTGAGTCGTGTGACGGAAATAACATCACTAAGCACCAGTTATAAGGATATAACTTACAGGATATTCATGGCTTTTGTGTATTATATAGTGAATTAAGTACCAGGGCTGTGAAATCGGAGTCGAGGAGTCGGAGGCAATTTTGGGTACCTGGAGTCGGAGTCGGCAAGAAATGAACCGACTCCTACTAAATTTAAATGGGAATAAAAAAAATTAAAATAAAGCAAGTTTAAATGTCCCAATTCACAAACAGTCATAATTAATTACTTCTCTGCTATAAGAATAAAGCCCAATGCAGAGCCAGTAGTTCTGTAGTTAAATGACATGTATGTCTCCTTCCTTTCCTTCAATGAATGTATAAAATACATTAGCATATTAAAAACAGAGGAGTCGGAGTCGGAAGTATCAGAAACTGAGGAGTCGGAGTCGGAGAATTTATCTACCAACTCCACAGCCCTTTTAAGTACCCCCTATTCTAAAATATAGGGATATTATAAGTCAAACTGTTTTCCTGTAGTTGGCCAGTTCACTATAGTACATGCTCGAGGGCCAGACTATAATATAGTCACTAAAGTACTAAAGTTTTGGTGTAGCTAGTGGATTATTAGTAATAGCTATTGGTAATTAGCTAATAGCAATTGATATCGAAGAGGACAACATTGGAATGGTCCGATCAGTGTCTATATCAGCCAGTTAGGCCACAGTCATGTGATGCCATTTTCTTCTTGTTTTTTTTTTAATCCTCAGATCTCATTGGAACATGAAATTCTTCTGCACCCTAGATATTTTGGCCCTAACCTTCTCAACACTGTCAAACAGAAACTCTTCACTGAGGTAGAGGGAACATGTACTGGCAAGTAAGTACATATGTATGTAAGTAGTTTTGCATGTATACACTGTATTTATATGCACTAGAACAGTTGTATGTTTTCTCCTGCACATTAGTGCCATTGTACTGCTGAGTGGCGCTATTAGCCCCATAAATTATCTGTTGTCTCCCTGCAAACTTGTTTTCGCCTGCCACCATGCAGAACCCCTTTATGGGCCTGTGTTGTTCTCTAACACAGCTTTTTCCACAATGTCTCAGTAGTTGATGTTGCACTTAAAGGGTGGGCCAGACTCTGACAGTTCGGGGGCATTATTACATTTATCCTACACCTATCAGGACTTTGGTCTGACATCCAAGCCTGATGCCAATGACTGAGCCATTTGGGAAAGGAGCTGTAGCACTGGTCTGCAATGAGGGGCTGTGGGAAGGCAGGGGGGCCACAGTGATAGTGAAACTCTGCGTGTTTCATAAATGCATTTTTAATGTTCCTTTTCGTCTCTTCACAGGTATGGTTTTGTGATTGCAGTGACCACAATCGATAACATTGGTGCTGGGGTGATTCAGCCAGGGAGAGGGTTTGTGCTTTATCCCGTCAAGTACAAGGCCATTGTCTTCCGTCCTTTCAAGGGTGAGGTGGTAGATGCCGTGGTGACCCAGGTTAATAAGGTGAGAGCAGCACAAAGCAGTCATACAGTCTATTAATTTAAATTAGGAGAGCGTCCTCCTGCTGCTGTAAACTAAAATCGCATCATGCCGAGGGGAAACTAGAAGTTGGTAATGTAGACTGGAATTTTACACAACTTTTCTGTCCCAGTAGCATTTGTTGAAACATTAAAGGAAGAGTAACACTAAATTAAAGTACTTAAAATATAATGTGCTGTTGTCCTGCACTGGTAAGTCTGGTGTGTTTGCTTCAGGAAAGCTACTATAGTTATATTAATATATAAATAAGCTGCTGTGTAGCCATGGGGCAGCCATTCAAAGGAGAAAAGGCTTAGCTTACATAGCAGATAGCATATAAGCTCTCTAGCATATAAAGGTGTTCTACATTGCCTAACTGTTACCCCATGCCATTTATCCCTATTTCAATTGCCTCCATTGATACACAGCAACTTGTCTATATAAACTAGAGCAGTCTTTCTGAAGAAAACAGATTAGTGATACTAGTGCAGGGAAACAGTACATTATATTTTAATTACTTTAAAACACATTCATTTTTTTGGTGTTACTGTTCCTTGAACAGCAAATAGCAGTACCATGTCGCCATTCGCTTTTGCTTTGCCTGCAGATTTCATGAATTAGGATGCTAATATTTGTGGTGGATCAGCAGCAGGGATGTAGGTTGGCCTGAATGAATGAATGATTCAGGGATACTCAATGCACTTAACCTCTTATTTGCTTGGTCCCTGCAGGTTGGATTATTCACTGAAATTGGTCCAATGTCCTGCTTCATATCAAGACATGTGAGTTATTTTTACTTGGTTATATTGTCTACTATTGTGACCGCAAGCGTGATTCAGGGTGCTTTGTTACTCTGTTGCAGTGGACATGGGTCATGCTATTGTCGCTCAAAAGTGTGGCAATAAACGTTTTAAGTGGCAGTAGTCTGACCCTTGTGTTTACCCGCTGCTCCAGGTGACAGGTCATAGAAATTTGGGTTATAAGGAGTTTTTTTGTCATCTATTCCCAAACTGGTAATCACTTGGGTGTATGTACATCCTGAATTGCCCTGTCTGCCATTACCCTTAAATAGGTCACTGCTATTTGGAGAGATGCTTCATTTTAAAAGTCTTTTACTTGAAATATCAGCAATGGCATTGGGCGCTTCTCTTTGTACCTACCTAGTGTAAAAGTGATCATCAGCCCATCAGTAGATCTGTTGCTAGTGATGTATGTTTTTTTATTATTTTTCTAATCTAACATTGTTTCTTTTTCTTAGTCAATCCCATCTGAGATGGAATTTGACCCAAATTCCAATCCACCATGTTATAAGACCGTAGATGAGGTAATTTAAAACATTGTGATATGAATGTTATTGGCTAGAGTTTTGTAACTTTATGTTTTAGTTAGGGACACGTGTTGCCATCTCACAGTCCTTACTCCATTACTTGGGATGCATCTGGATTTGGATCAGCTGAACACTTTGGATTTGGCAGACTTTTGCGAAAACTGTTCAAATTTGTTTGGATCCTTATGTGACTTTATCCATTACTTGTCATTTCATTCCATAACCCTCTGCTCCCTCTCCTGATGCCAGAATCAGAAGGTTGTACTACTTGTATTTATATTTGAGCCTTAGTATGTATATATCATCTTTTTTTAGATCACTTGCCTAGATTCCTGATGAAAAGCACCCACAAATTCAGATAGTAGCAAAAGGGACAGTGCCCAAGAGTGCTTATAGACTGCATCCAGTCACGTGATTTATATTGTATTCCCCTGTGTTAAGCAGAGTTTTTAAAAAGCAGTGTCCATAATTAATATTCCATTTCTTTCATAGGATGTTGTCATTCAACAGGATGATGAGATCCGGCTCAAAATTGTTGGGACCAGAGTGGACAAAAATGACATAGTGAGTACACTGTAAGAGTTAGGGGTGCGGGTTCCAGGCAATGTATTGGTGCTGGGCCCCTAACTTGGGAAAATTGGGGAAGCCCTGCTGTCTCTAGATACAGGAGGGCAGCAGTTTAGATGTCCTGATCTAACAATAACATACACTTTTTTTTTGCCAAGGCCCGGAGGCTCTCTCTAATGGAAAGGGCTGAAACCAAGGGCTGTCTTTCCTTTTAACCAGTGTTTAGCTCTCTTGCCTTCTCTACAGAAGACCCATACCCTCATTTTAATAAAGGCACTAAGTTTGCCCAGTAGAAATAGCCCATAGCAACAAATAAGATGTTAGCATTTACTCATCACCTGTTTAAAAGCAATCTGACTGGTTGCTATGGTTACTGCTCCTGCCTCTCTTTACATAACCCCATTAATCTATAACATATCCTTGCAGTGGTAAATGCCAACCTTGCAGAGTATAGATTTGCAGGTCTTTCAATGCATGTGTGCTATATTCTAATGTAATTGTGTGTTTTCAGCATTGTCTTACACTGTTTGTGAGGGATGGCAGAGCTACAAATACAAACATCTGTGATATACTTGGTAGTAAATATAGGCTGATTATCTGTTTTCTTACAGTTTGCGATTGGCTCTCTAATGGATGATTATCTTGGTGAGTACCATTTGAGCTCAGTGACGTTGATTGCCTTTCACATTAGAATGTTGACATTCACCCTTAAAGAAGCCAGGGCGGGCATAACTTTAGTTGGGACTTGGTGTGGGGTGATTGGGGACATAGCCAGGTGGTCAGTGCTATATAGTAACACTTAATAGAAGGGAAAAATATGGCTTTTCTTAAAACCTCTATATAGTGCTATGTCTGTGCTTAGAGTACGTATACCAACGCTGGACACAACACCTGGAAATAAATGTTCGCAAGCTAAAAGTCATATTTGGTTAGTCATTTGCATTTACTTAGTTTGAGCTGTGGATTTAGACTATTCCAAAATTTATATTTCTCACATTCGATAGTATTATTTTTCCCAGATTTTCCTAGTTAGCTTTGCACTTTTGCAGTTAAAGGGGTGGTTTGCCTTTAAGTTAACATTTAGTATGTTATAGGATTTTAAGCAACTTTTCATTTGGTCTTCATTTTTTTTTTTCTTTATAGCTTTTTAATTATTTGCTGATTATCTTGACTCATCTTAGCTTTCAATTGGGGGTCACTGACCCCAGCAACCAAAAAAAAAATATTGCTTTGCTAGGCTGTGATTTTATTGTTATTGTTAGTTGTTATTAATTGTCTTTCTATTCAGGTCCTCGCCTCTTTATATTCCTGTCTCTTGCAAACCACTGCCTGGTCGCTAGGGAAAGTTGCACCCTATCAACCAGCTGCTAAAATTCTAAAATGGAGAGCTGCTTAACAAAACATCCAATAGTTCAAAAGCCACAAATAATAAGAAATGAAGACCAATTGCAAATTATCTTAGAATATCGCTCTCTACACACTGCTAAAAGTTAATTTAAAGGTGAACTACCCCTTTAAATGAAACTGTTGGTGTCAACTTTTAATTATAATGTGTGGGAATTGTGCTACCTGGAGACAGCAAGTAAGGCAACAGGTAGCAGGTGTTGGCTGTCACCCTCTGTGCTATAAACACTGCACTCTAGCCTTGGCACCATGCATTTTAGATGCATGCAAAATTGGCTGCAGGGTGGGGGACAGCTTGGTCATGATTAGGTTGAGATGTGGTGCTATGCATAGTTGCTCCCTAGATGCTTCTAGAAGCCAGAAGGCCAGTTACAGTGAGATGGGGTAAACACGGATCCTGCTCAAATTATTCCAGAACTATGGAAATGTTTTTCATTTTATATTTAAGGCTGTAGCGAACAGATCAGCATATTGGTTTCACTCCCTAATTCAATGTTTCTTTTGCTGCAGGTCTGGTGAGCTGATGTGTACCACCCCCTGTCTCTGAAGGAAGATGTGATGTGCTGTCTGGGCATCCATTGTGCTTTTGGTGCCTGGCACACAGTAGGAAAAGGGATCATTTTATGGTGCAGGTCCATGGGCTGTGCTCTCTTACCCCTATGTACATAATTTCCAATTTGTTTTAATAAAATGTTACAAAACATGCCCCTTGTATATTCCTGGCACTGACTAAACAAATAGAGCTGGGTGAAAACCAAACTCTGCTCGCATCATGGCCATTCTAAAGGTGTAGTGCATTGAATGTGGCTGTCGGGGAAGGTTGGGAGTCTAATTCAAAGAAGGTTTAGGATAGGACATCAGTTACACATCATCACTTAATAAAGCAGCCCACTTCAGCACACACTATTTACATTACATTACATTAACATTTATTTATAAAGCGCCAACATATTCCGCAGCGCTGTACAATAAGTAGACAGCTCACGTATATCAAACTGTGGCCCTGAATTAACATAATCATTAAATAGCACTCCTATGAGGGTCTGCTTCCAACTCCTTGAGCTTGGTACCCAAAGCCTTTATCCTGTGTTCATTTCTTGTGTAGCACTTGGCTTTGGTTTGCTGTGTTCGCCCAATGCTGATTCCCTATAAACTTATTTGTGTCTGGATGTTTTAGCACAGGTTTCATAAAAGATGCCCCTACCCTAATGAGATTATGTACCAGGGATGGGCATTGATCATCAGCATTGCAACTACATGAGAAACATGTTTACATGTAAGCAGGCCTGGTTGTTGACCTTAAGGGCTGTGAAAGACGGGGAGATTAGTCGCCCGCGACAAAGGAGATTTGTCGCGGGCGACTAATCTCCCTGAAATGCCATCCCACCAGCTAGAATGTAAATCGCCAGTGGGATGGCATACGTAGCGCGCCGATTTGCCAAAATCATCGAAGTTGCCTTGAGAGGAAACTTTGGCGATTTTGGTGCCGCGTATGCCATCCCACCGCGTGGCGACTAATCTCCCCATCTGCCACGGCCCTAAAGGGAACTTCTAAACACTGTTTCCCCCACCAGAGCTATGAGCTAATAGAGCCTGCTTGCTTATTATTATTTAGTTTTTTTTTTAATGCCCCATGCGAGAGCTTAACCACCCACAAACCAAGGATCAAAAGTGGTATAAATTACCAAAATAATTCCAATTCAGGAATGATTTTTATAGGAAAGTATACATATTTAAAAAACATGAATTTCTCAACCTCACGGAAGAGATATCCATATAGGCAAGTATATCAGCTCTTAACCGGGTTGAGTAAATTTTAAGGCAAAAAGAATACTGGCCAATTTGGTCACTGGATTCCTGCAGGGCCCAGAAACTACTAAATGTTTTTATGGGAAACTATTATGTTATGAGCGACTGGCAATAAAGAACATAATTACACTGTAAAGAACCAAGGCAGTGGCAGACATGCACCAATCTCTCCAAGTTGTGACAGGGGGAAGTAGTTTATCAAGGACTAAGGAAAATGTATCCCATTTGCTTCACATATATTGGGGCTGTGATGCTTTACCATTACATTATGTATTTGTATCCCCTGTGGCAGACATAGGGGCAGTGTGGCAGTGATGGGGGGGAGATAATCCGTTCCCTAAATAAGCCTTATGTTAAGCTCTGGGCAGTGCAGCACAAACCCTCAGTACATCATGCTTTCCTATTGGCACTGGTTATTGAAGAGTAGCACGCATTTCCTCATTCAATGAATAAAGGGGTGGGGGAGCGGAGCCAGATACTACTCAAGGCTGCTAAGATCTGGTGGGTCAGTGGCTTATGGGCACAGAAATTCTGATACCTGCACTGATTGGTAGTTGCTTGTGGCCTACCCCCTGAAAGCATAGCAGCATTTAGTGGCATGGAATGGCAGTATCTGTTTAATGCATGCTGCTTCCACAAAAACAAGCTGTATGGTAGGCCCTTATTATATTTACTTTTAGGTTGTAGCCATTACAGCACACTTTATTACATATAGATTGCTGGGAGTCAAGGAGGGCTACCAGAACTCTTTAATGGACCTATGTGTGCCCACCCCTCTAGTAAACCTGATCAGATTTAATTGATGTCTCATTATCTCCATGTTGGAATAGTAAATAAGGCAACAAACATCTCAGTAGTGCAATGTACAAGCTGTATTAGTTGAGGAGGTTCTTGTTAATCACACTCATTGTAGCCAGGGAACATTTTAAAAGAGGATTGAATTTAAGTCATTTTTTTTTATTATAGTTATATTATTTTTTTATTATATATATATATATATATATATATATATATATATATATATATATATATAATTATATGATCTTTAGTATTCAATTATAGTGGGAGGTTGCAAGTCTTAGGGTTAAGTTAATGAACACTACACACAAGGCATTTTCTTGCACTTATTTAGGTATTAACACTGAGGAGTAAATATTTTGCTTTGGATCTCTGTGTCTGTGACTGTGCAGAGGCAGAAATGTTCAGCTTGCAGCAGAAGTCTATTTGGGGATTCTGGGAGCCCTAATGGAAAGCAATAAATCTTACCGTAGTTTTAAAATCTAAAGTTATGTCATTGGTACTTTTACACCATATCAACAGTTTCCCTTTGGCTTCTCCTACAAATAGAGGAGCATGGGATATATCTGGGCTTGGTGTGACTACAGTTATTATGGATGTTATAGGGATGTATGTGGATCACAATAAAAGCTTTCCTGGCACAAACCCAACTGTTTATTACTAAACCTATGCCTGGCTGCTGCAGCTGTGACACATGGTTTTGGGGTAACACTGATGTAAACAATGTCTTCAACCAGTCAGTTGCATTGTCCCATCCCTAAGCCTGCTTTACCCTCAGGTGATTGGCTGCCTCCTGTCAGATTCTCAGCTTTATAGCTAGAGATCACAGCTCCTTGCCTGCTCTCTGTGTAAGTACATTTTTCAGCTAAATATTACAGCTTTATGGTTATCATTTATGAATAGGGAGGAATTGCACATGTTGTAGCATTATTTATTTAGCAGCAGGCAGAGATTTCTGCACATTCCCTGTGCCACTGACAGTGCTAAAGAGCCAGGATGGCAGTTAATGGCAGTTGGGCAGCAGCTTCATGGATGTAAATATTAAAACATATCAACACAAAAGTGTAGGGATCTGTCATTATCACTTTGATTAGTTGTGTCTGTTTGTCCTTTTGAATTGGCAGTGCCAGATTCTTTAGTCATTTAGGGGGGTGTCTAGCCCACTTCCAAACTCTGTTGGACAATGGTGATCCCCCACTATAAGTGAATACTAAAGATCATATATATGTAGTTTAGTAACAGCTGCAGAATCATTGCCATTGGTGTTTTATAATGTAAACATAGTGAAATAATATGATTAATATATAAATATTACACTTATTATAATCTTCATATTTACATATTATAGTCAGCCAATGCCCTTTCTGGACCCCACACAATAGAGATGGTTGGACCGGCCTCAGTATAAGAGCAGCTCCAAGTGGGCTTCAGCCAAGAACAATTCCCATCAGCCCTTTCTTATTTTCTGCATAGCTCACAACATTTAGCAGTATTTATAGCTAATATTTGAGTGTGAGCTATGGATATTTGGTTTCCCCACTGGGCCCTAGGAGGCCTATTCCAATACTGGCTAAACACACACTAGTATGTGATAGGTCAAGCATTTAGGAGAATTTAAAGGGACGCTATGGTCACGCCATGTCCATGTTCTACAGCCTTTATTTTGCTTCCATATTAGCTGTGAAAGAAACCAATCTCTCTTCTCTATTACAGGAGATACAGTGATGGGTTGCAAGAAGAGTAAAGTCGAGGTAAGGCTGCTCACATTTCCTTTTGCCTATTTACCTGGGATAAAAAATATGGCGGCACTGGCCATGGAGCTCTACGTACATATATGAGACAGCTAATTACACACACACTGTACTGATACACCAAATCCTACGCAATTGGCACTTTCATCCTTAATTAATGGCCACAAAATACATTTTTTCATCCCCTGGATTTTGCAGTATAATGGCAGAATATTTTTTACCACAATTAATATATGAGAAACAATCATCTTAACTGGTGGGGGAGTGTATTATAATTATAACTTAATTTTTTTCCTTCCACAGAACGTAATTCTATCAGTCAAGCATGAAAATGCTTTTGTGGAGATCGTAGAGATCAACGATGTGCGTGACTCTCTGGTGGAGTTTACTGCCACCTTAGAGCTGCCCGACCACCTGGCACAGCCATCGTTCCTAGGTAAGTGTGATCAATACTAAAAGGCACATTTTAATTAGAGTTGCACATCTGGGAAACCAATTTCAGTTCTGATAAGGACCCCACTGCTAGATAATAATTATATATGTGGTGTTTTTATTCTTGTAGAATCTCCACTTCCTGCTGGGTATGAAGAGGACCCTGGCTCTTCCCACAACATCGGAGGGGCCATTCCTCTTCATGAGCCTGAGGGCTCCGAGCCAGCAGAGACTATCCCCAGGGATACAGCCAGCCCCACCAATTTCATCTGGCCTTCATTCGTAAGTACATTGTATGGGTGTGAAATATATACAAACACACACGCGCTTATAATTGTGGATTCTTACTATGCTTTACCTCTGTAGGATGCCAAGGTGGAGGTCCCTGGGATAGTTAATACTTCAGAGGCCCTGGTGAAGATTTGCGTGAAAGCAAATAAATATGTACCACCATACGAGCCACCAGCGATGTCATTTTTATTGGGTAAGTTGGATGATACACTGACTTCTTGAAATTTATGAATTTAATTAATTAATTAATTAATGGTTAATAATATTATTCTTAGTGCATTTATGTGAATTGTATGGACATTTATCTTTCGTTCCAATAGGATACTTATATATTTAAATAGGAGAGTATTTATACTTTTTATAAAGTGTAGGCCTAATATTGTAATATTATAATAAACTGTGTATCATCATGTTGAGACTATATTGTTCCATTTCTGCTTCCGTTTCAGAAGCTCCTGATTGTGATGCTGGCATGTCCAATAACAGCGGACACATTGTTCCCAATCAGGAGGAAGAGTCTGAGCCAATGGAAGATGATAATTCCACCTCTTCCAGTCTTCCATCAGAAGTAAGTAGATTCTACAGATATTATTCTTTATTCTTTGCTTCTCAGTGCTGCACGTATGAAATTCATGCAATGTTTAATCTGTGCATAATATTAATTTGTCCTTTGTTTGCAGCTCAACATCTCTGAATTTGGCTCAGATGTTGCCAATAAAATACAGGGCGCAGAAGGACCATCTACCAGGTATCTGATTTGGGGCATATTCTGTTGTTTTGGTTTAGAATTGTAAGTTGCTTATATATCAAAATATTAATATTGCCTAATTTGCACTTTGTAAAGCTTAATTCTATTATAGTTCCCTTTTCATTAGAGGGTAAGATCAGTAACTGGCCAATACCCTCTGGTGATTGGATGCTATAAAAAGTCACCAAATAAACTGTATATTAGATTATTCTTGTCTGTAAACATGAACAAAACATATATTACATTTTCTTTAATTTATTTTTCAGCCCTGTTGAGCCCGGATCTCCCTCACTTGATCAATTCAACCTGGGTCAAGTGTTGGGAGAAGGAGGATTTGGGAAGGTGAGCGACTCATTGCACAGTTAGGTTTTAGTTACTACTGATTTACCCAGAGTGATTAAACTTTCTGTCTTCTGACTCCAGGTATTCCTAGCCGAGCACAAGAACACCGAAGTGCTATATGCCATCAAGGCCCTAAAAAAAGAACAAGTTTTGAAAAGGGGCAACTTGGACAGGTCAGTGACTAGATTAATACTAGCCATATCTGTGTCATCTTTTCTTGTTATTTTCAGATTTATACGTAGGACAGTTTTCTCTTTTTATATTTAGTATATGTTTTACCTCACATTCCTTTAAATCATTTGCATTTGGTTATTATCTGCTGTATTGCCCTGTGTCTGTTCATAAGGATATGGTGATAATGGGATGACTCCCCATAGTGTCTTCCATGAGAAGGAAATCCTCCAGAGGGTGAGTTCTGCTAACCACCCGTTCCTAGTGTCATTACATGGAACCTTCCAGACGGCGTCACACCTGTTCTACGTCATGGAATATCTACCTGGAGGGGACATGTGTGACTTTATAAGATCAGTGGAACTAGAAGAACCTGACGTCATGTAAGTAGAATGGGAATCACCTTAATTCTCGCACATATCAGCTTATATATAAAAAAAAAAATAAAGTAACTGAATTTTATATTTTCTCTATTCAGGTTTTACACCGCATGCGTTGTCCTTGGCCTGGAGGCATTACACCACCTTGGCATTGTCCATAGGTAAGCATTAATAACACTAAAATCATCTTTATTTCCAGATGGAGCTGGTAACACTACTAAGAACACTGCTAATCTATCTTGTAGCACTGTAATAATTTGCTTGATGTTATTATAAGGATTATATATGTATAACTACTAAACTATTGACTTGGTTTTAATTCAGAGATCTGAAGCTGGAGAATTTGCTGTTGGACCGGGATGGCTACCTTAAGATCGTAGACTTCGGCCTCAGCAAAGACAGTAAGTGTTGCTTATAATTCTGGGGCATACAGGGGATAAGATCAGATTATTAGGTATTGTTATATTTAGATATAGTGTTATATATTAGTGGCATAAACAGATCTGAGTGGGTGTGTAGTTTGAAAGGAAGCAGTTAAGGAAAGTCCCTCATTACTTTACATTAGGGCCCCAGATCTGCAGTTTCCTCACAGTGTTTCTTGTGTTTAAGGATTTGGATACAGCGACCGCACTAACACCATGTGCGGCACAAGAACATACATGGCCCCGGAGATCTATTTGAAACATGGATACGGCATGGCCGTTGACTGGTGGGCCCTAGGAATTACCATTTATGTTATGCTCCTGTATGAGGTAAGCACAATTCCTATATTATCAACTTTCATTGGGGAATCATTGCCATTGGTGTTTTATAATGTGACTAAACATAGTGAAATAATATGATTAATATATAAGTATTACACTTATTATAATCTTCATATTTACAAGCATAACTACCTATACTCTCAGAAATTATATATCATGAACATTAGTATGTTTGGCTTCCCTTTATGATTTATATAAGAAATACCCCCATGGTGCTGTGCTAAGAAATGGTATCTGTATGACCAGCTGCACATGAGAGATGTAGTTCAGTACAGAGCCTGCACTAAGTTGGTATTGCAACAAATCTTTTAGTTGTTTCACTAAAGGAATAATTATTCACTTTCTCAGTTACCATTCAACAACAAGGATCCAGTCGAGCAAATGAATAGCATCCTCTATGATGACATCATATTACCGGAAGACCTATCAGAGGATGCCTGTACTCTAATACAAGAAGTAAGTTGGAAAATTGCTTGTATTTCCTGGGTAGATACTTTCCCAGTAGAATAATAAAATAGACTTAAGAATAAGAATTAAAAACATTAATGACTTAACAAAAATGTTTGATTTCTTTTTGTAGCTGTTAGAGAAAGATCCGGAATTTCGCCTCGGTTCGGGTGACGCCGGGGCTGAAATGATTAAAGAGCACCCCTTCTTTAGAGTAAGTTTCTATTCTATTTATTTTGATTTACAGACAGAAAAGCACTAATGAATATTGATAAATTCTTCATGTTTAATGTAATTTCAGCTTTACTTTTCCGTAGCCTCGTAATGCATTATAATTTCTTTTTCCAGCTATTCTAGTTTTTGGACCAGATACTCATTGTGAAATATCACCTGTCTTTTAGGATATGGACTGGGACCATCTGTTACAGCGAAGAATAACAGCTCCATATGTACTGGGCAACGAAGACCACCTGGAGAGCCGCGAGAACCCTGAATGCCAAGCTCCAGCACTGACACCGCCTGCTGTAAGGATTCCATCAGAGCTGCAAGAGGCATTCAGAGGATTCTGAAAGAACATCAGTTACCGCTGAATGAACATCTGATAAGTAGACGGAATAGATGGGGAGGGTGGAGGGCCAGTCCATATCCATATAAGAAGTCCATTCATATAAAGTGATGCTCAGGTGTCCCACCTCAGTAATCTCTGGCTGAGTAGGCTAATGTAGGAATAGTTTTCTCACACTTTGTAGAATATTCTAAAACCTTACCTGTATAAAAGGCAAGTAAGATCTAGTGGCAAGGTAAGAAACAGTGTATTTAGTTAGTTAGGGATTTTCTTTGCCTAAAATGTTCCTTAGGTTATGGATAGCACTGGGTTGCAGCCAATTGAGGTATTAGTTAACACACAGGGCCCCTAAAAATTTGTGGTGTGTGATGATCATGATAATTCATCTTACCTACTGATGATTTCATCTCTCCTTCTGATGCCACAAAGTTATTTTTTCACTAATGCCTCATAAGCTGCCATTGTTATCTGTATTTCTAGGAAACATTTTAGATTTTACTAGTTTTTTTTAAAGTGATTTTTGCTCGATTTTTTGTTTGCAGTTGTAAAAAGAAAGCAATAGATTGGGCCAGTTTGCATTTCAATACTATATAATATTTGTAGCCTTTTTATTTATTATGGATAGTAAATAGTACTGTGCTGAAGGCATAGCTGAGATGCTTGGAGAGAAACAGGGAACTTGATTGAACTGACAAAGTACTGAGGCTACCTTTATTTCTGGGCAGTAAATATTTTGTTCTTAGCTGCCTAGCGCCACAGCTGCAAAAAGCCGAATGCCTACACGAACAGCGAGCATGATTAGACTTGGCGTCACCTCTTTAGCAAATGCCACAAGCTTTATAGTTGGCATCTCAAATACTCACCTTTCAGAGCAGTGAAGTACAGATGAAACTAAAGGGTCAAAAGATGCTCCACTAAACAGATAAACGTAAGTAAAATATATTTGGGGATAAATTGGGCATTTTTTTTCTCCAGTTATTGCCATTTTGGGGAGAAATTGAAATTTATTTTTTCTTTTTTTCAGGCCAAAGCACAGAGAACTGCGTCCACAATTCTGCATGGAATGGCATCTCCAAATAGCTGCAGGTGTGCACTTTCAAGGAATATATAGTTTGTGGGGGTATTTTACAAGTAAGGGGGATGTTTAGACTGAAAATCTGCTAGGAGTGCACCTAGAGCACTGCCCCAAATTTGGCTATTGCCCCAGTTTTAGGGTGTTTGGTGGGTGTGACTTTAGTTGCATCCATACACGTGTGGTATCATTTTGTTCTGAAGAAGTGGCAGATTGATATTTAACAGGTTTTTTATTTTAGTTTAATATATCTGTAAATTCAGTATATAAGTAGTTAAGTTAAATTTATTGGCACAGTTAACCAATGGAGATTAGTAATGTAGATGTTATACTAAATATGGGGCTCTCACTGTCGGGGGCAGTGAGCATTCCTAATTTGTTAGATTTGGTCTTTGCACACTATTTCCCCCTGCCCTGTAGCAGCAACTGGTTAATTTGCTTTATAAAATATATCATTAAATCACCTAAAATTTCAATTTAATTATCAGGCTCCTTATACCAGCACTTTAGTTGCCCTTTAGATTTAAATCCTTCTTTGATTCTGTTTCTTAGATATGAGACACAGATGTGAGAGAGAGATGTGAGACACAGATGTGAGACAGAGAGTTGCAACAGTCAAAAGAAATCTTATTCCGCGATGAAGATCATAGATTGTATAATGAACATTGTACCAAACACTCATCGGAGTCTGTGTGAAGAAAGAAGCCTGTACCCCACCTGCAAACCCCCACCCACTTTTCCTCCCCTAATAGGCACCATTTCATACATAACTTGTTTGTTCTGCTCACTTTATGTATATTAAAATACAAATAAAAAAATCTTGCTTTTCAAGAATATCATCTGTGTGTTGATTAAAGATCTTGGATGGAAATATTGGCATCGGTCATTGGCCAATGGGAGTCAGAGAGAAGCAATAAGCGACTGATGTGTCTTGTTTGCCTGTTGCTATGGATTCGTGGCTTAGCGCCTGCATATGGGTTGCTCATAAATGAGATTTTATTAATAATGTTCATCTCCCAATAACAAGGCAACACAGAGGGGCCAAAGTATCGGCACGGACTGACACAGAGGGGAGAAGCCAAGATGCTACACTGCAGCTCAGAGTCCAGCAGACGTGCAGTGGGTGAAGGTGGAAGTCAAAAAAAAGGAAAAAGAAATTCATTTCCTAAAAAGATTAACCCCTGCCCTGATATGTTAGTTGAGTGATTTTAATATTGAGCCCAGGGCATAGAGCATAGAGAAAATGTACTCTCAGTGGAGGTGTGACAATTTGCTGGGGAACTATATACACTGTTTTTATGCCTCCATTTTCAGCATTAAACATATGAATAGGATTTGTGCTGAACACTTTTAACCTAATGTTTATTAAGACTTATCTGTGGTTTTAAGAAACTGAAACAACTTGCTAAAATTTGTTTTTACTGCTTTACTTCTTGGTTTTGCAGTCACAGTGGCCCCAAAAATGTTATCTTAAATTGAATTTTAATGTCAATCATTGTTAGTCAGTAGGGCTACTGGGCAGACTGTTCAGTAATGATACCTGCGATGAATGACACCTCCCTGCAAATCCTGACCCAACATCGGAAAATACAAGAAACAGTATAAGAGGATGAAGGAGAGAGGAAGAATAAAGATGTTACATTGGGGGAGAGGACGTATAGATAAGAAGAGGAGAATATATAAAGTGGAAATGGGTCACAGAAAGGAAATGAAGAGAAGAGGGAGGCTGTCTAGTTGTACTGAGTGCTTGGCTTTTTCTGTGGGTGAATAAGCATGGGTTTTATGTATATAATGTACTTGGGATATGGGTATCCCCTGCTTCTCACTGTATATAATGTACTTGGGATATGGGTATCCCCTGCTTCTCACTGTATATAATGTACTTGGGATATGGGTATCCCCTGCTTCTCACTGTATATAATGTACTTGGGATATGGGTATCCCCTGCTTCTCACTGTATATAATGTACTTGGGATATGGGTATCCCCTGCTTCTCACTGTATATAATGTACTTGGGATATGGGTATCCCCTGCTTCTCACTGTATATAATGTACTTGGGAT
This sequence comes from Xenopus tropicalis, assembly GCF_000004195.4. NCBI lineage: Eukaryota > Metazoa > Chordata > Amphibia > Anura > Pipidae > Xenopus > Xenopus tropicalis. The sequence continues at coordinate 34,572,285 of NC_030680.2, read as the reverse complement.
ATGGGTATCCCCTGCTTCTCACTGTATATAATGTACTTGGGATATGGGTATCCCCTGCTTCTCACTGTATATAATATACTTGGGATATGGGTATCCCCTGCTTCTCACTGTATATAATGTACTTGGGATATGGGTATCCCCTGCTTCTATACACCCATACAGACATAGGTCTTAGCTCACAAACAGACCCATACTGACCTATCTATCCACTCACATACAGACCCATACTGACCTATCTATCCACTCACATACAGACCCATACTGACCTCTCTATCCACTCACATACAGACCCATACTGACCTATCTATCCACTCACATACAGACCCATACTGACCTATCTATCCACTCACATACAGACCCACACTGACCTATCTATCCACTCACATACAGACCCATACTGACCTATCTATCCACTCACATACAGACCCATACTGACCTATCTATACACTCACATACAGACCCACACTGACCTATCTATCCACTCACATACAGACCCATACTGACCTATCTATCCACTCACATACAGACCCATGCTGACCTATCTATACACTCACATACAGACCCATACTGACCTATCTATCCACTCACATACAGACCCATACTGACCTATCTATCCACTCACATACAGACCCATACTGACCTATCTATACACTCACATACAGACCCCACACTGACCTATCTATCCACTCACATACAGACCCATACTGACCTATCTATCCACTCACATACAGACCCATACTGACCTATCTATACACTCACATACAGACCCATACTGACCTATCTATACCACTCACATACAGACCCATACTGACCTATCTATCCACTCACATACAGACCCATACTGACCTATCTATCCACTCATATACAGACCCATACTGACCTATCTATCCACTCACATACAGACCCATACTGACCTATCTATACACTCATATACAGACCCATACTGACCTATCTATCCACTCACATACAGACCCATACTGACCTATCTATACACTCACATACAGACCCATACTGACCTATCTATCCACTCACATACAGACCCATACTGACCTATCTATCCACTCACATACAGCCCCATACTGACCTATCTATCCACTCACATACAGACCCACACTGACCTATCTATCCACTCACATACAGACCCATACTGACCTATCTATCCACTCACATACAGCCCCATACTGACCTATCTATACACTCACATACAGACCCACACTGACCTATCTATCCACTCACATACAGACCCATACTGACCTATCTATCCACTCACATACAGACCCACACTAACCTATCTATCCACTCACATACAGACCCATACTGACCTATCTATCCACTCACATACAGACCCATACTGACCTATCTATCCACTCACATACAGACCCATACTGACCTATCTATCCACTCACATACAGACCCATACTGACCTATCTATCCACTCACATACAGACCCACACTGACCTATCTATACACTCACATACAGACCCATACTGACCTATCTATCCACTCACATACAGACCCATACTGACCTATCTATACACTCACATACAGACCCATACTGACCTATCTATACACTCACATACAGACCCATACTGACCTATCTATCCACTCACATACAGACCCACACTGACCTATCTATACACTCACATACAGACCCATACTGACCTATCTATACACTCACATACAGACCCACACTGACCTATCTATCCACTCACATACAGACCCACACTGACCTATCTATACACTCACATACAGACCCATACTGACCTATCTATACACTCACATACAGACCCATACTGACCTATCTATCCACTCACATACAGACCCACACTGACCTATCTATACACTCACATACAGACCCATACTGACCTATCTATACACTCACATACAGACCCATACTGACCTATCTAAAGGGGGCTTTGGTGCGCTGACTTATTTAATTTCCAGCCTTTAGGCCTCAGTGTGCCTACTCCATAGGGCATTGTGCAAATACTTTCAGGCCTCTGTGCCTAAATATGGGGAAAATGCTTCATAATTTTAATAATCATTTGAAATGGCAATGACAATATGGGTCAGTCAAAGAATCTGGTTCCTGAGTGTCTCAGAGGCACTAAGTTGGCCATCGCAGGCCCCTAATTTTGTTGAGAGTAAGGGAGAGAGGTGGCAGTGAGTATAAGCAGGTGAGTAGAGATGCACTCACACACAAATTCTGAATTTAGTGTATTCCTACTGTTACTACAGATTTTATGGTATATTACCTGGAGAGTTATGTATCTTTAATTACAGCTCCTTACCTATTGTACTGTGTGTCGGTTTGGGCTATTAGTAGCATTACTCAATACCATTACTGGAAAGTGATCCACAACAATTTGTTGCCACTAATTTTCCCCTGCAAGTTGCTATGGGCTGAAGAACCCTCAAAGTAATGGAATAAATTCTGCTATTATTGGCTAAAGAAGAACTATGACTGTTACAATAATGTTTCCATGTATCTGTAACCTGGACCTCAAAGAGAGTTTTGTTGGAATATTTTCTGTGTGTTTTGTACGGGCGATAGCATTAAATCCTCCTGAATCCTCTTGTTTCATGCTCCTGTATATATTTTCAGGTGTGTGGAAGAAAGGACAGCGCAAAGCCCCTATGCCTAATCCTAAAACCAGCCTTGGGGGATTCTCCTCTTCAGAGGTAAAGGTACCCAATATTGCCCTGCATGGGTGAAGCAAGCTATAAAAAAAATCCTTCTATTATCAAATTTCATTTTCCAATGTAACATATTCTTATGGCTTTTGTTACAATTATATATAAATGAAAAGAAGGAGTTTGGCTAGGATAGTATGTTACTGTCATTTTTGCTGTACAGCGCTGCATGCACAAGTAGCTCTATATACATAAAAATCTATGTCCAAACACACGTGTATGGAATTCAGTGCATTTAGACCGACAACTATTGCAAAGAAAACCACAAGAGGGTGCTTTTCCCGTTTGTATCAGAAACTGTAAAACTAAGAAATTAGTGTATGGGTATCAGACCTCTTATCCGGAAACCCATTATCCAGAACGTTCCGAATTACGGAAAGGCCGTCTCCCATAGACTCCATTTTAATCAAATAATTCACATTTTTAAAGATGATTTTCTTTTTCTCTTAATAATAAAACAGCACCTTGTAGTTGATCCCAACTAAGATATAATTAATCCTTATTGGAGGCAAAACAATCCTATTGGGTTTAATGATTTTTTAAATAATGTTTTTAGCAGACATTAGGTAGGAGATCCGAATTACAGAAAGATCTCTTACCCAGAAAACCCCAGGTCCCGAGCATTCTGGATAATAGGTCCCATACCTGTATTTGTATTTAGGGATAACGTATAAAAATAAAACTCCTGGGGTTGCTACAGCAATAGAGCTAACGGCTCAGTAACTAAAAGTAAGCACATTTGCTAAGTGTGTTAGTGGGTTTTAATTATCACCTTAGATCCTGTTTTATAGGGACCCCTTTCCCTTTTCTCCAGATGTATGTGAAACAGATCATCTATCCCAAGGTTTGGTAGATATTGGCCCTAAGCAGGGTTTGCTGCTAAGCCAAGTTCCTTCTAGCTATGCTGCTGCTCTCCTCTTTAAGTAGTAAAGAAACCCATTATTTAGGAACAATTTCATTTACTGGTCAAAATTAAAAAGGGAATATTGAGCATCATGACAGCTCTAAATGAACTCTACTGAGCAAGATGTCCTAATTTTGCTGCTGCCATATAAGCTGATGCTACAGGGGTAATTATTACATTCTGATGCTAATTGCACTTGTTTCAGAGCTGCCATGTAGTAACTGTATTAATTACTAATCCTCACATGCTCGCATTCAAGACTTTGCAAGGGCTGCCCCCCTTCTCTGGAATTCGCTCCCACAAACTGTCAGACTTTCTCCCAATCTCTCTGCCTTCAAGAGATCTCTAAAAACACATTTATTCAGAGAAGTTTACCCTAGTCTAGTTTAGCAACACCCTGTGCCACACCTCTCACAACTCTGGTCATGCCCATTCCCACACCTTGTGTCTCAACCCTTTCTCCTTGTAGATTGTAAGCTCTTTTGGGCAGGGCTCTCTTCACCTCTTGTATCGGTTATTGATTGCTTTATATGTTACTCTGTATGTCCAATGTATAAAACCCACTTATTGTACAGCGCTGCGGAATATATTGGTGCTTTATAAATAAATGTTTATGTAATGTAATTCTTATATTGTGACATTTCTATTCTATATATACAGTATATTGTGAGTGGGCCCCTAAGCTCAGTAAGTGACAGCAGCACAGAGCATGTGCAGTGAATCAGCAGAAAACAAGATGGGGGGCTACTGGGGCATCTTTGGGGGCACAGATCATTCCTGCTAAAGGGCTGTGGTTGCCTTGGGCAGTACAGAAGCCCAAAACATAAAGTAAAATATTTTAGCCTACTTCTTTAGTTAAGCTCCAGTTCTCCTTTAAGGTGTGTGCAGCCTTATGCACACATTGCTTTGACTTTTGGATCATTTTTCTATCTTGGCCCTACCTTTTCCCACACCGTAACTGGGATACTCTCAATATTTTTGGCACACTCCAGCCATGCTTTCACGTGATTCTTCTATTGTGCCATGTCCCATACAGGCCAGTGTTATACAAAGCTTGTGACTGCCCCATACCAACAGTGAAGCACAGAGCTGCTATCGCAATTGTAATAATGGATTTCTGGATTAACAGAGAACACGTCACCTTTAAAAACTTGCAGTCAGTGGTGCATTGCAAATAGTGCCCGCTGGTTTTTAGGGGGCCCAGCCGTAGATAAAAAGGTTCAATTAATAACGGTGATGGGTTAGTGCCCAGGGTCAAAGCCGAAGTTAAGCAGAAACCCCTGCCTGCAGTCTGTAATATTCTTGCACACTTGATAAAAGGGCATTTAAAGGCAAATGTATGAAAAGTTAAGGCACAAATTTTATGTTACAGTCAGTCCTGCAGATTGAACCTTTTTATCAATTTTACATGGGTCTCCTTTTTGGTGTTTCTACCCCTGTTGTAGGGTAGTTATAACTCTATAGGGGGGATTCACAAAAGTGTTGGAAAGTACACAGCTCTAGAAAGAAGAGATACAAGGAAGTTACATAACTTAACTTGTTCATTAATGACCTGGAGGTGGGCATAGACAGTACTGTTTCTATTTTTGCTGATGACACAAAAGTTCCATGCAGGATGCTGCCGCTTTGCAGAGCGATTTGACAAAATTGGAAAACTGGGCAGCAAACTAGAAAATGAGGTTCAATGTTGATAAGTGCAAAGTTATGCATTTTGGTAGAAATAATATAAACGCGAACTATCTACTGAATGGTCGGTAGGAGTCACAGTTTGTTGGGTCCTTGCCCTGTTTGAGGACTAGGGTTATAATTGCATTAAAGAATGTATCTGGGAGAGAGTGGGTATCCAGGGGCGCTTCTGCCATGAGGCGAGTTGAGAAACTCGCCTCAGGCGGCAGAAGCGCTCCAGTTACCAGGCGCTCCTGGTAACTTTAAGAGCCGAATTTCCGTTTTTTAAACCGGAAATTCGGCTCTTCTAGTGCAGAGAGCGCAATTGCGCTCTCTGCACTAGCGATCTCACCGCCCCCGGACCCGCTCCTGCACTCAGAAGGTAAGCGCTGGGGAGCGGGGGGGGGGGGTTGTGGCATCCAGGAGCTGTGCAGAATCGCCCCTGTGGGTATCTAGTGCTTCGTTGAATATTTTTGTTAGTGGGGGGGGTGACTTGTTTTTCTAATAGTTTGTACCAAGGTGCAGGTAAGCCGTCTGGTCCAGGAGTTTTGTTAGTTGGTAGTCCGCTAATAACTGCTTCGATTTCTTGTGGAGTGATAGGGGATTCCATAGATTGTCTCTGCTGTCTGGTTAGCTTTGGGTTAGGGATGTTGTCTAGGTATTCCTTCATGCTGTTTTGTGTTGCTGTGTTTTTTTGTGTGTATATTTCTTTGAAATGTGCTGCAAATATGCTGGCTATTTCTTGTGGGTCTGTGGCTAAGTTTCCTTGTGTTCCTTTAATAGCTGGAAAAATAAGCTAACCCTTTGCCATTTTTATCTCCGGTTTCAAAGGTTTTTTGGTTTTGATATAGGAGTTTTTTCTTAGTTAATGTCACATGCTGTAAGTCAAGTTCCCTTTGGGCTGCTACCAATCTAGAGTGTGTTTGTTCTGATTTATTGGTTATAAATTCTGTCTGTGCGTCTTGATAAGTTTGTTCTTTCTGTTTCATCTCTTCTTTATAGGTTTCCCTAAAGGCCCCCATACACGGGCTGATAGAAGCTGCCGATATCAGTCCCCTGGACCGTGTATGGGCAGAAACGAGTGGCCTGGCCGACCGATATCTGGCCTGAAATTGGCCAGATATCCATCGGCCAGGTTAGAAAATCCAGTCGGATCGGGGACCGGATCGGGGACCGCATCGGCTCGTTGATGCGGTCCCCGAACCAACTGCCCATGGCCACAAATGTAATCCGATCGTTTGGCCCCAGGGCCAAACGATCAGATTATTTTTTTTTAAAGCAATTTGCTACCCGATATCGCCCACCTGTAGGTGCATCTTCAAGCGTTGAGATGCGCGCCTCTGCTTCTGTGGTTCGTTCTCTCAGGGTTTGTAGGTCCTGCCGTAGCAGCGACGTATCTATTTTGATTGATTCCAGTTGTGCAGTTGTGCTGGAGTGTGTGTTATTAATTGCTGCCAGTAACTCTGCGTTTGTTGGCTCTGAGGCTCCGAGACTCTGGTTGGACGGCAGGGAGTTAGGTGATGCAGGCCCGGGGCCTTCGTCGTCCGCGTGGTCTGGTTCTGGCTGGGAGGGATGCAGGAATTTATCCAGTTTCTGCGACTGGTCTGCTTTCGCTCTCTAGCTTTGCTTTCCTATCTCTCCTGCCTTAGTTTTCTGGGTTTAGGCGGGTGTCTTTATGTTATTGTGGCGCTCAGGATATTCTGGCCGATGAGGAGCTCGGTGAGGCACATCTACTCATGTCGCCATCTTGGCCACGCCCCCAACAAGCTTCTTTAGTACAACAGGCATATTTTACTATGATCCAGTGGGCAGAAAAAGAAATGAGAAAGAATGGTAACTGTTCTGATGTTTTTCTGTTTAGGAAATACATGGGCAACCTCAGATAACTTTATTTTTTGTCTCTCCCAAAGAGCATCCGCAGAACAGTTCTTTTTTCTGAAAAGTTCTACTGCCTGGATCACATACAGTAAACTGACCAGCAGGTGGCGCAGTTGGTACAGAAATTGGAAATTATATTAGCAGTATACTTGGAATCCTCAAAAAAAAAATAATGTAAATTGGGTGAATGGGGCCAGTAACCACAAGTAGTGCAACACACTCCTTGAGTTTGTGTTTTTATGCATTTAATATTTATTTCTACCACTATTTCCTATATGGTGATATAAATGCTAGATTGGTGGTGCAGTCTAATTGATCGCAAGCATGTTTTCAAGTGTTGCCTGCTTGACCACCACACAAGTGTCTGTTACTAGCCTCTGCATCAGTATCCCCACACACTATGAGTCTTAGAGGTACAAACAACAAACTGCCCCAGCCTCATCTTAAAAATAAAGAATGGAAGAGATGCCATGAGTTTGCTAGAGCCAGCACAGTAGTGCCTTCTGATGTCTGGGTATATCTGAGTCGGTACCAATAAGGTGACCAGTGTTTGTCCTGTATTTTATAAAATGAGTTAGGAAAATGTCGAAGTCGCCCTGAGAGGAACTTCGGCGACTTCTGCAAATCACGGCGCCGGGTATGCCATCCCACTGGCGATTTACATTCTAGCTGGTGGGATGGCACTGCAGGGAGATTAGTCGCCTGCGACACTGATCTCCCCATGTGTCACGGCCCTTAGCAGAGGAAATTCTCAGTATTGTCTGTTATTTGTTTGGTCTAAAGAAATCTGATAGAAATGATTGGAATGTAAACATTAGTACATTTACGGTAAAGGAGAGGTAATCCACCATAAATAGTCTCTAAGTACACAATAGACTTGGCACAGTTTATACGTATAAGGATTAAATACAGTATATGCATTTGTCAACACTCTCAGGCTGCCAAATGTACATTTTCCCTTTGTCTTTTTCTACTTTCCCCTTCACTTCTCTTTATCCGTTTCCTCCTTCTCGCATACTTATTTTCTTTTCTGCATCTGTCCCTCTTACCTTTTGCTCCCCTTCTTCACCGTATACCTCTTTGTTGTCCCCCTTCCTATTTTATTAAATGGCTACATATTGGTGCGTTACTGTAGATTTAGGCATGTAAGCGGGTTAATCTCACCACATGTACATGTGCCAGATATTTTCCTGGGGAATAATAACCTCACTGCTTCTCCTTGGTGCAACACAGAACTGTTCTAGCTTACTAGCCCTGACTGCCATACACCCCTGGGGTGAATTATGACAGGGGGCTAGTCATTTACTTGCTAACCCTTATTCATGGGGTCCATGTTATCTCAGGAATGGTAACTGTAGAGTCTTCTCCTTGGATATTGAGGACTAGTTCTACATCAGGCCCTCAGATCCACCGTCACCTGTTATGGTGGAGTCCAGAAAGGCAACAAGTGAGGGTTAACCCTATTAGTGTCTGTAAATAGGGGCACCTGCATCCCTCGGAATGTTGCAGAGCTCACAGTCCTATAAAATAGTAGCACAAAATATGCTTCTTCCAATCAGCACACAATATGGCAAATGACTTCACACAATGTAAAAATTACTCTTCAATAAGCTGCTGTCATCAACAATTCAAAGAGTGATGAGTGGGCGCTGGGGCAGTGGGGATCAGGCCACACTGGCATCATGTGTAGAACTCAGTGGCCCGCAGTAGCCATCTTGGACCAATTTGTGTTATTGCACATGCTCAGTGAGCTCGGCCTTTGACCCTGTGCCTTTACAGTATATGATCATGGAACTTCTTGATGACTTAATATTCTTATATTTTACAACAGGGGGTACATTATTCACTATAAATAATATAGATATGTATAGTGTGACGTCCTAAGCTCAGAGTGTGCATGCATGGTGTAGTCTGGGGAGGGGGGGGGGTGACAAGTGGGTGCCAGGGGTGGTTGGCCACACTGGAATCACATGCAGAACCCATATTAGGGGTAGGCAGATAGGAGAGGTAAATGCATAGGCCCCTCCTTCCCCCACTGTTGCGCCCTAGGCACTTGACTATTCTGCCTACCCCTAGTTCTGGCCCTGGGTATGGGGCCTAACTCCAGGGCTCCTCACTGGTTGGTGGTGTCACTTTGCTGCCCCCTATCTATGCCCCTCTGGAGACTCTGAGACTCATGCCCATCTCAACCCCTCTGATGGTTGATCTGTAATTCTGTGGTGTCACACAGGTTGATAAATCATGGTGGTGTGACATGCCAAACTGGGCTAGGGTCACATCAGTTTATTTGTAGGCACTGGATGAACAGATACATCTTTATTTGTAGAAAAGGTATTTTCCATCTTATGTGGTTACTTATCCTTTAAAAATACATTTCCATAAGTTCTTAATTTAGCAGCTGTGTCACTTTGTTCTGTACTGTCCACACCTGGACTGGGAAATTCAAATAGGCCCTGGTATTACAACAAAGGCTCAAACAGCCCCCCACCAGCCCACTAAATAGTCACTGTCTATGGCATCTTACAGCAGCCTTCTGGAATTTGCCAGAATCCACATATTACAAGTCCAAACCAGACTGTATTTGAAGCATTTGGTAGCCCTGCCAATCATATCACAGTCAGATATCTCTAATGGCTCTGAAGGGTGCTTCCATGTTTCCAGGGAGCTATAGAGCATCATGGGTATTGATACTGGTGGTGCAAAGTAACATTCACGGTTGGCAGTGCCCAGCAGCATAACTACTAGGAGGCAGAGGGGTGCATGTTTTGCAGGTAGTGTGTTGCAGGGGAAGCGCCAGTTGCAAAATCTGCACCCAGACCCATGTGTTAGTTCCACCTCTGGCACTGTATTTGAGAGGTGTTTCCCTGCACCCATGCCCACATGTTTATGGGGCTGTAGGGCTGACCATTGATTTGCTCACATGTACAAATATAATGAGCCAACATTATGCTTAAGGGTTCTCATTCCCCTAACCTCTCTTGCAGAGATATCAACTTCCAGACACCCAAATTGGTTACCCATAGTATTTACTGCCCACACCCACCTATACTTCTTACTCTATCCTCTTCAGGGTTGATAGGTCTGGGTGCATCTAAATGAGAATCCACTCATGATACTGCCATTCTCACTCATGCAGGATCAGACTGGGGTTTCTGGGGACAACTGGGACTGCAACTGCAACTTCAAGGGCCCTCCCCCCAGGTCTGGCTGTACCCACATTTGCCCCCCCCCCCCCCCCATGAATCATGTACCTTCATTCTCCTAAACTCTGTGGCTATGACCAGGGGAGATGAGAAGGTCTGGGCGGGTGAGTGGGCCTGGGTCAGTGGGGCTCATAAAGGCCAGGGTCCCACCAGCCCATTCCAATACTACTCATGACACAAACCTTTTCACTCCGAAGCACTTTGTACCTCACTTACTGCGCTCAATACAGTACATTTCATCATTGAGCTATGGCTAGTGCTGAATCATATAGTGTGGGGCTGTGTAACTATGAAGGGATTATCTGCCTGAAGACTTTCACTGTACAGCATAGAGATGAGTGAAATGGATATCCTGGTAAATTCCGGTGATGCAATGAAACTCATTAAAGCTGCCTGGGAAACGAAACTGAAAATATCAGCCTGAGCTACTGTTTTCCCCTCCTCCCTCACCTCCCATACTCCCTTAGTCATTTACACAGTGCAGAAAAACAAGACTATTTCAGCTTTATACACAAAGCTCTATGGCCTCATTGTGTTTCATTTCACACAGCACAGGGCCCTGCTTTTCTCTGTATAAGATATTCCATTCCTTACTATAGCAGTCTGCAGATCCATTACTGAACAGCACATTCTCAGCTGAAACGTCTGCACCACAAGCTGCCCCAGTACAGCATATGCCCCATGATACCCCATACCGCAATACCCCATGATGCTAAGCAGGTAGGATTGGAGCTGGGATTCTGGGTTTTTGGAGCCTTACTTGCCAGTTGAAGCATTATTTAAATAACCTGCAGGCATGGCAATAAATGCACCCCCATACAGCCAAAGTGGATTCAATTGACTTTAGCGAAGGTGCAGACCCTTCTATGTATGGCTTTGTGGTGGGTAGGGGGTGTAATACAACAAAAAGAGCAGAGCAAGTGCCCAGTTTTTTTTACCAGGACCCAGTAGGGATACTAACTTGTTTGTAATGTAAATACATGTTAGCAAAACACACTATTACCCCAACGTTTAGCAGACCCCGCTGTGAGGAGGGGGGCATTATGCCATCGCAGATAGGATCTAAATCACTTCACTTGCAATGTTATCCATTTTAGAATCAAAATCCAAATGTGTATTTGCATCTGGATCTGATCCAACCAGAGGCCAGAATTACATTTTCAGTTTCGATTCCTTTCCTGCTGATGAAACCATGTCACACCCAAACTTTAATTTCTGTGGGATTTCCTCCTGTGTTCTGATTTCAACAAAATAACCTGCTATATATAGAGCCTAACTATCTGCTGACGAAACCTCATCACTTTTACTCCTCTGCTCTGTCTGGTTTCAGCCACTGACAATGATTAACTCGTCGGTGCGGTTATACAGCGTGTATATCTGTTATAATAAATAGGGACGTGTGTGGCTTCAGTTCCTTTAGAGGGATTACACATCTTATTTGCAAGTCAGTAAATACTACCGTATTTATATGCCCTTCCATAATTGCAATAGAATAGCATATTGTGTGCACACTCACCCTGTTTTTTATAGTGTATGACTGTGAGCTGCCATATTGCTCATTTTTAATGGTGGGCACAAGGGAAGCTGCATAGATAGATGATAGATAGATAGATAGATAGATAGATAATAGATAGTTTCTCATTTATGACTCTGTAGTTGATGTATAGGTAGAACTCACAATCCCTTAGGGTAAGGTGCTGTATATTAGGACTATGGTACCAATGTCATGTTTGGTACTATATTTTATATACTGAGCTTACTATATCACCACTCAGGGTCAGCAGCCCTATAACAGTACTATAAATGTTCCACAGGAGCTAGCCATCTTGGACCATGTTAGGCCACCTTTTAAGTGTCATTGCACATGCTCAGTGGGATCTGGGTTGCTGAGAAGTTAAGATTAAGGGGCTGTCAGAAATCAAGTGAAATTAAAAAAAAGTTACAAGTATCATAGAGGCTGATGCTACAGGGCATAAAAATCTCAAATATTGGGGAGTGCTAGAGATTATAATTGCTTACCACTAACCCAGGGGAATTTTGGGCCCCCAGGCAGCCTTCTCAATGCCACACCTCCCTCGCCCTACCGCAAACAGAAAAGCAGAGTTGAAGTGGGTTGGGGGGGGGGGGGTCACATGCTCAGTAGAGTAAAATCACAACTTAGTATAATAGAAATAAAACAACCCAAGACAAGAAACAAAGTGGTGACATGGTACTAAGTCCAGACTGGGTTTCAAAATAGGCCCTGGCATTCCAAGTACACAGAAGCCCAAACAGCCCCCACAGGCCCAATAAACAGTGACTGTCTATGGCATCTTACAGCAGCCCCTCTGGCATTTGCCAGAACCCATAGATTGCCAGTCCGGGCCTGCATGGTACTCATTAGAATACTACCCTGAACCAAAGCATTTTTCTTTGGTGTTTGAGGTAAGTGAATATAACCACAGGGGGTGCCTAACAAATTGGTGATCAACCCCTTCCTTTAAATTCTGAGGCAAAACTAGCTGGTTTCTGAGCTGCCATGTAATCTGGATTAGTGAATAATTCGCCTTGTATCTTTTATATTACACTGAGTCTGTATATAAATAAATATACACAATATATACATTGTATATTGTGAGGTCCTAAACTGAGAATGCAGGCAGTGTAACCTATTGAAACTGTGGACCTACACGTAGCTCCAGGGTTCCCACAGCAGGTGAATCAATAGGAGTACCAGACTTGCACCCAGGGAATCAGACACAAAACGTGCACACCACAGAGAGACCACAGACACAACTCCCACTCTGAAAATGCTTAATGCAACATGTACTCAATTTGCAAAATGCAAGTTTAGTTGCATTTTGCAAAAAAATAAGGCCACACAGGTACCCTCCTGGCACCTGTCAATTTCTTTTTCACAGTAAAGAAGATTTAGTTAACACAGTTACACAGTGGGGCTTTCTAAGGAAATCCTGAAAAACGCAGACACAAGTGTAAAGCTTTTGCTGAAACAACGGAAACATATTTGTGTTTCTGCTACTTCCCTAATGGTGTTGCAACATAGAACTCTGATGAACCTTGTGCCAAACCCCACATTAATATAGTGCTGCCTGTGCTTGGCAGGGCACCTATGTACCTCCCCTTCCCACTGACTGACAGGCATAGCCATTCTTTGCCTTGTCCAGTGTTGGACTGGAGTGCCCACCGGGGCTGCCACCTCAGGGGCCCCCCACCCCAGTCGACACACAGGGAGATTGCCTCTCAATGCAACTTCCATGACTTTGGCAAATCGCAGCGCTGTGTATGCCATCCCACCCGCGATTTACATTCTAGCCAGTGGGATGGCATTTCGGGGAGATTAGTCGCCCATGACAAGGGAGATTTGTAGCGCGGCAACTAATCTCCCCGTGTGCCACAGACCTTAAGCTGCAAGTCTCAGTTCCCCCAAGAGACCTGTGTAGCTTATTAGTTACAATTGTTTCTTAGTGCAGGTGTCGAGTATTCTGGGCTCTTTGCCGCAAGCTACTTACCTAATTAAGTTTGTGGAACATTGTACGTTTTTTGGCATTCAGTGCAGGAGATCTAAGGGAAATGAGGGACTTTTCAATAAGAATACGGGACTGCAGGCTGAGCTGTTAAAATTGGGACTGTTGGGAGGTATAGTTTTGCCCCAAGCAAAAGTGTTCTCTGCATGAGCACTAAGATGCACACTCTTGCATTTCTGCCCTTTGGCAAATTGGTGGGTGATTTGTTTGCCAGTGGCTTATATATATATTTTATTTATTTCTATGATCAGTTTCATACAGACTTCTGAAAAAGGGGAAACAAATGAAAACTGACGTGACATCCCAACTGGAAAATCATTATGTTTTCTACCTCACAACTAAGCCACCACAGCTACACCTATGTATAACCAGGCACACCCTAAACCAGGGATCCCCAAGCTTTTTTACCTATGAGCCACATTCAAATTTGAAAAGACTTGGGGAGCAACATAAGCATAATACATGTTTCTGGGGGTGACATTGGCTATATGGAAGCCCCTATATGGACCAGAAGCTCAGAGGTGTTTCTGTTTGGCATTACATCTGGTTTTTATGCAACCAAAACTTGCCCCCAAGCCAATAAATCAAAAATAAGCACCTGTTTGAAGGCCACTGGGAGCAACATCCAAGGAGTTGGAGAGCAAAATGTTGCTCACGAGCCACTGATTGGGGATCACTGCTCTAAACCATGGCCACTTTGGTCTGACCCTTTCCTGCCCCCTAAATTTGTACCACCCTCTCTAAACATAACTGTGAGGGATCAGCAAGAAAGAAATATAAAGTAACATTGGAAAGTTCCATCATTGCAGAGGCAGTGGGGTAGATATGTATAATGCAAGCAATGGGAACTGGTCAAAGTGGCGGATTTGGGTGCTGTTAAAGTGAAAGTAGGACATGATGTGCAAAAGCTCACCATAACCAAGGTACCAGCTGTGCCTAGACTTTGCTCATCAGACCCTAAACTTGACCAGATATAGAAATATAGAAGAGTGCCAATAACTTCTGGTGCCCATGGAATGATGGGACTTCTTCCATGTCTGAACAGGCAAACCAGCTCCCATGTTTATTGAAGGTCAATGTAAAAAAAACATTTTGTCTGTCCCTCAGCAGAAAATGACCATACTGACCATATTGCTTAATGCTTGGCCCCTTCTTCAGCCACTGAAAGCCAAGATGCCTGAATGTGCCATGACATTTTGCAATAGTTCTTTATTTAGCAAGTCATAACAACATACCTTGATGTTACTTATAGCTGTATCTATCGGCCTTTCTCTCCAGCGTTCCATTTCTTGAAAGGGGATTTCTTCTCTCTCCCGCCAGAATGTGTGACCTACTGAAAGGAATGCTACTCAGCCATTCACGCTAAAGGGTGGCGCTCGTGACAGCTAATTTCACCTGACTGACTGAGGTTAATAACAGTGAAGAAACATTTACACAGCATGTATCCTGCAGAAAATGCCACGTAGGATCTCACCCAAGTTACAGCGGCCCACAGTAACATCATTTGAGGGGCCCCCTAACTGTTGCAAATAAGTCATTTTTCATAAACATATACTGAACTGCGTATCAGTCAGTGCCTCATTGGCCCTCAGCAGTCACAGGGTTCCTTAATTCGGAATTCGGTTCCCGTAATTCGGAACTTTCTGGATAACAGGTTTCTGGATAAGGGGTCCCATACCTGTAGTTACTTTTTATTACTTATCTTTCTATTTAGGTCCTCCTCTATACATATTCCTGTCTCTCTTTCAAACCACTGCCTGGTTGCTATGTTAAATAGTACTTTCCATATCATACTAAAAGTTGATATAAAGATGAACAACCCCTTTAAATGACGGTGAAAGGATAATTTACCAAGGGGTGCCAAAATATTACCCACCCCCATTGCATTAAATTGTTACTTTTTTCCATTTTTAGAAAAATAATGCAGTGCAAATCATTGCTAGGGGTGCCTGGAAAAGGTAAGTAAAATGGTGTCATGGCACTTAGTTATTTCCAAGGCCCACTGCATTTCTTTCCCTTCCAGCCTGGAGAAGAATTGGATTTACTGTGGGTGCCTTACATAGTGGTATCCCCCAGTGTATCCTCAGCTTTCATTGCCCTTTAAAGGTATTTCTGAAAAGACACAGAAGGGCATATGGGGACATTTAAGGGCCATAGGAGATTTGTCACCCACAATAAATCTGAGAAATCAGAGCTACCATGGGGCCCCGAGGCCGCCCGTCCACGCGTGTGCTCACCATTTAACTCATATGGAGCATTGGGGAGAGGATGCAATAAAGTATCTGCGTGTCCTCTCCCCATTGCTCGGTATGCGGGCAAAATATTCCAGTGCGGCAGGGCGGCATGCCACCCCTAAATTTCTGCTGCCCTAGGCCCGGACCTTTGTGGCCTTGCCACAAATCTGTTCCTGGGCACAACTAGGTATAAGGTGGGCATGGTGGGGAAGGGGCAGGTGGGTGGCATGGGCCCCAGAGGAGGTTTGAGGACATATGGGGTAGCAGCCCTGTTGGGCCTCCCACACCCCAGTCCAACCCTGATGACACTCAAAGTTTCCCAGCCAGGCAACATGGGGGAACTTTGGAAAAATGAAGCAACAAGGACAAATAGAAAATAAGGGTTTTATTTGATTTCCTTGTGAAACAACAGCTTATGGAATACACAGCACATTTCTTTTCTGCAGTTTAGGAGGGTAGGCAACATACGACCCTTGGAGTGAGCGTGGATCAGGTCTGGCACTTTAGGTGACAAAAAACAAAGGGGGTTGCCTGCTGACTATAATGGTGCTTTATAGAACTTTAGGAAACAGGTGACTTGTGAGAACTGAATTTTCCTTTTGCTTTCAACTAGTTTGTAATGGATAAAGAAGTATGATATTGGAATTTTAATTTTATATAACTGAGCTCAGTGCCTTTGTTTGTATAAAAAAGAGCATTGTATTTGCAATAACAACTAAGTAGAAGGAAGATCAATATCCTGGGTTTATGCCAGTTTGGGAGCTCGCCAGCACAAAAACAGTTCACTCTCGCAGTATTGTTATTTCTTGCTATTAGAGTATGCACTTAATGCTAATCATGCTTATGTATCTAACAGAGGGCTGTCCAACTGGAGGACCACAGGCTGAATGCATTATTACAGCCCCTAGTTTGCTCAAGGGGTCCATAGAGTTCTTTGGATAGCACCATCATTTTAATATAACAACTGTAGAGCAGAGAAGGTATTTTCCCTGCACCTAAAAAAAGTCTCAACATAATAGGGGCACCATAATATTTAATTGTTCGACATCCTTCATATATACATCACAGATGTCTAACCTAGTGGCTTACTAAAATGGGCAGAGGACATACAATTCAAAGTTTACCCGGAGAATTAAACCCCGGGACTGTTAGCTTTAGGGTCCAGTGCACTCTGCTGGTTCCCACCATCTATGCAGGCCTGGACTGGCAATCTGTGGATTCTGGCAAACAGTGGCACAAATACAGAGGAAGCAGGCCCCACGATCACTGGGAGACCCAGGGGACAGGGGGCCCAGACCAATAGGACCTGCTTCCTCTATCCGCCATCCCCTGCAGTACCGTGACTGGCAGGAAGCCAAGGATGCCAGCTAGCGAATGAGCAGGCGAAAAGTAGGGGGCCAGTAGGGGTTAAAGAGTGTGCTCCCTTTCAGTGCCGTGCCCCTACGAAAATTCTTTCGTGGGGGTGGTTTGCCAGCTTAGTCTAGTTATGCCACTGCTTGCAAATACCAGAGGGTTGCTGTAAGATTTAGTGGGCTGTTTGGGTCTCTGTGTACTTGAAAAGCAAGGGCCTATTTTGAATACCAGTCCAGGCCTACATGTTTGGCTGCATTACTTTTATTTCTAGGTTCCACAGCACTGATCAGTGGAAGTTAACAAATGGACCTGGCACAATGCAGATGATCCTGGCTGCAGATGACCACCATGGAACCTGGAAACACAGCCAAAGATATAATGCTTTTTATTTAAGGACCCATCGGGTCTAGACTGGGATTTAATATAGACACTAGCATTTCAAGTACACGGAGGCCCAAACAGCTTGCCCCCCACTGTCTATGAAATCTTACAGCAGCCCCTCTGGTTTTTGCCAAATGAGTTAATGTAATATAAATTGCAAAAATGCTTAGAAAAGCACCCCAAGCAATTTTACAGTTTATTTCAAGGTTTACTTTTCCTTTATATATTACCCATATCAGGAAATTTTACATTAATCTCCCATCCTGGCAGTCTTTGGTTATGGAGTGGGAGCATTCTGAAAAAGTGGAAAGGAAAGGGAATAAGGTGAAACCAAGAGCAAAATGGAGGTAAAAGGAAAATGGTTTGTGGAAGGAGGGTGGATGTAAGAGGAACTAGGGAAGAGGAGTGAGGAGGGGCAATCATGACATGTTGGCTATAACTGGGTGTGGTGTGATCAAACAGGGGTCCCATTTATGCTACACAGGTAGAATCAAACTAAGGGGTTCAGTAAGTGATTAAGAACTGGTTGGGAAGTGGACAGAACATGCCCGACTGGAACTGCAAACTGGACCCAACAAGAACAGAGCGCAAATGCCTGAGAGTTTTATATAGGAAAGTTGGTGGGGAAAGGCCACTGTATTATTCCCATTGTGACTATACTGAAGAGTGGCATTTCTGGCACTAAATACATAATGAAAAATAATTTAAGGCAGTAATGTTATGCTCATGATAATGAATGTGCGAGTTTGGCAGTGTATTGCAAGAATGTGGATTAAAGGGAAAGGAAAGGCTATTTTTAAAAAGTGGCTTCTTTCATTAGTCATATTCCCCTCAACCAGATTGCTACCTTTTTTTTTGCAAAAAAACCCATCTTGAAAGTGAATAATCATTCCTTTTATGTATTAGCTCCATTAGGAGATTGCGTCTGCCATTTTTTCCTGGATCACGTCACCCTGCGTGCCCTTGTTGTTTATCTGTGCATGTGCAAACTTTCCCTCAGTTGTGCATGTGCAAACTTTCCCTCAGTTGTGCATATGCCTTTTTTTACCCAGTGGACAAGCATCAAAGAGGGGACAAGAGCGCTCACGACAACAACCATATGCACATGCCCCAAAACGAAATTCTATCTCAGTCTAGGTCTTCAGAGCAGTGCGGTCAGTTTTGGGTAGTGCCCGTTCCATTCTTCCAGCATCAGGAAATCAAGATCTTTTAAAGAGAGGCACAGTTAGGGAAACTATGGCACTGACAGGCTGTAATGAGGTACGCCTTTCCCTGGATTCCTTACCATATGTAGACTCTCCATGTCATTCATTAGCCCACTGTCTTCATCTTAAAGAGCTTGTAAATCTTCTTTTCAGGATGAACTCAATAAATAGGAATTGGGCTGAACATACTTTTTTCCTGTTGTTTAAATCATGAAAAATAAATTGTTTTTATTATTTTTTAAACAAAACAAGGAAATTGAAGCTACACCATGTTTGGTCCTTGCAAGGTAGATAACTAGATTACCAGATGTCTATTATGCAGGGGGATTATCTGTGCACTGGTACATGTACCTCGTAAAAACCAAACATGGTGTACCTTTCCATGTTTGTGCTGTTCAGCTCAATATTAAAATTTTAAAAAAAATGTGATTACAGGCAAAAAGTATGTTTATTAACTCCTATTGAAAATGGGTATACTGCCCATTTAAAACCACCACAAGAATACCACAAATCGAAGCAGGTGACTTTGAGGGGGATACTATTTGCAAAGGCAAAAAAATATTTGTAGTGCTTGAACTAGGGGTAGTCCTGGAACTAGGGGTAGGCAGCAGCGGCAACTATTTTTGAAAATGGTGGGACAATTTTAGAAAATGTGTTTATTGCAGTATGCAGAGCAGAACACTATTTGAGTCTCTCAGATACAGTGCCTCTTCATTATTCATGTGTCAGCTGGTCTGTGTTCACCACCAGAGCTGGGCCTAAGCTGAATTGTGGCCATGGCAGACGCCAGCCATCATCCTCCCTCACAGCTGCTCCTCATATTCTCTCTATACTGGACAACGTCCACATACCTCACAGTCAAACCAGGGCTGAAATTAGGGGTAGGTAGAGGGGTAGGCAGAAGAGGCATATGTTTATGGAGCAACAGTGATGGGCACTAGGCCCTAGGTACGTATCTCTTCTTCCCAGACCCACTGTCTGGGCCCTTGACCCCCACCACTGTTAGGAACCCACCTCGCTCTCCAGCCCCAGGGGCAAGATGGTCAACTGGCTTGTCTGTTGAGTTGCACACAACTCTCCTGTCACTGTCAGCCTATCGTAAGGCTCAGGGCTAGATTTAGAGGAAGCAGAAGTACATGCCTAGAGCCCCCTCACCATTTTACCCCAGACTTGTACCTCTTCTGCCTACTTCAAGTTCTGGCTCCACCACTAATGTCTCCAGAGGTAATGGTGGGGGATTGTAGAGGGCATAGGGTTGAGCAGATTGCCACCCTTGCCTTAGGTGCCAAAGCAATTTTACTCAGCTCTGATGAGAACTACATCCAGAAACCATGCAACTTCATGAATTTAAAATAAATCACACTATAGAATCTATAGATTCTTAGAAATTTTAATGATTTTTTGGAGAAAGTGTTATGATGTAAATTCAATAAAATTTTGAAAGAGGAACTCTAACCCAGGGATCTATTTCTATCTAATGAGTCACTCAAATAAATGAGGATATGTTCCCAGAGCACGGGCCCCATAAATCATGGTTTTCCATCTGGTTCTAACCCTGAGCACTAACAAATGTTTTAATTACATTTTGGTTTTGTAATTTTTAATCAATCAAACAAAAAGTTCTCAGTAAAAGTCCATGAGGGGATGTTGAAGGTCACAAGAGATACACCCCAGTTGTTATAACCTACACATCTGTAACTAATGCCCTGGTTATTGTACCATGTTACGTGATACCTTCACAACAAACTGGTGCTACCAAAAAGTACATTTTGTTATTGCTAGCCAAGGCACTATGATAATTATGAGCACATATGTAAGTACTGTCAGAACCACACCACAAGAGCATGAAATTGTAATGACAATCCTAGAAAGTGGTTCAGAGGTAAATGGACACAAATGTATTTTTATTTGCTTAGACCACAAATTCTACTTCCTCTTCTATGATTATGCTCTCCTCAGAACTGAAACTTTTCCGTATATGGTTTCGATTTCTTGGGCTTTTGAGAGTAGAAGCCATAAAGTCTTCCTCTATTAAACCTTGCGAAATCTATATCTACTTCCATGTTATTTTGTTTTGTTTGAGGTGTATAAGATTCATGGAAAACAAATAAAAAAGAGCGGTACCTTGACAAAACACCTTCCCAGTGTGGTTCATATTCTGTAGAGCTGCCCCCAGTGGGGACCAGAATAGTAGCTGGGAGGTCAGCCGGAAACCAATAAGCATGATATTTGAGGCGGTGGTGCTTACTGGGTACCCATGGGTGAGTTACACAGCGATGATTTCATGTATCCCACTGCTGCCCTGCAATATATGAAAATAATTGGAAAGGAACTGTAATATGTACTGTCGCAGAACTTGATCGTATAAATCATATATACACATATATTTGTGTATCCCAGAATTACGGGATTAGGTGGTCACAAAATAAATTAACTGAACACAAAAAACTATTTAGCAGTTAGAAAATTATTTTAGCAGTGGAAAATTAATTCTGCGGAAAGCTGGCACAGTTCATTTTTTTCACAAAAAAAAAGAATGTCTTTACAGAATGCATTACTAATAAACTTGGTAGTCACCAAAACCTTTGTATCCGTGGAATGAAATATATAGTGTAAATATACATATATGTTATTTTTTGCTAAAATTATTTGTAAACAAAAATAAATTCAGAAGATTAATTTTATAGAACTGATCATTTTTACCCTCCATAGGGTCAAATTGTTACATCTATTCCTATAGCATACATCACACATGCATGCTGAGAATTATTGTCCTGCATGCTGAGAAACCTAGCCAGAGGCCACCCCACACAATGCATTGACACTGGTAGTCTTTTGATGCAGCCAGCTCTATAAGTCTGTGAAGCAAAGCTGGTCACAAAAGTACCCACACTCTGAACCACTGGGCATTTGGGAAGACCCAGTTTTGTTCCAGCCTAGAACAATAGTGGACAACCATCTTGGCCTATGACCACCTTCACCATTCTAAAAACCTTTTCTCTCATGTGTGAGGATGTTTCTGCATCTGGATATCCTGCACCTCCCTCAGATTGACTACAATTACCAAAACAATACAATGATCACTATGAAGAAAAATTTGAGGCCAACTCCATCCCAATTTAATTTGCCTAGCAGTGAAAGAACCTCCTGTCTTGCCTTTTTTTTAACACTGGACAGTTGACTGCCACCACAACTGAGTGTACGTCTAATGTTAGGCTATATCACTAAACTGTCTCGTACTGCACCAGTATACCAGGATACCAAACTCTCCTACTGCCTCATATAATACCTGCATCCAGGGCTGGAACTAGGGATAGGCAGAAGAGGCAGCTGCCTAGGGCGCAACAATTGGGGGGCTCCAGGCAGCCTCTCCTGCCTACCCTTAGTCCGCTCTCTTTAGTCATTGCCCCCGCCGCTTGTCCTTACGTGGTGGGGGCAATGATCCATAGAATCACAACGCGAACCCCGCCCCCCCGTGCGTTCAACTGCGCATGCGTGCCAAAGGGGGGAAGGAGGAAGGTGCAGGGGCGAGGTGGCCGACCGGGTTGCCTAGGGCGCCCGGTCGGCTTGGCCTGCCCCTGCCCGTATCCCAGACCGCAGGACCAACACACAGTAAGATCAAATAGTCTAATAGGCACACAAGATAAAACAGCTGATGCTGATTCTAAGGGGGAGATTCACTAAGACACGAATGCTGTTCATAGGAACGCTCCGAGCGTATTCTTGCTGACTTTTTCGCGAGGCCACTGACTTTTTCGCACGGCCGCGCGAAAACTTCAGAAAGGCTCTGCTGCTGTTTACAATGGTCAGTACGAAAATTTTGTGACTTTCGGATCGCCAATACGATATTATCGTGAGTAATATGATTTTTCATAAGCATTTTCGGGATATTTGCGATCTTCAGAAATTTTCGTTTCCAATCCGAATTTTTCCCATTCGTGATTCGTACTCGTGGATTAGTAAATCTGCCCCTAAGTATGACTTGGTCACTCAAGCCCTTTTATATAAATATCATAGCTCGCCTTTTTCTATAAAAAAAATGTTCTTCTAGAACTAAAATTGTATCTTGTAAGTGTAAATACCATAGCTCACCTTATCTTACTAAACTCTCTTTAAAGAACTAAAACTGTTTCTTAAACATTGTGGTACTTTGACCTAATAATATTTATTTTTAACTTTTTTGAGGTGTAGAAACTATTGTTATAATTATTAATTCCTCTATAAAACCTTCTATATAACTTTATTTGTGATTATGATATGATCTAACTACACTGAGATTAACTCACTACTTTACAATTGCAGTTAAGTTTTTCTCTAACAATGATAGGTTTTCACTCTGCCACACATATTGTAAACACGCTTTTGATTTGTCTTTGCATGACCTATCTTGATTGGTCATTACCCCCATAAATAATTGGTATGGGGGTGTGACCTTTAGCCTATGAGTATGTACCCCACAAGGCACAAAAAGGCTATTTGTCCGAACAAATGACTTTTTGAATTTTACTTTTATCACTACTGCCCTTATTATTGATGGCCTTTGAAATTAAGCTGTTTTGTTTACATTCAAGCCCTTTACCTGACTCTCTAACCAGTGCTACATCCTGGTGGACATCCTGAAGGACATCTACAAGAATAAGTACAAAGGCAGTATCACTATTCACCTGCTCCCCTTAAGGGCTCTGGCACACGGGGAGATTAGTTGCCCGCGACAAATCTCCCTGTTCGCGGACAACTTGCATCCCACTGGCGACTTACATTTTCGCTGGTGGGATGGCAACTGATGGCAACTTGGGGAGATTAGTCGCCTGCGAACAGGGAGATTTGTCGCGGGCGACTAATCTCCCCATGTGCCAGAGCCCTAAGGGTACAACAAATGATAAATCAGTTTTAATCATTTTTGGTGGGCACACCAAAGTGTGATAATAAAATCCATCAATGCAGGAGTTAAAAGTGACTATCCAACTATCAAACTGTCTCCTTAATTCCCGGCCACTGATTTCAAGTTGTAATACACTTGCCCCCTCCCCACCCCTCTTCCTAGGTTGTAATGGAATTCTAAACTCCCACCAGAAATTGTCTGCATCATCTTGACACACAGATTTTCCCCAAACACAGAATTATCTCACTAAACTGATTCAGAAGTTCCACTTTGTTCCACCACTGAGAACAGAAGCAGAAGAAGCTTTCTCAAGTGCACTAGTGAAAGGGTCTTTTACGGCCACAAAACATGTTGTAGTAAATAAATAGTTGTTGTCTGCATCATCCTTACTCCCATTCCACCCTAGCACCTTCACCTTTCCCCTTGGAAGCCTAGGCTAGTTCGGCACCAAGTCAGCCTCCTGTATTTCTGGGTGCATGTCCCACTGTGTTCACTTCACAGGTCATACAGTCATTGAATTATGAACAGCACTCTGTATTCCAATCTTCTGATAATTAATCTTAATGGAGTCAATCTGTGAACTTTTTATTCTGTAAATAAAAGTTATGTTTTAGTTTTTTGTCTCTTGGCACTTACTTACCTGGTTTATGTTGCAGGGAATGGTGCAGACAATTGGAGTCTAATTAAGATCACACAAGTGGTGTTCTTTCACAGTAAGTATATCCACAATACTTACACCCCTTTATGCTTACCTGGCCCCAAATAAGGTCCTCACCCCACCCTTATTTTGGTCACCCCTGCACCCTATCATCTAGCCACTCCTTACAGCTCTCTTATAACCATACCCTGTTGATTACCTTGAGAAGACGCTGCTTTTTGTCCTGTGGGCATCATGACCTCAATTGTCCTCCTTGCCCTCCTCCTGCAATCCATGGGATGAACTCCTGTGGCACTCTCAGCTGAGTTCTTTCATTCTATACAAGACAAGATGTGAAGAAGACATACTTTGTATGACTATCTAATGAACTTGGAAATTAATGTTGCATGTTTATGTCAATATAAGCCTTTCTTTTAATCTCCAAGGTCATTTGTGAAAGTCAATATACACAGATGGGGCCCATCAAGAAGTGCAAGAAATAATAGCATAACATCATTAGACGAACAGCCACGCAGAGTAGAGGCGTTTAGGTAATTATTAGGAAATTAATCCTAATATTAAATAGCAAACAATACTAAGAAAGCTAGGAAACAGGACATTTCGAAACACTACCCACCAGAGGGTAGTCATCATTAAATTAACATATTAAATGTTAAATTTAAAGGAACAGTAACATCAAAAAATTAAAGTGTTTTAAAGTAATTAAATATAATGTGCTGTTGCTCTGCAAAAAACAGGTGTTTTTGCTACAGAAAAGCTACTATATAAATAAGCTGCTGTGTAGCCACGGGGGCAGCCATTCAAGCTGGAAAAAAGGAGAAAAGGCACAGGTTACATAGCAGCTACCTAGTAGATAAGCCCCATATAATGGGGGTTTACTTGTTATCTGCTAAGTAACCTGTGCCTTTTCTCCTTTGAATGGCTGCCCCCATGGCTACACAGCAGCTTACTTATATAAACTATAGTAGTAATTCTGAGGCAAACACACCAGTTGTAGCAATGCAGGGCAACAGTACATTATATTGTTATTACTTTTGTACACTTTAATTTTTTGGTGTTACTGTTCCTTTAAAGTGAATTACCCCTTTTAAAAAATGTGTATGTGGGAAGGGAGGGGGGGGTATTGCAATTGAACTGCCAATAGAAGACATTAGAGTATCACTAGACTGAAGTTATCAGATACCTATAAAGCAATGTGTGTAAATAAAGCGTATGTGCGTAATCTGTTGCTTAGGAACCTAAACAACACAGTTAATGATAAAGTAGCACATAAATGCATGAACAGTGGACTTAGCTCTAAAGAAAAGATGGTAAAAGAAATGGACTAGGAGGATAGAGAAGATATGTCTTTTGTCTTAGGGAGAGCAGAATAGTTAAGTTTGTCAGTAAATGGTTAGCCAAGAAGCTACAGGACCTGGAACCTTGTCCAGTGAGGGTTAAACACTACTGGTTGCCAGAACGGGCATCCATGAAGTCAGAGTGATGTAAGGTTAGCAGGGATATGCCAGCATGTACTTGCTTGGCAGTTGATCTTTTATTATCATGCTTACACAGATGGTTAATCATTCATATTCAGGCACTGCAAAATATTAGGGTGGAGACAAATGTGCCAAATTTTTCTTATCTCTTGCTGAGAATACACTCCTACGCTTGAAAATCCTCTTACCTTTGCCAGTACCCGAATGCATTGAATACGCTCAGGTGCAGGCACATGTAGCCGATATCCGCCAAAAAACGCGAGACTTCGCATTTTCGGCAGATGAGCATATTCAGTGCTTTTGGGTGCAGGCACAGGTAAGAGGATTTTCAAACATAGGAGCGTATTCTCGGCAAGCATTCTTCTTAATGCGCAATTCACTGCGGGGACCAATGCAGCTGCACTTGTGGACATAAATGACCCTCTTGTTTTTGGTTCTTTTGTAACAGACCATATGAGCTTTGTTTTGGAAATGCTGAGTTTTAGATTAAAGTTTTAGAATACATGAGGATATGAAGGAGAGGCAACTAGCACTGCAAAATAGTCAGGAAGAGCTATAGGAAAAGGAAAGTAGGATATATAAGATAAGACTAACCTTTTCCTCTCCATTCTTGGTTGTCGAAATGCAAGCTCTGAAAACTAGTACCTGCTCTGATAAACACACCCTGATATGCACACCCTACACTGTGATTTTGTTCTGCTTGAATAAGACAAGACTACTCCTAGGGGCTGATTTACTAACCCACGAATCCGACCCGAATTGGAAAAGTTCCGACTTCAAAACGAACATTTTGCGACTTTTTCGTATGTTTTGCGATTTTTTCGGATTCTGTACGAATTTTTCGTTACCAATACGATTTTTGCGTAAAAACGCAAGTTTTTCGTATCCATTACGAAAGTTGCGTAAAAAGTTGCGCATTTTTCGTAGCGCTAAAACTTACGCGAAAAGTTGCGCATTTTTCGTAGCGTTAAAACTTAACGCTACGAAAAATGCGCAACTTTTCGCGTAAGTTTTAACGCTACGAAAAATGCGCAACTTTTTACGCAACTTTCGTAATGGATAGGAAAACTCGCGTTTTTACGCAAAAATCGTATTGGTAACGAAAAATTCGTAAAGAATCCGAAAAAATCGCAAAACATACGAAAAAATCGCAAAATACCGATCATTACGAAAAAAATGCAATCGGACTCCATTCGACCTGTTCGTGGGTAAGTAAATCAGCCCCCTAAACTATAGGAACTGAATTATAACTCTCCATCCTCATTTATTTACACCAAAATCACAAGCTTGCCCATCTGACCAACAAGATTAAGCTATTCCATAGAGTCAGAGAGCTACTCAGCAGAGCATTCCCAAAAGGCAATTTACCCTATGGTAGTGCTATCCACCTTCTGTGGTGCCGCGGGCTGCCAGTTGGACAGCACTGCCCTATGGTATATTGGTCCATTTGCCTGTAAACCTGATTAGTTTCCTGGGCAATGCTGGGTACAGGTCTGGCTACTAGTGATGTGCAGCCAATCCAGGCAAGGGTCAGTTTTACTAATATACTAACATAAGTGTTAAATTGTAACAGTGCAGTTACCCATACCATCCAATCAGACTTTTAGGATCAAAACTAATTTCTGATTGATTGCTTGAATTTGCCTTAAATTTAGCCTAAAATCCTAAATAAATAAAGCTGATTTTGGTTTATTTCAGCTTAATATTTTATGTGCTTTTGTATAGTGAATGGTATGGTATATTTAGGTATATTTTTGTATCTGTTGGCTTAGTTCTGTTCATATATCTGTGGTTTTCCTTACTTAGGGGATTACCTTTAAGTGTCCTATTATAAAGTTAAACACTGCTCTGGTGATTTTTTCTGAAGAATTCAATAGATTTTATATTTCAACTTTTATATTTCAATTCTTAATGTTTTTTAGTGTCGGACTGGCATAGAGGATACCTGGAGGAAAACGTCTGGTGGGTCCATGTGTCATTGGGCCCTGCTACTCACCTAATTATTTGCCATATATGCCTATATCATGACCATTCCCCATATACATGTGAGAACTAGAAGAAATGAAGGGAAGGAGAGATAATAGTATGTAAGAAGAAAATAGTTTGGGCCTGCAGTGGGTTTGCAGGTTAAGGTTTTCTGGTGGGCCCCCTGGCATCCCAGTTTGACACTGTCTTTACTGTTGACAAGTATATTTTGCTCATATATCTCTGTGGTTGCCCTTGTATGTATTACTTCTGTTTGTTACTGTACAGAACAACCTATATATGAATATACACATATATGCAAAAATTAAAGATATCAAGCAATAATGAAACCTATAACAGATTTAGATTTCAAAACCAGTGTGATTACACTTTGGTTTGGGAATTGGATGGCAAACTGAATTAGTACCTTTACCTGTTTTGATCTTTGCCACAATGCACTAGTTAGTAGTTCTTCAAGACCATGAAATGGTATAATCTGGGGTAAACAGAATTTTGCCAAATGCATCTCCCCCTGCAATTCTGAAACTCTGGGAAAAAAACATAGCACTAGAAACTGCACTTTGCTCACTGCACTTGCATCCTGCACTAGTGGACATACATGTGTCCTAAAGCCTCAGGCTCAAAGAAAACATAGAAAAGCTTGAACATGAATAATAAATGTCAAAACAAGTGAAATAAAAAGAACTTTAGACTTTTTGTAAAAACAGATTTACTAAACACCCATTACAGTCCAGTTATCGAATATCCCTGTGAGAGGCAATCTTAGAGTCCTTTCATCTCGGTGCCAAGGGTTATTTTCAGCAGGGTCATGCAGAGGTATTGATCTAGATCAGCACTGTTCATTTTACCTTTGATTAAAGGGTAACTAGTACAGGGGAATACCTATGCTGCTTTAGGGTAGTGGCAGACATAGTTACATAGTTACATAGTTACATAGTTACATAGGGTTGAAAAAAGACCAGTGTCCATCAAGTTCAACCCATCCAAGTAAACCCAGCACACTTAACCCACACCTACCAATCTAAACACTCACATACATAAACTATAAATACAACCACTAATACTAACTGTAGATATTAGTATCACAATAGCCTTGGATATTCTGATTGATCAAGAACTCATCCAGGCCCCTCTTAAAGGCATTAACAGAATCTGCCATTACCACATCACTAGGAAGGGCATTCCATAACCTCACTGCCCTCACCGTGAAAAACCACCTACGCTGCTTCAAATGGAAGCTCCTTTCCTCTAATCTAAAGGGGTGACCTCTGGTGCGCTGATTGTTTTTATGGGAAAAAAGAACATCCCCCAACTGCCTATAATCCCCTCTAATGTACTTGTACAGAGTAATCATGTCCCCTCGCAAGCGCCTCTTTTCCAGAGAAAACAACCTCAACCTCGACAGTCTCACCTCATAGTTTAAATCTTCCATCCCCTTAACCAGTTTAGTTGCACGTCTCTGCACTCTCTCCAGCTCATTAATATCCTTCTTAAGGACTGGAGCCCAAAACTGCACTGCATACTCAAGGTGAGGCCTTACCAGGGACCTATAAAGGGGCAAAATTATGTTCTCATCCCTAGAGTCAATGCCCTTTTTTATACAAGACAGCACTTTATTTGCTTTAGTAGCCACAGAATGACACTGCCTGGCATTAGACAACTTGTTATCAACAAAAACCCCTAGATCCTTCTCCATTAAGGAAACCCCCAACACACTACCATTCAGTAGATAGTTTGCGTTTATATTATTTCTACCAAAGTGTATAACTTTGCACTTATCAACATTGAACCTCATTTTCCAGTTTGCTGCCCAGTTATCTAATTTTGTCAAATCGCTCTGCAAAGCAGCAGCATCCTGCATGGAACTTATAGTTTTGCACAATTTAGTGTCATCAGCAAAAATAGAAACAGTACTGTCAGACGGGGAGATTAGTCACCCCGTGACAAATCTTTGTTGCCGTGGACGACTAATCTCCCCACAATGCCATCCCACCGGCTAGAATGTAAATCGCTGGTGGGATGGCATACGCGTCGCTACAATTTCCTAAATCAACCCACCACTCAAGAGTAACAGTTATTTATATGCTGTACATGCTGAGACAAATATTTAACAGGTTAGTGAAGGTACTGTTTGTCACATCAGTAAACACTAGTGGTATTAACTTAGATAATGTCTGGGCACCACCAGTGTTTCCATACAGGTCCCCATACACCATAAGATCCGCTCGCTTTGTCCCCAAGTGAGCGGATCTTCTCCCGATATCACCCTCCTACGGGTGGGCGATATTGGGAGAATCCAGGCTAATTCGATTATTTGGCCCTGGGGCCAAACAATCAAATTAGTACGGCGAGTATAGGCAAAGTCAGTCTGGGGACCACATCAATGAGCCGATGCGGTCCTGATCCAACTAGATTTTTTAACCTGTCCAATCAAGATCTGGCCGGGACCGATATCGGCAGCTAGAATTGGCCCGTGTATGGGGACCTCTAGATTGTAATTACTGTTGAATGAACAGGTAGAACAATCACATACCTCCCAACATTTGAAAAGCAAAAGTTGGGACAGCCCCTTTCAATAGAGGTAGCACTGCCTAAATTGTAAAATAGGAATATATTAGAAGTCATCTCAGTTCCATTACCTTGGCCATAGAACTTCTCGTGACATGTAGTATCCTTATATTTTACAACAGAGGGTACATTATTCACTAAAATACAGCACTGTCTGGTCCTGAGTGAATTACCCCACAGCCATCCTTTAAAGTGGACCTGTCACCCAGACATAAAAAGCTGTATAATAATTGCCCTTTTCAAATTAAACATGTAACCCAAAGTCATGTTTTTATTAAGACCCATTATATAAGCATTTAAAAGTCCCAGCTGTCAATCATATATTGCCTGACCCGCCTCTATGCCTTAAGCATAGGGGTGGGGCAGACAGTTACTTTCGCTGTCAATTCAGAACGTCTTAGATGTCACTGCACTCCTCACATTCCCCCTCCCTCCTCACCATTTAATTGTGTAACTAGTGCATGGATATGGGTCCCCCCCATACTGGCACAGAAACAAGATTTTGGCAGAATGCACAGCTTGCCTTAATAACAATGTCCACAAAATGGAGTCTGCCTGTTTTCTGCAATTGTGAATTCCAGTGCTTAAGGAAATAAGATTAAAATAATTTATAGAGTGTAACTGAAGTTTATTTTGCTTGACAAACACAATAGAAAACAATTTATTATTATTTCTTAGGGTGACAGGTCCCCTTTAAAGGAACTGTGTCAAATCATTTTTTTAACTTCAAAAAGACTAAGAAAAAAAAATTTGAATAAGTGCTCAGATGTTGATAAATGTTTTGGGTTTCATGTACATTCATCAGCTCTGTCTGAGAACATTGTTCCTCGTATAGTGCCCACTACTGCTGGCATTCTTGCAGCAACAATGGTTATGAGAAAGGAAACCATCTATAGGTTATTATCCTATTACAACATAATTGTTGTTACTAGTCACACATTATTATGGTTTCTATGATAGGGCGGAAGGTACAGAAGCTTAGTAGCCATGTCATTAACGTGCCTATTGCCTACTGTTTTTTTTCATATGCCTTCACTGAGCAATTTGGAAAAGCCATCATTGGATTCAACACACTGTGTAAAATCAAACACAATACGGATGGTGTCACACAGGGCTGGTCTTACCAACTGCGGGGCCCAACTGGAACCATTTGCAATGTGAACTGTGCTTAGTACAGGGGCATCCCTATTCTGCCATAGTTTTATTGGCTATGAGCAAACTTAGGGGGCTGCGCCTGCTGAATTGTGCTTAAAGGAACAGTAACACCAAAAAATGAAAGTGTTTTAAAGTAATTAAAATATAATGTACAGTTGCCCTGCGCTGGTAAAACTGGTAAGTTTGCAACAGAAACGCTACTATAGTTTATATAAATGAGCTGCTATGTCAACACGGGGGCAGCCATTGAAGCTGGGAAAAAGGAGAAAAGGCACAGGCACATAGCAGATAACAAATAAGCTTTGCAGAATATAATGGGGTTTTATCTGTTATCTGCTAAGTAACCTGTGCCTTTTCTCCTGTAAATGGCTGCCCCCGTGGCTACACAGAAGCTTTATTATATAAACTATAGTAGTCTTTCTAAGGAAAACACACCAGTTGTACCTGTACAGGGCAGAATTACATTATATAGTAATTACTTTTATACACTTTCATTTTTTGGTGTTACTGTCCCTTTAATACAGGCATACCTCCCAACATTTGAAAAATATAAAGAGGGTAAAAAAGCTATGCTGCGTACAGCGTGGCAAAACTTCATTACCACACCCACTTTTGTGGCCACACCCCTAAATAACACACCTGTATACTAAAAGTACTAATGTTTGTAACAAACTAGGAGGGCAGTAACTGCTGGCTGCTTCTGCTAATCAGAGCTGCTTGGGATAAGAGCTGGAAAGAATGCAATTTGCCCTGCTGTGTACTCCCATTCCCACATTCACCCAACGCTAGCAGAACAGAGCAGCACTGAGCAGCATTCATGTATTCGTCATATGGGGCAAACTAAGGGGGCTGTTCCTGCTGAATTGTGCTTAGTACAGGGGAATCCCTATGCTGCCATAGTTTTATGGTATCTCTCTGTACAGGCTATGAGCAAACTTAGGGGGCTGCTCCTGCTGAATTGCGCTTAGTACAGGGGAATATCTATGCTGCCATAGTTTTATGGTATCTCTCTGTACAGGCTATGAGCAAACTTAGGGGGCTGCTCCTGCTGAATTGTGCTGCTTTCTAAGTGGCAAGGGGAAGTACTGCACAAGGTAGAACATTTAAACTTATGTCATTGCTCCCCTTTCCCTCCTGCTGGATAGTCAGCAGAGCTTTGTGAGATTATACCAGTGATCCCCAATTAGTGGCTCAGGGGCAACAAGTTGCTCCCAGTGACCTCAAAGTAGGTGCCATTTTTACATTTCTGGCTTGGAGGCAAGTTTGGAAGCACAGAGACAGTTTTACTCAAATCAGAGCCTCCCGCAGGCATGCAGTCCACATGGGGCTACCCAATAGCCCATGACAGTCCATATTTGGCATCCCCAATAAAACCTTTTCATGATTGTGTAGCTCCCCAACATTTTTTATATCTGAGTTTGGCTCATGAGTAAAAAAGGTTGAGGATCCCTACTGATTACACATGTTTTCTTTTGTAGTTTCATGCTCATCTTTTTCTTTCACTAATCCACAGGGACCCTTTATTAATGAGGTGCTAAATTGCTCCTGTCCCTTTCTACATATTACATGTACATATTCTACAAATTTTCTTGTTTATCAATACTCTTCCCTTCTCCTTTGCACTGTTGTGTTTATTCTGCTGTAGTTTCTAAAGCTGGCCATACACGCACCGATAATATCGTACGAAACCCCGTTTCGTACGATATTCGGTGCGTGTATGGCAAGTCGGTGAGTTGACCGATATTGCAGGAGGCTGCTGATATCGGTCGACTCGCCGATCGGGCCGGTTTAAAGATTTTGATCGGACGCCATAGAATGCGCCTGAGCAAAATCAGTCTTTGGGGCTGAATCGGCAGAAGGAGGTAGAAATCCTATTGTTTCTACCTCCTTATCTGCCATTTCAGTCCTGAACGGTTAGTGGCAGGTTGTACGATCTTTCATGCGACTGATGGTCGCACGAAAGATCTAAAATCGCCACGTGTGGCCACCTTAACTCACATTATCTGTTTCCTCCCCATTTTGATTTCTTCTCTACTAGTTTTCTGTTCTCTCTTTTTTCTGCATTCTGTGCTTTTCTTCTTTTCCTCTCAGAAGTTGTTTTCCTGCTCTCCTTCCCCCTCTACATTTCTCTTTCTCCCCTTGCAGTATTCTTCTTAACATTCAAGGAAAAAAAAAAGCTGTGCACAGAATGCTATTTAAATTTTAACTGTGTTAAGCTTAGCTTAATTAATCTACTAGAATTAGTTAGCTGCTCTGTGGGAAACGGCCCCGCCCCCTCCCCTCTCAGTTCCCATGTCTGTGGGTGACGGGGGGTAAATGTTCCTCAGTTCTTCAATGGTGGGGGGTCCCCACTGGCACATGGCCCAATTGGATCCAATCGCCCTGGGACCGTCCCTGGTGTCACATGACTTCTAGGAAAAGGCGGGCTGCTTGGTATCACACACAGACCTCTCTCGGTGTGCAGTGTGTATCATAGCTTCCACGGACATTCCCTGGGACACTGTGATTGGTTTTTCATTGAAACGTCAGTGGTGGGCGGGGCTAGCTTAGTATGTAGGGACAGGACTAGAGCCTTATGACTGGTAGAGAGCTTGGAGCGGAGTTGCTTCACTAAGGTAAAATAACACAAGTGGCTTTGCGCTCGGGCAGTTAGTGAGGGGTCATTAGTTGTTGTCACATAGCTGAGCCGGGATTACCTGGTGCATCTATATGGCTGCAATAGCGTATTTTACTTTATTTATTGCCTTGCCTTACACAATAACGACATATACTTTGACTTATGAAAGGGCTGTTGGTTCTGTAGTTCTGTCTGAGTCCTTTTTTACTTCCCAGCTGTTAAAGGACAACTACACCCTCGAACTATTTGCATAGTGAAAGAAAAAGCACTTTTTAGATGGAGATACTAATGCATTTGAGTAATTTTGTCGTGCAGAGATGTGGGGCTTGCACATAAATGCAGTTATGGAGGGCATAGCCTTACAGGAGAAGCAGCTATCGGAATTGTTTTGCACTTTTATCTTGTACTAATGTAAAAATGTTTTTCCAGTCGACCTGCAGTTTAGCCAGTGATTAGGTGCCACCTAGAGGCATAAATGGGGATTGATAGCCTCGCTGCTAAACCTTATCAATTATTGGTCATTTCTTGTCACGTACACACACTTGTGCAGGTATGGGACCTCTTTTCCAAAATGCTCAGAAATACAGAAATGTCAGTTTCCATTATTTTCTGATTAATTTTGTGCTCTGTAATAACACAGAACCTTGTACTCGATGGTAACTAAGCTGCATGAATCCATATTGGTGCAGCCAGCCTTTATTATTGATTTGTTTGTAAGCATTTAGTCACCTTTAGGAATGAAGCTTCAAATTTGGGAAAGCCCAGGTCTCAAGCATTCTGAATAATAGGTACTATACCTGCAATGGTAGTGTAAGTGACACTGTTTTAATGAATGTACCTGTAGTTTGTCAAACTAACATTTAAAGTCTCAAGACCAGGGATCCCCAAACTCTTTTACTCGTTGGGCCACACTCAGAGTTGGGGAGCCACACAAATTAGTTCTTTGGGGATTCCAAATAAGACCTGTGATTGGCTATTTGGTAGCCCCTATGTGCACTGCTGGCCTGTTTTGAGTAAGGCTGATGCCACACTTGGCGTAGGGCTGATTTTTTCTGCAAACGGAAAAACGCTTGCCGAAAATCAGCCCTGCGCCTTCTACTTGTGCCTGCACCCGAATGAATGGAATACGCTCGGGTGCAGGCACATGTAGCCGATATACGCATGAAAACGTGAGACTTTGCATTCTCGCGCGTTTTCATGCGTATATCGGCTACATGTGCCTGCACCCGAGCGTATTCCATTCATTCGAGTGCAGGCACAAGTAGCAGGCGTAGGGCTGAATTTTCGGCAAGCGTTTTACCGCTTGCCGAAAAAATCAGCCCTACGCCATGTGTGGCATCAGCCTAAAGCTCTATAAAAAAAGTTTCTATGCTTCCAAAACTTGCCTCCAAGCCAGAAATGTTAAAATGGGCACCTACTTTTCTGCCACTGGGAGCAACATTAAAGGGGGTGACAAGCAACATGTTGTTCACGAGCCACTGGTTGGGGATCACTGCTCTAGACTAAATATGAATATTTCTCTACTAAAGGTTTATATGATTTGAAACTCTAGCCTTGGCAGGCAGGGGAAACAGTGTAGCAGGCACATAATGCTCAATATGCACTGTTTGAGTAAACATTGGCAGTCTATATGTGATTTTTATCTGACCAAATACATCCTGTGCCATGAATTATGTCACTGTGATGTTTGCATGTAAATCTGAGTCAGTGCTTATGGAGGAAATGCCATCACAAAGCACACAGCATGCTACTGCCTGTAGGCGTTTGTTATTATTCAGTATGTTGTAAATCAGTTGCACCATAGAGATTTTGTTTTAGAACTGGCTGCCATCTGTACCTAGTGGCAGATTGGAAATTTGCTACTAGGTGCAAGCGAGGTGCTGTTGGGCACAAACCCTGCCCTTACCATCTGCTGTACAGTGCTCCATTCTGCTGCCATCATTCTCAGCATTCAATGGCATACAAATTAGAGAATGAGTAGGGGTGGCAGAGAACACCAATACACCCTCCTCTCACCCCCTGCTGTTGAACATAGGCAGCAGGGTATTCTTGGGGCACACGCAGGTCTGTATGTTCCATTTTGGAAATGCGTGGCATCGCAAGTTGCAAAGTGATTTAAACATGGCCCCCAGTGTTTAGTAGGCCTTTTATATCAAGCTGGAACAACTATCCCTAAAGAGAGAAGAGGGCTGCAACACCATCCCTTAGCTGCCTACAATGCCTTTTATATCTTTACCCCAGTGGTTTTATAACAATTCACATTTAGTCATTTAACTAACAAAAGGAGCACCTGTCTGAATTGCTTTAACTGGATCTTACTCGCACACCTCAGTAAGGTTCAGTTTATGCCTGAAGAAGTTCAGCTGAACCACTGTGTGTGGTGTGGCTACCAGAGCCTTTACTCCGGAAGGGGTAAACAATACTATTATTTGTCAGAAAACTGTATTGTAGATGCTCTGCCCCCCCTGCACTGTGCATATAATGCATGTGCCCTAACTTACTCATTGTGTAATTGATCCTTCGTCATACATATATGTATAACGAACAAGCAGGGGCAGTTGCTCTTTATGCACATGTGTGCCCCAACATAGTTGCCAAGGGGTGGGTGATGTCCGTCTTAAGTATGGTTTTCTCTCGTATTAATATTCTATATAGATAGGGCCTGTAAGGAAGTGCTGTAACAATTATCTTTAGTACAAAGGGTTATTTAGCAGCTGTTATTTCGGCATATTAAAAGGTAAATGGTTCATTGCATTGTTGTTGTTGTCACAGGCCTCCTTACAAACAGCTATTTGCAGATATGTTTCCTTAAAGCTACAAAGAGTTCAAGACACTGTCAGGATTGTGACGTGCAGAGATATGTTCAATGTTTACCTTGCTCTTGGGGCTGGGCTAACACGTAACACAAATCCTAACCCTTGTACGATAGTACAGCCAAGAATACTTTTAAAGGGACAATAACTGTGTAATGTGTATATATGCTTATGACACCGGAAGGAATTTCCAGTTGCTGTATTAATTGCAGGATAGCTGCAAAGCTCCATACACCTTACTAATGATTATTGGAATATGCTGGAAAAGTGGTTAAGGGGATGCTGCAGCCTTACTATTAATATTTGAACAACAGAAGTGGCAGATATTTAAATATTTCAAAGAGGCTATCCAGTGACCACATTTTTTTTGTGTGGGGGGGGGTGGGTTACATGTCCTTTAAAAATGATTACATATGTCTTTTTTGTTTTGTCACTAGGTCCAGAAGGATTTTACTCTGCAACAATCCAATTGACATAACAAGGCCTAAGTTATCACAGTGCCAAGACTGGAGAGGTAAGAGGAGTAGACTGCTTACATATATAATGCTCACCCTACGCAGACTAAACATGTCAATCCTATGGAGGCAGCCACCATAAATCACAGAAGGACAGCACTGGACAGTCTTGCATACCTCTTTCTTCTTTCTAGATGAGAGAAAATATCCCATTAGTCATGAAATACCTATTTCTGAATTTAGCAGGCTGGTCCTTCTTCCTTTTTTATGAATTTATCTGGGTGTAGATGCAATGGATAAATTATTTGAAACCCGTAGCCCGTGATGACAACAATGTGCCTTTAACAATGATATAATCTGAAGATACACTGAATGCCTTCCCTAGCTAAGAATCATTCCATTTTAGACATTGAGTGTTTACAATGTGTCTCTATTTCTCTTCAAGAGACACACATTATATTCTGTATATACCCCCATAAGAAGCATGCAGGCAATCTCTTTGCATGATTTAAATGTTAAATAAGTACTTTAAAGGTGTAGATCACCTTTAAAGGGACAGTATACGCCTCGTTTTAACATGAGCTCAATGAATACGGCTTGTTCTGAACATACTTTTTGCCTATAGTTTTAATTCAGAAATATCAAGAATATGTAGCTTCACTTCAGCACTTCCTGCTCTGCCAAGCAGAGGAGTAGATGATAAAACTAAATACCAGTCCACAGAAAAGCCCCCTGAAAATGAGCTGCCCCATTGCTGCAGCTTAGGACAATGGCAAATGAGGAAAATTGACGACCACAAGGAATTGACTTTGTTGTTTATGCCACATTGCTGCATGCAAACTGCTCCCCTGGGAGACAAATGTCCTCTGCTGCCATTTCCCTTAGGGAGTGTTGGGGAGCCTGTGTGGACAGACCCAAACCAAATAGGTAGCATTCACTTGGCTGCAAAATTGAACAATGGGTTCATATCCACCAGGGTCCCTTCGCTCCTGGATACTTGAATCCAAATGGTTGTAGGCAGCACTCCATTTCATTAAAATGCCTTTATTTTCACAGTGTGGGCAACAGTAGTGTTTCAAGCCTAATTGGCTCTTTATCAAGCTAACAATCAAGTGTGTGTGATCTCCTTATAGCCTGTGCAACACAGCACCATCTAGTGTTCAATTAGTATACAATTCCAAAGTACAATATAACAAAAATAAGTGTCATAAATAGTAACAAAATATCTGTTAAAGTCTAGCTGTTTCACTTATCTGTCATACAATGAAAAGGTGTCCCATTGCAAGTGCTGTATAGTTTATTCATATAAATACTGTAAAAAAAAAAAAAGGGGGGGGGGGAGAGAATAAAACCACAGATTAAAATACTGTACATTTACCTAAAAACAGGAGACAAATCAAATTGCATGTTTAAACCATTGTGAGCAGGACTATCTAGTTCTCGGATCCACCAGGCTTCCCTGTACAAGAGTTTTTTATTAATCCATCACCTCCTCTCTTAAATTTGGGGATCACGTCAATAATCTGAAACTTTAATTGATGTACACCATGTCCCTTCTCAATAAAATGTTTGGCTGCTGGTTGATCCGTTCTCTTACATTTAATTGCTGACTTATGTTCCCTAATCCTATCTCTGGCCCGTCCGCGATGTCTGTCCAACTTAAACCAAGACACAAGGACATTTAATTTCATATACTACAAACATCATGGTACATTGAAAATGTCCAGAGATAGGAACAAGGAAGCCACTTCTAGGGTGATATATAACTTCTGCACATTGTGACAGCAGTTACAGGGAAACGTCCCACTCTTGGTCTGCCGCAGTGTTGTTTGTCTCCAGGATTCACCTGGTCCAATGTCCGCTTTCACCAATAGTGAGACAATTTTTTGTTCCCTTTTATGGGCAGTGGCACACAGAGAAATTAGTTGCCCGCGGTAACGAGGATTTGCATTGCCATCCCACCGGCAAGAATTTAAATTCTTGCCTCTCCTTGAGAGGCAACTTTGGGTGACTTCGGGAAAACTAAGCGCGTATGCCATCCCGCCGGTGATTTACATTCTTGCCGGTGGGATGGCAATGTGGGGATATTGCCTGTTGCCTGTGGTAATATCCAGAAACGCTATCTCTTGACAATCGACATGAAATGTAAACTTGCTATACGGACAAACTGAATTAATTTCATCAAAAAACTGGTCTAGAATCAGATGTGGCCCCCCCCATATCACAAAAATATCATCAACAAATCTCATCCATGTCAAACAACCATGTAAAAACAAATTTAACCATGAAGATTTGCATAGCCTTCAATTCCATTGCCGTTCTATAATCTGTAAATAAAATTTATCAGAGAACATAAAATAATTCCAGACAATTCATAATAAATAATGACTGGATGTGTGCCTGTGTGGACAGAGGCAGATTCAGTTCTGCCATGTGGAAAAATATGTGGCCCAGTTCTGTCCCCATACTTCCTTGTGCTCAAGAAATGATTTCTGTGCAGTTTTCCATGACTAAAGAAAGCTCTGGTAAAAAGACAGGAGCCATACATGGCAGTTGGAATAAAGAAATCCTCTTACCTTTTACCTTCTTTTACCTCAGGATGCAGCATAAAGAGCTCTTTGGCCCATGGCTTCTCAGGCAGATTAACAGTAACATATTTGAAGGCGTTTTGTGGCTGAATTTGGAGAGGACGTTATTCCGCATCCCTTGGAAACACCTAAACATAAAGACTAAAGAAGAAAAGGATTATGGGATATTTAAGGCAGGTGCTATCTTTGTACACTTTTAGGGCAGGGGTACAGGGGGAGATTAGTCATGCTGCGACAAATCTCCGTTGTCGCGGGCGACTAATCTCCCTGCAATGCCATCCCACTTAGAATGTAAATCGCCAGTGGGATGGCATATGCAGCGCCGCAATTTGCCGAAGTTGCCTTGAGAGGAAATTTCGGTGATTTCACCAAATTGCGGCACCACGAATGCCATCCCACTGGCCATTTACATTGTAGCTGGTGGGGTGGCATTGCGGGGAGATTAGTCGCCCGCGACTACAGAGATTTGTCACGGCGCGACTAATCTCCCCGTGTGTCACAGCCCTTACACTGAAAATCTAGTTTCAAGTGTAGATGTCATATTTATAGGGAATAATGTACCCCCTATTGTAAAATATAAGGATATTATAAGTCATCTAGGAGTTCCGGGTGCAGTCGCACCTGCTGCTCCCCCCCGTAGTTACGCCACTGTCTTCTGTATTTTACTGACACAGTGTCTGTGATACTTAGAAATCCATCCGCACAACTTTCTCAAGTGTCTCCATTCGGAGCATTCTTTCTGTCTTTTTGTTGACTTTTATAATTTACTCTTGTCTTACCTTGTGGGTTTTTACGTTTTCTTTAGGCTTGGGCAATAGAGAGTGGAAAGTATAATAAAAAGTATGAGAATCCCACTTCTTGGAAAACGAACTTCCGCTGTGCTCTCAAAAGTGTTACCTGCAATGACATGAAAATGTTCACCGAAGTAGAAGATAATTCAAGCAGCCAAGAAGATCCCCATAAGATATACAGGGTAAACATTGTGCCTGCTGTACTACTCAACCCGGCCACTTCTTATACCGCATCCAGCACTCCCACCACTAACCTGGCAGGTAGGACCCAGTCACAAGTCATTTCTCTTTTCTATTTATCACCCACCCCCCACAAGAATCACCAACCAGTATTCCACTTTTTTCAATGTTTTTAGCTATTTAATGATGTACTTGATTACCTGAATCTAACATTTGTTTTTGTGCTGCAGACAACTCCCCATGATGTGTTTTGCTGGTGTTAGAAGCTGTTTTCAACAGCATTTTATAAGGCCCTAACAGCAGGGTTGACTTGTTTGCAGCAGTAAACTAAATACAAATCGCTTTAGATAGCACATTAATAAACTGTCTCTATCTCACTAAAATTTAATGTAACACCCCCCCAGTGATTAGACCTTTCCTTCTCCTTTAAGAGCTTTATAATCACCCAGAATCAGAGAGGCTTACTGACTGTATCTATTGTCATTGCTTTATAACAGAACAAAATATACTGAACATGCCTGAAGAAAATGACGAGGAAACACTTCTTATAAGTCCCAATAACACAGTTATTGAACCATTTGATGTGAATGGAACAGAACTGGTAAGTGCCCATGTGGTAAGAGCCAGTCTGAAGCAGGTTGGGGAATGTTGTTAGTAGGGCTGGTAAATTAAGTGTATAGTTACCAATCAGATCTGGACCTTCATTTTCAAATTCAAATTTAATCAAGATCCTAAAAATAAAATGGATTTATCTAGAAAATATTGTGGCTTTAACTATCACATTAATTTAAAGAAGAATAGAAGGTAGAATAACTGAGGGTGCCAAGCTCCTTTCCTTCAAAGAATGTCCTGACCCAGTGTTTTTTGAGCAGTACAGGCCATGCCAGCAGCTTGTCATGGTGTCCCAAGCAGCACAGGCCATGCCAGCAGCTTGTCATGGTGTCCCAAGCAGCACAGGCCATGCCAGCAGCTTGTTATGGTGTCCCAAACAGCACAGGCCATGCCAGCAGATTGTCATGGTGTCCCAAGCAGCACAGGCCATGCCAGCAGCTTGTCATGGTGTCCCAAACAGCACAGGCCATGCCAGCAGATTGTTATGGTGTCCCAAGCAGCACAGGCCATGCCAGCAGCTTGTCATGGTGTCCCAAGCAGCACAGGCCATGCCAGCAGCTTGTCATGGTGTCCCAAGCAGCACAGGCCATGCCAGCAGCTTGTTATGGTGTCCCAAGCAGCACAGGCCATGCCAGCAGCTTGTTATGGTGTCCCAAGCAGCACAGGCCATGCCAGCAGATTGTTATGGTGTCCCAAACTTTTCTTTGCCTCCCCGGGCAAGTGCATGCACAGTGTATAACTTTGTTATTTTTTTAACTATTCACGCATTCGTTGCCTTGAAATGCAGCAGTCGGCTTATGTTCAATTACAACAGAAGTTCGTTACAGGACTGCTGTTTTATGTCATGATGCAGGAACAGCTACAAGAAACACCAGTTGCTAATGTATACATCTAAATATATTTAGAAAAGTGTCACAGGACTGAAAAGCTCCATTAAAGGCACCCCCTTACATACTTTGTAACATAGAATATGTGGTTGAAAAGCTCATCAGGTTTAGCCCTGCCTCTAGTCTGATATTAAGCCATTACTCCAATATGGCTTTAGTTCTTAAAGTTCCGTCTCTCCATATTTTAGGATTTACTTGAGGAGATATTGAGAAACACCAACATATATTCTGATACAGGTAATGTATATCTTTACTGTGAGTAAAATGTATTTCTACTTTATCTGCTAAATTACTCTGAAACTGCTGTCTTATTTCATAATACTTTTATGTCAGTTTAACTGGGCTAATTAAATAACATGGGGCAAATTTTCACCATGCAGTAACACATAGCAACCAATCAAAAATTGGCTGCCATGGGTAGAATACTGCACAGAAGTCTCTAATTGGTGGCTGTGGGTAGAACAATACATTTATTCATCCCTGTTGTAAAATATGAGGACATTAAAAGTCAATTTGACCTGTGTAAAAGCACTGGGGTTCATATAACTTTGATTGTGCCTACCGCCTTGTGTGTTCAGGCCCGGATTTGTGGCGGGGCCACAAAGGACTGGGCCTAGGGTGGCAATACATTGGGGGGGGGTAGGGGGGGTGTTGTGGCGTGGGTGGGCAGTGAATGCGATTGGCCTTGGGGCGCCTGGATAAGAAATCCGGCGCTGTGTGTGTTGGCTTTACTCTATTATCTGTTTCACAATATAAAAAATGAAGTCAACCCAGATTTTTTTGCCTAATAAAATAAAAAACTTTCTAAGCAACTTTGCAATATACATTCATTACAAATTTGTGATGGGTTTTTTAGTTATTTGTATATATAATTGCTATTAGAAGCAGTGCTTGCCAGTCATTTTCTATTCTCTGCCCTGGTGGCTCTGACTGTTGAACCAATGTAACACAAGGCAGCAGCCTGACAGACCTGACTTGCTGACCTTTGCAACATTGTTTAAAAGGAAACAACCAGGAGTTCAGCAAATGCTGCTTTCAGTAGCAAATACATTTAAAGACCACAGAATTTTTTTTTAATAAATTCATATTTTAAAGTTGCTTAGAATCATGTTTTCTTTTATTAGGCAAAAACCTATTTTTGGAGTTGATGTCCTTTAATACATAAAAACTGAATCATTTTTTTCCCTTGCTGACTTATTTGGGAAGTGCCACATCTTTCTAATAGATGTCACTTGGCAAATGTTTATCACTAGATGCTGATAATTCAAAAATTTTCCTGCTGATGTTTCCTGTTTTTGTACATGTTCAGCATATTTATATATTCAAGTGCCTTTGGGGCAGTGTGCTCTGTTTATCTCAAGGCAAACCTTTACTTGTTCATGCTGGCTGCACTGCAAAAAGAATTAGAACTGGGGTAAAAATTCTGTGTGGCCCTCCCAGTTCTGCCATCTATGCTCTACATGCAAAACTGCTTTTATTCTGTTTCTTTATATTAGTAGTAACACTGTTCAACCATTTCACATAAAGTGCAATAACGCTTATCGCATGCTTTTTTGCATTAAAATTGATGCACAATTTACTAAAGTATTATCGCATTTGTTAAGTCGCATATCGCGTGTGTTAAATAGCACGCAACCGAATGCGATAATTTTACCACATTGCATTAATTAGCGCGCAGAAATAATACTAACGTATGATTCACAAACACTTAGACGCGCTAAATATTGCATTAGTCTGTGCGAAAATTAACACCTACTTGTGACAGGCGGCAATTATAGAAAAGTACAGTTCATGAGCTTTTGGCAATAAAATATGCACTTTGCAGTGGGAAGTATGTGTTGGCCCTAGAGCAGGG
This sequence comes from Xenopus tropicalis, assembly GCF_000004195.4. Classification (NCBI taxonomy): domain Eukaryota; kingdom Metazoa; phylum Chordata; class Amphibia; order Anura; family Pipidae; genus Xenopus; species Xenopus tropicalis. Next base: position 34,527,719 of record NC_030680.2, on the reverse strand, counting down.
GTGGGCAATCTACGGCCCGCGGGCCACGTCCGGCCCCTTGGCCTTTTTAATCCGGCCCGCCAACGACGCCAAGTCTCATCACGCGAGACTTGGTGTCATTGGCGGGCCGGAATTAAACAGACTAAGGGGGCGTAACGCTGGCCTGGCCCTGCCCGCCCTGGCCCGGGGGTAAGTAAATGTGGCCCGTGAGCCAAAAAGTTTGCCCACCCCTGCCCTAGAGTGATGTAGCCTCCAGTTTGCAGGGAAATGGTTATTTTCTAAAAAAGGAGTTTTACGAACGTAATGGTGTGTATGGCTAATATGGCGTGCGCGCGATAAATAGCGCACGTGAGTTAATTAGCGCACACAACAAGTAGCGCGCTGCGTTAATTAGCGAGCTTTGCGTCAAATACCGCACGAAAATAGTCTTTGTGACTTAAATAACGTAAACAGCATTGCATCTAAATTAACGTAAGTATGCTTTTAGTTGATTGTGCGTTAAGACGTGAAAAATTAGACGCAATAAAATTTTTACCACATGCTATAAATAACGCTCGTTTTAACGCACCTTAGTGAATCATCATAGTGGGATGACTATACAATATGTCACATGTTTGCTGACTGGGGCTGCTGTAAGATGCCATAGACCAGGGGTGTCACATAAGGGGGGCGAAATCTAAAAGGCCAAGTTGCCGGCCAAATTTTTTATTAAGATACTGTACGGTCAGGCACAGTCACAGTGCAGTCAGGTGATTGGTGGTGCACGGTCAGGCACAGTCACCAGGGGCCATATAAAACAGCTATGGGCCGTGTGTTTGTCACATGTGCCATAGACACTATTTAGTGAGCTGGTGGGGGCTGTTTGTGCCTCCTTGTAATTAAATTGCCAACACCTATTTTAAATCCCAGTCCAGGCCTGTCCTACAGAAAAGCTTGCTCACAAAGGGACAGACCTGTATTAGCAAAAAGATATTGGGCAGACAAGTCTCTGTTCTTGAATGCTTGAATTATTTTACTATGGGTTATAAAAAGCTTACTTTCACTTAATATACCTATTCCAAGTAAATAGGACATTTTACAGAAGCTAAAAAAATACTTGTGCATGTTTCCCACATTATTCGCAATAACCACAGCAGGAAAAATACCTGAGGAACAGGTATAAAAGAACTGTTTCTGTGGGGTGATGGCACATGGGGAACTTGGGAAATCTTCTCTCCCACAGCTAACAAAGCACCCATAAATATCAATGATGTAATAATTCTTTTAGGGCTGATTTGTGCGATTTCACCATTGATAAGTTTATTATATTGCAAAGGAGTTACCTGTGTGTAATTATTATGTGTATATTTGTTTGAATCTATTTTCTGTCTTTAAAGCAACACCATTTCCAACAGTAAACTCACAGAATGGATTTCCTCAAGAAAATGGCGTGCTGAATGTTGACCATCAACTTACTAATGGCTTGTACATGGAACAAAGCAGTATGTGGCCAATTACTAATGGTTATGAACCATCTGTACCAGCCCAGACATTTAATGGAGCTGTTTGCAGCCAAGGTAAACATAAAATGCTTTTAACAAGTGGTAAAGGCTAACACCATTGTTATGTTCATCAGTCCTGTGAAAAGTTGTTTGTTAGAAGTCATGGTGTAGGCCTGCTAAAGGGCCCAAGGTTGTTGTTTCTAATAATGTGGGCAGAATAACTGGCATAGGTTTCTTGTAAACAAGAACATTTTAAATTGAGGTTTGCCTGTGTGGTGGGCGATTCTTTTACCTAATGGGGAAAAAGTGGATATGTCTGTCATGAGATTAGCCATAGGCCGATGCCATACAGGGATGATTCTCAGCCTCTGTTTTTCTGCCCCGACGCTGGTATGAGCCTTCTTCTTTGCCTGCACCCAGAACCATTGCATGGGCCCGGGTCAATTGTAGCCAATATTCACCATGTGTGCCTGCATCCGGGCCCACACAGTGATGATGGTTGCAGGCAAGAAAGAAGGCAGATGCCAGTGTAGTGGCTCATTCTCCGTTTTTCTCCAGCCCAAGATCAGCCCTGTGTGACATCAGCCTATGGCTAATGCCCACTTGAACATACTTTGAGTGAAATCAGCCCCATGTGTGCAGTGACAAGTGGATTCTACACACAGGTTAAAGGCTGAGTTCTCTACTGGTGGAAAAAACACATGTGCCATATAGTAGCCCACAGAGCCCAACCCCTGTCTAAGATGTCTTAGTGAGCTGGTATTTTGTTACAAAATTGTTGCAAAGTGATTCCATTGCCCCTATTTAATTGCACTTGAGAGGTTCAAAGCACGATTGAGTATGCAACTCTTGCTAGTTACAGATGTTACAGATTTTTCTTGTCATTTTAGGAGTATATGTCACACAGCTTAACACTTCAGGAAATAGCTACCAGCAAGAGCAACCAGTGCAAGGACTTGGCCAGCAAGCTTCTCATTATGTCTACAAGGAAATCAGCACCCTTCAGCCAATAACTAATAGCTTTGTACCATCGGTACACTCCCCAGCCCTTGTATACAATCATCAAATATATCCACAAGGTAAGTAAATTTAGATTTAGAAAAAAGTTACTATCTAGCAAGGGCACCAATAAGTGTGAATAAACATTTCTTTCTATCATTATTATATTCCAGTCTGCATATGCTCTTGAAAATACATGTACAGGCACCACTTATTTTCTATTGGCACTCGGACTGCTAAATTGGGAAGCTGCAAAGAAGACTAGGCTTTTTAACACTTTAAGTATTTTAACGAGTTGGCATATCCATCAAAGGCTTTTCAGGTGTAACAGTTTGTCAGAAGTGATTTGACTGCTTTAAGCAGTTGAATTCACTCCTTTTTAAGGGGTGTTGGAATTTTTAAAGAAATGGCATAATGGTGCTGCAAAAGAGGAGTGAGTAGGAACCTAGGGCTTTCCAGTGGAGGCATATAGACGCTGTGAGTATCATTTGAGCCCCTATAAAATACCTGACATAGTTCTCTATTAAAGTAAGAGCATGAGGTTGTTGTGGGTTCGGATTGCTATGTTTTGTTGCTTGGTCCCTAGCGTAGGCTGCTTTATATGACCCACTTAATATCCAATTACAGAATATATGGATTTCTTAGGTCTAAAATGAACCCTTATCCGCAAAACCCCAGGTCCCAAGCATTCTGGATAACAGGTTCCATACCTGTACAATAATCCACAAGCCTAGTACCACAGATCCATGTGACTGTGGGCCTTTTTTTTTTTTTTTTTACATGGCACACTGTTTCAAGGATTAATTGTAATTCACGATGAAGGAAAATTCAACTTAGAACTTGCACAATCATTTCGTAATATAGTCAAGGGGACCTCCTTGGCTTCTTACCAGTGTTGGTAGAAACAAGGACATATGCATATGCTGTGGTGCAGGTGTCACTTGTATATATGGATATGTGTAGCCACAGCTTAGTAAGCAGCAGAGCCAGAAAGCAAACTTGCAGATGGCCGAATTAAGCAGGATCAGTGTTAAACTTGCCATACGAGAAGCAGAAATTATTGGGTATGTTAGTATTTTCTTACTACACAATAATGGCTAATGGGAATTTGTTTTATACGTTTGCAATGAGAGAGTCTGTTTTAAAAGTCGTGTTTTAAGTACCTGTGTGAATTGGGTCTTTAATGGGAAACCGATCAGCACTGTTCAATGATTTGGAAATTTGTATATGTATCTGATGTATCTTACTGTATTTGGCATTGTCTCAGCTTCCAGTCATTTTTATTTGGTCTCTCTCAACAGCATCAGAACCTGATTTGTATGATGTCATACAGAATCAACCACATGTCAACGAAGTCTACAAACCTGCCACTAACGGTATATATCAGGATCCGACTGAGCGTGAAACACATGCAAGAACTGTGGAACCAGCACCCCCTGCTGTCACTAATGCTTGTGTTGATTCTCTGCCCAATCCAGAGCCGCCTCAGACTACTTCTACAGAAAAGCAATGCCATGGTAAGGTGATGTACTGTATATCATTCACTGATTTGATAATGGAAGTACTGTACACCCATGCCTGGTCACTTATGGACAAAGCAATCCTGATCTTTGAGAGGAATGATATAAAATGTTTATTTTCCAGAGTCTTAAAGATCAGATCGCTTTGCTCTCAGTCTTTTAAATTTTCAAAGAAGTCTGCATATCAATCTAAATACCAGTCCAGTTAGGAGGACAGTTTGCTTTCCAAGTTCTAAGGGGGTTTACTCACTAAAGGGTAAACTTTAGCTGCTACATTGGCCAAAATTCTATGGTTGATGCTTTGGCCCAGGGTCCCCAGCATGCTGCCTGGAGTTTTTTTAACAGCTGTACTAATTATGGGACTAGCAATGGCAGTAGAAAATTGGGTATCCGTTCAATTAAGGTATCATACCCTGGGTCATGTACTGGGTGGTTCACTTAAAGGCAGAGTCCCATATTTATTTTAGGTGTATACATGAACCCTAATCCCAAAAGTGTAAAAAAAAGTTTAAGGCTTGAAGGTCAAGAAAAACCTATTATTCTTAGACCCCTCCTAATGTTATGGAGTTAAGGGAGTCAGTATAGGATCCTTCATTTTCTTATTCCTGCACCTCACTGGGGGTAACTATTACTCTTAGACCTTTACTAATGTTATGGAATTAAGGGAGTCTCATATTTCTTTTAAGGGTTTAGGGCTATACATGAACCCTGATCTCAGGATTGTAAAAAAAATAAACGTTTAAGGCTTCAAGTTAAAGAAATGTGTCACTATTATTTTTATACCCTTCTTAATGTTATGGAGGGAGTGAGTATGGACCCCCTCACTATTTATATTCCTGCACCTTACTGGGTTGCAGGGTAGGAGGAAGAAGAGTGTATGATGGGACTGTTCTTGTTGCTCATAGATATATATACATATATTTTCTATTTATACCATGTGCATATGTAATAGATTAGAGATGGGTCAAAGGCATGGCATATTTATTAGGGCTTAATAGAGAACCAAACCCCAACACTTTTCACAAGAGCTCCCCATTTGTTATTCTGTTAGATGTGTCAGTGACCCTGCACATGCTCAGTATGTTCTGAGCAGCTGTTAAGAAGGTAAGCTTAGGGGTTGTAGCAAATCATCAAGCAGAATATAAGATTTGCCTGTCATATAAATGGATGCTACAGGGTGGATTAATTATGATAACTGCACTGGCTTCAGAGCTGCCATGTACTAATGATCTGTATTATTTACTAATCAGCTTTATATTGTGACATTTATATTTATAATTTAAGTTGGCCCCTTAGCTCAGTAAGTGACAGCAGCACAGAGCATGTGCAGGGAATCAGCAGAAAATATGGGGAGCTACTGGGGCATCTTTGGGGGCACAGGCGCTGATGCAGAAGCCCAAAACATTATGCGTAACATTTCTGCCCTACTTCTTTAGTTAAGCCTTACTTCTCATTTAAGGACCTTATTGATCAAATGACAATGATAACAAATATTAAACAAGGTCAAGGAAGAAATAAGTTTTATTACTGGCAGCTGTTCTCCAGCAGGTTCTTAGAGCCAGTTGCTCCCACCTAAACAGTATTTTTTTAGGCATCAATTACCACCTTAACAGTTGCCCCTCACAGGTGCCTGGACTCAGTACACTGGCCTTCACCCAGTGAAGTAATTTAAAGGAAACTAACTAACTCTTACTACTTAAGCAAGCCGTAAAAGGGGCTTATCCTACCACATCACCTTGTTCATGTGTGCCCTTCTCCCAGGTACTATATTTCCCTCTTAAGTACTATCTTACCTAAGCAATATTAGGAAGAATGCTTCTTCATAATTTACATAAAATGGCTGTATTATTTGGACCTGGTATTTTCTTTTATTGAGAACTGCACTCTGCACATAATAAGCTATGTCCTTGTTACTGTCTAATTAAGGGGAACAACATAATGTAATTTGCACTTCGAGATATGGATGTGGTAGTACAGTACGTATGAACTAGCTTTGCTTTGATCTGTATTGTATAGAGATTGTACCATTAGCCATCATTATTACTTGTGCTTAGTCACATTTGTACTTTTTTAGGGAGCAGTCCTTTACTCACTTCATGGGAGGTTACAGTCTTCTATAAAGGGAAGCAAGTTCTCCAGAAAAATGTGTCCACAAAGTTTGTCATAAATACAGGAGTCATGGACAGTCAGATGGGACCTGTAGACATTGTTTGCCTTCCTTCAACTGACGACTTGGTGGACCAGACTCAAATCAACCTTACCAAGACAATCTTGGACAATGTAGGAGGAGGCTTACAGCTTGAGGTCAGCCCACAAGACTATAAGCTACATGCAACAAGAGTGGGCAAATCCAGGGTCTACTGGTCAATGTCTGGAGGCCTTGACATAATGGGGAATCCGTACGAGGGAATATTGCTGAAAAGAGGCATCCAGGCTGAGATCTTCGATTTTAGGAAGTTCTGGGAAGGTAAGTTTAGTGCAATCACCTCTATAACTTGTGAAGAATAAAAACACTGAGGGTCATTTGTAAAGACTGGGCAAATTTGCAGCTGGGCAGTAACCTATAGCAACCAGTTACCTTTTAGCCTTTTTCATTCAGCTGCAGGTTGAGCAGTGAAAGCAAATACCTGATTAGTTGCAATAGGTTACTGCCCAGGTGCAAATTTGCCCGATCTTTATAAATGACCCACACTGTGCACTCATATTTCTAAACTATAACATGAAAGAAGAAGTTAAATATTTGTTTTACAAAACTGCTTTTTAATAAGGGCTTATTTATAATCGCAAGGAGAAGTGCATATTGCATACCTTGACACAAAATAGCATAAATAAAAATCCTATTCACAAAGGAACTTGCATCTATATACCAGCAACTATAAATTGCTTCCACTGTGCAGTATTAGGTGTACGGTACAAGTTGCAAGAATGCAAGGGAGCCCTGAGAGCACTTGCTTTGATGTGTTACTTACCAGGGCTCCTTTTGCATGCTGCACATAGGCTTGCAACTAACTTGCACCAAATATTGCACACTAACGCAGTAATTCATACACTAATCTGGTAAAACAGGTTGTAAAAAGACAAGCAGCACTGGTAATAATTTCATGATTTGGGTGTAAAATTTAGTGCACAATGATGATATTCAAGAACCTCCTTGCGCCCATACACATGCCTAGTAGCAATTCACTTATTCATTGATGCAGTGGTACGCTAAAACAACCTGTTGGTAATTCCAGGGATCCCTTAGCAGACCGCATTAAAAGCCTCAACTGATGCCATTTAACACAGATCCAGAGTAAAAATTATAATTCAGACATATATGTATATGATCCTTTATATGTCACACTTTCAGGATTGGCTGTTTGCTTTTCTCTAATTCTTCAAAAGTATTTTGATCAATTAGCTTACATCAGAACCCAATAAACCCTTGGGTTGCAGTTTTTAATAGGAGCATTTAGGTGCCCATACACTGAAAGATCCGCTTGCGGTAGGCAATATTGAATTGATTCAGTTGTCATGGGTCAAATGATCGGATCACATTTTTGGGCAGTTGTGTATGCCCATCTAGGGCCCCATGTGTGGGCCAATAAGCTGCAGACTTGTACCATTAGCAGCTTTTACCAGCCTGTGCATAGCCACCTTAAAGCTTCCCTGACATCACCAATACTGGCCCGTTTTAGCCCAAAAATACTCCAAAAAAAATACTCTAAAAACAACTAGAAGTTGTCACAGCAGCTTGTAAAGTAAGGACAGGGAACATTTAAGAAACGTGTCCAGTTTAGGCACGGGAAAATTTAGCTTGGCGAACAGTGTTCTGCATCTCATATATACTGTAATTTGTTGTTATAAGGTACAATTCTCTTTTCAGAGCAGAGCTCACCCTTTCTATGGTTAGCACTGACAGGGCCAACTGGGCTTTCTCTTGTTTCTGTTGTAGATTTGGGGGCCTACAAGATGCATCAGCGTCAATCCCCAGATTATACCATATACATGTCCTTCGGTCAGAGCCTGACAAACCCTATAATGAGGAGACTGGTGTTAGTAAAGGTGAGTGTTGGTGATGCACTGCATGAAATGTTTAACTTTAAGAAAGCATTTAAAACAAATTTAAATTATTACCGCTTATTTAAGCAATGCAGCAATAGTACACATGACTTTACAGAAGTCCCTTGCCAGTGGAACTTAGCCTTTGGCCCCTACAACATCCAGGAGCCAATGTCTTGAATACCTGTGTTTTTCACTTGTTTTAATGAGTGAGTGTCCCATACTTGGGCTGATATGTTCGCTCCAGACTGAGTCAGCTTATTGGCCTATATTTGTGGTTGAACTACTCTGTCCAAGGTGTCCATACACTGAAAGATTCTTTCATTGGGAATGTCAATGAGTCAATACATTCCTCACTTCAAAAGGATTTTTAAACCTGGCCGATTGACATCTGGCTGATTTTCATCCAGATATTGGTGGGGTAGGTCTGTCTTAGGGCCCATATATAGACCAGTAAGCTGCTGCCTCGGTCCAACGGCAACTTTTAATGGGGCCATATATGGGTCTGGCCAGATATCTATTAGTCAGGTTATCATCATAAGGCCACCAATATGGCTATCTGCCAGTGGGCCTGCTGAGGTCCCACTATGATCCTGGCATCCAAATGACCGGATCAGACTATTTGCCTATCACCTCAATTAGTTAGTAAACACATTTTTCCTGGTACTGTCTGCACTCTTCACCTTTTGGCAGATATATAATCCAGTGTGAGGGGCAGTGGTGGAAGGCACAAGGCAGCCCTGTCCCTAACACCTGCTGACGATAAATAAAAAAACAAATCTCCCCAGCTGGAAACCAGGTGGTTAAATCTTGTGGGGGAGTTATGGGGAAGTGAGTGGGGCAGTACCCATCTCTGCCCTTATGGGCACATACACAAAACAGCTGGCCCATCTGTGTGTGTGTGTTGATTGGTAAGAGAAGGGGGAGCTGAGGTCTAGGGCACAAGCCCATAATCATTAATCCCTGATGCAAATTGGGATTCCCATATCTGGATTATGGGTTTGCCAATAAAAGATGGCAGTTTGCATTTATGATACTGATGAGATAAAATCTATTTTATTGTTGGCAACTTTAATTTGAGCTACTTTGTTAAAAAATGAAATGACTGTTACAAAGCTACAATCTGTCTCTGTATGAAAGGGAGATTCTCGTGTACAGTTCTATATTGGAACTTGTCTTTGCTGTTTCTTTAGTCAGAAAGCAGTGTTCTTAGGAAAAGAAGCAAAGCTGGCAATACATTGAAATATCCACTTGTTTGGTGAGGTTGCCCGATGTGCCAACCTCGAGAATTACGTTAATTGATATCTGCCTGATTTTTGGCCAGATAGTGGTTGGGCAGAGTCGGTCTAAAGGGCCATAATCAGCATCTTACATTTGGCCGCCTTTATTCTTTAGGCTCACAGGGTGTTTTGACTTTCCTGAGTTCTTGTGAGATGTCTCAGCCTGCAGCTATGGGCAACTCAATTGGGTCAGTTCAGCACCCGTTTTAGTATATCAGTCCTTTAGTTCTTCAGATTAAATGAAGGTACCAGAAGGCCGCTAAGCAAGCTTTTCTTCCGCTTCTACCACTTGGGGCAGGTTCCAGGCGTGCATACTCCAGCAGTTATGTGCCAAAATCCACAGGCCTACACATAAGCTTTTTGAACCGTAGGGAGAATTTTTAGCATGTGATTATCCACAGGATGAGAATCTGTCCCATGTGTCAGGAACATAAATATTCTGCACAGCCATAAAACTGTAGATAAATTGCAGGAGGGGTCAGAGTCTTTGCAACTATCTGATAATAAGGGGGGTCAAGATAATAATCCATGAATGGAGTCAGGAGTGACTCTTTCTGGTGCCTGGCTGGTTAGTAACTCCCTTATCAGTAAAGTGTGCCTTACACAATAGGGTAATGACACTCAAGGAGGTTTGTCACCTGCTGTTAAATTTGGGCTACTGCAGGTGACAAATTTTGGTTTTCCACTAGCATTTCACTTTATAGCCAGTGGGAAAGCATTCAGCTGAGATTTATCACCTGCAGTAACCCAGATTTAACCGTGAGCAACAAATCTCCCTATATACCATCATCCTTGGTGCAGTGGCACACAAGAAGATTGGTCGCCCGCGATAAATCTATGCCACCGAAATGCCATCCCACCGTCAAGAGTATAAATCGCTGGTGGGATTGCATACGCTTCACTTTGGTTTTCTGAAGACACCCAAAGTTTCCTTGAGCGGCTACTAAATGCCAGAATATACCCTGCCATAGAGATTACTGATAATTGCCTCGTCTGATAATTGCATTGTCTGTTTTATTAGCTGTGACAAGTAGCTGCTACTAGTAGCTCCATGTGTCTTCCCCCCTCAGGGCAGTGGCACACTGTGTTTTCCGAAGTTGCCTGAAGTATCCTTGTGAGGCAACTTCGGGTGACCAAAGTTGCGTATACCATCCCACCGGTGATTTACATTCTTGCCAGTGGGATGGCATATCAGGCGGATTAGTCGCCCACAATAGCAAAGATTTATTGTGGGAGACTAATCTCCTTGTGTGCCACTGCCCTTAAGGACACATGAGACATTTTGTTGCCCAATGATAAATCAGGGTTACTATGGGTGACAAAACTTCCCTTGTTTCCTGATGGGGAAGCATATGCAACAAGGCTTCTTCTGAAGTAATTTAATCGCTGGCGACTAATGTCCTGGTGTGTCATTGCCTGACTAGGCAGGTAAATAAAGTGCTGTCATCAGTAGTGTAATATTGGAGAATATTTCCATTTGTTTCTAGAGAAGTCAGCCTCCCAGGATCTCAATATTTCTGGCCTGGCCTGAGGGTGAGAAGGGACTTGATGTCAGATATGACAAAGAAATAAGTAGAGGGGAGTAGAGACCTACATGGGTCTGGTTTTTCAGACCCGCGTCCCGCTTACACTAAACCTGACACAGTGGACATTGCGCCGATTGGAATTGACATCATGCACCAATCACTTTTACATAATGAAAAGTAGAGTTTAATTTGTTACCCCTAAATGGCCAGCCCACTGAGTCGGGTGCTAGTGGGTTACCCACATGGGGGGACATCAAGTAGGTTCCAGCCAAGTCCTGACTGCTTTGCAGGTATCCCGAAAGTACCCGACCCAATGCAAGATTCTAGAGGCTAAGCCAGCTCTAACTTGCTCCACCCATGCATTATAATATTGTCTTTTTTAACACTGACTGTAAATTGTCATAGAGAGAGTGTTGTGCCCTGTCAGTGAAGTGTGTGTGTGTTTTGTCCAGAGGGTAACAAGAGAATCACAGCTTTTAAGAATTAAGCAGTCAGGTTCTGAGTCCTGTTCTATTTCAGCAGTAGCTGCTCTTGGGTTTAATGGTTCTGAAGATTTCTGGGAGGGGGACATGGCAGAGGGAGGGGGGAATAAAAGGTTGTTGCCAAGCTGGGGAATGTACAGGGTGGAAGCACAGACAAGGTGAATATGCAGTGCCTTAGAATAGAATATCCATTTCTAAACTGGGGGGCAGCCTGAGGGTCAATAATATTTGGGGTGAATGCTGCTGAAAGCAACAATAAACAGAAGGGCACCTGTGTGACCCAGTGTATAGTACAAACCAATATATTATAATAAGGTTGGTGAGTAGGTAGGTAGGAGTTACATTATACAGGTGTGGGACTTTTTTTTTTTACAATGCTCGGGACCTGGGGTTTTCTGGATAAATTATATCTCCATACCGTAAGTCGACTTAAAAAATCATATAAACAGTAATTAAACCCAATAGGATTGTTTTGTTTTCAATAAGGATTCATTTTATCTTAGCTGGGATCAAGCTACTGTTTTATTACTAAATGTAAAAGTGAAATTGTTTTAAAAATTGTTTGATTAAAATGGAGTCTATGGGAAATGACCTTCCCCAAATTTGGAACTTTCTGTATAATGAGTTTCTGGATAATACTATGAACTGTACATTAAGCAGGCAGTGTCCTAGCCTGGTGGGAACACATATATTTGTGTGACTTACATGAATACACTTGTCCTGTTACACATTATATTAACTCTTCTACATAACAAAGTACTGTGGGCTAAAGAAGCTGGCTGTTAGACCTGCCCTGTACTACATTTCATAAAGAGCACTTCAGAATTAAATTCTCCATTTAAAGGGAAGATACAGTACTGACCCTGGCTTGTTGCTTGGATGTCTGTGTGGAGCTCTGTACCCCTTTATCTGAAGAGCGGCACCTTCACTTGATACAAAATAGCAGTCTGGGGATCCCATGGTAGTAGAAAGGGAATGTTGGTTCCTATTCATCCAAGAAAACCATCGCTGCGTATTCCCATAAACGTATTCTCCTGAAATTTCCCTTATGTTGTTGTTTAAAATTAAAAAATGCAAAATAAAATCTTTAAAAAAACAAAACGTATTCTCCTGGCAACGTTCTCCTGTTTGTGCAAAACTCTGCAATCCCCCCCATATTGAACCAATGGCTGGAAATCTGATTTTCCTCTGTAGCTTTATAGGGAAGACCTCTGTGTTCTTCATGTAGACTTTGTGCAGCTGATGTTGGTGCTCTTGGGAAGCTCTGTGCATGCAGGCAGTCAGCGTAACACTGTGTATATATCTCAAGGCAGCCAATGGCTTTCTCTTCTCTTAAGTTTCACTTTCCAATTCCTGAGCAGCCATGGGATTTACCTCAGTGCCCTTCCCCTCTGCGTCCCAGCCAGTCTGATTGGTTAACCTTTGCTTTGTCAACGGGGGATTACTAGCACGACACTTAAATAAAGTTATATTAAGTACAGTTTAATTGAAATCTAGTAATAATTTAGTTTGCTTAGTTATATCATGGTGTCAGCCTCTCATAAGAATATAGTCTTATCTATTTCTTCCCTAATTTTATCCACAAAGAAGAAGATATGACCCTTCCAAACAAACTGCAGTGTACATTTATATATACACTGTTACCAACCTACATTGGCAGACTGGGCTGGGGGGACACCAGGAAAAAATCTGGATCCCTGCTGCCCTCCCCCAATAGCAGTGAAGTGTAAGGTACGCAAGGGGGAATAGGGGCTTGCAGTCGGGGGCCCCTGGGGTAGTATAGCTTGCACACCCCAATCCAACTTTGCTGACCTAGGTATAAATTCACATATATAAACTATATACAGGCATGGGATACCTTATCCGGAAGCCCATTATCCAGAAAGCTCCGAATTATGGAAAGCCCATCTCCCATAGGCTCCATTTTAATCAAATAATACAGAATTGAACTGATTTCCTTTTTCTCTGTAATAATAAAACAGCACCTTGTAATTGATCCCAACTAAGATATAACTAATCCTTATTGGATGCAAAACAATCCTATTGGGTTTAATTCATGTTTTATTGATTTTTTTAGTCTTAAGGTATGGTGATCCAAATTACAGAAAGACTCCTTATCCGGAATACCCTTGGTCCCAAGCATTCTGGATAATGGGTCCTATACCTGTATTGCAATATCTATACTAACTGTAGATTTTAGTATCACAATAAACTTTGATACAATGTTTGTTCAAGAAACCATCCAAGCCCCTCTAAGGGCAAAGACACATGGGGTGATTAGTGGCTGCAACTTTTAAAAAAGATTTAAAGGTCAATATATACGAGATGCAGCGACTGACTAATCGTCCCGTGTGTCATTAATAGGCATTAATAGAATCCAGTACTTTGGAAAAGAGCTAACAAGAGTGTAACCATCATGCACCATTGAGAAGGCTGACACCCCGGACAAACCCTATCCAAATGGTCTTCTTATTCCAGATGAATGATAAGCAGGGTCTCTGATATAACATTAAGCAGGGCACTAAAAGCTAGAGTTGCCTCTAGGCTGAAGCAATTTCAGTTTGGGACAGGAAGTACTTGCTAGAAAGTATATCTAAATGTTCAGATAAAAAAAAATGTGTCAGACTTGTTAATACAATGGCTAAATACAAGTTTATGGCAAATTCACAGAATTCTTACGTGACTTTTGCTTCCAGCTTGTTCCTCATTTTGCCTCTTACTGGCACGAGATGGCGAAGAAAGAAGGGGCCTCATCAATCAACCAAGAACTCATCAGTTTGCAGATTTCCAATGGGAGTTCCTTCAGCTCAGACTTAGATCTGTGTCTAATGGACATTGACTTCTCCTGTTTGGTGTAAGCGAGTGCATATTATTAGGATTGAAATTGTATCCAACCTGACTTGTTAGGTTTCATTATCAATGACATATAGGCCTGTGACATGTCCAACAGGGTCAGGACGCCCTGCAAGTGTAACAAAGGGTCTCAGGGTGGGTCCATATCCTACTGGCCCCGATCTGAGAAAATTCCCACGAGCCCTTTCTTATTTCCAATGTAAGCCTATATAACCTCTGTAGCATTTTGCACTGTCTCCAGCTAACACGGGTAAGAGCGGGCCTGGGATGTCAGCTTCTCTCGTGGGTTCTGGGAGGCCCAGTCTGACATTGGCATACACAAGGTATCCTTTAGGTGCAGGTTACCAGGAGCAAAGTCAGTCTTTAGCATTAGTGAAGATTAGAAAGCAATGTGTGCTGCTAGCGTTGGTTTGACAACCTACACACCAACCGTAACAACCCATATAATACTGTACTTTGTGCAGGTCCCAGCCAAGGCAGGGCTCTTCAACTGAAGAGGTGAATGCCTGATGTATAGAGGTTAATATGACCTATTTGTTACATATCATCTCTTTGTCATTAGAATCCATCCTCCAAACAAGCTGTTAGGTTAATAATCAGCTCACTACATGGAAGCCATTAGCTCTAAGGCATGATGACATTCTAACCTATAATAGCACTGCGATTCATGGACTATGTGCTGCAAACATATCAGTTATACAGTAATATACTGTATGTGTCAATATGGCTGCCTCTGCCATAGGAATATGTTGCATTCCAGCAGATTCCTGCCTCCATCATTGTGGTGGTTATGTGTATAGATTCTTCTTACAGTTTTATGTCTTTGAGATACAGAGCAGTATTTGAAATGTGATCTGTTTTGTGCAAAACATTCCATTCGCTGAAAATACAACTCCTAACATAATATTGTAGCATATAGCGGTTCTTACTGAAGGGCGGAATTACACCAAGAAGGTTACGGATTCGCTGGTCCATTCTGAAAAAAGCACTTACAATAATGAAGACAGTATTGGCGTAGACCTAAGGAAGTGGTTTAGGCAAGAATATTGCTGAGCAAAGGGACCCCACAGGGACCAAAATGATTATCATACAATTGTTTGTAATCAGAGAGGCTGCTGTAAGGTGCCACAGACAGTCACTATGTATTGGGCCTGTGGGGGCTGTTTGGGCCCCATGTACTTGTAATGCCAGGGCATATATTGAATCCCAGTCTGGGCTGGGTCACACTCTTGTCTGACCGCAGGGGGATTACATTTGCTATTTCACAGAGAAGAAAAAGGTCACTGTAAAGAATTATTGATCTATGCACTATTCTGTATAAAATAATATAAAATGATTATAATTTGTAATTTTGTTGAACAAACCTCATGCACTATGAGCAGTGAGCTACAGATCTGCAGTGAGCTGTTGCACTTTTGTAAAGAAAAAAATTCCCTTAAATGTGCAGTAGGAACGGATGGGATTAGAGTAGTATAATTAGAAAAAGGTATCGTAACCCTGAATTTACTAACTATAATAGCTACTCCTATATTCTTATTATTGGAACTGCAAATACAAATCAGCAATATAACAATCTTATATAGCAGGGGTCCCCGACCCGGGAGCCACTTATAAATGGAAATACAGTTGGGGAGCAACACGAGCATAAAAAAAAGTTCTGGGGTGCCAAATAAGGGCTGTGATTGGCTATTTGGTAGCCAACAGGAGACTCTGTTTGGCAGTAAATCTGGTTTTATGCCTCCAAAACTTGCCCCAAGCCAGAAATTCAAAACTAAGCAGCTGCTTTGGGAGCAACAGCCAAGGGGTTGGGTTGGGGATCACTGCTGTATAGAGTCTGTGTGATTCAACCTTTGTATTAATCAGCACATTGAGTAGTCTATTAGCGACAGTAACTGCTGCTGAATATTCCGTGGCCTGTAATTCTTTCCTTACATATTTACATTCTACACCGTTTGTATACACTGGCCTGTGTTTTTCTACTAATGTGTTACAAAATAAAAATGGTTGTGAACAAAATATTTGGATTTTGCATTTTTTTCTTTGTTTTCTTCATTTTCTAAAGGAAAACTAAGGTGCAACAAAGAATTAGGCTAGAAATTTCCTATACCAACTCGAAGGGAACTCCACCCAAACACAACCTAAGCAGTAAAAGTACACGGAATTTAAAGTAATATCCATAGGTTAAAAAATGTGCAGCCTTTTCATGATATTTCATGTAATGATATGATTTGGAACAGTTACCTAAGCCCCACCCCCTGCTGATCAGATGGCTCAACTACTCCCCCACAATTCCCTGCTCCCACGATGTCAATAAGGAAAGGAACATCACAGTGCAATGCATTGTGGGTTATGTAGCATGCTGTCTGTAAGCTGTGGAGAAGTTGTCACAGTTCATAACATCAATGTTTTAGTCCCTCCTCCTCTGCCAGGATTTCAAATGATGCAGCTGGATTTCAGCATATAAAAATGGTATTTATTCATACTTTTTTCAAGGAACAGATTACAATAATAGATATATTAGGGGTTTCTGAGCTGTGTGGGCATTTTTACAAAAATTTGGTTCGGAGTTCCCCTTTAAGCAGGGAAGATCTGTCCCTCATAAGACGCCCCCAGTAGCTCCCCATCATATTCTCCCGTCAGGGAACATGCCTATCTAAAACCCACTCACCAGGGCAATATTATCCTTGTATATAACAGCAGGGGGTTGGTTATCGCTTATATACTTAACATGGGTTAGCAACCCTCATTCAAACACATCAGGATTTATTGCACTTGGCTAACAGGGAACTTACTGGGTCTCTGCAAGGCCCCCAGTCTCAACCCTTATTTACCATGTGGTGCCATCACTTTCCTTGGCCCCAACAACTTATGAACCCCAGCAAAGACCAACCTGTTGACTCTTTCTCATTCCAGAACATTTGTGAAACCCTAATTAACATATTCAGATTTGGCATCAGCATCCCCCCCAATAGCATGCTGTTGAATCCCCCCAATAGCAAGCTGTTGAATCCCCCCAAATTGGAATTTGGCTTTACAGTGAACTAGAGTCCTGCAGCAGGTCGGGTACCCACAGGTTATCTGCAAAAGAAAGCATGTAAGTTGTGGGTTGCAGGTAGGATTTTGTTATCGATGCAGTCTGTGGGTCTTATCTATATTTCTTATATATCTATTTATATATTATCTATATTTTGAAAAAATTTTCTACCTCCACCCACTTCTGATGATGTCACTTCCAGTTTGCAGCACTTCCTGTTTAATGGTGGTCAGCGGGTTGCTGATAAGGCAGTTTTGGGATCAGGTAGTGGGTCCAAGTGGGTAAAAGTACAGATCCAGGTCTGGTTTAAAAATTGGTTCCTTGCAGGACTCTGTCATATACAGTATATTAATATTAAGCAAGTGGCAAGGTGACCAATTATTGCCTTTTGATGCAGTTGCCAATCAAGCAGATCTTTGCCCCATTTAGCCACCTACTGTACATGCTGTGTGGATAGATCTAATGATATCAATCGGATCATAACAGAGGCCTGTGCAGGCCTGTGCGGAAAAGACTGAATCAAAGAACTCACACAGTCCTCTCCTGCCAATAGATAGGCCCCATACACAGGCAAAGAGCTGCAACTTTGTCTCAATATAGGCAGTTTGAATGTTCCCATGTATGGCCAGCTTTAATCCAGTTTATAAACCTCTTGTCAATAGTGAGATAAATATTCTATTTACAGGTTGAGTTTTATAAATTTGCCATTTATTTTGCCCCCTAGATGAATGCACTGCAGTGGCTCTTTGTAAAATGGAAAGTTTACATAAATGTACAATTTGCTTTTTTATATAAACATGAACTCTTAGCGAGGAGAATAAAAATGTATCCCTACCCCCCGCCACTGGCTGTTGCTATTTCAGCATAAATAGAATGGAGTAAGGATCTGCTCTTTCGCTTACTGGAGAAATGAAACTAGCTGCTGGTATTCAGTGATAAGGGAACAATAACATCACATAGAGAAAAATATCATAGGAGCCAAGGCATCCCTAGCAGCACTGGCAGGCATGAATAATGCACTGTTATATCAGGGGCAGGAGCACTGCATTTAAAAGAGAACTAAAGCCTACCTAAAGAAGTAGGGCAGAAATGCTGTACATTATGTTTTGTGCTTCTGTACCAGCCCAAGGCACTCACAGCCCTTTAGCAGGGAAGATCTGTGCCCCCAAAGATGCCCCAGTAGCCCCCCATCTTGTTTTCTGCTGATTCCCTGCACATGCTCTGTGCTGCTGTCAGTTACTGAGCTTAGGGGCCGACTCACAATATACTGTGTATAGAGAATATAAATGCAACTGTATAAGGCTGATTAATAATTAATACTGATTCCCATTACACAGCAGCTCTGAAACCAGTGCAGTTGCATCAGAAGTTAATAATCAGCCCTGTAGCATCAGCTTATATTACAGGCCAACCTCATTTTCTGCTTGATGATTTGTGACGACCCCTAAGGTTCCCTTAACAGCTGCCCAGAGCACCGAGCTCAGAAGTGTCACTGACCCAACATGATGACCCTCGCGCTCAGCTTTGAAGGCCTAAATCATTACTGTTATAATAATCCTGACATTTTAGGCGGGTGCAAAAAAAAAAAAAAGTTTATAAAATACAGGATTTCTACTAACGTTTGTTTTCAGGGTTTAGTTCTCCTTTTAAATGATTGTACTGGTACAGCAGCCCAGTGAACTGCGTATTCATAACATAATCCTGTGTTTTTCTTCTTTAGCCCTTAGGGTGAAGCTATATTAAAAATGTACTAGATAGGTTTCAAAAACCAAGCACAGGAAAAAGTTGAAAAAGTAGACTTCTCTATATACAAATGCCCCTAAACCCACAGAGCAATCTGACATTAACCACTAACATGCCATAAAGATCGCTGCAGAAAATGGACAAACACAATAACCTGCACAAGAGAACACAACAAACGTCCCAGTGCTCCCACGCTGCTTGTCTCACCCTGCCCCATGTTATATATTAGCAATTTCATCTGTCAGGTGCATAAAGGGGATCTAGTCACAAATCCTATATTGTGGTCCTAACTATTTGCCTATTGGTTATATTGCTTGGTATACAGGTAATGTGCATTGATTCACCCTTTCTTTCGTGCATGTTTAAGTTAAGCAGAGCCATTTGTAATGATAATTGCGCCCCTGGGTGATGAGCCCTGCTACAGGTAAAAAAAGGGGCCCCAGCGGGAGAAAAAAACAAAAACACACCTGAACCATTTTGGCTAAACCTCAATGATGCCACAACCCACCAATGATGCCCCCCACCCAGTCTGCAGTACATCCTGTATCCAACTGATGGTGGGTACCATCCTGGAATTGTTAGGCCAAGTTGGTGCTTATATCAGACCATATATGATATTTGCTTTGGAACAGATAGCCAATAAATGCTACCTGCTGATTGGCTGCTGCAGGTGACCAGACCAGACCAATCTTTGAAACTTTTATTACATAATTGTTGCACAAAATGATTACTCTCCTATGCAAATAGAATGCTTCTACTAAAAGCCGACAGATGATTGGCTTGTGTCTAGCTTATGTCCCCTCCTGCCAGAACAGGAAAGTGACTTATTATCAGGGGTGCCCAGTCTTCAGCAGAAGATGAAATACAACCCCAAGCACCTCTCAAGAACCAGAAGCGTATTAGCTTATGTATTTTATTTGGGGGTGGGGGTTACATTTTTCCTAATATAGGAGTGAGGTCACAACTGTAATATAATATTGTTCTATTCTTACAGATGCAACATCACAGCTGTATCATTATAACAATATTATTTACAGGACATTATATAATATCATCAACATTTTGCATGTAAAACAAACAAACCATATTAAACCTGGGGGGTAATTCATTGAGTCATATGCAGCTGGCATTGTACAGCTCAGCGGAAATCTCAGTCAGTAACTCGTATGACATGATCAGGACGCAGTGGATAACGGACGACCATGTAACAACTCCGCGACTGCTATTTGGCTATTCTGTTTAAGGTTGTGGTGTTTCAATTTAAGTTCAATTTTAGTATGATGTAGAGTGTAATATTCCAACACAATTTGCAATTGGTCTTCCTTTTTTATCATATGTGGTTTTTGAAGTATTTTACTTTTTGTTCATAAAAAATTACCTAAGCAACCAGGATGTGGTTTGAACGAGAGACCAAAAAGTAACAAAAATAAAACTGAAGCCTTAAAAAGGGCTGCTGGGGTCAGTGACCCCATTTAAAAGTTGAGGAGAGTCATTACAAAAACTATAAAAAAGAAAATTAAGACCAATTGAAAAGTTGCTTAGAACTGCTCATTCTATAACATACTAAAAGTTGAACCACCCCCTTTAAGATCAACTAGCCTCATTTTGGAAAATGGGTCTGTATTGTAACAGACACGTGAAACAGTACTAGAGATTTAAAGAGAACTGCAATTATTTCATGACTGCCCAATAAAGAAAAAGTAGCCCTAAAAGCCTTTAGTTAAAGGGGACATACACCCTGCCATATACCAATGTAAGATTGTACTATTCAAAGCACTTGCAAATGATTTTTTTGACTTTGTGAAATTAGCACTTCCAGCATCACGGAGGATCGATATAAACCCCCTGTGTTTTGCCAGAACAGTAAAAGCCTATTTTACTGAAGAATCTCCTGACACCTAGCTGCTCACTTCTAATAGCCTCTCTCACACTGATAGGACTGAGCAGGGAAGTGTCAGTTATGCAATGTAAATTGCAAGTGTGCTCAGCACTCTGAATCCTTTGATATTAGGTTATATGTCACCTTCATTAATACATATAAATCAAAAATGACCTGGTAAGAAGGTACAGGCATAACGTATAAGCCACAGCAAAATAAATATGGAGAGATATAGAACCAGCGTGTATCTAGTAGGGGTGCAGCAAATCCACTATTTTAGGATCCAGCCGAACCCTTTACGAAAGATTCAGCCAAACACCAAACCGAATGTCCTGATTTATATATTCAAATTAAAATAAGGAAAGGTTAAATAGAACCGTCCGTGGTGAATCATTTTCAACTTCTGTGTCTATGTGACAAAAAGTCAAGTGATTTTTAGGATTTGAATTCAGTTCGGCCAGAGGCAAGGATTAAGCCAAATCCGAATCCTGCTGAAAAAGGCTGAATCAGGAACGGAATCCTGGCTTTGGTGCCCCCCTAGTATCAGTACATCTGTACCTATCCCATTACCATTCTGCTCTCCCTATTTTATGCCAATCCTTCCCCACAAGGTGATTTTTTGATGTTTATCTATAACTGAGTAAATGCTTTTATCACCACTTTATCCGGTTTCCATACCATGGGGGAAGGGGGGTAATAACGCAGAAGTATAAGATGTGACGAGATGTAGCGCATTTCTATATGTGCTATTTGTTCATGGGGGTATATGCTGCAGGATACGGCATATTTTCGCAATTCATTTGACATCGGAAACAGAAAGTTCTGTAAGAACTGCCTTGACAAAATTAAAACAGCAATAAAAACAATTCAAAAGAGCTTTATAAATTCTGGCAATTGTTGTCCTTTATACATATTTTAGGGTCAAAGGACAAAATCTTTATTTCAGAATGTATTCTTTCATCGCCCTGCATTTGTTGCGCCATGTCCCCCTCTTACTTCCTTTGCTTGCCATGCGAAAAAAAAAAAATCTGATGCACGGCTTAACAAAAATTCCTTTCTCTTACAAATGAGTTTACTTGGTCCTCCAGGGAGACGTTCTCAACACAGGGACCGCCAAGATGGCAGCAGGGTTTCCGAACAAGTTGTTGATTGATGTAAAAAATAGGGTGCAATCTTGATTTCTTCTTTTTCCCCCTCTATGTTTCACACCTTGAAACTTCTGCATAGGCAGGAAGATAACCTCTTTTTGCTGGCAGAGGGCCCTGCCATCTGTACACTGAAGTCCAAAGAAACCAAACTGGGACTGGTGAAAACAAAGGATTGGGTGTCTTGAAATGAGCAGAACATCACCTTCATGTACGAAACTAATGATCAACTTCAACTGCACAGGCGGAGCCCCATGCAGCCCAACTCTGCTGCACCGTCGCTGAGGCTGAGCACTTTTACATCTGTTTTCATACGACAAAGACTTTTCTTCTCATAGTGGAGAATCACGCATAGTCCCATGGTCCTCAAACGACTCCGACTTCTTGTGTTTTCGTGCGTGTTTGTACTTATCCACGTAGGCTTTCACCAGGTTAACTACCTTAACTGGATTTATTTCTCCACTCTTGCTGTGGCAGATCTAAGGATACACAGGAATTAATATGAAATAATTACCATTTATATACATGCAATGCTGCACAGCTTTCATCTGGCCAATATTTAGCAGACTAGTAAAAAAAATCTCTCTATATAGCTTGGGATAATCCATTGGATAGTACCTGGCTGGACATCCACAATTTTGCCTTCTAATGCAACACATCCAGACTCTGCATACACCTAGAGCAGTGCTGTCCAACTTCTGTGGTACCGAGGGCCGGAAATTTTCCAGCCTCTGTGCTGGAGGGCCGATAATGGAAGCTAGTTTTGACCACTCCCCTTTTTAAAACCACACCCACTTGAAACCACACCCATGTTATCGCATGACCATAGCCATATTAATGGTGGTAGTACAGCAAAAACCTGCCATACTCTGCCTTCCCTAAACTGCCTGTGTGTGCCATACTCTGCCTGCCCTACCCTGCCTGTGTGTGCCATACTCTGCCTTCCCTACCCTGCCTGTGTGTGCCATACTCTGCCTTCCCTACCCTGCCTGTGTGTGCCATACTCTGCCTTCCCTACCCTGCCTGTGTGTATGGCACATACAGGCAGCATAGGGCAGGCAGAGTATGGCACACACAGGCAGCCTACAGTGACACAATGCTGGCACTGCTCCTACAGTCTGCACAATAACTATATATTAAAAAACTTTTTAATTGCAGTACCACCACAGTATATGTTCTTTTTATAGTGTGCAGGGTTTATTTGTGGGTTTCAGACACCTGGTCTGAGGTGTGAACAGGGGAATAATGTGGGTGATTACAGCCTGAGCCTGAGGTGTGAACACTGCAGGGGGTGAACAATGCAGAAACTAAAACGTGTGAACAACACAGGGAATTATATTTTGAAACAATACAGGGGAATTACAGCCTGAATCTGAGGTGTTAACCATGCAGGGGGCCAGTACTGGTACCATTTAAAGCTTACACAAAGGTAAGCCATCAAAGCAGCCAGACAGGTGGAGGGCCACACAGAGGAGGGTCGTGGGCCGCCAGTTGGACAGCACTGACCTAGAGCATTACAATGTAATCCAATGGCAAATCCCCACCATGAGCACCACCTGCCTAAAAAGGAATTTGGCTAGAAATGCTAGAACTTAGCATTAAGCATTTCTATAACAGTAATGATCCAGGCCTTTAAATTCTGTACATGAGCCCCCATCTTGGATTTTGTTAGGAGTGACAGTGACATTGCTCAATGTGCTCTGGGAAGCTGTAGGGAAGCTAAGCTTAGGGGCTGCTGCAATTCAACAAGCAGAAAATTACTAATCAGCCGTGTAGTGTGAGATATATATTGCATATATACAGTATATTGTGAGAGAGTCCCTAAGCTAAGTGACAGCAGCACAGAGTATCTGCAGGGAATCAGCAGAGAAAAAAATGGGGAGCTACTGGGGCATCTTTGGGGGAACAGATCTTCCCTGCTAAAGGGCTGGGGTTGCCTTGGGCTTTATTTTTATGTTGCACATAATACTGTAAATTATTTATTAGTGGATTTCATCAATAAAACAGAAGCAACAGGAAAAAATTGGAGCATCCCACCATCCACAAACATTTGCACTTAAGTGTTATAGAAGCCTTTATAGGCAGCGATTTATGCTGAAAAATGTGGTCGACAAGTGCTTCTCTATCCTGCCTTAGCATTTCATAAGAAAAAGCCTGTGCACTGGGCACTGTTCATGTCTCCATACTGACCTTCTGTACAGCTTTGCGCAGGATGTCCTTATATTCCTCCTTTGTGATCTCCCTCTTCTGATAGAAGGGTTTAATGGCCAGCTTGACCTCTTCTACAGCTCGTTCCTGAATGTGCAGCTTCTTCATGTACTGATCAAGAGCAAAACCAAGGTTTGTGAGAAGGAAACAAGTGATGCTTAGCTAACAGCTCATTACAGAACTAGTCAGAAAAAAATTTCTGTTGGTCTGTACATTCTCTTTCAAAATTTGTTGAAGTGCCCAACACAACACAGAAACCTCTAATATACCTATCACTGTTAACTGTTTCTTTAAAAAGTATGAATATATACAATTTTTATATGCAAAAAACACGATATTGTGATTTATTCCAAAAAAAATATTTTATTTTATGGACAAAAATTCTACCGATTTGAAAAGCCTTACGTCTCTTGAAAGTGCCAATACCTGATATGTATAGTTATATGGAGAAGTAAACTACTGAATTTTCAAAGAATTACAGCAGAATATGGCATTCTTCAGATTCCAAAGCCAAAAATCCTGGAACATTACGTTTACCTCAGGAAACCATATATTTTTTGAAAAGTACCGAATCCGAAATGGCTAACCATGTCTTTCTACTTTTAAGTACCAAACAGCAATGCTTTTCTGAAGCTTATTGTGCATAGGACTACCTAAGTATCTGGCATTTAGAGGTGCCAAATAGAAGTAAGTGCATACATATTTAATGGCATATATTTCCAATACCAAAAAATACACCCCCTGATTTGTGTGTGGTAAAAGTGGCAAACCTCATATACACATTCTGCCGCATCTAAAATGGGTAAATGTGTCTTTATACGGCAAAACACCAAACAAGCACCTCACCTTACCTCATCATTTTTAACCTTCTCTCCTTTTTTAGAAGACTTTGCTTTCTCTTCGCCTAGAAAAAATGAAGATAAAAACAAGTCGTTAAAGATAGTAATTAAGGATGCTTCAAATCCAGGATTCGGACAAGATTCTGCCTTTTTTGGAAAGACTCAAATTCAGCTGAATTGGCATATGCTAATTAGGATTCGGTTCAGTATTTGGCCAAATCCTTTACAAAGGATTCGGGGGTTTGGCCGAATCCGAAAAAGTGAATTCAGTGCATCCCTAATAGTAATCACATGTCAGTGTTGGGCCCACTGATAAGTGCCTATGGCCGTCTATTGGGAAATGGAAGGATGTAAAAAAGGGAACAACTGGGTCTGTCTGAGATCATTTAAGGAATAGCTATTAAGGATTACCTATTACACCTACAGCTTTGTGGCAATGTGACGTGACCCAGTGCCTTGTATGGCGTCTCTTTTGCGCTTTGGTGGGAGGAATAAATAATATTTTGAAACTTACACCAATCCTTTGGTTTAAAAAATCCTTTGGATTAAAATAATTTTATGGGCAATACACCTGTAGTTGACATTGGAAAGGGTTTTCGCACAAATAATAAGCTTTTTTTTATTCTGCAGGAACTCACCTGTACTGGCTGCTTGCATTTTAGGTTCATTAGCAGTGGCCAAACTGCCAGGCTTTGGAGTTGGGCTAAGTATGGTTCTGTTGCTCTGCAGTATACACGGAACTGCAGGTTCGCTAACAGGAGCATATGGTGGGAAGATTGGAGGAAGAGGCAATGGAGGAAGTGTCTGTGGAAAAGTCTGTTTAGAGAGATACAGAAAGGCTGTGTTTATGTTTTCTATACAAGCAGAAGCAAAACACATACATGGATAAAATACTAAAAACCCAGTTCTTGGTATACTTATGCTCAAGGAAATATTTAAACATAGTCTGAGTTGGGATTGTTTTTAAATCTGGCCTGTTTGTGGCCCTTAGAATTTGAAGATCAGAAACTCTGAATTTTAATCTTTTTATGGCCCTTCAAACCTGAGGCTAAGCAACTATTTGCCTCATACAGGCTACATATAATAAAAACACTAAATAGAATTAGGCAAAAGAAACCTGAATAGATGTCTCCGGTGCAACCCGGGGCAGCTGTTTAGCCTCTTTCACAGGCCTGCCTGCTGCATTCCATGGCACACGACTGGCGACTTTAGAAACTGCATCCTCAGTAGGCTTTTCTGAAGAATTCCAAGGCAGCGGACTTGACATTTGTGATGGTGACTCTGCAGCTAGCCGAGCTAGAAGATTAATGCTGTGTTTTGGAGAGGCTGAGATGTTCAGCTTGGGGGGCACAGGGACACTCTGCTTGGGAGATGCCTGTTGTGGCTCCTCTTTGATACGTTGAGGTGTGAAGAGAGGGACATCTAAAGAGGCTATGAGACAAAAACATAGAAAGGGTGAAGTGGCGAAGATGCTGCTTAAACATATGGTACTGCAAGGCTCTCTTCTAAACTATCAAACAAAATCCATGTTTTTAAATGAATAAGTAGCAGTCAGTATCTTTCTGCAACTTGCACCTACACCCACCTCTGGAAAGGTAAATATTTTACTACAGCTAGAATATGTGATGTGCAGTATAAGTGGGGTTAATTTGCTCTCAACACTACAATCAGGAACCCATTAGTAACCGATGCTTGCTTTCCTTGCCTTTTACTTTTCTTATACTATAGACATGGGGAAGCAAAATGGAGAAAGATAATGTGACATGAAAGTTAAGATTTCATGTAGAACTATTCTTTATTTATTTATACCAATCTGGCAAGAATTTGATTATACAGTGGTGTGAAAAACTATTTGCCCCCTTCCTGATTTCTTATTCTTTTGCATGTTTGTCACAAATGTTTCTGCTCATCAAAAACCGTTAACTATTAGTCAAAGATAACATAATTGAACACAAAATGCAGTTTTTAAATGAAGGTTTACGTTATTAAGGGAGAAAAAAAACTCCAAATCTACATGGCCCTGTGTGAAAAAGTGATTGCCCCCCTTGTTAAAAAATAACTTAACTGTGGTTTATCACACCTGAGTTCAATTTCTGTAGTCACCCCCAGGCCTGATTACTGCCACACCTGTTTCAATCAAGAAATCACTTAAATAGGAGCTACCTGACACAGAGAAGTAGACCAAAAGCACCTCAAAAGCTAGACATCATGCCAAGATCCAAAGAAATTCAGGAACAAATGAGAACAAAAGTAATTGAGATCTATCAGTCTGGTAAAGGTTATAAAGCCATTTCTAAAGCTTTGGGACTCCAGCGAACCACAGTGAGAGCCATTATCCACAAATGGCAAAAACATGAACAGCGGTGAACCTTCCCAGGAGTGGCCGGCCGACCAAAATTACCCAAAGAGCGCAGAGACAACTCATCCGAGGGGCCACAAAAGACCCCAGGACAACATCTAAAGAACTGCAGGCCTCACTTGCCTCAATTAAGGTCAGTGTTCACGACTCCACCATAAGAAAGAGATTGGGCAAAAACGGCCTGCATGTCAGATTTCCAAGGCGCAAACCACTTTTAAGCAAAAAGAACATTAAGGCTCGTCTCAATTTTGCTAAAAAACATCTAAATGATTGCCAAGACTTTTGGGAAAATACCTTGTGGACCGATGAGACAAAAGTTGAACTTTTTGGAAGGTGCGTGTCCCGTTACATCTGGCGTAAAAGTAACACAGCATTTCAGAAAAAGAACATCATACCAACAGTAAAATATGGTGATGGTAGTGTGATGGACTGGGCTTGTTTTGCTGCTTCAGGACCTGGAAGGCTTGCTGTGATAGATGGAACCATGAATTCTACTGTCTACCAAAAAATCCTGAAGGAGAATGTCCGGCCATCTGTTCATCAACTCAAGCTGAAGCGATCTTGGGTGCTGCAGCAGGACAATGACCCAAAACACACCAGCAAATCCACCTCTGAATGGCTGAAGAAAAACAAAATGAAGACTTTGGAGTGGCCTAGTCAAAGTCCTGACCTGAATCCTATTGAGATGTTGTGGCATGACCTTAAAAAGGCGGTTCATGCTAGAAAACCCTCAAATAAAGCAGAATTACAACAATTCTGCAAAGATGAGTGGGCCAAAATTCCTCCAGAGCGCTGTAAAAGACTCATTGCAAGTTATCGCAAACGCTTGATTGCAGTTATTGCTGCTAAGGGTGGCCCAACCAGTTAGGTTCAGGGGGCAATTATTTTTCACACAGGGCCATGCAGGTTTGGATTTTTTTTCTCCCTAAATAATAAAAACCCTCATTTAAAAACTGCATTTTGTGTTTACTTGTGTTATCTTTGACTAATAGTTAAATGTGTTTGATGATCAGAAACATTTTGTGTGACAAACATGCAAAAGAATAAGAAAACAGGAAGGGGGCAAATAGTTTTTCACACCACTGTAGAATGGGAAGAGGCAACAGACTCCATATACAACTATCTCATATCAACTAAAGACAGATTAATACAGTATAAAACCTTTTATCACCTGTATATCACACCACTAAGGTTGCACCAGATGGGCCGTACCCCAACAGATCAGTGCCCGAGATGTGCAGCCAGCCCTGCTAACTTTTTTCATATGATCTGGTCATGTCCCCATATCGCTGAGTTCTGATCAACAGTCACTAAATACTAAAAAACTTAGCCTTCCCTACTGTGACTGCTCCTGAAACCTGCTTGCTAGGAGTCCTAGACAGTATAATTACCCAAAATAGCTCCCGGATATGCTACAGAATACTCCTGTTCTATGCAAAAAAAACAGTCGCTATGCATTGGATGGACCCTACCTTGCCCACCATTACAGCCTGGAAGAATCTAGTGAATGCGGTTGCTCCTCTGTACAGTATAAACTCACAAACGAAACTAGGGGCGCACCTGACAAATTTGACAAAGTCTGGGGCCATTGGTGTGACCTAGAGGGTAATTGAACGATCCCGCTCCCAGTTACATAGTAAGCACCCCAGCGCCTTCCCACCTTGTTCTGCCACACCCTGAACACGTAGTTCAGTAGGGTGACGGACCCAATATGCTGGAACTACTGCCACACACACACATACACACTCTGTAATGTCATACCTATCCCTTCAACGTTGGTAACAAATTTTAAAGATAGACCTGGAAAAGAAAGACTAATGCGTCTTCCTCATTGCATTGTTAAATGTGTTATTTTATGTTTTTGTATGAAAAATTAATAAAATGCACCTTTCAAAAAAAAAAAAAAAAAAAAAATAATTTGATTATAGCCTTACTACATATAACTAAGTCAATATGTCACATATTACAGAAATTAAAGCGACACACAGTCAATATCTAAGGCACTTCAAAAGAAATACACAAATATGGTGTGGCTCCATCCAGTGGTACCAAAATGGTACAGACTTTGTGACTTCATTGCGGTAATGACTGTGTTTACCTTGCCCCAAAACAAGGTTACCTACCTGCAGCTGTTCCTGTCCCAGTGTTTTTGGAATTTTTGCTTTGAAGGTTCCAAGTAACTCTCTTCATTGGAAGTTTGGCTTTGGACAAAGAAGCAAGGTCTGGCTCAGTTTTAAGCGGACTGCACAATGTGCTCTCACCTAATGCGGACAGTTCATCTTTTGTTTTGGACTCAGCAATATGATTTCCTGCTTCTCCATTGCCTGCATTGACATTACCATCAAAATCATCATCATCATCATCGTCGTCCTCATCTTGGAGAAAAGGGATGACTTGCTTTTTGCTGAAGCTAACAATTGGCTTTTCCTGTAAAAACGAAAACATCAGATGAAATATCTACCAATGACTTTTCTTACTAATGTATTCTTTCCATGCATGCATGCATTTTCACTATGGCTGACAGGGTTTTGCCTAAGGTGGCTGCATAAGCAATGCAATGTTTCCCCCCAATCTTGCTATTAGAGTAGGCCTATAGGTTAAAAGCAGCACAAAAACACCTCTTGACACACAACTCTGTATAGCTCATTGGCTAAACAAGTGGATTTCGGCACGAAATGGATACTCATGCGTTACAGCATCAAAATCTGAACCCAGGCCAATGCAGTGGCTGTGGGTGCAGGCACATAAAAGGGTTTATGTGAGCATAGGGTGCAGAAATAGCCCCATGTGGCATTATCCTTATACAGATAACAGATTAGGTAAGTAGAATAAAACAGCTGTACTACTGAAACAGGAAAACAGAGATTAAAGGGCATGTTTACTAAGATTGGAGATAAATATCACTGGTGACAGCAACCAATCAGATCGGTGCTATCTACTTGCCAAGGCTACAATACGCCACCAAATACCCTTTTATAGACAATACTAAGGATTGCCCCTCCTAAAACACACAGGGACAATTATCAGTACTATCTATTTTGTAGCCGCAATAAGTAGCTCCATGTGAAACCAATAAAATAAAAAAACAATGTTTGTAGCCAAGAAACTGTTTTTGGAAATGCAGGACAAACATATATAAACTTTGAGGCTAATAGCACACATAAGCACAGGATATAAATAAAGAATAGAATTACCTATCTCCCAAAAATTACTATTGTCTACTGCATAAAAAAAATGTCACTGTAATGACTGGTGACCCATTATAGGTGCCAATTCTATAAGCAGTCAACACAGCTCTAGAAAAAAATAGTGGTCCCAACCAGCATGTTATCCTGCTATTTTCCAGAGTTGTTTTACTGTAAGCATGTTAGATACTCCTGGATTCAGAAGATAACGTTAGCCGACAATGCCCATTTGTAGAAAACTTTCTTTGACTGGCACAATAAGGGATCCTTAGCACTTAAGACAGTGGATCTTATGCTTTGGCTCCATTCACACAGATACAAAAACAACAAGATCTTCTATCAATACTCATGTTTCTTTAAAACCATACATCAATCCAACAGCCGTCACCTTACAAGGTTGCTAACCCCAATATAAACTACAATGCCTTGGTTAGTCTAAATGAAGATGGCATGGAACAACAGAGGAAGTGTATTAAATGCAATTTCTTTTTCTGCCATTGCTCACCTCATAATCTTCATCTCTCTTCATCATTATTGCCTCTTCAAGATCAACATCATCGGGGCTAGCTGCTCCCACTGAGCCCACTTCATTTGAAAGCTCACTGATCAAGAAGTCATCTAAGTGAGACGGAGACCACTGAAGATCATCATCTTCTGTTTTCACCACTGGAGGAGTTTTGAGTCCATCTTTTTTTGGAAAAGGACTCGAGTATGGACTGGTAGGTTGTGGACTGGGAGGTTCAGTATCTGTAGTCAATGGAGAAGCTTGAGGACTAGCTACCTCTGCATTAGGAAGCAAGTCATTTGATGAATCAATATCCTCCAGAGATTGCACTTCTTCAACATCATCATGTTTGTCCTCAGGAAGTAAGGAATCTAAGAGTGATGGAGACCATGGTGGGCTGCTATTGTTTTCTACTTGGCTTTCATAATCGTCTTCAACATCATTGTTTGATAAGTCAATATCTCTTTCCTCCTTAACTGGTGTTGAAATGTCACTCTCCAAAGCAGAAGTGGATTCTATTTCAACCTCCTCTTTGGGTACAATTAATGTGTATTTCCTTGCCTCATGCTTGACAGGGTGAAAGTCTTTACTAACACTGACGGTACACGTTAGTGTCTTTTCCTCTCTTTCTGGTGAATGCAAAGAATCTTTGGATAGTTCCTGATCTCTATGACGCAAATTTTTATCTTTAGTTCGATGACTCTTTTGCTCCTTGATTGTAGGTGGCGAACTGGATCTGTGTTTCCCCCTGTCCTCCTTAGATTTCTTTTTCTCTTTTACTCTAGAGTCCCCATCTTTAGTGGAACAACTTTTCTCAGACTTGTGTTTTCGCTTCTTGTCCTTTTCAGGGCTAAAAGAACGGCCCCTGGAACCACACCTGGATCCACGCTTCTTTTTTTTCTTCTTTTTGCTGTTGTACATTCTGTGGGAAGAGCTGCTCCGACTACTGGACCTTGACCTCTTTCTTTCCTTGGAATCTGTGCTTTTTTTCTTTTTCTCCTTTTTCTTTTCTTTCTGACGTTTTTTCCTGGAACGTTCACAGCTACCAGAGCTGGACCTGTCACTACGATCCCTTTTTCCTTTGTGAGATTTTGACTTGGATTTCTTTTCCCTTTCATCGTCTGTAGACCATGAAGCTGATCTTGAATCTCTCTCATGGGATCTTGGCCTAGACAATGAGCTTGAGTGAGCCTTGTCTTCCTCCTTAATTGTGATCTTCCTCTGTATTTCTAATCCTCGATTGTTAGATGAAGGAATAGTTTGAGAAATGGATTCTGCTTCCCACACCAATCTGTTGCTTGAACTTTGGTGAATAATCCTATTTGAAAGTGTGTCGGGCTCAGATTTAATGCAGATATTTTTTTGTTCTTCAGTATCAAAATGGAATCCTCGAGTGCCACCGGGTTTCATATCAGATGTAATTTTCAAACCAGTGAGTGGACATGAAATTTTGAAAGGGGTCTGTTCAACTTTTGGTTCCACGGGAGTTTCATTTTTTATCTCCTTTTCAACCTTTATGAAAGGAGTCAAAACGGGACTAAGCTCTTCAGCACTGTCCTTTTCTTGTTGATCCTTGCTAGCGGGAGAGAGATCCGAGAAATCTGGTCCCAATTTTGACACTCCCACCTTAGTGGAGTGTGAAGGGAGCAGCCTAAAACTTCGAAATGTTCCCACTTTGGCTCCACTTGATGTGGCTGCAATAGCAGTTTCTGTTTTTATTGTTGCAGAAGCTGCTGCTGAAGGCTGAGATGACGGCCCAGGTCTTTCTGGGCTACTATCACGAGAGCCTGAATCTGAACCAGTTGGTTCAAACGGGTCATATATTTCATTTTTAACAGGTTTTTCCCTCTTGGTGGAAGGAAAGGGAACAGGAAGAGCTCCTTTTGGTTGTGTTTTACCATCAGAAGAACGGAAAGGATCCTTTGAACTCGGACTAAATTGCCTACAAGAACTGCCAGAATTTCCACTGATTGTTATGCGAAGACCTCCACCGCCTACATCTAATGACCCCACACTTCTTGGTGCAGTGCTACTGCTTGTACCTGAATGACCAGCGTAATTGCCAGAACTATACCTTGACTGGTCCTGGGACTCTTGTCGAGTGTTTTTTATTCTGTTTTCTGTGGTGTTAAACTTTCCCAATGTGTTACTCTCTCCCCGACCTGTTAGTTGATTTATGCAGATGCTGGGATGGTTGGTATTTGTACTTGGGCTATTCGCAGAGTCTGAAGGCTTTCCTCTCAAATTACTGGGGCTACTGTCCGTTTCCTTTTTGATCTTTGGTATCCTGGGAAATTCTGAAATATCTAATCTCTTTGCAGGAGGTTTGGTTGGGTTCTTAACACTTGGGCCCTTTGCATTTATATTATCATGTGAGCTATGAGGCTCTGGCTTGTGCACAGCTCCATTGAACCTAAAAGGCTCTGCAGATTTGGAAGTGAAACGGCCTGCCGAGGCTTGCGCCTGTACAACCCTTGG
Source organism: Xenopus tropicalis (assembly GCF_000004195.4). Classification (NCBI taxonomy): domain Eukaryota; kingdom Metazoa; phylum Chordata; class Amphibia; order Anura; family Pipidae; genus Xenopus; species Xenopus tropicalis. The sequence goes on along the minus strand of NC_030680.2, from coordinate 34,494,183 downwards.
TGTAAAAGCATTTTTTAACCTAAAGGCAGAAGTCCCAGGCAAAAATGATGCAGGCATAGATGATGGAGGTGGAGACGGGGATGGAGAAAGAGAGTAAAGACCTGATGAAGGAAATCTGAGTTGTGGCTGCTCTTGGATTGGTTTCCATTTATCTATTGAAGAGGTGACAGATGGAGACCCTGAGTGAGAGGAGCATGGCTCCACACGTCCATCTGTTGTAGGCTCTTCCCTAGACACATTTTTCTGTAAACTGAAATCCCCTGAGGAAACAAAACATTTAAAAAGGTATTTCAAAATTGAAGCACAATAATTAACTTTTTGTTTAAAACCAGTAAATAAGCATATACATTAAAACAGGGATCTCCAACCTTTCTTACTCATGCCACAGTCAAATGTAAAAAGACTTGGAGAGCAACACAAGCATGATAAAAATTTATGGAGGTGCCAAATAAACAGCTTACAGGAGGCTTAATTTGGTAGTAAATCTTGTTTTTATTCAACCAAAACTTGCCGCCAAGTGAGGAATTCAAAAATAACAACCTGGTTTGGGGGCACTGAGAGCAACATCCAAGGGGTTGGTGAGCAACATGTTGTCCCTGAGCCACTGGTTGGGGATCACTGAATTAAAATAATACTGAGTATTTAGGGATGCAACAAATCCAGGATTTGGTTAAGGATTCAGATACGGCTAAATCCACATGCCTGGCCAAACTGAATCCTTAAAATCATGTGACTTTTTGTCATAAACATGAAAGCTGAACATTTTTCACCACACGCAAAGCATGCATGTTATGGACTGTATTGTGGAGGATGCCATGAACTGCCAGAATTAACCTCTGAGATGTAGCAAGACAGCCTTGCCAACCCCGGTATTCACAGACACCTTTATGGGGCCCCAGACTTTCTGCGGCAGAGTTGACAAGGATCCTACACACAGCCAAGGTTAATTCGAAAAACGCGGTACCAAAGGGATCAGACAAAGACAAGGTCAAAGTCAGGCAAATGGTCGGTGGCAGGCAGAGGAGATTCGTAAGTCAGGGATGGGCAAGAGCCAAAAACATATTTTAATGCTAAAAACAATAACATGTTTATGTTTTTGAAGAAAAATTAAACCCTCACCCTCCCTCCAAGTTTCCTCCCTAAAGCATATATTCTTTTCAGATGTCTCCCTGTGTCCCTGTCTTCTGATCTGCTTCTGTTAGAGTGCCGACACGGATCTTGAAGAAGCATGCGTAGTTGAATTCATGTCCTGAATCAGCTTCAACTGAGCATACTCCTGCAAGATCCGTACTGACAACTGAGAGAAGATGTTCAGAAGGCAGAAGATGGCGCCGTTAAACTTAGCAGCTCAGAAGATTTATAGCAGATTAGCCCACAAGGAGACGTCTGAACTGAATAACACCTGCAGGGATCTTGGAGGGGGGGGCAGTGGAAGGGAGGCTGGGAATAGGGTAGGGTTTAGTTCTCCTTTAATGACATCCAAAAGAGGGACAAATGGATTTGTAGCTATATAAAAGAAACTGGCAACTGTACCTGTTTTCCTTGCTTTTAATGACCCATCACGGCTAATAACAATGTCAGAACTCTTCATCATCAGCATACTCTGTCCAGACAGGATACTCCCTAAGAGGTCAGGCACAGGCTCTGCCACTAACGTTTCATGTACTTGTGGAGCAACACCGCCCCTACGTAATAGGACAAATAACAAGTATATAAAGAATATGCACAATAGTTAATGTATTACACTTTACAGTACATATGCAGTGAGCCTTTTAATAAAGTGACAGTCTTACCTTGACAGACCAACAGATATTGGACGGGCAACAGGCTGATGGGATCGCAAGGCTGAACGTGAAAGCAACTTGCGTTTTGAGGTAAGAGGAGAAGCTGGGTTGCTTAAATGGTCCTCATTACTGCAAGGAAGAGTTAGATAGATTTTTATTTATTTAACATTTATCCATCGGTTTATATTTAGACAAACTATAAAGGGCTATTGTTTATTTTACCCTAGTTTTCCCTAACCCGACTCCCACAGATACAAATACAAAGCTGATATGATACACAGAATTAAGGTTCTTATGGTCAATAAAGCAGGAAACATGACAAGCACACAGACAGCAAAATAACTTTGCTCACACACTTTTTTTTTGTTTTTATTTTTGCATTTTAACTTTTACAAATTAGAAGGATTCAATTAAACTCCAAACCAAACCCTAGTGACATCCCACAGCAGGAACCTGCTTGTCTTGAAAAAAACAATGACAATGAGACTGATTGGACTAGCTGTATCCAATTTAAAGATAACAAGTAAGGCCAGAGCAAATATAACTGATCTGAAATAAGCAAGAGAATTTAGGATTTAATTACCGGTAGTATAGAAATAACTGCTACAATAATGTGCACTCCCTTTGTGTTCTCAGTCACCACATTAAGGGTGCCTATTCCATTCAACATTATCATGGCATGTTCAGGATTAGGATTCGGAAAAATGTGAACAGAAAATACTATTAACAAAGAAAAGATATATACTATATATGTATATCTGCCATGATGTGCCTAATTATATATAAGTAACCCACTAAGCTGCAAAGAGAAACTATTGTACATTTTTTTATGTCCTGTTTGAGAAAACTATGTCTCACCTATCAAATGGATCCAGGTCATAAGGGTTCCCAAACACAGAGAGTGTGGCCGCTCCTATGTCCTGTCTCATGGAGCCCAGCGTCTGTCCGGGGGCACGTTGAATTCGAGGCAATGAAGATCCTCGAGGCGGGCTGCAAATTCCCAGTGATCTAGCAATACGACTGTGAGAGGAGGCCACTTTTTTAGCCTGGGAGGGAATCAGAAAATTCTTAGCTCAATAGCCAAGCTCAATTTTTTATCTGCACAACTTACAAAGTTTACAATACTAAAACAATCCTCAGGAATAGAAAAGCAAAAGCATTTTAAACATTCAACTCAAAATATATATGACTTGGGTAATTGGCTAAAATATTATTCAGATAGCCAAGTAAAAGTACTTAGCAAAAAAAGGACTGCTGCTTGAGCCAAGAGTGTAGAGGGACAAGCAGGGACCTAGAAGGATTTTCATTTAAGGCCCAATGACTTCTAATTATACCACTAGTCAAGTTGCATTTTTATGGAAGTATGGATAACAGGCAGTCAAATATATATAGCTCATGTTAAAAGTCAGTATAGTCACCATTTTTCTCACTTTCCTCCGCCTGAACCTCCTCCGGCGTTTCTTTCCCACTCCCCGTGTTCCTTTTGAGACCTTGGACTGGCTACTCTTTTTTCTGCCTAATATGCACAATAAATATGAAAGTTTTCAGAAAAAGAGGGAAGTATCTAAGATCATAGCAAATATTACTATTAATGCAAATGTGCACAGTCCAATATACATCTACAACCAAATGTAGAGGATAGGTATTTTTTTCCCACTGTTAGCCCAAAATAAAAAGGTTTCCTAGCTGTAAGTACTCCAAAAATGATTATTTGGCTTCTCATAGCAGATTTTTTTTTAAATTTATTCCACATAACTGACAAGTAATTAAACATCCCAGTACCATTATAATACCCACCAACTTTCCTTTTCCTCCTGCTGGTTGTAGTACGAGCAGTTAAAGGTCTCTGGTAGACTGCAGTATTTAGTCCAGCAACTACTGTCTCAATGGTTTCATCAAGCAGAGAGGACATTAGGTATCTTGGAACATGCTGTAGAAAAAAAAAATGTAATAAAGTTGGATATTCTACATTTTGTTTTTTTTCCTTTTTTTATATATTAATACAAAAACATAGACTTTTTATGACAAGGCACAATAAAAAGGAGATTTATGTACTTACGGTTAAATCCTTTTCTCTCCAGTCGTAAGGGGGACACAGGGACCGTGGGGTAAAGGGCCCCTCCCATCAGGAGGCAGGACACTGAAGAAACAGAGATGTGGACCCTCCTCCTCCTCTCCCTTTATCCCCTCTCAACCCGGAAGGGATTCAGTTTGTAACAAAGATTAACTCATAACCGAACTACAACTCTCAACAAGACTGAGGATAACTAGAACAAGAGTTCAGGGGGGGAAGCCCTGTGTCCCCCTTATGACTGGAGAGAAAAGGATTTAACCGTAAGTACATAAATCTCCTTTTCTCCCACGTCTAGGGGGACACAGGGACCGTGGGGACGTACCAAAGCCACCCCACAGTAGGGAGGGCAGAACTCTGACCATTTAGGAAATTACTGCCTGGAGTATCTTCCTACCGAAGGTAGCTTCCGCCGACAGGTATGTGTTGAATTGGTAAAATTTTGTAAAAGTGTGGAGAGAGGACCAAGTGGCCGCTCTGCAAACTTGTTCAGGCAATGCGAAGTTCCTGTGTGCCCATGAAGTTCCCAGAGATCTGGTAGAGTGTGCTCTGATCTTGATTGGAGGCACCTTCTTCTTCGCCAGGTAAGATCTTCTTATTGTCTCCTTTATCCAGCGTGCAATGGTGGTTTTCGTGGCTGGAAGACCTTTTCTAGCTCCCGACGGGATAACGAATAGGGAGTCTGTCTTCCTGAAGGTTCGGGTGCGAGAAGTGTAAGTCTTAAGCGCTCTGACCACGTCCAGTTGATGCAGTCTGGTCTCCTTGTCATTCTTAGGTCTATTGCAGAATGAGGGTAGCACGATCTCCATATTTATATGGAAATTGGATACCACCTTGGGCAGGAAGCCAGGTGTTGTTCTAAGTACTGCCCTATCCTCATGGAAAACTAGGAAGGGTTCTGAGCAGGATAGTGCCCCCAGTTCTGATACTCTTCTGGCAGAAGATATTGCGACTAGAAAAACGGTTTTCCATGTGAGTGTCTCTATTCCCACCTCCGACAGAGGTTCGAAGGGACTGTCGAGGAGGGCGTTTAGGACCAGGTTTAAGTCCCATGGAGGAATGGGGTGTCGGAAAGTGGGAGAGATGCGGGCAACACCCTGAAGAAACGTGCGAACGTCCTCTGAGAGGGCTATGCGTTCCTGGAAGAGAATGGACAAGGCCGAGATCTGAGTCTTTAGGGAACCCAGTTTGAGACCCTTTTGAAGTCCTAATTGGAGGAATTGTAGAATCTGAGGTATTCTTAATTCCGTGAAGGGGAGCTCTTCGTCCTCGCACCAGCGTCGATAGCACTCCCACACCCTGTGGTAGATCTTTGACGTCACCGGCTTTCGGGCCTTGATCATGGTCATGATTACCTCCTCTGAAAATCCCTTCTGTCTCAACACTGCCGCCTCAAGAGCCATCCCGTTAAGGTGAAGAGCTGAGGTTTGTGATGAAAAACTGGACCCTGGGCCAGAAGCTGTGGAAACACTGGGAGAGATATTGGAGGTTCTAATGAGAGTTCTAGAAGACTTGAGTACCAGGATCTCCTGGGCCACCGTGGTGCAACGAGAATCACTGTGACCGGTTCTCTGGCTATCTTCCGTAATACGCGAGGTAGCATTGGGAGAGGGGGAAACGCGTATGCCAGTCAAAATCTCCACGGTAGGGTCATGGCATCCACCCCCTCGGCCAGGGGGTCGCGGTACCTTGCATAGAATCTGGGGACTCTCCGATTGTGCCTGGAGGCCATGAGGTCTATTTCCGGCATCCCCCATCTCCGTGTCAGGCACAGGAATGCATCCTGGTGTAGTTGCCACTCTCCCGGGTCCAGATGGTGCCTGCTGAGAAAATCGGCCTCTACGTTGCTCACTCCGGGAATGTGAATTGCCGAAAGTAGAGTGGCGGTCCTTTCTGCCCACTCTAGGATGAAGGACACTTCCTGATTCGCCCTGTTGCTTCTTGTGCCACCCTGTCGATTTATATATGCCACTGCTGTGGCGTTGTCTGATTGGATTCGAACCGCTTGGTTTCTCAGAAAGCGTTCCCATGACTGGAGGGCTAGCAGTATGGCTCGTAGTTCCAATATGTTTATTGGTAGAAGTGCCTCCTCCTGTGTCCAAAGTCCCTGTGCGGCTTTTCCTTGAAAGGTTGCTCCCCATCCGGTGAGGCTGGCGTCTGTAGTTACTATTAGCCACACTGGTTCCAGAAATGTCTTTCCTTGTGTTAGCCGTTCCGGTGTTAGCCACCAGCTGAGCGACCTCAGGGTGTCCTCTGGTAGTGTTATTCTCTGATGAAGTGATGTCCTGTTCCAGAGTTTCAACACCGCCGTCTGAAGGGGCCGAAGATGGAACTGGGCGAATGAGACTGCCTCCATGGTGGAGACCATCAGCCCCAGGACTCTCATGCACATCTGGATTGTTGGACGTGCTGTGGCTCTGAGTATTCTGGTCGATCTCTGGATCTTGAGCTGTTTGTCCCTTGGGAGAAATACTTTCTGTATGTCCGTCTGGAACTGTAGACCCAGAAATATCATGTTCTGGCTGGGGGATAAGGACGACTTGTCCAAGTTGATGGACCATCCGAACATCCGGAGGCTCTGGATTGTCAGCTGCACATTGTGCTCGGCCAATGTCTTGGACCTCGCCTTGATTAGTAGGTCGTCCAAGTAAGGCATTATGAATACACCTCGGACACGAAGGAAGGCTGCCATGGATGCCATGATCTTCGTGAATATTCGGGGGGCCGAAGATAGACCGAAGGGTAGTACGATAAATTGAAAGTGTTGATTCCGAAAGGCGAACCGGAGGTATTGTTGGTGTGGTTGAAAAATTGGAACGTGCAGGTATGCGTCCCGAATGTCCAAGGAGGCCAGAAAGTCTCCTGGTTCCAGGGCTCGAATGATGGTGCGGACTGACTCCATTTTGAATTTGTGGTAGACTATCCATCTGTTCAGGAGCTTTAAGTCCAGAATAGGGCGGAAGGAGCCATCTTTCTTGGGAACTATAAACAGGTTTGAATAGAATCCCCGGAACCTCTGGTTTTGGGGTACCGGTACAATTACCCCGGTCTTGCGCAGCTTTTCTATTATGGAGAGGAAGGCTTGCTGTTTGGGTGCCTGATGTGGTACCCTGGACATGAAGAAATGTGCTGGAGGGGTTTCGTGAAATTCCAGTCGATATCCGGTTGCGACGGTCTGAACTACCCATGCATCTTCCACGTGCAGTCTCCAGACATCCGCGAAGAAGCGAAGGCGTCCCCCTATGGAACCCGCTTCTGGAGTCTCCCGAGTGTAGTCAGGAGTGGGTGGTCTTGTCGACTGGTGACTTGGATTGAGGCTTGCGGGACTGCCAGGGGGACTTTCCCTTGTTGGGGAAGCGCCCCTTGAATGATGACTGGTGAGTCGTGGTCGGGTTGCTCTTGTTGTTGCGAAAGCTTTGGCTGCGAAAGGAGTGACTCCTTCTTGTATTGAAGGCTGATTTGGGTTTGGTTTGAGGCAGCAGGGTACTCTTGCCCCCCGTGGCCTGTGAAATAATCTTGTCAAGTTCCTCTCCGAATAGTTTGGAGCCCTGGAAGGGTATGGCAACCAGGGATTTTTTAGAGCTCAAGTCAGCGGACCAAAGTTTCAGCCACAGGGCCCTGCGGGCTGCAACTGAGAGGGCAGATGCCCTGGCTAGGACTCTAGCTGCGTCCAGGGAAGTGTCGGCTAGGAACTGGTTGGCTTCTTGAATGTAGGCCGCTAGCTGGATCATTTGTTCCCTGGATCCCCCCTCCTGAGCAGTCTGTAGGAGAGAGGTGGACCATGTCTCGACTGCGCGGCTCACCCAGGCGGATGCTAGGACAGGCCGTAGGGCTGATCCCACGGAAAGGAAGTTTGCTTTGAGCAGGCCCTCCATCTTTTTGTCGGTAGGGTCCTTAAATGCCGAGGCATCTGGCACTGGAAGGGCGGTAGCCTTGGAAAGGCGTGATACTGGAGCGTCAACCACTGGGGGAGTGCTCCATTTCTCGACGGCCTCCTTGGGAAAGGGATATTGCCGGTTGAAATGTTTTGAGGTCTGGAATTTCTTGTCTGGTGTCTTCCATTCCTCTGAGATCAAGGCCTGCATTTGATCATGAGCTGGAAAGACCGCAGAGGTCTTGTGTTGTCTCTTAAATAGTGATGCCGATTTCGTCTTGGTGGTCTCTTCCTCTTGAATCTGCAGGGTCTCTAGTACTGCTCTGATTAGGCTGTCTATGTTGGAGGCTGCGCTGACGGTATTGTCCTCTTCGTCTGAGTTGGGTGTGGAAGAAGATGAAAATATTTCTCCTTCACTCGCCTCCTCCTCATCAGATGAAGGAATAGATAGTGAGTCCCTGGTGGTTAATGCTGGACGACTGGGCATCCTCTTACGCTTCTTGCTAGTGTTAGGAGAAGAAGCTAGTTTGGTTAGCATTTTGTCAATGGACAATGTGAGTTGCGGTATGCATTGCAAGCTGGCCAGGGACTGTGACAGTGTGGCTGCCCAACCTGGTATATCAGAGGATCCCTGAGGGTCAGTGGCCCTTGTGGGGGAGGGTGCCTTGGGTGCCCCTTCTGAGGCTGCCACAGAGCATGGAGCAGTGGTGTCAGATGATAGGGACAGAGCTGGGCTGCAAGTTGAACAGAGCGGTTCAGTTTGGCCCTCTCTGAATTTGGTGAGACATTTTGAGCAGGCAAAAAAGGACACCGCATGGTTAGGGTGTCTGCCCCCCCTAGAAAAAAGGTCCCCCCTACCGTCAGTCATGCTGATTGCCTGGAGAAGCACCGCAGAAGTGCTGGGTATAAAGAGAGAGGTAGAAGGGTGCCCGCGCTCTTTGTCCCCCGGATGGGCCCCCTGAGCTGCTGGATCACGGCCGCGTTGTGAGGAGCGGAAGAAGGGAGCCGCCAGTGGCGCGAGGCGAGCGGCGCGAAGAGAGTGGCGCGAAACACAGGCGCGCACAGTGACGTCATGACTGCGCCGCCGGCTGAGTCGCGTGGCCGGCCGGAGCGCAGAAGGCAGGACGGAGTCACCGTGGAGGGTTGTGGTTGCTCGGGGTCCCGGGGTAAGAGTGCGGGCGCCGGCAGGCAGGTAGGGGGGTTTCTAGGGGGCGAGGCGCTCATCTTACCTCTTGATGTGGGGAGCGCCGATGCGGAGCATTTGTCTCCCTTGCCTGTGCCCTGACAGGACACGGGTCGATATTCCCGCAGGGGGGGGGCTAGCTCTCAGTGAGCAGGCTGAGCTGACACGGCTTCGCCCCGGTTGTTAGTGCTAACCACTAACCGATGGATTCCTTTGATGGGCCTACCTAGAGGCCACTCCTAACCTCCTGAGGCAGGACACTGAAAAAACTGAATCCCTTCCGGGTTGAGAGGGGATAAAGGGAGAGGAGGAGGAGGGTCCACATCTCTGTTTCTTCAGTGTCCTGCCTCCTGATGGGAGGGGCCCTTTACCCCACGGTCCCTGTGTCCCCCTAGACGTGGGAGAAACATTATAATTTAAGAGACATTTACATTTGTAACTACAGGTTCCAGCATGAGTTTAGTGAAACTTTAAAGGAGAAGGAAAGTAATTTAGACATTTTATTGATAATAAATTCTTATGGGAGGGGGGAGCAGAAGAATGGAGGGGGAGAGGGAGATAACTGAGCACGCTCAAGCCCAAACCTGACAGAGCCCTAAAAGAGAAGAAAGTGATACTGAAGAACATGTTTACAAAAAAGGAGACAAGAAATCACGTGTTTCTTTTGATAAAGGATTCAGTGCAGCTTTTCTGTGAGTGCTTATGGCTGTATTTACATAGACCTTTCTGATAATGCTTACTTAGTTTTTACCTTTCCTTCTCCTTTAATTCTAGAACAGAAGATATATGGCTTTACTATAGGGATGCCATTTACTAGTAACAAAAGCTGTGGAATTAGAGTCACTTGTTTTTTACAGTTCTGTTATTGAAAAGGTACACGGTTATGCATACAGTAGAGCAAAAAAGGGATTTCTTTACTTACCGTAAAATCCTTTTCTCTCTAGTCCTATGGGGGACACAGGAACCATGGGGTTAAATCCCCTCCCATCAGGAGGCAGGACACTTAAACAGAGTTGAATTCTCCTCCTCCTCCCCTATATAATGCCCTTCTCCCACCAGGAACTCAGTTATGTAACAAGAACCGAGCAAACTAACATACTAACCATAATAAACTTGGCTGAGAAGAAGAGAAACTCTCCCTTGTTTTCCGGGAGGGAGGTCCTGTGTCCCCCATAGGACTAGAGAGAAAAGGATTTTACGGTAAGTAAAGAAATCCCTTTTTCTCATACGTCCTGGGGGACACAGGAACCATGGGGACATACCAAAGAGTCCCCCTAACAGGGAGGGAGAAAACAGATAACTAAGGTAAGAAAAGTAATAACTCCTTTTTTAAGATACTACTGCTTGTAGTACCTTGCGCCCAAATGCCGCCTGGGCGGAGGCAAATGTATCAAATCTATAGAACTTCGTAAAAGTATGTGCAGAGGACCAGGTTGCCGCCTTGCACAGTTGTTCAGCAGATGCCATGTTCCTGCAAGCCCATGAAGCACTGACTGCTCTTGTAGAGTGGGCTGTGATTCGAAATGGAGGAGACTCGTTCAGGGAAATATATGCCTGACGTATTGACTCCTTGATCCATCTAGCGATCGTGGCCTTAGACGCCGGTAGTCCTTTTCTGCTGCCAGACGGGATGACAAAGAGATATTTTGACTTGCGAAAATGTGCTGTGCGGTCTACATACGTATGCAGAGCTCGTACTACATCCAGATTGTGTAGCTTGGTCTCTTTATCATTCTTGGGAGAGCTACAGAATGAGGGAATCACTATTTCCTCGTTCAGATGAAAGGGTGATACCACTTTTGGTAGAAAGGAAGGTACCGTTCTCAAAACTGCCTTTTCTTCATGAAAGATGAGGTACGGAGATTCACATGACAACGCACTCAGTTCCGAAATTCTGCGGGCGGAGGAAATCGCCATCAAGAATACCACTTTCCAAGTAAGCCATCGTAGTTCCACGATGGATAATGGTTCAAAGGGGGAATTAATCAAAGCAGAGAGGACCACATTAAGATCCCAAGGTGGAACTGGTGATTTCACTGGTGGTACAATGTGAGCTACACCTTGTAAGAATGTCCTTACGTCTTCCTGAAGAGCAAGTCGCGACTGAAGTAGCACTGAAAGAGCAGATACCTGGACCTTAAGAGTCCCCAGACTTAGCCCTTTCTGCAGACCTTCCTGCAAAAACTGAAGAACTGTAGGAATCTTCGCCCTTTGGTAAATTATGTCCCTATCTACACACCATTCCATGAACAGTTTCCAAATCCTATGGTATGCTTTGGAAGATACCTTTTTCCTGGCTTCTAGCATGGTTTGTGCCACATCCGACGAAAAACCTTTCGTGGTCCAGATTAGCTTTTCAATTTCCACGCCATCAAATTGAACATTCCTGGATTGGGGTGTAGTATGGGACCCTGACTCAGAAGATCTAGTCGTTGTGGTAGTCTTATGGGAGATTCTACTGATAGATTCATTAGAGGTGTAAACCACGACCTTCTTGGCCAATGCGGTGCTATTACAATGAATGTACCCCTTTCTTGTCTTATTCTCTTTAGAATGCGAGGCAACATCGCTATTGGTGGGAATACATATGCTAGGGAGAACACCCATTCTGCTGTCATCGCATCCGCATCCTCTGCTAGCGGGTCCCTTGCCTTTGCTATGAATCTGTCCGTCTTGCGGTTGTGGCGCGATGCCATGAGGTCTAGGTCTGGTTGACCCCACTTTGTCGTGATGTAGTCGAAGACCTCTGTGTTCAGTTCCCATTCTGTTGGGTCCACGTAGTGCCGACTTAGAAAATCCGCTTCCCAATTTACCACTCCTGGAATGTGAACTGCTGAGATCTGGGTTACCCTTGTCTCCGCCCATCGAAATATCTTGCTTATCTCGCTTGCTGCTGCAACGCTCTTTGTCCCTCCTTGTCGGTTCAGATATGCTACCGCCGTAGCATTGTCCGACTGGATTCTTACGTCTTGGTCCACTAGTTGTTCCTCCCAGTGAACCACTGCTCTGAAAATCGCTCTGATTTCCAGTATATTTATCGGGAGTGTCCCTTCCGATTCGGACCATAGTCCCTGGGCAATCTGAGTCTTGAAGGTTGCTCCCCAGCCTGATAAGCTGGCGTCCGTCGTTATCACCTGCCATCTTGGTTCCTCCAGCGACCGTCCCTGAGAAAGGTTTGCTGGAATTGTCCACCACTCCAGTGACTTCCTTGTTATGGCATGGAGGTCTATTTTGTGGGACAAGCACTTGTGCCTCTTCCACTCGGATATTATGCATTGTTGAAGTGACCTGGTATGAAACTGTGCGAATCGAACAGCCTCTGTCGACGATACCATCACGCCCAGTACCTTCATGCAGTGGCGAATCGATGGTCTTTGAGTTGTCTTTAGTTCCTGAACCAGTGATATGAGTTTTTTTACCTTCTCTTCTGGTAGGAGTACCCTCCCCTGATGGGTGTCGAATATGAACCCCAGAAAGGGCATTCTCTGAGACGGAATCAGGAATGATTTTTGTCTGTTGATCGTCCATCCAAATTCTTGTAGGGTTTGCATGGTTTGTGTTAGGTCCCTCTCCGCCTGATGGCTCGATCGAGCCTTTATCAAAAGATCGTCCAAATATGGAGTGATACACACTCCTTGGACTCGGAGGTGGGCTGCCATTGTGGACATGATCTTTGTGAAAATTCGGGGAGCCGATGAGAGCCCGAAGGGTAAGGCAGTGAATTGAAGGTGTTGACCCTGGAAGGCAAATCGAAGATATGCCTGGTGAGGAGGGAATATGGGAACATGAAGGTACGCGTCCTTCATGTCCAGAGATGTCAAAAATTCGCCCGGTTCCATTGCTCGTATTACTGAGCGCACTGACTCCATCTTGAATCTCCGATAAACAATCCATTTGTTCAGATGTTTGAGGTCGAGAACTGGGCGGAATGTTCCTTTCTTCTTTGGAACTATGAACAGATTTGAGTAAAAACCTGTGAACTGTTGAGATGGTGGGACTGGTATAATCACGTTGGAATGAAGTAGTTCCTCCACGATTGACAGAAAAGCAGCTCGTTTTATGGGTTCCTTTGGTACCCTGGACATGAAGAAACGTGTTGGGGGAAGGCGCCGAAGTTCGAGTTTGTACCCTGACGAGATGGTCTCGACCACCCAGGGGTCTGCTATGTTTCTTGCCCAGGTTTCCGTAAAGTGTTGGAGCTTTCCCCCTACTGGCAGATCTGTCCGTGATCCGGTCGGCCAGTCATGTGGATGATTGCTTGTCATGGGGAGTCTTGTTTGAGGATTTTCTAGGCTGCCATGTGGGCTTACCTTTTGGGTTGTATCTTCCCTTGTGGGAAAATTGTCTGGTTGGTGACGAACTCTTGGAGTTGCGAAACCCTTGGCCTCGAAAAAACCTCCTCTTTCCTGTCGAGGGATTGTGTTTGGCTTTTGTTTGCGGCAATAGGGTACTTTTACCCCCGGTAGCCTGAGAAATAATTTTTTCCAGTTCTTCGCCGAACAGGCGCGAACCCTTGAAGGGTAGAGATGTAAGAGACCTTTTTGAACTCAGGTCTGCCGACCAGAGACGTAACCATAGTGCGCGGCGCGCTGCCACTGACAGCGCCGAAGAGCGTGCTACTGTTTTTAGGACGTCCAAAGAAGCCTCGCTTAGGTAGGAGCTTGCTTCCTGGATGCGTAAGACTAAGGTTTGTATATCCTCCACAGGTATTTCCTCCCGAATGCCCGTGAGGATAAGTTCCGACCAAGCCTCCAGTGCTCTACCCACCCATGCCATAGCGATGGTTGGGCGGAGTGCGGCACCTGCTGCTGTATAAATGGCCTTAAGGAAACCCTCTAGTTTTTTGTCCGTCGCGTCCTTAAATGCTGAAGCATCTGCGACTGGTAAAGCGGTGCTCTTAGAGAGCCGTGACACGGGAGCATCCACGGCTGGTGGGCTACCCCACTTCTCCATCTCCTCTTTAGGGATAGGGTAAAGCTTAGCAAATTTCTTAGTAATCTGAAACTTATGTTCAGGTGTATTCCATTCTTCCTGTATCATGGCCTGTAATTGCTCATGTACCGGAAAAACAATGGAATGATCCGCCGACCTACGGAATAGGCCCTTGCTTTTTTTAGTGGTTGAAGTGGTCTCTTCAACCTTCAGGATTTCCATTACTGCTGTGATCAGGTCATCCACCTTTGTTGAATGATCTGTCGTGACCGAGGAATCCTCGCCTTCAGATGCTGAGGGTGAGAGTTCCCCTTCGCTGAGGGGTTCTTCCTCAGAATCTGAGGGTGAGCCTGGTATGATGTGTGATTCACTAACTGCGGCTGCTTTGCGCTTGAGCTGTCTCTTGGGAGTACCTGGGGACGAAAGCTTCTCTAGTACCTTGTCTAGAGAGGATGCCAATAGTGGTATCCCCTGTAGTGCTGTCAGTGATTGGGATAAGGATATTGCCCATGCTGGTGCAGCAGGGTTACCCGTGTCCACCGATGCAGAGGGACCTGCGGAGTGTTCAGGCATATTTTCCCCTGTGCTTGGTGTTGCCGGCAAGGCCGGGTTATGTGCGGGAGCGGAGGCCTCTGCTGAGCTGGCCGTGCTACAGGATGTACAGACTGGGTCCTTCTGCCCAGACTTAAATTTTGTCTTGCAAATAGAGCATGCAAAGAACATTACCTTAGTGTTCTGCTTCTCCCCCCTGAGGAATAATGAGTCCCTCTTCCCTTCAGACATGTTTATTATATCCCTCTCGATCCCTCCTAAAAAACCCTAATACCTGGTGTGAGTAGGAGCGGATAATAAGGGAAGAGGAGAAGCTGCCAGTACTTCTGTGTGCTGGAATCGGTGGAGAGGCGCAAGCGCTGCGTCCGTCTCCGTCTGTGTCCTTGGCGCCAATGAACAGGGTGACGTATGGCCTCGGTGCGTATGCGGCGCAACGCTTACCCGGAAGTACGTCACCGGGAGTTTCCTGTTCGGCGCGAGGTATGATGCGCGCGCAGATATGGCGCGAATCTCTGTAGGGCGCGCGTTGCGCTCTGTGCCTTTGCGGCTGCCCCGCTCGCCGTACCCACCTCTGCTGTCCCTACCCCGTAATCGGGGCTTGGGGAGAGGAGTGTGGTAAGCGGAGCTATCCTCCACAGATGCTTCTGTGTGGTGCTGGGGCAGCGTCGCTCTCCTCCTACTACTGGCGGTGTAACTGCCGTCGTGGGGTGCGACGGGGAGAGGTTAGAGGGGACCTCACACTCATCCCCTTGGGTACTGGTGACCCGTTTACGCTGGTAATGTCCCGAGCGGGGTCAACCCCGTAATTCAGTGAATACTGGTTCGGGTCCTACCCCTGGAACCGGGACTGCCATATTTCTTTGTTGGGCCTACCTAAAGGCCTTGTCGATACCTCCTGACTTTGCGAGGACACAATAAAAACTGAGTTCCTGGTGGGAGAAGGGCATTATATAGGGGAGGAGGAGGAGAATTCAACTCTGTTTAAGTGTCCTGCCTCCTGATGGGAGGGGATTTAACCCCATGGTTCCTGTGTCCCCCAGGACGTATGAGAAATAAACATTGTGGTTGTACAAGCTTTTTTCTTTTTGTTTTAACATTTTTATAAAGAACTGAACATTGTATAAAGCATGACAATATGCCCTGAAGCATGCACACAGCGTGTTTATTTCCTGGGGATGGGTACGGCTAATTGGAAGGATGCAGAATCCCAAATAGGGTTAGAGGTGATGAAAAAAAATAATAAAATAATATTAAAAGCGTGGGGGGCAGGTAAACTAGTCATATGTGGAAAAGGGATACGGATTTAGTGGGTCTTTAAAGACCCTCACACATCCTCATCTAAGTCTAGCCAGTCACCTCAAACTTTGTAGAGTGTATGAGTTACTTCTCATGTAGAGGGGGGAAGCTTTAAGAATAAGATTTGTCCAGAATGGTACTGTGGGTCCAGTTTCAGACTTTCAATGAAAGTCTGGCTTTTTGACGTACATTAAGAGAATTGCTAAGAGAGTGCATTGTGCAGTACTAGAGGTTACTTCCCCCCTATTGTGCTATCTTTAACTTATAAACCATATGGAATTACGTTATATGAATAAAACTAATGCCCATTTCTATCATGGGCATGTTTAAAACAGATCTGTGCCAGTCTTTCAATACCCCAACAATCCAATACCTGGATATTGCGTGCAGTGCTGATTCGGTTTCTGTTGACGTTGGCTCTCACCCTTTCACTTTGCCTTGTTCGAGCAATAGCACGCGTCCTAACCACATTGGTGCGTAGTCGGCTAGTGGTGGGAATCACATCTGCGAGAAGTCCAGCCACCTCTTCCTCACTTACTTCATTGCCATCAAAAGCAAAATAATACAAATCAGAAAAACAAAACATACACCTACAATTTAGAGTCCTGATTACTGCATTACTAAAGATTTATACAGGTATGGGACCTGTTATCTAGAATGCTCAGGACCTGGGGTGCACCCCAAGTTTTGAAAGGGAGAAGAGCGCGCTTAACCTGGACATTTTATTTCTGGTTAAACTAATAATGGACAGGCTTTAAACAGTCTCCCACACCAGAAACAGATCAGCATCTCCAGTTTAAACTCCTATTCTCATCTACAAATTGCAAACACGATATATATACTTCAAAAGTAATTTACCTTTGCTTCCTTCATCTATGATGATCTAACTTTCTCACTACGATTTTAAATTTAACTTAACATGTAAATGTAGTTATCAAGGTAACCAATCCCAAAGAACATTTACCTTCCTCTGGCTGATTTGCATCTGAGCATTCAGGACAGAACCATTCATCTACTGGAACAGCATTCAAAGGAGGAGTAAGGCACTCCATATGGTAGCTGTAGAAATAAATACAGAATGAGGGGATTACATAGGTTCCACTGAAACTTCTGCAGTACATTTTGGCTTCCATGTTACAAAGGGAAAATACAAAGACTCTTTCTTTAGCCTGTTTCCTCTTCTTCTGTCTAGAGAACCAATTATACAGAGGCTAAATGTATATGTATATATCAAAGAGCCAACTATTTCCCTTAAAAGTGAGGCCAGTATTCTGTAGACAGGTAAGTGATAAATATAACACACCAGAGAATGCTTACAGTTGCTTTTCCTGAGCACCTTTTGCTAGTCCTGATGTTAAATGCTGCACTACAGATAGAACTAGATCTCAAACGCATCATGAGCTTGACTATATCATGGTCAGCAATAATGGAATTTGCCTCATCTGCCCAAATAGTCAATAGTCAAAACCTGATACAGAAAAAAAACTAGTATTTTACATGGAGTTGGAACACAAAAGGGTCATGGTGGGTGCCCAAGCCACCTGTGTAGCCATAGACCAGGACAATAACATTAAAATAAAAAATGTTTTATATTTAACAGCTCAGAGAAAGCACCCACCCTGCATCACAGCCATCGCAAAGTAGCAGTCTATCCTCGCGGTCACTCCGTCCACAGACTGCGCAGTTGGTGGCATCATCCTCCTCCTGCACCTCGTCTGCTTTTTTCTGGATAGGAACCTATTAACACACCAGACAGCTATGATATCTAAATAACAAATGACACAAACTACACCTACCCAGACTGCATTTAAATAAATTACTCACACTCTTTCTGGATGGACAGGACCCCACTATTCATAGGGTTTAGCTATAACAGGAACATTATTTGTCTATCCAGACAGATAAGGCTGCCAACTATTCAGGGGGTCCAGCTATAGAGGGAACATTACCTGTCT
Source organism: Xenopus tropicalis (assembly GCF_000004195.4). NCBI lineage: Eukaryota > Metazoa > Chordata > Amphibia > Anura > Pipidae > Xenopus > Xenopus tropicalis. The sequence goes on along the minus strand of NC_030680.2, from coordinate 34,476,536 downwards.
GGATAGACAGGTAACGTTTCCTCTATAGCTGGACCCACTGAATAGTGGCAACCTTGGTTACACCAAGTAAATACAGATGTGCAATAATTTTATATACAAAAACAATTTAATGTCAACTATTGTAATGCTTTAGATGGTGTGAGTTTGTGTATAATCACACAGTCATTCACTGTACAAGTGGCAAACATTGGTGAAGATTTACTAAATGCTAATTTGAGATACTTATGTATTTACTGAATAACCATATTAAAGGAGAAGGAAAGCCTAAGTCACTTGGGGGTGGCAAAATTTTAGGCACCCCCAAGTGACTTAAATCGCTTACCTTGTACCCCAGGCTGGTGCCCGTTAAGAGAGAACTGTACCAGCCTGGGGTAGCTGCAAGCACTTCCTTCTACTATGTTGGCGCGCTGCACATTAGAGTGAAAAGCTGAATTTTAAGAACAAAGTTGGATTTTCACTCTAATGCGCATGCGCCAGCCCAGGGATTTCGCTGCATAAGAAACGCGAAAGAAGGAAGCGCTCACTACAGGTACACTGGGCTGGTGTGGTTTTCTCATAACAGGGGCACCAGCCGGGGGTACAAGGTAAGCGATTTAAGTCATTTGGGGGTGCCTAGCATTTTGGCACCCCCAAGTGACTTAGCCTTTCCTTCTCCTTTAAAGACGAGCAAAACACAAGCCACTGTAGTTATACAACAAACACATACTTGTGCTGTTTAACAGGACAAATACAGTACAATGTTGTAAGGGAATACGATCTGCACATTTTGGTTCACCACTTACCTTTTTTAGGATCTCTCCACCGAAGTGCGCTCGTATGTGAATGCAAGAAAATGCAATTCTGTCCACAGGGCACGAGTTTGCATTCTATATAAAAAAAGAAAATGTATAAATGCAAACATTTTCTTGCTAGTTTTGTTATTTCCTTGTAAAATCTTATCTGGAATCAACTGATGGCTATCATTAGTATACCTCCCACTTATTAAATTGTGACACACATCAGCTTCTACAAGTAACTGACATACTAAAATAAATCTAGATTAAGCCTATTAATATTTTCTTCAGGAAAGAGAGCAGTGCAATATGTACAAGTATAAGTCCGGCTCTCACCTCTGTTGGATGGACCATGCTACTTATTATTAAAAAGGAAAGCTTGGTTAACAAACTGGGATTCAATTTCAGCTAGTCACACATGTTCCTTCATTTCCAAAATGTCATGTGTAGATCAACTAAGATAAACCACCTCTGGTTGCAAACTGGAAAATAAGGCCCGACCCTTGATCTGATGCAAGCATGTGGACAATGACTGGTGGTGAACAGCACATGTCCAGATTTCAACAACCATCTTGCATAGGTACAGTGGAGGCATTCCAGGCATCACCAGGTGGAATTAACATGCTACCAATTGTCAGACAGAAATGTCTGACACAGCCCTTACAGCCTCTCATTTGTGTATATGAAACCCAGACTAGTATTACTCAAATAATTATCATATACAGTAATAGGACAGTAGAGAAAAATAAAACTGATTTCCCTGTTTTGTCTCCAAGTGGTAGCACTACACTTCCTGTTGTTGTTTCGCCACAAAAAAAAAAAAAAAACAGCATATAAAAAAAATATCAATTATCCATTTTATTTAGGACCCAATTATTTTTAATTTTACTATTGTTACATTTGGGGTAATTCACATTTAAATTCACTTCAAATATGATGTGGACATCATGTCAGCTGTCAACGTCACCTCTTGTGAAGGCTTAAATACTTGCTGGTGTATACATAGCTCCCCAAACAATAACCTCCTACCTGATATCTAAATTAAACATCCATCAGCCGTAATAGAGACTTATGACAAACTGCAGTGCAAAACAAAAAAACGAATCTTCTGTGACAATTATTCATAACTTTTTTTTTATAATCTGGATTCCGTTCTGTTATAAGGGCTAGTATTTGGCCAGTTGTTGTATTTAATGCCAGATCTGGTGCATTTCTAAAGGATTAATACCATGGGGTAACTGATAAATACTAACCTTTGACCACTCCACAATACAATCTAGGCAGAAATAATGACTGCAGTTTTCTGGAGTGCCTACAACTTGGTCTCTGAAGCCATTGAGGCAGATTGGGCAACTTTCTCTTTCGTCGTCTGAACTAAACCCCTCATTTAAATCCCCTGTAGGCTGTGTTGGATCTTGGCTTCCTGTTGTAGCATCCTCATCCTCCTCCTCTTCATCCTCCTCTTCAGAGTCTCACAATAAAAAAAACATTGTGTTACTTAGATTTGCATTGTGCAGGCAAACAGAAAATAGATTAAGAGGGCACATTCATAAGGAAATTCTGGGTGAAGTGTCACTCATCCAAAACCATGAATAAAATCAAATGGAATCCTATCTCTGGCTGAGACAGCAATACTGGCAATAGTAAAGAAATGTCACCCTTAAACTGGCCATTAATTATAAGATGCGCTTGTTTGGCGATGTCACCAAATGAGTGGATCACAATGAAGGGGATACAGACCGCCGGAGAGAGGACCACATCAACAAGCCAATGCAGTCCTCAATCTGATAGAAAAACTCTAACCTGCTCGATCGACATCTGCCCAATTTTGCCCAGCTGGAGAGCCCCATACATATAAGCTGCCAAATCAGTGTGAAGGGCCAAAATGGGAAGCTTAAGTCTGCCAAAGTATGGACAACACTGGTGATATTCTCACAATTAAACATTCTTCAAGGTCCTTAGGTCCCTCTATAGTTCTTCTTTAAACCATGTGCCACAGTTCTGAAGTCACAGATGACCTGCTCTTCTTAGCCTGCTTTTCCTACAAACAGCAGGCATAGGTTCTGTCAGTTCAGGGACCGCATCAATGAGCTGATGCAGTCCCCGATCCAACAGAAAAATCAGACCTGGCTGATTTTGGGCAACATGTTGGTCTGCAAGGCCCATGGTCAGTGTCCATACGCAGTGGCTGAATCGGTCTAAAGGACAGATATTGGCAGCTGAAATTGGCCCGTGTATGGCCATCTTTAGTGGCAAAGAGCTGCACCTGACAGAATCAGGCACAATTCCACAGGAGAAAGTGCATTGAGGCACAGGACAATTTAGAACAATTCAGAACAAATGAAAGAAAACCAAAAAGTAATGCAGAGCTGTACTTTGAACTTGTATTCTCTGCTGAGCAATCCACTGCATTCCTTTACAATTAAGTTCAACAAAGTTAGTACTTTGACCCTCCTCCATGTCCTATAATTGTAAACAAACTCAGAGTTCCATGGCCACAGAAAAATAAACAGACTGAAAACACCGTGTTCTTTTAAAAACAGGGATGTTCCTAATGTTGGCAAACTTTAAGGCAAACGTCCAACCTGGCAATTTCTCTCCAGTGGATAAACCACTCGGAATGCCTGTGAATGTGTTTACCTGCTGGTACAGAAGGATTTTTGAGCCCATCACAGCCTTATCAGAGGTTACAAACCACCAGTGTTTGGGCATTTCTTTGGAAATATGTTGCTAGAGGAACTTTCAGGTGTGCCATTAGCCTAAAAACTTCTAGACTAGTGGTTTTAAAATTTTCTTCTGGATCAAGTTCCCCTTTGAGCTCCAGGGTCAGGGTATCCATTAGTACATAACAAGGTTTTCACACCATAGACCTGACAGTTCTGTACACAGCAATGACTTCTTACCTCTTATTTTTGAGTGTGTCAAACTTAGACTTAAGTTTAATGTTATTTTGTGAACCTAATGCTGCATTAAGTTTAGGGGTGCCGGGAACACATTGAACAACAAGGAAGCCCCATTTCATTACGTTAGGTTATTTTTAGGATAAAAATGCACCAGCCCAGTGTATGAACAAATTTTTTCTCAGGGCCTGTGTATTTTTATTTAAAAAAAAGAACACCAAGCCAGGGATAAAATGTAGCAATTCAACAACACTGTTTTTATACGGTCTAGAAACTCTTTTCAAGCCCTTTTACCAACATCTGCTTACCAGTTACATCTTCATCCTCATCACCTTCTTCTTCCCCATCATCCCCATCTTCACTCTCAGATGCATCCTCAGAGTCTTCCATCTCTTCTATTGCACAAAGAAGATATATTAAATAACTTCTGCCTTCACCTTTCAGCTTTGACTCTTTTCTTAATACATAAAAAACAGAAATTTGGCATTACCATTATCACTGGTAGGCAGCACTTGCTGCCAATTACTCCCTTGAGAGCCATTTCTGTTCATCAGCTGATCTTGGTTCTCTTCATCATCCATTGCTCTTCATCAGATGAACTCTAAAAATGAACCCAGACGATGGTTGTTAGCACAGTTGGCAGATATAAGGAACATATCATTTTCTTGCCATATTACATGGATGTGTTTACAATATGAGAATAAAAAACACATTCTTTACTTGGACAAAATGTCTATCTTGGCACCTCAATCTAATGCTCATACAGTGCTATGTATTCCTCATACTGCACCAAGTATGTAAGAATAATGTTTCAACAAGCTTTAGTATAGTATAAGCCCCATTACTGCTATCCTTAAGACACACCTCTTCTCCATAAATAATTCTATTACAAGCTATGGCTCATGTGAATTGATAGTAACTCATGGTGGCTACAGCCATAATGCTGTGTGCCATAACCCTAAAGTTGTGCGCATATAAGCCTTTTGTGCAGTATATGCCAGGTATTTATGATAGGCTGTGAAAAAGCACAGAAATATTTTTATGCAGAGTTCCATTTTTGGCACATGCAGCTTCTATACCGAGAGGAATTTCAGACAAAACCTGTGGTTCAGTAGCCCATGCCACCCCTCCTAAGCTGGTTGCCAAACAGCCTGGACTATTAATCACAAGTTCACTGATTTGTACAGATATTCATGCTAATCAACCCCAAAACTAGCATATTATTAAAAGGGAAATAAAGACCTAATAACAGATTGCTTCAATTAGTATGGAGGCACAAGTCTTATGTGCCACCTCAGAAAGCAACTGTATACTGAGGAGGGAAAGTATTTTTTGTTGGGCCCTGTGCTTTATTGTTTTAACCTTATATCACACGATAGGTAAAAGCCAGGAAAAATGTCAACTGACTGCCGTACATGGTGCACATGGTTTGGGAGGTAGGCAAGAGGAAGGGGCCTGGGATGCCCAGCAAGCTTTTAATCTTCTTAAAGCTTAACAAATAGGACAAATGTCCAAATAGCACAGATACATTGATGTTAGCTACTAGACAATCAACAATATCATGCAGGAACTGGAAAGGGAGAGTGGTGCAGCATGTTACTTCCCGACCACTTTTTTGCACACCAACTGAATGCATGACTTCAGGGAGAAGGAAAGGTAAAAACTAAGTAAGCTTTATCAGAAAGGTCTATGTACAGTGGTGTGAAAAACTATTTGCCCCCTTCCTGATTTCTTATTCTTTTGCATGTTTGTCACACAAAATGTTTCTGATCATCAAACACATTTAACTATTAGTCAATGATAACCCAAGTAAACACAAAATGCAGTTTTTAAATGAGGGTTTTTATTATTTAGGGAGAAAAAAAAATCCAAACCTACATGGCCCTGTGTGAAAAAGTAATTGCCCCCTGAACCTAATAACTGGTTGGGCCACCCTTAGCAGCAATAACTGCAATCAAGCGTTTGCGATAACTTGCAACGAGTCTTTTACAGCGCTCTGGAGGAATTTTGGCCCACTCATCTTTGCAGAATTGTTGTAATTCAGCTTTATTTGAGGGTTTTCTAGCATGAACCGCCTTTTTAAGGTCATGCCACAACATCTCAATAGGATTCAGGTCAGGACTTTGACTAGGCCACTCCAAAGTCTTCATTTTGTTTTTCTTCAGCCATTCAGAGGTGGATTTGCTGGTGTGTTTTGGGTCATTGTCCTGCTGCAGCACCCAAGATCGCTTCAGCTTGAGTTGACGAACAGATGGCCGGACATTCTCCTTCAGGATTTTTGGTAGACAGTAGAATTCATGGTTCCATCTATCACAGCAAGCCTTCCAGGTCCTGAAGCAGCAAAACAACCCCAGACCATCACACTACCACCACCATATTTTACTGTTGGTATGATGTTCTTTTTCTGAAATGCTGTGTTACTTTTACGCCAGATGTAACGGGACACGCACCTTCCAAAAAGTTCAACTTTTGTCTCGTCGGTCCACAAGGTATTTTCCCAAAAGTCTTGGCAATCATTCAGATGTTTTTTAGCAAAATTGAGACGAGCCGAAAATGTTCTTTTTGCTTAAAAGTGGTTTGCGCCTTGGAAATCTGCCATGCAGGACGTTTTTGCCCAGTCTCTTTCTTATGGTGGAGTCGTGAACACTGACCTTAATTGAGGCAAGTGAGGCCTGCAGTTCTTTAGATCAGCGTTTTTCAACCACTGTTCCGCGGCACACTAGTGTGCCGCGAGATGTTGCCTGGTGTGCCGTAGGCAGGGCACCAATGTACTAGGGGGGCACTGCTCTTGGCACCAATGTACTAGGGGGGCACTGCTGCTGGGCACCAATGTACTAGGGGGGCACTGCTCTTGGCACCAATGTACTAGGGGGGCACTGCTGCTGGGCACCAGTGTACTAGGGGGGCACTGCTGCTGGGCACAGAGCTAAATTTTTTAACATTTTCTAATGGTGGTGTGCCTCGTGATTTTTTTCATGAAACAAGTGTGCCTTTGCCCAAAAAAGGTTGAAAAACACTGCTTTAGATGTTGTCCTGGGGTCTTTTGTGGCCTCTCGGATGAGTTGTCTCTGCGCTCTTGGGCTAATTTTGGTCGGCCAGCCACTCCTGGGAAGGTTCACCACTGTTCCATGTTTTTGCCATTTGTGGATAATGGCTCTCACTGCGGTTCGCTGGAGTCCCAAAGCTTTAGAAATGGCTTTATAACCTTTACCAGACTGATAGATCTCAATTACTTTTGTTCTCATTTGTTCCTGAATTTCTTTGGATCTTGGCATGATGTCTAGCTTTTGAGGTGCTTTTGGTCTACTTCTCTGTGTCAGGTAGCTCCTATTTAAGTGATTTCTTGATTGAAACAGGTGTGGCAGTAATCAGGCCTGGGGGTGACTACAGAAATTGATATTGAAATTGAAAATTGAAATTGATAAACCACAGTTAAGTTATTTTTTAACAAGGGGGGCAATCACTTTTTCACACAGGGCCATGTAGATTTGGAGTTTTTTTTCTCCCTTAATAACGTAAACCTTCATTTAAAAACTGCATTTTGTGTGCAATGATGTTATCTTTGACTAATAGTTAACGGTTTTTGATGAGCAGAAACATTTAAGTGTGACAAACATGCGAAAGAATAAGAAATCAGGAAGGGGGCAAATAGTTTTTCACACCACTGTAAATACAGCCATAAGCACTCACAGAAACGCTGCACTGAGTTCTCTGTCAAAAGATTTGTTGTCTCTGTTTTCCTGTGCCAGAGACACGCAGCTCTCTCCTCTCTCCTGCTCCCCCCTCCTTCAAGAATGCTAAGAACTCCCTCCCACCCCTTAGGAATGTGTGATCTGAGTCAATCAGTAGGAAGCTTCCTCATAGTCTTACAAACTGAGCATGTACACTTGGTCTCAGTCTCGGTGCAGGAGTGAGACTTTATGGGAACTTTCTTTACGCAGCTCAGCGTTTTTTCTTCCCGTTTGGCTTCTGATCATCTGAACAGGAGAAATATGGGGAGACTTAAGGGCACTATTGAGACAACTGAAGGTATGCTTGCAGCTTGAGATTAACTCTTTATTAGCCTTTCCATCTCCTTTAATGCAGGGAAACGGCGAGCCAGTTTGGATGAAAACCACCTCAGTGGCCGATGAATCTTGTTAAAGATAAAAAGCCTCACATTAAAAGCTATAATAATTGGGGGTTGGACTACAAAATCTAACAAACCTGGCTATAAAAATAGCTTGGAATTTTTTATCATTACATTGTAGGAAAGTATTACTTGTGAGAAGTCTCACTGGAGGCAAATGCAGCTTCTCTGTTATCTACAAGCCATGTATAACCTGGAACATTTACCCTTATTAATGGTGCCTTGTGATGTTATTGACTATATTCACTTGACCCTTTGAAACTTGAGCATCATAAAAAAAAATCCCTAAACTAGATGGTTAGATCACCTTCCAAAGACTTTCAATTATATTTATTTTAAATAATACACCAGATAGGACCTGTTTGTCAATTCTTTTACTTAGACTAAAGTGACAGTAGCATTTAGTACCACCCCTAAACGGCTGTAATAACATGTTAAATCTTATTCTCCTTTGATTTAACTGCTTTGCCCAGAATTACACTTACATAATACAGTTTGTAAAAAAAAGTTATCAGGTAGCAGACAGTCTGCATTCCTCAGTGTGCTTTGGACCAAAAGTCAGCTTCGTAGTGAAGGAGAAGTGGCCACCAGGCTCTTTAGCAATGTCTGCAGTTAAATTTATGTTCCCCGCTAAATTCAAGCAAAAGGAGTCTGGATGAAGAGAAATATACATTTAAACTGCAGACACTGCTAAAAAGCCCAGCTGTTGAAGCTTATTCACTATGAAGCTGACTTTGGGCTGAGAGCAGGCAGAGGAATGTAGGCTGTCACCCAATCACCCTTTTTAGAAACTGCAGCACAGCATTTTGTAAGTGTAATTCTGGTTGAAGCAGTTAAAAAAAAAAATCTAAGGAGAGTAAGAGTACGAGTAAAGCTGGCCATACACGCACCGACAATATCGTATGAAACCTTGTTTCATACGATATCCGGTGTGTGTATGGCAAGTCGACCGATATTGCAGGATGCTGCTGATATCGGTCGACTCCCCAATCGGCCAGGTTAAAAGATTTTGATCTGGCGCCATAGAAGGCGCCTGAGCAAAATCTGCCTTCAGGGCTGAATCGGCAGAAGGAGGTAGAAATCCTATTGTTTCTACCTCCTTATCTGCCGTTTCAGCCCTGAACGGTTAGTGGCTGACTGAACGTTCTAAATAATTCTGGTGTTTCTGTCCCTTTAATTTTTCCCTCATTTTTACAGGAGCATTTCAGTAAGAGGGGGTGGGGGATTGGCCACTAAAGTGTTACAGTTTAATTTATTAGCTGATACCTTCATTAACTGCAGCCCTACTCAGCATGCTCCCTCATTCCTCTGATGCTGCTTAGAAATATATCAATTAATTATATCAATTAATGTAGCATGAAATATTGCAGAGAGGGGCGTTACTATGGATTAGTGATGTGTGGATGGGGCAGAGCAGGCACAGGTAGGGATCTATTTATAGTAAGGTAGACCTGGGCCTCTGCCTAAGTTGGCACATTTAATTTAAAAATAAAAAAGCCCCTAGACTTTGCCGCAGATTTCCATAGGGCATATGGCAATGGAGCTGGGGATGAAGGGAGTCACAGGCTTTGGGGAAGTGATGTCATTTCATGTCTGTGTTCGGTGCACGTGATGTCACATGCACGTCGTAGGGGTGTATTTAGGTCACGTGCCTAGGGCAGCACCGGACTTAAATACACACCTGGGCACAGGCCTATAAAAACAGGAGGAAGGAAGTTGGGCATTGTAAGGGCATGGACGGACAGGATAGGCGGATTACAGAGTATGGTGAAAATCCGACTGTTATATGCAAAGAATGTGTGGATATCTTCCCAAGCTGAATATAACTATTAAGGATGGCTGTGGCCCCCCCATAATACACACCCATGGGTGGGAACGGAGGATCACAGGACACATCTGGTGGAGAGTTAATAGTTTCTTATAGAGGCACCTCTTGATGCACATGCAACAGTTGTTGGATCTGCAGCCTCTAGATACACCGCAGAGAGAAACAACAAGTATTCCTACTTCACAATGAAATGTCACAGGACATTAACAGAAATGTGCCCAAGGGCCTTAACGTGAAGGTGTAATGCGTTGTTTCATCACACTCCTAAGTACAGCCCCCATGTTAACGTCTGAAATTTTATGTGAATTAAAGAAAGTCATTGCACATGATCATAAGTACAAATGCCTGTATGCAAGGGCCCTAAAAACTGCACTAAATTACAGGAGTAGCTATTGCAGTTTTATTCACTATGCTGCTATCTCCAATGACTTCAAACCTTTTTGCTTTTAAAATGAATCTGATACACATTCAGTGTCGAGTTTAAAGGGGTGGTTCAACTTCAGGTTAACTTAGTATCTTATAGAATTGCCTATTCTTGGCTACTTTTCAACTGGTCTTCATTCACTGACACCGGTAGCCAAAAATGTTATTGTTACTTTTTATTACTTAGCTTTTATTTAGGCCCTGTCTATGCTTGTTGTTGTCTCTCTTTCAAACCACTGCCTGGTTGCTTGGATCCTAGCCACCAGATTAGCTTTTTGTTCAGCAGCTAATAATTAAAAAGAAAAAAACCCAAAAAAGGAAGACCAATTGCAAATTGTCTCAGAACAGCACTCTCTATATCAAACTAAAGGCTAAGTTTTAATTTAAAGGTGAACACCCCTTTAAGATGCTATGTGCTATATTATATATGCATTTAAAATGTATATATGAACAAGTAAGGAACCTGGAATGCTCTGGAGTCTGGACCAAGGATTTTCCAGATTAGGGGTCTTTCCATAATATGGAAAAACAAAAACATTCAAAAACAACAATATGAATGTTTTAACAATAAGAACTGTGACTAGTTCTCTAGGGAAAGTGACATCCCCATATTTAAGAACCTTCTGCGAATGGGTTAGATTAATAGATCCTGTATCAGGATTCACTATGTCGAACTAATATTCACAAATGGTTCCAGTTCCTTCCCTTAGATACACCATAAAGCAAGGCATCACCCCTCAGATTACTCTTCTGGGAAATCCAGCAAGAAGGGCTATAGCCATTTTATTCAGATACAACTGGTATAGCCTAGGACACTGTGTCTAAATGATTTGTTTGCCTAGAACGTCTGAATGGTGGATCTTTGCAATGACACATGTAAGTGGGGAGATGCCCTGCTGCTTGCCCCCAGTTGAGGAACACACAACACCCCTCATAGCCAATAGCAGCAGTTTGGGGGGGGGGGGCACTGCAGTGAGTCGCGGAAATAACCTCAGTTTAGCCAAGCAAAATATCTGCGGCCTTCCCTAAGCAGGCTGTAAGGGAGGCTCAGATGCGCACACACCCAGCTGTCAGTCGCTATAGATACGGTGTCTATGTGCGTGTTCCCTAATGGAGCCTGCGCTGCTTCTATTGCCCTCCTCTCCTGCTGAGCCTTCCACTTCTATGGAATGTTTGTGCAGGCAGAGTGACTGGCATTAGGGGGGCTGCTGCACTGCCACTCACCTCACCCAGTCTTCTTACCGAATCCACCGAGGCCTCAGGCACCAAAGCAGCGAAAGGCGTCCGGAAACCGACATTACAGGGATTCCCCTTCCGGGGTCACAGACTTCCATCACAATGCTGATAGGAAGTCCCGCCCCCGGGTGCGGGAATCTATGTTTGGAGCTGAGCTTCTTGTTCCTTTCGAGGAGCGGCTCGGCAGTGGGCATGCCCTAGTAATGTTAATAAAGAAAGAAAGCCATTCACAAATTGCCCCAGAGGCTGGCTATAAAAAAAGAGAAAGTTAAAACAGTAGGGATTATTTGTATACAGTGTTACTACTGAGATGTATCTATATTACATTAAAAAACATAGTCTGTGAAAATGAAATGTTGGGTATTATTGGTAGAGATTTGGCATGTTTTTTTTACTGGTGCATACACATCACTATAAAAAGGTAAACAGCCCCAATACAGGAATGTGTTGAGCTTTGTAGCACTATAAAAGGTGGCCATATAGGTACATTTGGCAACCTAAGGTGGGCGATATCGCTCTAATTAAGTGGTATCAGGAAAATTGAAAAGGTGCACATATGTGCCGTCCAACCAAGGACCACTTTAATGAACCGTTGCGGTCCCCAATCCTATGGGAAATCAAAACAGCCCAACCGATATGTCGGTTGGGTATGCACGTCCCATATAAGCTGCCAAATAGGTCTAAAAGCCTTGAATCCGCAGCTGAAATCTGCCCATGTATGGCCACCTCTACTTTATAGGGCTAGGGAGATTATACAAAATTCAGGGGCCCATTTATCAAATTACGATTGCATATTTTTTGTGACTTCTTTTTTAATTTGCACAACTTTTTCGTACTTTGAGACAAAAAGCGCAACAATTTGTGCGACAAAATCGTATTTGTTGCGCCGAGTATGAAAGTTTTGGATTCATTCAAGCTTCGGTATTGTGACTTTCCTTTGGCTAAGTTGGAGCTGCAGAGTGCCATTGAGTCCTATGGGAGACTTTCCTTGGGCCAGGTTGGAGCTGCAGAGTGCCATTGAGTCCTATGGGAGACTTTCCTTGGGCCGGGTTGGAGCTGCAGAGTGCCATTGAGTCCTATGGGAGACTTTCCTTGGGCCGGGTTGGAGCTGCAGAGTGCCATTGAGCCCTATGGGAGACTTTCCTTGGGCCGGGTTGGAGCTGCAGAGTGCCATTGAGCCCTATGGGAGACTTTCCTTGGGCCAGGTTGGAGCTGCAGAGTGCCATTGAGTCCTATGGGAGACTTTCCTTGGGCCGGGTTGGAGCTGCAGAGTGCCATTGAGCCCTATGGGAGACTTTCCTTGGGCCAGGTTGGAGCTGCAGAGTGCCATTGAGCCCTATGGGAGACTTTCCTTGGGCCAGGTTGGAGCTGCAGAGTGCCATTGAGTCCTATGGGAGACTTTCCTTGGGCCAGGTTGGAGCTGCAGAGTGCCATTGAGCCCTATGGGAGACTTTCCTTGGGCCAGGTTGGAGCTGCAGAGTGCCATTGAGTCCTATGGGAGATTTTCCTTGGGCCAGGTTGGAGCTGCAGAGTGATATTGAGTCCTATGGGGGCTTCCAAAATCATGCACAGAAGGATCAAAGTCAGAAAGGTTTACGATCGTTTGAATACGAAAATTTTGTGACTTTCGGATCGCCAATACAATATTATGATGACTAATACGAATTTTTCGTAAGCATTTTCATGATATTTGCGATCATCAGAAATTATCGTGTATAATCCGAATTTTACCCATTTCGGGGTTCAAACTCGTACTTTGATGAATCAGCCCCTCAGCTCCCATTGGAGCTTACAATCTTTAGTACTGTGCATATTTTTTGTGACTTCTTTTTTAATTTGCACAACTTTTTCGTACTTTGAGACAAAAAGCGCAACAATTTGTGCGACAAAATCGTATTTGTTGCGCCGAGTATGAAAGTTTTGGATTCATTCAAGCTTCGGTATTGTGACTTTCCTTTGGCTAAGTTGGAGCTGCAGAGTGCCATTGAGTCCTATGGGAGACTTTCCTTGGGCCGGGTTGGAGCTGCAGAGTGCCATTGAGTCCTATGGGAGACTTTCCTTGGGCCGGGTTGGAGCTGCAGAGTGCCATTGAGCCCTATGGGAGACTTTCCTTGGGCCAGGTTGGAGCTGCAGAGTGCCATTGAGCCCTATGGGAGACTTTCCTTGGGCCAGGTTGGAGCTGCAGAGTGCCATTGAGCCCTATGGGAGACTTTCCTTGGGCCAGGTTGGAGCTGCAGAGTGCCATTGAGTCCTATGGGAGATTTTCCTTGGGCCAGGTTGGAGCTGCAGAGTGCCATTGAGTCCTATGGGAGATTTTCCTTGGGCCAGGTTGGAGCTGCAGAGTGATATTGAGTCCTATGGGGGCTTCCAAAATCATGCACAGAAGGATCAAAGTCAGAAAGGTTTACGATCGTTTGAATACGAAAATTTTGTGACTTTCGGATCGCCAATACAATATTATGATGACTAATACGAATTTTTCGTAAGCATTTTCATGATATTTGCGATCATCAGAAATTATCGTGTATAATCCGAATTTTACCCATTTCGGGGTTCAAACTCGTACTTTGATGAATCAGCCCCTCAGCTCCCATTGGAGCTTACAATCTAAGGTCCTATAAATTCACACACAATGGTCAATTTTATCAGGAGCCTGTTAACCTGGAGGGTAGGAAGAAACTCAGTGGAGAGAGTCTTGCCTGAAATACCTAAGAACTCCAGTGCACTACTGCTTATCTCACAAGATTGTATTAATATATGCAATTTCAATGGCTAGAATATAATTACCCTCAAAAATTGGTTGGGCCATGGAGCACTAAAGGTGGCCATACGTATCGATTTTTGATCTTTCGTGCAACCATTGGTCGCACAAAAGATAGTTCCCTCCCTCCACAAATGTTCAGGGCTGAATCTTCAGATATGGTGGTAGAAAAAATTCTACCTCCTTCTGCCGATTCAGCCCTGAATGTAGATTTTGCTTGAGCACCTTCGATGGCACCCAATCTAAATCTTTTAACCCACCCCATCGACAAGACAACTGATGTCCGCAGCCTTTTGCGATATCTGTCGCCTCGTCGAGCAGCCATGCACGAATATTGTACAAAACAATGTTTCATACAACAATGTTTGCGTGTATGGCCAGCTTAAGTCTTAAAGCATCATTTGTTCCACCACAGAGGGCTACTGCCTCGCAGTGCTATGATTATGCTATCACACAGAACTGGTGTGGTGCTTGTAAAATATTCCATTAAACAGTACAAAATTATACTGCTTGGTCAGTATTTTTGTACATTTGGGACTATTTTGGAGGTGCTGAGCAGATCGGTATAGAGATATGCAACTAAACTGGTAAAAGCATGGAAGATTTAAACTATGAGGAAAGACTGACTGGCTTGCGTTGTTTTCTCAGGAGAAAAGGTGCTTGTGAGGGGATGGGGCTACCCTTTACAAGCACATTAGAGGATATTATAGACAGATAGAGGGGAATCTTTCTTCCCATCGGAAAGATCAATGTACCAATTTACCCCTTTAGACTTGAGGAACTGATCTTTCATTTGAAGCAGGGTATGTGGTTCTTCATGGTAAGGGCAGTTGTAGAATGCCCTGCTGAGTGATGTTGTGATGAAAGATTCTATTACAGCCTTTATCAGCAAGCATGGTATCCAAGGTTATTGTGATACTACAATCTACAGTTAATATAGATATTGGTATATATAGTTTATATATGTGAATGTATAAATAGGTTGCTATGAGTTTGTGTGTATATGTGATATGGGGTTCCTTTATAGGGGTTGAACTTGATAGACTTTCCAACCAACTTAAATATGTAACTATTTAACCAGACAGCCTGTGGGGAAAACCAGGCTAACTGGTTCAAAACTCGACAGGTGACAACACTATGATGTGTGTGTATGAGAGAGTGATTTGGTTTTTCACTAGTGTAGTTAAGAAAAGCTACATTTGCTTATTTCTTTGAGTGTGATTCTCAAAACCCCTGAAGAAGTCAAAAGTTTTTTTCGAACACATTGGATATATCAATATCATAAGGAGCCTGTAGCTGTTCAGCACATTAAAAGCACCAATAGCAAGTTCTAGGACCTTGTAGTGCTGATTTTAAGCAACTGTATAAAAGGATTTTTTTTTGGCTCAATGACACCCCACAGTACTACCACTTTAATAGAGTTATGTATTAAAAAGTGCAGCATATACTGGTCAGTTGCTTAAAGGAGAAGGAAAGGTAAAAACTAAGTAAGCTTTATCAGAAAGGACTATGTAAATACACCCATAAACACTTAAAGAAACGCTGCACAAGAAAATATTTCTTGTCTCTTTTTTTTTTCTGTGCCAGAGTCTGTGCAGCTCTCCCCTCTCCTGCTCCCCTTCAAGAATGCTAAGAACTCACTCCCCCGCCCACTTAGGAATGTGTGATCTGAGCCATTCAGCAGGAAGCTTCCCCATAGTCTAAAGGTGGCCATACACGCACCGATATTATCGTACGAAACCTCGTTTCGTACGATAATCGGTGCGTGTATGGCATGTCAGCGAGCCGACCGATATCGCAGGAAGCTGCTGAAATCGGTCGGCTCGCCGATCGGCCAAGTTAGAAAATTTTGATCGGGCGCCATAGAAGGCGCCTGACCAAAATTCTCCCTTCAGAGCTGAATCGGCAGAAGGAGGTAGAAATCCTATTGTTTCTACCTCCTTACCTGCCGATTCAGCCCTGAATGGTGTGTGGCGGATCTGACGATGTTTCGTGCGACCGACGGTCGTACGAAACATCGTGAGATCGCCACGTGTATGGCCAGCTTTACAAACTGCATATACAGCAGTCTAGGTCTTTAGTCTTACAAACTGCATGTAAAGCAGTCTTGGTGCAGGAGTGAGGCATTATGGGAATTTTCATTTCAGAGCTCAGCGTTTTTTTCCTATGAAGCTTCTGATCATCTGAACAGGAGAAATATGGGGAGACTTAAGGGCACTATTGAGAGAACTGAAGGTATGCCTGCAGTTTGAGATGAACTCTTTACTGGCCTTTCCTTCTCCTTTAAGTGCAAACCTTGCAACTTTGACTACGTTATGTCTTAGGTGCTAATGTTACTGACTGCCCTGGGAAATTTCCAGTGCATACCAACAACATACAGCCTAGAGGCTTAAAGAAAAAATCTTTTATACAGCTTTGGTCCCCTAAAGAGAATCCTCAATCTCAATCCTCCCGTACTGCATCACCACCACACCCCAATATGACCCTGCTCCTGGGCCTTATAGTAGGAGCGCTGCAACAGGGTTGGCTGATGCCATATCTTGCTGCAATGACTTCCTCTCCTAGGCTCTCTGTTGGCAATCACCAACCAGGAGCGCATGCAATTCAAATCAGGACTAGATCATCTTCAACTGCGTATGCTCATGGTCACCAGAAAGGAAGAGGAAGTCAGGTGGCCAGAGCTGGTGGCTGCCAATACTGCTGTTCTACTTTGCCTTTTGTTATGCGTTATATGGGAATGAAGCCATATTGGGGAATCAGTTGTGCATTTCAGGAGGGATGAGGGAGGACTCTGCATGTGACTGAGGTTGTGTAAATGGGTTTCTTTCTGCAACCCAAAAATGGGTCCCATGCTGTCTCGATAACCCCCTTAATGTTAAATTACTTCTTTCAATAAAATATAGAAATAATAGCGAGGTGCATAACTGGTTCTAAATTAATTTTTGGGCTGCAATCCTGCAAACCTGATTCTGCAACTTAAAGGAGAACTACACCCCCCCGGCTATAAAAGCCCCCTTAACTGGCCTACCTTGACCCCCCTCACCTCTCCCTTATCTCAGTCTGTAACTTTAAAAACTGCCCTATCGCAAACCCCAAACTAAAAGAGCAGCGCAGCAGGATACCTGGGCGACATCTTCCCTTCAAGTGAACATTCTTTGGGTCTCTCCACCGACACGGACCCTGCTTGTGCATGTGCAGTTTAAGCTGATTTCCTACTTGGCCCAACTTGCGTGTTCAAGCAGGGTCCGTGTTGGCGGAGAGAACTGAAGAATGTTCACTCAAAGGGAAGATGTACATGCAGGTGAGTGACCCTTTCTCCTTCTTTTGCTGTGATCCCA
Organism: Xenopus tropicalis; assembly: GCF_000004195.4. NCBI lineage: Eukaryota > Metazoa > Chordata > Amphibia > Anura > Pipidae > Xenopus > Xenopus tropicalis. The sequence goes on along the minus strand of NC_030680.2, from coordinate 34,459,148 downwards.
TGCGCAGTAGAATAAAAAAAATTAAAAAAAAACTTTTTTTGTTAAAGTGCCCGGATCCTACTTCTGCCAAACAATTTCTTCATTTTAGGTAATTTTGGAGAATTTGGGGTCTTTTCAGCTGTAGGATTAAAATGCATTGGATAAAAGACTGGGAGCACAGATGACCAGGTGATGGGGTCCTAAAAATGTCTACCTTTTCTTGCAAAGAAAAAAATATAACATAACACTTCAACATAGTTTCAGCTTTCTTTACTATTAACAAAGTCAAGCATCATACTAGTCAGGTGGCCACCCCACGCAACCACAACAGGCCAACCCATGAACATTCTATTAAGTTAGCCTAGCCCAAATTCATTTTCCCGCGCCCTTAAACACCTCCTCCTTATTATAGACTCACGCCCCTTATCATAAATCCACGCCCCCAATGCCACTCAGCTTTAGTGGTACGTGCGCATTGACACAGCACTCATGGCAAAACAAAGCCGAACCACCTGCTTCGGCGTTAATATCAATTCTAGAGGGGAGCATCCAAAAAAAGGCTTCCACAATATATCTTCATTCGCACGTCTACAATGAATCCTACTATCTAAGCGTCATTCTTTATTCGTATATTAAACTGTGGTTGCTCAATTCATCCCTAACGCTATGGTAATAGATAAGCAATTGGCGAATTAGTCAGCGTCCTCCCGTGGGTGAGGCAAATAATGGTACATTCCACAAAGTACGACGTGCAGAAACGAACGCGCCTCACCTCGGCCAGTTGCGGGAGTGTGGCACTGGAAGGTTTGGCCCGCCCACGTCAACTCGGATTGGCCCCTGAATACAAGCAGGCGTGGGCGGCATAGGGAAACTATTATTGCTATTGGACGGTGAGGTGGAGTGTCTAAGGGCGGATGAAGCCGAACTGGGTGGCAGGTGGTGAGGGCAGTGCTGCTCCAGCCCAGATGTAACTTACAGTGTGTTTGATGGGTCCTGAAGAAGGAAACTTTTTGCTGTAGCCGAACGCTATTTTAGGCATTAAAATAAATACTGGCATTATTAGAGATTATCGGATGTTGCTTCTGCAGGAGAAAACACTTGGAGGTAAGATGCTGATGCTGTAGGGTGCATGTGTAAGTTGCTATTTTTTTAGGCTGCTGCATAACTTGACAGAACTGAACGCGAATATTATTATTAATTTTATTTATACGGTCGTTCACGTTAGTCCCTTCCCCACTGGAGCCAAGGATCTAAGTTCCCTATTATATTTTCGTTCATTTTGATTAATGAGTATATTAGATTGTAAGCTCTATAGAGCAGGCTGCTATTTACCTCCTGTATGCTCAGTATTTGTATGTTTGATATATTCCCTTTGATTGTACCAGTGAAATATGTTGGTGCTTTATGAAGAGCTTATATAGTGAATAATGTTCTCTCTGTTGTAAAATATAAGGATATAATAAGACACTGAGGCGCAGCATGACCATATAAAGGCACAAGGTCAAAGACTGAGCGCTTTTGTACAGGCCATAAAACTGTGCAGTGATTATAACCAATGACAGCACTGAGCACCATTTATATGGATATAATTTACAGGATATACAGGAAATATGATAACTGCTGGGTAATGCTGTCAGGCTGCTGACAGCTGTCAAGTTGTTGGAGTTGAGCAAGTGGGCAGCTGCAGGCTGGATAGTCCATCAGTTTAATGTATGTGTTCACAATGAGATATGCCATTATTATGCTGGCATTGGTGTTACATTTTTGTTCTTGTTTGGTCCATTCTGTGTGTGTGCTCAGTACGTGTGCGGCCCCGGTGCCGTGGAATGCAGGCTTACACCTGATAAGGGAAATAAAAGCCGAGCAGAAATGAGGATCTGCTGTGTCTCCCATCTCACTGAATAACAGGATGGCTTAAGGCAGGGCAATGGCATAGAATGTAAGCTATGTGAGTAGAGCTATATGTGATTAGCGTTACACTGTAGTTTAATAATAGCTTTTCTGTGAATTATGCTTTTTGGCAGCTTTATCACTATACGAGTTTCTACTTTTAAACATGGGTTTCCACAAATGAACTGCCATTATGTTCATTTCTGATTTGTCTGGCTATTGTGAGAGTCAGAACTAGGGATGCACCGAACCTGTTTTTTTTGGGTTTGGACGAACCCCCGAATCCACCCTAATTGATTTGGCCCGAATACCAAGCTGAATCATAATTGGCATATGCTAATTTACGCTAATTAGGATTCAGATTCGGTTCAGCCAGAATCATGGATTCGGCCGAAACCTGGCCAAATACTGAAGCGAATCCTGGATTCGGTGCATCCCTAGTCAGAACAGAACTATGATCCAGGCCCCGACTGGCAATCTGTGGATTCTGGCAAATGCCAGAGGGGCTGTAAGATGCTATAGAAGGTCACTATTTAGTGGGCCTATAGGGGTGCTGTTTGGGCCTCTGTGTACTTGTAATGCCAGGGCCTATTTTGAATCTTAGTCTTGGCCTGCTATGATCACATAGCAACATAATTGATTTGATTTGAGAAAAGACCAACGTCCATCAAGTTCAACTCCCTAGTGAAGATATATGCACATACTTATACAGACCTAGCTATACACTTATATAAATTCCTATACTAACTGTAACTCTTACAATCACAATAGCCTTGGATATTATCCTTGTTAAAGAAATCATTCAAGCCCCTCTTATAGGCATTAATAGAATCTGCCAACACATCATCACCTGACAGAGGTGTTAGGCTATGGTGCCAAAACTAAGGGGCACATTTACTTACTCACGAACCGGCTGAATGTGTCCGATTGCGTTTTTTTCGTAATGATCGATATTTGGCGATTTTTTCGGAAAATTATCGCAACTTTTTCGTAGCCATTCCGAAAGTTGCGCAAAATGTTGCGATTTTTTCGTGGCGTTCGGATTCATTCAAGCTTCAGTATGGTGACTTTTCTTGGGCCAGGTTGGAGCTGCAGGGTGCCATTGAGTCCTATGGGAGGCTTCCAAAATCATGCTAAGTCTGAAAGTTTCGGCCGCCACTTACGAGCGCTCAATACGAAAAAGTCGCGACAAGATACGAGCGAATCGTAATGGCTACGAAAAACTCGCGTTTTTTCGCGAAAATCGTATTGGTAACGAAAAAGTCGCGACAATTTCCGAAAAGTTGTAAAGGCGCCGAAAAAATCGCAAAAAATACGAAAAAGACACAAAATGTTCGTTTTCCAATCGGAATTTTTCCAATTCGGATTGGAATTCGTGTCTTAGTAAATCAGCCCCTTAGTGTCACTGTGGCCCAAACATACCTGATAGGTTAGGGCTGTTCCTGCCACAGACCTGCAGGGCTGAGCTGCCATATGAGCAATAGGCTGTATGCAAGATGACTCACACTGAGTGTCAAGTGACTTAAATATACAATTACTGTTTCATATTCATAATCCTTTAAGTGCCAGCAGAATTGCATATTTAAGTTACGCTCTGTGCCAGACGGTTTTCAAAATGTTTTGCTCTCATTTTATGGGTATTTACTGGGAGTGGGGTGTTAGTTAAGGTAGGAAACCTATATTTTGTTGTTTTCAGGAGAACGCGTTCTTTTTAAATATGCCTTTTTGTGTATTTCCACTTCTGTAACAAGATTTAGAGCTCTAAATAAAAAAAAAAAATATATAGGGATTTATACCAGAAAAATATTTTATTTTATCGGAAAAAACTCAACTAATGTGGAAAGCCTCATACTGTATCTCGAACATGCCAATACCAGATATATATATAGTTTTATGAAGATTTCTGACTTCTACAGGACAAAAACTCCCAGAACTACAGAATTTTCAAAGCATTACAGCAGAATATGGCATACTTTAGATTTTAAAGCTAAAAATCCTGTAACATTAGGTTTACCACAGAAAACCATATCTTTTATTAAAAGTACACATTCAGCTGTATCCAAAATGGCTAACCATGTCTTTCGACTTCTAAGTATCAAACAGCAAGGCTTTTCTGAAGTTCGCAGTATCTATAAAAATGTATGAAAATTCTAAAGCTTCTAACTTTAAGCATTGTATCTCCCACATAACATGAGGTACCAAGAAAAAACATCTGAAACATATGAAAAGCCAAGTGTCCACTGAACAGTGTGAAGCCCATTGTGCATAGGATCACCAAAGTGCATTCATATTTCATGGCATATATTTCTGCTACCAAAAAATACACCCACCTGATTTATGTGTGGGGAAAGTGGCAATCAGTAAGCTGACCCCAGGAAACCTAATTTAGCATCTAGGCACCTGAGGGCTGGCCCCTTAAAGCTGAAGCCCTAGGCACCACCCCTCAAGATCAAGTGCATATATGGTAAATAAGGCCGTGGCTGGGCCACCGAGGTAACTCTGTCTGTAATACTTTTATTCTTCCTTTTTTTTTTTTTTTTTTTTTTTGTAGCTGGAAAAGATAGAACATCATCCATGCACAAGATGGCTGCGCTAATGACTGGATAGATCAGACAAAAGTCTCCTGTTTTGTTTACAGCAGTGGCAGCAATAGACTATCCAGATGCAGGTCAGCCACTGACTAACGCACATTGCGCTGCTCCTAAAATGCCACTGTGCGTGTGACAGCGGCTAACCAGCATCTAGGAATAACTTGGCTTGTGGGCTTTCACTCCGCCAGGGCCCGCATCTTTGAAGAGGTAACATTGATTTCATCTCTCCACAACGGCAATCAAACGAGCAATGGCATCTATTTCCAGCAAATGTCTATATGTCCCCTATTACACTTAGCACTGTCTGCATCTTACTGTTGTCAGAGTGGGCCCTCATGGTCTGGTTCTCTGACAGGCCCTAAGAGGCCCAATCTGAAAAAATAAAGTATTATTTATATACTGTACATACAGTAGATCATTTTAAGCTGTTTCAAATTCTTTATTTCAAAAAGTTTTTATTTCTTTATTTGTCTTCTCTGCAGGGCAAATAGTAGGTAGTGGTGCTGTTGTGCTGCAGTCATAGCAAAGTGTTTGCTGCCCATGACAAAATGACAGATGCTGTTTTTTAGCTGCAATAAAGTTTGAATAGCATATGTCCATGAAATTGCAGCCCTGTTTTTATTTTCTAACATGACTGAAACTTACCTGGTGGCTAGGGCCTTATACCTTCCTTTAAAACACTAAATTTATACTGTCTAGTTTATACAAACTAAGTTTACTGACAAACAGAGCCTTGTGTAGGCTTCCAGCCCCCGTAGGAGCTGCCAAATAGCCCCCAATTAACTTTTTTCATATTTGTGTTGCCCCTCAACACTTTTTTTTTGTGGCTAACTAGTGACCCTATCTAGTGACAAGCATCCTGCTGCAAATACCTTGCTGCATGTGCTTTAAAACCACCCAGTGGGTGAGGCTCAGCCTTAAGGGTATTCCATATAAATGGGCATTTTTGGAGTGAACCTGGGCTTCCTTCCCAGAATTCCTTTTGCTTTATCAGTCACAGAAGTTTAATTTTCTCTGTGTCTTTCCCAAGCATGCCCACCTGGGCAAGAGCACATGTTCTTCCATAGTAGAATAGATAGATTCCCCAATCCTGGCCTATTTGTGATACTTGTGCTGGCCCAGATATGCACCTAGAATTTCATCAGAAGGGGCAAGAATTATATCTTTCAAAAGTAGCCCCATACTAGTCACTGCTTTTACTTCCCTTTGTAACAAAGCAGTGATTTGTGGCTGTGGATGACCAAAGCCCAGGGGGTAGCAAGTGCAAGAGGGTGCTAAGGGACGCAAAAGTGTACTTCTTAGTGTTCATTTAACAGGACTTGTTGATTTCTGCACAAAACACCAGATTGAAAATCCTGTGCTTCATGCAAAGCGCAGCATCAGGGGCCACAACCCAGCCCTGTATTTACTGCCTTTGGGCAGGCGTAAGTGCAATGCCCCAGTGTGGGCTGTATCTTCTTGCATGCAAATGACACACAAGTTAGGGATGGGAGAGAAGGATTCCTACATTACTCCACCCTCGTCCTCCAATTTTTTTCATTTTGAGTAGCCAAACACAGGGTGTGCTAGATTTAAAGAGTAGTCCCCAGGTCTCTGCACTCCAAAATTGAACTTAACCAGGCACTTGGATTGGGACGAAACCGAATCCAGCTAAAAAATGCTCAGATTCAGCACAAAACCAAACTGAACCTTGAGTTTGGTGCATCCCTAGACTGTATACCCCTAGTCAGCATGTGCTGAACATACATATTTTCTATAAAACGCAGACAGAAAAGATGCTTCTTTATCAACCAGAATCACATAAAACTACTGAGTAAGTCTAAGACCTTTGGCCTACATTTACTTTGGGCAAAGTAGGAAAAAAAACACTGGTGTAATCTGGCAAGTCGAACCCCCACCCCCCCTACAAAAAAAAAATCCTTATACTCAGACCTACCAGCAATAAAAACAGTGCTAAAACAAAATGGTTGAGTTGCAGGTGAGTAGAATCTGAAGGTGCAAAAATACTGGCTGATACAAGGCCAGAACTAGGCAGAAGAGACATATGCCTAAGGAACAAAGCTGGGAGGGGGTGCTAGGCCAACTCGTTCGGCTTAGCACTGGGTGGATGTACTGATTAGACCTGCACAGGTCTTTTAGCATCCATAATGATTTTTTGCTAAAACAAAACCAAAATGATTGTAAAATAAGTACATTAGAACCCTTATTTTATGTTCACCTGAGGGCCAAGTCAAAGTTCCATTAATATGTAAAATCCAATAGTCTCAGTTTTTGGCACTGCAAAAAAAAACTGTCATTTTCAGGAAGACATAACATTAGACAGTGGCTAGATCAGGGGTGCCCAGACTTTTGACTCCACCCCGCGTACGTATGTGACAGTGTACGTACGCATACCGAATACATGTGCGGAACCGCCACACTTCCCGGCTTCAACATGGTCCACAAGAAATCCTCGGGGGATTGACTGGTGGACCGCGATCAATGTTTTGGCCACCCCTGGGCTAGATCAGGCCCCTCTCCGATTCATATTCCAGCCTCAATCACATCAAAAAAATAAATGAAGACCAACTGCAAACTGTCTCAGTAAATGTCTACTTATACTACCCCTATAAATAGACCTGATGATTTACTTAATGCAGCCAAACACAGGCCAATCTGGCTGATCACTGGGCTGAAAGGAGAGGGTATGATGGGCCACATGTGATAAGGCCACTTTTCTGTTCAGATCGTTTACGCAGAGCTGCATCTCTTTCACTGCCAAATCACCATGCACTGGCCAACATGGTGCATCAGCAGATAAAAGTTTTAAACCTGCCCCATCACTAAACTGTACCTATAATCCTTGGAGTAGGGTTTCCACTAGCAATGAGTGAAATTTTTCACCAGGCATGGATTTGTAGCAAAATTACACATTGGTGAATTTTTTCACATAACTTTGGTGCCATGACAGATCCGCTCATCACTAGTTGCCACTTGTCCGGTTGAGCCAGACAGCTCAGTTTTTGCAAGGGCTGTCCAGGTCAAAACTGCATGCCCACTTTTCCAAATCTGGACAGGACTCTATAGTGAATGATGTGCCAATCAGCCACTCATGGATAACTGCATCCTAGTCATGCCCCTGGTGTCTTGAGCCCGCCCTCCAAACATCACCAGCCCCAGACATCACACATTTATCAAGTTCTTCTAGGCTGGGCCAACCCTGGGTGCACCAGAAGATCCTCTGGTAGGCCAGTCCGACCCTGGTTCTTGTTCATGTTTTCCACTTTCTCACTTAAAATGAAGGAATTTCATGTTGAAGAAAATGTTACATTTATTTAAATATTCTCCAAATAGGTCAAGCACTGCATGAGTAAAAAAACAAGTACAAAGGAATTTATAAAAATGTTCCCTTTCCAACTCTGGGGGAGGAAGCACAAATAAAAACCCACTGCCTTCTTATTAATGCCCATCTGTACGTCTCTGCTGTTCTTCAGGGCCAGCCTGGTTTATCCTGTTCCACTTCTATAGACAGATCTCATTCCAAATCCACAGGATCTCTCAGTGGGAAAACTTCACAAACTATATCTTTTTTTTTTAATTATTAGACAAGGCACTAGCCTGGGAAGTCCAATGGCAAAGCTTTTAGTACATGGAGAATATTCCCTTTATACATAAAAGTTAATTAATATATTTTATAATACAAAAATATAAACAATATATACACCTTTATAATATAATGGCATTACAGAAAGGTCTCATATATATATATATATATATAGTTCATGGTTTATATGTTTCTGTAAAATGAGGGAGAGATCTTGGTTACGCTGGATATTGCTTTATTCTTTAAGTCCAGGACGTCTCTCGTGATGATAGCACTGTTAATAGGAAAGAAAAGGTATAAATAAATGGGTGTAACAGAGTTTCCTCTAGATCATTTGAATTCTGCACATAAAGACATTGGAATATACCAGGCAATAAAGAAGTGCATAGATTTCAGGGCTCATGCTTCATTCCTGTCCTACTGCTACTAGTGACAAAATATAGAGAGGTTGGTAACTTTCAGGCACTCAATGGGGTAATTTATACACTGGGCCTGATATTAAAGGGGTGGTTTACATTTAAACTAACTTTAACTGTGGCCAATCTAAGCTACTTTTAAATGGTTCTTTATAATTTATCTCTATAATTTTTTATAGTTTTTGAATTATTTGCTTTTTTCTTCTGCCTCTTTCCAGCTTTCAAATAGGGGTCACAGACTATTCAGCTCCTCTCTTAAGCTGGCCATACACACACCGATAATTGGCATACCAACTTGCCGTACATGCACCGAATATTGTATGAAACGAGGTTTCGTACGATATTTGGTGCATGTATGGCAAGTCGGCAAGTCGACCGATATCACAGGAAGCTGCTGATATCGGTCAGCTCGCTGATCGGGCCAGTTAAAAGATTTTGATCGGGAGCCATAGAAGGCGCCTGACCAAAATCTGCCTTCAGCGCTGAATCGGCAGAAGGAGGTAGAAATCCTATTGTTTCTACATCCTTATCTGCTGTTTCAGCCCTGAACGGTTTGTGGCTGATTGTATGATCTTTCGTGCGACCAAAAGATCGCAAATCGCCACGTGTGTGGCCACCTTTATTCATATTCCAGTCTCTCATTTAAACCACTCCCTGGTTGCTTGGGTAATTTAGACCCTAGCAACCAAATAGCTGCTGAAATGCCAAACTGGAGAGCTGCTGAACAAAAAGCTTAATAATAAAAAATGAAAACCAATTGCTAATCGTCTCAGAAAATCACTCTCTAAGTCATAATATGAGTTAATTAAGGCAAACAACACCATTAAGGGCAGTTATACTGCTGATCTGATACCTGCCAAAGTGTGGTGTCACAGGATTGGTCCTTTTGATCACATTTGGTTAAGGACAATATTTTCTCCCTGAGTGTAAGTTTGAAAGAACCTAAGTTTGAATCACCTAAAGACTATTCCCCCACCAAAGGTACAGGCTAACAGAGCCCACACTCCTTATGGGGGAAACAACTGCACCCCAATATCCTGCTGAGTGCTGTGCAGTGAGTTCCAGGTATGGGTGGCCATGCTGGCGCACACACATGCACATAAAGAGGGAACATCAACAGAATATTGCAGTCACTGACACAATAAAGGATGCTGCATCTTTGAGGCAGATGAGTAACCACTTGATTAAAAAGCAAAACTATTCCAACAAATACATTTGACTTGAGCCACTTGCAGAGTCGGACTGGGGTACCTGGAGCCCACCAGATTCTCGACTCAAGGGCCCACCACCCAGCCCGCTCCACTACTTATTTGCTGTTAAAAAATAAAGATTCCCTAATCCTAAAAGAAAGAGGTTGTATGGAGATGGCCAAACCCTGCAATTCTAGCATTAAGGGGCCTTGCTAAGAAGCCAATGTGTAGTGGTGATAACAAAGTGATAATAAATTCAGCAGCGGGAACTCTTAGTAGTCTGTTACAACAAGTTTAAAGGCAGAATGCGTCTATAACATAGCCTCAACCAGTAAATAAAGTTGTAAATACTAATTATAACTAGTATAACCATTTCATATTATGCAGTTTAGCAGGTATTGGGCCTATGACACTATGAATGAACTACAACAGTCAACATGTCTTTCCCATGCTGTCAGGCAGGGGGCACTCAATATACCTAAACAATTAATAGCCATGGTCAGGGGCACAGTTTTAGCTCTCCGCCATCCTGCCCCCATAAAATATTAATGGTCACATAATTGTGACCGGTAGGTGTTGTCATGGCTCTTTGCGTTAGTTGCTGCCTGTTCTACCCAGTCTCTTCTGATTTCCCATGCAATGCTATCTTCTGCCCTGAATGCTGGTTGTGAAAAGAGAAAGAGGTAGGATGCAAAAGAAAAGCAGTGAAGGGAAAGTTAGCCTAATGTAGAACATAAAATAAATAAATAGTAATAAAATGGACAGAACCACTAAGACAGGACACCTGGAATTCTAGACTGGGATGAGAATTTTGCTAGGGAATAACACAGATGCAGAGCACTGGTATGGAGCTTTACCAGCTGTTTGAGGCTATGAATTAGAGATGGGTGAAAAGTTTTCATGCAGACAGAAACCCACCACCAAGAAGGGAAGGGGCAGCAGCCGTACAGAGGCCTCAGACATACACACCCTCAGGGCTCAATCTAGACACCATTGGGTTCTGCAAATTCCGGGGGTGGCCAATGAGATGATTGGATGGCGGTCTTGGAGGAGAATCCATGGGGCCTAAAAAAGACATAAAAAATAAAGAAATAGGTTTGCATAAATAATAATTTTAAAATATATATACATATTATATATAGTTTATAAAGTTTATATAGTATATTTTCCAATTAAGAGGCAATAAAACATGAAGCCATAGGGTGCTGTAGAGAGGATGCCATATATCTTTGGCAATGAGAGCCGAAGCAGCCATAATTGCTCTGATGAGTTACCTCATTCTAAGAGAACAGTGCCCTCTGCTGGCTTAAATATCATAAAAACATTCAAAGTATTATTATAACTTGACAACTGGCCATGATAATGGTCTAGACAGACAGACAGACAGACAGACAGATCTCTAATGTAGCAGTATGAATGGCAGTCATTAGTAATGGATTCTGTGGAATCTGTGGATTCCCGCAAATGCCAGAGGGGCTGCTGTAAGATGCCATAGACAGTCACTATTTATTGGGTGGTGGGGGGCTGTTTGGGTCTCTGTGTACTTGAAATGCCAGGGCATATTTTGAATTCCAGTCCAGATCTGGATGTTGCTTTTCATCACCAACTGGAGCAGCAGCTCTAAGTTATATGTATCCCTCCCAGATCCTAGATGAGAGTATTCGTAGGGTCATTCTCTTACCTCTGTTTCTCTGGTTGCTTTGCCACTGTACATCGTGTGGCTCAGTAGGAGGAGGATCTTCATCGGGCCGAAGCTGAGCGCTTGTCACTGTAGATCCTGTCTGAAGGATAAATTGTTGGAGATTACACTGCCTGAGGTCTTTATTCACATCCTCCATTTCCTGATTTTTGGCCTGGAAAGAGACAAAGTGTGAGATCCACTGTGTGCCAAATGTATTTTATTACATTTTATCACATACTTCCCACCTATATACTAGATGCTCACATTTGATAATACAGTGCATTCTATAATTAGTGAACCCAGCTAATCTGTAAAGATCTCTATGGCGCTGTCAGTCCAAATAGAGGAAGGACCCTTCAAAGCAGAGACAAATTGAATAAATACTGATAAGAGTGTCTCTATAAACAAGTGTGGCTGTCTGACAGCAGAGAGATAATTCTGGTTAGTCAGAGGCACCTCCACTGTGATAGATTCCAGCAACAGGTTAGGCTGGCATGGGGGGGATTTCCAGCACTAATGAGACTTGTCATTGACATTTTCCAGTGAAGAAATGATGGCTTCTCTCACCTGCAGTTCCTTTTTATTTTTTTTTAATCAGTTTTAAAACAGGCACCCTGGACTTAACACATACACACTGGTACCCTGCACTTTGGGTAGAGGACCTGCTCATGTGCTGTGCCCATTAGAATGGGTCGCCAGCTTATAGTATGTGCCCTCCATGTCAGCCTCTGACAGATATCCGGCACTCCTTTGGCAACCACTCCAAACAAGCAGATTTTCATTAAAATATAGGTTGATCAGATTTAAAATCACATATATCATTAATATATATATATATATATATATACAGTGGTGTGAAAAACTATTTGCCCCCTTCCTGATTTCTTATTCTTTTGCATGTTTGTCACACAAAATGTTTCTGATCATCAAACACATTTAACTATTAGTCAAAGATAACACAAGTAAACACAAAATGCAGTTTTTAAATGAGGGTTTTTATTATTTAGGGAGAAAAAAAAATCCAAACCTGCATGGCCCTGTGTGAAAAAGTAATTGCCCCCTGAACCTAATAGCTGGTTGGGCCACCCTTAGCAGCAATAACTGCAATCAAGCGTTTGCGATAACTTGCAACGAGTCTTTTACAGCGCTCTGGAGGAATTTTGGCTCACTCATCTTTGCAGAATTGTTGTAATTCAGCTTTATTTGAGGGTTTTCTAGCATGAACCGCCTTTTTAAGGTCATGCCACAACATCTCAATAGGATTCAGGTCAGGACTTTGACTAGGCCACTCCAAAGTCTTCATTTTGTTTTTCTTCAGCCATTCAGAGGTGGATTTGCTGGTGTGTTTTGGGTCATTGTCCTGCTGCAGCACCCAAGATCGCTTCAGCTTGAGTTGACGAACAGATGGCCGGACATTCTCCTTCAGGATTTTTTGGTAGACAGTAGAATTCATGGTTCCATCTATCACAGCAAGCCTTCCAGGTCCTGAAGCAGCAAAACAACCCCAGACCATCACACTACCACCACCATATTTTACTGTTGGTATGATGTTCTTTTTCTGAAATGCTGTGTTACTTTTACGCCAGATGTAACGGGACACGCACCTTCCAAAAAGTTCAACTTTTGTCTCGTCGGTCCACAAGGTATTTTCCCAAAAGTCTTGGCAATCATTGAGATGTTTTTTAGCAAAATTGAGACGAGCCATAATGTTCTTTTTGCTTAAAAGTGGTTTGCGCCTTGGAAATCTGCCATGCAGGCCGTTTTTGCCCAGTCTCTTTCTTATGGTGGAGTCGTGAACACTGACCTTAATTGAGGCAAGTGAGGCCTGCAGTTCTTTAGATGTTGTCCTGGGGTCTTTTGTGGCCTCTCGGATGAGTTGTCTCTGCGCTCTTGGGGTAATTTTGGTCGGCCGGCCACTCCTGGGAAGGTTCACCACTGTTCCATGTTTTTGCCATTTGTGGATAATGGCCCTCACTGTGGTTCGCTGGAGTCCCAAAGCTTTAGAAATGGCTTTATAACCTTTACCAGACTGATAGATCTCAATTACTTTTGTTCTCATTTGTTCCTCAATTTCTTTGGATCTTGGCATGATGTCTAGCTTTTGAGGTGCTTTTGGGCTACTTCTCTGTGTCAGGTAGCTCCTATTTAAGTGATTTCTTGATTGAAACAGGTGTGGCAGTAATCAGGCCTGGGGGTGACTACAGAAATTGATATTGAAATTGAAAATTGAAATTGAAAAACCACAGTTAAGTTATTTTTTAACAAGGGGGGCAATCACTTTTTCACACAGGGCCATGTAGATTTGGAGTTTTTTTTCTCCCTTAATAACGTAAACCTTCATTTAAAAACTGCATTTTGTGTTCAATTATGTTATCTTTGACTAATAGTTAACGGTTTTTGATGAGCAGAAACATTTAAGTGTGACAAACATGCAAAAGAATAAGAAATCAGGAAGGGGGCAAATAGTTTTTCACACCACTGTATATAAGTAACTGATTCCCTATATTAATGGGGATGGAGCCTGATATTTAAAGGAGTTGTGGGAGTTGATATTTCCATTGTGTTCATTTTCCTTGTCAGGAGTCTGTCAGTTCATTATTGATGTTTATAATGAGTGACAGCATCAAACGCTGATAAGTGATAAACAAAATTAACATTCCTTTTGTATCTGGCAGACCAAGCATGTGGTCTATCCTTATCTACACTTCTGTTACACTACAGGTTTGGATATATAAACACAAAAGCTGCAGTCACTGATACCAGATCCATATTGTCAGCCACATTTGTCATTTCCAAGCAAACTCAGCCAAATGCTATTTGTGGGTCAGCACAAAATACCTATATGTATTAAAATGCCCAGGTGCTGTAAACCATAACAACCAACAAGATGTTTGCTTTCAAACTGGAAATGTGTTGCAAAATGTCATCATCCAGTGTATAAGGCCATAAAAGGTATATTCTGCCATGGTCAGCCAGTTATATGCCAAATAACTGGGTACGTCCATTCAGCTGGCAATTTGGATGACTATGTATGTGTATTGAGCAGACATCAGCTTGTCCATCATGCACACATTTGTTTCCACCTTTTCCCCAAGCTTAAAGTCCAGGCACCAGATTCCCACAATAGTATCTTGGCCAGATAGTGGGCAATAAAATATGCTGCTATGTCTTAAACTACCAATTTACCACAGACTTTGCCTGGAGTGGATAATATGGGGGTCATTTATAAACACTGGACAAATACACACCTGGGCAGTAACCCATGGCAACCAGTCCTTTCACTGTCCTACCCGCAACTCCCTAGCTGTTATAATGGTTTTATAATGTATAAACACAACCATCCTTATCTTTTCTACAAAGCCTTCTACATGTCATGAGATAAATCCTTTTACATGATCTGAAGGAGACTTGTGTTTTGATAAGGTCCTGGCATAAATATGCAGCGCAAGGTCAAAAAAGAATATTGGAAATTTTTGTCACAAATTTTGCTCATTTGTCTTTCAGAAAATCTGGTGATTTCTAGCAAATCCACTAGAGGGCACAGGAGCACCTATTATTGTTGGTATAGTCCCATTGAAAGCAAAAACCCACCTGCTGTAACCTGCGGAACAGCACTGTAAGGAGCAATTTGTGAGCAGAGCACAACATCTGGATTATATACTTTGTTGTGTCCTATTTGTATAGTACAGCTTTTTTGTTGCATGTTGATATATTATATCCACATGCAGAAAACCAACCACATCACTGATCAGACTAGAAGCCCCTACAGATACTGGCACAATATGCACGGTTCCAAGAGAAGCCCTAGGTGGAACACATCCAGCAGCTTGTTGCTTTTTGGCAAAGGAAGTGGCCAGTGTGCCATCCCATGCAGCAACCAGTGACTAAAACCCACTGTCAGCCTGATTTCAGCCATTTCACAGTGTCACTATTCTGCAGAATCTTTTCTATGCAGCTGGATGGATTTCCTAGGAGGCACATTTTCCTTTCAAAATAAATGACCTCTTATCTGGGGAAAAATCTAATTGGATTCAAAGACAACTTAAAAAAAAATATTTTATTGAGACAAATAACTTTAAACAGACAAGCCACAGTAACACAATTGTACAAAAATATGCTAAGTGTAAAAAAAATGGTGGCATCCTAACTACAAATTGGCCCCCTCTATTTGTTGAACTACAGCTAAAAATCATTGGAGCTGTGGTTCACCAGCAGTTTTCAAATGAGGCAGTGCCAGCGTCTGACCTGTAGGAATAGCGCTTGATGCATAGGATGTGCATCTGTGTATAGAAATCATGTCCACCCACAGGGCAGGGAAAGGGGCACTGGATATGCCGGATAAGGACCAAGAAATGAGGGCAAATGGTAGAGATGAACCTTCCTTGCATATATGTGCATATGAGGTGGAGCTAGCATAGTGCTCATCTTGGCAGAGCCAAATCTAACATCTGAGCTGCTGTTTCATTGCCATTATCTGATTATTCAGTGAAACAAGCAGTACAGCAGCTCTATTTCAGAGGTATAATTATAATATTGATTAGAAATGCTTTGTGCCCTCATGTTACCCTTCTAGTCAACATGGCATATTTCACGTGTAAAGGAAAAGTGTAGTGTAAATGGCTATAAAAATCCTATGGTCCATGTTGTACTGTATAACATGTACAATCTGAATGTAAATTTCACAGTCAAAGGAGAAATGTATAAGCAATAAATGTTCATTAGTTCCCTGTTAATATGCAGACAAGACATTGTATATTGTATAATGTACACAAGCGGGATGTCACTTAATGTTAAGGGAAATACATTCTCTCTCTTTTATGCAATGAGTTCTAGTGCTAGTTTCATCTCACGTCTACATCCCTAACCCCAGCCTGGTCCTCCTACAGGTGAGCAGTAAGCCTACCTGAAGGTTTCTCTTGGCCTCCTCACAAGCCCTTTCCACGTTGGATAGGTTGCTCTCCAGCTGATGACCATGCCCAATTTTGACCTCCAACTCTTTCCTCATCTTGATAACCATTTCCTCCAGCTCAGTGAGACTGGGCTCTGATGCAAGTCTCTTGGAAGTCTCTTTTTTGATCTCCAGCTCTAGGGCTTCAGTCCGCTCAGTGAGCTCCTGTATTTTCTTGGTGTAATCCTCCATTGTAGCCCTAAGCCTTCTCATTTTCTCCTGCCTCCCTTGCTCCTCTGCCCTTTCCCTTTGAAGTTCATCCTCCCAAAACATCTCCTCTCCAAGCTCAGCTTCGTTACACTGAATGAGTCTTTCCAAGTAAGCTATTTCATCTTCATCTTCCTCCATGGGCTTCCCAGCCCTGCCTCTTTCCCATGTCTGGATATCCTTGCCTAAAGAATTATTTTGCATTTCTAGGGACTTTAGCTGTTCCTGCTGCCGTAACACCATCTTGAATATCTCCTCTTTGCTGGGGGGCCTGGGGGAGGTACCATCTTTAACAATAGTGCCATTCTGTTGCTTTTGTCTGTGCTTGGAGAAAGCATCACTGGAACCTATAGGCCCCAAATTAAATGTCAGTGACTTTTTTGGCTCCTTTGACTTTATTATCTCTGCGCCAGCTGTTCGGGTATTTAGGGGCAAACTCGATCTGACGAAAGTCCTTTCAGGGGGCACTGGGACTGTATCAGAGGATGGACGTTCAGCTAAGCTTGGTCCTGTGCGCCTCAAAATAAAATGCACATCATTGGCATATTGTCCACTCTTAGATAGGAACTCCAGGGGCCTTTCATGGGGCAAAAGTTGCCTCTCTTTGTCCCGAAGAGTCTGTATGAGAACATAACGTCCAGTTTGACCTATAAGACAAAGTATTGTATTATTAGTTGAACTTAAAGGTCCACTATAACTTCCCATAAGTTAGCTGCAACTAAATGTTCCCCTTACTCATACACATATCATTAAATATTCCACGATTATTATATGTTTTAATTTTTCCTTTTAATTGTCTAATGGAAACATTAAAAGTTAAAAATTTAATTATTCACCCTTTCTTAATTGCACGTGTCCATTGTTTACTATCTGTTTAAAACACAGGCACTCTTTCATAGACCTCCTGTCAATAACTGAGGTCTTTAGATGCCCAAACTGGCTGCACAAACTAATCAGCAAATTTAGTCAAAAGCAACTTAACGGCCACGCCAAATGTGCCTAAGCTCATATGCAAAGGGTTCTGGGATACCTACCTATGGCTTGAGCCAAAGCAATGACAACATCCTGGCAGGAGGTTTGCTCCGACACGCCACAGACCACACGTTGCACTCCATCCACCCACACCTTCAGCTCCATGCTGAACACAAGGAATAGGGTCAGGCTGAATAGCTGGTGTTACAATATCCACATCACGGTAACTGATCGATCACCCTATAAAACACAAACAACACATTGAGGGTTAATACACATCTATTTAAATGTCACCTTTGCATGCAAAGTATCAGATATATAGACCATCAATTTTACAACACACCACTTCCTTATAAATACTAAAGTACAAGAAAGAAAGTCTGCCACATCCCAGAAACAGGAGGGTACAGGTGATACAGAGGTTAATTATATCTGCTCTGTAATTAGGAATGAATTAGAGTGGAAGATGATGCACAGCATAAAACTATATATGTATGTATTTGCACGTGCCTCAGCAGCAGGTATCACGAGGAGGAAGGACGTAGCATGTGTAATTACAGCTGACACACACACATACACACAAATATACTAGGAAAGGTAAAACATCCTTGTAGCAAAAGCAAAAGAAAGTACCATGGGTTAAACATTAATGATCACCCTGCCAATGAATCAGGGAGTGGATATAAAGCTAAGTATGTGAGGAATGCAGGGAAGCTCATGGTGAGCGGGATTTATGGTGCAACTGATGTCATTAAGGAACTGCGCTATAAGTGCCACAAGGAACGCACTCTATTGCAAAACAAACAATAAGAAGTTTCTAATGATAATGGTATTAGCCAACCAGTTTCACTTAAGACATAAGGCTATTAGGACAAAGGCTTATGGTACTTTCACGTGCTGGAATGTGCCACACACCAGCCGGGTTCTACGGATCCCATTAATCTGAATGTGAAATGCCTGAAACTTCATTTATAGGCTCTTTTCTGAATGGGAGTGTACTATAAGCACAGAATACATATACATTTGATTGAATGTATTTTAGGGTAAATAAACAGAACTCAAACAATAAAACAAGCATATGACTATTCTAAGCTGTTTTGTTCAGTCATCAGTGGGATGCTAATAGGCAGTCTGCTGCCCATCCATAGGTGATACTGAAGCTAGCTGTGTAATGGGTTTAGCAAAGGTGTTAAGCTGGCCATACATAGTCAGATTTTAGTTTTCTTCCAATGAACATTTGGATATCGGTCGTACGTTTAAATGCAACAATCTAAAACTAACATTCAGACTGAAATTGTGGGATAAAATTGGAGGATGTGAACATGAAATAGTTGGCAGACACCAGCTGTATGAAAGTGACTTCAGTTGTAGGCCCCCAAGGATATCCCCAGATACACAATACATGCACAGATTTTACAGTTCTCTGAACGAAATTTAAAATTAGACTAAACGACCGTTTGGGACGATAATTCGGAGCCCACACACTGTCCGAAAATCGTACGGAAGAATTGAGCGTCTCTACTTTCTATACCACTATTCATACAAAAATGTATTTGCCAACTCAGCTTGTCTTATTGACTTGTATGGGTTATGCCAGGTCTGACATGGTTTAAACTCACGCTAGCATTTTCTGCATGAGGCTTGATAAACAAAATATTATAAATGAATAAACAGGTATGGGATCTATTATCCAGAATTCTTAGGACCTACAGATAAGGGATCCTTCTGTAATTTGTATCTTCATACTTCTAAGTCTGCTAAAAATCATTAAAACATGAAATGAACCTAATGGGATTGTTTTGCAATCCAATGTGGCTTTATGCAGCTTAGTTGGGATCAAGTACAAAGTAAGCTCTTTTGGGCAGGGCTCTCTTCACCGCTTGTATCGGTTATTGATTGCTTTATATGTTACTCTGTATGTCCAATGTATGAAACCCACCTATTGGACAGCGCTGCAGAATATGTTGCCACTTTATAAATAAATGTTAATAATGTTAATAAAGGTATTGTTTAATTATTACAGAGAAAGGGGAATTTTAAAATTTAAAATTCTTTGCTTTAAATTGAGACTTTGGGAGATAGTCTTTCCATAATTGAGGCTTTCTGGATAATGGGTTTCCAGATAAGGGATTCCATACCTGTGTATGTATGTAATACACAAGAGCCATGAATATCCTATAAATTAAATCATTATAAACAGTGCTTAGTGAGGTAATCAGTCATAATCAGTGCTCAGTAATGTAATTTGTGACCCGCAAACTTGTGAATTAAGATAAATAACGTATTTTAAAACACGAGGATATTAGAAGTTACCCCTGAGTCCCAAAAACATTAGGCCTTCAGTCTCATGCCTTTATCTGGTCATGGAACTTCTCAATGACTTACTATATCCTTACAGTTTGCAAAAGGAGGTACATTATTCATTTGTTTTGTCCCCTGCTAGATATTAGACAGACCAATAAGCCCAAGGCCCCACACACAGACAAGCACCCAACTGCCTGAAAGTGAGGGCAGGGTTTACAAGCTACTGTACCCCAAACCCAGTATCTCAGGTCCATGGATGGCCCTGCAAGAACTGCACCAACAGTGACAAGCAGCCTCCATTAGCCCACTGGCTAGAAAATAGCAGTAGCCACGTGTGCCATAAGCCTAAAGGGCTAGCAGTAGCCACGTGTGCCATAAGCCTAAAGGGCTAACACAAAAGGCCTACTTAAAAAAAACATATATAGAAATGAGCCTATTTGTAAACAAGAGAAAACACTGCTTTGCTAAATAATGCCTAATTACAAACAGATGATTATATCTAACTGCCTAATTCATAATTGCCAAAAAAAGGAGAAAAACCTGTTTTTTACAGGAGAGGAGAAAACTGGTGCAGGCTGATCCAATACGAAAATACATTTATATAATTCACTAATATATGAAGTTCCCAAACCAATCTGAAAAAAAACAAGTTACCACTTCAAGGAACAATACACCCTATCATTTTAATATAAAGGTTAATTAAGGCATATAGCCATGACTTATTCTACACAGGAAGCCTCAATTATATAAAAGGGAGCAGCCATGATTGCTCTAATAAGGTAACCTTATCCATGGATCCTAATCAAACAGCAATCTCTCCTGGCCAGCTAATCAGATACATTGTGGGATGCTTGCTCAGCTTTAGCCAACAATAACTTTTGAAGGATCCCTAAACTGTGAGATCAAAGAGAAAAGTTACACAAAATATTTTTTTAAACACATCACTACTTATAATAATACCCTCTTTAAAGCAGAGCTTCACAATATAACTTATTTTGCATAGTGCAAGTTATTTGTGTCTTTGTATTTTCTTTTGTTTATACTGTTCTGACTACTGAACCAATGTAGTAGAAGCCAGCTGGAGGAGAACTGACTTCTGCTACATTGTTTCAAAAGTCAGAACCAGGCAACTGAAACAGATACTACCTACTTTCAACTGTGAAAACCTTAAAACCATTGAAAAATGTTAAATAATGTATACTGGAAATTTGCATTTTCTTATATAATGCAAAGAACCATTTCTGGGCAGGGATCCCTGTAAAGAATGTATAAACATTACTTTCTATTTTGACTTTCTGCTTTAGCTACCTGCAAAGTGCTAATTGAAAATGCTGTGCTGTCTGCATGGCACATTATAGAGGGCTTCTGCCCTGCCAAGAATGGCAACCAGCTATAGGCTGCACTCATTTTGCATAGGAGGGGGATGTCACTATATTTTTAACTGTGAGCTGCCATATTGCTTTTCTGGTATGTGCCATACACAGTAACAGAGCAGAACAGTATATTTAGGACCTCTAAACATAAGGTTTTGTGAGTTTCAGCAAATGATTCATATTATGCAATAAATATGAGCATTTCAGCTCATGTGTATTAATGCAAATATGCAGACAAGGAATTTTCTGTGCAGTAACCTAGGACCTACAACAACGAGCAGTTAAAGATAAAATCAGTGCTAAAAAAAGAAAAATATTTAAAATGTCATACACAACATTCCATTTCTTTATTTATTGCATCAATTATCCTGAAGGTCTGACATTTTCCACATAAGGGATCCATAAATTGGAGCACCATGCATTAAAGCATGGAAGTATTATTGCTTTTATTTTAATGTGGATTTATACTAGCTTAGTTATTGGTTCACTTTATTAACTTTTAGCATAATGTTAGAGAGTGATGATTTGCAATTAGTCATTTTGTATTATTTGTGGTTTTTGAATTATTCAGCTTTGTGTTCAACTCTCCAGTTTGAAATTTCAGCACCTATCTGGTTGCTAGGGTCCAAATGACCCTAGTAACTAAGCAGTGGTTTCATTGAGAGACTGGAATATAATTAGGAGAGGGCCTGAATTAAAAGATAAGTAATAAAAAGTAACAACAGGTTTTAGGCTGCCGGGATCATTGACCCCAATTTGAAAACTGGTAAAAGTCATAAGAAAAAGGCAAACATTTTTAAAAAAGAACTATACCAAATTAAAAATGAAGACCAACTGAAAAGTTGCTAAGAATTGGCCATTTTATACCATACTTAAAGTTAACTTAAAGGTGAACTACAACTTTAAGTATAAGACACAGCCTTATTAGTTCCCAGAGAAAGGAAATCCTAATTGACAAACTGATTGTTTAAACGGCAAGTAGCATTCCAATATTTCATGCTTTCTGGATAAAAGGTTCACCGATATTAGATCCCATACCAGTAGCACAAGGGAAGCACTGGCTTACAGAAGAGTGAGCGCACAAAGCCAGTTATTAGAACAGAAGCAGTCAGTATATGTAACTTTTCAGTAATTCCTCAGACAGGGATTCAGCCAATACCCAGCGGTTTGTGCACTTACCCAACTCAGATTCCCTTGCAGTACTGTCCATCCAACTGTCCACACAGCTAATGCCTATCCAATTACTTAGCAACAATATATCAGTAATAAATGATATATAGTTTGCAGGAGTAGGTGACCGGAGGTCTGGCTGAGGAGTGAGCAGAGATTACCCTGATTGTCCCTTCTGCAAGAAGCTTTATCACCCCCCCTTCCTTTCATTCCACCCTCCTGAGTTTCGGGTAGAACGGGAGTGGCTGCTGGACTAGTAAAACCAGCCTTCCTGATTTTAGACAAAGGGATTATGATACTGGACACAAGGACATAGGGCAGTTCAGTATTAGTAAGTACCTGTAGTAGTTTCTATTTTAAATAATGCTTTAAACTTTTGCATGTAATATATGAAAATAAAAAGTGTGGCAGATGCATCAGCTGGCGAGTGTGTGTGTAGATATTCATATGTGATACTGCGCTACAACAACTGTTCCATGAAAGAAAAGGGTGCTGTGTGCCACGTGCCAGTGCTGTCCAACTTTCCAAACCAAGAGCCAAATATGCCATATGCCAAATATTAAGATGATGATGCCATATAAATATAGAACTCTTGAACAGCCTGAGGGTTTAGAGGGCCACTTGCATAGCCCTGCTATGAGCCACACAATAATAAGGAGGGTTTGGGTACTTAATGCACATTTTGAGCGCAAGGATTTTACTAAAGAAATTACACCCTTTAAAATCTTACATGTGCCACTGCCTTAAGTGAGCAGGATTTACACAAACACCAAAGAGTATATCTCTTCCAGAGCTACAGTACCCATTTAATTAATCCAACTAGTTCTGAGTAAATCTGTGTGTTTGTATTTAAGGAATAAAGTACCCCATTAAACATCTGTAGCAACAGAACTTGTAAATCACAATTATAAATGAATGTTGGGGTTTTATGGCTTTTGTGCATTATATATATATATATATATATATATATATATATACATACCCAGTACACCTACCTCATGCACAGAAAGGTAAGGCTTTTATTTGACATGGGCCTTTGGGCTTGGAAGTGCTCAGGACTTCATCAGTTAAGTGATTAGTCACTTGCTGAGCAACTAATTGCTTTATGAGACCAGTTTGCTGACAAGCCCATAGGCTCAAAGTCCACCTTGAACAGTCACTGCAACTACACTCGCATATAAATATTAAATATTTACAGAGAGAGAGAGAACTCATCTTAAATCATCTTATCTATTATCTTAAATATTGACTTTAATAAATTGGTGCAAACTGCTAAAAAGAAGCATAATTTTCTCATTACTGGGCCCTGTGTGGGGTCTACTCTCCTATAATTAGTTACTCCACTGCTACTCTCCTCTAGCCTTTGTGAAAGGGATACTGTAATGATTTTTATGATGTACTTTTTATTTCTAAATTACACTGTTTACATGGCAAATAATTCACTCTACCATTTAAAGGGGACCTGTCCCCCTAAGAAATTATTCCAAATCCTTTTCTATCATGTTAGTTGAGCAAAACAAACTTTACTTACACTGTATAAACTATTTAAATCTTGCTGCCTTCAGTCTTGGAATTCATGATTACAGCAAGCAGGTCGGCGCCATTTTGTGTTACACTGTTATAAAGGCAAGCTTTGTATCACCCCAAAATCTTATGCATTTGCCATCTAGCTGATATCTAGGAAGTGCTGAATGGAAAGTTGAAGTAATTGTAATTAAAAATCTGAGCTGTCAATCATATATTGCAGGCAATATATGATTGTCAGGTCAGATTTTTAAATACATTTATAACAGGTATGGATGATTTAATTAAAAAAATAATTTGGGTTTCATGTTTAATTTTTAAAAGACTTTTATTATACAGCTTTTTATCTGTGGGTGACAGGTCCGCTTTAAAATTTTATTCTTGAACCAACAAATTCTTTTTTTGTTGTAATACAGCAGCTTTGGACTAATCCTCATACCTAGAAAATAGAAAATCAATACCATCTTCATTCTTTTTTGCAGTGTAAATTAACACTGTCTGGGAAAAAGCAATATAGCCCAAAGGACTGCATGAACCCCCATGTCTCAGGTGTCATTGCCCCCAGCTGGGATCAGCAGGCTAATAGTGACAAGCCAGTCTGACAGCAGTGCATACGGTGGGAATCTGACCTGAAAGTAGCTTGCAAAACAAGTTCATCCTAAAATTCTATCTGCCCGATAATACTTAGTTTCGCCATAAAAGAATACTGTTTAAGATAATAGGAACAGCAGAAGCTTACCAAATACCATCTTTATGGGTCACCCCCTTTATTTTATAAAGTTATTGTAACCACTTTGCTAGTTACCACTTTAAATGCTATTGGGAAGTGCTAATACCCAAGCAAACAAACACACGTACCAGCACAGTGAAACGACAGCTTTAACAGAAGCAACTGCATAATAATGGCAAATATTTTATAGAAATGGCAAGACATGTTTTCCAGCAAATCATGTTAAACTGAGACACCCATTCTTAATATCCCATTATCAGCCCAAGACAATGCCACAGCAGTGACAATGAGGACACAAAGTGACTTTCACACCATCACGTTCTCCTGGTGCATCACAAAGAGACACTGAATCTCCCTGGTATCACTCAGCAGGTGAAACCTTCAGCATTCTTCTGTCCTTACCCCATAATCTTGTGGTTATACAGCGGGTAAGATTTCTGTCAGGCAAATTTGTCTTGCTGGCACTGAGTAAGAAGCCTCCTTTATCCCCATTTCTTGGCACAAATCCAGAGTAATATGGGGAAACAAAGCATTATTAAGCAACACCTTGTTATACTGTGACTCCAATGCTGCCTGCACCCATCTGAAAACACTTAAAGCTGAGATTTATATTATGAAATAGTCAGCCAGCAATAAAAGGAGCAGGGGAAGATTCCAGCATGGAGCTAGGGCCACTTCATGCCCCTTACCCTAGAGCACAGGCTTACTGAATATTTAAGCTCTAGTCCCTCAGTTAAAAACTATCATTTACGCAGGTCCTGCTTTAGTTCACAACAATGTGCATTTCTAGCAATCATTGTTATGCTTAGTTAAAACAGCGAAGAAAATGGAGGGCTATTGCATGCATGGCATTGTGACTGCAGCTGAATGTTTTGCATGGAGGTCTGCTTCTCACCACCCTATGTGTGCGAGCTAGAGCATTTTCTATAAAATAACATTTAGGGGCGTTGACAAGCAGACAGGGGCATTTTGACTATTGCTATCCGCTACTGTTTTCCTTTGGATGGTAGAGGTGGCCAAAGCATCCTTTGTGCCTTTAGGCTACGAACAGACCAGGCTGACTGATTACCTCTGCTCCATTTTGTTTCTGCACGAGGGTCTGCCTGTCACCAAACATGTGGATCTGGGCCTGATTTGACCACTTACATGTTTGCCCAAATTGGTCTGATAGGATTGCTGGTCCTATGGAGACCCGTCTGACGAGGGCCACATTAACGTGTCATGTGTTCCTCACCTGATAGGATTTTCAAACCTCCAAGATTGATATCTGGCTTATTTTTCAGCCAGATAATGCTTGGGCTGGCCTGTTGGTATGCCCCATACATAGGCCAATAAGCCACCTTTACTGGTCCTTTTTGGTCACTTAAGCTGGCCATACACGTACCAAAACCTCGTTTCATACGATATTCGGTGCGTGTATGGCAAGTCAGCGAGTCGACCGGTATCGCAGGAGGCTGCTGATATCGGTCGACTCGCCGATCGGCCAGGTCATAGAAGGCGCCTGAGCAAAATCTGCCATCAAGGCTGAATCGGCAGAAGGAGGTAGAAATCCTATTGTTTCTACCTCCTTATCTGCCGTTTCAGCCCTAAAGGTTAGTGGCGGGTCTGACGATCTTTCGTGCGACCATCGGTCGCATGAAAGATCGCAGATCGCCACGTGTGTGGCCACCTTTACACATAGGGCATTTTGTTGCCTGAAAAGCCCTTTCACTGCTAATGGCTAATGTGTGTTCTAAAATTCTGACTGGCTACAGGTTGACCTTAGTCTGCCAAAATTAAAGATAAAGTAGTTTTTCACTTGGCTGAGGAATTCACCATGGACATAAGTACAACAAGCAGTATAGGCAGCAAATCAATACAGTCAGTGGTCATAAAAACATAGTAGGGGTCATTTATTTCAATGACTGCAGTTGCAAAGCAATGAGATCCTAGCACATCTCTATATTTGTGCTTAGAAACTATAATGAGGCTGTTTTACAACCACAGCTTTGAAAATGTCCCTCCCAAGCAGGCAATACGGCAATTACCACTCCTGTATAAATACAATTATGTGCAGAAAGAATGTCCTGTGTATGCCGCAAAAAGCACCACATTCCCACAACCCAACAAACCATGCACCATTCACATTCTTTTTGGTCTGCACGTGGGAAAATAAATGGCATAGAAGTGCATTTTTCTCATTTCACCTCAACAAAAGAAAGAACACCTGTAAATGTATTTCTGTATATTTCAGGTCTAAAGCATTATTTCAAAAAAGGAGTCGTATTATTCATTTTGAGTAGCTATACTGCATAACAATATTTTACAAACCGCTTCCCCTCCACACCAAGGACATCAGTTCCAGAATATTATACGGGCTCATTTTTCTGACAGTATGCCTTTATAGCTGGGACCACAAGGGTGACTGATGCACTTGCTGTGGCCTATGGCTAGTAACGGAAACTGTAAACTCTGCATCCCTTCTTAGTGAATTGCACTAAAAGTGCATGATGTGCCGCACCTACATTTTATAATACATTTAATTGTAATGGTTATAATGATGTAATCATGTTCTAAGCAAGCTTTTTCAATGGCTATAGAGAAGGGATACCCAACCTTTTCTACTCGTAAGCCACTCAGATGTAAAAAGTGTTGGGGAGCCACACAAGCATGAAATTAGTTATTTGGGGGGGTACTAAACAAGGGCTATGATTGGCTAATTGGTAGCCCCATGTCAACTGCTAGCTTGCAGGAGGCTCTGCTTGGAGTAAAACTGTCCCTGTGCTTCCAAATCTTGCCTCCACGCCAGAAATGTAAAACTGGGCACCTACTTTGAGGCCACTGGAAGTAATGTAAAGTGGGGGTTGTGAGCAACATGTTGCTCATGAGCCACTGGTTGGAGATCACTGCTATAGAGTGAGAGCAGACTATACTATACTGTACTATATTGATACTGTACTATATCGATCAGTTATAAAGGTTGGAAAGTATAATTAGGGCAGTGGCACACCAGGCACTTTGCAGGAGATCATGCACGCCAGGGGTTGAAAAGATGCTTGAAAATACCTTTTCCTTTCAGTGATGGGAATCACCCTATCCAAAAAACTTGAATCATGTAATTAAGTTTGTTAGGGATTCCAGCAAACTGAAAGAAAATATATTTATGGGTGATTTGCTGCCCACAGGAAAGAACAATTTACCATTGTGTGCTATTAGGTTAACGCCACATATGGCAGATTTTTACTGATGTACTGAATCAGACTGCTTCCAATGGCAAGTGTTCCACAAGTAGCCCTGGCTGGCTGGGGCTACATCCAAACACTTTTATGGCCACAGTTACTTTAGGCCTATCAAAATGCATTTATTTTATAATGATTACATCAACATTGCTAAAACTATAGGACCTACTGATTGTGTTTTGTCTAATAATGTCAGTGTGCACTTTAAGCTTTCAAATGCTGCAGAAACTGGTCATACACTGAAACCCAAGAGGCAAATTGTATTGAAATGAGTCTGGTGGTAAGATAAACTATTTGCAGAGTAAATACCTTCTCGGGTTCTAAGTGTGCTGAAACAAACAAGACAAGGTAAATCTAGCTTTGTCATTAACGATGAGGAGGTGGGAATATATAAAGAGCTAATTAGTCTTCCATAAAAGGGGCAAACTTAGATAACTGTCCAGGAAACTGCATTTTGTTTAAGTATAAAAGTAAATCCCACTAATTAAATCTAAATGCTGGGAACAGCACAGATTTGGGGTACTGCCCCCTCTGTAATTATAGATTACTTAGGAACTGTATGCTTGCCTTGCACCAAGCAATGGCATAAATCAGAAAGAAGAAGCCAGGAAATAGGTCAAAAATCACTACACATTTTAAAAATGCTTTTAGGGAGTATATTCAAATACATAAATATGTTTACGTCATATCTACATTACTTCCAGTTTTCTAATATACGTTCACAGTATTGCTTTCATCTAGATGTATATCTCTTTCCATATCATTACCAGGTTGGTCTGACTCCCAACCTCACTGGTTGCTTATTAAAATCTCTCCAGTACGTTTATTGCCAGTTTACAATTATATCCATTAGGACTGCAAGAACACACAGATCAGCGGTTGTTCAACTTAAGTTCAAGCTGCACTGGAAGGTCCATGCTTCGACAATGAAATTTTGATAAAGGACTCCCTTAGCTCATGAAACATTTAAAATGGGAGAACATTGGCCATTAGCCATTTTTTTTTTAAATATATTTACACAAAATTTTAGCTTAACTGGCCTATGGAACTATAATCTGGGTTTCCTAGTCACAGCTTGTGTCATGTATGTGCCCCTGCATAGATGGGCAGCACCATACTGCTGTTATAGGAATTGTACAGCCCTTGTACTGCCACAAGAAAGGACATTCCCCTAAAGATGTTAGCAAATAAGAAGTGTTCAACTGGGGTTCCAGGGACCCCCTATAAACCCTTAGACGAGAGGACCACTTTCTTATCCTCTCCTCTCTTCTTCATGCTTTACTTTAGATATATCCTTCCAGCTTTCCCTAGATTTTGTACTGGGGGGGGATCACCATGAAATAGGTATACAGGGCCACATGGGTGGGTGAGCAGGAGGGCCTACTGGAAGGCTTCCTGGTACCTGGCGGGCCAGTCAGAAACTGCATATAAGAAACATTTTTCCAGTACAAAGTTAGAGTGGAAAAGAAATGAAAAACCATAACTTATACTGTAGAAGTCTCCCAGTTATCTGTCCTGGTGGACCATGGGTAAATTATTGTCTGTCCAAAAACCATATGAAACCATATGAATCCTCTAAACTTTATCCTGCTGAATCTATTGATTCATTGCACAAACTATTTCCTCCCCATCTCCTACAGGTCAGAGCATTAATATTTTAATACATTGCTGACCTCAATCTTGTATCACTTAAGGATGCAAAAGTAAGGTAGCAAAGTACAAAAGGGATAGCTGCTTAGCAAATATTGAAAGTTTACTTACACTTAAGGCAGAAGAAATATACAGACGCTCCTCTCTGCATCAACTTGACCTATGTTCCACCGTAGGCTCTGGCTGAACTGACCCCTTTAGTCTCCTATCCGCCTTTGCCTTACCTGATCTCCTGTGCAAACAGCAGGGGTGTGACCTAAGTGTGTAAAAGGCCTGAAGCACAGGACCTTAGTAAAGGTCAGCACATCCTAATTATTCACCTACATGTATGGACACACATCAGCACACAATATAATGGTGCATCTACGGTGGAGGTGGAATGTTACCGGAAATAGCCTGGTCTATCTAGTTAGTCCAGCCACTTTGCTTGCATTTAAATGTAAACAGCACAGAAATAGGAGTAGTACAAAATACAGTCAGAATTGTATTTTGTGGTATAAAATAAGACTTTGTGGAACCCCATAAGTTAAAATATTTATGTTTGCTCAATTTATGAACATATGGCCATATATTTAACTTGTCAGCTTTCAGCTGTGGGTAAGTGTAAGACTTGTAGATCAACTACATCCAAAGGGTCACAAACATACAGAAGCCTGTCCATCTAGCAATCATCCCATAAATCCCAAAATCTGTGAGGGATACTGAATAGAATCCTGTGTGACCCCCACATGCAAATCCTCTCCAACACAATACCCCTTACAATGAAGCTTAGGATAGACAGACTCGTCAGGAAAGGATCTTGCTGTTGCAGTACTTGCCTGATGGGAAGACCCAAACTGGTAATCTGTGTACATATTTAATTTCTGCCAGTTTTCAGCTGTTGGTGAGTGTAAGATTTGTAGTTCAGCTATATCAAAGGGTCACAGATTATGCAGGACAAAATTGTATTGTTACCCTACTGCCAGCATCTTTCCCTATTGATACTCTATCACCAACTCTACCTGCTAGGCACTTTTTAAAACCCCCTAATGAAAGCTCTGCACACAATACTGAAGTTGTGCAAACCCACTACAGCCGGTTGGTTAATTTCGAGATTTAGTTGAACACCATGCAGACATTTAAAAGGCTTTTGTCCCCTTCCTTGGTGCATTGCTCCAAGCTGCCACGTCAATCCACAGGGGCTGAATTAGCATCTTTTATAGTCCTATGAATGACCAGTTTTAGGCACCTGAACTTTTCACCCTTTAATTACCTTACCAATTATTCTTCTTGCCTTTCTGGCCAACTCTGTAGTACTGAATCCATCCTGAAGTCAGAGGCAGCTTTCCTCAGATACCCCCTGCGCTAACTTCCCAAAAGTGTGTCCTGACAACCCTCCCCACTACCCTTCATAATACAATTTTGTTTCCTAATGCTCAGTTTGAGTGCACTTTGTAGCACTTTCTAACAATGCACAGGCATTGTTCTCCAAGTCATCCGTGACCTCCTCCTCCCTACATGCAACCTTCCCACCACCACATACAATAATGTGCTTCTAAACATCACACCTATTGTCTGAAACTCCCTTCCACATCCATTTTATTGTTAGAACCTTATCTTTTAAAAGCAAGAAAAATCCCCAAAACCTCCACGGGGCTGAGTGTTCTGTTTGAATTAATGGCTCTATTAGTTCCATGTGGAAAGAGTCAAGCAGAGTAATCATCCATGATTGATTGTGTGACAAGGAAAATGCATCATTATTGTCCCCACCAGAGATAAGAAAACAAGGAAGGAGTAAATCTGCCTTTTATGAGGAGGTGAGCAGGAACCTTGATGCTGGAATGGCAGTTGATGTCATCTACTTAGATTTTGCTAAAGCGTTTGATACAGTACCTCACAGAAGGTTAATGATCAAATTGAGGAATATTGGCCTAGAACATAATATTTGTAATTGGATAGAGAACTGGCTGAAGGATAGAGTACAAAGAGTGGTGGTAAATGGAACATTTTCTAATTGGGCCAGTGTGGTTAGTGGAGTACCGCAGGGGTCAGTCCTTGGTCCTTTGCTTTTTAACTTGTTTATTAATGACCTGGAGGTGGGCATAGACAGTACTGTTTCTATTTTTGCTGATGACACAAAATTGTGCAAAACTATAAGTTCCATGCAGGATGCTGCCGCTTTGCAGAGCGATTTGACAAAATTGGAAAACTGGGCAGCAAACTGGAAAATGAGGTTCAATGTTGACAAGTGCAAGGTTATGCACTTTGGTAGAAATAATATAAACGCAAACTATCTACTGAATGGTAGTGTGTTGGGGGCATCCTTAATGGAGAAGGATCTAGGGGTTTTTGTAGATAACAAGTTGTCTAATTCCAGGCAGTGTCATTCTGTGGCTACTAAAGCAAATAAAGTGCTGTCTTGTATAAAAAAGGGCATTGACTCAAGGGATGAGAACATATTTTTGCCTCTTTATAGGTCCTGGTAAGGCCTCACCTTGAGTATGCAGTGCAGTTTTGGGCTCCAGTCCTTAAGAGGGATATTAATGAGCTGGAGAGAGTGCAGAGACGTGCAACTAAACTGGTAAAGGGGATGGAAGATTTAAACTATGAGGTGAGACTGTCGAGGTTGGGGTTGTTTTCTCTGGAAAAGAGGCGCTTGTGAGGGGACATGATTACTCTGTACAAGTACATTAGAGGGGATTATAGGCAGTTGGGGGATGGTCTTTTTTCCCATAAAAACAATCAGCGCACCAGAGGTCACCCCTATAGATTAGAGGAACAGAGCTTCCATTTGAAGCAGCGTAGGTGGTTTTTCACGGCGAGGGCAGTGAGGCTGTGGAATGCCCTTCCTAGTGATGTGGTAATGGCAGACTCTGTTAATGCCTTTAAGAGGGGCCTGGATGAGTTTTTGAACAAGCAGAATATCCAAGGCTATTGTGATACTAATATCTACAGTTAGTATTACTGGTTGTATATATATAGTTTATGTATGTGAGTGTATAGATTGGTTAGTATAGGTTGTGTGCTGGGTTTACTCGGATGGGTTGAACTTGATGGACAATGGTCTTTTTTCAACCCTATGTAACTATGTAACTATGAGCCATTTTCCCTGTAGGCTGAGAAAATACCAATAATGCTCTATACCTGTTGCCAGGGACTTGCATTGAATGGCATTCACCTATCACTTTATAAAAGAGTCCATTTTTGGTCTGAGAAATGCTAACTTGTGCATTTTGGGGTTAACATTCAATCATTGTTACAGATAGTGGTGGTATCAAGCTTTTCTGGTGTTTTTTGACACAGGGATAACACCAAGTGCCACATTAACCATACACAAAAATATCTGCTTGCTTGGTTGACCTCATCCATTAGCGAAAAAGGCTGACCAAATAATCATTATCATATATTTAGAATCATTCTAAAAATACTTTCCAAAATTCATAATGGCTCAGAAAAATCAATGACCAATAAGTAGTTTAGAAACCTAATGCTTTTTTGGATGAAAAAAAAAATTACGGTAGTCTTTTGTTAACAGACATGGTTCAAAAATGACTGCTTAGTAAAAACACAAATATGTTGACAAATATGGCTCCCAGTGCAGAATAACCCCTTCCAGTAAATCTTTTGAAAGATAAGTGAATGTACACCCTTCTTACATAAAGGGTATATTGTTGTATGTTATATTGTGATTTATAGCAGACAGACCACTGCACTGAACACAGAAGTACACCTATGTCTGGTTTCCTTTAAAATCAATTGTCACCAAATACAAAGGTATGAGAAGTGGCAGATAATATCTATAATAGCTGTGACAGAAAGGCTGGGAAGCAGGAACCAACCCCATTATACCCCACCTGCCAGATCCACTCGCACATTACTGGCCACCAAATGGATACTTCAGAGAAAAATGCTGTTTACGCTTGAATGTGACAGGGACTGAGCAGGCAGGAGAGTGGTTTGTACCTCAACTGCCTGGAATGAGAGAATTTTGTGTTTATATATAAACATACGTGTGTATATTTGTTACGCATTATACCTTATATCTATTCTGTATCCACAAAAGGGAGGTTGGAACCGCTGCTGTCCACACTCCTCTTGTTTCTGTGTAAACGTTATTTAGATAGCACACATAAGTTGTTGTGCCTCCTGTGGCACAGTACTAATGCTATTTGAAGAGACTAAAGGTGCCCATACATTTTCTCCCAATATCCCCCACCTACGGGCGGGCGATATCGGGAGAATCCAGGCTATAATCCAGGCTATAATGACGGGCAAAGGCAAAGTTGGTCCGGGGACCGCATCAACGAGCCGATGCGGTCCCCGATCCGGCTAGATTTTCTAACCTGCCCAATCGAGATCTGGCCGATTTTCAGGCCAGATATTGGTCGGGCAGGCCTGTCGGTAGTCCCCATACACGGGCCGATTAGCTGCCGAATCGGTCTAATCGGCCTGTGTATGGGTACCTTTACTTGTCAAGGTTCTACAGCTCTCTGCACCCCTTATAAAATATATGGTATGTCCCCAGAAAATAGTGATTATTTTTCCGTTAGGCATAGTAACTTCTTAGGGCAGGGGTACACGGGGAGATTAGTCGTGCCGCAAGGAATCTCCATTGTCGCGGGCGACTAATCACCCCGTAATGCCATCCCACCGGCTAGAATGTAGCCAGTGGAATAGCATACGCGGTGGCGCGACTTGCCAAAGTCGTCAAACTTTCTCAAGGCAACTTCCGCGTCTTCGGCAAATCGCAGCGCCGCATATGCCATCCCACTGGCAATTTGCATTCTAGCCAGTGGGATAGCATTGCTGGGAGATTAGTCGCCCGTAACAACGGAGATTTGTCATGGCGCGACTAATCTCCCCGTGTGTCACAGCCCTTAGAACAGGGGTGGGCAAACTTTTTGGCTCACGGGCCACATTTACTCAACCCCGGGCCGGACCGGGCCAGGGCGGGCAGGGCCAGGCCAGCGTTACGGCCCCCTTCGTCTCTTTAATTCCGTCACGCCAATGACACCAAGTCTCGCGTGATGAGACTTGGCGTCGTCGGCAGGCCGGATTAAAAAGGCCAAGGGGCCGGATGTGGCCTGCGGGCCATAGTTTGCCCACCCCTGCCTTAGAAGTTACTATGCCTCACGTAAAAATGATATGGCTCCTCTACTGGCTTTGAAAATAAATGATTTCAGAAAGATATATTGAAACTTTATCAGTTAGTGACCTACTGGGTCCCCAATATCTTCTGCCCCCCCCCCCCCAAGCAGATGCAGGATCTGCTTCCTCTATAGCTGCACTTCTGCAAGAAGATATTTTCTGGGTGGGAATCCTATTAATATCATGATGTATAGTATTTTCTTCAAAAGAAGCGGGAGTTTGTTCTGACGTGCTGGGCCCCTGAAGGGGAAGAGGCTTCAGCCTATAATCCCCTGAGGGAGTGTGTGTATGTGTGTACATTATGCACTCAAGTCAGTACAAGGGTTATGAGGAAAAGCTTCACAAAACCAATATCAAGTATACTGTATACATATCTAGTTTGCGTATCTAGTTTGAAATACAACAGAGGATTCGTTGCTATCCTCACTGCACTTTAAAGGAAACCTATACCCCCAAAAAGAATACTTCACTTCTTAACTACATTTTTAGGGTTTTGCTTCTCTCTGCACCTGCACATATTCCAGTTTGTTAACTGCCCGAGTGCTAGCCAAAATAAACTAAATATAGAAACAGAGTTCCACACATGCTTGGACTTAATATACAGAAAAAAGTTTTATTACAAAAAAATCAAACGTTTCAAGCACAAACAGTGCTCTTCCTCACAAAATATTAGTAAATATTGCCCTTTTACTTCAAGCCACCATTTTGTGATGGTCTGTGTGCTCCTTTAGAGATCACCTGACCAGACAGAAATAATGCGGCTTTCAATGTAACAAAGTAGCGTGAGAGTGAAAGACAGAACTTTGTTTATTAATTTACCAATGTGACCTAACATGTACATGTGTGCCTTGGCTTGTTGTGTGCACTGTGAATCGTATGATCCCAGGATTTGGCCCATAGCACTTTGCTTTCCTTGCCCCTTATTGCCTTATCTTGTGGTATGTTTACTTCAAGCACCTATGGGTTACACACCAGAAGAGGAGAGATGTGCTATATCATACTAGTTATACATCTACCAAGAAATTACTTTTCTTACTCCTGTATTTTTAGAATGCAATTAATAATGATAATGTACATAAAGTATCTACAAAATCCTCACTGTTTGGTTCTGCGTGCTATCTTTTGAAAGCCCCCCCCTTTCTGATTTCCTGAAGCCTGAGAGAGAAAGCATATGTGAGGCAGAGGAGAATGAAAGAGAGAGGCATATGCTGGGTAGGTTACGTGAAGAATGCTGCTTTCTGCCCCAGTCCTCCTTGTACTATAACTGTGCTCAGTAGTCAGTGGGTGTGAGCAGCATGCTGCTATGGATACTACAAACACTCCACCTGTGTTGTGTGTTTGTGTGATGGGGGTTGTAGCTAACAGTGCTACACGATAACTAGGAAAAATGAAGTACAACGCCCTGCAGAAAGTCAAGAACAGTTGACACTTGAGTGGCCACTTAAAAAGATAGGGGCTCAACTGTGGAAAAGCATGAATGGTAATTTCTACTGCAGGGCTAATGTTATAGTGTATATTGATTACCTAGGAGCTAGCCCTAAAAAACACTGGACTACAAACAGAAAGGCCTGAACCTGAAAAGCCGAAAACCTTATTACGTCTATATGGACGACAGACAGTGATTTGCGAGAATGCCACTTTGCACATGAACCTTACCTACCGCAGGCACCTGTAAATGCTGTTGAATTACAGCTCAACAACCTTTGCAATACATGGGTATTAGTTGTTGAACTACAGTTCTCATAATCACAACCTAAGAAGCCACATATATCATGGCAAAATTGTTCATTGGAATGAGGCAATATGGTGCCATTTCTGTTTTTTACATTGCACCTGCAAGGCACTTTCCTTCTTACTTTTATAAATGAATGAGCTGTGAACCTTTTAAACTGTAACATATAAAATCATTCATTGCTTCTCTGCATGTTATTGTCACTTTAAATCTATAACATAGGCACTGTAAATCCCTGCTCTGCACAGTGAAAGTCAATTGCACCTGCTTAGTTATGACTCTGGCTCTACAGATAAAGCCGGTTGCGTGTTTTTGTTTTTTTTCTTTTTGCCAGCCATGCATTGATAACCTCCAGGGAAATTATTGACATTCTTGGTAACAATCCAGCCCTCCTCCCTTAATACTACTGAAAGCAGGTAAAATGGCCTCTAGAAACTGGCCTGTTTCCTTAAGATCATGTGTCACGCCTATGAGACCAACTGTTTTGCAACATTATAAATATTGTTTCTTGTCCTTGCTGAACTCATTGGAATTCCAGTTAAAGGGGAAGCTAAACACCCTGATTACAGCTTCCTTTTCCTATTAAAGCTTATTTATATAGTGCCATCATGTTTATGCAGTTCTTTACAGAGATTCCACAAAACAAAAGTTCCTCAGGTGCCCATGTACAGTATCTCCAGTAAGATAATCTTCATTGCAGGCTCACTTTTTTTTCTGTAAGATTCAATAAGACCACTAATTTCTGTAGGAAAACACAGAGAGAGAAATGCTATAGAGCAGTAGTCTTCTTTAAATGAAAGTGCCACCTGCACTTGTGTGTGCCATAATACCAAACAAGTGTTTTTTCCCTAAGAACCACATCCCTACATTGACACCAACTAGTAGAAATGCCTACTTACCCGATCTAAACCAAACAGAGTTAAAAATATACACTTGCATGTCACTTGGGTGATCTCATGGGGATAATATACATGAAAGGAAAAGTACATAAACATTACTTAAAATACTCACAAGAGGTCAGTTATTAGAGCACGCTGAAAATATCACCATGGTTATGTTTCCACAATTTGACAAAATATTTAAAGTCCTAATGCTCTCTAATACTTGCTAGTATACATAGTAATGGGGGCAATTAATACTGTATGGTATGAATAAAGAAATCTGCACTTTATATGAACTTCCCCATGACTTTTACCCCTATCATCCCAATAAATTTATTGTATTAATTGTATCAATGTTTTTGCACCCCACAACCATTAGTATATCAGTGTCTTTGGGATCATAGTATTATTTTAATAGGTGTGAGACCACAGTATCATGATCTGTAATCTGAGCTTTTTTTCAAAGCTAACCATATATAAACAGTGGCATAACTTGTGGAATGAGTAAGGTTTTCAGGTCATTTTTGTAAATATATGATAAAAAAAAATTTGAATTTATTTGGACTTCAGGTTTTCTTGATTATCATGAAAAACATTTTCTATATAAAATAAAGAGACTACAACAAGCAAAATATTCAAGATAGCCAGGAAGTATTTTAGGTGGCTGTTTATAAAAACACACCCTTGGGAGATGCACCAAGAGAACAGGGTTATGCCATACAAGCAAAGAGTCCCATTGGATCTTTGCAAGTATATGATGGGTTTAATAAGTCAGACCTATAGTTTAGTTCTTGCTATTATTAAAAGAGAAGAAAGGCTCTGTTAGGTCCTAGTATGAACTGTAACATATGGCTACCAATCTAGTTCTGTTCTAAAGAATTGGTTGACTGTTTTCACGTGCATACCTAAGTTTTTGGCTATTTGCCTACTTGGCTACTTAATCGCTTTTCAGTTGTTGTTGGAAAACCACAGAAACTAAAAGGTATGACCATTTTCAGCCCAGACTAATAGTTTTGAACATTCAAAACTCAGTTGTAGCTGAATGGTCAGAAATTACAAGCCGCTATATTGTTCTGTGTCTGAGGTCACTGGCTAATTTGGAAGTGGAAGGTGCCCATTTTCTTTGTGATCTGATGAGTCAGTCTTTGGGCTGAACAGTCACGTGTACATTACTAAATCATTGCAAGTAACGCCAAACAAGTGTCTCAGCCACAGTCATTTGTGTCAACCATGCAATTATTAACTGCAACAGAACATTAGCTCTTAAGTCATTCATGTAAATTAGACCTCATTCTCCTATTTTTATTATTGTTATTAGACATTCCTTTCCAGTTAGTGCTTAATCACAAAGCATATGCATGAAATGTACCCTCAAGCACAGCTGATGGCAGACAGTCCTCTCACTGTCTCAAGCTACACTTACTACGCCTGACCTTGTGGAAAGGGCAAATGACTGGTTCACCGGTTCTCAAGTAGGGTTGCCACCTCACCCCTTTAATACTGGCCACATACTAAATCTACAACCTACATAGCAATTAATTTAGATGCTGGCTGCATAACTATTTACGTAGCCATGCAGCATGCATCTAAATGAACTAACTAGTCATGCAGGATGTGGATTCAATACATTGGCCAGTATTAAAGGGGTGAGGAAGCATCCCTATTTTACAAGCCACTCTTTAAACAACTCAGGATTATAAAACATATATGACTATTTGTGTTCTGGACAAAAAAGTATGGCATAAGAATAAAAATGTTGTCTGACACTTGTTTTGACGCTGACTAAGCAACTTCATTTTTCTTCATAAAGTATGAAGTTTTCAGCACGGATAGGTGGGTTATTTTAGCAAGGCTTCAGGCAGTTATCTGGCCCTTCCCAGCGAAGACAATGGGGCCTTTATTGTGATGCTAGCGCAAGCAACTAAACTTGTTTGAGGGCGAGGCTACAAGCCCTTTGCTAGATTGTTAGTTGTTTGGTTCACTGGCATTGTAGCACACAAAACAGAAGTTAACACAAGGAAGCAATTATGCAAGCTAGGTCTTTCTGGGAAAATGATGTTGCGGTATCTTAACCTCAAAAATAGCAGCTGTAAGCAAGTTATTGTTTATGGGACAGAATGCTTTAACTTTGTCAGGTAACAATGACAATACGAGAAACCTACTAGAACTGAATCTTTTAGTAAGTGGCAGGCAGAAACATTTTAAAGCCTACATTCCCAAAAGCTGTACTTTTCCCATAAAAAGTTGCAGTACAGAGAATGTGCCCCAACTGCTACAAGAAAAGACACCAGAGGGATTCCCCTGAAGGGTAGCTGTGTCCTCCCAATTTACTCCAAACATTTGAAGCACCTAGCAGAAAAACTAACTTTAAACTTTTTACCATCTGGAAGCACACAACTATTCCTGTAAACCACTTTGAGTGGTATCCCGTATATTGCCAATTCCTTGATTACATGCCTATACATATATACAAATGGAAATCAATGCTGGGTCAGATGTCTTATTAAAATAATGCCTTTTTCAGTTTGATATTAAGTCATGTCAGCAAAATAATTTAAAATTCCTTTCTTGATCCTGTTTAAAAAAACACACAAAATGTCAATATATGTACGGAAGTCAAACTATCATGTGGCAGATTACAAATTAATTGCCCTTTGAGCAAATACCCTGCATGATGAAATAGTTCCTGTGAAGTTCCAGTCAACCCCAACTATCTTTCCTGTAAATACCAATAAAAAGACCCAGTATCTATCGTTGTGAGCTCTATGTTGTAAGATAGATCAGTCCACAAGTCCTAGAGTGCTTTTGATTCATATGGCTTTGCCCTTGACTTCAGCAGTGACCACATGGTACACATCACCAATCATCAGCTCTTAGCCTCCTTGCAAGCTGTGC
This sequence comes from Xenopus tropicalis, assembly GCF_000004195.4. Taxonomy (NCBI): domain Eukaryota; kingdom Metazoa; phylum Chordata; class Amphibia; order Anura; family Pipidae; genus Xenopus; species Xenopus tropicalis. The sequence continues at coordinate 34,419,087 of NC_030680.2, read as the reverse complement.
AGCCAGGCCTGGACTAGCAATACGTTGGTTCTGGCAAATGCCAGAGGAGCTGCTGTAAGATGTCATAGCCAGTCACTATTTATTGGGCTGGTGGTATATCTTTCAGCCTCTACGTACTTAGAATACCAGGGTCTATATTGAAGCCCAGTCCCCGGTCTGTGTTTAGCAGACCATTGCAACGGAGTATCTGGCCCTATTCACTCACCTTTCCCCTACTGCTACAACTGGCGTCTACCAGCACTGACTTATTGGCACATGGAAAGCATCAGTGTATTATTTGGTGTTATAAATATTTGTATTATTTTCCTTAAATAAACCTCTAATACATTAGCCACTATAAAATAATCTTTCATTCCAGCCTATTTTCTTGTCTCTGTTCTTTAAATAATCCCTTAGATTGTGAGTTCTCGATCCCTTCCTTACCCCGCATGGATCACTTATACAAGATCAAAATCTTATGGACCTTGTGAAAGAAATAAAAGTTATTTCCCCGCAAACTCAAGTAGATTCCCAAAGTCTGGGAATTGTATTGTTATGGTAACGATTTAGATACTCAAAGGGGATTAAAACGTTTGCGCTATTGTGCCATCTCTTAGAAGTCCCCAAATAAAAGACCAAAGCAGTTTAATAGGTGACATTCACTAGCTTGATGGGTCATTTCCTTATATTTACTAAAGTTCAACCAAGACATTTATACAAGTCTAATTGTTTTTATGTTTGCGCTTGTAAAGCCTTGTAGCGTATCCTAAACTAATAAATGTTATTTTACTAGTCATGTTATAGATGTTCCACTTTTTGTTGTAATATGAGTCTATTGATTACTGTTTAAGGAAAGGGTCTCCCCATATATGTCCTCATGAAAGATCTAACTGCCCAAATATGCAGGAAGACTCCCGACTGAGTGATAAAGTGACTTGTCCAAGGTCATTTTCTAAAGGAATGGAGAACTGGTTTAACACAATCTAGCAGCTTTACTGCTGAATCACTATTAAACTCATTAGCAATGCCAATAATTGATCTATAAGAATTCCCTCCCTCCCAATAGTAATGGCAAATGGTGTCTGCCACCCACGGAAAAACTTGCTCCCCACAGATGACAAAAAGCCCCAACATATAAAAGTCTTAAAGTTGCCTGCTTTGAGTAAGTTTAATTGTGTAATTACACAAAAAATACAAAAGGCAGCATATTTTGTTGCACAGTTATACTATTCAAACAGCTTGGAACAGGCTTTTGTAATGCAAGGGTATTTTTATGTGTTTTGCCTCTGGGGAGTGTAATTTTACCCAGGTGGCAAACTCCATGTGCCATTGCCATAAGGGCTTTGCATTAGCCTTGTGTTGGCTCCCAACTTTAGGCTGATAGAACTCAGGAAGATTTTTCCCTGTGGTAAGTCTGTGCTACTGCCTTCCTTTTCACTTACCTTAGGATTGCCGCAAGTAAAACACATTACTTGTAGTGATCTGGCTTAACCTCAGGAAAATGAAAAAGAAGGCAATTTCCTGTGATTAAGCCAGATCACTGCTAGTAATGTGTTTTACTTGCAGCAATCTAAAGGTAAGGTAAGGAATTATTGGGAGATTTCTTGCCTGCAGTAGCGCATATTTACTGCAGGAGACAAATAAATAAAGTTAAACCACTGAGACCAGTTAAAATGCAAATATGAATATACTGTTTATTTCAGTCAGGGTATGAAATATATTCATATTAGAGATATACTAATAGTTTGTGGATTCCCCTGAATACTGCATCCTCGGCAAAAGATCTGTCTGAATACTGAACACCAAATTTGTGTATTCAAACTTCAGGGGGAAAAAAAAACACTTCATACATTCTGAATAAAGAATTGTCATATCTAGTTGTCTAAAGACAAGACATGGAGGGTTCTGATTCAGTTTCCCTGAATTCTAAATCGAATCCTGGATTTGGTGCATCCCTAATTTGTTGATAAATATGAAGCGATAGTTTGTCTCAGTGTGTTTTCAGTTTAAAAAGCTTAAAGACCAAGATCCAAATTTTATATTTGGGAGCAAAAGGAAAGGTGTTGTAACTCTCCTTTCATATATACAACATATCCTTTCCTAGAATCAACCATCCCCCCATCTCTCTCTACACATCTCTCCAAGCCCAGCCGACTCTCTTATCTTGTACCTGACACCGAAAGGGTCTTTTGTACAACCAGACAATGCCATTCCCAGACCCTGTAAAGAAACTGTCCCACTTAAAGCACCAGTGATGAATAGTCCTATTCTATTACAAGCATCTATTGCAAAACAATATCAAGGATATAAAATATGCAACATCCCTGCTTACTCAGTCCTCTGAAATTAGATTCCATCTTTTTTTCTTAGACAGTTTACGATAAATTATTAACATAATAAAGGATTGTATTTTTAAAATAGCCCTCCCCCACAAGACTGAAAACATAGTATTTTACCCTTTTTGGCCAACGCTGTAGGACTTGTTGTTGGTAGAATAGTTTGGCAAATGGCAAACATAGGACTTTGGGCTTTATACACAGATTGGGACTTAAATAAAGATAAACCCAAACTTCATAGTAACTTAGCGAAAACAAATCCAGCAAAGAGTGGCATCCTGCAGGTTCATCTCCTATCACACACCAACATTCTCCAAACCAGATAAGAAGCAAACAAATGATTTTGCCTTATTCAACCAACACAAGCCTTGGGCCTTGCCTGCACAGTTTATATTGTTATCGGTGTAAGTGAGCATAGAGATGTGCATGATACAGGCCTTGGAAGGGCACGGTACTCTGCTGTCGTCGTTCAGTATCTTACTACCAGACGTGACTTGCTGTTGGCTGCTTGCATTTACATGTTTAACTAACTGGCTTGCAGGCTCATAGGTCACAAACTAAGTACAGAAGCGCAAGTAACACACAGCCAAATCTATATCTCTATTGCCTTGCCTGCAGGGGACTTTTTGTAACAGTTCAGGTGTTGCTGGGCCCCAGGGATGTGCACCTGCTTCTCCCTTGGTGGTCACTGTGCACTCGCAGATACGTTCTCTCACTTGATTAACAGAATCTGAAAACACCATCTAGAACTAATCTCACTTTTTATCTCCAAAACCAGGAGAGTGAGGGGGCAGTAGACAAGGAACACAACAGGATGAAATCTGCAATTATACCCAATCAAACCAAAATTATTGGCTACTTGAAACAACACTTATGCCAAGGGAGCATGGACTAGGGGTAGACAGGAGAGGTATATGCATGGCGCTCCCCCCCATGGTTGCACCCTTTCTGAGATGCTTCTTCTGCCTACACCTAGTTCCAGCCCTGGAAACTACTAATTTGGCGACTTTGCCAAACGAGCAGATCTTGAAGTGTATAGTAAGCTTTAACTAGAAAGGCATCTGCCATTTCCAGTGGAGTATTGCACTTTGCCCTTCAAACACTGTATTACTTTAGTATGCAACTCTTTGAATGTTACACATTTAACTTTGTAAGAGAAACATAAATGGACAGCAGGTTCTATCAGTATTTTGCTTTTAAACCAGTTCTTGCTACACAGACCCTTCTGATCTCACCACCAAAGGCCACATTCCATTACCACATGACCCCATAAGATAAGGAAGGGACAGAGTTAGCACTGGCGGGTCAGTTTCCCACTGACCTTCCAAATTAGTTAATCATTAACCAGTCCTCCTCTTCATGGCAGACCTTGAAATACAGATAATAAAGAATTTAAAAAAAATCCACATATCAAGAACAACACAACAGGTTATGAAACTGCAAACACTCTAGTAAACTGGAAACTTATTTTTTTATGGGTGTAACAAATTGTGAACACATTATTAATGGAGAGAGAAAGGAAATCCAAGCCATGCTCAAACATGCCATAATATAGTAGTTTTTACAATATATATATATATATAGGGATTAGTTAAAGTTAAGTTTCAAATAAATGATCAGTAAAGCAGGAGGACATATCTTTATGGTGTGTACAGGAATTCCTTACCTTCTATTTGTATTTATACATGGAACATTCTACATCAGCGTTCCATAACTTTTCTCAGGAAAATAGTCTTTTATTTTTAGAATTAGCATCATGACCCCAAACATTGGTTTATAAAGCGTAATTATAATGACTGTTTCACTGTATTTGGGGGTGGAAATAGGAAATCATAGTAACCACCTTTCACAGCACAGGAATCCTGTACTCTGTCTCAATACAAGGTAATTTGGGGGGCAATTTTGAGAATTTTGCCCTGACCAAATTGCAAAGATCAAAATCACTGTCCCATTGTCTTAAAAAACAAAAACATTTTATTGGTAAAATATTTACAATCTACAGACATTTTAATGTCAGACATGATTAATAGATTCTTGGGGGTCAGGTGTAAAGTGGGCCCTAACGTCCAGTTTCAACATATATCTACAAAGAAGGCCATACATGCTCAGATTTGGTCAGGCCAGTTATGCTGCCCAGTCTGGATTTTTGGCCATGAAGAAAAAATTCTGTGGCTCTTTACTCCCTGCTACTCCAGTCTTTGGGGCAACCAGCTCCAACAAACAAAACAATACAAAGATGCCCATGCATATGTATGACCAATTATATGGTATGTGTCAATTTGGCCTGTATGGCCACCTACAGGCTCACACTAACATTAAAAAAGTCAACAGAATCTCCTCCAACAAAGAATTATAAGCGCTACTTTAAAACACCATAAAAATTTCACTTATTTCTGACAACCTCTTCATGACAACCTGTTAAATCTAGAACCAAAATGACCATCAGCACTAAATGTTAAATGACTGCATTCAAGCAGTCATAAATCTAGCCTCTCCATTGTACAAGGCAAAGCCTCTTGTTATCTCTCAGGAGCAGGACTACCCTACAAAGAGCTTTCTGATGGGTAAACAAAAATGTGGTTGTGGGAAAATGAAAGACATAAAACAACTGCTAAGTGGTGCAGAGCAGAGCCTATTGTCTAGAGATGCTTGTATAAACACAAGCATTTTATACCCGATTGCTTATTAGTCATGAGCAAGGAACAGAGAATGGAACTGTGTGCAGGAGATGCGCCTGGCTGCTTTCTTCTCCCTGGAATGGGAATGAAGTATGGAAATGGCTGGGATCCAGAGACTGGGATGAAAGGACGGTGAACCGAGAGTCCTGTGAAAGGGCCTTGGCTTTGATCTACAGGTGTGACAGGGGAAGGAGAACGGATAAAAAGAGCAATTGTTGGAGAGGATAGGGAGCTTCAACTTATGGCTTTCCACTTATAATGAACTACAGCTCCCAGCAGCTTCTAGGGGACAATTGTTTTATCAGAAACACAGGGAGAGAGCTCTCAAATTATCTGAAAATATTATCACCCCCCCCCCCCCCCAATATAAAATCTGACAATATAAGCTGACAATTGTAAAAGTCAGCGTGGTATCCACCTGACTGGTATTTTTTACTTGTTGCCAATGCTATTACATAGGGCAGAAAGCTAAAATAAGAAATATGGCAACCCTAATGGTCAGGCCTTTGGCTCACAGGGCACTTTGCCACAAAGAAGTTCAGTAAGTAGCTCAAAACCTTCACTGGAAGTGGTTAATAAAACCTCCCTGTATGCTATAGCCCAGGGGTCTCCAACCTCTCACTTATGAGCCACAGTCAAATGAAAAAGACTTGGGGAGCAACACAAGCACCATCAACAATCACAGGGGTGCCAAAGTGATTAGCTATTTGGTAGGATCTATGCAGAATCCCAGCTTACAGGAGGCTTTGTTTGGTAGTACTTCTTGTTTTTATGTAGCCAAAACTTGCCCCGAAGCCAGAAATTCAAAAATAAACACCTGCTTTTTGGGCACTGAAAGCAACATCCAAGGTGTTGGTGAGCAACATGTTGTAAGCCACTGGTTGGGGATCACTGCTATAGCCCTTACAATGACAGAACTCCTGATGGGTTAGAGATTTACCATATATTGTAGCCGGTTGTTGACTTATCAAATTAGCATATATACCCCCAGAAAGCTGTAAATCATCGTTACATAGTTACAGAGGGTTGAAAAAAAGAATCCATCAAGTTCAACCCTTCCAAGTAAACCCAGCACACACAACCTATACTTACCAATCTATACACTCACATACATAAACTATATATACAAACATTAATACTAACTGTAGATATTAGTATCACAATAGCCTTGGATACTATGCTTGTTCAAGAACTCATCCAGACTCCTCTTAAAGGCATTAACAAAATCTGCCAACACAACATCACTAGGAAGGGCATTACACAAGAAAAGACAGCAGGCAGGCACTTCTGGTATCCAAAAATGTATCAAAAAGTCATAGTACCCCCAGGTACGAAACGCGTAAGGATTCTTTTGTTGTTTTTTATGGATTAAATAAACTTTGACTTTTTTATGAATACGATTAGCTGCTTCCTATGACTTTTTGATACATTTTTGGATACCAGAAGTGCCTGCCTGCTGTCTTTTCTTGTGTATTCCTGTATGGCTCCCTAAGCTGAAGGTCTGGGGCATGAGCACCTGGACCCACCTGATTTGGGGGTAAGATTCTACATATACACAACAACTGCTATTCCTGTAACAAAAATTTGTGTATTTGGTATAGGAAGGGCATTCCCCAACCTTACTGCCCTCACCTTGAAAAACTACCTACGCTTCTTCAAATGGAAGCTCCGTTCCTCCTAATCTGAAGGGGGGGGCATCTGGTGGCCTCTCGGCCAATCCCCTCCGTCATCTCTGTGCGTTTATTATTTTGTATTTTATTAGGGTGTATAACTGCTTTATAAAGGAGTCTTTACAGTACCCCTGAACATTAACACTACTACCATAATCTACTGCTGTAGTAGGGGTTTGGTTGGCAAAAAATAAATAGTAAAAATAACGAGGTATAATTTCTGTAATGCTAGTCCCAGTCCCAGCTCCAGAGAAATTCACAATACAACAGTCACAGGAGTGGCTACTGAAAGTCAGTTGCAGGTGAGGCATTTGAGGAGTCAGCAGTATAAACCCTGTGGAGCGAGGGCAAGACCCATGTAGTGACCCATTAAAACCGCTGCACCCCCCACACTGAAGAAAGAAACATTTACTGGTATCACAGCAGGCAGCAGAGAGGAAAGGGGGGCAGAAAGAATCCTAATCAGAGAACCAATGAAAAACACACTTTTTAAAAACAAGTACTTAAAAAACAAATGGGCTAAAAATGTAATTATAGTGATCTGTTGTAAGAAGCTCTGAAATGCCATTAATCTGTACTCCTTAACAAAACAGGGCTATGATCTGGGGTGGCTGGATGTTTGGGCTTTGTAGCTGGGTGCTTACATGCTTTAAAGGAATGTGAGGAATCTTAATCCGTACCTAGCTCTGCCAGCTTCCCTCCTGTGAGTCAAACAAGAACCAAACAGGGGTTGGGAACATCTAGTCAGTCCACTGACAGGTAATATGTACACACAGTTACCAAGTACTTTGTATATTATTCACAAATTTCTGTTGAACGTGACAGTAATGAGTCTGCATAGGCCATGATAACAATTATTATAGTAGTGCTGGCCATCAAGTATAAATATATTATTCTCTAACTAATTAGTATGCTTTTACCAATAGCTGCATTTATTTGCAATTAAAGGTCAAGTAAAACTTGCAATGAAGTTTTGGGGCTCATTTAACCCAGGAAAATATGCAGCTGTTCAACTAATTACAGATTATGGTTATATGACTACACTAAACTGGCCAAACGCAATGCCAACTATTTGCTATGGGTTACTGCACTGGTGCAAATATGCCTCTGTTTAATGAGCTCTATGTTTATAGTCTATATCTGTAAGCACTTTTCACCAATGGCACTAAAGATAAGACCAGAAATATGACTTGTCCATCGATTTATTGTTTTGTCACCCTTCGTTAGGCTGTTTGCTGGATGCAGTGCATGTACAAAAGCCATTTTACTGTGGTCCAAAAAGGCTTGGAAGATGCATTCACCCTTCTACACTTCACTATGGTAGCCCAACAGATATAAAATATATACTAAGCGTCCTACAGCAGAGCATGGGACCATCAAACACAACATGGGTTGGGGGTACAAGATGCATGTTCATGTTGGCCATTTCCCACCTACGGGGTTCTGTATTTGCAGACACAAAAATAAGCCACATATTACAGAGGTACATTTAATACAGCTAATATTTACTGCAAACTGTACATATGCTTTAATACACCATTTTTGAGATGGCTGAATCCAAAATTTCTGCCAAGATCTAACTGAAATAATACACTAATTTGAATATCCACATTTAGTATTATTATCTGTCATTTATACAGTTCTGACATATTTACGCAGCGCTGTCCACAGATTATACATAAATTACATCAGTCCCTGCCCCAGCAGAGCTTACCAGAATGCTTTTTAGCAAGTGCTCCTCTTGGATTTGCATGGAAATCAGTTCACTATTCAGTTTACAGCCACTAATTATCTTCCCATGCCCAAAGGTATTTACACCTGAGCAGCTGGCATTCTCATCACATGATCACAGTCCTTCAGCAGGCAATTATATGCATATATATATATTAGGTTGTCATCTGGCTTTTAAATAGCAGGGTAGGCTGCATCTGACATTGGTGAAGGTGTGGGAAAATAAACTAATAACTAACTTTAAAGGGGATCTCCACCCTTTTTGGACAATAAAAGAAGTTTACTCTACACAGATAATATTTAATTTACAGTATTAACCAACTATCAGTGGTTTTAATGTTATTTGTAAACTTAATTAAAACACTAGTCCTTTCTCTTATCTAGTTCTAACTTTTGAAACCATGTAGCAGAAGTCAGTAATCCTTCAGGTTTGTTAACCAGCTGGCTCAGGGGCCAGAACCAGAAATCAGACAGATGCTGTTTTTAATAGCAACTAAATTTAATAAGAACTTTAAAAAACATTGAAAAGATGTAATAAATGTATATTGGAATGCTTTTTATATTAACATGTTCTTTCATTAAGCAAAAGACAGTAGGTGAGATCCCCTTTAAAAACAAAGGAAACAGCAATCATAAATATACACAACATGTTACATTATATATTAGACAAAAGGGATAAGTTCCATATTATCATCCTTTGGTAGAGATGCATGTAAATGTGGAATAAAGCATTTGTCAGATACATGGCATTGCTGGGTACACCTTTGTGGGGGTCTTTGCATGCAAAAGCTGTCCTCATTTACCCAAGGATGTGCCTCTAAAACATGTTACTCAGGCACATTCCTTGTTTGATAAATCATAATTGACATATTGCGAGATTTAATTAAAAAGGCGACTTAAATACAATAGAAATGAGGAAGAAATTCCTTTTGGTCTATTGCCAGTAACATGAAGTGGCACCAAAGAAGAAAGGTGCATTATACATTTGTGAGACAGAATGTGATAAAATGATATCCTTTTGTGCACAAACTTGACTCTGTTCTCATGCTTCACTAGTAATATGTCTTTTGTATATTTTGTACCATGTGTATATGGCAACAATAATGCATGTGTACCCTGTACCCTCAGAGATATGAATTTTGTGTACTGGGGATATTTTTGTATACAGTATTTTTGCAAACAAACTACACCCCATGAAATACTATCAATTAGGCCATATCAATACATATGTATCATGCCATATGTAATTATATACAATGTTCTATGTTGTCAGTGGTGTCAAGTCACTTCAGGTTACTGGGCCTCACAGTAACTTAATTTTAGCGCCCCCTAAAATTTGGTAATATTTTTTATTTAGGGAATAATGTGTCCCCTATTGTTAAATATAAGGATATTAAAAGTAATCAAGGAGTTCCATGTTCATATAAAGTCACAAGGCCATAAGTCATGGGACTCTAATGTGACTTTTTTAATAATGCACAAGTTTTAGTGGATCATGTGACACAAATTACAAATTGAGTCCCACTGGGCCCCTGTAAACCTTACATTTGTTCCCATATAGGGAAACCTTACTCATAATGTCAAACATTTTTCTAAAAGGATAACTGTATATTTCTATTGCTATGGCTCTATGAGACGTCTCTTCAGGTGAAAGATCCTATAGATTGCACATGCACTGCACATTCTGCAGGTAATCTTAAACACTGAGTTGTTGTTAAACTACAGCTCTAACAGACAGGAAGATTACTAGGGGTTTTAGATTAACACAGCCCAAATGTTTGGGGGATTTCTTCTGGCAGAACATGAAATAATGATATAGAAGCATTAGTGTTTCAAAGCCTGAGCAGTGGCGATTTGCCTGCCTAGGGCTGAAGTTCCAGCCGCACCGTAGTCGCTTACCTGTTCATGCGGCCAAAATCGATATGACAGCTTCCATCAGGTTCCTGTCCCTCAGTATGGATCCCAGTGTGACAGTCTGGACGAGAGAAAATACAAATCCAGTTTGGGTGACACTGGTACAAGTTGGGAAGCGCCGCTAAACAGCTGATCCTCTCCCCACCCAGCACTCTCCTGGAATGAGCTGGAGTACAACCTGCAACATCTCAGCGCACTGCTATTGGCCAGCCCCCCTCCTTCCTGTTCCACCCCACCTGCCAAAGCTGCACATCGCCAGGCAGTTTCATATGCCACGCCCCCTCTGTGCAGGTATGGGTGTGGCTAGGTGTCATCTGCACTAGGTGAGGTAATGCTCCGGGGATCAGCCATATTTAACCCTGTCCTCCTGTATCAATGTGTATTTGCAAGGGTATATGCTAACCTTGACGGGGCACTGAAGTTGGTTATTTATTTAGCCATTTTCTTATTTGTGACTTGAAATTGGTTTTTAATGTAGTATGTGAATACGTAACTGTTTTTTCATGAATGAAATGACTTTGGGTTACAGATTCGAAAGTACACATTCATAACCAGGGCTGCCGTAAGTCATTTTAAGCCTTTTCCATCCTGGGCCAAAATGGTTCTGGCCAGGAAAAGTGCCACCAAAGTGGCATTAGTTCCTTATATGGTCCGTTGATTAAGACACTAATCAATAAAAGGGGTTAAATGATTTTGTGTCACTGTTTAAACGATATATTTGGAGGTGAGGATACCCAGCATTGTATTCACCAAGTTCTGTCCTGGCCCGAAAGGGTTATAATTAAAAAAAGTGGCATCAAAGTGGGCATGTTTGCGATTAAGCCTTTTTGAATAAGTAACAGGGGTACTGAATGGGTTAAATGACTTTGGGCCACTGATTTAAACCTATATATTGGCAGACAGGGATGTCACACACTGTATACATCCCATTCCAGTCTGGCCAGAATGGTTCGGGAAGGAAAGGTGACAAATAACTGGGTATCTTGGCAATTCTGCCTTTTGTAATAAGTAACCGGGGTGCTGAAGGGGTAAAAAGCTTTTGACAAATGATTTAAACCTATATATTTGCAGGCAGGGATGTTCCAGCCTGGCCTAATCTCTTTGTGGGCATGAAATATGGCACCGCATTTGGCATTATCATGTGATATTGCCTAATTAAATAAATAACTGGCAATAAATGGTTTTGGGCAACTGATTTCAAAGTACTGGGCAGTTTGCAAAAAATGCCAGAAATGCCTTTCCAACTGCAATAAAGTGAATCGCCGGTGGAAAGGAATACTTGGTTGCCAATGAAAAGGCATTTCGGGGAGATTAGTCGCCAGCAGTAGCAGAGATTTAACCACGGGCGACTAATATCCCCCCTTAGGAAATCAGCATTAGTTGTTGGAGTATTAACTGTGCAAATGGTAAATGAAAAATTAAGTCTTCTGTGATAAAAAACAAACAAACAATTGATTAATGTCAGTTGATCACACCTAGGGGCACATTTACTTATCCTCGAACGCTCCGAGCATTCGTTTGATTGGTCCAATCGAATGTTCCGCGACTTTTTCGTACCTTGCGCGACTTTTTCATATTTTTAGCGCATAAAAAATCGGATCGGTTTTGCCACTGTTTACAATCGTTCGGTACAAAGACAATATGATATTATCATGAGTAATACGATTTTTTTGTAAGCATTTTCGTGATATCTGCGATCTTCAGAAATTTTCCAATCCGAATTTTACCGGATGGGATTCGAACTCGTGTTTTGTTAAATCTACCCCCTAGAGTGACATATGAGGGCTATTTTACAATGAAGCCGAGAAACAGGCGTTCCAGCTCTTCGCTGCTTGTTGGTGTGTCGCTCTCTTGAGCAAAAGTGCATACTGACATGTTTCCACACAAAAATCCGCTCCATGTGTCTGCATGCAGGCCGACAGTGCCTATCAGTGGAGACACACTAGTGTAGCCTTCTGCTACTGCAGGATTTCTGCAAGTCTCCACACACTTCAATAGTGCTGCATGTGTTCCCCAGCACTCTATCCAGGCCACAAAGGGGCCTTATACTTATGGTAAGGCTAGGGCTGGCCTATGCCAGCCTGACCCTACCCTCATCCCATGGCATTGCCTCACATAAAAATCTTAACTACAGGTGGCAGTGTGCAGCAGGGTTCCAGTAATGCCAAACAGCTGCCTCTGTTAAGAGGCTCTCAGCTCAAGTGATGCAGCCCTCCCAGTCCCCACTTGATCTGCTCCATTGCAAAAAGTTTATGCATGGGGGGCGGCATCGGTGCTGCTGCCTCAAACACAAGAAAACATGAGTTAATAGAGCCTGTTCTTCTCTATTTGTGAACAGATAAGGTTGCTATGAAGTAATGTATGCATATGTGGTGCAACATGTAGTGTCTCATGTGAGGCAAGTGCTTAACCATTATTTTATCGTTATAGGCTCTGTTAACTCATTGCTTATGTATTAAACTATTTGTATTGTAGGCATAGTGTTCCCTTAAAAAAAATTTATTGGGCCATTAACTATGACTCCTTCTACAGGACGCATTTTAATTATTAGAAATTGCTAGTGAGCTGTCGGCTGGTGTGTTTAACCGGATACACAGGTGCCTACAGAAATCATGCTGAGTAGATATACTTGCCATATATTTCTAGGGAAGGCTTTTCTTTATTACGATAGTATAACTTTAAGCGTTTAAAAAAAAACATTCCACTACCACTGGTTTGAAAGGTCACATTAGTGACAATGTGTAACACGCCCATTCAGCACAGCGGTGCAGATGTATGTGTATGCAGGTGTATGTAGCCAGACTGTGTGTAACACTCATGGCTAGCCTCCCATTGCACAGTCATTTCCTTTTTCCTAAATATTAATCCTGGTACGTTTTGCTTTATTATATTTAGATTATAAGCAATTTCCTCTCTTACATCAGGTATTTTTTGTGTGTAACAAGGTTAAATGAGATCCTGGTGCTTCTGTAACAATGGGGATGTCCTGAAACTCAAAAGATCTCTAAAGAAACACACAGACTTGGGAACTACTTCCATCTCCCAGGGTGATATTGTCTGCTTTATCCTCCCAGTAGTGCACAAAGTGTTAATGAAGGCAGTGTTGAACAAGATATCTGTTGCTGGACTGTTATACCAAAAGAGAATAATAATGGAGCAGCTAGATCTTAAGTTATATAAGTACACAGAGAGAAAGCCAAGCAGAGATCTATACAGAGGGAATGTTTGGCACTCTCAAAGGGTTAAAGGATATGAGGCATTTCATTAATCCTTTATGGTCAGCATATGTCATGCCACAGTCATCACAAAAATATAAGGGCGTATAATAGTGTAATATCATTTATTTAAGTGTTTGAATAAAAGCAGTATGTTTGCTCACGTTAGAATACAGCAATACAAACACTCCCAAGTCTCACAGCACTAATGGCACCTGCCATGCCCAGGCACTTAGAGCTGCTACACATGGGCATTTATACCTATGCTCCCTAGTGGTGGATTATTTATAGTTTATAGTATTTATAGTTTCAACTGCATGGGAACACAGGAGTTACCTGACTTGAGTGTCCTCTATTGGCACAGTACCCACAGGAACTCATGTAAATGTTGGCACAATAATGCAAGCCATGATGCCAACCTGGACCCAAAGGGGATCTGTAATTATCATGGTCCTGTCTACCTTGCCCCCATTCCAACCAACCATGTTGTGCTTCTTGCTCTACTGCTTCTGACGGATATTGGAGGGCATTGGGTCATGATGTATTTAAATAAAGTGGATGATGGATCAGTTTTTGGTGCAAACTACTGGCAGCAGGTGATGGACCTGTTAGTCTGGGTGACCAGGTAGTGGGGCTTAAATCAGGGAGACTTCTGGAAAATACAAGTTAGTCAATATGTCTATGTCCAAATAGAAAAACCCTAAAGTCCAACATCTATCCCACTCAACTGTGCTGTGCCAAGCCAGATGGGCACACTAGGCAACCTGAAAGCCCACCTTGCACCAAACTCCCCCCCCCGAATGTGCACGCTGATGCCATGGCGTACATGCTGGGGGTAGGAATGACCAGCAACTGTCCAGACTAGGGGCAGGAACAGAAGAGTCAGATGCCTAATCATCACCATCACCGTTGCGCCCTAGGAACATCCAGCCCTGCTACCTGATGATGTCCATGTGTTTAACAGCAATAAAATATTTTGGAATGTAGAATCCATAATAAAAATTCATTTTCAACTGGTTTTAAAGTTATTTTTAAATGCAATTGCTAGTCAGTAACTGTGTGCTGTGGGTTGCTTTTTTAATTGTTTGCACTGCTGCTGCTGACTCTTGAAACAATGTAGCAGAAGCCAGCTGACCTGGAGGACAACTGACTTCATCTACATTGTATCAGGAGTCAGTACCAATAAGTTCAAGGAACAGAAAGGGTTAAACAAATATTGCTGTCAGCTGCAAGTACATTTACAAATAGTTTTTCCTGTATCTGCTAAAGCAATCGATGAGTTCACTGCGATGAAACTTCAAGATGACATCACTGAGATGTGTATGCTCTGAATAGCTCTAGAGATTCCAGCAGGCATGCAAACATGTGATATGGAATAGTATTCCCAATACCAGGGACAGAAGTGTAGTAAGCACAATATATCCCGAGCCTTTTAGATAGGGGACTAACTCCTGTACAGCTTGCTTTCTCTTCTAAAGCAGTGCTTTTGCACCTGGACCCACATATTCAGAAAAAAAATCATTGCAGTTTAAAGGGTAAATCCAAAAATAACAATGTTCCCACTGAGAGAAAATTAAATTCTCAACAACTTTGTAATATACATTCATCAAAAAATCCTGAATGTTTATTTGTAAATGCACCTGCAATTAAAACCAGTATTTGTCCCTTTCTGTACTGCCTTAAAAACAATGTAGCAGAAGTCAGCTCTAAGACTCCATTTACCACATGCTTAGGATGACACAAGACCTAAGTACAGCCCTGTCGGAGTCTGCTTTATTTTTTAAATAAGAACCAACAAAGAGTAGCAAGGGGCAGGCACATATTAATGTTCAGCAGTTACAAATAACTTTAAAACCACTAAAAATGTAATAAATGCATATGGGAAAATCCTATTTAACAGTGCAATAGCCAGACAAAATAGCATCTTATAAACATTAATAGTGGAACACTATGGCGCTGATTTACTAAGACACGAATTCGAATCCGAATTGGAAAAATTCCGATTGGAAAACGAACATTTTGCGACTTTTTCGTATTTTTTGCGATTTTTTTGTGAGTTTTTCGTAGCCATTACGACTTGCGCGAAAAAACGTGAGTTTTTCGTAGCCATTACGATTCGCTCGTATCTTGTCGCGACTTTTTCGTATTGAGCACTCGTAAGCGGCGGGCGAAACTTTCAGACTTAGCATGATTTTGGAAGCCTCCCATAGGACTCAATGGCACCCTGCAGCTCCAACCTGGCCCAAGAAAAGTCACCATACTGAAGCTTGAATGAATCCGAATGTTGCGTACTCGGCGCGAAAGCTGCGAAAAAGTTGCGACTTTTCGCGCAAGTTTTAACGCTACGAAAAAATCGCAACATTTTGTGCAAAATACCGATCATTACGAAAAAACGCAATCGGACGCATTCGGGCCGTTCGTGGGTAAGTAAATGTGCCCCTATGTATCACATCCATGTCATATCCTTTTTGCCCTGAAGAGTATGTTCTCACATGTTGTCAGTTACAACTTCCACCTTAAATAATAAAAGCATCATTTGATGATGAAGTATAAAACCATGTGGTCCAGCAGTCATGAACGACTACAGTACACACCAGTTCTCTGGCTGCTTTTAGATGATTGAACACTTTTAGGGGATGCTGAGAGTTTAGGTCATGGAATCTGGGGGCAGTAATGTTTCTTTCTTTTAGCTTTTTATGCAATTCATAATTTCATCTTAAGCACCGTATAATACTAGTTACTCTACTAGTCATTATTCTTTTATTGCCTTTGATATGTTCTGTATGTATATCTTAATTTATATATGCAGGGCTATATATTTTTACCATGCATTAGTAGGAGAGACAGGGTAAACACGCATTATAGAAATTATGAATCAGCTTAATTTTTCAAAAAGCAAAAAACTGGTGCAGAAAGTGGTACAGAAAGTTAAATAAACAGCACCATTCAATTGGAAAAAAAGTTAAAAATCTTGTATTACAAACAACACATACCAAAAATTATATATATATACTATATCACAGTTATTCAAAATGAATGCCACGTGTTAAGAGCCCCATGAGAAATGAGATCTGTGCCCCCTACAGCTCACAGTCCTGTGGGAGGGTTACTTTCAGGCACAAAATGGAACTTCTCAAACAAAGCTCTGAGCAATTAAATCCTATTAGAATAAATGGACTTTGAGGCATACAGTTCCCAGAATAACCCTAGTCTGTATGCTTAAAGTTGTGTTTCTAATGCTGAACTACAATTCCTCCCAAAATCCTCAGCCAAGTGAAGCATGCAGAAGAAGTTTTTGTTGAAGTTATTATTGGTCATAAGGATAAAAGTATTTATAATAAGTCACAGTTTTAGATGTTTGTTCGCTACACATCCCGGTGCCCAAAGCCTCACCTGGTTGGACAGTAAAAAAGGCTGTATCTTGATGTTAGGAAAATAAGCAATACGCGCTCTCCTCAGCGAATCCTTTCTTGGATGGGGATTACTCAGCTGCTTGTGTCCCACTTGTTACTCTGGTGGGTGGGCATCTCTCAGGACACAAGGCTTCTGGTTGCCATGACACTCTGGATTCAAAAAGAAGCTTGTGACCAATGAGGTAAGCAGAGTGAGTTTGTTTGTGTGTATGTGTGGGAGGGAGGGGGGTGACCCTGGTGACTAATGTGGCTGTGTGACACTGCCTGAAGATGAGGAACAAAAAAAAGGAGGAGAAGAGGGATGGGTGAGGGCACTGGGAAGGGGGTTAGGGTGAGGGTCATTCATCACAATGGGAAGGCACTCATCCAGACTGCACTGAGAGACAAAGTGATGACAGATAACTGGATGGACTGGCCTGTGTTAAACACATTGCCTGTAACAAGCTCATTCTGCTGTGTGCTCTGGTTGGTTTCAGTAAGCGCAACTTTGGCTTCCAATATTCTTCCATCTGAAACACCATTCCTATTGTAATGAGAAATTCCAGCTATCCCTCCCACTAAACACTTTTTCCAATTTCTTTCATTCATTTGTTCCTTTTTTATATAGAATATCTGTTAGTTTAGTTCCCTCCCCTTCTGGGAAACATGAATGGGGAAAGAGTGGGTTCATTTAAAAAAATATATAAACCAATTAATTCTTATGATCTATGTATACAATAAATAAATAATGCTTATTATTCATTTAAGAAGTGAAAAATGCCAAAACTGCCACTCACTCTTCAGGGTGCTCTATTCCAGCAGCAGGGCAGCATAGGAATTTACTAGTTAGAATCATTGCCTTTCAAGGCTGAAGTCCTGGTTCAGTTATAAGACTATTGGTAGGGGTCATTTATGAGAAGCCGCAAAAAGGTACAATCCACCATTTTCTTGCATTATGCACTCAGCCTTCCTACTTTAAACCATTGCCACAGAGGCACATGGGACATTTTGTCACCTGTAGTAAATCTGCACTATCATGGATTACAAAATGTCCCTACTTTCCTTCATACAAGCACTAATGTGAATTACCGGTAAAAAGAATTACACATTACATAGTAGCCTGATGTTCCCCTATGAGGGAACTACAGGCTACTTTGGAAAGTGTAAGTGGCACATATATTTTCCTATTGGCAAGTCACATCATGCCTGTGGGAAGGAGACATCTTGTTGCCTGCGGTAGCGCTGATTTACTGAAGCCAACAACCATTGAGAACAGTGATAAGAATTTGTTATATGCAATTCAAAAACTTTCCTCCAATGGACAGATTAGTGTTACTATCCCATAAACGTTGCAATCTGCTTGTTTGGTAAGGTTGCCAAACAACTGGATCTTCTCCTGATATGCTCAGGTGGGCGATATTGGGCTAATTTGATTGTTTGGCCCTAGGGCATAGGCGCAGTTGGACCGAGGACTGCATCAACAAGGCAATGCGATCCCCGATCCAATATAAAATCAAACCTGCCTGTTCGGGTAGGCCCGTCGGGGTGCCCATACTTGGGTCTAAAGCAGCAGCTGAAATCTGTCCATGTATGGCCACCATACTTTACAGAAGTGGACTTTTTATCACGTCTAATTTTTTGCGTCTTAATGCACGATTCACTAAAAGGATACTTGCGTTAATTTAGACACAATGCTGTTTGCATTATTTAAGTCGCGGTATTTGACGCAACGCGTGCTAATTAACGCAACGCGCACAAATTGCCACTGCGTGCGAAAAAACGCACACCATATTAGCCATACACGCCATTACTTTCATAAAACTATTGTTCTGAAAATGACCATTTCCCTGCAAACTGGAGGCTGCATCACTCTAGGGCCAACACAGACTTGAATAAATCAAGTCCATATTGTGTTGCCAAAAGCTCATGAACTGTACTTTTCTATAATTACTGGCTGCCCCAAGTAGGTGTTAATTTTCGCACAGACTAATGCGATATTTAGCGCGTCTATGTGTTTGTGAATCATGCGTTAGTATTATCTCTGTGCGCTAATTAACGCAACACGGTAAAATTAACGCATTCGGTTGCGTGCTATTTAACACACGCGATATGTGACTAAACGCATGCGATAGTACTTTAGCTAACTGTGCGTTTTTTTGCGCGTCAATTTTAACGCAAAAAAGCATGCGATAATTGTTATCGCACTCAACACTGTTCAAACTCCTACAACAAAAAGGGGCAAAGCATTTTGTGAGCACTCAGCAGGCCTACACTAAGATTTAAAAAAAACATAGGCCCTGGCATTTTAACTACACAGAGGCCCAACAGCCCTTCACCAGCCCACTAAATAGTCACTGTCTATGGCATCTTACGGCAGCCCCTCTGGCATTTGCCAGAATTCATAGAATGCCAGGCTGGGCCTTGCAGTTAAGAAGTAACAACATTATACAATTTGCTCATTTCTATTCCATTATGGGCAGACCATGGGTAGACAACTGCCCAAAGAGGCAAAACAAACTTTGTGGGACTTCATAGTTTATATACAGTAGGAATGCACACAATATGATTACTGTTGTGTTTATTTCTGATCTCATAACTACGGCTGTCTGACTTTGTTCCTACAGTTATGAGTGCTGGAAGTGCCCTTGTTAAGCAAACATATCCAGTGAAAAATTCCATTGCAAACCTCATTTGTGTATTTGTTCTGTTGCTTAAGAGATAAAAAGTCTATTGCAA
Organism: Xenopus tropicalis; assembly: GCF_000004195.4. Lineage (NCBI taxonomy): Eukaryota > Metazoa > Chordata > Amphibia > Anura > Pipidae > Xenopus > Xenopus tropicalis. The sequence continues at coordinate 34,399,436 of NC_030680.2, read as the reverse complement.
AACTATTTCATGTACAGAAACACAAAACCTGAAGTCAAAAGCTCTAATAGACTTTACCCAATGGCGTCAGGCAAGCAAGTGGGCTCCTTTTATCTTTTAGCAAACGGGCTAAAATGATGTAAGTGATGGCAGAATCAGCTATGCAGATTAATGTCTGCTGTGATATCATTTAAGGGACAGCAACAAAAACACTACATGGGTTTACTATGTCCCTGGGCAGAAGTGCAAGAGAACTAACATTGGGAGAATTGTTGCCTGCATTAAAAAATCACTATCGCCGGCTACAAATCTCCCTAAAATGCCTTGCCATAGACTGACATTATTAACATTATTCTAAGGACACAACAATGTTATTCTAAGGACACAACAGCTTAGCCTTTAGTATTCATGCAGCAACAATGGTGGGAGCAGGCTAGCTCTGTTCTTAACACCTGCCATATGTAAGTACAAGGCCTCATTGAACCTACGTCCTCTGCCACTCCATAACTTGAGCATCTGAATGACTTGCAAGTTAGGGGGAGGTTGAGAGGACACATTTGTGTGTTGGGGCTGGTAGGGCTGGCATGTGGGCACCGCGTCTGCCATGAGGCAAGGTGAGAACCTTGGCTCAAGTGGCAGCGAGCAGACAATTACCAGTGGCAGCAAAAAGCCTAAGGGTGGCTATACATGGGCAGATTTCAGTTTCGGGTCCTTCAGACCGATTCCCCAGCTTATCTACTCATGTATGGGCACCCTAGACAGGCCTACCAGACCAACATCTGGCCTAAAGTTGGCCAGATCTTGATAGGGCAAGTTTGATTTCTGACGGATTGGGGACCACATTGGCTCGTTGATGCAGTTCTCAGTCCAACGGCGCCTATGCCAGCCATTTTAATTAGATCATTTGGCCCTTGGCCTTAGGTTGGCATCTTCCCCCCACAGTGATTGTTTACTGACACAGCCTGCCCTCCTGGTCTAAAAAGCAATACAATTGCTGGGTAATTTATATGAAATACATATTATTACTTAACTTTGGTTGTAGTTCTCCCTTTCAGTATTTTTCCAGTTACAGGGATAACTGATAAATGTTTGGTGTCGGTGGTGCTCATCTTTGTTAGACAGTAGATACTGATACCTAAATAACGTATTCTGTATGGATCGATTAATTATAATCCATTTTCTTACTTATGATTGCGCTGTGCATTATAAGTAGCTCTAAGAGGAATGGCAAGAACAAAATCCCTGTGATCAAATTACACTGATATTCACCAAAACCTGTGTCTACACAGGAACTCATCATATATGCATCAGGGTGACAGGTGGTGTTCTTGAGAAAAGATGCCCCCCTCACATGCAGAAAAATAATACAGCGAAGAACAAAAAAATGCAAATATCAGAGAGACTTCATCAGAGAGAATGAGAGATGGTGAGAAAATGTTAGCGAATGACATGAATGCAAACTTTTAGCTGATAATTATATATGTAGCATGCACTACATTCTATAGTATACATTATACCATGCTAATGCAAACCTATGAACAAGGACAGACTTGCTGCACACCAGGGAGGTGCCTTCAACCTGACAAGTTCCATAAGCCTCAGTATTGCATCAAAGAATATATTAACCCCCATAAGTAATAGAAGGCACCTAATTTGCCCAGGTGCAGTAACTTATAGGAAGCAATAAGATGTTTGCTTTTAACCAGGTGATCAGTAAATCCTACCTGCGGATTGGTTGCTATGGGATACTGGGAAAAGTTAGTACTTTTTATTACATCATTTCCTGAGTTTCTCATGCAAAATGTAATAAAAAGGGAGACACACATTTAATATTATACTATGCAATGACTTAACTGCAGCAGACTATATGATTTTATATAGGACTGACTTATTTATCAGCTGTTGCAACCAGTTCTAACGATTCTACCAATGAGCCAGACCCTAGCAAACTAAACAGTATGGTCAACTATTTGTTTGTCTATTGTGTACCTCTCAGGTCCAGACTGGGATTCAAAATAGGCCCTAACATTTAAAGGAGAAGGAAAGGCTAGTAAAGAGTTAATCTCAAGCTGCAGGCATACCTTCAGTTCTGTCAATAGTGCCCTTAAGTCTCCCCATATTTCTCCTGTTCAGAAGATCTGAAGCCAAACAGGAAGAAAAAAACGCTGAGCTGTGTAAAGAAAGTTCCCATAATGCCTCATTCCTGCACAGACACCCAGACCAAACTGAACATGCTCAGTTAGTAAGACTATGAGTCAGCTTCCTGCTGATTGGCTCAGATCCACATTCCTAAGGGGGGGAGTGAGTTTTTAGCATTCTTGAGGGAGGGGGAGCAGGAGAGAGCAGAAAGCTGCGTGTCTCTGGTACATGAATTACAGACACAAGAAATCTTTTTTCAGAGAACTCAGTGCAGCTTTTCTGTAAGTGTTTATGGCTGTATTTACATAGACCTTTCTGATAAAGCTTACTTAGTTTTTACCTTTCTTTCTTCTTTAAAGGGGTCCTGTCACTCAGATGTAAAAAGCTGGATAATAAAAGTCCTTTGGAAAATAAACATGAAATCCAAATTTTAATTAAATCATCCATACCTGTTATAAATGCATTAAAAAATCTGAGCTGTCAATCAAATATTGCCTGCCCCACCTCTATGCCTCAGGCATTGAGGCAGAGCAGGCAATGTATGATTAACAGCTCAGATTTTTCAATTACAATTACTTTAATTTTCCATTTAGCACTTCCTAGATATCACCTAGATAGCAAATGTATAAGATTTTAGGTTGAAATAAAACTTGCCTAAATAACATTGTACACAAAATAGCATCTGCCTACTGGCTGTGACTGCAAATTCCAAGACTGAAGGAAAAAGAAATTCAGTTATTATATATTGTAAGTAAAGTTTATTTTGCTTAACTAACATGATACAAAAGGATTTGGAATTACTTCTTAGGGTGACAGGTCCCCTTTAAAGTACACATAGGCCCAAACAGCCACCACCAGCCCAATAAATAGTGACTGTCTATGGCATGTTAAGCAGCCCCTCTGGCAATGTGTTTGTTTTTAGCAAAGATGTTTTTAGGTGTATACTGTATACCTTTAATGGCGCCTGTAAATACCATTAAATAATCATTATATAAATATAGCAAATGTAAAAACTTTACATGAAAAGTGTATATTTTGCATCATAAACTAGTAAGCAGAATGTTAACAAAATGGATTAATATTAATGCGACAGCCATATTCTTTCCTCTTTTAACATCATTTCCTTCTAACTCTTCAGTTGTGATGATTTGTAGGATGCTGCACCACCCATTGAGAAAGAATGGCGGCGGGGCCATCGGGGGGTGCAGGAGCCCCTGAGGCAGGAGCCCCGGTGGGCCCTGCAGTCCGACCCTGCTCCCGCCTGCCACGTCCCCCCTCCCTGTCCGCAGGTAGGAAAATGTCTGTAAAGGGGGGGGGGGGGTCCACTGCTATAGAGGAAGCAGGCTCTGTGGTCCGGGCCCCCCTGTTTCCTTCACAACCGTGGTGTCTGCTTACTCTACACCTGTCTCCAGCTGCCCTTTGGCACCATACCTAATAGCTAAAATCACAGATTCTTGTGGCTGCATTTCTGCTTAGGAAGCAATAGATACAAGTAGAGCATCAACATGGTGATGTTTGAGGTTTGATTCCAGCCATGGTCCTATCTACAAGGAGTGTGTATGTTCTTCCTGTGCTTGTGAGGATTTCCTGCCACACACCATAAACATACAGATAAGTTAATAAAACTGACAATATAGTGTTAGCACTGGAAGCAGAGAGTGATATATATATATATATATAATAGTCCATAGGGTGCACACCATTTGCAGCAACAAAACCTGGGTGCTAGTACAAAAGGACAGCACTCCTAGGATTTAAAGAATTGTGAGCAAATTGTAAATGCAAAAATAGAAAGGTTTGTTACTCAATGTTTCGGTCTCACACAGAAACCTTCATGTAGAGTGAAAAACATGTATATAGTGATAGTGATATAGTGAAAACTCCTAATGGGCCCAGGTGTCAGTGGGCCCTACTGCTTCTAACCATTTGGTTAGTTTCTTATTCAACCCCTTTTTTGTATAGAAACAAAGAGGCTGAATAGATGTAATAATAGAGTATACCGTATATACTCGAGTATAAGCCGATCCGAATATAAGCCGAGGTACCTAATTTTACCTAAGAAAACTGGAAAAACGTATTGACTCGAGTATAAGCCCCTCAATGGTGCAGCATGAAATGCATCCATATACCGGTATACAAAATCTTTAATCCCATAACACAAACTAAAGCTGATCCTCCAATCACTGCTCTAGAGGAACATTTTAGGGCGACCCTGTTACCAGCTTGCCTATAAAAGCTTAACTGAGGGGTGAGAAACATGGGGGTTCCTTATAATTCAATAAATGAGGAGACATGTTGGATATTCACTGACGTCTAAGGATGTCCTAGCGGTTTAATAAAACAAGTCAGCGCTTAGTCACAACTAAGGGATATTTCCCGTGCCAGAACAGAGAGGTGATCGAAGTTTGAAGAGACCCGATCCATTACCCTTGAGCAGCACACAAGGCCTCACTCTTACTACAGCAGAGCATTTACAGAGGGGCCAAAAGCATGCACAGGTCTTCCTGTTGATCCAAAAGAACACAAAAAGCTAAGATTATGGGTTGTGTGAAATCATTCAACAGTTTGACAGAGAATTCATGGAATCCAACACAGCCCAGTTCCCTAACTTAAAGAGGTAGTGTACCCCTTGTTAAACACTGGCTCAATGACTAAAGTTTACGCCACTCACTGTGTCCCATAATGTCCTGACCAACTGTGCCACATGCTCCTCATGGCCACGCAGCTCCCTATGTGCAGCGGCGCGATGCGTGGTGCCACGGTCATCCAGGGGTGGTCCAGGGAGGGGAGGGCTCGGGGTTGCTCCTCATGGCCGCACCGCGGCCCTCTAATTATGTGCAGCGGCGCGATGCGCATATTGTCGCGCACGCGCCACATATACATGCCGATTATGGCCGGCCCCGGGCAACCGTATTGCCTGTGGTTTGAGCACAAGTACTGTATATACCCAAGTATAAGCCGATACTTACTTTTTAAGCACATTTTTAGGACTGAAAAACTCGGCTTATACTCGAGTATATACGGTAGTATGTAAAGAACAGAGACTAGGAGAATAAAGAGGTTGGGTGAGGAGAGGAGGAAAAATAGTTTGAGAGTGAGCCCATGGTCTAAGGCAGGTATCCCCAACCTTATTTATCCATGAGCCACATTCAAAAATAAAAAAATGTTGGGGAGCAACACAAGCATGGTAAAAGTTCCTGGGGTGTCCAATATGGGCTGTCACTGGCTATTGGTAGCTCCAGGAGGCTCTGTTTGGCAGTACACCTGGTTTTTATGCAACCAAAACTTGCCTCCAAGCCAAGAATCTAAAAATAAGCACCTGTTTTGAGGCCACTGGGAGCAACATCCAAGGGGTTGGTGAGCAACATGTTGGCCGTGAGCCGCTGGTTGGGGATCACTTGTCTAAGGTTTTCTGGTTAAATTTATTTTAAAATTGAAAGAAATGCTGTGGTTTTCCAGTGTTTAGTGATGGTAATTCAAGTTGCAAAATATAAATGTGCTATCACAGACTGATAATTGATTATTTTTTGTTTAACAAAGCAACTTGCTGTTAACAAGTAGAGCAACATTACCTTGCAACCATCTCCCTTATGGGCCCTTGTAAGAATTATCTAAAAGAAGGGTGAGATAGATCATCTGCAACCTAAATGTTATGTAGGAAAAAATAATGGATGACAATGGTTCTTAACCATGATCCTGGTGTTTAGCTAAGAAAAATGAGGTACATCTTTGGTACAGTAAGGGATGAGGAAATAGATTGAGCAATATAACAACAGATATAATACTAGGAAGTTTCAACCAGGTGTCAGCCCCAGGGCTGGATTTGTGGCAAGGCCACAAAGGCCCGGGCCAAGGGCGGCACAAATTTAGCGGCAACATGCTGCTCAGCCGCACCTGGACTTTACTCACATTTGGAGCACTGGGGTCTAGGCACACTGGAGATTTCTGCCCATCCTGTCCCCTGTGCTCCGTGTGTAAGGTAAAAGGTTGTGTCTATTACACTTGTATGCAATCCTGGGGAGGGGGGAAGGAGGGCAGCCACTGGGCACATGGTTTTAAAATCCGGTGCTCGTCAGCCCTAGTGTTTCAAATTGTCCACTGGGGCCCTAGGGGAAATACACACTACCCTGAGCTCTATCACACTACCTTGAGCTCTATCACACTACCTAGATCACAATATTGTATCTATTTAGTATGGCTAGCCTTACACTATGAACTTGTTGGCCATACACGGGATGATAAAAACAGCTGACTTTAGACCAAGTCAGAAATGTATTGGCCCATGTATAGGGGCCTCCATTAGGATGCCCCACTGATAATCCTCCACATATATATGGGTACAAGAGCCACATTATGGTGTTGATGGAGTCCTCATCTGATGGGTCCCTATAGACAAATCAGGCAAAGTTTCGCTCATTTGGTAACCTTGCTGAATGAGCTCATCTTTACATATTTGCCAGCTTTAGTCTGAAGAGACTTTTTTAAAAAGCACATGACTTAATAAGTCAAAAGATGTGATGCTGCATCTAGCAGTGAAGTGAACTGGGACTCCCCTATAACAGTATATATGTAATGGTTGGTAGCGGCTCTTTTATATAAATATATACAATTTTACAATTTACATGTGGTGGTACCAGTGTAGTGGGATTTCCTTGTAAGGAAAACATGATTCTCACATTATTATAATTATTATTATAATACACAAGAGCCCTAAATATCCTGTAAATCCTTATAAATCCTGTAAATCCTCAGTTACAATCAGTGCTTAGTGATGTCATTTCTGTCACATGACTCACTGAAACTTGTGTATCATAATAAATAATGCACAACTTTTGTAAAATATGGGGATATTAAAAGTCTACTCAGAGTTTCACAACCTTATATAGTCATGAAACTCCTTGGTAACTTCCAATATACGTGTATTTTACAATAAGGGGTGCAATATTCAATATATATTATAAGGTAGTTTTGTTTTCTTAGAGACATTACCACTAAATAGTGCATCCTCCTGAAAAACTCATTTTTATTGGAATAAAAAGGCAAATTAATCTTGGTAACTTGATGCCACAATGCAATGGAGGCATCCTTAAAAGGCTCTTTTGGTCAGCTCTTGGTCAAGATGATGCTGACTTGTGGAAATTTGTGCCTCCAGCCTATGTTGCTGTATAGTGTAGGAAGCAGTCTCTCGAAGGAGAAGGAAAGGTAAAAACTAAGTAAGCTTTATCACAAAGGTCTATGTAAATACAGCCATAAGCACTCACAGAAACACTGCACTGAGTCCTCTATCAAAAGAAACACATTTCTTGTCTTCTTTTGTATATACATGTACTTTGGTATCTGACTTCCTTTCTCCGAAAAATCCTACATTCCTGGGGCCAGAATATGCTCTCCTGCTCACCCCTCCCATAAGAATTCATAAGAATTCACTCCCCCTCCCATCAGAATGTGATCTATTTTACCAATGGCTAGAGCTGCAGCAGGAAGCTACAGAGACCAAACCAAAATGGCAGCTGCTATCTTACGCAAATGGAGGGAGTTTCTAGGGCTGTTTACTCAGGTATGGTAAAGCTTTCTGCAGAATAAATATAGCATTCTAACTTACACTAATGTGGCGAATCTGTTGGCAGTAAAATGCCAAAATGACTTTCCTTCTCCATTAAGCGGACATCATGTAGGTATTTTTCCACATATCTAAGTAACATATTATACTGTATACAATATATATATATCATTTTTGATGAAGTCATTATCTGCCTGCCTGTGTTCTACTCAGCAGAAGGAAAATGCCAGTGACAGAACCAATTCATCTACATCAACAACACCAGCCAACTGAAAAGAGAAGCTCCAGTTGATCCTGGCTGCCATGCTCTATTAAACGTTTATAAATACTTGCTTTTTTAGGAGGGCTGTTTTCAAAAACCAAAAGAGACAGTGGGGAGATGGAGAGATCAGCTTTGCTAATGAAAAGAAAACATGCTCTTGAGTATAAAGAATGATGTCACAATATTTTAGAATGGATGGAGGAGAGAAAAACCTTGCTCTGTTTTCACTAGAAGATTGTCTGCTTTTGATCACAGGTCTTTTGTTCCTTGTAAATGAGGCAAAATATCTTCATATTTGTGCTTGGCAAACAGAAAAGTGAATGTAAGAAGAATTAACTGCTTGACTGCCAAAAGAGTATATGTGTAACAGAAGTAATATATAATATATATATATTTTACTGGGAGCAATACTTATGTAATACATATGATCTCAAACAGTATAAGCTACTGGGAACATAAAAACAGGGGCAGTGGCTGCTGTGGGCCCAGGTTTGTATAGGTCTCTGAGGGGTCCCGATTGAGGTCCAAACATGAAGAGGGGCACATAATCTGCTAATTTCAGATAAAATGTATGTAGTGTTCTTTTCCCCAAGTCCTCATCTTGGTTATCCAGATAGTGGGTCCTAACAGAGTTAAAGTGCTAGATCTATGAATGATACATTTCCAGGACCTGGCAAACCTGGGTGCCAGGCTCAATATATGGATGTCTCAACATATGTTTGATATACAAGTTTGGGGTTTCTAGAAAATATTTTGCAGTGGTGCCCAGGAATTTATTTCTGGTTAAAGGGCAATAAAAAACGCAGGGGTACAAACCGGTAAATTGGCACCTGATAAGAATCGACCCTAGTGTGTGTGAATATTATAGGGGTCTTCAGCACCATGTGTCAGTCAGCATGAGTTTTGGTTCAAACCTTTCCTCTCTCACTGCTGTATTTTCCTATCCTCTTGCAAAGCATACAGCAGTGCATTTGCCTTTGTCCAGGAACAGAGAACATGCAATGTGATAGGTAGCAGAAGCTTCAGACTCTTTCATGCTGCTTTTCCATTCAGATATCAGTTTGCTGCCACACAGAGGTTAAGAGCATATTTGACATAGTGATTCCCAACCAGTGGCTCACAAGCAACATGTTGCTCGCCAACCTCTTTAAAATTGCTCCTAGTGACCTCAAAGCAGGAGCTCATTCTTACATTTTGGCACAGAGGCAGGGCTGACTTTGGTCAGTTGGACCTATTGGGCCCATGGTGGCCCCTTGCCGTAGACATCAGAACCTGTCCTCAACTTGGGAGGCATTCCCAGCAGCAGACAGTGAATGATCAGCTTGATTGGACAGAAGAAACTTCTTTCAAAGCAGTAAAGCCACAGTTTGACTACTCAACAATACTATAGGTTGGAGGGTAAACTATGAGTTTTCCTCCAGCCTGTCATATTCCTTTGCAGATGAGTGGGGTTTTAATGCTTTGAGAGAAGAGTACAGAACCTGCTGTTAAAAATGAATATGCTAGTGGCTGTGGGGACCGATTCTCCTCGATCACTTTTCACTTTCCTGTGCTGAAGATCATAGGAAGGGGGGTAAGATAGCTATAAAAACGAGAGGAAAGAAGAGCAGATAAAAGTGGGGGAAATTATGGTAAAAGAACAGAAGGAAAAAGCACAATGGAAGAGCAAAGTAAAGTAAGTAAAAGTTAAAAAGGGAAATATAAAGTAAGTAGGAGAAAAAAGAGAAAAATCATTGGACATAAAGAAGGACACAAAGCACAAGATAAAGGAAAATAGAAGCAAAATGAGGAATTGAAGAGAAAATGGTCTGGTGCACTTGCACATATTATTTGTGTTTATCTATGTGTATGATTGGGGGCCTGTGCCCTGGGATGCTTGTGAACATAGCAATGCTCTGTTGGTAGTGCCGCAGTGGTATAACCGTATGTTTTGTAATCTGACAGCATTGTGCTGCCCACAATGTGATGACAAACTATGGACAAAGCACTGGATGAAAATAAGGAGAGGTTGATAAAACAAAAGGGGTAGAATAAATGGGGACTGGCAGATTAAGGAATGAAAAAAGAGAAAGATGGAATAGATGAAAATCTAAATGGTGAAAAGGTGGAAAGAGTGAGACTTTTAAGAAAAAAGGGATAGCAGAATAGAGATCCAGCTTTCTATTTTCCTGTAACCAGAAACATGCAGATTCATGCAGATTCCTGTAATAAAGTCATTTCTCTTCCCTGTTACCTTTCAGCACAGTCCTTCTTGACACATTCTTAACATTTTCTGCTTGTCTGAAACCAAGTGGCTTGTCTTTATGTTTGGGAGAGCGCTGACCTAAACAGGATATGTATTAGAGTGATATGTTCCCATTAGTGTCATTATAGAGGAATCAGACTCCACGGCTGCAATTTTGGTGCATGTTGCGGGTGAACTGTAATTTGTGTCCTGTGGGTGACCTGGGGGGGGTACCAAATTTACACCACTGTTTGTTGGGGTATAATATGGTCATTGCCAGGACTGGATTTAAAGTTTCTGCACCCCTCTGTCCCTCTGTCGCTGACATCACTTCTGGGTATCGGAAAAAATTTCAGCGGAGAGAAATGCCCCGATCCCCTGCCACTCTAGGTTGACAGCTCTACTAAGAGCCGATTATAACTGATGACAACACTAAGCACTGTTTATAACAATTTACAGGATATTTGTGGCTTTTGTGTATTATATGTGTATTTTGAAAATATGAAGATGTAAAAGTCATATTGGTGTTCCATGACCTGCTTTCAGATTTTTCAGAACTCACCCTTCAGATTTTATGGTCATTACCCCCCATATTTAATGGTACTGTATATCCTAAATAAATATATATACAGAAACACACAGGCTAAAGTGCCCTGTAGATAGATAGATAGATAGATAGATAATAGATAGATGATAGATAGATAGATAGATAGATAGATAGATGATAGATAGATAGATAGATAGATAGATAGATGATAGATAGATAGATAGATAGATAGATAGATAGATAGATAGATAGATAGATAATAGATAGATTAGTGTATTTAGAAAGTATTATTGCAATTGTGATGTTGCTTGAGAGCAAAAAAACTTACTTAATATGGCATAGTTAAGTCGGTTAAATGGCATAGGGCACTTAAACAGTTGCAATACACCTGCTGCTTTGTGCACAAGTTTGCACACTGCTGACTATAATGGACTTTACCAAGTCTTGTCTTGTAGTTGTAGTGTATAGAAACTAAAGCTTTTACATGTAGCATTAATCTGGAGGAAACCTTGGCTCAGGGGCATATTTATAATAAGGGCCTGTGCTTAGGGCAGTAGGTTTTGGGGGCCCTCAAGTGACTATATTTTCTTTTTTTTATTTAACATTGCAGTAGCCCAGGATGCATGCAAGCATGTGATCCTCTACTTCCCTTCTTTTTTCTTCAAAATCCCAGGCCAATGCATGAGCAGTACGGTGAAAAAGTCAGCTTTTTTGTCCGGCTTTTCATATGCTGAGCATGTGCCCCTGGCATGAAGAAAGAAGAAGGAAGAGGATTGCTTGCTCTCATGCACCCCAGGCCCTGGGTCACTACCCCCCCCCCCCCCCCCCCAGTAATTGTACCTTTCCTTCTCCTATAATGTAGCTACCCACAGCAGATTTAAGCTGCTGATTCGGCCCATTCAGTCAATAGCTTATCTGCCCATGTATCAGGCTTTCCAAAGCAGCTGTCTGACTGATATGTGGCCAAAAATCAGCCAGATATATCGATGGGCAGGTCAGTGATGCAATCCTCACCCCAATGGCCTATATACCTTTGTTGTGATCTGATCAGCCCGATCAGGACATAATGGGGAAAGATCCGCTCAATTGGTGACTTTGCCAAATAAGTGGATCTTTACATCTATGCCCAACTTTACTGTCACTAATTGATTAGAATTTATTGCTGATTGCTTACAATGGATTACTGCTCTAGAAAAATTACTCAATGTTCCTATTACTGATATAAAAAAAAGAAAATATAAGATTTATATCCAGGAGAAAAAATATGATGGTTTCTAAGTATTGGATTTTTTATGTTAGCTCCAAGAATATAATATTCTGAGAAAGATTCTTTTACTCCTTATTTTTCTTTACACTAACGACCTGGGGGCAATAGGAGAGGTAGGATTTACTACAGGAGGATCATATAACAGAATGGCTGTTTCCTTTAGTCAATGAAGTTTGCTCTGTTGTAACAGGTCAGGGAGTTTATGACTGGGCTGAGCAGCATGCCTAGTTGCTATAGAAAACATCAACAATAATGGCTTGTACATTAGCATAAGTATACGACGAGCACAGGAGAAAAAAACTAATGGAAACTGGACATTTTTTAAGGTAAATGTATATAGAAATAGTTCATTTTCTTCTTGCTAAAATCTGTATCCTTTATTCTCAGAGGCTTAGAGCAGGGTTTCTTCACAGTTTTTCTGGGAACCCTAATTATGTTGTAGAATTTGCTGTGGCTCATAGAGCATGTTTATATTTTCTTATGTATGGGGAAATGTAAGTGTATTCAGCGGGATCATGGCGGCCCTCCCTAAATAGCTGGAGGAGCCATTTTTCGGGGATCCTGACCCCGAAAACTCTAATATTTGTGTGCCCCATTTCTTTATGGATACACACAGAGGAATGATAGATAGATAGATAGATAGATTATAGATAGATAGATAAATAGATAGATACAGTAGATAGATAGATAGATAGATAGATACTGTAGATAGATAGATAGATAGATAGATAGATAGATAGATAGATAGATAGATAGATACAGTAGATAGATAGATAGATAGATAGATAGATAGATAGATAGATAGATAGATAGATAGATAGATAGATAGATAGATACTGTAGATAGATGATAGATAGATAGATAGATAGATAGATTGATAGATAGATAGATAGATAGATAGATAGATAGATAGATAGAGATAGATAGATAGATAGATAGATAGATAGATGATAGATAGATAGGTAGAGATAGATAGATAGATAGATAAATAGATAGATACAGTAGATAGATAGATAGATAGATAGATATAGATAGATAGATAGATAGATAGATAGATAGATAGATGATAGATAGATAGATAGATAGATAGATAGATAGATGATAGATAGATGATAGATAGATAGATAGATAGATAGATAGATAGATGATAGATAGATAGATAGATAGATAGAGATAGATAGATAGATAGATAGATAAATAGATAGATACAGTAGATAGATAGATAGATAGATAGATAGATAGATAGATATAGATAGATAGATAGATAGATAGATAGATAGATGATAGATAGATAGATAGATAGATAGATAGATGGTAGATAGATAGATAGATAGATAGATAGATAGATAGATAGATAGATAGTTGTTTGACTACCTGGGAAAAGACATTTGTAGCAAGTTTAGAACAGGCTTAAACTGTTATTTTTTTTTGGTTTTGCAAGCAAATGATACTTCACCACACATTTTTGAGCCACAAAACCACTAAAGATAATATATATATATATCTTGGTAGGGGGTGCAATGAGGTTGTGACCAAAATTCAGTAGATAGATAGATAGATGTTGATAGTTGTTTGACTAGCTGGGAAAAGACATTTGTAGCAAGTTTAGAACAGGCTTAAACTGTTATTTTTTGGGTTTTGCAAGCAAATGATACTTCATCACACATTTTTGAGTCACAAAACCACTAAAGATAATATATATATATATCTTGGTAGGGGGTGCAATGAGGTTGTGACCAAAATTCATAAAGACACTCACCCATTATCAATATATATAAGTCATTATGACATACCGTGCACTGAGCTACTAAGGAATGCCCTTCCCTTTAAACAAAACTTTTTTTTGTGTTTTTTAGCAAACAACTAATTCACTAATACCAACCAAAGTAGGAGACATTTAAATACATAAGTGCTTTATTACAGTTACATATATGCACATTACAAGTCTTAATTACTATTGTCACCAGTGGCAAATTGTGCCGACATTACATGAAATTTCATGCCTTCAGAACTAAACCCTCAAGTGGAATTAATGCATATATGGCAAATCTGTTTTTGGAGTTACTGGCCCTTTCAATGTGGATTTGGACTGATCTCTCTTAACAAAGGTCCACCCTTTGGTCAGGGCCCCTTTAGTTTATGCAAAGAGTACAGAATAAAGGAAAATAGTGGTGGTGGTAGTAGTAGTAGTAGCAGTGGTATCATTTACCAAGAATATGTGGGACAGCAAATGCTTCTAACCTTAACTGACCTTCCGGCTGACCCCCCCCCACCCCCGCCACAGTTTTGAGTCAACCATAGGGGCCAATCCTGCAGTTTGGGAACCACTGGTCTCAGTACTGTCACATATGCTGCTATTTGTAGGCAGGCCTGGAATAGAAGCTACTATAACCCTGTGCTTTAATATGGGCCTGTAGGGGCTGTTTGAGCTTTGTGTACATCCAAAGTAAAGACAAAACCTAATCACTAAGTGTTCTTGGGACTTTCTTTCCAGCAGAACCATTGTTTCAGCACATACATCACTTCTTTTTCACAGACATGTTAACTTTCAACTCCACTGTATTTGTAAGGAGTCTCCCCGATTAAAGCTCCTCTTCCCCAATCTCCACAGTAACAGGTCTCTGTCAGCAATTTGCACCCCAAACCTAATTTATGTGCTCAATGCAAAGGGAAGCAAGGGCATGGCAGTGGGGGGTCCAGGGACATGAAAGACACAGCACCTGGATCACTTTGGGTCTGACATCTCTATATTCAGTGAACACCATTGGGTGAAAACATTTATTGAGAACCAGATGAAGGTCTGGGATGTGCATATGTACCCCAGTAAAGCTGGCTATTACAAGGGAGATCAAATACTCATTCGACATGCAGGATGCCCAAGGTAAGGACACTCCCCTGGTCACCTCCCTTTCCGCCACACATGAACCTGACTCCACCTAAACTTTTCACTCCCTGTGATCCCCCCATGACTCGTAAACTAAATCACCCACAGCTAGACATAATTGGGTGGGGATATTCGGTGCGTATGACTTAGATAAGGGCTAAACCTAGGAAAGGCAAGCAAAAAAGGTACATGTCTGTAGATTCTGACAAATGCCATAGGGCTTGCTGTAAGATGCCATAGACCAGTGATCCCCAACCAGTGTCTCACAACCAGCATGTTGCTCCCCAACCCCTTGGATGTTACTCCCAGTGGCCTCAAAGCAGGTGCTTATTTCTAAGTTTTGGTTTCATAAAAAACAGGTGTGCTGCCAAGCACTGAATTATGTGGGGTGCCAGTCTATATAGGGGCTACCAGATAGCCAATCATAGCTCTTACTTGGAACCTCCAGATACATTTGTCATGCTTGTTTTTCTCCCCAACTCTTTACATTTGAATGTGGCTTATGGGTAAAAAAGTTTGGGGATCCCTGTCATAGATGGTCGCTATTTAGTGGGCTGGTGGGGGGCTATTAAGACTATGCCAGGGCCTATTCTGTGTCTCAGTCTGGACCTGTCATCACCCCCAATCCTACTGTTGCACCCTAGGCAAGCACCTCTTCTGCCTACCCCTAGTTTCAGTTCCTCTGACAGGTCAAGCAATCGGTGGGCACTGTAAAACGTAGCTGTGATATTTGATGAGATATTTACGCACCGGCTTGGTAATGTACTGTATGACAAGGGAAGGGAGTATGAGCACTTTGTTATTGCTTGT
Organism: Xenopus tropicalis; assembly: GCF_000004195.4. Classification (NCBI taxonomy): domain Eukaryota; kingdom Metazoa; phylum Chordata; class Amphibia; order Anura; family Pipidae; genus Xenopus; species Xenopus tropicalis. The sequence goes on along the minus strand of NC_030680.2, from coordinate 34,383,764 downwards.
GAGTACTTGGGCTTTGTTCAGAATCCTCAGCAATGCTTTTTCTTGGAATTCGCTTTTAGACATGCTATTGATCCCTAGTATTTACTTTTATCCGTCATTTGTTAACACGCAGGCAGGCAGCATTGCTATATAAGATCAGACATGTACTGAGAAAACTTTATAAATATTTTCCACATTCCCAGCATTTCTAAAGCTGTTAGTCCCACCTGCACTGCTTCATAAACCATCGTTCATGTTTTCCACCTCTTTCCTTTTCTACTCACATTAGACTGTGTAATTCTTTGTATAAGCAAAGAGTACAGGGCTCATTTACCGCCACAGCCACAGATGCGGTCATGCAAAAATGGACAAAGTTCACAGTGACGCCATTCATTTATACACATTTGCACCTAAACACACTCCCTGCGTTTGAGTAAGGGCTGGGGCATTGCTTTCTGCAGGAGAGTCATTGTACAGGGTTCTGATTCTGAATAGAACAGGACACCTGGTAGTCAGAAATAGATGGCGCTGCTGCTACAAAGGGTTGTAGAAAATCATTCTTGTTCAAGAACTTATTCACTCTTAAAGGCATTAACAGAATCTACTAATCACAGCATCACCTGGCAGGGCATTCCCCAACCTCACTGCCCTGACTGTAAAAACTAACTGCTTGGTTTTCCCAATTTGGAAAACCAGACAGGATTCTCAAAGATTGGCTAATCGTCGCCCCCGTGGTGGCGTGGCCCTTCCTGTGATGTCACTATTCTGCCCCTGTGACATCATGTCCCACATCCCTGCCTGGGTAGGAGAGGTGGCAACCCTAACTATGCTGCTTTAAATGAAAGTTCTGTTCCTCAGATCTGAAGCGGTGGCAGGGCTGGAACTAGGGGTAGGCAGAAGAGGCACCTGCCTAGGGCGCCTGGTCAGCTTGGCCCGGCACTGAGTGGTGGCCTCTGATTCTTTGATCTTTCCTATGGGAAAAAGAACCCCTCTGTCCTCTGTATGTCCTCTAATTTATGTTATTTATCAACATTGCACCTCATTTGCTCCAATCTCCCTGCAAAGTAGCAACAATGAATACTGTATGAATAAATGTCAACTTAAAGAAGAAATGTTTTGTGCATGAAATAACACATACTCTCAGTGTCAGATTAAAGAGATGTGAGGCCCCTAGGGTACACGTTCCACAGGCCCTTCTATGATACTCCTACCTGGAGACACACGGCACAGCCAGCAGGCAAGGCATGTCTCACTTGTGTGCCTAGGGGTCCAGTGTTATCAGGCACTCATCTAGCCTTTATTAAAATTATTATTTTCTGTTTTCTCTTTCTGAATCTTTTAATATTTATCTTTATTTGGGCTGGGTCCGGTTGGGTGCAACTGGGATAAGAAGACAAAGGTACATATGTGCAGATCCAGGCACCCATGCTATCTACGCCAGGTTGTGTTTGGTGTGTGCCAGTGCCAAACCTGACACAGTGTAGATAGCAAGGGTGCACATATGCCTGGGTGCCTTGTCTGCCTTCTTCTCCCAGTTGCACCCGACTGGACCCAGCACAAATAAAGATAAACATTAAAAACATTTTTAAAAAAAGCTAGCTGGGCCCCTGATCATACTGGATCCCTAGGTTATGCATTAATCCTCCCCTGTTCACTATCTATTTATATCGATCTATATAAAGGGAAGTGATGGGAAGTGAAACTCTACTTTTAATTATAGCATATCAATTGCCACTGATTCCCACTTCATATCTGATTCCAGAAGTTCACGAGTGTGTGTTCTAGCTTGAGGCTTGTGTTCTTCATGAATAAATTTCGTGACTCACCTCCCTTGATTGTGTTGTGACTCATTTCTGCGCAAGGAAGTAAGAGATGATTGGTCGGTGGCAAGTAGAAATATTTGTATAGGACAGTGTTGGATACTTGCTCCAAACACATTTACGTGTAACGAGAGAACGCAGATTTTGTTTCTCTTCACAATTTCACTGTGGTGTGAGGTTTCACGGATCTGCTAATGACTTACTCGTTGTGATGTACAAACAATCACATTTAAAGGGAAAAATAATGACGAGAAGAGACACGTCTGTATGTTATATAATAATGTGTGGTTGTACAGTACAGTTCTAAAGAAAGGTAAACTAACCCTACCTTTTTATATTTGTTGTACCTTTACACCTATAAAAAGTCACCATTTTAATACATTAACCATTAAACTTTACTAAGCTTTTATTAATGATGGACCATTTTCTCATGATTCTGTAAATCTATGAGAGTTGTGTGAATGTATTTACAGTCATCTCATTACATAGTAGGGAGGCCAGCATGTTCCCCAACCTGCTGTATTTGGAGAGGCTGGAGTACATGGTTTGACAAGGATGGACCATAAAAGTGACTGGTCCAAGACACTTAATAGGCCATAAAGCAGCAGCAGGAACGTTATACACGTATGGGACCCATTATCCAGAATGCTCGGGACCAAGGGTATTCCGGATAAGGGGTCCTTCCTGTAATTTGGATCTCCATACCTTATTGATACTAAAAAATCAATAAAACATTAATTAAACCCAATAGGATTGTTTTGCCTCCAATAAGGATTAATTATATCTTAGGTGGGATCAAATAAAAGATACAGTTTTATTACTACAGAGAAACAGGAAATCAATTTTAAAAATCTGAATTACTTGATAAAAATGGAGTCTATGGGAGATGGGCTTTTCGTAATTCGGAGCTTTCTGGAGTCTGTGTTATGTAATGACAGTTTATAATATCACGTGCCATAACTTAGTATTGCTTAGGATTACTCACAGAAAAGCCATAAGCATGTCAGTCATCACACCTGGTAACCACAAGATAACTGCTTTTAAAAGTCAAAGTATGTGCCACATAGATAATTAGCTCCGTGTGTATCAGCAAAGCTGGCCATACTTGTACAAAATCAGTTCAAGGGTGCCAAAAGTAATATCTTTGTCCTAGGGGCCAGTGATCCGATCATTATGGTGATATGGGGACCCTTGCCTTATGGCATTTCCAGTAGATATCTGGCTGAAAATATTCCCATTTGGCTGATAAGCCATGGAGTCAGCAGCAGCTGTAGGCGGCCAGTTTAATAAGCCTAAAGACTGATTCCTTTTTATCAAGGCCTTCCTCTGAGAATCTGAATTATTTGGAATATCCAGTGATTAAAAACCTTCTGGCAGGAAGCTGCATTTTGATATACCCTCTCTCTCATCCACCCCTTGAAACCCCAGAAATGGGTTTGATGCATCGACTTTTTGCAGTTCTCAATGGAACTTCATCTCCCAGCTGGTGTTTCGTTGGTGCCCCAAAGGAATTCTCTGGACCCCAGTTCTATTACACTGGCAGTTCACTCCGGGGGAACTTAAAATCTGAACGTGTATGGGCTTTAGTGTGTAGGAATAGGGTAGCGGCCTTGTAGAGGAGCAGTAGAGAGCGTGACAGCTTAGGCAAAGCTTGGGCACTGTACAGAGAGACAGGGGCCCTGGTGGCTTCAGAGAGAATATATTGTGTGAGAGTGTATTTGGCACTTAATTGTGAAACTGTATGTTTCCTGGTTAGTTTACTCCAGTGTGCTCTACTCTGGCGTGTGAGAAGCCTACAGTAAAGTCTTTTTTGGTTCAACACACTTTGTTGTGGTCATGATGACTGTTCTTAGCAAAGGCCTACACTGGTCCAGAAAGGAAAAGGTAACAGCCCTGGGTACCAACTTCACATGCTTTCTCCTATCATTTTCATAGCCAACGGCAGTGCCCTTCAACTGTCTCCATACAGTCCATTTATTATGGACTCGGTTTGTTATTCGGTCTTTTTCAGCAGGATTCAGGTTTGGATGAATCCATGGTCGTGGCCAAACTGAATCCGAATCCTTAAAATCATGTTGAAATATATTTTTTACACCTTGTGTACCTTAGTTTGCTTATGCAAATTAGAATTCGGATTTGGTTCATAATTCGGCTGAATCTTTTGCGAAGGAACCGGGGTTCGGCCAAATCCCAAAAGAGTGGAGTCGGTGCATCCTTACCATTTATTAATTGTAAAACGTGTTATATTATTCATAGAGGCTATAGAAGCAGTTGAGTAGTCAAACAAAGCTATTGGAGGATTACATGTAGCCTACAGGCCCATAGTTGGATAGCACTAGCCTAGGGGAACACCATCTAACATCCCAATAGGGATTTCCCACCTCCACATACAGACGTATGAGAAGTCAAGGGTTACATGTTGATGTCAGAACCATGCTATTGGGTTGTTCCTAACAGCTTTAAGGCATTGCATTCTGTAGTACAGAAAATCCCTTATGTAGATGTACGCAGGTTTCAAGCATTCTGGATAATAGCATGCATTGCTTGGACGAGTTTAACTCCCTGATAAAAGGACATGCATCTGTAGAAACGGTAAATGAAAAAGCCAACACCACATGCTCATTGCAAGTAATGCGTTTTGGAGTCCCAGATACTATCTCTATGAGAAGACCTCCAGGCTGATTATTTAAGAAATGTATTTAATGTTCCAAGCACATTGCCCTGCGGCACCTGACAAACTACATACAACACCTGGAATTCTTCCTCCGTCAGCTGCAATCACTGCTTGTTGGCACTAGACCCATGCCTGCATGGCTCCCGCTAGTCTGTCTGCAAAAGGCAAGGGTGCCACCTATCCTTATTATCTCTCTGTGTGCACAACTGTGTGTTTGTGCACACACTGTCCTAACACTGGCATAGACTGGGAAAGAGACAGAAACCAGGACATGAGGAATAAGAGAATAATTCATTTCAATGAAATTAAAGAAGAATAAAAAAAGCAAGTGCCCTTATATATATATATATATATAGAGAGAGAGAGCTAAAAGTGCAGCATTAGCTCCGAGCAGTGCTGGGGTCCTGAGCTGAATTTCAGTTTGAGCACTAGCTATGTTCTTTCAGTGTCTCTATGGCTTTTCTTCTAATGCTCTAAATACATACAGACAGGTTAATACGGTCCCAATGAGACTGACCCTAGTGTGTGTGAATGTGATAGGGACCTTATATTGTTAGCTCACAGGGGCAGAGACTGATGTATTAGCACTATGTAGGTAATAATAATAGTTTAGTTTCATAAACTCTGCTGTATCAATAGATACAAGCAAACGGATCTAACACAGCACTAATTTAATATATCAGCAAACAGTTTTACATGAAGCAATATTGAAAGGGCGATCTTGTGCAGGGTGGCAGGCAACTTTTTTGCATAAAACTTTTACAAGTTTTTCAGTTTCAATTTTCTTTTTTACAAACTTTTGAGGACAACTCTGGATTAGCCAATGGAGGCTACCTAATAGCCAATCGGGCACCCCCATGAAGGTTTATGGTGCTTGTGTTGCTCTCTGAGTCTTTTCACATTTGACTGTGGCTCAGGAGTAAGAAAGGTTGGGGATCCCTGCTATAGACCCTCATCTTTGAGTGATCCATTTACAACCCCTTTACAACTTCATACTTTAGGGGAAGGTAAAAGACGTTATTGTACCACATGTTATTAGAAATAAAAGTCAGTAGCTATAAAAATTTCTCAATGGGCCACATGTGGGATCTCCGTTGGACATCAATTCTGTCATAGCCTGTATACACAGATACAATAAATCTATGCCAACATAAAATCTGAGGCTATAGTGGCCCCAGAGAGGGTGAACAATTTACAACTCTTAAAGAGGAGTCTGAGTTACCCCTGCAATGTACTTCCGATACCTGCCACTTAGACAGGCTTTTAATACCCAGTTTTCCAAAAGACCTCTATAGTATAAAAAGTCCTCCCTTAAGAAGTACCTATATAAGGATAAGGGAAAAGCTCTTCCATGGTTTTATACTTTATCTCCCCTAATCCGCCAGAAATGACAAAATGACAAAAATGACAAAAAGACACATGGCAGAAAGACATCTAGAGCAAGTTCCAGAAACAACGTCAGATAAGGATTCAAATCAAATTTCTTAATACCCCACAGGCTTGCAAAGTTGTACCCCCAAACTCCAAATTGATCTGGCTGTAGGTTCCTTTCTCCACATTTTCTGGAAATGTCCAACAACCGTCAAACAACTGTCGACTGCTCTTGGGTGTGCTGGGGACCTTGGCTTTATATATTATCAACACTTATGTTACTTACAACTGTTATTCTATGTAAAAAAAAAGCTATTTTGTTCCAAAGGAAGCCCAGCAGCTCCATCTCTTTGCTTCTGGAAGAAATTAGTCAATGATGTGTTCCCCAAACCAAAGTTAAACTACATGACCAGAGGTTGTCCGGCTAAAGTTAATGCCCTCTGGAACTCATAGTTAAGTGTACAATGTCCTGGCCTGGCTCACATAGGCCTTCCTGTTCTTCTTTACCTCTTTTACTTTGTCTTCTGTCCTACTTAAGTTATTGTGTTAAAAATTTTAATTAAAATTAAATAAAATGGAAGACCCTTCATTTGCATATTCCTATGTGAACACAATCAATAAAATTGCATCATCTGTACCAACGGTATCATCACAGTGACGTCACAGTCTCATTTATGTTTTACTTTCTTCAGGTCTCCTTGTCCCCTAAAGATTGTTGAGGTGAATCCTTTCGGCCACTTTGTCAGGATATGGAACTCCTCCCCTTTCTGCCATGTTGATCTTAGTGGCTACATCCTCTGGCAGCTAGAAGGGAACTATCCAGTCTCTGTCTACCGCTTCCCACAAAACATATTTCTTCCTGCCTGTCAGCATGTTACGGTAAGGCCGGTCAGGAAGTAATTTACTGTGTTAGTAAATTAGGCCTCTCATACGTGAATATGCAAGCATCTCTTTGGTCTATTGACCCATAGGCCCATGTAAGGGGCCCATCCAAATCTGGTAGGGTAGGGAAATGATATTGGAGAAAGTGGTCCTCTGTCAACAGGCCTGCCTAGGTCAGCATGTTTGTGTACGTAGAGCATTATACAGTAAGAACAATGGGATAGCATCCTCTTAAAGGAACAGTAACACCAAAAAATAAAAGTGTTTTAAAGTAATTAAAATATATTGTACAGTTGCCCTGCGCAACTGTACAATGAGCTGCTGTCAACACGGGGGCAGCCATTGAAGCTTGGAAAAGGGAGAAAAGGCACAGGCACATAGCAGATAACAGATAAGCTTTGTAGAATATAATGGGGTTTTATCTGTTATCTGCTAAGTAACCTGTGCCTTTTCTCCTGTAAATGGCTGCCCCCGTGGCTACACAGAAGCTTTATTATATAAACTATAGTAGTCTTTCTGAGGAAAACACACCAGTTGCACCAGTACAGGGCAGCAGCACATTATATAGTAATTACTTTTATACACTTTCATTTTTTGGTGTTACTGTCCCTTTAAAGTAAGAAATAGCACCTCCAGCACATTATCCAGTAAAGGGCACTGGATTCAGGGACAAAAAACACATTTTACACAGGGAGAGGCATGTGAATTTTAAGAACATTATATACAGTGAGAGTCAGTGGGTACTGGAACGCTAGACACATCATCTACAGTCAGGACCAGGGCCCTGCATACAGGGTAAATACATTAACAATTTAATTTATAATGCAAACACAGCATCTGGTAGGATAAAAGCCATAAAAACGGTATGTATCATTCCCCCAGAAAACAAAGTAGGATAAATACATAGGTATTATACCACACAAGGCAGGATATCTGCAGGTACAACTGCGGCAGAAGCCCACACCATATTGATTCTTGCTTCTTTTATTCACTTTTCTTATCCTATTTGCATTTTTTCTTCTTCCAATATTTTTGCTGTTGTTCTTCCATTTCTACCTGTCACCTCTTCCTGTGATTCTCACTCAGCTCCTCTCTCCTGCACTTTCTTGTGTTCTCTACCTCGATTTTCTCTTCTACTCTCTGTTTCACCTCTGTTCCTTTTATGCTTATCAAGTCTCTCTCCTTAACACATATTTTTTTTCTATTCAAAGTTTTATTTAGGTACTGTCATCATAGAAAGATACAATTTAAACCTTCTATTCTTGTTTCCTTTTTAGTAAAACAATTACAATTTTTATACAGAACAACTATAACTTTTAGATCTGGTAGGTGGGTTCCTTAACACATTTTTATATTGCTCCTTTTGCCCCCTTATGGGTTTTTTTCTGGCCTCTCCTTTCTTTTGTTTTGATTTATAATTTTTCACAATTTTTTTCTCTTCCCATGTCCGTATTCTCTTCTAGACCTCTATTCTTTTTACATTCCATTCTACCCTTCCTCTCCCCCATCTTTTGCTAGTCTATTTTGCAGCTGCCCCCTCCCCCCCCATACACACTGGTTAGGTTGCCCAGGCCCCAGCTTTGTGTTATTTTACAGAATTTCCACCTGCTGCTGTAAAGCTGTGCTGAAACACAAAGCATGGAAACAAGCAGTGAGTGAGTTCAAATTTCTGGGGTGAGTTGCTGCTACAATGCCGAGCACCCTGACCCCAACCAGCGGGCACCACAAATCTCTACTCACTTAAGCTAAAAAGCTTAATTTACAATACTAAGTAGAGCGGTAGGTTTGGAGAGTCTGCAAAAGATTGAACTTTGAACCCGGTGCAGACTAACCAATCCCACAGCTCTGTGTAGTATTGTAAATTGAGAAGTGTGCGCCTAGAAACCAAGGTAGACAAGAGCTGCATAGAAAATTCCCCACAACAAAATGGTTTCTTCTCACAGATTGCCACAGACTGCCCTTTCTCCCCCAATCATGGCAAAAGTATGACTGTAGCTTTACAATGGAAAAGGTGGGGTTACATTATACTGTGTGTCTAAGGGATATTGGGAAACGACATCATGTTTGGGAAACGAGGTATGTTTGTATAGAAACAAATATGCATACATACATATTTATTTCTAGAAGTTCAGATAATCTTTATCCTCTTTTTTTACGTAAACACAGCTCATGTCAAAAAGGGGGTATGTTTTCCCTTTAAGGACTGGAGCCCAAAACTGCACTGCATACTCAAGGTGAGGCCTTACCAGGGACCTATAAAGGGGCAAAATTATGTTCTCATCCCTTGAGTCAATGCCCTTTTTTATACAAGACAGCACTTTATTTGCTGTAGTAGCCACAGAATGACACTGCCTGGAATTAGACAACTTGTTATCAACAAAAACCCCTAGATCCTTCTCCATTAAGGATACCCCCAACACACTACCATTTAAGGGCACATTTACTAACCCACGAATCCGAATTGGAAAAATTCCGGTTGGAAAACGAACATTTTGCGACTTTTTCGTATTTTTGCGTTTTTTTTCGTCGCCGTTAGCATGATTTTGGAAGCCTCCCATAGGGCTCAATGGCACTCTGCAGCTCCAACCTGGCCCAAGGAAAGTCTCCCATAGGGCTCAATGGCATTCTGCAGCTCCAACCTGGCCCAAGGAAAGTCTCCCATAGGGCTCAATGGCACTCTGCAGCTCCAACCCGGCCCAAGGAAAGTCTCCCATAGGGCTCAATGGCACTCTGCAGCTCCAACCCGGCCCAAGGAAAGTCTCCCATAGGGCTCAATGGCACTCTGCAGCTCCAACCCGGCCCAAGGAAAGTCTCCCATAGGGCTCAATGGCACTCTGCAGCTCCAACCCGGCCCAAGGAAAGTCTCCCATAGGGCTCAATGGCACTCTGCAGCTCCAACCCGGCCCAAGGAAAGTCTCCCATAGGGCTCAATGGCACTCTGCAGCTCCAACCCGGCCCAAGGAAAGTCTCCCATAGGCCTCAATGGCACTCTGCAGCTCCAACCCGGCCCAAGGAAAGTCTCCCATAGGCCTCAATGGCACTCTGCAGCTCCAACCCGGCCCAAGGAAAGTCTCCCATAGGGCTCAATGGCACTCTGCAGCTCCAACCCGGCCCAAGGAAAGTCTCCCATAGGACTCAATGGCACTCTGCAGCTCCAACCCGGCCCAAGGAAAGTCTCCCATAGGACTCAATGGCACTCTGCAGCTCCAACCTGGCCCAAGGAAAGTCTCCCATAGGGCTCAATGGCACTCTGCAGCTCCAACCTGACCCAAGGAAAGTCTCCCATAGGGCTCAATGGCACTCTGCAGCTCCAACCTGACCCAAGGAAAGTCTCCCATAGGGCTCAATGGCACTCTGCAGCTCCAACCTGGCCCAAGGAAAGTCTCCCAAAGGGCTCAATGGCACTCTGCAGCTCCAACCCGGCCCAAGGAAAGTCTCCCAAAGGGCTCAATGGCACTCTGCAGCTCCAACCCGGCCCAAGGAAAGTCTCCCATAGGGCTCAATGGCACTCTGCAGCTCCAACCCGGCCCAAGGAAAGTCTCCCATAGGGCTCAATGGCACTCTGCAGCTCCAACCTGGCCCAAGGAAAGTCACCATACTGAAGCTTGAATGAATCCGAAACTTTCGTACTCGGCGCGAAAGCTGCGAAAAAGTCGCGACATTTTGCAAAACATTCTTAATTGCTACGAAAAAGTTGCGACAATTTCCGATAAAATCGCAAAATACCGATCGTTACGAAAAAAACGCATTCGGACGCCTTTGGACCGTTCGTGGATTAGTAAATCAGCCCCTTAGTGTGTAACTCACATTTATGTTATTTCTACCAAAGTGCCTAACCTTGCATTTATCAACATTGAACCTCATTTGCCAGTTTGCTGCCCAGCTTAGTCAAATAAGGCTAATAGTAATACATTAGCTTTCTCCTTTGCTTTTTTTTTCTTAGGTTTGGGCATCTGCTTCCAAGGTTTCCCATAACCCTCCTACAGACTTAAGATGGAAAGGAAGGCTGTACTTCAGAACCAACCCCCAATGTATCACAGTCCTTTCACGCCCAACTGGTCAGGTATGGTCGCACATTTCATGCAGCTATGAGAAGTACAGACTCAGTAACTAACCCTAACTGAATACTCTGGGTATGGTTACTAAAGGGTTAAATGCCAAATTTGACAAACTTTGGCAATAATAAAAATTTAGCACATCATCAGCAATGTACTAAAATATAGGTGCAGCTTAATTGTGTCAAAAGCATGACCCCTTTGCGACCACTATGATGCTGGAACCCATGTTTCTTCTGTTACCCTAGCCTGTTGTTTATTGCCCCCTGCACCTCCTTCCCTTGTCTATTACTCAAGGCCCACTAGGGTTGCCACCTTCTGCCACTAGAAAGTCCCCAGGGGGTGGGACCGATGATGTCGGGGTCGGGTAGATGATGTAAGGGGGCATTTTGAGGCCATTTTGTGGGTGGGTCCATGATGTTCACTTTAAAGCTCTGTCTGGATTTACTTATTTGGAAATCAGATGACATGTTTCATTGGATAGGTGGCAACCCTATGGCTCACAGATTCTATTTTTATCACGTTTTTGTTTCTTTCTCCAATGCAGCGCTGTGTTTCTATAGTACCATTCATCCCCAAAGTTAACATGGGGAGACAGTGTGTAAGCAGCTAATTGCAGGAAAGGCCTTGGGATAAAAAACAGTTTAAAAGTGACTCTATGCTATAAATCTTAGTGAGTAAATCAAATTCAGTGTCTGTAGCAGCAAATTGAATATGTCACGCTGTAATTAGCAAGTTAAAGCATTGTGAGTCTTGCCATACTGTGATTATGGGATTACATTCCCTGCTTATCTATGGGTCACGCTTCCCCCAATGTTACTGTGTTTCATTGGGAAACAGAACATTTTTCCAAACTAGGCACAATCATTGTTTGCATTTTTCTTGATCTATATCTTTTCACATGTTTTCTGTGCCAGGCCAGACTGGCAACCTGTGGGCTCTAGCAAATACCAGAAATGCTGCTGTACTATGCCTCTGACCCCTGATCCCCAACCATTGGCTCTGGAGCAGAATGTTCCTCCCCAACCCCTTGGATGTTGCTCCCAGTGGCCTCAAAGCAGCTGCTCATTTTTGAATTATTGGCTTGGGGGCAAGTTTTGGTTGTATAAAACCAGATTTACTGCCAAACAAAGCCTTCTGTAGGCAGCCAGTCCACTTGGGGCTACCAAATAGCCAATCACATACATTATTTGGCACTCCAAGGAACTTTGCATGCTTGTGTAGCTCCCCAACTCTTTTTATATTTTAGACAGTCAATATCAAGTGGACTATTGGGGGGGGGGGGTGTTTAGGCCTTCTTGTACTTGAAATGGCAGGGCCTATTTTAAATCCCAGTCCAGCCCTGCTTCAAAAACAGTAACACCAAAAAATGAAAGTGTTTTAAAGTAATTAAAATATAATGTATAGTTGCCCTGCGCTGGTAAAACTGGTAAGTTTGCAACAGAAACGCTACTATAGTTTATATAAATGAGCTGCTATGTCAACACGGGGGCAGCCATTGAAGCTGGGAAAAAGGCGAAAAGGCACAGGCATATAGCAGATAACAGATAAGCTTTGTAGAATATAATGGGGTTTTATCTGTTATCTGCTAAGTAACCTGTGCCTTTTCTCCTGTAAATGGCTGCCCCCGTGGCTACACAGAAGCTTTATTATATAAACTATAGTAGTCTTTCTAAGGAAAACACACCAGTTGTACCAGTGCAGGGCAGCATTACATTATATAGTAATTACTTTTATACACTTTCATTTTTTGGTGTTACTGTCCCATTAATAGGGGGCCAGATGGGCTGAGCAGCAACAAGTGCAAATATAAGAAAATACAAGGAGTATATATATACACACACATATTTAATACACCAAACTGTTTAGTGTTGTGTCACATGACTCAACAGAAGTTTCATATTATTGATAATATATAACAATGTGCTCCCTAGTTTCAAATAGAAGGATATTAGAAGCCTCCTTTAATTTCCATGATCTGTGTATAATGAATTTCATGCTAGGCTGACAATGTAATAATGGTGCCATCTAGTGGCTAATGGTAAAACTGCAGCAACCTCTAACCAAGCCCCAAGGATTCTATAAGGTCATTTATAAAGCCCAGGGCAAAAGTGTAAAAGCACTAAGGGGCTCTGAGAGCTAAACATTATCTGTTGCACAAAGCATTATCTACAGGAGGACTCCTCAAATTGTAGGAAAGTCCTATCATGAATTAAGGGGAACTAAAAAATCTGTCTGTGACTCATTAGCAGCATGAGTTTCTGTTGCACCTTAATAAACAAATTTATTATTATTATTATTATTAACATTTATTTATAAAGTGCCAACATATTCCCCAGCGCTGTACAATAAGTGGGTTTATACATTGGACATACAGAGTAACATATAAAGCAATCAATAACCGATACAAGAGGTGAAGAGAGTCCTGCCCAAAAGAGCTTACAATCATATTTAGTGATGTGCATAATGTGAAGTCTCCCGGCTTGCTTATTTTGCAATTGCATGTGGAGGCATACTGAGTGGCAAACATGCAAAATCTGGGCCACTATTCTCAGTGTCCCAACATGGCCACCCGGATAAAATTCTCCTTGATGTGGCAACAGGCAAATTTGGAAATCCAGATTACATGTTTCATTGTATAGGTGGCAACCCTATGGCTCACAGATTCTATTTTTATAGCCAATTGCCAATTGTCCAGGGTTCAAGCGGCCTGAAGGTGACAACCCTAACACACATTGAGGACCTGGCACACAGGGGACGAGCCAGCCTCTTGGCCTGAATAAAAACCATGCTACTCCTCCTCATACCCACTATAGCAGCTCCCTGTATATGACCATTAGTGCTGTTGTCCTATTCTCTTCACAGTGGGGTCCATTTACTGATGGGAAATCTAGGCAGCAAGAAGAAATACAGCAAGATGAAGAAGAGTCAAGGGGAAGTGTTTGTGTCCTATAAGAGTTTTATTAGCATGGCACAGAATAGGGGCGCTTGATCAGAGTCTCCCCCACAGGAAGATACCATTTGCAGCACAAATTCACCTGTCAGGCTAGAGAATGCTATAGTTTTATTAGTGCCAGATACAATGACACTTTCTCACTTCAGTTTCTCTGCCTCCAGCCGGTAGCCTCATACAGACCCCTTCACTCTCTCCCAGGGGGGATCCCAGATGAGACTGGAAAGTGTGTTCAAGAGGAGGAAACAAGAAACCATTTAGAAGAAGAACAGGAATCTGTCATAAAGCCAAGTTGGACTCCTGGGTAATAAAAGAATTATGTAGTAACATGAGCAAAGGTCACCCTGGCCCGTAACCAAGAGCAACCAATCCTATCTTTGTCTTTTTTTACATCGACTGTTGTAAAGTAATAGAATAACTAGTAATTTATTGCTGTGGGGTATGGGAGCCCAGTACATTCTGGCAGGGCCAGTACTATATGCACTCAGACTGGCATAGAGCGCCCCTAACTAAATGCACTGAATAGCTGCTGTTGCCTTATATTCCTTCCTAATATTCTACCTTTTTGCATTTTATTTAGAGCTTGGAGCCCAATTATCCCCAGAACCACATCAGGTAACAGACTGAACTCATTTGGTGCTCGGGGTGGGGGGATTCAAAATAGGCCCTGCTATTTCAGATACACAAAGGCCCAAACAGCCCCCCAGCAGCCCAATAAATGGTGACTATGGCATCTTACAGCAGAACCTCTGGCATTTGCCAGAACCCACAGATTGTCAGTCTGGGCCTGGGGGGGAGTGGGGACAAAACTGGTGTCCAGAAAGGCATTCTATGCAGTGTGCATGGGGGTGGGGGGAACTACTGAGATGAACAATAGATTGCCATCTCAGTCCCAGCCCCAGGGCACAATATAAATAATATTAAGCTAACTAATATAAATATCTGCTTATTTTATGAGGTTTTAGCCTGAAATAGCCCAGTGCAGCCCAGGGGCCAACAATCAAATAATACTGCTGGCCTGTCGGGGATGTACAGTCCTCATTTGACAGAAATCTGAATAGATGTGCGGATGATTTTTGGCCAGACATTGAGAATGCTCCCATACATGAGCCAATAAGCTGCTGACTCGGCCCTTTGTATGACCAGCTTTAGCCCCATGTTGCTTACAATGTGTTTGTAACCCTTTCTATAGGTCAGATTCAGGCAAGGAGGCCCCCAACTTTTGTTACCAGTTACCCAGTAAGTATTAAGCATTCTTATCGGTTCACCATTTCACAGTTGCCCCCCCAAGTGTAACTGTCTATACTATAACTATAAAGTTTACAATTTTGGCACCCATGGCCCAGGGTGGTAGAACTTTCCCAGAAGCTGGTAAAGAATTGGTAATTAGAGTGCAAGCTCTGTGATGCAGGAACCTCCTTCCTCTTGTGTCTCAAAGCTAAGTGTTTGTCCCGGTTTGTAATATTACTGTATTGTAAAAAGCACAGAGTACACAATAGCACTATATAAAGACACTCATACTAAAATGGAACCAGATATATCTATATCCGTCTGTCATTTTAAAAGTGGACGCCTTGTGACTGGTGTAAGCTGTAATGCACTACTGCAATAATCTTACAGATGTCACATTGCAATAGTGAGATGATATAGGGAATAAAGTACCCCCTATTGTAAAATATAAGGAGTTCCATGACCATAAGGGCTGAGTTCCTTTACACGATGTGCGGGTTACAAAACTGAGCCGCACTCACACAGCCTGCACCACATAGCCACAACCCCACCAATGATGCAGTTCCTGGCATGCCATGCAAATGTCTCCTAACCCCCCCCCCCCCACACTACTGCTGACCCTATACTTTTTGTGGCACGACAGCAGTTAGTGGATTAACTAGTGGAATGCGGTGCTGTGCGCCCACCAGGAATTTTCCCAGGGGTTGAATCCAATCCAAGGAAGTATTACACAGGGTGGCAGGTTTGGCAATACCAATAGCTAGACCCTCCACCCAACCCCGCACCACCAAACTTTCACCATCAAACCCACCTGATCCATTGGGTATTAGATACAGGGCCGGATTTAAAGCTGGTATGCCCCTGGGCCAGTCGCAACCTTCCCCCCACTCGCATCCTGTGCTCGCACCCCACTCCCACGCTTGTCGCTTGTACCTCCCTGATATTTGTAACCAGGGATGGGGATACAGAAGAAAAAGAGGGGGAGAAGGGAGGGGGGATTAGAGCCATAGTTGAGTTTCTGCATTGCATAGTTATAATATACAAATACATATATTCCGAGTACAGTTCCTCACTCAAGGGAGTCTAAGCAGGTGGGTTTCCAGCCAGCCACCACATACACTTGTTAAACTTATTTGGTTGACCTCTGGCTTCGTACGTGAGTTTGATTAGTGGAAGCATTTATACCTGAATATTATTATTTGATGTTTACATTTTTTAAGTTATTGTGATTTTCTGAGAAAACCCCATGTTCTAAGCAATTCTGGATAATAGATCCTTTACCTGTGCCAAAAGATTTTTCTCTTAAAAAGAGTCAAATTATGTATAATTGCATAGGTCTCTCTCTATAAATAAAGCACAGTTTTCTATTGCTTTTATAATCCCATCATGCTTTGCAGCACACAATTACAGTTCCAAATTCTAAACATTTTTGTGAGTTAATACTAATCCCAGGTGGCACCGTGCTACAGCTGATATCAGTGTACTGACATTGTCTCTTCTCCAGTCCAGGTTAAATAAAAATAGTCCATTTGTGAAACTTTTGGCTCAAACATCTGCCCGATCCAAGCATGGCTTTCCGTTCCTCAGTCATGTGCCTTTCACTTGTGATCTCCTGAGATGGTAACCAGCAGGCTGATTGCTCTCGATGGGAGACCCAAGCCTCTTCCAGATGCTTCATTTTGTACAATGGGGCCTTATTCTAATAAATGGATGTTGGGCCCAATTCTACCCAACACAGTGGGCTTCCCTATAGTTTGGTCACTACTGTATCTCTGCTCTTAGGTCTGTTGGGTTGGGTGGGAATGCATTCTGTCCAGCTCCAAGCTTAAGTTCTCAAAGCCCTTCTAGGATGTTGGTCTGGATTCTCTAAAGCCAATTTATGCTCTGATTGTGCCCAGAACATTTGATTGTAAATTCCTTGGAACAGGCCCTTCTGCTGTTGTTTCTGCCCTGTTAGTTCATTGTTGCAATTCCCCTGCCTATAATGTTACTGTACAGTTCTCAATTATTTGTTGCTACATGTAAATACCTCAACATACCTGGAGAGTTTTGTCTTTTTAACAGCTTTATTTGGATCTGAACCCATACATTGACCCAAAATATGTATTTTCGTGTTTTGAGTGTTTACATTAACTGTGCATTCAATAAATACATTTCCATCTGTTTTCTTCTCCAGGATCCATTACTACTCCATTATCTCTACATAGATATCTTTACCAACAATTTATTTGCCAGTAGTTAAAATATATTGGCCGACCCGCTCAGTTGGCAAGGTCTCTAAACAAGCAGATCTGGGCCCAATTTGGCCGCCGAGATGCTGGGACAGTGACACACATTAGATTCACTTTTCTGATAAATATGCCCCTATGTGCTATTCCCAGATCCTGCGTGGGTGCAATGACTTCTGCCCTAAAAATTTCTTTAGTTCTTTTCTATAGAATAAATGATACCACGGGGGATAATGACTCTGGGGCTTAGTACACCAACTACCCACCATGGCTTATACCCCATTCACATGAATGGAAAGAGCTAAAGGTTGCTATACACACATCATACACTTTAACATTCATACAAGTGGAAAGGGAGCCACAGCAGTGAGTGGGCAATGTTTATGAATGCAAAGATGGATGCTAAATAACAAGGCTTTCATCCAATAATGTGTTATTGAGAAGTGATCCCCCCCAAAATGCTTCCAAGTCACTGGAAAGTGATCCATGATGGGTTGCAGGATTTGTATTTCCTAGAGCCTTACCCCACAGGTAGTGCCTGAAGGTGTATTTGTCCTGTGAGCATTACCTGAAACAGTCCCTTACTTGCACTTCATTAAGATGGGGGTACAGAGTGCCGCCATTGCCCTGGACTTGCCATTATAAATCATACAAATGATTCCCCCTGAGTGTCAATGGCCTAACGTATACAGCAGAGTGTTTTGGAATGCTATGTTAAATTCTAAAATAATGCAGAAGTGTCATTCCTAAGACCAAATTAGTCCCAGACTGGGATTCAGAATATTTCAAGTACACAGAGGCCCAAACAGCCCCCACAGGCCCAATAAATAGTGACTGTCTATGGAATCTTATAGCAGCCCCTCTGGCATTTGCCAGAATCCACAAATTGCCAGTCCTGGACCAGAACCGATAACCTTTGGATGGCACTTTATTTTTCTGAAATTGCTGCATTTTCAGAGCTACAGTTGCCCAAAAATACAGCCCAGACTCTCCATTAAGCAATGGATATTGGGTTTCTCCCATAGTGATTAATAAGAAGCAAGCCAACTTCAGGGCCCCTGAAAAGATGGGATGTACTTTTAGGCAGCTGAGAAGCCCCATGCCCTGCACTTCAGCTCCACGGGACTGCTGCATCACTCAGAATATCAAATGGGGGGCAGCATTAACACTCCTGCTTATAAGCACCTTCTCTTTGTTTACAGTAGCCAAGTGCCTTTTTTACATGGGTCTGGTTAATAGACACACCTTACAAAATAAAGTTACCAGGTATTGTTTTTAATGAGCTTTGTGCAAAAAAACAAAAAATCATACAAAATAAAAATGGTCAAACAAAATTAAGTGTTTCCACATGTAATATTCTAATAAATTATATAGGAAAAATATTTTCCAAGTACAAAATCTGATTGTCTTAAAGCAAAATCTCCCATGCTACTCGGGAAAGCATATGCAGATACAGAATTCATGATCTCATGATGCACACTGAAAGAAAGAAGAGCGGATTCAGCATGCATACTTACCATTAGTCTGTATCAGAGCGGAACATGGGCACAGCATGGCATTAAGCACACATGGGAAAAGAATGTCTGATTGTGTGAAATATTTTTCTTTTTTGAAAAGTCCTAGTTTCATAGGAGATCATGGTAAGAGGAAATACTTGCCCGCTACATGCAAAAGCAAATAGATCTAAGCTGACTGAGCAAAACTTTCTGCTACCCAGGGCCCCTGATTGACAGGGTATAATTTGCCTGGGGGGCCATTAAAGAGAAATTACCCTTAGCGTAAACAGTTGTGTCATCATTTGCGCAATGAGTTTTAGATGATACAGTGATGTGCGACACGTAGCTCCAGCAGATCCTTGGCTGTGGACATTAAACTTCTCAGCTTGCCAAGTTCTGCACATACAGGTTAAGTTTATCTGTCTACATGTTCCTTATGAATTCCAGCTCTTAGTGCATTTCATTTATTTGGATCCAGCTGTATTTAGGAATGCCTCTTGATATAAATAATAACAAAGTAGACTTCAGCACTCAGAAACATGTCCATACATCCAAACAACACCACAATAAGTCTTACCCAGTGTTGGATGTTTGCAAACGAAAGTCCAACAAGAGTGTTGGGACACATTATACACATATAAGTAACCTTATTGGTGTACTCCGGGGGCTCAGGTGCACCACACTGAGCATTCAGCTAAGGAAATGGACTATCAAAAAATATCACACTTAGCGCTTACTCATAGACATGAGTCCAACTGGAAGCCTGAAGGCCACATAAAGGATTTTTATGGCCCCCCAGTGGACTCAAAGGCTCCATACACTTCTCAGTATGATATCATTTTAATTTAATCCAGCCCTTGAACATGCTTGTGAGAACTGGTCAGCCCATGTACATGTTATAAGTTGGACAGCATTGATGTAGGAGAAATTATGTTTGGAGTGCCTGCCCTCTTGATTTCAGATATTGCAAATGAAACCAATGGAAATCTAGATTACAATGTGAGTAAAGTTTATAGACAGAGCCTCACAAATTACAGAACATCTGTATTCTGCCTGTTGGGCACCTTTGTGTGAAATGTGGTGCAGACACATCCTACAATAAGGATGTATCAGCACTATAATATTGCACCCTGCCTCTGGCGGGAGGTTCTTTAGCAAGGATTCTGAGAAATTAATTCTTTACTAAAAGTCAAAGTATTTGTTTGAATGTCACTGGGTCATTGTGTTTCAGAAAGACTTACAAACAGCACCGCAACCCTCTGCTTAGTTTGTCTCCACCTTGGACAATCTATTATGGCCTCTTGGAAGTTAATGTCATTCAGGACACAATTGCTTCCCCACATTTCTATGAGCTGGACGTCTTGTTCAGTAGAAGGGTGGGACGATTTGGTAACCTTTGCAGAACCCCTTTTGCAGCAATGGGCCGGGCAAAGTTGGGTGGAGATGGTGTTTCTGGGGTTCTTGAGGAAGAGCGGATGACGGGTTGGTGATGGGAAATGAGTTTTGGAGAGTTCCTTTCCAGTGTAGGTCTGGGTTTAAAGAAAAACAAAATGAGTGTAAAACATAGTATCTGCATCAGTGAAGTTATTACCAAATAACCTTAACTATCATATAACCCAGGGCTCCACCCGTCAGAATCATCTTCAATGGCAATATCTCAGCACAAGCAAAAGCAGATGATGAACTTGGCTAAAGTAAATTTATTTTAAAGGAGAACTAAACACTAAAAATGAATATGGCTAGAAATGCCATATTTAATATACTAAACTGACTGCATTAGCCAAAAGTTTCAGCCTTATACAGTTACATTTATATTCTATATATACAGTATATTGTGAGTTGGTCCCTAAGCTCAGGTAAGCGACAGTAGCACAGAGCATGTGCAGTGAATGAGCAGAAAAGAAGTTGGGGAGCTTCTGGGGGCACCTATGGAGGCACAGATTGGGTTGGTACATAAGCCCAAAACATAATGTACAACATTTTTATTTCTGTGGTTAAGCTTTAGTCCTCCTTTAACCAGCTTAGAATTAGCTGCATCCTGGTTCTCTTCCTATCTTTCTAACCCTTTCTTCTCTGTTGCTCTTGCTAACAAATCCTCTACCCCGGTTCCAGTGTGGGGGTGCCTCAGGGCTCTGTGCCTGGTCCTTTGCTGTTCTCCCTTTACACTCTCTCTTTAGGAGAACTTATTTCTTCTTTTGGTCTTAAATATCACTTATATGCAGATGCACCCAGATATATTTAGACACCCCTGCACTAACCACTGATGTTCAAACCTAGATTGCTAACTGCCTCCTGGCTATTTCCTCAACCAACGCCACCTCAAACTTAACCTAGCTAAACAGAGCTCATGATCTTCCTGCCCAAACCTAGCCCTTCTCCTCCTTTCACCATTACTATTGACGGCATGACATTCAACCCTGTTAATTCTGCATGCTGCCTGGGGGTCATGTTAGCCAACCACGTAGACTGTAAGCTCCACGGGGCAGGAACCTCCTTCCTACTGTGTCTCATACCACATGGCACTTACTCCCTGTGTATTTATAATTATTTATTGTATTTATTATAACACTTGTCCTCCCTGTGTGTAATTTTGTAAGATTGTACAGCGCTGTGTACCCTTGTGGCGCTTTATAAATAAAGTTATACTGTACATATATACATACATTTGATAGTTATTGTTCACATGGCATGCTGTAACTAGATAGACGCAAACATTTTACATTCTTCCCACATTTCACCCCGGGAAAGAATCATTACTTTTTTACAATTCTGCGACATATGGCGTATTTGAGTGCCTCAATATCTAAGACCTCCAGTAGGACAGACCTAACATACAATGGCTAAAATTAGTAACTATAATATCACTGTAATACCTGTTAGTAACAGATCTTAAATGTGTCCCAGGTGGAAGTTGCTCTCTAAGTTGCCCGTTAGATGTTGCTTGTGTCTTTAGGGTATGTAAAGTTCTAGAGATGCCACCATCATTGTTTGTTAGTGGGAAAACTTCGTCCCCAATGCATTCATGTGTAGCCGACTGTCTTGGTGCTGTGTAACCAATATCCCTGGTGCTTTTCAAGAGACGCCTCACTCGAATGTCAGCCCCTTTGTATGTTCTGAGCTTCTCGCTTCCTATAACTGGTGGGCATGGAGTGATAGGAGGAGATGGCACCAGCGGAGAATCCTGCAAAATCTTCTCTCTGGGATGTGGAGAGTCTGAAAGGATGGGTTCAACAGATGCAGTGGTGTTAAAAACTTATTTCTGGGATAAATGCTTTCAAAATGAAATTCTATTCAACTTTAATACTGTATATCTATAAATATATATAAAGTCCAACTAAAGTTAGCACACCATACGAAGGGAGTTGAAACCTGGGTGCCTGTGCTTAAGGTAAAATGCAGAAACAAAAAATGACGGCAGGTGTTGTAATTTTTGCAAACCAAGACATATTGCCTTGGGCAAATGGCCATTCACAATTGGAACCTACATATCTGGATGAGATCCATTTGGCTCCAATGCTCTGTAATGCATACAAACGCTGTAATTGCTACTAGGGTCACAATGGGCAGAGCAGTATTCATGCAACACTTACAGTTTTCAGATCTGTTTTTCTAAATTGAATTGACTTGTGCTAATAAACATCTCTTGGAATATTGAATTATTTTCCATCAAGGGCAGGGATGCACTTACAGCTCTCTGTATAATATTCCTATGTCTGTCAAGCCTGAGTGACTTACATCTTCCATGATCTCCACACAGTGTGGGGCAGCTGCACTCTATTTACCATGCAGGCAAAGCAAGTATAGTCACACACAAAGGCCATGTCTCAATGCAACTATGGAGAGTATTGTAACCCCACATGTGGTGGTGATTAATAATCAGTTTCAAAATGGGTAACTAAGACTCAGTGTTTAACCACTTCAGTAAAGCCAAAATAGATGCAAAAAGCTAATTATCACAATACTGTCTCTAATATAAAAATATGTTTACTGTAAAGCAGTATATATTTGAATTATTTCTGATTTGGTTTAATAAACAATAATGATAATGGCTTACTGTTCTTGCACAGATTGTATTTCCTGAATTCCAATTATTGCCTCTAATTTCCTTGCAAAAAACACCAGTCTAAGTATCCCTCAAGCCACGCACTTTTACCAATAAATTTCATTAGCTGCACTGCTGTCTGGAGAGAACTATGATTTTGAAATACCCTGCAGTTTTGCAAGTGCCAGCAGAGACATTTAACTGGAAGAAGTGTTGGCCAAAGGTTTTGGGCGCCCAAGGCAAGCCTCTGCTCCAAACCTCTCGACTGCTCATCTCCTAGGCAGCTTAGGGAAGGAAAGTTTTGTTTATTCAGAGCTCCTTATCTGCCTTCCAATAAAGCACCCTGTTTATAGAGGAAGGTGGGGTAAAGGCTTCTAATGTGGCAGAGAATATAGCATATGACAGTTATGCTTATGTTAAAGTTTATAGAAAGGGGGTACTTGTTAGGTGACACCTGCCAACTTACCTGAAGGCGACTGAGGAAGGGGGGAGGGGCTGGCATTGTCAGAAGAGTCCCAGCATTCTTTTAGCTCCTCATCTTCACTGCTGGCACTTCTGTCCTCCTCCTCCTCACTGTGTGTGATCGTCAAGATCTGTGGCGTATGCTCCTCCTGGAATCTTTGTAAAACCCTAAGATAAAAGAAAACAGAGTTTCCTAGCAACTTGGAGATTGGTGTGATTATTATGAACATAATGTACCAACAGCATGAATAGAGCCATGTACAATAAAACACATAAAATGCCAGAGAACTGAGTAGGACTGACTAACATGAAACTAGGACAACTAAATATTATGTACAAGTGGATCTGCTACATTGGAGCAACAAGGTGTCACTGGGACCTACAGCAAGATGTTAGGCCACTTTCCTCCAATCATATGGAAAGATGATCTGATTTGCATGTTTCCACAAAAGATCAAATATGTCACTTATATTTTAAAAACATTTTCAACACATTTAAAGAAGAAGGAAAGGTTCACTGTCTCACAGCTACCCCGAGCACCAGGCCGGGGTACAAGGTAAGTGATTACATTCACTGGGTGTGCCTAACATTTTGGCACCGCCCAGTGATTGACCCTTTTCTTCTCCTTTAAACCCATGACATTATTAGCTACTAACCAAATTGGCAGCTGATTGGCCCATGAATAGAAAATAACCCCTATACATATAAATATCAATATGACATTGATATTTACATTAGAGTAAATATCAGTAGAGTGAATAACAAAATCAGAACAAAAGGCCAGCTTTTCCGGACTGGAATTTCGTTTTTTTTTTTACATAAGAGCAGGTCGAGGCAGTATCAGTAATGATACTGATATGGCTAGAGCTGATGGTAGATTTTGAGCAAATGAACAGAGAAATAATACTATGTGTCATGTGCATCTGTGACTTTATAAATAAAGGTATGTGTAACGATGTGCCTCTGTTGGTCTTAGGGTTGCCACCTTTTTTGTGGCATGTTACCGGCATTAGAGTCACAGACGGGCAGTGATGGCACGTGGGGGTTGGCGATGACATTAAAAGGCGGGAAACGTGCAGGAGCAGAGGCGGCTAATCAGGGAAGGGTTAATTTGTAATACCAGCTGGGCACATACCAACAGGGTGGCAATCCTAGTTGGTCTACTATTTGGGCTAAAGCTTGTGTTGCATGTTTCTACTTGTGATCATGTTCCACTGGGTTAGACACAACAGGTTGTATTGTGCTTCAGTATGAAGCCAATGCATGTGGATAATAAACCCCTTTGACACATGCAACTCTCCTGTCCTGCCTATTTCTTTAGACTTACACATTGTGCTTTTCTCTCCAGGCCCTTAGCTCTGCAAACACATCTTCATGGTCTTTGTCCAGTGGGGCTTCAGTGGTGTCCACCAGCCTGCAGTCTTGGCTTAATAGCTGAAGAGGAATCACTGGAGCAGACTAACAATGGTGAATTTATTAGACTGGAATATACCAAAGCATTTTACCCATAACGCCTCATTTACAGTTTGGGCCAAACCTATGGGATCGGCTCTGGTACAATAATGGAACTTTAGTCATGTATGAACCACTGTGAAACAGGGGCCAATATTACTTACAACAAAATTTACAGTATGTAAATCAGGGTGTGTCCTACCCCTGACTCAAGCTATTGTTAAACACAAAATTCAGCAAAACCTTTGAGGATGGGAGGCTCGAAGCTTAGTTAATTAACAGCTGAGGGTTAATAACTGGATATCCAGATTACAGTGTAATAATAATATGTCATTTGTACTTTTGCCAATAACATTTTCTGACCAGGGTCTCTATGAATAAACGTACCATGTCCCTTCCAATGCATCACTTTGACACAGATGGTTGTACCAAATCAGTTATAACATCTATACAATCGCAGGACCCGGGGTGGGTGATACATGGACAGGCACACGGGAACAGTCATAAAGAGGGGCTGGTATTTATCGATGAGTAAAAATGCTGTGACCCCAGGGAGAGATCAATGCTTACCACAAACTTCTCCTTCCGAGCTCGGAGGGCTTTGATTGGATTCCCACAGATGACTCTACCAACACCTAGAGGACCCCACACAAATGCACAGTCAGAAACATACTTCATTGCCACAAATCTGTCACTAGAATCATAGCCTTTCATAGAACACTGACTTCAAATACTGTATACAGCACTTACTCATAAAGTTTCTTTCAGTAAGCCATGTGTCCTGTGTTGTTTACCCAATAGCAATAAATTAAAAGCTAACCAGTAATGGTTGAATTCTTTTGTACAATAAATGGCCTTGAATGATAGAGTTTCTGACACTAGCAGGTCAACACCTATTGGTATAGTGTCTGAGTGCATTGCTTAACCCCATTAGCACCATTGCACCATACAACCTAGAATCTGTGGTGCCAACATAAAACCATCATAGTGCCAGTGCCATATATCCTACATCTCTAATCAACATTTGTATCTGTGCCATGTGTTTGTTTACAGGGTAACATGGCACAGATCAAAAATCAAGGTTCCCCTGAACCTTCTGAGAAACAAACCTGAAGCCCTGGTTAAGAATTCTTGCAAAGTTAGTGCCAATTCCCAGAATCCATAACTTTATTAGGCATGTAATAAAATATGGTTTGTATGGTTTGGAATAAAGTTAGTGTTCCTCCTCATGGGCTGGAGTGCTAACATATTTTCCCAAGCAACAATACGAACGGTAATGCCGAAATCAAAAAAGACAAGTAAACAATGTGACTTGGTAAGATAAAGCAACAATTAAAGCCCATTTGTTTATCCTCCTACCGTGGGTTAAGTCACTAGCTTCATCTTCAACTTCTTTATCTTCTATTGATTCGGTAAGAAGAAGTCCTCTTGGGCCTTGGTCACTGGTAGCTGGTCTCACTGCACTGGCTGGCCTTATTGCAGAGTGGGGTCTTCCCGTGAGGGCTGGTTGTGCAGTGGCAGGTCTTTGGTTCTTCTTCCTCAATAAGTTTCCATTGCCTTCAGACACAAGAGGGTTACATGTGGTTAGATGGGATGAACAGGAATCATATTAGGAAGGTGCAAGGGATACAGTGAGAAGTGTAAGTTGCAATATTTTAGTTGATGGTGTGTAGCACTTACCTGCCAGGGATTTTTTTTGCTTTCCTCAGAATCAATTTCTAGTGTTCTATGGAAAGGTTAAACTTTATGGGTATGCTATGTTACTGTGGAATGTTTACAGAACAGCTTCATTTAACCATGTTACTCACCCAAGCCTACATCCACCAGGTCCCCCGTGCTCTCTTTGATATAGTCCTTCACCATCAGCCAGTCGGGGCTAGGCATGCATGGAGAGGCTCGGGTAATCTGGTCAACTGGAGCATCATCCAGATTTCTTAAATGAGGGATTAAACTTCGAACATCAGCTCGATAATTATAGTCTGGAGACTGAAGGGAAAGACCAGTGAACACTTAGTAACATGTACATAGAAACTTCTTTTGTTTGCACTAGGCTAGAAGAGCCTAGATCTTGATAACATGCCATGTAGCACATATTTCTATTCAAAAAACTCTGTTGTTTTGTAGGACATTTTTTTCTAGAGAAAAACGTTAAAGTAGAAGGAAGACACAAGGCATGTATGGTTGTTATTAGGGCTGAAGATTATTCTAGCAAATGTGGCAAAGTTTCCCGTCATGCAAATGGAGGTCTGCATAGGCAACCTTTGGTAAGGCCAAAAGGCTGTATCTTTCCAACAACTCTTGACTGTCAAAGGGCAATTAGAGAAGCATAAAACTGGCCACACATAAAGCGTGCCAATGGAGGTCTGCTCAGCAACCTACGGTGAGGCATCCAACTACAACTGATTGGAAAATGGAGATTAAATAAATATTAAGATAGCTAAACTTGCACGGATATTTTTATTTGGGTCTTTTTCACACGTCTATGTATCACATAGTGGAATGAGTATTTGTGTGTGGGCCCTGCTGAGTGTGGTGTTATCACTGTGGTATCACACTATGGGTTCAGCATGTATAATTGGTCATATAAGTGATCTGAGACTGTACAGCCCTGCACCTTAGTTTTATTATGGGACAAATTGGCTGTCAGGACAAGTTTTGGCCATAATGTGTGGTCACATTACACAAATATTCAGCCACTTGTCCCCATCTTATACAGAATGAGATGGGGTTTTACTTTTCATTTTTGTAACAAAAAAAGCTAGTTATTGCTTTCCAGAATGATATATGGGCAAGTTGATGGGTCTGCAAGGACCAACCATGTAATGTGTTGGCCTGGGAGCCAAAGGATTGGAGCCATTACTGGCATCCCATTCAGAAAACGTACTGACAGATTTACATACTGGTGACTTTTAAACAATCAAACAATTATATGCTATAAATTGCACAGTTAAGTGGTTAATATACCCAATGTTACACTGGGGCATTGAGAACTAGGGCTGTGACTTTCTTCTCCAAATTCAAGAGGGTGGCTGGGAGCGGGCTGGCCCTGCATTTACCCTATGCCTAAGGTTTCATTCAGCTTAGAGAATTTAATAGCAATTCAATGGGCTTGCTCTACCTTGAGTTGAGAAATATTCTATTGGAATAAAAGAAAACCCATGCTTCCTTTACTGTATTGTGCCGCATAAAAAAAAAATTGTATATTTTATATTCATTTGCCCTTTGATCACATAGCTCTGGAAAACAAATATCAGTTTGTAGTGCAACATCCAAGAATGTGGCTAACAAATATTTTGTTTTAGTTGCTGAAAAGACAGAAAGGGAATATAAATTTGTATTGGGTATTTTCAGTTTCCTATTTTATGTATATATTTGCATGACTACTTCATTAAGAGTTTACAGGATCTTGGACTCATCATGCAGACTGATTTGCTTGTGACACCAGACATCCATAACGGATGATCTCATTCGAGGTGAAATCAGATGAGCCTGGAGAGCCAGATGGAGACAGAACGATGGGTAACCTTGTTAGAATGGCAGCCTAGGGACAGAAAGCGTTCAGGCAGGAGGCTAGACTTAACATAACTTTACCACTGTGATGGCACAAACAGCATTTCTTAACCCCTGGCCCTAAAGTGTCCACCAACATCATATGCAAAAAGCAAAAATGCCATCAGTAATCATGAGGCTCCATACACTTATCAGGTTATCAGCGTCCCCAGTTATTAGCCACATAAAAGCCACATTTTCCCCCTGCCCTATGTTAGCAGATAATGCTTGGACTGATATGAAAATATGAAATATTTTCTATGATAATCTTTGTTAAATAAAGATTAGCATGTCGTGTTTGAAATACAATACCTAGGGCAGAATTAAGGCTGTTATAGTGTAAGAAATTACCTCAGCAGCCTCCGGGCTCGGCCGGGTGCAGATGGGGTTACCCTCCAGGGTCAGGGTGGTGAGGTTGCTGCACAGTGCTAGATACTGCAGCTCTTTTATTTGCTCTAGATTGTTTCCTTCAAGGTCGAGAACCTCCAGATTTTCCAGCATGCTTAATTCACTCAGGTCAGTCAAGTCATTGTAAGCCAGGTACAGCTCCTGTAGGGCAAAGGGTGTTTATCAATAAGCGAGCTGGCACAGAGAACCACAGTACAGGTTAGGCGGGTAACATAGTTATCATTTTTATAGCCTAACATACAATTATTGCTGAAATTGGATTGTTCAGTTAGTAAGAACACATTTCATTTTTCACTCCACTTTAGAAGTGGCGATTGGCTGCAACAGACGGAACTTGGGTGGGCAATAAAACACCTGACAATACCTTGAAATCTCCCCTGCCAGTGCTTGAAAATATATCCCACTTAATAAACCCTTTAAGTATTATTACCATACTTTGTTTATTATATTCACTGTGCCATTAAGTTTACAGACGAAATCTCCCACCACATTGACACAACACATACAAAGGCCAGTTTTTGGAGTGTGGGAGGAAACCAGAGTTAGTGGCTAGATCAGCATCAAACTCAGAGTCTCACTGCTGGAAGGCAGCAATGCTAACTGCCATGCCATACTTTATTGATGATAAAAGTACAGAAAAGGTCGCTCTCACCTTTAATGAGCACAAGGAGGCAATGCCATCAAGGTCGGTAAGGCCACACTGAGCCAGCCATAGCACCTGGAGCTGTGACAGAGAGGTACCAAGGTCTCTGTAAGGAAAGAATTATGAAATTGGTTGTTAAAGCAACGTTACCTTATTTGTATTCTGACAATTTTCTTCTTAATAATATCTATATTAAACATACAGTATACACCCCTTTTTCAATGTGAACTGAATGAATAGGGCTTGTACTAAAAATACTATTTGCCTATTGTTTTAATTAAGTAATATCTATCTTCTGGCAATAAACAAGAATGTGAAGCCAGTTTCACTTTAGTACTTCCTGACACTTCCTGATCTCTTAGAACACCAGAGAAGCTGATAAAACTAATTACCAGTCCACTGGGAAGCCCCTGATCATGAGCTGCTCAAAGGCTGCTGCTTAGACAGTGGAGAGGTCTGTTTGCCTAAAGGTAGATAGGGAGCTCTAAACAAATTGCTTTGTTTCTAAAGGAAGGGGAAAATAGCTCAACTTTTAAATTAGTACTTAATAATGGTAAAAAAAATAGGAAACTATAGATATTTTTAAACTAAAACAAAAGTGGAATGTAATTTAATACAAGTTTGAATTATTATGTTAATTTTAAGTAAAGACAGTCCTGGCCTGGTATGAATAAATGTAACACTTGCATCTATTCATGGCTTCTACAGGTAAAGCACAATTTAAAAGAACAGCACATTACAGAGAAATGGCAAACAATATAAAATAGAGAATACATTCTTACATTCACACATACATCTTTTTATTTAAAAAGAAATAATAGTATAAAAGAGGTATCCTGTAAGGACACAACCTACTATCAATGTCATGCTCTTCCTTAATCATCCAGGCACACAGTGTCAGGTTGAGGGCGCCCAAAGCAAGCGTCAGCCACAACACATACAACATGTACACCAAGACCCAGAGATTCACATGGGCCAAAACTAGGGCAAGCAGGCAAAAGATGCCCCCCCCCCCCCCCCCCCCCCCATCCTGTTGTGCTCTAGACACGTGCATCTTCTGGCTCTGCAGGCACATATAGGTATTGACTGATTTTATCAACAAGGTAGGGTTCACATGGTGGTTAATTGGCTCCTAATAAAATTGACCCTAGTGTGTGTGAATGAGATGCCTTACACTGTGGGCAAGAACATACGCAGGGCTGTTTTAAAAAATAGGCAAAGGGGGCAGATGCCCACCATCAGACTTTAATTTGCTATTACTTTTGACTGAAGCATTCTCCCTCATTTTATTCAGCTGAAAGAGCTCAACATAATTATTTATCTTACTTTTTATTAGAACAAATGTTCCCAAAGAATAACTTTATTATATTATAATTTTTAATAAAAACTGGTATTTGCGAATACAGTTTATCTATTCCCACATGGTTGTATAGGTTGGCACACATGGAACTCATGTAATTTCCTGCAATATTACTCTTAAGTTTCCCTGCTTGAGGGTAGTTTTGTAAGAATTTTTTTGGAGCAGTTTTGGGGGCTCACCAATAAGCTCTTTGCCCTGGGCCTACTGATACCTCAAAGCGTCCCAGGACTGGGATTCAAAACAGGCCCTATTTGACACAAATCATGAACAATCTCTAAAACGGGCTAGCATTATAAAAATAATGGATGATAATAATACTTATATAATGGGAGGCATATTAAATAATGTCACATTCTGTTTTAGCTTGATTACGGCACTGTACTTCCACCCACAGCTTTTCTGTAATATCACCCAAGTTAAGGTATAATTTACATTCCTTCTCCTGCTGACATTTGTGAGCAGCAATACCTTCACCGTCAGCACAATTTTATGTGCTTTCCAATAGCATCAGCCGGAAAGCCAGAGCCAATGACATCATGAGTGCCTGTTAAATCAATGAAGGGAAGGAGAATGACATCATGGTCTAAACAAGAGGTTGGGGAGGATGCCAGATGAAGGCAGGGGCACATCAGGCTTGGGGAGGGACACTGCTGCAACAGGAAGGAAAAAGCTGAGCTGACCAAATCCAGTGCTGCGTAGGAGGTTAAATTACCTTTCTGGTAGAAATCCAGTTACAAGTATTATTCAGTCCAAACATTCATTTAATCAGTGATGACTGATTTAGCAGCAGCCCTAGTTAGTGATTTATTTAGTCCATTTTAGTGCATTGGAACTAGATGTATAAATGAAGCAAGCCAATGATCAATTTGTATGGCGAAAGCTTAGACAATAACACAGGAGATGCCAAGCTTAAAAGCTGATCACAATACAGTGTTTTTGAGGAGCAAGTGACTTTATTCTTATTATACTGTGCAATGTTAATGGTTAAGAATATTTATTTAATAGCATTTGGCCCATTGACATAGCAGGCCCAGACTGGCAATCTGTGGATTCTGGCAATTGCCAGAGGGGCTGCTAAAAGACACCAAAGAGAGTCACTATTTAGTGGGCCTGTGGGGCTGTTTGGGCCACTGTGTACTTGAAATGCCAGGGCCTATTTTGAATCCCAGTCCAGACCTGTGAAATAGTATGGTATACAGTGGAGGAAATAATTATTTGACCCCTCACTGATTTTGTAAGTTTGTCCAATGACAAAGAAATGAAAAGTCTCAGAACAGTATCATTTCAATGGTAGGTTTATTTTAACAGTGGCAGATAGCACATCAAAAGGAAAATCGAAAAAATAACTTTAAATAAAAGATAGCAACTGATTTGCATTTCATTGAGTGAAATAAGTTTTTGAACCCTCTAACAAAAAAAGACTTAATACTTAGTGGAAAAACCCTTGTTTGCAAGCACAGAGGTCAAACGTTTCTTGTAATTGATGACCAAGTTTGCGCACATTTTAGGAGGAATGTTGGTCCACTCCTCTTTGCAGATCATCTCTAAATCCCTAAGGTTTCGAGGCTGTCTCTGTGCAACTCTGAGCTTGAGCTCCCTCCATAGGTTTTCTATTGGATTAAGGTCCGGAGACTGACTAGGCCACTCCATGACCTTAATGTGCTTCTTCTTGAGCCACTCCTTTGTTGCCTTTGCTGTATGTTTTGGGTCATTGTCGTGCTGGAACACCCATCCACGACCCATTTTCAGTTTCCTGGCAGAGGGAAGGAGGTTGTCGTTCAGGATTTCACGATACATGGCTCCGTCCATTTTCCCGTTAATGCGAATAAGTTGTCCTGTGCCCTTAGCAGAAAAACACCCCCAAAGCAAAATGTTTCCACCCCCATGCTTGACGGTGGGGACGGTGTTTTGGGGGTCATAGGCAGCATTTTTCTTCCTCCAAACACAGCGAGTTGAGTTAATGCCAAAGAGCTCTATTTTGGTCTCATCAGACCACAGCACCTTCTCCCAGTCACTCACAGAATCATTCAGGTGTTCATTGGCAAACTTCAGACGGGCCTGCACATGTGCCTTCTTGAGCAGGGGGACCTTGCGAGCCCTGCAGGATTTTAATCCATTGCGGTGTAATGTGTTTCCAATGGTTTTCTTGGTGACTGTGGTCCCTGCTAATTTGAGGTCATTAACTAACTCCTCCCGTGTAGTTCTAGGATGCTTTTTCACCTTTCTCAGAACCATTGACACCCCACGAGGTGAGATCTTGCGTGGAGCCCCAGAGCGAGGTCGATTGATGGTCATTTTGTGCTCCTTCCATTTTCAAACAATCGCACCAACAGTTGTCACCTTCTCTCCCAGCTTCTTGCTAATGGTTTTGTAGCCCATTCCAGCCTTGTGCAGGTCTACAATTTTGTCTCTGACATCCTTGGACAGCTCTTTGGTCTTTCCCATGTTGGAGAGTTTGGAGTCTGCTTGATTGATTCTGTGGACAGGTGTCTTTTATACAGGTGACTAGTTAAGACAGGTGTCCTTAATGAGGTTGACTAATTGAGTAGAAGTGTCTAACCACTCTGTGGGAGTCAGAACTCTTAATGGTTGGTAGGGGTTCAAAAACTTATTTCACTCAATGAAATGCAAATCAGTTGCTATCTTTTATTTAAAGTTATTTTTTCGATTTTCCTTTTGATGTGCTATCTGCCACTGTTAAAATAAACCTACCATTGAAATGATACTGTCCTGAGACTTTTCATTTCTTTGTCATTGGACAAACTTACAAAATCAGTGAGGGGTCAAATAATTATTTCCTCCACTGTAAGGTCCATTTACCCATTTTGAAGGCTGCACTTTAGTGCCCTATAATTATTATGAGTATTGAGACCAATTTCCTTACCTCACAGATGTGAGGATACTGTTATTTAGTTTCAGCTGCCTTAGGTTGGGAAGATGAGAACCTGGGAAAAACACAGAGAAAATACAATTGTTACAGTTTTGCAGACAGCTGGCAATCCCCCAAGATCTAATACATTCAATGAACTTTCATTACAAGTGCTGTCAGATGGATTCTTCCCAGGTACACAGTGTGGAATACCATGCTATATAAAGGGGAACCTTTGCTAAAGACATCTCACTGCAGGAAAGAATTACAGTTTCCGCCACTGGAGATAAATATTTTCTCATCTGCCCAATTCAGTCCTGTTCTAATATACTGTGCTGTGTCCAACATGTACACCAGGAAGCGGGGAGAGATTAGTTTATTGGAAACTGCGCCTGCCCCACAGCCTGTTAAGAACTGCCAGCTCTTATGTCAAGATCTGTAATAATACGTGACTGTTCCTCCTTTTATGGGTACATGAAACCATGAAAAATCCAACCTGCAAAGTGATCCACAATAAGCAGTTTATATGAAATTAATATACTTTTAGATGGGGAGGGGGGGTCTAGGTGCACATGCCCCAGATCTTCATTATAGGGTGCAGCCAGTATAAATCCAAAAACAAAGATGCTGATACTGAATGTGGACCAAACTATAGATGCTACAGCTCAGGGGCGGGCAAGCTGACCGGGCGCCCTAGGCAACCTGGTTGGCCACTCCCCCCCCCCACGGCGCATGCGTGCCAAAGCACAAGCAAGGGGGGGGGAGAGGTGCGAGGGGGGGCACGATCCGAACGGTCATTGCCTCCACCGCTAATGACAGAGGAAGAGGACTAGGGGTAGGCAGGAGAGGCTCCTGCCTGGCGCCCCCCAATCGTTGCACCCTAGGAAGCTGCCTCTTCTGCCTACCCCTAGTTCCGGCCCTGCTACAGCTTTCTTTAATAAAAAAAGTGATTAACTGAACAGGAATTTTATCCCAAAACAATAAAAAAAAACTACAAAACAACAATAACTCTACTTTAGCACCCAGTTTCAGCCTCTTTGTTTCTGGATTTGTACCCTCTATGCTGAAGGTTTTGGGGCATGTGAACCTGGGCCACACTACCAAGTATATATTGGTAGATAAACTGAATTGTTTAAAGAACAGGAATTACATCCCAAGACAATACAAAAAGCCTATGCGGTTTGGGATTAAAAAGGGGCTCTTTATCACAGGCTAAAACAATTATGAAAATGTAACACTGAACAGAAAAGTAATTCATCTCAATAATGTGTTACAGGTTAAGTGTATTCGCCTATGATTAAGTGCCCCTTTTTATGCACAAAATAAATCAGGCTTTATATAAAGTCTCAGGACGTAATTCTTGTTCAAAAACTACAAATGCTGCAATACCTCGACTTTTGTAAACTTTGTTTTCAGATTTCTACTAGCAGAGTGTCCGAAGCTACATCTAAAGAGAGAGTGAGTTAAGGGATATGCAGAAGACTTGGGACCTAGGATTAACTCACCCCTGTAAAATACAGAGGTTATCATTAAGCTATGTAAACTGTTTCTAAATCATTTGAAAACTCCCAATTTCCAACATTACAGAGTTCAATTTCATGTTGTTTTAGTTCACTCCCCAACTAACCACTGACATGAACAATTACATGCTGATCTGCTCCAAACCCCACTTGCTTCTGAAAAAGCCCCAAACCTCATATCAGGACTGTCCTGTATGGGCAGGGACAACTTAGAGGTATGTTAATTAGCCAATCCACTTGCAGATTATAAATATGGGCAATGTATAAGGTGGGGCATGAAATATAACTACGTTAACCAGCGATATTCAATCTGTAGGCCTCTGTTTGCTATGCAAAAACGTACCCATCCTCTGTATCCACCAACATACTTAATTCCCCGTGTATTAGACTTTCTTTTCTGCTGCACTGATTATTAATTATTTTGGGCCAGGGGCCACTTTATCAGTCTTGTTATCCAAACATAAGTTATTGTGCCTAGAAACTAAAACTGCTCAGCAGCTGGGACTGACCCCTCACCTAAGGAATAGTCCTCACCAAAATTCCCAAGACTGTTCTCCCTGGTGTTAACACACATCTGAAGCGTTGTAACTTCCTGTAGATCATCCACACCGGTGAGAAGTCGCTGAAAAGAGATAAATGAAGTGCAACACATTAGGGTTAGTAAATATCCCCAATATCTTATTATAGTTACAGGTTTATATGGTTAGAAGCAATGCCCGCCTATACAGACGTCTTTGTTTTTGGCAGGCCGAGCCTTGGAGAAATCTTACCAGCTTAGCAGGTGTGAGGCACTCATCCTCAAGATCATCATCTTCATCTTTGTTTAGTGGAAAGGGGTTTAGCAATCCTTGCCAACCCAGATCTGTCACCTTGACACTGGCAGTGCCAGGACGCACATCCAGATCCATGTGGGACATACCTAAACAAATATATTTAATTTGTTTAAAAAAAAAAAAAAAAAAAAAAAATCACAAGTTTTGACATCATCTTTAATGATCTTAAAGTAGGCTGTCCTACTGGAGGCTTACAGGCTGCTTGAGGCCCTTCAATGGATTTTTATGGTCCCCCACTCCATTTTATTGTATGTTATCATTATTGTAATGTAGTCCCATCCACAAAAAGCAGTATGATAAATAATGGTCCTAATACATGTAATTGATGCACAGCACTGATCTAAACAACTATTCAAAATGAGCTTTTCAGGACACCGATGTTCATTAGAACTAAAGGTTAGTTTTTATGAACAAAAAGAAACCTTAAGCCCACTGTAAAGCTGGCCATACACGCACTGATAATATCGCATGAAACCTTGTTTTGTATGATATTCGGTGCATGTATGGCGGCTCAACGAGGTGACCGATATCACAAAAAGCTGGGGATAACAGTCGACTCGTTGATCAGCCAGGTTAAAAAATTTTAATCAGGCGCCATTGAAGGCGTCCAAGCAAAATCTACGTTCAGGGATGAATTGGCAGAAGGAGGTAGAATTTCTATTGTTTCTACCTCCATATCTGACAATTCAGCCCTGAAAGTCAATGGAGGGTGGGAACGATCTTGCTATGTGTATGGCCACCTTAAATACACTGGCTAATAACATAACACACATAGGGCCCCCAGGTGGAAACAGTAGCATTCCCACCACAAACCACAGGTGCCTCAGAGCTAAAATACATATTTTTTTGTAAAACCGTGCAATTTTTATTTTGAAAATTCATTTGTATGGGCTGCTGAGAACTTCTGTACCCTGGATGGCCTCAATATGATTACAGGCCAAACAAAATACCTGATTTAAAAAAAAAAAAAAAAAAAAGCAAGGTTGACAAAGGAGAGGATCTTTGACTACTCAAATCGCAGGTAAAATCAGAATCATACAATCATTTTGCCTGTGGCTAAGGATCGAATCATATTAGGGGTAGACATAAGGCCACAGGGAGAGGGGCCGGGACCACATCAATAGACCAAAGCAGTCCTCACTAGATGGGACAAAAATCTGTCTCATTCCTTCATCCCTGGTCAGATATCAGTTGGGCAGGCCATCAGTTTGACCGAATACATGGGTCATTAAATTGTATCAATCTACAGAGGCTGAGCTGGCAGCTAAAATATGTCCATTTAGTGCCAAAAAGTTGCCTTTTCTGCAAATAATCAAAACCTGCATTATCTACTATGATAACAATCTACTACGATAACAATCTACTAATCCCTGTATAACAATGCTCACCTTCTTTATCTTGTTTGTATGTGGCTGCCAAATGCTCAGTCAGTCCATATATCTAGCAGATATATATTCCACCCATCCATAAGCTTTCTCACTCCACCATGTGGCTGCTGGAACGTATGGATCATTCTTAAATTTGATACAAAGTCAGATCATATCTGGGAGAATTTTTGGATTTCTAGGAAAGAAAATTACAATATAAGAAAAATTAACATATGGCTGATTCTTGTTCTCCCCAATGGGAGGCAATGCTTGCTATTTCTATTGCATACTTCCCAACTGTACTTAATAAGGCCAATTTGTGGGGTGGCACATACCTAAAACTTAGCAGAATTTTGAGAAGGGTTGGCAATTTGAAATTCTGATTTTTAAACAGGTATTGTGATGTGACCCCCCCCTTGCCCCATTCTGATGCTGTAAAGCAGTGATCCCCAACCAGTGGCTCAGGGGCAACATGTTGCTCACCAACCCCTTGGAAGTTGCAGGTGCATATTTTTGAATTCCTGGCTTGGAGGCAAGTTTTGGATGCAAGTTTTGGTTGCATAAACAGATGTATTGCCAATCAGAGCCTCCTTTAGGCTGCCAATCCACATAAGGCAAACATGTTTTATGCTTGTGTTGCTTCCCAAATCTTTTTACATTTGAATGTGGCTCACAGGTAAAAAAGGCTGGGGATCCCTACTGTAAAGTTAAGCCAGGAAGGGTGTAGCATCGCTCCGGCTACCTTAGTGCAGCAGTAGGGGCTGAAATGCCCCTGTGTCTGCATGTTTCTATGTAAAGGAAGGAGAAGCAGAAGTGGCAGCGCCCCACTTGTGACAAAGAAAGGCAAAAAAGGCAGCCGTGGTAACTTTAAAAACCAAAATTACAATGGAATTTTCTGTCTTCTATGATCACAGCAAGCAAAATTGCGCTCTCTGCACTAGCATTTTGGCCTCTCCTTGTCCCTGTAAGAGCACAAAAAGGTAAGGGCACTGTTGTGTGTGTGGGGTGGGGGGAGGCATGGGGTTGGCAACCTCAGGCGGGGAATAAGAATAGCATAACCCCTGTGTGTGTGTGTGTGTATGTATATATATATAAGTTAAAAATCAGCACCAAATCCACTGATTTTTATTATGGGATCATGTTCAAAAATTCTATGGATGCTAGGAATGCCAAAATCATGATTTTTTTTTTTTTAATTCAGCCGAATTCCAACAAAATTACATGAACCACATGAATTTAAGGGGAATATTTATTAAAATTCTGTTTTTGGGGATATAAAAACCTTCGGCAATTGAACATAAATACAGCACTCCCCCCCACCCAGCAATTTCTAAAATATTAAAATTCTTAAATGGGTTAACCGTAACCATTTTTGTCATATAGAAAAAAGCAACAGTGTGAAAAATACAATTATTTTGCTGTCCTGCGCAAAAAGTGCTGGAATCTGCCTAACTAAACTAAATCTTGCACTTGGTGCATTCCTAGTGGATACTGACTGTAAGCTCTTGTGAGCAGGGACCTCTTTTGATTCTATAACCCTTGTTATTGTAAACTTTTGTGTGTAACTTGCTGGCGCTATATAAATGTTTATCCTGATAATGGAGTACACGTGTGTGAACCTAATGTGAATATAATGTGTATACTTTAGCTACGGATTTGTGTAAAGCTATATTTGCACAGGTTTACCTCCCATCTATATAGCTGAGTGGATACTTTTGCCTCCAAATGATAAATATGTTGCACTGCTAGAAGTTTTCCAGCATACAGTGATAAATCTGTGTCTCAGAGAGAGATTTATTACTCACTTAACACCATATCCGTATGTCTTTACCAGTCCTGAAGCACTCAGATGCATTAAAAAAGTCTGAACCAACCCCAAGGCCTATATCTATTCCTATTACAAAGTAACAGAACACAATCACAAATTAACCGATTAATGAAGAAATTGAAAGGGATATTTTAAGCTAGTGCCCTAAAATGAAAACATAAGAATCATTATTAACACTATAAATAATATGCAGAACATCTAGTGATAATGCATTAATGTTACCCAATTATTATTATGTATGCTAATTATGCACAGCAATGCATCCACTTAGTTCTATGGTGCAAGACTGATGTCACTCTTAAGCAAATTATATGAGTTAAAGTTAATTATTTACATAGAGTGTAGTGTGTAAACAAAAGAGACTTTGAGAATAAAGAGGTTGAGTGAGCAGATGAGGAAAATTAGTTTAGAGAGTAGACCCATGTGCTAAGGTTTTCTGGTGAGCCCCGGTGTCCCAGTCCAACACTGTTTGCCGTAAAGAGCTTTTCCTAAATTGCTAACCCTTAACTTTGCTGCTGATTTGCCTACTTTCACTGATTAGACCTATTAGGGCATGTATGGGGCCATGCCTACCACAACGATCAGCGATAGATTAGAAATTGATCTAGATTCTAGAACATTGGGTTTGCATGGTCCATTCTTGAGATGTGACCAGTGACTTGGTAGGACTCACCACTTGGAAGGTCAAATCAGGCAATGATCCACAGATCTCAAAATAAAAATACACAAAGACATTGCAAAGTGGTGTGTGTTATGTAGGATTGCTCAGCGACTCATGTGTATGCCCCCAGCAGGGTTGCACCAGGAACTCCCTCCCAGTGTGGGCAGCATTGTGCTTGTAAGTAGGGTTTTCTTGACAAAATACTATTGTTTCCCCCATTTGTAGTGCAGGCTCTATTAGCCCACACCAGCATAGTTAGATCTATTTCTCTATATCCTCTCATGCATTTGGAAAGCAGGTCCTAAAAACTTGGTTTATTTAAAGGAGACATATTGGATAAATGGGAAAAAAGGTAATTTTGTAGGCAATTATGAATAATATCCGGTGCTGGTTTCCCTTTGGGCTAAACATTAACCCTATCTGTAACAATGGCCCCTTTATTGGAGCTCCCTATAGATCCTATCGCTTCTCTGTCTGAGTTTGAAATGAAGAGTGGGCGTGTCCTAACGGTCCCTGCCAGAAGCACAGTAGGAGGGGGAGAGCCAATCACAGCCCTGCACTCACACAAGCACAGACAAGCGTCAGTTCCCTATCAGGTCAGCCTAGCTGCTGATTGGTTCCTATCCCACAGTGCAGGGTACAGAGGGCCGCCGGCTCCCCAGCTCATCCAGAGAATTCAGCCAGCAGGAAGTGGAACTGATGGGCAGGGCTAGTGGGGTTTTTGTGGAATTTCTCAATAAATCAGTCAGAAACACAACTTTTTTAAGCACAATCCTTCTATATTTAGAGGAGTATAATTCACTGGTACATTCATAATTTTTATAGGATATGTCTCCTTTAAACAGGGGTATAAGGAAGATTTGAAAAAAAGAGTCTGAATACTTGTTGCAGGTTACTGCTTTCTCTTTTGGCCTCAGAAAAATAGACTAGGCCAGATTTTTGTAGGACCCCGACTACAACAGCGATAGTAAGAGTATTGTTCTTATAGTATTATACACTCACCTAAAGGTTTATTAGGAACACCTGTTCAGTTTCTCATTAATGCAATTATCTAATCAACCAATCACATGGCAGTTGCTTCAATGCATTTAGGGGTGTGGTCCTGGTCAAGACAATCTCCTGAACTCCAAACT
Organism: Xenopus tropicalis; assembly: GCF_000004195.4. Taxonomy (NCBI): domain Eukaryota; kingdom Metazoa; phylum Chordata; class Amphibia; order Anura; family Pipidae; genus Xenopus; species Xenopus tropicalis. Next base: position 34,342,949 of record NC_030680.2, on the reverse strand, counting down.
GAATGTCAGAATGGGAAAGAAAGGTGATTTAAGCAATTGTGAGCGTGGCATGGTTGTTGGTGCCAGACGGGCCGGTCTGAGTATTTCACAATCTGCTCAGTTACTGGGATTTTCACGCACAACCATTTCTAGGGTTTACAAAGAATGGTGTGAAAAGGGAAAAACATCCAGTATGCGGCAGTCCTGTGGGCGAAAATGCCTTGTTGATGCTAGAGGTCAGAGGAGGGTATTGGTATGGTGTTCCTAATAATCCTTTAGGTGAGTGTATATAGTATATATAATGATAAATAATGATAATGATAATGTACCCCCTATTGTAAAATATAGCGATATTATAGGTCACCAAGGAGTTTCATGACCATATAAAGCACAAGGCTGAAGGTTACGGAACTCTGAGGTGACTTCTAATATTCTCATATTTTACAACAGGGGGTACATTATTTATTATAATACAGTTTCAGTGAGTCATGTGACAGAAATTACATCACTAAGCACTGATTTTAACTGATGACATCTACATCACTACGCATTACTAAGTATACAATTCATAGGATAATCATGGCTCATGTGTTTTATAGTATTACATGGTATACTATTGTATCTATTTCAGCGTTGACAGACTAGGCATTGGAAAAAGGTTAGAGATTGGGGAAAATAAGGGTTGGGACCAACCTGTATCTATCTATCTATTGTACTGCAGCTCCCAACATCTTGTCTGGGGGTGGTGTGAGTTCAAGTTAAACATTTTAAAAAAAATATTTTTGTTTCTTTTTCATATTTAACAATAAACATATACATATTCATAATATCAATATGCTTAGAGCAATTCTGACATCAGAACCTACACCAAGCAGAATCTCATTTAGTAAAAACAAAAAAAGTAATATTATTTAACCAACGGAAAATTACTGTCCAGGGATACCACTGTTCATTAAACAATGTAATACTCATTTTAACTGATGCAAGTATTCTTTCTGGCCTTTCCACTTATGAGCTATAGCATTCCTTACTGCTGTTAATAAGTGGGTAATTGTACAATGTGCTTTTTTTCTATAGGTTTCTAAGTTCAAATTTAAGAGTGCCAAAGAATGGTCAGGCAGTACCAAACTGTAAAACATTCATATATTAACACACCCAGTAGGATTATTTTGCCACCAATATGAATTTACGTATCTTAATTACCATCCAGTACAAATCAATGATTTATTATTATTATTATAGAGAAAAAGCAAATCAGTAAAGTATTAGAAATTGTGTTTAAATAGGACACAATAAAGACACTTTGCTGTATTCTGGTTAATAGGTTTCTAGATAATAGATCCCCTACCTCAAAATAAGAATACCCAGACCAGCTCAGTTAGCTTGGTCTCTCCAAGCCCTTTCACTACTAATAGGACCAAAATGCACTTACAAATCCCATAGGATGCATAGAAAAGCTTCCTGGACATTGTACACTGAAGTAACAGAATGCATAAATCAATGCAAAACAATCTACCTATAATAGCACCTCGATGTGTGGGTGCAAACGCCCTACTTATTAGTGAGGCACAGTGGCTGAGCTGTGTTTGATACCTTCATGGAAACGAAAGCAGTTGTGCGTGATCTACATGGCACACAGCATTATTATTGTACAGGTATGGGGCCTGATATTCAGAATGCTCAGGACTGGGGGATTTCAAGATAAGGGGTGTTTCTGTATATACAAATCCGTGAATAATGGGTTTCCAGATAACAAATCCCATAGTTGTACCTGTCTTTCTTCTCCAGAAAGGAAACAGCTAATGCTGGGATGGTGTCAACCCTACTGTCATATTAGTGATTAAAAAAAGTGTGCAGAGGAATTCAATGGCTTAAAAGACAAATAAATCCTTCAAAGTATTATGGTTAGGGGTGCTGTATTTTATATACTAATCTTACTGTAAAAGCCCAGAGATTCAGCAGCCCTATAACATCTAATGATAATGATCCATGCATTCAAAGCTGTCCACCATCTACTGATCTTGTTCTGCCATCTTTTGAGGACTATTGGTTCTGCACATGCTCAGTGAGCTCTGCTGTTGAGAAACTAAACTTTGGGGCAGGCCAGACTGGCAATCTGTGGATTCTGGCAAATGCCAGAGGGGCTGCAGTAAGATGCCATAGACAGTCATGATTTATTGGGTGGTGGGGGGCTGTTTGGGCCTCTGTGTACTTGAAATGCCAGGGCCTATTTGGAATCCCAGTCCAGGCCTGCTTGGGGGATGTGGGAAATTATGAAAACATTAGCACTTGGCGAGTTTACATCTGTCATAGAAGCTGATTCTCAATATTAATCAATACTAAAGCAGAATATACTGGTTTCTGTTCTGCCATAAAATGTAAATCTGAATTTGTTTGTTGTGACTTTTTATGTGAATTTTATACTGTACATATGCAGTATATTGTGGTATGGTCCCTATGATTGGGTAAAAACAGCCCAGACTATGTGCTGTGATCAGTAGAAAAGTAGATAGGGGGCTACCATGGGGGCATCTTTGTAGGCACAGATCTTTACTGGTAGAGGCTATAGTGGGCTCGGTTCTGTAGATAGACCCAAAACATAATGTGTAGCATTTCTGTCCTAATTCTGCTGGGCTTTAGTTCACTTTTCGTTAATGAAGCCCCAAAAAGGTCAACCTTTAAGCAACAATATGATTCGAAGACAAGCATGAATAATGCCATTACTGCCAGAGCCTGGCTATTATTTTATAAGCGCTTATAATTAAGATTTGAACTGCAGTAGCAGGATACAGCTAGCTTCTGGCTGATTAAATGATGCAATGCAGTAAGCAGGAAAGCTGAGGTCACTATGAAAAATAAACAGTGGAATCACAAGCAGAGCCCCTTTCTTATGAATATCGATGCTGAAGGAATCTATGTGGCCTGGCATATTCATCCCCCAAAGACTGCATTAATGACTTCATTTACAGCAAACACTGTTTTGATACAATTTTCTGTGCAATCACAAACAACAGACAGATAATACAGTGAAATGACCTAAAACAAAATGAAAATAAAGCAAAAAAACATGACAAGATAAGTGCTATGTTCCTGGAATAGGCAGAGGTATCTAAATGAATATTCAGGGAGCTATAGCTTTTACTTGACAGCAATTTCTATTATGATTGCACAAATACATCTTCTACTAATGCTGAATTCCCATAAGAACCATTAGGTTTTAGGTTTCATTATTTCTCCTCTTTGTTCTCCTGAATGGAATAATTACCCCTGAACCCTTCGATCAGTGTAACAGCACTCAGATACTGGACTATAGCTATATTACATATTCAAATTGTGCATAAAAAGTCTTTAGCGCTGTCCATATGTGATGCTTTAACAGAATCCCATTCAAACAGGAGGCAGGGCCTACCCCTGAGAGCCTCCATTTGCAGGCAGTAGAATAAAACATAGTAGTCTGCAAAAGGGACAGATTGATTACACCACTTTTTAACTCAATCAGCAGCACTTCAAAGGGTACCCTTAGCCACATTAGAGCTGTAAGCTCTATCTACCTAGCTATGCAAGCTCACTTGAGAGTCAGTCATTTCAGGCGCCATTTATTGTTCATTTCTTGCGGAGTTTACTCAACCAATATCTTTGTACCATGGATGCCAGTCAGTTGACTGAATATGTTGAATAATTCCATTTACTGATGCACTGTATTCCTTCTCCTGTCTGCCTAAACTAAATAGATAGAGTTGCCATACGTTGTATAGCTACTTGTATGGTATCCTTCCATTCAAGCCCACAGGCCGTTACATATAATAAACAAACAAGAACTGGGAAGTGTATGGCCACTTTAAAGGGCAGGTTTAAAGGGTTTGTTCACCTTTGCGTTAACTTTTCGTATGATGTACAGAGTGCTTTTGTTAGACAATTTGCAATTGGTCTTCATTTTTTATTGGTAGTTTTTTATTTTTTTTTTAATAATTTTACTTTTTGTTCCACAGCTCTCCAGTTTGGAATTTCAGGAGTTATCTGGTTGCTAGGGTCTGATTTACCTTAGTAACCAGGGAGTGGTTTGAGAGAGTGACTGATATATGAATAGTAGATGGGCTGAATAGAAAAATAAGTTAAAAAAAAGTAACAATAACAATAAAACTGTAGCTTCACAGAGCAATAGTTTCTGGGGTCAGTGACCCCCCTTTCGCCCCATACACAGGCAGATAAGCTGCTGACTTAGTCTGTATGGGCAGAATTGGCAGCTTAAATTTTTCCATGTACTAGGGTGACCAGGACACTTGAAAATTCAGGGACACATCTAATAAGTACACATTGCAGGGCTGCACTGATAACATTTAAATTAAATTGCAAACAGTGCACCCCTTCTAGATAGATTTTCTAGATGTGTCCCTATGTACAGCCAATAAAATAGCCCTACACTGGCCCATTCATGTTTTTTTTTTATTGAGTGGCCTGTGGGCTGAATGGCCCCAATAGCAACAGTAAATGAGGCTTCTAGTGTCAGGGAAGGCATAAATTACAATAAGTAAATTTTTGGACAAGGCCCCTGGTCACTTTAGCAATTCACCCTTTTTCTTATGGCTAAAAAAAACCTAAAACCTATTAAACAGCCTACCACACAGAAACAGTGAGTGATAGATTCTCTCCAAGCAGTGTCTCTATGAGCAGCAGTATAACTAGAAGCTATTTTATCAGGCTTCCTGGAATGGGATTCATTCACCTGGATATTCTTCCATCACCAGGCGAATACTTACAGGAAAAAACTAATCATGAAATAACACTTTAGACAAGCCACCCTCTTTGAAAAATGATATTAAAGAAACTAAAACGGGTTAATAATATTTGTATATTTGCTTTGATGCAAAATAGCTGTAAGCTTCTGTGTCACTGGCTTTTACTGAGGCAGCTCCCAGCGGCCATAAAGTTGCTTTCAGTTCTGGCTGTGGAGACATGGCACTGCTGGGGTAAGCCATATAGTAGCTTTTACTCACAGGTATCATTTTGAAAAATGCAGAAAAGGAGCGCTCTATGCACATAACAAGATCTTATACTGTAGTTCAAGGGAACCTTTTGCAATGTACAGTAAGTGCAGGTTGTAAATAGAGTGTAATTTTCACTTTAATTCAGCCTGAGATGGCAGTTTTTAATGCTGTTCTAATACATGGGCATTAATATTGTTTATTTGATTAAAAGTGTTGTTTGTATCTAATAGCATTTTTTAATTATCTTCAAGGTGATCATGTTACATATCACAAGAAGATAATATATTTGCCACAAAGATAATGGTTTCAAGGTTAATTGCTGTGACATGATTAGCCAGCTCCACAGGTAACAACAAGAACAGGTTGATCAAGTGATCTGGTTACTTGTGAAGCAGCCAGTAAGGCAACTCGGGAGGCAACATCATACACAAGGGCTTATGGTACCTTTTACGCCCACAGTAAAATGTAATAAATTCTGGCCTTATCTCTGTCAGACTATAGTTCTAATTTAAAGTACAGCTGAAGATTGATGCTAATAATGGCTCTGACTTAAAGGAACTGTAACACCAAAAAATTAAAGTGTATAAAAGTAACTAAAATATAATGTGCTGCTGCTGCCCTGCACTGGTAAAAGTTGTGTGTTTACTTCAGAAAGTCTACTATAATCTATATAAATAAGCTGCTATGTAGCCATGGAGGCAGCCATTCAAAGGAGAAAAGGCACAGGCACATAGCAGATAACAGATAAAGCACTATTGTATTCTACAGAACTTATCTGTTATCTGCTATGTAACCTGTGCCTTTTCTCCTTTTTTCCAGCTTGAATGGCTGCCTCCGTGGCTACACAGCAGCTTATTATATAAATCATAGTAGTGTTACTGTAGCAAACACACCAGTTTTACCAGTGCAGGGCAACAGTGCATTTTATTTTTATTACTTTAAAGCTCTTTCATTTTTTGGTGTTACTGTTCCTTTAAGCCTGGACTGGGCTTTAAAATAGGCCCTAGCATTCCATGTACACAGAGGCCAATACAGCCCACCACTAGCAGAGCATCTTAGAATAGCCCCTCTGGCATTTGCCAGAATCCACAGATTGCCAGTCCAGGCCTGCTCAGATTGACAGCATTAAGGCACAGGACTGCTGTACATAATTCTATATGCAGCAGCCCTGTGCAGACAGTGTTGTACCCTCAATCTCCATCCTTGCTTACCTTCCAGGTGCAATTTGTGGATTTCGCCTATCCCTTTGTTGCTATGGGTGTGTGGATGGAATTAGCTGAATAGAAGTAGGATGACCCACAAGTAAGCATGATAAGTATAGGGGAAAATCAAGGAAGGAGAACCTTCATCTAGCAGCTGCTACTTATCCATGTAAAATAGTTAACAGCCTGCCTATGGCCTGGTCCACCAAGCAAGAGGTTTATGCTATGGCATTGCCAGAATAGTCTTTAACCTATGTGATTTTAATTAATAATTTGCTGGATAATCATATATCTAACCCAAGAACCCAAGGTTATCTCTTTAAATGCAGTCTTTTTTTTTTTTTTTTTACATTACTGTGGTTTTATTCATCCTGTTTCTGCTAAGCATTCTTTATGTGGCTTAAGAGCATCTTCTTATTCACTACAAGAAAGGGGTGCTGTGCTGTTAGTGCTGGCAAAATGTAGGTGGCAGGTAAGCTCATGATGGTTGGACGTTTATTAATGAGACAAATGGAATACTGACAAAATGCCGTTGTCCCTACAGACCCACTGTTCTGAACTCCCACAGATGAATAACTTCTGGTGCTCTATAGTTACTGCAGAATGCTGTAGACTAGCAGTTTGAGGGCTATAACTCTAAAAATACAGAGATTTAAAAATACCATCCCACAGATACCTGTGTAATTACATTTTGTACATGTCCCTTTAACACTGTGGTTGGACAATGTGGCTAACGAGCCCTAAACTTCAAGTAGTGCCAGACTTATGACAAATGGCTCCCTATACTAAACATATAATTTAAAGTAGATTATCTTGCATTTCAGAGAACAAGCGCTCTGTAGAGCTAGTCATTCTTGATTACCCCAATCTGTAGCTGGTCCTGGAAGGCAGACAATCAATGGCAAAACTAGAAGTCCCAGGGCACTGCAGCAAAAGCTATTTAATGCTATTCTACCTGGCAAAATAGCACTGACCTCTCTATATGGGGCCTGTGAGAGAGGGTGGTGGGCCATAAGCCGATGGCTTTGCTACCAATGCTCTTAAAGGAGAAGGAAAGGCTAATAAAGAGTTAAGCTCAAGCTGCAGGCATACCTTCAGTTCTCTCAATAGTGCCCTTAAGTCTCCCCATATTTCACCTGTTCAGATGATCAGAAGCCAAACAGGAAGAAAAAACGCTAAGCTGTGTAAAGAAAGTTCCCATAATGCCTCACTCCTGCACTGAGACTGAGACCAAGTGTACATGCTCAGTTTGTAAGACTATGAGTGACTCCTTCCTGCTGATTGGCTCAGATCCACATTCCTAAGGGGGGGTTGAGTTATTAGCAATCTTGAGGGAGGCGGGAGCAGGAAAGAGGAGACAGCAGAGAGCTGCGTATCTCTGGCACATGAATTACAGACACAACAAATCTTTTGACAGAGAAGTCAGTGCAGCATTTCTGTGAGTGCTTATGGCTGTATTTACATAGACCTTTATGATAAAGCTTATTTAGTTTTTACTATTCTTTCTCCTTTGAAACTGAACTTTTAACTTGCACATGGGAAGATTTATTGTCTGTGGTAAACCCACACTACGCTGATGACAAATCTCCTGAAAATGCCTTTCCCTTCACATACCTTTGGATCACTGCAAGTAATATACATTACTTGCGGCAATCCAGCGTAATTGTGGAAAAAATAAGAATTGATAAAGCCGGATCGCTGTGAGTAATGTGTTTTACTTTTGGAGGAAGGCATTTTCAGGAGATCTGTTGCCCCCAGCATCTCCCCGTGTACCAGTACCCTAACAGGAAGTGTACTGTAGTTTTGGAAGTTTGCAGTTCTGTTGCTGTTTAATGACAGGCACCATTGGTTCCTAGCAATGAGCAATTTACTGCCAGGCACAACACCCCCTCGTACCTCCAGTATTAAGCATGGGTTAATTTTCCAAATACTTTTTCAGAGACAGCATCAATGCACTGCAGGAGTTTCCAGGCTTAGAAGGAATGAGCACTGGACCTTTGTGCAATGTCACTCAGACCTTTCCATACTAATCCTACTGAACTGCAATTGCACTACCATAGGGATTCATGCTGCCAGGAAGAACTGAAACCCTGGAAATACTGGCGGCCCCTAAATGATAAATATGATGGAGGGTAGATGGAACATTAAACACTGTAAGTGTTCATAGGAATATATTTATCACATTTATCATATTCAAATATCAAAGTCTGACATTCCCAGTTCATTTGCTCAAGGATTTAAGAGGCACATTTATTAAAGGAGGAAATCCCACTTTAAGCACTGATAAATCTGCCCCTAAAAATCCCACAGAAATGAAAAGAAAGCTGATAACTTTGCCTTTTACGGACTATGGTAAGCTCAGTTTCCCTCTTTGATAAATATACCACATATGTACAAGAACTAAGGATATCCTGTGACCCCTTCCTAATTCACAGCGCTGCGGAATATGTTGGCGCTTTATAAATAAATGTTAATAATAATTGCCTCCCTGATGTTAACCAAAATTACACAGACCTTATGTAGCTGGATTCCATATCAAGAGCTATGCAGAGGGGATATCAGCCGCCAATCACTGGCACTGATTGCGGATGAGGAGCATGTGACTGGCTTTCAGGGCACAAAACCCTGATTGGTGACAAATGAAGCTTAACACAGTAAGGAGAATAAAGATGGCCGCCTCCAACCTCAATGTGCAGCTATGCATTTGATGTCCATGTGTGGGGGTTTAACCAGTGGCAGGAGTGATGCAGCTGAGGAGAGGTCAGTTACCCTAGCACTTAAATACAATAAATATTGCTAAACGCACACCTTTAAAAAAAGCACAGCATATGTGAATCTGGTATATTATGTAAATGTTTTATAATCAAAAAGGTGCAATGTGCAATAACAGCAGTTCATACAATTTTAATACATGACAAAATACATACCCCAGTTGCCCTCAATGCAAAAAAAGACACAAAGGAGCAAAGCAGACACGCCAGGCAAATGTGAATCCCCTTGCTAAAGGACATAGTTCCAAAATGTGGGGTTTTTCTGGGTTTTTTTCATTTGCCTAATTTGTCTGCTTTGCTCTTTTGCATCTTTTTGGAATTCAGGGAAACTATGTATATTGTAATATATCTAATATGTCTTTTTAACTTAACACAAACTGAAAGTGGGGGTTTAGTTTTCCTTTAATGTGAATATTGGACTGTGGTTTGTGTTTAGCATTTTGCTCTTTGGGAGAGGGGCACAAAGTTTACAGGGGCTGGTGTTTTGCTTAACCCCTCACATAAGCATACCAAAAGGCTATGTACAGCAAACAAACGGGAATTTGAAGCCACAATACACACTACGCAGACAGCATTATTATCATGTCTGTAGCATTACAGACTGTTTGCCCTTATGTACATACAAAAGCAATGCCTAGCAGCACATGCATTTCAATGTTGTATTAATGGTGTTAAGACTGGTTTTGTCTCCACTTTTTTGGCAGCAGTCAGAACTAGTTATGGCATATTACTGTGTGTTAGCCCAAGCATAAATATACAGATTGCACAGGGCTATAGAACAGTGGCCAGTTAATTTGCTGTTTAGGATAACTTTCTCTATACCTTGCGCCACACAGATAGTTTTTTTCATGCAAGTGAGTATACACAAAATTAAAATGTATTAAACCACCCTTTTAAAAAGAACATACATTTCAGTTGTTGTCTGGCATTAGTTCAAACAGCGCTGGTTTCTTGGCAACCGCGTGGCGTACAACTTCTTTTCTAATTAATCATGCATTAGGTGTATTTTATTAGTTTAGCTTTAAAGAGTTGAGCTAGCAACCCTAGGCTGTCAGGACTCATTAAAGCAATTAAATTGTGAATTTGTTTCAGTAATAAAAACGTGCCCACTCTAATACCAAGCTGCACCCTAAAAACTTAGCCTTCGTGGTCCTATAATTGCCCTGTGATTGTCTTACCTGGGAAAAATCAGCATTGGGAAATCTTTCAGTTTAGGTTTCTGTGCATAGAACTGCGAGGCTTTGGTGCTTTGCAGGGCCCTGTTGCTGCTGGCTACTGTAACATAGCAACAAGACAATAAAAGAATGTCATTAGCATAACTAAATATTCATGCACTTAGGTAACAGGAGAACTGGGCAGTGGCTGAATGAGGAAGCAGGATATTTTAACCCTTTAACTGCCACTAGGGCAAATATGCAAGTGATAAAAGTAGACTTTAATTAAAAATGTTTTTTTTATAATTTATAAATCAGTTCAATAGAATGCAGTTGTTTACCTTGCTTGGATGAATCGGCATAGCATAGAGTATAGGATTGCATCTAAAATGCTTGGGGCATGGAATTTTCTGGATAAGGGGTCTTTCCATAATTGGGATACCTTAAGTCTACTTAAAAAACAGTTAAACATGAATTAAACCCTCTAGGATTATTTGACCTTTAATAAGGATTATTTATACCTTAGTTGGGATCCAGTAGAAGGTTCTGTTGTATTATTACAGAGAAAATGTGAATTATTTTATAAAAAAAGAGAGTCTGAGGGAGATGGCCTTGCCATAATTTGGAGCTTTCTGTATAACAGGTTTCCGGATAAAGGATACCTTACCTGTAACTAAATAATACAGGTATGTGATTCATTAAAAATCCAGAAAGTTCCAAATTACAGAAAGTTCATCTTGCATTGACTCTTTGTAATTATAAAACATTACCTTGTACTTGATCACTGAGGGGTGCCAAAATGTTAGACACTACCCAGTTATTAGCAGAGCTTACCTGATACCCTGGGCTGGTGCTCCTGTTTGCTAAAAACTGCAACGACTCAAGGTATTCCTGCACAGGGTCAGACTGGGGGGTGAAGGGCCTACCGGGGCTACTGCCCAGGGGGCCCCGCACCCCCCAAAGTACCTCCGCCGACACATCCCTTGCAGGGCCCCCCCGCTGTGCACCCCTAACTCAGGGGCCTGACATCCTCCCCTGAATGCGCGTACGTGGAACGCATCAGGGGAAGACGTCGGCGGCCAGGGGAAGCGACAACAGGGTCGGGTCTGGGCCACTGGGGCCCACCGGGTATTTTCCCAGTGTTGCGACAGCCCAGTCCGACTCTTTGGGTTCTTCTGTCTTCTTTTTGTTCCAGCCTGGGCAGGTGCATGCGTACTTAGAATCTAAAAGCTGACTTTTTCACTTTAGTGTGCATTTACACGCCTGCACCCAGTCAAAAGAAGAGAGAAGAGGAAGAAAGGTTGCGTCGAAGAACTTCTATAGAAATACCCTGGGCTAGTGCAGTTTTCTGCTAACAGGAGCACCAGCCTGGGGTATCAGGTAAGTGATTACAATCACTTGGGGTGCCTAATATTTGGCACCTCCCAGTGATTGAAACTTTAAATAGTGGTTCTATTAGAAACACACTCTGATCCGTCTATACTGGTACAAAAGAAAATGTAATTACTTCGGTGAGGATTTTTACCCAGTGTTTAGCTGAAAATAATTACTGCAGAGCTGTATTGATTTCAGATGTAAATTTGCAAAGAGAATCTCCCTAAGCCCCACCCGCACACAATGTAACATTTTTTAAATGTAAACATAATTTTAAAGAAGGCAAGCCTTAATCACTGGGGGGTGCCTAATGTTAAGCACCCCCAAGTGATTGTAATCCCTTACCTGATACCCCTGGCCGGTGCTCCTGTTTGCTGAAAAATGCACCAGCCCGGGTTCATGCTACCGAGCAATCCTCTTCCTTCTTTCGTCTATCTTCAGAATCCTGGGGCCGGCGCATGTGCAGCAGAGTGAAAAAATTCAACTTTCTCATTTAAGTTTGGATTGTAATTACAATCACTGGGGGGGGAGGGGTGCCAAAATGTTAGGTGATTTCACCTTTCTTTCTCCTTTAAGCAACTTTGCAATGTACATCAATTAAAAATTATGGGGGACATCCATTCCATAATTCAGAACTTTCTGGATAATGGATTCTATACCTGTACAATATTTGGTGTGTGTATGGCAGGAGACAAGGCGACCGATATTGGCAAAGGCCTTGGATATCGGTTGTCTTGTCAATCGGGCAGGAAATTTTGATGGGGCATCCTTTGAAGGCGCCCTGAGCAAAGGCAATCATTTACCAATGGTCTCAGAAAACATCATATTTGCAATGTGTATGGCCACCATAAGTAGCAGTTAGATACAAAAAATGGTCCATTAAGGGAAAAAACATGGCAATTGTAGTCAAAATTTCACATTGCGTCTAGGTAAGTGTGCCCTTGTGTTGCTTTCAAAACGCTCTCACAAAAAACTCACTTGTGTGCAATACACAGCACACTTCCTCTACACTAGAAAATCACTTAATCAAAAATATAAAAAAATGGCAGAATCTGCTTTATAACACATAAAGGCTGTTGCTATGGCAGCTGTGCCTTAATAATGCATTGACTACTTCTACTTTAACTGCCTGGGGGGTCATAAAACCATAAGGTGAGCTGCAAACCTCGTCATGGTGGCACTTAGACATGGATGGAGTGTAACTTCTTCTAATGGATATTTGAAGCCCTAAGTGAAGGTTTAGCTCCATGCAGAACCTCACGGATGCTAAGAAAAGAAAAAGCAGAATTATGTTATTCTATGTAGCAATGATGTCACTGCACAATTTGCTGCAGACCATTAGTACATAAGCAGAGTGATTGGCGCATTCAGCTATGGTTTTTCGGTTGGCTCCTTATTGAATTTACAGTGGAGAGAGCTATTTATAATATAGATTTTTGCACCCTGAGGGATAATATTTTTCATCTTAGGGTCAGAGCTCTCACAGGTACCGTTATCTGTACATTGTAACAACATAACATGTCTTTTCTATGCTTATGTAAGCACCCTAGGTTTCTTCTGATTTTGAGGTGCTGAGCATCCTCTTTGCACTACCCTAAAACTGTAAAGCAACTAAGAGTAACTGCATACAAATACACATCTATCACATTGCATGGATAAACACCTTCTAAAATGCAGATTTAAGGACATTTTAGTTTTGGGGACTCACTGATCACAAGTTGCAGTGCAGAGTGCCAAAATGGGATAAAAATTCCTCTGTCAAAATGCTATTATCAAAGGCACTTGCACGTGCCTCTATATTTACACCTAGCACCAAAATGCCAGTTGTGCCAACTTGGTCCAAGGTGCAATGTACATGGCAAACTGACACAAGGGGCTCCATTTAAGTGTTGCACCCAGGCTCAGACTGGCAATCTGTGGGTTTTGGCAAATGCCGGGGGGGGGGGGGCTGCTGTAAGATGCCATAGACAGTCACTAATTATTTGACCTAGGGGGTTGTTTGGGACGGTTTACTTGAAATAACAGGGCATTTAGTGGATCTCAATGCAGACCTGGTTTTACCTACCCATGCAATAGTCAGGGTAAAATGGGGGTGTGTGGTTTAATTTGCAATGGAGGAGATGAATGGGGCAGTGATGTCACTGGGGTGGGGGGAAGGTGGAGGGGATGGTGAATCATGGGTGGATGCTGCCATGAGGGGTGAGTTGAGAAACTTGCCTCAGGCAGCAGCGCCCAGCAAAAAAAGCAGCTCCTGGTAACTTAAAAAGCTGAAATTCCCTATTCACTATTGCGCTCTCTGCTACAGTCCCCTTCTACACTGACCAGTTACCATCTGAAAGGGGCGGGGTTCAGCACAATGACATCACCAGCAGAGAATCTAACATGGCACCCACCCCAGTCTCAATCTCTTGGCCCCAAACTCACGGGTCCTGCGGGTTTTGGGTGAAACTGCTCAGCACTAATGGCAACCCTACTATCAGCTAATGCAGTGCTGTCCAACTTCTACGGTGCCGAGGGCCGGAATTTCTCTAGCATACATGGTGGAGGGCCGCTAATGGAAGCCAGTTTTGACCACTCCCCTTTTTGAAACCACACCCACTTCAAACCACACCTATTTTATCACAATGGTGGTAGCACATCAAAATCCCAACTGCTTGGTCATTACTGTGGGGATATCAACCATCATTCATATGTGAAAGAATTATGTCATATTAAGATATACCCTTAAATTCCATATGCCTCCTCCTCCCCTGTGGATAGCAGAGCAACCCCCAGTACATAATTACACACCTTAGGGACCATTTAATGGCTATTTCCAACTGCTAACAAACTCCCACAACAAACCCCTGCCAGGTTCACCTCCCACAAGCAGCATAGGGCAAGCAGAGTATGGCACACACAGGAAGCACTCTGCCTGTCCTATGCTGTCTGTGTGTGCCATACTCTACCTGTCCTACCCTGCCTGTGTGTGCCATACTCTGCCTTCCCTATGCTGCCTCTGTGTGCCATACTCTGCCTGCCCTACCCTGCGTGTGTGCACCATACTCTGCCTTCCCTACCCTTCCTGTGTGTGCCATACCCTCCCTGACCTATGCTGCCTGTGTGTGCCATACTCTGCCTGCCCTACCCTGCCTGTGTGTGCCATACCCTCCCTGACCTATGCTGCCTGTGTGTGCCATACTCTGCCTGCCCTACCCTTCCTGTGTGTGCCATACCCTCCCTGACCTATGCTGCCTGTGTGTGCCATACTCTACCTGCCCTACCCTGCCTGTGTGTGCCATACTCTGCCTGCCCTACCCTTCCTGTGTGTGCCATACCCTCCCTGACCTATGCTGCCTGTGTGTGCCATACTCTGCCTGCCCTACCCTTCCTGTGTGTGCCATACCCTCCCTGACCTATGCTGCCTGTGTGTGCCATACTCTACCTGCCCTACCCTGCCTGTGTGTGCCATACTCTGCCTGCCCTACCCTTCCTGTGTGTGCCATACCCTCCCTGACCTATGCTGCCTGTGTGTGCCATACTCTGCCTTCCCTATGCTGCCTGTGTGTGCCATACTCTGCCTGCCCTACCCTTCCTGTGTGTGCCATACCCTCCCTGACCTATGCTGGCTGTATGTGCCATACTCTGCCTGCCCTACCCTTCCTGTGTGTGCCATACCCTCCCTGACCTATGCTGCCTGTGTGTGCCATACTCTGCCTTCCCTATGCTGCCTGTGTGTGCCATACTCTGCCTGCCCTACCCTTCCTGTGTGTGCCATACCCTCCCTGACCTATGCTGGCTGTATGTGCCATACTCTGCCTTCCCTATGCTGCCTGTGTGTGCCATACTCTGCCTGCCCTACCCTTCCTGTGTGTGCCATACCCTCCCTGCCCTATGCTGCCTGTGTGTGCCATACCCTCCTTGCCCTATGCTGGCTGTATGTGCCATACTCTGCCTACAGTACCATGTCTGAGGTGTGAAGAAGTGAACAATGGGAGTGACTACAGTCTGAGCCTGAGGTGTGAACACTGCAGGGGTTGAACAATGCAGAGATTAAAAGGTGTGAACAACACAGGGGATTACATGTTTAAACAATACAGGGGGATTACAGCCTGAATCTGAGGTGAGAACCATGCAGGGGGGCCAGTTAATCACAGTACTGATACCATTTAAATCTTACACAAAGGTAAGCCATCAAAGCAGCCAGACAGGTGGGGGGCCACACAGATGGGGGTCGTGGGCCGCCAGTTGGACAGCACTGAGCTAATGGAATGGCCCAAACAAGCTATTGCAGGCCAGCAGTAAAGTTACACTACTTTACATGATATTACACAGGCAAAAGCCAACACTCTGGAGCTCATTTATTAACGCCGATTGCAGAATGCAAAAATCAGCACACTTTAAAAAAAAAAAAAAATGCAAAATTCCTTCCCACAATTCAGAGCATAATTGCAAAACTGCGCGCCAGACGCTGTAAAGGCATACATCGGCACCGGGTAGTAAAATGCGCCCAAGTGGGCAAGTTACCCCTGTGAGATACAGAGCAGCACATGGGTAGACATTAACAATTCTATAAGCGCATTATTCTTAGGAGTCCAGCAGTCATAAACAAACCTTTGTAACGCAACGCTAGCGCAAACACCACATAAAAACGCAAAACTTGTAAATGTACTAAATGAATGAATCCGTTTCCCTATGGGTCCCCTTCCCCGACTCCAACTAATAACAAACCCAAGGGATGCCCTTCCCGCCTAAGTCCTTCCTCCTCGGCCAATCACAACTTGAAGGCACTCTTGATTGACTGCATTGGGGGCGTGGTTTTTAGTAGCTCTCTGGGCGTGGGCTGCCCACATTGTTCCTGAGCGGTGAATGCAGCAGCTGCATAGAGAGCAACGCCCAAGCCGCCCATTCATCTGCTCCCTGCTGCTCTGCTTGTATGTGCTCAGCTCACATAGCGGCACCGGGCAGCGCCACACATTGCCTGCTGAAAGATCTGTTGCTCTTCGCAAAAATTGCGCCTTTTGCCCTAATGCTTGATCTAGGTATTATGTTCTATGCGAGGGAGAGCAGCTGACTTTAATGTGGGGGGGATCACCTGCTACAGTCCTGCGGTAAGTAGCTGCGATCGCTGGGCGTTCCTGATTGGGTCTTTGGTTTCCTGTTGCAGGGGCTGCAGAAATGATTTTCCTATTTATTCTTATATATACAAACGGGGGTGGGATATTGTAATAGTTGAAGCTGGGTTTTTGTTTCAGTTTTGCTATGCTGTTTGCTGTATTAGAGAAGGAAAGTTGCCAACACTATTTATGGGAACTTTAATTGGGGCAAATAACTGTGGTGCTAGCCCTTTTCCCTTCCCAGCTGCAGTCTTGTAAATCAACCCACTTGTTAGTATGGTTCTGCCGCCCCCTGCGGAGTAATGAGTTGATGATGTTATTGATTGATGTGATTCTGGGCTTACCAAGCTGTGACCCTGTTGTTGAACTACAGCTGGGTGCCAGCACCCTCCCAATAGGTTTAGGTTGAACATCTCTGAGGTATGTGCTAAAGCAACATTTTTCCTCCAAGGGGATTTTTTAAATCTGGGGTCCCAGGGCTAATTCCGTGCCATCTCTGTCATGCCCTAATACAGTGGATGTTTAGTAGTGCCAGCCCAGGATAGGACATTAACATTGGAATTTAGGCTGGTGCCTATTGCCATACTTTGCCCAGTCTGCCGTTATATGGGCAGGAATTGAAATGATGGGAAGGCTATTATGACTGGTACATTCCTTGTTCTATTAATAAAAGGAAATCTGATTGTGAGCTCTTGCACCAAGATAATCACTGTCAGGACTGTGGTAAAAGAGGAATTTTGACCAATGCACTCATCTCAGGGAGAACATGGGAATCAATTACATATTAGAATGATGTCGAAAGCAGAATTCTAAGACAATTTGCCATTGATCTTCATTTTTATTTTTTTTTTTTGTGGTTTTTGAATCATTTACATTATTTTCTGCAGCTCTTGACTGCTATCTGGTTTCTAGGCATTAATCACCCTAGCAACCAGTTTTGAAGCCAACATGGATTAGGAGAGGACCTGAAAAGAAAAATAAGCAATAACATATAAGAATCACAATAACATTCAGCTTCACCAATTACTGAAGGGACCCCCCCAGACCCCTGCAACACAGCACAGCCCTGTTGGGTATGGGATGTTGCTCTCTCATTGTCCTTGGCTGACCCTGGCTACTTGCCTGTAACAAACCTCCTCTGAGCTCTATTGATGCTACCAAGGAGCCTATGCTGGAACGATATGTCACAGGCTGAAATATTGATGGGATGACGATAATGCAATTAAGGAGAATTTGCTTTTTGAGGTCTCTCTAGGCTTTCCAGTGTTTTGTTCATATTGCTATGGGGGAGGGTCTTATGTCAATAACAGAGCAGTTCTCTAAGGTTTCTGCTGCCGCATCTCTTGCTGTGTGATGTCATGTACCTACCTGTTGGCTGCTGATTCATTGCTGTGCCTCCCGGTACATTGCAGAGCCACAGCGTAGAGCAATAGAAAAGCAAACTGGGATATTTCCAATATTACCAATATTAGTGCACTGGGCGGGACCCAAGGCCAGCAGCTGCATGGGGATTCAGAGAAAAGAGTAAGAGGCAGCAAGCAGGCCCAGCCCCAGAGAAACTTCCACACCTGAGAGTCACCAGTCATATGGTAAAAAAATCAGAAATATTGTGGCTACAGGTAGGAAGATTGTCTGTGGTTTTTAAGTTATATGTGAATGTATCTGCTATTTAGCCAGTAATTTCCAGACTAACTTCTGCTACATTGTTTCAGGAGTCAGAACCAGAATTGCAGTGAATGTAAACAGCCAGTCAGATGCTGCTTTTTAAATTTACAAACAATTGAACATGTTTAATGTGTATTGGAAAGATGTGTTACTGCATATTCTCTTTCATTATTCAAAAAAAGCACTTTCTGGTTAGACTTTATGTATTAAGCTAAATTCACATTATGATACATCTGCCCCCTAGTTTTTTTTTTTTTTTTTTTCAGCAGGATTTGGATATTACTTGTGTGCCATATTACTTGTATGAACTGTTTCCTACACCACTCCCTTTAGGCTCACAGTGTAATGAAACACTTCCCTTAAAATCCCTCTGCTTATCATAGTGGGAGTTTCACAGATAGTGGGTGGTTCACAGATTCTCTTGAAAGCAGAGGGACGTCAAGTCCCAGAAATCCATCACTTCAGTGATTTAAGTGGAACAAGGTGATGGTGGGGTGAGATCTGCTGAATGTAAAGTGAAATTATAAAAAAAACATAAAAAATGAGGACCAACTGCAAATTTTCTTTCTTAGTATAATTTACAGGGTAATATTCAAAGTTAATTTAAAGGTGAACTATCCCTCTACTGCCCGCTCATGGGCTGATTATTTTTTATTATACTCTTTGCTGATTGGTTGGATATTGTACCATGTGGCTACACAAACAAATGGCAACTGCACTGATTCACAATCGCCCCCCCCCCCATCCCCAATCCCACAATCTTTGGAAGGGCCCGGCGCAGAGTAGAAAACCCACCCGGATACCATAACTGTACCAGTTCATTTCTTATTTTAGCCAATGGCTGTTGGTTTCCATATCAGAATACTTCACTGTTGAGCAGGACCCTCTTTATACCTAATGCATCATTCAGTTTTTGTATGCTTAACATGTATATCCTTCTGTTGTACAACACTATTGCATATGTTGGCGCTTTATATGTATGTGTACATAATGATTTTCTAGATTGACTTCAAGCTTAAGTACCACTTAAACCCTCATATGTAATAAAAGGCACTAAGTTTGCCCAGGAGCAGTAACTCATAGCAACCAATGAGATGTTTGCTTTTAAACAGGTGACCCGTAAATTCTACCTGCTGATTGGGTATATGATATGGGTTACTGCTCCTGGGCAAACTTAGTACAGGTATTGGACCCCTTATCCGGAAACCCATTATCCAGAAAGTTCTGAATTACAGAAAGGACTTCTCCCATAGACTCCATTATAAGCAAATAATTCTAATTTTTCTCTGTAAAAATAAAACTGTACCTTGTACTTGATCCTAATTAAGGTACAGGTATCGGACCCCTTATCCGGAAACCCGTTATCCAGAAAGCTCCGAATTACAGAAAGCCCGTCTCCTATAGACTCGATTTTAATGAAATAATTCAGAATTTTAAAACTGATTTCCTTTTTTTCTCTGTAGAAATAAAACCGTACCTTGTAATTGATCCCAACTAAGATATAAATAATCCTTATTGGATGCAAAACAATCCTATTGGGTTTAATGTTTTATTGATTTTTTAGTAGACTTAAGGTATTGAGATCCAAATTACAGAAAGACTCCTTATCTGGAATACCCTTGGTCCCGTGCATTCTGGATAATGGGTCCTATACCTGTATAATTAATCTTTATTGGAGCCAAAACAATCCTATTGGGTTTAATTACTGTTTAAATCATTTTTTTAGTAGACTTAAGGTAGGAGATCCGAATTAGTGAAAGATCCCTTATCCGTAAAACCCCAGGTCCCAAGCATTCTGGATAATGGGTCCCATACCTGTACCCTTATTACATATCCACCAAAGAATGCGATTTCTGCCTTATTTATCAGAAACATTGCAACCACTGCTTTTGACCAGAAAATGCTCAGTTGTTTATTTTCTGGCCCAAATTGCCCATGAAAAAGAAAACCCTTTGTGTGCTATTAGCTTAGCAAAGGCTGCAGCTGGGAAAAGGGTTGTTTCTAAGTAGGTAGGGCTTTTCAGCTCATGCAAACCTTGCAGCTGGAATGGAATGATTTTTTTTTTTGGTGTTTCTTTATATTTCCTGATTAAACTAGGCGCAGGCCCTCGAGTGCCTATATTGTAAATACGCCTCTGTAGAAGGCAGATTGTAGGCTTCTGCTGACAATACACATAGCAGCTGCAATGGTCACTGTGATAATCATGCAGCCTAATCACTGGACCTGTTTCATGCTAAATCAATAGTTTTGACATATGTACATTTATCATAACAGACAAATGACAGTGGTAGAGTATGCTGTAAGTGCAGGTTGTTTGAACCATGAGGTTGAGCAGAGCTTTGTGTCTTCTCATACACAGAAAGGCTTAGCAAAATGTCATGGCAATAGGGATCTGAGTCAGAGCAGATCTATAGATAAAAAAAGTATGGTCTCTATGCTGCTAACGACTGCCGTTAACCATTCTGACAATAACAAAGTTAAGTCTCTGTACCTCAGGAAGTGCTAGGAATCTCCTGGGAATAGCAGGAGGGGCTGAGAGGAAGGAATAGGCTTCCCCATTACATTTCCCATCTCATGAGACACCAATACCAATGGTTGTACATGGGCACGACTGCACAGACTTATGTACACAGTGCATACCCACTGTTTTATATGGAGTTAACACAAACCAAATAAACTGCACTTAATCATGTCACTTGTCACGTGCCTCATTGTTCTCTGATATTTGTAGGTAATGACACCTTATATACCTCCTATTTTAAAAGATAAAGATATAGAAAGTCACACATTATGGTAAGGAAAATAAATGGAAATCGGGTCAGACATGTATTGAGGTTGCATTTCAGTCCGTAATGCTTTACTGGGTCTCCTTCCCTATTAAGATCCCTGATTATGGTAAAAGCCGTTCATTTATTCAAGGACATAGTATACCTAAGGAGATGAGAGATTGCAATATTTCTGGAATTTAGGAGAAATTGTCCATGACAGCTGTAGGATTTGAAAACTTCATTTGGCTGGATTTTACACGCAGTTTTACTTCCCTGAGTCTTTTCTGCTGACATAGAAAAGGTTGATCTGCTAATGTCTGTCCCCTCTTGTGTGCACACTGACAGACAATGGGTCAACCAAAGAAAATCCACTCGTTTGGCAACTTCACCAATTCTTACAGGGTATGGCCAGCTTAAGGTTGATGGTACACAACTTGTTTTGAATTATGTGGTGAGAGCCTTTAGCCATTGCCACATAGGGCAGATGATTTAAAATATTCCTGTGCAAAGAATTTAAGCTCCCCTCTTTAATGCTTTCACTTTTCTTTTACAGGCGAAAGGGGAGAACATTGTATCTTCTTCATCCCCGGGCTTCATCCCCGCTGCACAGTATAATCTTCTAGGTACACCTTAAGTAGTAGGTAAGAAAATCCGAATGACACAGATGTAAAAATCATAAAACCTTTAAACTTCCTTTATTAATACATAGCATTTGCAGCAATGATGTCTTGAGTTTGATGCAGAGCATTGGAATGTTGTGCTGTTACGAGGGTTTACTCTGGGTACCCCTTACTTACTTTCAAAGCAGGTTAATTGGTTCCTGGTGCAGTTGACCCTTTTGTGTCTATATTCCCTGGTTTGCTTGAATGAAACATACCTAACACCTGACAGCGCCATTAGCGGTGCTTTTCAGGGCAAATAGCATAGGCATTACAACCTTGCTTATTGCCATTTAGAATTATAACCAATGTACAATCATGTTTATTAATCAAGCCATAAGCACTTCCTTTAATAAAGGTACTGTTTTTGTTTTAAGGGTACAAGTGAAAGAAGCCACTAGGACCGAAAGAAGGGTAAGTTTACAGACCTGCTCACAGCCTTTAACATAGTGTATTGGAACAAAAACTGTCTAGGATATGTGGGCGAGAGGTCACTTATCAATAAATAAATGCAGTGAATAATGTACCTCCTATTGTAAAATATAATGAGGCCAAAGGATAAGTTTTTATTCAGGTCATGCAACTTGGAGGTGACTTTCTAATATCGAAAGAAAAAGTATGACCAACAGAATTGCACCTTCCCCTCTTTAAACCGTAGGGAATGAGTTAACTTGCTCAATTAAAACGTAACCTTTATTGAGATTCAAAGTGTATAAAATAAAATATAAGGATGTGTTGTGCAGAAATAACAAAGCTGAAATTTACATTAAACTATAGTTGGTTTAGGCAGGACCAACCAACCAGACTCCCAAGAGATCGGCATTTAACAACCATTATATATGCTAAATAATAAACCAGCTCTGTTTAACTACCAAAATTGCCACTGTGTTACCAAAGGATTATCAGAGGGTTAAGGTATTGTAAACAAAAGAGTTGGTATGTAGTGCATATAAGGTTGTTGCGCTGCTTGATTATGGGTTGTGGGTAGTTAAATGGCAGGGTGTATTGGCGCGTTTGTAAGTGTAGCTAAATAAGGAACTCTCCTGAGTGGGCCCAATTGTGACCATACAACATCATCACCTTGAGTCCTATACTACTGATCTATAAACCAGACCAAAATACCAGACCATTATGCTCCAAAGTCACTCGGTGACTTAACCAAAACACCACCCACTGCCACCCCAATAGCCCTCTACAGCACCCAGCCAGTCACCATTATTAAAGCTAGAAGTCCTGCCTATGCAAAACTAAAAAGCGTCTGATGCGGGTTTTGCCCTCCACACATAGGGGCTTTATCAAAGGACTTTCTAATATCCTTATATGTTACTGCAGGGGTACATTATTTATTAATACACAAGTTTCAGTGAGTCATGTGACGGAACAACATCATTAAGCATTGGTTATAACTGATGACATCACTAAGCAGTGTTTATAAGAATAGAATTTACAGGATATATATTAAGTAAATAAACCCAATCGTTGAAAAATCTACCCTGAAGCAGCCGCACAGCTTGGCATTTAAAAGATTAAATACTGAAATATGAGTGGCTCTCCGAACACTATAGGTATGGAACTGAGTGCAAGCAGGCCCAGTGATTTTGTAGGCGCCCATGACAAAATTGTATAGCACCCCCCCTGCCACTATTTATAGGACTGCTTACATCACAGTGCTAGTGAAGCTCATAGAGAATGCCTCTTAAGCACCGCACATATGTATACCTGCAAATAGGCAAGAAAGATATATCTTGTGCAAGTGATTAAAATAATCTATGCTGTTATACTTTCCTGTCTGTTAAAGGTGAAGTAAAAGGAAGGTGAACCCTACCCTGATTTTCAGCAGGTTAATGTCTGTCTACCTCTATTAGTTATTCAAGGCATTGTACTCCTCAGTGTAAGAATGTGGGACACAGAAAGGCAAGTGATTTTCATTTAGCCTGCTTAAAACTGCTGTTGTAATATTTGTCTCTTCATTTCTATGAATTTATTTGCCTGTGTACGTGTCACTGTCAGGAAAAGAGCAGGACAAATGCTCCTACTAGAGGAAAGCAAGCCCTGTTATAAGTGTGTAGTCTATTATTAGGAGAGACCTTAGGGGAGAGGAAGGAAGGGAAGTGTCAGAGTAATGTAATGTTGATATACTGTTGTGTTAGGGTGGGGAAGAGGGGGAAACAGTATAAGTGTATGTACCACGATATGCGTGTTTCAATTTTATGGGTCTTTAAATTACCTTTTCTTGCACTATAGCTCTCCGGTTAGGTATTTAAGGGTAAAGACACACAGAGCTACTAGTAGCAGCTACTTGTCATGGCTACTAAAATAGACAATGCTGATCATTTACTGATAATTGTCTCTATGTGTGTTTTAGCAGAGTCAATTCTCAGTATTGTCTATGGCAAGTTATTTTCTGGAGTTTAGTAGCCGTGTAAAAGAAGCTGCTACTAGTAGCTCTGTGGGACTTCACCTTAAATTGTTAGCTGGTTGCTATGATTACTGTCCAGCAACCAGTCAGCCCATATTCACAGGCATTTACTAAATAAAATCAGGGTTCAGTATACTTCTAAAGGTATTTATTAATGGGGTGGTTCACCTTTAAGTTAACTTTTAGTATACTATAGAATGGCCTATTCCTACTGATTATAGAATTGGTTTTTCATAAAAAAATAAATTATAGTTCTTGAATTATTTGCCTTCTTCTTCAGTCTCTTTCCAGCTTTCAAATGGAGGTCACTGACCCCAGCAGCCATAAACTATTGCTCTGTAGGTGAACAATTTAATTGCTATTGTTACTTTGTATTACTTATTTTTCTATTCAGGCACACCCCTATTCATAATGTATTAGTTGTTCAAAGCAGACACCTTTTATTGACATGTTTGTATATGAAATGACATGCAATTTGATACAATGCCCAGAACATTGGAGCTGAAGACCAGTAGATGTTGAGCTGGTGTACAGTAGATCATATCAGTTAAGAGGTATAAATACCAAGATATATTGACAGTAGTATGAAAAGAACCCTTTCTGTTATATTTAGGGGTGGCACTATTGCCTCTTATTCCAGAACATCAATCCCAAGGTGAGCTGATCTGTAACTACTAAATTCTTTCCTAGGTGGAGAAATATATTGTTTCTAGCACAAAGAAAGACCATTATATATACATTTTATAAAATATGTATGCATTTTTTCCCCTTTATGGCGCCTAGAATGAGGTACCTTTCTCTGTCAGTGCACACAAAGGATTTTTATAAGTGGCCTTGCAATCCATTCCTGTGTTCTAGGCTTTGGTTGGCGCCATGGGTGGCGAGATCATGTCTCGTTTCTCGGGCAGTAGTCATTAAGCTATTAATATGGGTAGTCCCAACAGATTGTCTACATGAGTCATTTAGTGACTGATAATAATAAAAATTGAATGGGGTGGGGGGAGTAGTATTTGAGATTGTCTGGGCATTCGTAATGATAAGGAGATATTCCACTCTATGTTTTAGGACAACTAGACAGAATAATGTGTATTTCTAAGTACAAAACAAACTGATGCCAAATAAGCTGCTTAATAGTACAAGACCTAAAAAGAACAAATTTGCATCCATAAAAAACACCATAAAGAAAAGATTTGTACCATGCTTAGCATCAGTTTTGTTGCACCTAGCCATCTATGCCATAGCAGTGTGAATGAGCCACAAAGCACAGCTGTATAGATGTAAATTCTTGTCCCAATCACCTGTTTTGATGACAGATTAAGCCTGTTCCATAAGGACTCTGTATTAATGATTCCTTTCAGTGGTGTGACTTTTGAGAGCTTCCTCTATAGCTGTAATTACATCCCTCCTCCCTGGTCAATCTCCTACTTGAGAGCAAGAGAGGGGGTGGGACCAGCCCCCACGTCACAGGGGGAGTGGGGACTTGACCAAGGGGTCCGCTTCCTCTAAAGCTGTAGCTGCATCCCTCTTCCCTGGCCAATATCCTATTTGAGAGCGACTGGCCAGAGAGGTGGGTATGGCCAGGTGGAGGGCACGACTGGGTGAGAGGGTTCCTCTGAAGTTTTTTTGGGGATGTGGGGGCAGGCGGCGGCTTGCGCTGTATTTTTTTTTTTTTTTTCATTTTGACCCAGGCACCTACAATCCACAACACTGATACACTTGTATTTATCATGCATGGCCCAGAAAGGGTTAAATCTCAGCACCAGCAACAAAATAGCATATTCTGTTTACAATAGCCTTTAGTTGTTCAGGTCTTTAAATCTATATTACCACAAGGGTTCTGTTTTGCTAATTATTCGTTATTGGATTGAATCTACTCTGAAGGTCTTTTCATTTGTTTAAACCAACTGAACCATCTACAGCCTTTTGTATGGTTTCCATGTATTCAGCTCATAAACCAGCGATTAAGCTACTGTACAGATATGTACCTGTACAGATATGTACCTGCGCCATCCGGTAGCTTGTGACAGAAATGTAGGATCACTGCCTTAGCACAGTGGGAAGGTGGCTCTTGCTGCTGACAATAAAATATGGAATGACTTCAGTTTTGGCTTATTTATTCCTTTTAAAAGAGATGCTAATTGGCCCCAGTGGTGTAACTCATAGCAGTTAATGTTCAGATTTCTGTAGTTAAACACAGTGTCATAAGTATTACCTGAGTAAAAGCAGTTGGCGTTTCTAATATATTCTTTGGTCAACTGCTGCTTGGATCACAAAATAAGAGGCATGTATTAAAACATTTATTGGTCTACACAATACCCCTTAATTGTTAGTACAGGTATAGGACCCATTATCCAGAATGCTCGGGACCAAGGGTATTCCGGATAAGGGGTCTTTCCGTAATTTGGATCTCTATACCTTAAGTCTACTAAAAAATCAATAAAACATTAATTAAACCCAATAGGATTGTTTTGCATCCAATAAGGATTATTTATACTTTAGTTGGGATCAATTACAAGGTACTGTTTTATTATTACAGAGAAAAAGGGAATCAGTTTAAAAATTCTGAATTATTTGATTAAAATGGAGTCTATGAGAGACAGGCTTTCCGTAATTCGGAGCTTTCTGGATAACGGGTTTCCGGATAAGGGGTCCGATACCTGTATAAGAATGATAATACAGGTATGGGATCCATTATATACGTTATACATATGGGAAGGCTGTCTCCCATGAACTCTATTTTAATCAAATAATTCAGATTTTTTTAAAAAAAATTCCTTTTTTCCCAGATTTAAAAAAAAAAAAAAAAAAAAAAAATTATTTCCCCTTTCTCTGTAATAATAAAACAGTACCTTATACTTGATCCTAACTAAGAGATAATGAATCCATACTGGAGGCAAAACAATCTTACAGGGTTCAATTAATATTTAAATTATTTTTTTAGTAGACTTACCAAGTTATAGAGATCCAGATTACAGGAAGACCCCTTATCTGGAAAACCCCATGTCCCAAGCACTCTGGATAAGTGGTTCTATACCTATATTACATATTTTATTATCATTTTAGTATGGAGCCATATTATCAATTGAGCAATATGCAGATCTTTATCTGAACTCCCATTGTTTCTTGTGTCTGGCACTCATCTCAAAGCTCCGCTAAGGGCTCTGGCACACGGGGAGATTAGTCGCCCGAGACAAAACTCCCTGTTCGCGGGCGACTAATCTCCCCGAGTGTAAGTCGCCGGTGGGATGGCACACGCGGTGGCGCGATTTCGTGCAAATCGCGGAAAAAGACTCGAGAGTCTTTTTTGTCGATTTCCCGAAATTGCGCCGCCGCGACTAATCTCCCCGTGTGCCAAAGCCCTAATGGTATCATTGGGCCTTTTAGGTCTCACACTAAAGAAAAATATAATTTCATATGGGTTTCAATGTTATGTTATCCCTTCTAATGTCTTTTCCCTTGGCCGGTCTGTCTGTTATCAGTAAGCACAATGAAGACATTGAAACATCAGATGTTTTGGTGACACTGCTAATGGAAGCATCTCTCTGTGAATCAATACTCTCTCCGCAGGCCCAGCCATTTAATGACAATGCGGCTGTTATTTTTAGCTTAAGTGGCCCTCTCCTCTCTGCCTGCTCTAAATGAAAACACTTTGATCAGTTTAGAAGAGATCGATCAAAGATGACGTTGCTGTTGGTGCTAGAGTTCATTGGTACCTGATACCCCCTCTGTGCCAGCTCCTACTGACCTTGGGCAAAGTGGTGTCTCTCCCTGGGCCGCTAAAGGCGGAGCTGTGTGAGTTTGAACCTTTATTCGCATGGAACAAGAGAGGAAAGGTGTTTTAGAGAAGTAGGAAGAAAAGTACTGAGCCATTGCTTGGAACAATGGTATGAGTTGGCATGGAGATTCATTGTTGGTACAGTATTGGGTTTATGGTAGGTTTTTTCTCTAGGAGGCAATTGAGTTTGTTCTCTATTTACATTATGAAGAAATGGAACTCCAGAAATTGTCTGATCTAGGCGCATGTTTCATTAGAGGTTAGAACCTTAGTAGAACTTCTAACTGTTGATTGTGCTTAGACATGTACCTAGGGCCAAATGATTGGATAAGCCCAATATCGTTCAATTTAGGTGGGCATATGGGGGAAAGATCCACTCGTTTTGGTACGGTCTCCAAATGAGCGGATCTTATAATGCATGGCCAAATTAAGCCAGCTCAGATTTGGTTTGGCTAAATCTCTATAGAGCATTCTTTACTTTGCCTGATCTAAAATCTTTGGATTCCTTACAACAGGGGTGGGCAAACTTTTTGGCTCAGGGGCCACATTGACTAACAGACGGGCCGGACCGGGCCGGGACAGCGTTACGCCCGGGGCTGCCATCAAAAATTATGGGGCCTCTCAGCTCCCCCCCAGCATCCTCCATGACCTGCGGCTCCCTCCTCCAGCAACCCGCTGCTTCCTCCGTCCCGTCCTTCTGTTCCCCGGCTCCCCAGTGCATTCTTTTATATGGTTGCGCCCCGTGCGTGCTGACCCTGTGCGCACGCACGGGGCGCAACCAATCAGGGCCCGGCATTCTTTTAAGGGGGCCGGATTGAAAGGGCTGACGGGCCGGATGTGGCCCGCGGGCCGTAGTTTGCCCACCCCTGCCTTACAACCATATAGAAAACAGAGAGTTTGTTTATAGATATATATTTGTTTATATGATTGAATAGGGGATGTAAGGCATGAGCCTTAAACTGCTGCCTCTTTTATAAAAGAGGCAGCAGTTTAAGAGACTTGCTAGTCAAAACTGACTTTAAAAATTATGAAGGTAAACAAAAAAACTGGCTTTCCACGTACAAAAAACTCGGGTGCTATAAATGCCCGGATTGTGCTACCTGCAGGTGCCTACTGTGCGGCTCAGATTTCCCACATCCACATACGGGCAAAAGGCATAAAATTCCTTATAGACTTGGCTGTCTTTCTACCTATGTAGTGTACATTATTACCTGTCCGTGTGGCTTGTACTACGTGGGCAAAACAATTACCACTTTGAGAGAACGTATCGGAAACCACCGCTCCGCCATCAGCAAAGCACTGAAAGAGGGTGAGTCCATCCAGCCGGTCGCGAGACACTTTGCAAATATGCGACACCCCTTGCCTACATTTAAATGTATGGCCATCGACCACCAGCCTCCCCTAGCAAGAGGTGGCAATAGGGAGCTGGCTTTACTCAGAAAAGAATCTCGTTGGATACACAAATTGGACTGTGTCGCTCCACGTGGTCTGAATGAGACTTTGCCCTTAGGCTGCTTTATCTAAAGTTTTATATTTTTCCTCTTTCTGTGAATGAACTCTGATCTGCATCCGTTTGCTAGCCCTTTGGCATTCTTTTCCACACTATGATTACTTGCTACCATTTTTTTCATGGTTTCAATTTATCTAGATACATTTTGTTACTATGTATTCTTTCCTTAGCAACATTGTTGCAATTCTTTCTGCTGGGTTTAGGTACTACGTATACTATGCACATGACCTCTGGTGGCTACTCTGGTTATTGCGATTCCTTCTGTATAGGTGCTACATGTGGGTAGCTGGCGTACCCATGCCCCTTCTCTGCATTAGTGTGTATCGCCCCGCGGGGGGCTTCTCTTCCTCCTTAAGTCTGGATAGGTCCGCTGTACACCCGGGGGGTAGGCGTTTCCCCCTTTCCCCAGGTACGAGTATAAGCCCTGCGGAGGGCTTTGGCACCCGGTATGAATATATGCCCTGCGGAGGGCACCAATTACACTGCTATCTATACCTCCAAGTGTGAGCCCTAATGTTGGTTCGACGTGGTCCTCGGACCCAATATTTTGCGCACCCCGATTTTGGCATGCTTCTCACTAATTTGGGGGCTATTGCAGAGACACTGGGTTCACCTTTACGGTGACCCAGATGTCTGTTGCTTATATGTGCCTCCTGGGAGTTGTATGAATCTGGCACACTCCTGACTAACCAGTGAGCGTATGCGGCGACACCGGGTTCATTATTATGGTGACCTGTGCGTCTGCCGTTGGCTCCTTATATATGATCCCCCTCTCTAGACGGCTGAATACGATGTGGCCCACGATGCCCATTCACTTCTGTGGGGTTGGTTGCCTAGCAACGGCGACGCTAGCAGTATGCTAATGTGCTTTAAGTTCCGTACCTTGGTGTTGGTCTATTGTACTAGCGGTTCCTGCCCAGCGCTATGGGAGCAGAGAGTGGTTGGGGCTTTTCATGTTTTGCAACCTTATATTGCTACAAAACGACCAGCTATTGCCATATACTGAGATCCTTTCATTTATGTACCTTTTGGCCCTGGACACATTGTCCTTATATGTCTATACCTATAAACACTTTTGTAATCGTTTTTTCATGTTTTTTTTTGTTTTCCATTTGATTTTGTCACTTTATGTATGTGTTAGTGGTTGCCTAGCAACAAGCTTGGCGCCCTTTTGTGCTTAAAAACGTTTGTACTACACTGAGATGTTGCTGTCCCTGATGAAAGTTCCAGATAGGAACTGAAACGTCGGACTGAATAAAGCCTCACATTTATTCATCTACACCTTTGTGATTTTTCATATGAAAACCCTGCGTGTGCTGTCAATCCTACCCTGAGTATCTATACCTCCTGCACGAGCACCCAGGTATTATCTTGTTCTTATGGTGTGCATATATATATATAATATATTGGATGATGTTTATAAGGTGAAAACAGAGGAGACAAGGGCAGCATTAACAAGCTGTATACCTGCTGCCATGTTTATTGATTATGCTTCTGAAAATAGTTCACTTCACATAGGAAACATTATAGGATCTCTAAACCCGCTGTCTAGAAAGCTCTGAATAGAGCAATGAGCCCTAAATACAACATACACACACAAACTGGCAGATATATAGCATTCTGTCTCATCCCATGGGTATGTAAATTAGTAGCTGCCACTTGTAGCTGGCTGTTTTGCGTGGTTCAGTTAACCAAACAAGACTATTAGGAACCATGTCAATCTATAAGGGTCTGAAGTAGCCCTGGGCTGACATTAGGTGGAACAGTATGGAGCTGATTAGTCCTCTCGGTCTGTTTTAGTGTTTGGTATAAAATAAGCAGAATAGTTCAGCAGCAGGAGAACGTCTGGTCCAGTTTCCTCCTCTGAGAGTGTTTGTGAGGAAATGGCCTTTGGAAGGGGTCAGACTGGAGTCTTTGGAGGTTGCTTTGGAGGTGAGGGAACGGCAACTGTGCAGGAAGTTTTTAGTTACAAATCTGTGAAGCATGGCGGTATTTTGTTGCTTTTTCACAGGCAATTTGTTATGTGGTCTCTGGTATGGTTTCTTTTTACAGCTTTTTACCAGGCCCCCAGACATTCCAAATCCAAACTTCTCTTGCTCTAACTGCTACCATCTGTTGTTTTTTTTATTTAGGACATAATGTACAGTTTTCTATTGAATTATGACATCTTTTAAATTATGAAAGAGTAGCATTTATGTCCATTTCCTTGCCACTTTTTTATTGTTCTTTTAAGCCTATAGATTGTGGAATATATAGCTGAAAGCAGGGTTGTCTTTTAAACTTAAATGATACCAGGAAACCTTACCTTCGATTACCTTCCAGAACCGCAAGGCATTGGTCCAAAATAGGAATTCCGACACTCCACTAGGCCCTACTGAAAATCTCCTTTGTGTAAAGGCCTGCAGGTTACCCACACGCTATTATTTATTATATGGCTTCATTTTTGTAACCGCTCTGTACCTGCATCTGTAATGGAATGTCCAGTTTACTTGAAATGTATATGTCTGTCTCTTGCAGAGGGTCTTCAACAATGACGGAGTACAAGCTGGTAGTGGTCGGTGCTGGTGGCGTGGGGAAGAGTGCACTGACAATCCAGCTTATACAGAACCACTTTGTGGACGAGTATGATCCTACCATAGAGGTGAGAGGCTTTCTAGGATAAAGAAATGTAAATATATTAAATTTAATGAAACCAGTCAGAAAGTGTTTATAAATTACCACCATATTCCACAGTGCTGTGCAATTGAAAGGTGTATGCACTGAACATATGGATTACATACAAAACTACAACCTATACAAGAGTTAGGCCAGTGATCCCCAACCAGTGACTCGGGGGCAACATGTTGCTCTCCAGCCCCATGTTGCTCTCAGTTGCCTCAAAGCAGCTGCTTATTTTTTTAATTCCTGGCTTGAAGGCAAGTTTTTGAAGTTTGTGAACTGCCAAACAGAACCACCTGTAGGCTGCCAGTACACATAGGGGCTACCAAATAGCCAATCACAGCCCTTATATGGTACCCCCAGGTACATTTTTCATGCTTTGTGTTGCTCCCCAACCCTTTTTACGTTTGAATAAGGCTCACGGGTAAAAAAAAATATTGGGGATCCCTGACTTTGGCAATCTTAAAATCTTTACTTGTATGATCAGCCTAATGAGAGAGTCTTTGCATGACTTGGCCATCCACATGGCAGGCTGTTTCCTCGTAAGGATCTTTGTTGACACGTGAGCTCCTTAATACAATTGTTGGCTGGAGGGGTGCAAACCATCAGTGACAGACATTTGGTTTACTAGCTTTTTAATAATATTGGGGGGGTTGGATTGTATTTTTCAGGGTGTTCCTAAAAAAATGTGTAGTTTTAAAGTGAAAGTCAAATATAACATTTTGTAAATGGGCAGGAAACCTTTATTCTAAGCAACTTTCCAATATATATTAATTTCAAATATTTGTTGATTTGAAATTATTTGTAAATGTAATTTTATTGAAAGCAATATCTGCGAGGGTAGGGCTGATCATTGTAACATTACTTAAGGGGGTTGTTCACTATTAACTTAACTTTTAGCATAATGTAGAGAGTGCAATTCTGCGAATTTGCAATTGGTCTTCATTTTTTCTATTTGTAGTTTTTTAGTTATTTAGCAGCTATCTTGCTTGGGTCCAAATTACCCTAGCAACCAGGCTTTGATTTGATAGAGAGACTGGCCTGAATAGAAAGATAAGTAACAAAAAGTAAACATGACAATAAAACCTTAGTCTCACAGAGCAATAGTTTTTGGCTGACCACCATTTGAAAGCTGAAAAGAAGCAGAAGAAGGTTGCTTAGAATAAGCCGTTTTATAACATTCTAAACGTAAACAACCTCTTTAAGTGGTACTTGTTGTCAAAACTGTCAGTGCAGCAAATGGCAACACTTAAATTCTGCTTACAATACCAGTTACTTTACAATCAAAATAAATGTAAACTAATTTAACATGTTTCAATTATATGTAATCTTTTGAAATTTAATGTTCAAGCTCTCGATTGACAAGCTATAGATTTAGTGTAACCCCAACAACAGAACTGGTTTGCAGGGTGTTTTTCAGGCCCAAAAAAGCAAGGCATTTTTAATTTGAACATTGTTAAGCCGAATGGCTACCTGGTCAGTAATCTTTATTAAATGCTGAAATGGAAAGAGCTGATGCAGAAAAAAGACAGAGAAAATCCATTAAAAATGCCCTGTAGTATAGAAGTGCAGCATCTGGCTACTTGTGATTGGGCTATCTGCTGATAGGGAACATAAAGGTAGGAACATATTCTATTTGGATTCCTTACATGTTTTTTCCATAGCAAGCAAAGGAACAAAACAACCAGTTCCATTTTGAATTTATTCCACTGTTTTCATTGTGTCTGATCATGACTTCACAATGGAACTGCTTTCGGATAAGCTATTGTTTCACCACTGTTGGGGGGGTGACATCTTTTCAACTTGCAGCGCAGTAGTAAAGAGTGACTGAAGTTTATCAGAGCACAAGTCACCTGGCTCTTACTCGTGAGCCACAGTCAAATGTTAAAAGACTTAGAGAGCAACACAAGCATCATAAAAGTTCATGGAGGTGCCAAATAAGGGCTAAGATTGGCTATTAGGCAGCCTCTGTGCACACTATCAGCTTACAGGGGGCTTTATTTGGTAGCAAATCTTGTTTTTATTCAACCAAAACTTGCCACCAAGTCAGGAATTCAAAAATAACTACCTGGTTTGGGGGCACTGAGAGCAACATCCAAGGGGTTGGTGAGAAACATGTTGCCCCTGAGCCGCTGGTTGGGGATAGTGGAGAACATGAAGCCCCCTTAAATAAAAAAAAAAAAACAGCACTAACAACATTATATGTTGTACAGTTTTCGAGTTTCCTTCAGGTTTCTACATTAAAGGCATTATCTCCATGTAAGTACATTCCAGCTCCCCAGCTAATACAGTATTGCTCCAAGCGAAAGCTTTGATCCCATATGGGGAATTCTGACTTCCTTATAAGCAAATAGTTTTATGTTGCACTTTTGCCTCTTTGATCAGAAGATTTGTCACTTTTATTGTTTTAATAAACAGTTCAGGCATCTTTTCCTGTAATTGCAATGTCTTTCATTTACATGGAACAGATGGCCCCCATTTTCTTTACTTTTCCAAAACTGTGTTGCTAAGAAACAACCATTAATGTTTGCCCCCCAATCCTTCTCCCTCTCCCATTGTCCTCAGGATTCCTACAGAAAACAGGTGGTTATTGATGGAGAGACGTGCCTCTTGGACATCTTGGACACAGCAGGGCAGGAGGAGTACAGTGCCATGAGGGATCAGTACATGAGGACAGGGGAAGGCTTTCTCTGTGTCTTTGCCATCAACAACACCAAATCGTTCGAGGATATCCACCAGTACAGGTATGTGGCTGCATTTATTTTATTTTTTTTGTGCATAATTAAAGAAAAGGTATATATTTATCCTCTGCACGTCTGGCTGTGACTCCTGAAAGAATGGGAGGGAGAGGGGCCTTTCTACCTCTGCTTAGGAAAACTACCCCCAGAATGAATAATTAACCAACCGATAGTTTATATTATGTTAAGTGACATGTTAAAGAATCTCACCAAACTGGAATATATATATCATTAAATATTGCCCTTTTACATCCTTTCCCTTGAGCCGCCATTTAGTGATGGGCTGTGTGCTCCCTCAGAAATCACATGACCAGAAATAATGCAGCTCTAACTGTAACAGGAATTAGTGTGGGAGCAAAAAAAAATGAATGCCCATTCATTGGCTGATGTGGCCTAGCATGTATATGTGCCTTGGCTTGTTTGTGTGCACTGTGAATCCTATGATCCCAGGAGGCGGCCCTTAATTCTAAAATGTTCTATTTAGCAGTACCCAATAGCCCATACTATTAAAAAGTAGTTGGTTTATGCAATGTATGTTTACATTGTTTTGGGGGAATAGTTTTCCTTTAACATGGTGACATCACAGATGACTAGATATTGAGCAGGTCTAGCGCAGTACTATCCCTCCAATATTTGGCATAGGACAATAAGACCAACAGCAACAGTTAAATATTATAGTGCACTGCGGCTGGTACAGGGCAAACTTCACCCCACCTGTACGTGTTCCCAGCCAAACTCACAGCCCATGCATCACTGTACGTTGTTTTCAAGAGTCAGAACCAGAAAAGAGAAAGGGATAAACATACACTTTCACATGCGCAGTTTAAGCTGGTTTCCTGCTACCTCCAACTGCACATGCGCAAGCGGGGTCCGTATCGGCAGAGAGACCTGTAGGAGGTTTGCTTGAAGGGAGGATGTTGCCCAGGTACACTGCTGCACTTTTAGGTTGGGGTTTGCAATAGGGACAGTTTTTAAAGTTAGAGACTATGCGATAATTGGGAGGTGAGGGGGGGGGGGCGAGACAGGCCAGTTAAGGGGGCTTTTATAGCCAGGGGGGTGTAGTTCTCCTTTAACCATTGATAGAATGTGTTATTGTTTAATTGTGTAGGGAACAGATTAAACGAGTGAAGGACTCCGATGATGTCCCAATGGTGCTCGTGGGTAATAAATGTGACCTTCCTGCCCGCACAGTGGAGACTCGCCAAGCTCAAGACTTGGCTAGGAGTTATGGAATTCCCTACATAGAGACATCTGCCAAAACAAGACAGGTAAGAATTGCTGTATTGCTTGAAGAAGACTGAGGAGGGGTGGGTCCAACAGTGGTATAGAGGAAATGAATGGCATGTGGGTTTGGGGTGTAAGCATAAAAGGCAAAACGGAATGTCTCTTATTGCTAAGTAATCACAGATTCTCCCCCTGAGTCTCTTATACACTTTATATAGTTATTTTTAAATTCTAGGAAGATTATATAATAAAAGGCATTGTTAGCCCAGGTGCAGTAACCCGTAGCAACCAATCAGCAGGTACCATTTACTGGTCACCTGTTTAAAAGGAAACATCTTACTGGTTGCTATAGGTTACTGCTCCTGGGAAAACTTAGTATCTTTTATTACATATGGGGGTAAGTCCGCAGTGTAGAATGCATCTATTGTATCTGACAATTTAGCTGGTGCCCCTTAAATAATGCCTGCAGTTGTTTGTGGTGTGGTGCCCATATAGGACCAGTTAGTGTTTTTAAGATTATTCCTGTTCCTTATGCAGGGGGTAGAAGATGCCTTTTACACATTGGTGAGAGAGATCCGGCAGCACAAATTACGGAAGTTGAACCCTCCTGATGAGAGTGAAAAAGGCTGTCTGAATTGTAAATGCGTAGTATCCTGACTAGGGTGAGTATAGGTACATAAATGGGAATACTGAGGTGTTCTGCATAATGCCTATTTCTTATATGCATGGTAAACCAGACCTCTCTTAGCTCATGATACCAGTACAGATATATAAAAGCATTGCTGTATCAGCCATTCAGACATATTAAAGGAGAAGGAAAGGCTAATAAAGAGTTAATCTCAAGCTGCAAGCATACCTTCAGTTCTCTCAATAGTGCCCTTAAGTCTCCCCATATTTCACCTGTTCAGATGATCAAAAGCCAAACAGGAAGAAAAAACACTGAGCTGTGTAAAGAAAGTTCCCATAATGCCTCACTCCTGCACCGAGAATGAGACCAAGTGTACATGCTCAGTTAGTTAGACTATGAGTCAGCTTCCTGCTGATTGGCTCAGATCCACATTCCTAAAGGGGGGGAGTGAGTTCTTAGCATTCTAGAGGGAGGGGGGAGCAGGAGAGGGGAAAGAGCAGAGAGCTGCGTGTCTCTGGCACATGAATTACAGACACAAGAAATCTTTTGACAGAGAACTCAGTGCAGCATTTCTGTGAGTGCTTATGGCTGTATTTACATAGACCTTTCTGATAAAACTTACTTAGTTTTTACCTTTATTTCTCCTTTAAGTGCATCAAATAATTGTTACCCAATATCTTCCTCTAACTTCCCTTCAAGCTAGCCTTCTGGTGTGTCTTAATAGGCAGTGGGGGTTCCCGAAATCTCACTGCAACTTACCCTTGTGCTGGACACCCCTTGTGGATATCATGCTGCAGTTTGGGACCCTTGTCTCTATAGTTAGTAATGGTTTAAAGTGCAAGTTCCAGTTAACAGAGTAGTACTTAAACTGACCACACGAGGGGGCTGTAACTACACAGGAGAGCTAAATGACTGTAATAATATTAGATCAGAAACTGAAAGGTATGCACTGTGAAGTACTGTAGTACTGTCTATAAATAGTTTCATAGTCCACACACACACACATTATACATACTTAACACTATTATGATATGTGTTGTGCTGTATTTATAAGCTTCATAACCTTGAAAAATGCAACTTGGCAGTAAAAATAACATATATTATAATTATTTCACAAATGGTATTTTTTGGGGGGCCTAATTTATTAAGAATTTGGGGATTTTGTAGAAAACAAACTGTAAGTCTAAGCAGTGTCATTCAGTGTCTACTGAAGCAAATTTTCTATTTCTTTTTATGTACTGAGGGTTACGCAGCGTTACCACCCCAGTATATTCAGATTTTCCCCTAGCCCCCCTTATGTAAGTTTAATTAAAGGAAGGGCGACCTCCATCAGCTGCCTTCAGAAAGCCAATGGCGGGAGCAAGAATACCACTGGCTCCACAACCCTCGGCATGTCCAGATCAGTGGCCGGGCTTCAGTTATATCTGAATAAACTGTATTTATAGGGGGAAAGTCAAGTCAGACAGGTGAAGGAAGTTAGCTTCTGGTGAGCCACACTGCAGGCAGGCCTACAGGAAAAGCAGAGGACTTTAGAAACACAAATATCACTTGAAGCAATCTAAATGGCTGTTCATAGTGAGCTTGCCCTACAGGGTGCTGTCATGATGACGGATTCCTTTAATCTCTTTAAGTGGCTTGGAGGGCATCACATGGGCATATAAGGCCAAGCAATTGCCATGGTAAGCAGTTCCTTAGTAACACTGCTGGCAAACAGATCAGTTCTTGCCACTGCAAGCAGTTATATGCTACTACAGATGTCCACAATAGTTTATACCTTGGACTCTCCCCTACCAGTGATGTCACACACACATGGTGGCTGAGGCCCATTTACGCTTTTAAATGCTACCTTGCCCCACTCCCAGCCACTCAGGCTGCAAGCACAATGGCAGTTTTTGCCACTTGAATGCATGTGTATGCTGTATTTGAGCACCTCTTGACAATGATGGGGGAGATTCTTTGTGGACTGATGTTAAATGCATTGTAAGTTCAGTCAGTGTACAGCACATGCTTATAGACTTACTATGACGCATCTGAATGCATTTGATAGGGTGAGTATTTTTAAGGCAGTTGCAGTGTTTCCAATATCCATTCCTAATAATAAGTAAAAGCCTCCACACCCAGGCATGTGTAACCTTGAACTCATCTATATTAGCATTGGCTCTCTAGGAAAAGCATAGGCATTGGTGCTCTCTTTTTACCTATGAGTCAAATAAATAATGACTGTAATGCAGAATATGGTGTTCACAGGTGTGGCCTCAAAATATTTATAATAATTTGTGAGCACACAAATTAAAAAGACACACTCACTGGGTTGTTCCATTGGTCTGGGTGCAGCCACTTCAGACACTGGTATGTTTGTTAATTCTGTTTAACCCTAAACAAACAGGCAAGCTCCACTCCTTGACCCAGGAACTTGATGATGTTCCATGTAATTCCAAATATTTAAGATAATTGGCACAGGTACAATCACAGGTCAACAGTCTATGAAAGTGGGGGGTGCTCCACACCCAATTATTAAATATAATTTAGAAATAGAACACCATATCATTATTAAAAACGTTTGAAGTCCATTTATTGTGTCCTTTGTGACCATGTATCACAAATTTCTGGTGCGCAGGCAAAAACTTCACAATTGTGAGTTGTAGTTCAACAATATTGCAGTAAAGGACTGTAAACTGTTGCACAATAATACCAACAATGTGTTGTCAACACTCCTCAGAGTTTCAAATCACTCCTCCTCTATGCATTTATATAGTTACAATTGTTATAACCCAGGCACAACTTCTTCAAGTTGTAGTTTAGCAATATGCAACGGAGGAGCCCTCCTCCATATCTAATTGTAGTGTGGAAATCCTGATGCATAGGTAATATCCTGTAAACACAAGTTGTGAGTTGTTATAGTTCAACAATATACGTAAAAAAGTCCAAGGGTGCCAGCACTCTTGAATTTGAAGGCTGAATTTTAATTGTATATATATATTGAGGTGCTTAGCTCAACCTAACACCTCACAGTGCGATTAAGGTCTTATTATTATCCACTGAAGCACATTAATCTCTCACATCATATTGTACACAAAGTGCCATTCCCTTATGCACATTGAGGGGCTAGAGAGGATTCCCCACTATGCGTCTAAATAGCAACCAGGTAACATATCCTCTGTGACCGGCTTCAGCACAATATTCAGTCAGTTGGCTGCACAATGAGATAACAGCCTCACACACCTCTCTCCCCAACTGTTACACTAATTCCTCCATGGGAATAAAACTGCACTTGTAACTTCATATATCAAACTGATGTAAGTTTGGTTTGGTGGTTTATAAAACCAACCAGTGACATTTAGGGGGTTTGGCAATTACATCAGAGACAGGGCAATGAGTTTGCAGCTGGGACCCCAGGTTGGTACAATCCCTGCCCCCTCAGAGCTTTTTTGAGGTTTCAGAGCTCAAGAGCCCAGGAAAAGAACTGCTGATTGGTTCAAACCACACAGGGGGCAACTGTTGGATCGAGTGAAATATAGTTTATTGTAACTTTATTTCTTTATTAAGAATTAGCTCTTGCTGACATATATGCATATAGTTATCCAAACTGTGGGCAGTGTACCCAAAAATATTAATAGTGCATTAGAATTTAACATGTAAACAACATAAATGTCTTTGTCTACCAAGTGATTAGTATACAAGGTTTCTGGCACTTTTGGCTCACAACTGGCACTTTGCAGCATCTTTCTCCCACATATTCTTGAGTACATAGAAAAATGATTATAATTACAGGGTATAGTGTTCTGGATTAGGGTTTGTTCTGTGATTTGGATCTCCATACCTTTAGTCTACTAAAAATCATTTAAACATTAAATAAATCCAAGTACAAGATACTGTTTTATTATTACACAGAAAAAGGAAATCATTTTTAAACATTAGAATAATATGCTTATTATTGCCTATATGGGAGATCGCCATCCCTTAATTCAGAGCTTTCTGGATAATGGATCCCATACTTGTATGAATATGTTTTTGCCACATATGTATGTGATTGCACAAACTACCTGACACA
Source organism: Xenopus tropicalis (assembly GCF_000004195.4). Classification (NCBI taxonomy): domain Eukaryota; kingdom Metazoa; phylum Chordata; class Amphibia; order Anura; family Pipidae; genus Xenopus; species Xenopus tropicalis. The sequence goes on along the minus strand of NC_030680.2, from coordinate 34,302,293 downwards.
GCATAAAATCAAGTGAGCACTATTCATATTTTGGAAAATACCAGAATGCACTGTCAGTGTTTTTATGTGTTGCTTAATGCCAATAATAATCTGGAAACCTTAACATTGGATGTTTTTACCGCATTTCTGCAAAATCGACCGAGAATTGGTAGTACATTGCCTCCCCATTTCTTTAATGTAAAGACAAAATGTCTTCCATGGCAGTGCTGTCCAACTTATTACATGCAGTGGGCGGAATATTTCTTATATAGCATGTTTGAGGGCCAGATCAATTTAAAAATGTAAAATGGTGCATTGGAGCTTTTGAGCAGACTGAGGGGAATAAAAGTTCTTTGTAGGGCCACAGCCTGCCCATGGGCCTCCAGTTGGACAGCCCTGTTATATGGAGTATATTAATTATTGTGATTACCCAAACTATATGACTTGTAGAGACTTCGGAATACAAACCGTACGAAACGTACAGAGTATGCCGCGTAGGCATATAGGAGCTGTATTGCAAACAGCTAAACTTTAATTGTCACTACTACTTTCTAATCTAACAGAGGGAGCGCAGAGAGAAATATATGTAAATATTGGTAAATGTACAGCTTAGCAGCTTCATTCTTAGTTCCTTGTCTATGAGTGTTTACATTGCCAGCGCTTTCCTTTTATTGAGGTCATTGTATCACAATTTGTTTTACTTCTCCGTTTCAGGTTTTCGGGTCATTACTTGGCCAGATAGTGTTTTTCCTGCTCTTCCTCCAGACAATAGCGATCAATGCCAATTTCGGTAAGGACTGGAAAGATAGAGTGAGGCTATAAAGTTAAAGAAGAATTTCTATGAAGCCAACGTAGGATCAGCCTGGAAGTTATATTCTGATATCCAATTAATTATACCATGGATTATAATGTCACACCGGTGGGAGTTACTCTGCCAGCAAATGGGTTATTATCATCCCAATGAACAGTAAATGACAACAACTGGGGGCAAATGACTGTAATGACTTGGCCATATTGTATTTATTGTTGCTGGATATTGCACTTCAGGACCGGAACTGAAAGTAATTCGAGAGTTTGTAATGAAAGGATTGTTTTACCAAATGAATGAAAGAGATTAGTTACATCTTGCAACATCCTACACAGACGTCCGCTATAATGTTTTGGGCCCAGGGCCAGTTTAAAAAAGAGCTATTTGCCCAGGGCCCCCCAGGATAGGGGGGGGTACTAGCACATTTTTCATCTGGGATCATTTTTGGCAGAAGCATCAAACAGAGGTGACAGACCCCTCATATTAATCAACTGGATGAGCTCTATATTATGGTTGTAGTATCACCTTTTTTGTCATGTTTCTGCTCCCAGGGCTCATCATGGTGCCACACCTGGGGATCATGTCTACTTCAGTAAGTGCACAGACCATTACTTCACTGCCTGCCTTACTGCATTGAACTTCACATGCTTGGAAAAAAAAAGGGAATTTTTGGGAGCAGCTGGGGCTGCATATGCACAGGCCCTGGGGAAGGGAAAACCAACTGCAATGAAAGTAAAAAGCTACGCAGCAAAGTTATCAAGTTCCAATCACATCCTTGATTGTAAAGTAAGACTGATGTTTTCCTTTCCCTTTCTTTAAAAAAAATAATTGAAAAATAAAAACACTAAAAAAATTGATATCAGTAACACCTTATGGATAGTTTCAGCCGAAGCCAACCTTGTCCCTGATGTGTTTAGGAGGGAGCATTGTTTCCTTGATCCCCATTAACTACAGATGGAGCACACCTTACTGAGGTCTCTCGCTCACATGGCTTTATCTTTATTTCAAAGCAAAACTAGAGACTGCACTCAAACCAAATTCATAACCATTTTCACTCCAACACATTATATGGTATATATACACATTTTGTACTTTCTGTGCTTCTCATACTTGTTCTTCACATCCCAGAAACTCTTATCATTCTATCTTACATTTTATTTTCCCCACTCCTCCCACATCTGCCTGTGTATTATCTGCCTTTCCTCAATTCATTTTCCTCATTTACTTTTATTTGCTCTCCTTTTATGTAAACTTCTACTTATGTACACTCATTCTTCTGCCAACTTTCTATGATCCCATTTTGTTCTTCTAACACTCTTTCCTGCCCTTTTTTATTATTTACTCTATCCCACCATGTTTCTTTTCCCTCCTTATGTTCTATTTTCACAAAAGTGAAATCCCTGCTCCCTTACTGAGCTGTTGGGGCTGTTACAAGATAGGGTTGTAACCACCTTTGCCTATAAATTGCCAGCTATGTCTGGGGCCGGAATTAAAAGAATTTACTGGTAATATAGTTGTCAGTAAATTTGTAATGATTAGGGATTTGTAAAAACCCGAATCCACTCCGATGGATACGGCTGAATATCGAACCGAATCCTAATTAGCATTTGCTAATTGGGATTGGTAAGGGCAGCGTGCAGCAAAAATTGTTTCCCCCTAACATTTAACCCTTCTGAATGCTAATTTATGCTTATTAGGATCCGGTTTGGCCAGGACCATGGATTCGGCCAAAACCGAACCATGCCAAATCCTGGCCGAATACCGAACCAAATCCTAGTCTCGTTGCATCCCTAGTAATCTTTAAATCCCACCTTCCCTAACCCTCTCCACTGTTTGAGAGGGTCCGTTAGGACAGTCCTACCCATTTCCCTGCCCCTGTGTGACATCACCTCCTACTCCCTCACCTGAAGGCCAGTATTACATAACAGAAAAAGGTGGTGACCCTGTTTCCTGATGCTGAGAGATGCTGATGGCGAGAAGGAAGCTGCAGTCAAAGTTGTCAAAACCATTATGGGGGTGGTCAGACCACATGGCTGGGTACTGGGTAAACATCGCTGACCACAGTGTCAAGCCAATCTGCTTCCCCACAGCTGTACCAGGACTTTACAGGAAGAAGTAGCAGCACCAATGTTTTAGCAGATGTCATATATGTCAACACTTGGCCTGTTCCAATCATAGTCCTTTTCCTCATTCTACCTGCAGTGGATATAAAAAAAGCTAGTTGATGATTGGTTGCTTGGGGATACATTTTCAGTGTTAGTAGATGAGATGCACTGCACTAATTATGGGCAGTGTGGAAGCACATTGTACATTATGAAATGTAATACAAACCCTATTGCTGGCAGATATTACAGAATAGAATGGTGTATATTTCTATTGTATTCTGTTGAAACAAAATCATTTCAGTTTAGATCAAACCTGTAAATTGTATTGTACATGCGTATCCAGGCACATGTTCTCGATTGTATTCTTCCTGAAGGAAATAACAGGAAACTGTATTTATTGTACATATGCTGCTGCAGATTTGCATTAAACGTCTGATTATTCAGTGTCTGTGTTATTTATTCCAAACACAAATCAATACCTTCTTCTAATACCCCTCATTGCCAGGTTTTCCTGCCATTTATACAAGTTGGGCACATCTCCCCCACCCAAACAGCATCATTTGTACTGCATTTATCCCCTCCATTAGCCAGCACTGTTACATTGCTTAAAACATATGGCAGCCTTCACCCAGTGGCCATTTTACCCCTGACACGATTAGAGCTAGAGCAGAGTTCCTGTGGGAACCAGAAATGCCGCTTCTTCATTGGTGGCTAGACTGGAGGGGGCGTGTTTACTAATCTGAGCTGAGAATATTCACTGCCTTAGCGTGGAACTGAGCACGATCAGTAGCCGACAGCCAAAGTCAATTCCCAAGGGAGGGGGGCAAGTCGAGGCGGAGAAGAATTCCAAGTGATTAAGGGGATGATTCAGCCTTACTATTAACCTTTAAACAACCAGAGGGGGGGGGGGGGTTATATGTCCTTTTAGTATGTTATAGAATGGCCTTTTCAGCTGGTCTCCATTTTTTTAATAGTTTTTGCATTATTTGCCTTCCTCTTCTGACTCCTTCAGCTTTCAAAAGGGGGTCACAGCAGCCAAAAAACTATTGCTCTGTGAAGCTACATTTTTATTTGTATTGTTACTGTGTATTACTTGGCTTTCTCTGTAGACCCTCCTTTCTTCATATTCATGTCTCTCTTTCAAACCACTGCCCGGCTGCTAGGCTAAATTGGACCCTAGCAACCAGATAGCAGCTAAAATTCTAAAACTTATGAACAAAAAGCTAATACTTCAAAAAACACAAATGAAAAAAAAATGAAGACCAGTTGCACATTTTCTCAAAATATCAATCTCTACATTTTACTAAACATTCATTTAAAGGAGAAGGAAAGGTTAAAACTAAGTAAGCTTTATCAGAAAGTGTAAATACAGCCATAAGCAGTAAGCACTCGTGTCTCCTTTTTGTAAACATATTCTTAAGGTATCTGACTTCCTCTCTCAGAAAAATCCTTCATTCCCAGGGCCAGAGTCTGCTTCCTCTCTCCCTTCTCCTGCTCCCCCTCCCATAAGAATTCCTAAAACTCACTCCCACTACCCTTGGGAATGTGTAATCTGAGCTACCAGCAGCTAGAGCTGCAGCAGGAAGCTACTTAAGCTGCCAGCTGCTGTTTTAAACAAACAGAGAAAGTTTCTAGGGCTCTTTACTCGGTTATGGTAATGCTTTCTGCAGAATAAATATAGTGTTCTAGGTGGCACTAATGTGGCATAATTTCTAGGCAGTAAAATGCCAAAATGACTTTCTTTCTCCTTTAAAGCTGAATTACCCCTTTTAATGCAATTGAAAACAATAATGGGCCATTTCCAACCCGAGGACTGTCCAGGAAATTAGGTGAATACCCTGAAAACTCCATCCTAAATCATTATTGTAATGGAGGTTCTGACCCATGAAATCTCTCTTCATAAATTTTGAATTAATGGTCTCCTATTCCAGGAGAGAAATATACACATATGCCTCGTTGGAATGTTAGTGCTGGTTCCATTGCCACTAAAACAAGAGGTGTCAGGAGTTAATGTCAGTATTTTACATTAAGATTTAGAGTTGTGAAACGACACCTGTATTTTCCCATCCCCTATCCGTAAGGTACAGCTGCACCTATTTTTCAGCTGAATAGTGCTTAGTACAACATACATGGGAAATTCCACATGTCACAGATTTATGGTATTACGCTTTTTCAGGTTATGGGCTAGAAATAGTGAATAGTTCTTGTTACAGACCTGTTTATCCGGTCACACTCCCAACACTATCTTGCCAGCCATTGCCTCACCCTCTTTTGACTTCGTATAATGGGATGCTGTAATACAACAGGAGTCCTGCTGCTTATACCATACCATGACTGCAAGTTGAGCCACAAATATATCTCTAGTCCTTAAAGGGGACCCGTCACCCTAACAAATAATTACAAATTGTTTTCTATTGTGTTTGTCAAGCAAAATAAACTTCAATTACACTATATAAAATTTTTTTTTAATTATTTTCTTCAGCACTGGAATTCACAATTGCAGAAAACAGGCAGGCTCCATTTTGTGGACATTGTTATTAAGGCAAGCTGTGCATTCTGCCAAAATCTTGTTTCTGTGCCAGTATGGGGGGGACCCATATCCATGCACTAGTTACACAATTAAATGGTGAGGAGGGAGGGGGAATGTGAGGAGTGCAGTGACATCTAAGACGTTCTGAATTGAAAGTGAAAGTAACTGTCTGCCCCACCCCTATGCTTAAGGCATAGAGGCGGGTCAGGCAATATATGATTGACAGCTGGGACTTTTAAATGCTTATATAATGGGTATAGATATGTTAATAAAAAAATGACTTTGGGTTACATGTTTAATTTGAAAAGGGCTTTTATTATACAGCTTTTTATGTCTGGGTGACAGGTCCGCTTTAAGATTTCTCCATGGAAATCAAATTCAGTTACAGTTGCTTTAAAAATGGTGAACCCCAACTTGTGCCCAGGTTCAGAGCCAGTTCATAAATGACAAAACTATGGCATAATACATTTAATATTAAAATTCTTTTAATAATGTAAAAAAGAAAGAGGTTGAGTATGAGCCTGGAATGCTGATGAGGACATGCGCTTGACTGCACACTTTTGAAAGCACTTTTGGCTACACAGGGACTAACACCCAGTCAAACAAAACAGGGATCGTCTGTCCATATATTACAATATATACAAGCTGGACAACTACGTCATCCCAGTCTGGCCAGCCCTACACTCACTGTTACCTGATTCAGTAAGAATTCTACTGCTTCAATATACATTTAACAAAGGGACTAAGTTTTACATGAAACTTGCTTTCAAGATTAAAACTTCCTTTATTATTGGCCCATTGGGATCACCTGACTGTAGCAATGAAGAGTGGGAGCTACAACATGGAGCTGGCCACTGCCTCTATAGCAAAAAAGGGGAAAGTTGTGCTCACTACTACATTTTAAACCAATAAGCTGGAGGCAGTGACCACAAAATATATATAGACAGAAACAAAAGGGCCTCTGCACTCACCCAATATCAGTACATGTAGGACATTAAGACATTCTGTGCATTAAGCTACCAAGAAATGCCCTCCCCTATAAGCAAAACAGGGATTGTTTGTCCATATATTACACTTTACTTCAAGCTGCCCAACTACATCATAGTCATCCCCAGTCTGGCCAGTCCTACTCTCAGTTTCATCTGATGCTACTGCTTCATTATACATTTTTCACAGGGACAAAAGGGCAAATTTATGAAAATTCAACCTCCAGCCTGTGTAAATATACACAAGAATATTCTTTGAAAGCTCAAATAGTAATGAGTAGGGAAAAAGTCACATGAAGAAACTCAGCAAGTAAAAGCTGCCAAGTTTCTGTCGTTAAGTTCTAACTTTATTTTTTTCAACAGTTTATTAAAACAAGATTTCCAGTCTCATTGTGAATGAATGTATGAGATGTTTGCTTGTGTGACACAATGTGCAAAAAAATTCAACCACATTAATTCTGCCACCACTGGGGTCACATGACTGCACATGGGCTGATGGGAGCTGAAACACAGAGCTGGCCATTGCTAAGTGCAAAGTGGCAGTTAACACAACCTGACAGAGGCGCTCCAGTAACAAAGATTTGTCGCAGGGTGACAATGTTATCAGTAGGCAAAGTGATGATGTTCATGGTGGATCAGGGGGTAAATCTGGACATAAAAGTAACAATTTTTCTTTCCTTAAGACCAATTTCAGTCCAATCTGACAAAACCATCAGATTATCATAAGGTAAATGTGCACCGAACATACATCTAATTGTGTTTTATCCGACATTGGTCAGAAAATCGATTACATTTGTCCATTGTCCAATTATTTGCAGGACCAAGCAGGCAGCTACCCATAGTTTTATCTAGCTTCAGTTGACAATATCAAATGAAATGGTTGTTTTCCTTGATGGACAAATCGTTCTTTTAAACGTTTGTTCCAAACCTGGTCATTTGATAACAAAAAGATCTTTTAAAAATCTACATGATGAGCAAAAATGGGAGCCGATTGGGGCGGAACAAAAGAGTTTTACAAATTTACTGGTAAGTTTATTAATAGACATTTGTCTTGTGCCAAATGTGTTAGAGTCAGTGAGTGTTTTTATCTAAAGTTTTTCCTTATGCAATGTGCATTAAAGTTAATAGGCATTTTTTGTCATGAAATGTGCATGTCAGTGGGTTTTTTTTCTTACATTTTTTTCTCTGTACAGAATAAAGCAGTTTTTTCCCTAACAAAACGTATGGCAAAATGCTGGCACAGATTCATAAAAACATTTTGGCATTAGTGAAAATACAAATTTTGCCAAAAATCCATGCAAAAACTGAGACATTTTTCCCAGTGTCCCTGTGGGCCATTGTGACCCTAAAAACAAGGTCAGAGAAAGTGACCAAAAAGTGAGATTTTTGAGAGACACTTGGTTGATTTTTTACACAAGAGATTTAGATCTTCCCTATCTTTTTGAGCTATTTTATCTGTAAGTAAAAATTGGTCTTTTGTAAGTTTATTGTAAGTGCAGTGTTCACGGCTGTACTTTGATAAGTAAACAACATACACCGTCGCATTTGCCTTTAGTTTGAGCCATTTTGGAATTCAATGAATGAAGAAACCAATATTAACATGTTTACACACTCCAGCGAACAAGCCAATATTGCCAGTATTTATACAAAGTATTTTTTCAGACAGATATCTCCTCTGCTGATCCCTATTCTCAGCTCACAGTAGATGCAGAATTAAGAAGCTCTTGGTCATATCCACCTATGGCCAAGTCACTCAAAATTCAGCTGTTCAGTCCATACCTTTAATTCAGCATGTACTCTGTAACTGTGACCAGAGGAAAAATCTACATTTACAATCTTATAACACACAGAAATAACACATCATCCTGTTTAGGGTTAATGTGGGTCCTTTATGTCCGCGTGTGACATGTTTTGTGTATTCTATTTTCCTTCTATTTGCACAATTACAGTAAACCTTTTGCAAGAAAGGATTAACTGACAAACCCTTCCGTAGTGCTTTATGAGTGAGGTTATCTTTTTTTGTAGTGTTGCTTATTTATGGGAGACCTTCTTCAGCACACACCTGCAGATATATTTTTTACAGCTTATTAATGGCTCTTGTGTTTTATATAATTATCAGGAACAAGATGTTTTTACACCCTTTGACTGTGCCCCATAGGCAACTTGCCTGGAAGAACTCTGACACTGCCGGGGATACTCACTCTCATGTGATCCCTTGTCTTTGTGTTCTAAATATTGTTCTAAAGAGTTGAGTTATCTTAACACTACATGCACATTCCTATAGGTATTGTGTTTATGCATTGTATACATATGGTATGATCATTATTCATTTATATGATGGCAGCAAGTTGCACAACACTTTAAATTATATTTGGTGGAATCTCTGATAACACATCCTGTTATTCCACATACCAGTGTCTTTGAACAGCCCGTTCCACTTTATCTTGAACATATTTAGCACTTTAGATCTGTGCCTCTGAAGACGCCCCAATACAGATGAAGGATGTAACTTCACTTTCTGCAAATGTTTTTATGTTTTCTGACAACTCCAAAGCATGGCTTTTCAATAGCAACCCAGAGCACACTGAGCATGTGCAGTGCCAGTGGCACTTAAGAGATGGACTAAAAAGAAAGAGAGCCTGCTAAAATGTAAAGGTCTATTAGAAATCAACTCGAATTTCTGTGACCTTTATAAAAGCACTTAGCATGCAGTCCAGTAGGTTTTATATGTTAATAAAACTTCTAATATCAATAAAAAATCTGCAATCAACAAAAAATAAATGGTGACAAAATGCACAAAATGACGCCACTAGACTTTTCACCCTGATTCCGGAAGTTGGTACAGGCAGTTGAGCTGGGAGCCGGCAAAGCAGCGCCTGAGTGAAGCATTTCTGGGTCGACTAGCCGGTTTTGTTTAGTTTAGTATCTGCTGCTATGCACATGTGCGTAAGGACTTACAGCAATTCACTATGTGATTCATAATCTTCCCAATCCTGAGCAATTTCTAGGGAGTTCTGTTTATTTCTGAACTGGCACCAGAAAGAATCCTGGTTAGTAGAAGTGCTACTGCTGCCCACCCGTAACAAAAGATACTCACAGCTCATCATGGTAAGTATGTCATTCTATAGATGCGCATCTGCAATTAGGGGGTGATTTATCAAATTCAAATATTTGCCGCAATTTGATTTTTTTTTGTGCAAACACTCAAGCAAAAAAACCTGAAAATAAAAATTAGAAAAATTGATAAATAAGCCTTTAAAAGGTTCATACTGAGACTAACTCCTGCCTTTCCACAGCCTTCCCCTGGTCTATACCCACTGCTAACTGTTTCTGAGGGGGGTAAGGGTATGGTTAGACCTTGGGGTGCAGAGTGTCTAGCCAGTTTACTTGTTTTGCACACAATGATAAAATAATTGTACCACTCCCAGCTAGCAGCACAGTTAAAAAGGAAAGCATCACAAATAGATATAACATTTTTAATAATTAGAAAATGTTAACGATACAGCACATGGTAGGGACAGGAATCCAGCCAAATCTTATTTATCATTTTAAATAGGGTGAATGTGCTAATACAAAGCCTAAAATCTTTAGGTACCACATTATTTCATAAAAAAGGCAAATAAACTGACCCTGATTAGGGTATCCTAGACCCTACAGTGTAACTGAACATTCTTGTTAGAAGACTAAGCCATATAACCTAACATTGCTGAGAAATATTCTCGAAGCCAGTGACCCTCGCAACCACGGTCCAAACGTCCAAGCAGTTGGAAACAAAAGATGGAGGGCTGTTTATCAAATTACCAAAAATAGAAATATCACAAAGAGTCTAATATATATATATATATATATATATATATATAATTAAAAAAAATGTCAGAATAAGCATGAAAAGTTGGTCTATGAGGCAAGTAGGAACTTATCAATGTGCATCATGACTTGCATTCCCCATTGTTACCTGTGATCCTTAACCCTCATCTCATGGGATACCAGTGAAAGACAGACACTTTAACTCATATCCACATGCCCTGTGTAGGACCCTTTGCAGGTCAGTTGGGCTCCTATAATGAGACATTCAGTTAACTGTATGAACTTTGATCCTGGAACTGATGTGGGGATTTTGTTCAGCTCATTAGCCCATTCTAAGAACATCTATACACTATATACACTATAACTTTATTGAATGGTATACAGTTAATTCTTAATTTCTTGTATTATTTAAGTTTGTATTTTTCACTTGCACAATGTCCTTGATAAAGGTCCCAGGAGGGACCGAAATATTGGAACGCACTGTGAATGAATAATTTTATTTACAGGCACAGTGTATGGTTCTAAGTTCACTTTATTTATGCAAACTGCCATATTTTGTACCTGCGGCCTTTTTTTTCTAGAAATTCACCATAATTGTGGCCAATGTAATTTTGTATGAAAAAGCAAGCTAATTACCTTGCCAGCAGGTGTGTCTTTGGGTGAGGCACATGTTGCCCTTTGATGCTGCTATATTTATGCTCTGGAAGGGTGGCATTTCATCCCATGAGGTGTTTGCCACTCAGCTAAATGATAATGACTAAAACCAAAAAATTGACGGAGCAAAAAGTTTTTATGCTTCAAATAATTATTATACTGTACCAATTATAATAATTATTGGTATTTAAGAAACATTTAGCAAATGTAGAGTAGGAATGGCACATTGGCACCTACTATCTGCTTAACCTGATCCGACTATTTGAAGTTGGAGAGTCTTTACCCTCAATAACAGCATTTTGTGCAAAATATGTGTTGGCTCAGTTGCTTTCACAATGCCTTGTATGCTACTGAGGTACTGTCTGGGAGAGTCTTATCTACAGTGTAGTTATGTGCAACTGGACTCATATGGGTAATCTGAAGTTGCTTTTAAAAGTGAAGTGAAAAGGAAGTGAGAGTATGCCTGATCACGTGAGTATCATAACATATACACAGACTCACTGAGTGAGGTCAGTATTACCAAGTGGTTGCTTTCTAGGCTTTAACTTTGATTAGTGATGAGCGAATCTACGTATATATTTTTGTTACACTGAAAAATTAGCAAAACTATGGAAAGATTTGTGAAACGGAGAAAAATTTGTGAAATGCCGGCGCCACATACAATTTTTTACGCATCCACACCTTTTTTTACCCTGCCGCACCCTTTTTTTGACGTGACCACGAATTTTTATTGCGAAATTGCGTGAAACAATTCACCAATAGCAAAATGGGGGAATTCACTGCGAATCCATGCCTGGCAAAAAATTCACTCATCACTTTGATGTGATTAAACTGATGGAAGTTACAACAGAAAAAGCTTCTTTGCAGATATAAAGATTTTATGGATTGCTTCTTGAAAACTATAAAATTGTGTCTTTGGGGGTACTAAGATAACTCTTGAGCCTGACTACAGTGAGTGCAAGATCTGAGAAGTTATTATTTCTGGCAGTTGGGTGGATATCTGCGACCATTGTGCTTTTCTGCATGGTGCGGAACTCCTGGGGAGTTGCCAGGAGATATTCCCACTGTGAAAAATAGAACATTAGTTAGAAATTGAGCTTTGATCTTGCTATTGCCTGTCTGGTAAGTAAGCATAGACCTTCTTGGGAGTTACCAGAATATATAGCCACTATAAAAATAGAAGATTAATTATAAAATAAGCTTGGAGCTTGCTGTCCAACCATCTATTCACAGAACTGTATGGCTTGCCTGACTCAGCATGGTATTGTTAAGGTAAGCAACATGGGTACTGTTAATACTCTTAATCTAACCAATTTCTTAACCAGATCTTAAACAAATATAACAAGTCATTGATTGTCAATTTGATCAGCATATCATTTTTTCACTGGAATGAACATTCTATGCCGTGTATAAAATTAATTGTGCCTACATTCTGCATTTTGTTTGGTGTTCAGACATCATCTTGCCATATGTTCTGTCTGTATTGTTGTTATGTATTCACTCATGTGTTGACTTCTGGTTTCCATGACTTTTATTTTGGGTTATTATTATTATTATTATTTATATAGTGCCATCAATTTACGCAGCGCTTTACAGAGTAGAGGGGTACAAAAGAACATTAACATGTACATATAAACAATTCACAAAAATGGTTTGCAATTACATTGGATGAGGACTGGAGACACTAGGGGGAGGGCCCTGCTCGCAAGAGCTTACATTCTAAAGAGTTCACCCCTCTGATAGCTTGTCTGTTTTCTCTGTTTACCTGGTTTGATCTCAGCCTAACTAATACTTCTTTAACCCATTTGACCCTATCTGCTTGCTGTCTGAAGGTCGGAGGCCCACTCCAAGATCGCACCAAACTGTCCTTGGCTCTCACATCCCTCCTTTACAAGCGACCTCTCTGGCTCTACGCTTTACAGCTTTACATTTAACAAATTTCAAAAGGTCTGTGAACAAAGCAAATCAGTTTTGGGTCTTGTGATTGTGAAAGAATAAGGAAGTGAGAAATTGTGTAATTCTGTTGTATTACAAGTGCAATTCTATCAGTGTGAACGTAACAGAAAATATTTTAATTAGTAGACTCATTTGAGTAATTAAGATTGGAATCATGAGATATAGGTGCAACTGTGCACGTAAGAAAGTAAGTGATTCAAGATTGTTTCTCTGTAGTGTGTATGTGTGGAATGAGGGGAATTAGTGTAAGAGTCTCTGTTTGAGCAACTGTGTTTGATTGTAAAAGTACATTTGTGGGACCCCTAACATACCAAGCCTAGAGGGATGGCTTAGCTCAATACATACCTTGTTCCCTATGTAAAAACTGCTCTCAGATAATGATTCTTCAAGCTTTTGTACCTACAACTTGGATACTGTATATTGTTATAAACTGTACCCATAATACTGTAAACCCTGACTTTCCCCCCTTTCTTCCCTCCCTTTTTTTTCTTTTCTTGTTGTTTTACTTAACATAAATAAAACTTGTTTTGTGAATATAAGTGTAAAAGGTTCTTGTGATTGTTACTGTAAAAGTGAAGGGGTAAGTCTCACTGAGTGAGAATGTGTGTGCAAGTGGTGATTGTGCTTGTACAAGACATTCCATAAGATTTTGAGGTTGTGTGTACATGATCAGAATTATTATGGTTGGCCTGACCCATTTGTAATCTGTTTATAAACTATTTAAACCCAGACAATGTCTGTATCGCCCAGAACAAGTCTGGTAAGTCATTAACTGGCATCATTTCAGTGATGTATAATTATTTTACTGGACTGAACATTGTAGGCCATGTATAAAATTATCTCTTCAGTTGTACAGGTTACCAGAGGTAACAGAAATTCAGCTCTTCCAGTGTAGAAAGTGCAAATACAGCCCCTCAACCTTCTCCAATGCAAAAGAGATAGCTTGGGGGGTAGGAGCCATTAGGCAAGGGGAGAACACTGGCACTATACCAAGGGTGGGCAATAGCTGTAACAAGTGTATGTATGAGAGCAGGCAGAAATGTAAAATTTAAGTGGACTTATTAAAGTACTAACAGCAGAGGTAGCCTTGTGCATTTTGTTTGTCATAACAATTAGGGGCCTTTGTACAAACATATATTGTTCATTTTCCCAAATTGTACTTATTAGCTCTAAAAATAATAAATAAGTCAACATTGGTTTTTTTTCATTTGTTAGTTTTTTCATGGTAGATAAAGTCACAAAAATTACACAAATTTGAATTTTGATAAATAGGCCTCACCAACAGGGGCAAAAAGTTAGAAAAGTCCTTAAGAAAGGGGGACCGAAATATTGAAATAGATATTGGAATAGACACTATATGCTATTGTGAAAATAAAGGACACACATTACACCTTCATCTGAAATGAAAAACAAACACTGCACTCCATCCCCTCACATCTATTTACACTCTTGTGTAAGCTTTAAATGGTATCAGTACTAACTAACAGGCTGGTGGCTGACTGAATCAACTGCTTTTTCAATTCAACAAAAAAAGGGATAAGTATTTTTTATTAACTTTATTCAGAATCACTGTGTTTTCTAACTGTTGGGTTTAAATTTTTTCAAAAGTATTTGCTCTTTTTGGTGCCAATTTACAAAGTTTGGTTAACTATAAGGCTTACAGCAGGTTTGCCAGAGTTACATTCCTTTGTAATTACCCTCAGTTTGAGGGGGTGGGGTTTGATTAGTTCACCTTAACAGACTGTATAAATAGAACCACTGGCACTCCAGTGGAGCTTGCTCTGGTGGTAGGTGCTCTATAAGTGATTGCTCTTTAAGTGGGGGTTCTGTAAGTGGAGTTATAATCACAGGAGTTACAAACTAAAGGAGTTAAAACAAGGTAAAAAAAAAAAAAAAAATTTTTGTGTTTATTTAATAGCCTTTTTTCACCAATTTTTGTTTAACTGTTTCTGTAACTGGGAGAATGAGTGGCAGCAACATTGAAGGTATGACACAGTGCACAGCCTGCCGCATGTATGCAGTTGTGGAACAACAGTTCCAAAGTGCATACCTCTGTTGTGGATGTGAGCGAGTTGCCACTTTAGAGGCTCGCGTTAGAGCTCTAGAGGAACAAGTTGCAACACTGCGTTCTATTGACAATCTTGAAAGAAGTCTCTTGTTAACTGAACAAGAACTAGCGGGGTCAGATCGTATGGGGGGAGGGGAGCAAGGAAAGGATGATAGGGCAGTAAGCTGGGTGACAGTTAGAAAATCTAGTGTGGGGAAAAGAAAAAGGGAGGCTGCTCCAGGGTTTGCGCATCCCAACAGATTTGCCAGATTGTGTGAAGAAGATGGGAGTGTGAACTCTGGACTGGCGGTTCTAGATGAGGCTGATCTCTCTAACAGCCGGGAGACCAGTTTCTCTAGTAGTGGTGGGGAGGAGAGCAGAGCTAGGCCTAAACAGATGGTGGTTATAGGGGATTCGATCATTAGGAAAGTGGACAGGGTAATCTGTCGAGCGGATCGCTTCAACCGGACAGTTTGCTGTCTTCCTGGTGCCAGGGTTCGGCATGTGGTTGATCGGGTCGACACATTATTGGGAGGGGCTGGGCATGACCCGGCTGTCTTGGTACATATCGGTACTAACGACAAAATGAACGGTAGGTGGGGGACCTTAAAGAGTGAGTTCAGGGATCTAGGCTCTAAAATTAAGCAAAGGTCCTCCAATGTCATTTTTTCGGAAATTTTGCCGGTGCCGCCTGCTAGTTTAGGGAGACAGCGGGAGCTTAGGGAGCTAAATGCGTGGCTAAAGTCTTGGTGTAGGAAGGAAGGGTTTGGGTTCCTAGAGCACTGGGCTGACTTTTCTTTGGGGTACAATCTATACAGCCCTGACGGATTGCACCTCAATGGAAGGGGGTCTGCTGTGCTAGGGGAGAGAATGGTTAAGAGGTTGGAGGAGTGTTTAAACTAGACAAGGGGGGGGTTGGTAAGCTAGATTCTTATGGGAGAGCTAGTGTAGATGGGGCAGTGGGACCAGTAAAGGGTTGTGGGGGAGGAGTGAGGGGGGCATATAGTTTATCAGATAAGGAGCTTCCATTGTTACAAGGGAAACAGACTAATTTTCACCTTAGCTCTAACTGTCCTTTAGCTAATGTAAGCTGTAGAGGAAGAAGTAGTAATCTCCGCTGCATGCTGGCTAATGCGTGTAGCTTGTCGGGAAAAATAGGGGAGCTACAGGCTATTGCATGTATTGAAAATTATGACTTAATTGGTATCACTGAGACCTGGTGGGATGAAAAATGCGACTGGGCTGTGAATTTAAATGGGTATACGCTTTTTAGGAGGGACAGAGGGATTAAAAAGGGTGGAGGGGTTTGTCTTTATGTAAAGTCAGATTTAAAGCCATGTAATAAAGACATTACCAATGAAAACGTTGAATCTCTTTGGGTAGAAATTTCAGTAGGGCTGAAGGTCACAAAGAAAATGATCATTGGTGTATGCTATAAACCACCCCGTATAGATGAGGGGGATGAGTCCCAGCTACTTTTGCAAATGGAGGAGGCTTCAAAATTGGGTCAAGTTGTTATTATGGGGGACTTTAATTATCCGGACATTGACTGGAGTAATGGGGTGGCTAAGTCAGAAAAAGCTAGTAGGTTTGTAAATATGCTAAATGACAACTTTTTATTTCAGGTGGTTCAAGAACCTACTCGGAATGAGTCTATTTTGGACCTGGTAATATCTAATAATACTGAACTTATCTCTAACATTTGTGTGGGTGAGCATTTGGGGAACAGTGATCACAACATGGTCTCCTTTGAGATAATGCTACAGAGACAGCTCTATAAGGGAGTAACTAAAACGCTCAATTTTAGACGTGCAGACTTTGCCAGTATAAGGGCATCTCTGCAATGTGTCAACTGGGAAAGGCTTTTCATGGGGTTAGACACAGAAGGAAAATGGAACATCTTTAAAACATTGCTTTGCAGGTATACACAACAGTATATTCCCCTTGTAAGCAAGGAGAGGCATCGCAAAGCAAAACCCTTATGGCTGAATAAAAGAGTTAGGGTCGAGGTTGGTAATAAAAAACGTGCTTTTAAAGCATTCAAGTTAGCTGGGACAGCGGAAACTTTCATCAGGTACAAGGAAGCAAATAAAGCATGCAAAAAAGCTATCAGGCAAGCTAAAATAGAGATGGAAAGGGATATTGCAGCTAGGAGTAAAAAGAATCCTAAATTATTTTTTAATTATGTGAATAGTAAAAAAATGAAGCAAGAAGGGGTGGGAACTTTATTATCACGGGGAGGTACGTTGGTTGATGAGAACGGGGAAAAAGCTGAAATTTTGAACTCTTATTTTTCATCTGTCTATACATCTGAGGAGCCAGATAATGAAGGCTTCCCTTTTAATATGCCCAGTTCTAGTAATTTAACTACTGGCGCATGGGTCACTCAGGAGGAAATTCAAAAGAGACTTGAACATGTAAAGGTAAACAAAGGTCCAGGACCGGATGGGATTCATCCCAGGGTATTAAATGAGCTGAGCGCTGTGATTGCCAAGCCTCTTCACATAATTTTTCAGGAAACATTCGTTGAGGTCTGGCATGGTGCCGAGAGACTGGCGGATTGCTAATGTGGTGCCGTTATTTAAAAAGGGATCTCGTTCTCAGCCTGAAAACTATAGGCCTGTTAGTCTGACATCAGTAGTAGGAAAGCTTCTGGAAGGGGTAATAAGGGATAGGATAGTTGAATACATTGCAGTTCACAATACTATTAGTTTGTGCCAGCATGGTTTTATGCGTAACAGATCTTGCCAGACTAATTTAGTTGCCTTTTATGAGGAGGTGAGCAGGAACCTTGATGCTGGAATGGCAGTTGATGTCATCTACTTAGATTTTGCTAAAGCGTTTGATACAGTACCTCACAGAAGGTTAATGATCAAATTGAAGAATATTGGCCTAGAACATAATATTTGTAATTGGATAGAAAACTGGCTGAAGGATAGAGTACAAAGAGTGGTGGTAAATGGAACATTTTCTAATTGGGCCAGTGTGGTTAGTGGAGTACCGCAGGGGTCAGTCCTTGGTCCTTTGCTTTTTAACTTGTTTATTAATGACCTGGAGGTGGGCATAGACAGTACTGTTTCTATTTTTGCTGATGACACTAAATTGTGCAAAACTATAAGTTCCATGCAGGATGCTGCCGCTTTGCAGAGCGATTTGACAAAATTGGAAAACTGGGCAGCAAACTGGAAAATGAGGTTCAATATTGACAAGTGCAAAGTTATGCACTTTGGTACGAATAATATAAACGCGAACTATCTACTGAATGGTAGTGTGTTGGGGGCATCCTTAATGGAGAAGGATCTAGGGGTTTTTGTAGATCACAAGTTGTCTAATTCCAGGCAGTGTCATTCTGTGGCTATTACAGCAAATAAAGTGCTGTCTTGTATAAAAAAGGGCATTGACTCAAGGGATGAGGACATATTTTTGCCGCTTTATAGGTCCCTGGTAAGGCCTCACCTTGAGTATGCAGTGCAGTTTTGGGCTCCAGTCCTTAAGAAGGATATTAATGAGCTGGAGAGAGTGCAGAGACGTGCAACTAAACTGGTAAAGGGGATGGAAGATTTAAGCTATGAGGTTAGACTGTCGAGGTTGGGGTTGTTTTCTCTGGAAAAGAGGCGCTTGCGAGGGGACATGATTACTCTGTACAAGTACATTAGAGGGGATTATAGGCAGTTGGGGGATGTTCTTTTTTCCCATAAAAACAATCAACGCACCAGAGGTCACCCCTATAGATTAGAGGAACAGAGCTTCCATTTGAAGCAGCGTAGGTGGTTTTTCACGGTGAGGGCAGTGAGGCTGTGGAATGCCCTTCCTAGTGATGTGGTAATGGCAGACTCTGTTAATGCATTTAAGAGGGGCCTGGATGAGTTTTTGAACAAGCGGGATATCCAAGGCTATTGTGATACTAATATCTACAGTTAGTGTTACTGGTTGTATATATATATAGTTTGTGTATGTGAGTGTATAGATTGGTTAGTATAGGTTGTGTGCTGGGTTTACTCGGATGGGTTGAACTTGATGGACAATGGTCTTTTTTCAACCCTATGTAACTATGTAACTATGTAACTATAAGTACTGTGATTAACTGCCCCCCCCCCTGCATGGTTCTCACATCAGCTTGAGGCTGTAAACCCCCTGTATTGTTTAAATATGTAATCCCCTGTGTTGTTCACACTTTTTAATCTCATTGTTCACCCCCTGCAGTGTTCACACCTCAGGCTCAGACTGTAATCACCCACATTGTTCCCCTGTTCACACCTCAGACTGTAGGGGCAGTAGAAACCCACAAATAATCCCTGCACACTACAAAAAGAACATATACTGTGGTGGTACTGCAATTAAAATGTTTTCTAATATATAGTTATTGTGCAGACTGTAGGAGCAGTGCCAGCATTGTGTCACTGTATGCTGCCTGTGTGTGCCATACACACAGGCAGCAAAGGGCAGGCAGAGTATGGCACACACAGGCAGCATAGGGCAGGCAGAGTATGGCACACACAGGCAGGGTAGGGCAGGCAGAGTATGGCACACAGGCAGCTAAGGGCAGGCAGAGTATGGCACACACAGGCAGGGTAGGGCAGGCAGAGTATGGCACACACAGGCAGGGTAGGGCAGGCAGAGTATGGCACACACAGGCAGCTAAGGGCAGGCAGAGTATGGCACACACAGGCAGGGTAGGGCAGGCAGAGTATGGCACACACAGGCAGGGTAGGGCAGGCAGAGTATGGCACACACAGGCAGGGTAGGGCAGGCAGAGTATGGCACACACAGGCAGCTAAGGGCAGGCAGAGTATGGCACACACAGGCAGGGTAGGGCAGGCAGAGTATGGCACACACAGGCAGGGTAGGGCAGGCAGAGTATGGCACACACAGGCAGGGTAGGGCAGGCAGAGTATGGCACACACAGGCAGCTAAGGGCAGGCAGAGTATGGCACACACAGGCAGGGTAGGGCAGGCAGAGTATGGCACACACAGGCAGGGTAGGGCAGGCAGAGTATGGCACACACAGGCAGGGTAGGGCAGGCAGAGTATGGCACACACAGGCAGCTAAGGGCAGGCAGAGTATGGCACACACAGGCAGGGTAGGGCAGGCAGAGTATGGCACACACAGGCAGGGTAGGGCAGGCAGAGTATGGCACACACAGGCAGGGTAGGGCAGGCAGAGTATGGCACACACAGGCAGCATAGGGCAGGCAGAGTATGGTACACATAGGCAGGGTAGGGCAGGCAGAATATGGCACACACAGGCAGGGTAGGGCAGGCAGAGTATGGCACACACAGGCAGGGTAGGGCTGGCAGAGTATGGCACACACAGGCAGGGTAGGGCAGGCAGAGTATGGTACACACAGGCCAAGTATGGCACAAACCAGCCAAGAATGGCACACACAGTCAAAGTCTGGCACACACAGGCAGCATAGGGAAGGCAGAGTATGGCACACACAGTCAAAGTATGGCACACACAGGCAGGGTAGGGCAGGCAGAGTATGGCGCACACAGGCAGCATAGGGCAGGCAGAGTATGGTACACACAGGCAGGGTAGGGCAGGCAGAGTATGGCACACACAGGCAGGGTAGGGCAGGCAGAGTATGGCACACACAGGCAGGGTAGGGCAGGCAGAGTATGGCACACACAGGCCAAGTATGGCACAAACCAGCCAAGAATGGCACACACAGTCAAAGTATGGCACACACAGGCAGCATAGGGAAGGCAGAGTATAGCACACACAGTCAAAGTATGGCACACACAGGCAGGGTAGGGCAGGCAGAGTATGGCACACACAGGCAGGGTAGGGAAGGCAGAGTATGGCAGGTTTTTGCTGTACTACAACCATTTATATGGGTATGGCCATGTGATAACACGGGTGTGGTTTCAAGTGGGTGCGGTTTCAAAAAGGGGAGTGGTCAAAACTGGCTTCCATTATCGGCCCTCCACCACGTACGTCGGAAAAATTCCGGCCTTCGGTACCACAGAAGTTGGACAGCACTGCTCTAGAGGAGTGTTTGGTGCCAAAACAAGTTGCTAGGCAACCAAAGGATGACTCCCACATGTAAACAAATAAAGTGACTATAACATATTAAATCACCTGAATGAGCCCAGGTTAAAATAAGGTAATGCCGAATCAGAATAGTTCAGGGGAAAAAAATCAGTGCAACAGCAAAGTAAAAACAAAAGAATGAGAAAAAAGAAAAACAGCAGACTGAAAAAGGCAGAAGGGAACTATTTACTGACTTACTTTTGCTGAAACCCACTTGCAGGAGAACCAAAATTAGGGGCATTACAAACCACTGAGGGAGAGGACACCGTAACCGGAATCAGAAAAAGGAGAAAAGGAAATCAAGAAGACAAGTACCCGAAACATCTTGAATGTGAGGTGTCAGTCTGATGGGTCTGTCAAGATGATTGAGGTAATTATGAAAGGATGTGAGAGAGTCTTTCCAAATCAAAAGCAGGTCATCGATATAATGAGAACATAATAGCAAGTCAGACCTTGCTTTTGTTATCAAATATTCCTGTTCATACATGGCCAGAAACAGGTTGGCATATGAAGGTGCAAACCCACTTCCCATAGCCACCCGGACAGTCCTACTCCTCAGGGCAAATCTGCATGCATGGATTCCCAATTCATGGGGGATCACAGTATATAGACTGCTAACATCCATGGTGGCCAAAAGACATTCTCACACTGGGCTTGAGAAAAAAGGCAATATAGGTGGCAACAGGCTGAAAAAGGGAGCCAACTGCAGAGATAATTTGTTTTCTGGTGGGGGGGGGGGGGGGGGGCAGACAACGACTTGTGAACCTTAAGGATTGTATATATAATTGTGATGCGAGGGAAGTCTGTAGTAAGATAAAGGAAGGTATTCTGATCAATCCGTCCTGCTTGCAGGGCAAGCGCTAATTTGCTATCCAGTTCCCTTTTAAAAGTCTGTTTAGGATCTCTAGGTAAACTACGATATGTATTGCCATCTGCCAATTGCGGGAGGGATTCCTCCTTGTTGTAGGAGTAGTCCAACAGGACTATTGAACCCCCCTTGTCAGCAGGTCTGATGACCAAATCTTTTTCATCAACTAGTGTTTTGATGGCTTATCTCTCTTCCACTGTAAGAGTATGCTTAACTGCAGCCACCATTTCTTTGGAAAGTATCTTACTAAATGTACGAACAGAGGCTGGTGTGTTTAGGGGATCAAAATTACTTTGGGGTTAAAACCTGGGTACACTACTGGTATTGGAATCTCTAAAGTGCTCTTTGAGCTTTAGTTTACGTTGGAATATCTGAATATCCACAAGTATATTGAGAGGATCAGGGGCCCAGTGTGGAGGACCCTGTGTAAAGGAAAGTCCCTTAGCCAACAAAGACTGCTCACCAGGGGAGAGGACATGTTTACTAAGATTAAAATTAAATTTATATATGTATATAGTTAAACAATATGTGCTAGAAGAGCAGTAAGTCTTTCAGGTTCACCCAAGGGAGTGGCTATAGGAGAGTTAGATGAGAAATTCCAGCCACAGATAAGCACTGGTTCATGTGAGCTGGTTCCTTAGACACAGAGGCTGCTAGATTATTTGGGATGGCATTTATGCCAACTACATGATATCGACTTTCACATTAAGTAAATACTAGCCCAAGGCTAAAGGCAGTCTTTTTTTCAAGATCAAGAAATATATTTGGGATATCACTAACTACAAGATCCAGTGGCACCTCGATTCTAAAGTGGCATTGTCATCAGGTGAGTGAAATCATTTTAATACAATCCTTTTGGGTTATAATAGGAAAAGCATGGCAATAATGAAAATGACAGGAACAGTTAATGAGTAAGGGGCAATACAAGAGAAGCTTGGGATCAAATAAGAATTCTAACTTGCTACAGTAAATAAAACAGTTTGTATTTACTTATAACACAGGCCCCCTTAAAGGGCAGCAGGAGGGTGAATTTACATTGGAGGAAGTTACAAATAGGTGGCTTTGCATGGGAGAGCTTCTAACTATATACTTTTATAGAGCAGTTGGTCTCTTTTTTTGGAATTTAAATAAGCCTTCATTATTTATGCCTATGACCCCAAACTGGCATTTTTGCTCCCCAAAGTGTTGCTTTATTTGCAAACTAACAGCCTATCTAGGCATTCATTTCCCTGTTTCTGTGACACCAGAGGTACCAGCACTTGGAACAAACATCTCCCATCTGCCTAGTCGGGCATTCTGTGCACCTTGTAGCAAGCCTTGGGTATTCATATTGCAAGGAAAAATGTGGTACTTCATTCATATTACTATATGACAATCAACAGTATTTATATCTAGAATGAGTGCATCTGTGTTTTTTAATACATAAATTCTTATTATATCTCTGGGCCGCTCCTGTACTCCCAAACCTGGAAGTGCAGCACAACGTAGAAAAAACTAAAAATAATTCATCCGGCTGATACTTAGAAACTATGAATTTTTACAAGCACATATAAATATACTCATTTATTAAAAAATCAGAAATGCTTTCCAGTTCATTAATAAATATATATATCACAGTCTCTTATGGCACTTCTTTCAATTAGTTCAAGCAAAGAGAAGGTTCCAGGAATAAAAAAATCTTATATTAGATTCAGTACAGTCCCAAGTTCATATTCTGCATTACTATTAATTTAGAGCAGAGCTGTATGGGTATAGTATGGAGCGCCCCCCTCCACCCTCCCTATGTTAAGCAATACACGAGACCCCCAGGTTAAACCGCTCTTAGCAGACTAAGGTTGAACTGAGACATCCATGCTGCTAAAGAGACACAAGGCATCTATACTGCTGGAGAGACACGAGACATTCATACTGCTGGAGAGACACAAGACATTCATACTGCTAGAGAGACATGAGACATCCATACTGCTAGAGAGACATGAGACATAAGTACTAATATTGTTATATATTTGGCTTTGTACCTATAAACCATTGTACCTACAACCGATTTCTTCATCAAAAGGCAAAAAAAGAACATTCTCATTTATTATTTCAATATATACAAGCACAATAATTGTCTTATCTTAGGTCTTATCTTACTTGTTAGGTTGTCCCCCCACGGGGACAATAGTCTCTCTGAAATGCCTTCCCAATGGCAGCTATGTAAACTGGCGGTGTGAAGACATACCCATCGCTAAATCACCCATAGTTCCTCGCAAAGGAAATTTTTTGCAACTTAGCGATGCCTATGCCTTGTCACGGGTGGTTCACATTATCGCCAGTGGGAAGGCATTTCTGGAGATTATTGGGCAGAGATTTTTCGTGGGCAACCAATCTCTCTGTGGGGCATTAGCCTTAAAATGGGAAGCCTTTCTGGGAGGTGCTTCATTCTGAAACTGAATGCAAGATGGTGTAACCCTTTCTTGGCACACTCACTTATTTCTGGGCTGTATATAGGCTTAGAACAGAAGATTTGGGTTCCCTTTGCAGATAAAAGGTACTGGGACTAGGATTTTAGCGCAGTGCCTCCACCTAGTGGACATTGAGGAACACACCTCAAGGGGATTTCCACTAGGAATAATCACACACAGTTGCAGAAATATCAAACTTTATATAACTGTTGAAATAGAAGGTAAAACACCTTTAGGGAAAACTGAATTTCCTGCCCTGAGGAACTTGTGCAGTCTATCCACTCCTGGCACAGTCTCTGTAGGTGCCCAGTCCCAACCTGGATCCGGATAGACCACAACCCTAAAATCAGTTCAGTCTCTTTCCAAAGAGTTCTTAAGTCCCCCCAGATAGCGCTACCTGCCCCAGGTGGCTGCTCCCATGTAGCAGGCAAACGAGCAATACCTGTCCTCACCAGGGGACACACACAGAGATTCCACAGAGGACTTTGTAATCCTTGGCAGCCCTGCAGACTCTTCTCTTTACAGTCTCAACTCACAACACGTGGTACTGGCTGCTCACTCTGTATCTCTCTTCCAACAACTGTCAAAACAACAGGGGCTCCCTTTATCAACTGCTGAGCGCGCCCCTGGATTTTTGGCTCCAAACTTAAGCACACCTCCTCCCAGAAGTGCACTGGGACATCCAGCCAATCGGGTCCCTCCCCAGTCTGTAGCTACGCTGGATGATGTCACAGACTGAGAAACAGGGGACACAGTTCTCTGATCCCCTACATTGGTATTGGTAGCTTTGTCATTCTAGTTAAGGTTTAACTTATTGCTTTTGCAATGAGGCAAATATTTTCAACTCACTGCAACAGTTACATGCCAAATGATTCACGCCGCAGAGAGAAACACAAGTAATGTAACCCGAATAAACGGACTGCAAAACTTTCTCCTATTGGCAATGTATTTCTGTATAATAACAAAGGCAACGCTTCTTACATGGAAAGTTGATTTCAAAGGTCACCCTTTTGTGTGTGCATATAAGTGCATGAAATTGTCCCTTATGCACAACAGCAACGGGCACGGGCTGAAGTGGTTTTATTTTTCATAGCAAAGCATTCTTTCTTGCTTTTTCCGGTCTAAAAAAGGGTTCTAAAAAAACAATTAAATATTACATAAACCCAATAGCATTGGTTGTTAGGGATTAACTATACCTTAGTTGGGATCAAGTACAAGACACTGTTTTATTATTACAGAGAGAAAGGAAATCATTTAAAAAAACTGAATTATTTGATTATAATGGAGTCTGTGGGGGGTGGCCTTCCTGTAATTTGAGCTTTCTGGATAATGGGTTTCCAGATAACTGATCCCAAACCTGTAGTTCCAAAAGGTAGCTAGGAAAGAAAGTGATGATTCCATATCTCACCATTTGGCTTCAGGCAGAGTTCCCTTTGCTTATAAGTCCAGTGTAGTTTCTAGCCCAGACAAGACAAATAGAAAACCTCTAAGGATATTCATATTCAGATTTTATTTAAAGGACAAGTAAAGTGTTACAGGACAGTGCAGGGTATCACTGGGACTTTAGCAGTTATTTTAAATTGGGGGGGGGGGGTCTAACAAATTTGCACCCACAGTGAATAACATTTCACTCTTTTAAAGGGGTTGTTCACCACTTAGTTAACTGATGTAGAGAGTAAAATACGGAGAATTTGCAATTGGTCTTCGTTTTCTAATATTTGTACATTGTTAGTTATTTAAAGTGATACTCACAGCCAATGAAAAAATTTTTTTACACCTGCTGTTGTGTTTTAATTTGTATCAGCGTTAAATTCCTTATACACTAAATCTGCAAGTTTTTTCACTTCATAATTATGGTAGCGCGAATTACAGACCCACGGAGCAGCCATGTTTGTTCCCCTCTTCCGGGTTTTAATTGAAATGTCTCCCAAGTGAATAAATATGCCCAATCACAAACCCGCAACGCCCCTTCTGCTTTCAGCCGGTGTGTGACAAGCTCAGCTCCGTTGTCTGTGTGTAATGGGGAGGGGGGAGAGTCTGTAGCCTCACAGAGCAATAGTTATTTGGCTGCTGGGGTCAGTGACCCCCATTTGAAAGCTGCAAAGAGTTAGAAAAACAAGGCAAATAAATGAAAAACTATAGAAAATAACTAATGAAGACCAATGGAAAAGTTGATAGGAATTGGACATTCTATAACATACTAAAAGTTAACTTAAAGATGAACCACCATTTCAAATTAAGTTGCCTGGTAATTATTGGCATTGGTCGATCAGCTGTCTCTTCAGGTCACAATTGAGTGTTGATGGTAACTAGCTAACTAGTTGGTGGTGGATAGTTACTAGCTGCTCTCACGCCACACGTTTTCATTAGTGGGGTGGATATGTTCATGAGTACCATGTTTGCTGGTGGTTGTTACTTTTTTCCTTCTTGTAGGGTGACTATCTCTCCTTGGCTTGCCAACAATACATTCAGGACTAATTTGTGGAGGTCAGTTAACTTGAGCCTTTTGCGGATGCAATATGTATCGCTATAGGAAACACCTGGAGGAGCAAACACCTGAATTCATGATCTCATGGTTTGCATATAGACTGTACAGTGTATCACATTATAGTATAATTGTCTGACAAACACTAACTAATCTCCCTCCTGTTGTATAGTGTAGATATATATAAATGTAGTATATTATTACAAATATACTGGAGATTCCAATATTTACCACAGCCAGATAAATGGCGACAACCACGTTTCTTTTCCAGAGATGAAGCAATTTTATTCAGATTCTCCAGCCCAGAGACAGCAAATAATACAGAGGTCTTTCAAACGTGCCCACAGGATCTATTCTATAGGGCAGTGATCCCCAACCAGTGGCTCATGAGCAACATGTTGCTCCCCAACCCTTTGGATGTTGCTCCCAGTGGCCTCAAAGCAGGTGCTTAATTTTGAATTCCTGGCTTGGAAACAAGTTTTGGTTGCAAAAAACCCAATGTAGAGCCAAACAGAGTCTTCTGTAGGCTGCCAGTCCACATAGGGGCTACCAAATAGCAAATTATGGTTTTTATTGGCACCTCCAGGAACCTTTTCCATGCTTGTGTTGCTCCCCGACTCTTTTTCCATTTGAATGTGGCTCAGGGGTATTAAAAGGTTGGGAATTCCTGCTATAGGGAATAGCCTTCAGAAGACTTCTCCCTGACTTTCCATATAAACTTTGCATGTGTGTATCTGTATGAGTGTGTATGTAGGTGGATAGGTGGCCATACACGCAAGGTCACCAAGTGAGCGGATCTTCTCCTGTTATCCTACCTACGGGGTGGGCGATATCGGGTGAATTTAGGCTAATTCGAATTATAACGACTGTAATAGACGCAGTCGGTTCGGGGACCGCATCAACGAGCCGATGCGGTCCCCGATCCGACTGAATTTTTTAACCTGCCCGATTGATATCTGCGCAATTTCAGGCCCGATATCATAGTAACATAGTAAGTTGGGTTGAAAAAAGACATACGTCCATCACGTTCAACCATAATGCCTATATATAACCTGCCTAACTTCAAGTTGATCCAGAGGAAGGCAAAAAACCCCATCTGAAGCCTCTCTAATTTGCTGCAGAGGGGAAAAAATTCCTTCCTGACTCCAAGATGGCAATCGGACCAGTCCCTGGATCAACTTGTACTAAGAGCTATCTCCCATAACCCTGTATTCCCTCACTTGCTAAGAAGCCATCCAGCCCCTTCTTAAAGTTATATAATGTATCAGCCAGTACGACTGATTCGGGGAGGGAATTCCACAACTTCACAGCTCTCACAGTAAAAAATCCTTTCCGAATATTTAAATGGAACCTCCCTTCTTCTAAACGGAGTGGGTGCCCTCGTGTCCGTTGGAAGGACCTACTGGTAAATAAAACATTAGAGAGGTTATTATATGATCCCTTTATATATTTATACATAGTTATCATGTCACCTCTTAAGCGTCTCTTCTCCAGTGTAAACAGACCCAACTTGGCCAGTCTTTCTTCATAACTGAGACTTTCCATACCCTTTACCAGCTTAGTTGCCCTTCTCTGGACCCTCTCTAACTCAATAATGTCCCGTTTGAGCACTGGAGACCAAAACTGAACAGCATATTCTAGATGGGGCCTTACCAGCGCTCTGTAAAGGAGAAGAATAACACCCTCCTCCCGTGAATCTATACCTCTTTTAATACAGCTCAAAACCTTGTTTGCCCTTGCAGCTGCTGCCTGGCATTGCTTGCTACAGCCAAGTTTATTATCTACAAGGACTCCAAGGTGCTTCTCCATTATGGATTTGCCTAGTGCAGTCCCATTAAGGGTATAAGTGGCTTGCATATTTTTACATCCCAGGTGCATGACCTTACATTTATCCACATTAAATCTCATCTGCCACTTAGCTGCCCAGATTGCCAGTTGGTCAAGATCCTGCTGCAGGGATGTCACATCCTGGATAGAATTGACTGGTCTGCAGAGTTTTGTGTCATCTGCAAACACTGATACATTACTCATAATACCCTCCCCTAAGTCATTTATGAACAAGTTAAACAAAAGTGGACCCAGTACAGAACCCTGAGGGACCCCACTGAGGACCTTATTCCAAGTAGAGAATGTACCATTAACAACCACCCTCTGTACCCGATCCTGTAGCCAGTTTTCAATCCATGCGCAAACAACTTCACTAAGACCAATAGACCTTAGCTTAGAAAGCAGTCGTTTGTGGGGAACGGTATCAGTGCTTTGGCAAAATCTAAATAGATTATATCTACTGCATCCCCACTGTCCAGCTTCTTACTTACCTCATCATAAAAAGCAATTAAATTGGTCTGACATGACCTGTCCTTCATAAAGCCATGCTGATTACTGCACATAATGGCATTCTCCACTACATAATTTTGTATGTGATCCCTTAACAAGCCTTCAAATAACTTGCCCACCACGGATGTCAAACTTACAGGCCTATAATTGCCAGGCTGAGATCTTACTCCCTTTTTAAATATGGGAATGACATTCGCCTTCTTCCAATCCCTAGGTACCATACCTGATGAAAGAGAGTCTGAGAATATCAGAAACAAGGGCCACTGTAATTCTGCCCCTAGCTCTCTCAGTACCCGAGGGTGTATTCCATCTGGCCCAGGTGCCTTGTTTACATTTATCGTGTGTAACCCTTTAAGCACTATATCCTGTGCCAACCACTGTGTAGTTGTAGCTGAGGCAACAGTGCAGCTATTGGGTGGGACTTGGCCCTCTGGCTCCTCTACTGTATACAGAAAAGAACTGGTTAAGCACATCTGCCTTTTCTGTATCCGCTGTAATCATATTGTTACTATAACTCAATGGGGCCACACCCTCAACCTGCATCTTTTTACTATTAATATACTTAAAAAACTTTTTGGGGTTAGTCTTGGCCTCGGCCGCGATGCGCTCCTCATTTTCTATCTTTGCCTTCCGGATTGCTGTTTTATAACACTTGTTATAGTGTTTATAATCATTAAACGCAGCTACTGTCCCCTCTGACTTATATTTCTTAAAAGCTTTCCTTTTTCTCCCTATTAACTTCAACAGTAATGATTTAATATCATTTTAAATGACAACCATTTCTGCTCTGTGTTTTTATCAGAAAACATAATGCCCCAATCTATGCCCTGAAGCGCTGCCCTTAAGGAGCTAAAATTTGCCTTCCTAAAATTCATTGTCTTTGTTGCCCCCGTGTAAATTTGTTTCCAGCACCAAACATCAAATGAAATAACATTATGGTCACTATTGCCCAGGGGTTCAACCACTTGCACATTTGCTATACGTTCTGGGTCATTAGAGATCACTAGATCTAGTATAGCATGGTTCCTGGTTGGCTCCTCAACAACTTGTGACATAAAGTTGTCATGCAGCAAGTTTATAAACTTGTTTCCATTTACTGTCCTGGCAGTACTATTGCCCCAGTCAATATCAGGGTAATTAAAATCCCCCATTATTATCACTTGCCCCAAACTAGCAGCCTTTCCTATTTGCAACAGGAGCTGGGCCTCCTCCTCCTCACTTACATTAGGGGGTCTATAGCATACCCCTACAATTAGTTTGGTAGATTCTTAACTATCTGTGAGAAGCTCAACCCATAAGGATTCAGCTCCCTCTGTTACCCCATCACTTCCTCCTTAATATTTGCTTTTAGTTCCTGCTTAATGAACAGACACACTCCTCCTCCTTTTCTATTGCCCCTGTCCCTCCGAAACAATGTATACCCCCAATATTAACAGCCCAGTCATGAGACTCATTCAACCAAGTTTCAGCAATGCCAATCACATCATATTTCCGCTCCAACGCCAGTACCTCCAGCTCTCCCATTTTACCAGTCAGACTCCTTGCATTGGTAAATATACATTTAATACTGGTACCAGCATGAGAATGACGTGTAAACAACTTAAGGGCCTCCCTGCCATTATCAGTATCCCGAAGCAAGTCTCCTCCCCCATTTTCCCTTACTATGCCCACTACCTCATCAATCCTGTCTACCACAGAATTTCCCGCTGCACCCTCCCCCCCCACTCCTAGTTTAAAATCTCCTCCAGCCCTCTAGCCATCTTCTCCCCCAAAGCAGCTGCCCCATCATCATTGAGGTGCAGCCCATCCCTGGCAAAGAGCTTGTAGCCGATTGAGAAATCAGCCCAGTTCTGGAGAAACCCAAAGCCCTCCTCCCTGCACCAATCTCTCAGCCACGCATTAATCTCCCTAAGCTCCCGCTGCCTTCTTAACGTTGCTCGTGGCACAGGTAATATCTCTGAGAAAATTACCTTGGAAGTCCTCGCCCTCAACTTCTCGCCTAGTTTTTTTAAAATCGTTTTTGAGGACTTCCCCCCCTCCTCTAACTTTGTCATTGGTACCTATGTGTACCAAGACCGCCGGGTCTTCCCCAGCCCCTCCCAACAATTTGTCCACTCGTTCCACCACATGCCGAACCCTAGCACCAGGCAAGCAACACACAGTTTGGCATGTAGGGTCTTTGCGATAAATTACCCTATCCACCTTTCTAATAATTGAATCCCCTACAGCTATAGCCGGCTTTCCTTTCCTAGCACTATTCCCCCCACCTGTATTAGAGGTGCCGCCTCCCAGGGTGCTCTGAGAGTCAGCCCGCTCCATACATGCCAGCTCAGAGCTGCCTTCCCCAGCATCTTCAACTTAAGCGGCAAATCTATTGGTTTGTACAAGCAGTGAACCAGCCCCCCTACCCTTGTGTCCCCTACTTCCCCTCTTTACTGTCACAAATTTGTCTCCCTCATTAACCTCCACTGTCCCTTCTCCACCCCCCACTACACCGGCCCCTGCCAGTGGTTGCTCAGTGAGCCTCCTGTTCTCCCCCATGTTTGCAGCTGCCCTCAGTGCTGCCAGTTCCCCCCTTAGATTCTGCACCTCAGATTCCAGTTGAGCAGGCCAGCGGGCCGATAAGCTGCTGAATCGGTCCAAGGGACTAATAACGGCAGCTACAATCGGCCCGTGCATGGCCACCTTAAGAGCTTCACAAGTTATACTGTTAGAATCATACTGACCAAAGTAAGGATTTGTTCTGATTGGCTGACAAGATAATCAGGTATCATAATCTTGTTGTGTTAGTCAGTCAGGTAATTTCCATAAGGATGCTGTTTCACCATAAACAGCTGAATAACCAGTTTACTTTAAAATGCTAAAGACCCTCCAGATGGCTTCCACCGATTACCATATCAGTTAAGCTGGCCATACACGCACTGATAATATTGTAAGAAACCTTGTTTCGTACGATATTCAGTGCATGTATGGCGTCTCAAAGAGGCAACTGATATCGCAAAAGGCTGTGGATATCAGTCAACTCATCGAAAGATCGGAATTGCTACATGTATGGCCACCTTTAGGGATTATAAATACCAAGGTAACCACCACAAAGGCACTTCAAAGCATTCCCAACTTAAGCAACTTCACAGTTTTTCAGCATCCAAAATGTGCTGAAAATTTAATCCTCGGCTTATACTCGAGTCCCTTCAACTAACACCCTCTGCTACCTGATTCCCTGTGTGCTCTTCTGTGCTCTGCTCCTTCCTGGTTCCTTGCCCCGCCCCCCGGCGTGACATCACGCGCTCCCTGCTTCAGCTCCGGTGTCTGTGTCTAATGGTGAGGGGGAGGGAGAGCCTTTACAAGCAGGCAGGAATGGAACTGTTTGAAGCAGGCAGGCAATGGAACATCAAGCCTGCATGCTATTGAGGTGAGGAGGGAGGGAGAAGGAGGGAGCTCCTTGAAGTAAACCTCAAGCTGTATCCTCTCAGTTTATGAAGTGCTCCTTTTGATAGCTGGAGGTGCAAGGCAGGCATTAATGAGTGATTACTTCTCCAGGTGACCCTGCTAGAGAAGGCAGTAGGGGGGAGCCTGGCATCTCACATACTGATTCCCTGCACGTATTTGTTTAGTAAGACTGATAGATCCTAATTTTATTGGAATTTATTTTATATTATTGAAACTTACAAGCTGCTGCATTTCCCACCCTAGGCTTATACTCGAGTTAATAGTTTTTTCCAGTTTTCTTAGGTAAAATTAGGTACCTCTGCTTATATTCGGATCGGCTTATACTCTAGTATATACGGTATATAGATATCTTGTGCACTATGTACAGTCATACAATTAAATAATATTAATATCATACACTTGCAGGTATGTACGCTGTAAAATATGAATTATTATAAAAAATGATAATCCATAATGATAGATTGATGAAGGGAGGGTACTCTCTGGGAACCCTCAAAATCCACAAATAAACATGAGTATTAATACAGGAAGAGTCTTTTAATCCTTTAGGTATAAATGGAATATAAGAAACAAAGTACAATTCTTAATTGGCACATAAATTGAGTTATTCTAAGGTGCCTGGCCTATTATCTTACATGACCCGATGTTGGAGGGTACTGAGGTCTTGATGTTCCTTCTGGGAGTGTCTTCTCTCCCACCCTCTCCTCTCTCTAATACAAGTAAGGCTTGCTTTATACAGGTTTAACATAGATCATATTCCACTTAAACCCACCCATTTGCCAGTAATAGATATTATATTGTCAGGGATCGCCTACTATGGACATGGCTATGTCTCAGCACAACCTTGTATGTAAGAGGTGTTACTGCACCATAGACTCACTACTTGTCATGTAGTAAAGTCTAACAATAGCCTATAAGGATGCTGATTCCCCTTGTCTATTTCTGTTACAGAAGGCAAATTCCTAGGCAAATGTACTGAGCTCGGAAGACCCAATCCTGTGATTTATATAAAAAACATAAACAATATCTCTAACACAGAATTTTACATATAAAACCTAATACTAACTGGACATACATATAAATATTCATATATAAATGTATGAAAGGATGATTTCCACCTCTACCTTGCAAGGATACCAAAATCATCAGCCTTCCCCAAATGCCACCTGTCACTCCTCATTCATTCAGGGTTATATTTAACTTGTCCTTAGCTGTTAGTAGCTAGGGGTTATATGGTTAAGCATGGTTAATGGTTATATAAAGTTAATTAGCACTTTATAAATTCTAACATACGCATAGTCATCACAAATTTTACTACACCTCCAAGCTCAATAGGACAGGGATTTCCAAAGTGTGTCCCTGCAGATGCTAGAAGGCCCAGGAACAACCCTATTTTACTAATCTCTAGACACACCTGTAGGCACATACTCTAAGGGGCACATTTACTAACCCACGAACGGGCCGAATGCGTCCGATTGCGTTTTTTTCGTAATGATCGGTAATTTTGTGATTTTTTTTCCTATTTTTTGCGATTTTTTCGGCGTCTTTACGATTTTTGCGTAAAAACGCGAGTTTTTCGTAGCCATTACGAAAGTTGCGCGAAGTCGCGATTTTTTCGTAGCGTTAAAATTTGCACGAAACGTCGTGCCTTTTAAGTTTTAACGCTACGAAAAAGGCGCGACTTTGCGCGCAAGTGTTAACGCTACGAAAAAATCGCGACTTTGCGCAACTTTCGTAATGGCTACAAAAAACTCGCGTTTTTACGCAAAAATCATAAAGACACCAAAAAAATCGCAAAAAATACGAAAAAGTCGCAAAATGTTCGTTTCCAATCGGAATTTTTCCAATTCGGATTCGAAATCGTGTCTTAGTAAATCAGCCCCTAAGGCTGATGTCCCATGGAGTGTGTATTGTGGGCAACTAACACACTCCATGGGAGCTTAAAGGTAGCCATCAGAGGTGTAACTATAGAGGAAGCAGAACCAGCTGTTTTGGGGTTGGCCATAAGGGCCAGGGGGGCTGAACCACAGGGACCGGAAATCATAAAAAGACACTATAGGTAGATTAAAGCTGCCACCTTTCCCCCTGCTGAAAGATGGGCAGGAGAGCATGGGTGATGTCATAAGGTTGGACAGTGACTCCATGGGGTCAGACCTATGACATCAAATTATTAAAACAGGGCAGGCAGTTTTGGCCTGGAAAAACCTTCCAAAAGCCTGGGTTTCTGTGTGAAAAGGCAGATAAATACCATTCAATTGTTACAGTTAAATTAATTTTTCAGGTTTATGAATAAAAACTTTGTGTGCTAATCTGTTATTATCTCTGTCCCCTTTTAGTGCCAGCAACTTGAAGATTGGCAAAGTGATTGCTCAACAGAAGATAATACTGTGCAATCCCAACTGCTTTCCTTGCATTAAATAATGAAGCTCACTATGCTGTAGGCAGTGAAATTTTTTTTTCTTCCATGGAGCTGAAAATACAGACATTGTCCTTTAGACATTGTGTATTTTTCTTTACCTTTCAGGTAGTAGTAGCATTGTTCTTCTTCTCTGCTACATTCCAAGGCAAAGTTAAACCTGATGATATTTTTGTGACTGATGTTCCTTCTAAGCCAGAGGAGCCAGTGAAAATTATTCTGCTGTGGACTTGGCCCTTTGGTACTGCATTTCCCCTGAATCAGTGCCCGAGTCAGTTCGATGGAACTGGTTGTTTCTTTACAGCCAATCGCAGCTTGTATTCAGAAGCAGCAGCTGTTGTTCTACACAGCAGAGATGTATGTTCATCTAAGAACCAGTTACCGCAGATGCAAAGACCCCCAAATCAATATTGGATTTGGTTTACCTTGGAGTCCCCAAGCCACAATTACAACACAAGCTTTGTGGAGAAACTCATAAATCTGACCATGACTTACCGTGCTGACTCTGACATCTTTACCCCTTATGGCTGGTTAGAAAGGCATGATGGGACAGA
Organism: Xenopus tropicalis; assembly: GCF_000004195.4. Classification (NCBI taxonomy): domain Eukaryota; kingdom Metazoa; phylum Chordata; class Amphibia; order Anura; family Pipidae; genus Xenopus; species Xenopus tropicalis. The sequence goes on along the minus strand of NC_030680.2, from coordinate 34,266,830 downwards.
AAATGTTTCCATCCCCGAGAAGACAAAACTAGTAGCCTGGGTAGTCAGTAACTGGAACCCAAATTCTAGAAGAGTAAAATATTATGGGGAGTTAAAGAATCACCTAGCTGTTGATGTCTTTGGCAACCAGCGTTTACAGCTTCCTAGAGATAAACATATTGAAACTCTTTCCAAATACAAATTTTATCTAGCTTTTGAAAATTCAATTCATGAAGACTACATTACTGAGAAGCTCTGGCGTAATGCACTTGCATCGTGGGCTGTGCCTGTTGTGTTGGGGCCCACCCGTGCTAACTATGAGCGGTTTTTACCCCCTGACGCATTCATACATGTAGATGACTTTCCAACTGCCAAGGGACTTGCTGATTATCTACACGCACTTGACAAAGATGATAATAGATACAAACAATATTTTTACTGGAGGAGAAGTCTAAAACTAGGGGCGCCTGCCAGATTGAACAGCCATTACTGCAAAGTATGCAAAGCTATAAAAGAAGCGCCGTCTTATAGGACTGTTCCAAGCATTACGAACTGGTTCAAATAAAATGATATATATGAATCAATTGGGTGACCATTGGTCGAAGGAAAGATCGTTCGTGCCCTCCATTGAAGTTCAGGGCTGAATCGTCAGATATAGAGGTAAAAACAATAGGAATTCTACCTCAACCTGATGATTCAGCCCTAAAGACAGATTTTTTCACGCTTCAATGGTGCTCGACCAAAATATTATTTTCTGCCCGATCGACAAGACAACCGATACCCGAACTTTTGCAATATCAGTCGCCTCCTTGAACCGCCATACATGTGCTGAATAACATACAAAAGGAGGTTTTGTACAATAATATTGGCGCGTGTATGGCAAGCTTTAGTCAGCATTGTGTTGCTAAGGGGCAGGAGGGATGTAAGAATCCATCACCACACCCCAGTCGCAGCCTAGCATGCATGTTATTCACACCTGGGAGAAGGCTCCATATTTTGCAAAATCCAGCATGTAGAGCAGAATATTGTGCCTGTGTGCCCCTTAGCTCTCTAGAACTTGTGCCCCTTAGCTCTCTAGAACTTGTGCCCCTTAGCTCTCTAGAACTTGTGCCCCTTAGCTCTCTAGAACTTGTGCCCCTTAGCTCTCTAGAACTTGTGCCCCTTAGCCCTCTAGAACTTGTGCCCCTTAGCTCTCTAGAACTTGTGCCCCTTAGCTCTCTAGAACTTGTGCCCCTTAGCTCTCTAGAACATGTGCCCCAGGGTAATGTAAATTACCCTTTTTGGCTGTTTACAGGTGCTTGATAACAAGTAGATCCACTTATTAAGCCCTATATCACTTCTGAAATATGTAGCCTAGCACAGAGGCTTAAGATACATTTTTTTCTTTATTACAATCCATTGAAAACTACTTATACCCCATATGTTAAGCCAAACGCATTTCATGCTTACCCGGCACTTAATCATAGGTTTCAAGAGAAAAAATTAATTGTGTGTATATATATATATATATATATATATATATTACTATTACTGTAGTAGCTGTACTATTACAGTTAATAAAACTCTGTATCTTAAAACTTTTGTTTGTAACTGATGATCAAAACTCCTATGAGACCTCCAGATGTTCACAGATTACACAGCACCGGCTACCACATTTGTAGCAGCCTTTCATATCAAAGAAATGTTTATGTTCAACAATCTTTCCTGTTAATAAACTTGGCGATAACATATCCCTTAGTGCAGGGATCCCCAACCTCAGGGCCGGAACTAGGGGTAGGCAGAAGAGGCAGCTGCCTAGGGTGCAATGATTAAGGGGCGCCAGGCAGGAGCCTCTCCTGCCTACCCCTAGTGCTTCTTTGTCATTGCCTCCGCCGCTTGTCATTAGCGGCGGAGGCAATGACCGATCTAATCGCCCCGCCCCCCCCTGCACCGCGGAGTTGGCCGACCGGTTTGCCTAGGGCGCCCGATCGGCTTGGCCCACCCCTACCCAACTTTTTTTTACCGGTGAGCCACATTTCAATGTAAAGTTGGAGAGCAACACAAGCATGAAAAATGTTCCTGGGGTTACAAATAGGGGCTCTGATTCGCTATTGGGTAGTCAACATGCATACACGAGGCTCTGTTTGGCAGTGCTCCTGGTTTCTATGCAACCAAAACTTGTCCAAAAGCCAGGAATTTCAAAAATAAGCATCTGCCTGGGAGCAGCATCCAAGGGGTTGGTGAGCAACATGTTGCCCCTGAGCCATTGGTTGGGGATCACTCTCTTAGCAATGTTCCCAATTCCATGTCTCAAGGTCTCAAAGTAGTCCCGATCAGCATATAACATTGGTATAAACCTTTTAACCACTTATACTATCCTCTTATATTGTGTACTGTATCTTGTAATAATAATTACATCTACCTAAGGCATACCTTCCAACTGTTGCAATTTTCATGGGATTTTTATCCTGATTTTAACAGCTCAGTCCACAGTCCTGGATTACTTTACACAGTCCTGGACTTACTGAAAAGTCCCTCATTTCTCTTTGAGCTCCTGAACTGAATGCTGAAAAAAGATACAATGTTTCTCAAACTTAATTAAATAAGTAGCTTTGGGCAGAGAGCCCAGAAAACTTTACAAGCTACAACTGCACTTAGGTACAAATGTAACTAATAAGCTTAACAGATCTCTTGGGGGAACTGAGACTCACAGCTTAAAGGGCAATTTCACCTTTTTTAGCAAAACTGTAATAACACATAAAACAAGACCCCTAAATGCCCAGAAATGTGTTCAAACTTCAAAAACCTGCCACATTTTGTAAAATGGGAGTTGCTATTTAGGGGTGTGGTTAAAACATTTATTTTTTTCCCTCTTTCCGCTTTTCAAATGTTGGGAGGTATGTCTATGGTGCATAAAGAGAGAGCTAGTGTTTCAGGCATTGGCTCACTCAACAAACATCACTGAGCAGGACTATATATTTAATGGTATTTTCTTTTTGGCCACTAGAGGACATTCTTGCACTGGTGCATGTTGTTAGTTTACTAGTGTTATAAATTTATAAATTTAAGGATCTCCCTATGGACTAACTTCAGTATTTTTGCCATATTACTTCTTGTCAGTAATGGTAGTACAGGTATGGGATCCCTTATCTGGAAACCCGTTATCCAGAAAGCTCTGAATTACGAAAAGCCCATCTCCCATAGACTCCATTTTAATCAAATAATTCAGAATTTTAAAACAGATTCCCTTTTCTCTGTAATAATAAAACAGTACCTGTACTTGATCCCAACTAAGATATAATTACCCCTTATTGGGGGCAGAACAGTCCTATTGGGTTTATTTCATGGTTAAATGATTCCCTTTTCTCTGTAATAATAAAACAGTACCTTGTATTTGATCTTAACTAAGATATAATTAATTGTTATTGGATGCAAAACAATCCTATTGGCTTTAATTAATGTTTTATTAGTATTCTTAAGGTATGGAGATCCAAATTACGGAAAGACCCCTTATATGGAATACCCTTGGTCCCAAGTATTCTGGATAATGGGTCCTATACCTGTATACACAGGCAAGGAGTAAGGTATGCAGTAAGGCTGGATAAGGGCAATGGCACCTAGGAGATTTTGTGACTTGCTGTAAATCTATAATTCTAAAAGAATTTTAGTGCAACCCCATGCAATGTTTTGTTTTTTTCTTATGAAACCGCTTTTAATGGGTCATGTTGGTAGGTATGAAATAAAACCTCAAGAAGTATTTGAAGTTTAGCCCTTTAGCTGACAAGCACGTATGGCATACATGCTTTCAGAAAAATGGGTTATCTGCCAAGCATGTGCACATCCCATCGCGTCTGCTACTAGTCCTGCGCTCCCCCCCCCCCCCCCCCGCGCCACTGCCCACTCACTTCCTGCTGAGGACTGCTGCACGGAGGGCCCTACAAGCGATCCCTGCTTCAGAACAGGTGTGTCAATTATTTGCATTTACACACACTATTACACACACTTACACACATTGACACAACTTTTACATGTAGACACATGTATACACAAACACTTTTTTTAGTTTTACCACTTTGTCTTTAGTTTTTTCCCTAAAAACTTTATTTTGACAGCGTGACAATTGGATCAGATATTCTGACCACTAATTACTCTATTGTGTGACTTATTTTGTTGTTTCACTGATTTGCACAATTTTTGTGGTTTTATTGCATTTTTTATTCCTGTATTAGTGTTCCTGGTCTGTTTATATCTTTGCTTTGCCATGTGTAACTTTGGTGGAGAAAAATAACTTTAGAAAAATATATGGTTTTCTGGGGGTCTCTGTATAGTTAGGGGGGGTTACTGCACATAATACGCTGACAGGGGGCTCTGTGTGCAAAAGCTGAGCTGGCAGGCGAGAAATCCTTGCGCTATTTTCATTTTGGGGTCAGTACATACCGCAGACTTTGGTATATCTATGCATATTGGGCATCAAACTGTTCAGTAGGCCTCTGGTGTTCCTATTTGGGGTGAGCTGCCTTTGTACACAAGAAATTGTGTGAGATAAATGCGGCAAATTGCAACATTTTTAGGTGATTTTCTGAAATGTCATAATAACTTTAGGAAATCTCTGCAGATTGGTACTTTGGTGTAGAAAGGACTCTTTACCCATGTTGGATTTTCCAGAATGTGTACTTTCCAAAAATATATAGTTTTCTGGGGGTCTCTGTATTGTTAGGGGGGTCTTACAGCAAATAGTACACCGTCATTGAGTTTTTTTTGCAGAAGCTGAGTTTGCGTGCCTCTGTACACCACATACTTTGATAAATCTTTGCATATTGGGCATCATATTTAGGGTGATGTGTCATTGTATGTAAGAAATGTTGTATGATAAATGTGGCAAATTACAACAATTTTAGGCGTTATTCAAAAAAGTCATAAAACCCATTTTTTTAGGAAAGCTTTGCATATTGGTACTTTGGCGTAGGAAGTCTTCTTTACCCATGTTGGATTTGTCTGAACATGTACTTTCAAAAATATGTGGTTTTCAGGGGTTACCCAACATTTCTGCAGCTTCTACCCCTCATAAAACTGCCATGTGTTTATGAATTAGGTAAAGATAAGCCATGAAATTAGTGCGCATAAGGTATATTTGGGGGTCTCTAAGTGCCATGTGCTTTGATAAACCTGTTTACAGTGGGCATCAAACTGTTCAGTAGACCTCTGGGGTTCATATTTAGGGTGTTTTATGTTGGTACCTAATGACCTGTAGAAGATAAGATGCTGCATAGTGGAAGTTTTGAGGGGATTTTTGGAAATGTCATAAAAATCATCAAACTTGCAGCTTGGTATTTTGGAGTAGAAAGACATGGGTACCCATTTTAGATTCGGGGGAATGTGTACTTTCCAAAAATATATGACTTTCTGGGGTGAATGTACATTTTACTAGCATTATCCCACATATAATGATGTAAATGTGTTGATTTTGCAGAAGCTGAAATGACAGAAATGACAGTACATATGGGGGTATGTTCACATTGGGGCCCCTACATGCCACATACTTAGGTAAACCTATACATATTGGGCATCAAACTGTTCAGTGGGCCCCTGGAGTTCATATTTAGGGTGTTTTATTTGGTTACTTTATGGCCTTGAGGAGATAAGATACTATAGACTGGAAGCTTTGAAGCGATTTTTCATAAAATTAACAAATTTTGATAAAACCCAATAACTTTAGGAAAGCATTGCGACTTGATAGTTTGGAGTAGACAGACAGTTGTGCCTATTCTGGATTCCCCAGAATCTGTTCTTTCCAAAAATGTATAATTTTCTGGGATAAACCTTCTGTTAGTAGAATTTTTGGCCTTGAAATCTAAAGTATGCAGCTTTCTGGAGCAGTGCTTTGGAAATTTGGTAGTGTACTGCTGGGAGTTTTTACCTATACAAGTGACTTCTACATAAACTCGCAAGCTTTTAGATGCCAAAGTTTTACAAAAATAGTTTTTTTGGATATCAAGAAATATCAAACATTCCCTTAATATCTGCTAACTCTCTCTTTTTTCACCTTTTGGATTAGTGATAAGAGAATTGTTTTGTGAAATTTCTGCAAAAATTTGCACCGGAAAAAATTTGTCACGTAAAAATAGGCGCGGTCATGGCAAATTGGGTGTGGTCACATAAAAAACAAAACCACATAAAAAGACCCGCACCAAACGTGTTTTGCGGATTTTTGCTGTTTGCAATTTTTTTGGCGAAGCTAAACGGGACAGATTCACTCATCACTATTTAGTATTTAGTTTTATTATATATTTATTTGCTATTTAATGATTTTTCCCTATCTGCCGTATGTCACTCTAGGTTGAGTGTGACATTGTTCTCATTACACATTCACAAGCCAACAGTCAGCGCCGCTTTCCCACAGGCCTCAGTTAGGGCAGGGCCTTGCCAGAGAGAGGTTCCCTTGATGTGGTTGGCACATACAGTATGTACAGTTGTGTAATGACTGCTTTACCCAGATCTGTAAGGAGCATGTTCTTATAACTCCATACAATGCACTTATTGTAATAGCTAACCAGAAATCTCTGATGCTGTTAAATATTTTCTTTAATTGAATTTTCAGCTCTCATGTGGGCAAACCCAAATGAAATGACAAATGTTTGTTTTCTGATTTTGGCTTTGAATGCAAAAAGCTAACTGATAATTGGAAATAATATTCCCTTCTGTAGCATGGAAATATTTTTTGTACAAATACTATTTTAAAATCTTTTTGCACAAAGTGCATGATGTTTTATTTTTAGAATTCATGAAAATCAAATGATCTAATTAAATTCACGAAATATTTGGAATTACCGTACTCCTGAGTCAATAAATGACTTCATGTTTATGTTTTCCTGGATATGGATGTCCCACAAGAACATCAGTCATCTTGTGAGCAAGGCATAAATATGCCAGATAGTGATGAGCAAATTAAGGTGAGGGCCGGGGCGCCCCGGCTGAGGTGGGATCCCGCTGCTCCACCCCACTTCCCGGAGCGTGAGCGCGCGCGATAGGACCCGAAAAATGGTGAACTATGCCTGGGCAGGGTGAAGCCAGAGGAAACTCTGGTGGAGGTCCGTAGTGGTCCTGACGTGCAAATCGGTCGTCCGACCTGGGTATAGGGGCGAAAGACTAATCGAACCATCTAGTAGCTGGTTCCCTCCGAAGTTTCCCTCAGGATAGCTGGCGCTCGTCTCGTCGCAGTTTTATCCGGTAAAGCGAATGATTAGAGGTCTTGGGGCCGAAACGATCTCAACCTATTCTCAAACTTTAAATGGGTAAGAAGCCCGGCTCGCTGGCTTGGAGCCGGGCGTGGAATGCGAGCATGCCTAGTGGGCCACTTTTGGTAAGCAGAACTGACGCTGCGGGATGAACTGAACGCCGGGTGATGAGCAAATTTTTTCGCCAGGCATGGATTTGCAGCGAATTTCCGCATTTCGTCATGGGCAAATTGTTTCTTGGAAAAATTTGCTGCATGGCAAAAAAAGTTGCAGTTGCTTCAAAATAGTTGAGGCCTCGTCAGATTGGGCGTGGTCATGTCAAAATAGATGCGGTCGAGTGAAAAAAAAGACAAAAAAACAAAGCTGGTGACAAAAAGTTGTGCGACAAACGTGTTTCGCAGATTTTTAGTCATTTTGGGAATTTTCCTGTTTTGCATTCGCTCATCCCTAGCCCTGAGTGAAACCCGCCTATTTCACTTATCTGAAAAATTAGCAAAACTGCAGAAACATTTATGAAACAGTGATGTTTCACTGAAGTCAAAGGGAAGGCAAAATTACATTGTGGGGTTTTTAGCTCTGCAATAGTATATACAGGTATCAGAACTGATACCTGCTCAGGGCCTGGGATTTTCTGGATAAGGGATCTTTCCATAATTTGGATCGCTATACTGTAAGGGTACTAAAAAAACATAAAAACATTAACAAAAACAATCCTATTGGGTATAAGTATCAATAATTTAATTAATAATATTTTAGCTGGGATCAGGTACAGGTATGGGATCCCTTATCCGGAAACCCGTTACACAGAAAGCTCCGAATTACGGAAAGGCCATCTCTCATAGACTCCATTTTAATCAAATAAATCAAAATTTGAAAACTGATTTCCTTTTTCTCTGTAATAATAAAACTGTACCTGTAATTGATCCCAACTAAGATATAATTACCCCTTATTGGGGGCAGAACAGCCCTATTGGGTTTATTTAATGGTTAAATGATTCCCTTTTCTCTGTAATAATAAAACAGTACCTGTACTTGATCCCAACTAAGATATAAATAATCCTTATTGGATGCAAAACAATCCTATCGGGATTAATTGTAATGCTTTATTGATTTTTTAGTAGACTTAAGGTATGGAGATCCAAATTACGAAAAGACCCCTTATCCGGAATACCCCTTGTCCCGAGCATTCTGGATAACAGGTCCTATACCTGTACAAGCTACTATTTTATTATTACAGAGAAAAAGGAAATCATTTTTAAAATTCTTAATTATTTAAATATCCATAGAAGATGATGCAAATGTACACAGTTTGCAAATAGATTTGTGACAATGTGGCTGCTAGTAGCGCTCCCTTGCAACACCAGGGTGCCAATATAACCAATCAAGGCAAGTGAAGAGAAACACAATAGAGGAAAAGAATGGCATGAGGGTGTAAGCATAAAAGGCAACACTGAGGGGTATATTTAGCATGCAAAAAGTGGAGTAGAATTTATCGGCGATGATGCTCATAGCAGCCAATCAGATGCTTTGCTTTGGTTTTTTAACTGTTGAAATCTAATTGCTAATTGGTTGCCCTGGGCAACATCACCGCTAATGCTTCACTCCACTTTTTACACGGCATGATATTGTTAGTAATCACAGATTCTCCCCCTGAGTGTCTTATAAAACTTTACATAGTTATTTTTAAATTCTAAAAGGGTTATAGAATAAAAGGCATAAAGTTAACCCAGGTGCAGTAACCCGTAGCAACCAATCAGCAGGTAGCATTTAGTGGTCACCTGTTTAAAAAGAAACATCTTACTGGTTGCTATAGGCTACTGCTCCTGGGAAAACTTAGTACCTTTTATTACATATGGGGGTAAGTCATAGTTACATAGTTACATAGTTACATAGGGTTGAAAAAAGACCAGTGTCCCACGGGCCACATCCGGCCCCTTGGCCTTTTTAATCCGGCCCGCCGCCGACGCCAAGTCTCATCACGCGAGACTTGGTGTCATTGGCGGGCCGGAATTAAAGAGACGAAGGGGGCGTAACGCTGGCCTGGCCCTGCCCGCCCTGGCCCGGGGCCGGCCCGGGGGTGAGTAAATGTGGCCCGTGAGCCAAAAAGTTTGCCCACCCCTGAAGTAAACCCAGCACACCTAACCCACACCTACCAATCTATACACTCACATACATAAACTATAAATACAACCACTAATACTAACTGTAGATATTAGTATCACAATAGCCTTGGATATTCTGATTGATCAAGAACTCATCCAGGCCCCTCTTAAAGGCATTAACAGAATCTGCCATTACCACATCACTAGGAAGGGCATTCCCCAACCTCACTGCCCTCACCATGAAAACCCCCCTACGCTGCTTCAAATGGAAGCTCCTTTCCTCTAATCTAAAGGGGTGACCTCTGGTGCGTTGATCGTTTTTATGGGAAAAAAGAACATCCCCCAACTGCCTATAATCCCCTCTAATGTACTTGTACAGAGTAATCATGTCCATAGGCGGAGGGTGACTTTTTTGTTTGGGGAGGCTAAAGATGGCCCATACACAGACTGACCTACAGCTAATGTGACACTTAGGGGCTGATTTACTTACCCACGAACGGGTCGAATGGAGTCCGATTGCGTTTTTTTCGTAATGATCGGTATTTTGCGATTTTTTCGTATGTTTTGCGATTTTAAGTTTTAACGCTACGAAAAATGCGCAACTTTTCGCGTAAGTTTTAACGCTACGAAAAATGCGCAACTTTTTACGCAACTTTCGTAATGGATACGAAAAACTCGCGTTTTTACGCAAAAATCGTATTGGTAACGAAAAATTCGTAAAGAATCCGAAAAAATCGCAAAACATACGAAAAAGTCGCAAAATGTTCGTTTTCAAGTCGGAACTTTTCCAATTCGGGTCGGATTCGTGGGTTAGTAAATCAGCCCCTTAGTGGATTCACTGCTGGTGTAAAAAATTAACCTCCCAACTACCTCTGGCAGTTCCCACTAACTACCAGGGATACTGTGCAAAAGTGCGGGTGGGGGGGATTTTTTTAACCCTAAAATGCTTAGGATGTAAAAGCATTCATACGTGCACTTCTGTTAGGGGTTCTCTATACATTTGTGTTCAGTTAGGTTAAAGGGGTAGTTCACCTTTAAATTAACTTTTAATATGATGTAGACACTTATATTCTGAGACAATTTGCAATTGGTCCTCTTTTATTTTTAATGGTTTTTCGGTTATTTAGCTTTTTGTTCAGCAGCTCTCCATTTGGTATTTCAGCAGCTATCTGGTTGCTAGGGTCTTATATACCAGGTAGTGGTTTAAACAAGAGATGGGAATATGAATAGTTAAGGGGCCTGCATGGAAAAATAAAACTGTAGCTTCACAGAGCAATACTTTTTGGTCAGTGACCCTCATTTGAAAGCTGGAAAGAGGCAGAAGCAAAAGGCAAATTATTCAAAACCTATATAAAATTAACTAGGAAGACGAATTGCAAAGTTGCTAGGAATAGGCCATTCTATAATATACTACAAGTTAACTTAAAAGTGAACCTCCCCATTAGATGTGTTTAAGTTAGCTTTATAGAAAGTGAGGCAGCAGGTACTGACATCCCAGGCACATTATATACAGCGAGACACAGTCTTTATATATAAAACCAGCACATTATATGCCATGAGGAGCAGTGGGTACAGATGGCAGATATTCAGGCCCTGGCACTATAACACTGGCACTGATACACAGCATTGGCCCCACTGTAACTTACTATAAATGAAAAAAACAATGACAAAAGTAAAAAAAAAATAGAATGTGCAAAAAACCATAACAAATATATAAAAGCACAATGAGCTTTGTCAGGGGGAAAAATTAACTTACCCTCCATCTGTTAGGGTAGGGCATATTATAAATGTCAGGTGACAAAAAACAATTTAATTCCAGCTAGTGACTCAGCCTTTAGAACATATACAGTATAGTACCTGTGGGATGAAAACTGCAGCAAAGTTCAAAGCTGGTTCATGGGTAAACTTACAGTCTGCAGATTCTTCTTTTTTAAGTCTTCATTTCTGCCTGTCTCCAGTTTGCAAAATTTCCTGATCCCTGTCTGCATCTGTGTCTTGATTGGTCAATTTTACTGTCTGTCAAGAAAGCTGTGCTCTGATTGGAGAATATACAAGAAGAAAGATCCAATCAGAGCACAGCTGATTAGAGCAGAACCCGGAGCTTGCAGGGACAGGAGAAGATTTGCAGGACAGCGCAGAAACAGAGCCAGGTTTTTTTATTTTATTTTTTTATTTTTAGGGTGCCAGAGCAAGTTTGGGGAGGCTTAGCCTCCCCTAGCCTTATTGAAAATCCGCCTATGATCATGTCCCCTCGCAAGCGCCTCTTTTCCAGAGAAAACAACCTCAACCTCGACAGTCTCACCTCATAGTTTAAATCTTCCATCCCCTTAACCAGTTTAGTTACACGTCTCTGCACTCTCTCCAGCTCATTAATATCCCTCTTAAGGACTGGAGCCCAAAACTGCCTCAAGATGAGGCCTTACCAGGGACCTATAAAGGGGCAAAATTATGTTCTCATCCCTTGAGTCAATGCCCTTTTTTATACAAGACAGCACTTTATTTGCTTTAGTAGCCACAGAATGACACTGCCTGGAATTAGACAACTTGTTATCTACAAAAACCCCTAGATCCTTCTCCATTAAGGATACCCCCAACACACTACCATTCAGTAGATAGTTTGCGTTTATATTAACCTTGCACTTATCAACATTGAACCTCATTTTCCAGTTTGCTGCCCAGTTTTCTAATTTTGTCAAATCGCTCTGCAAAGCGGCAACATCCTGCATGGAACTTATAGTTTTGCACAATTTTGTGTCATCAGCAAAAATAGAAACAGTACTCTCTATGCCCACCTCCAGGTCATTAATAAACAAGTTAAAAAGCAAAGGCCCAAGGACTGACCCCTGCGGTACTCCACTAACCACACTGGTCCAATTAGAAAATGTTCCATTTACAACCACTCTTTGTACTCTATCCTTCAGCCAGTTCTCTATCCAATTACAAATATTATGTTCTAGGCCAATATTCCTTAATTTGATCATTAACCTTCTGTGAGGTACTGTATCAAACGCTTTAGCAAAGTCCAAGTAGATGACATCAACTGCCATTCCAGCATCAAGGTTCCTACTCACCTCCTCATAAAAGGCGACTAAATTAGTCTGGCAAGATCTGTTATGCATAAAACCATGCTGGCACAAACTAATAGTATTGTGAACTGCAATGTATTCAACTATCCTATCCCTTATTACCCCTTCCACAGTCCGCAGTGTTTGCAAGAATGCATCTATTGTATCTGACAATTTAGCTGGTGCCCCTTAAATAATGCCTGCAGTAGTTTGTGGTGTGGCGCCCATATAGGACCAGTAAGTGTTTTTAAATTATTCCTGTTCCTTATGCAGGGGGTAGAAGATGCCTTTTACACATTGGTGAGAGAGATCCGGCAGCACAAATTATGGAAGTTTACTCTGGTTAATAACAGAAGAATTCAGACATTTATTTTGTTTGGACACTCTGAGTTACAGTTGGTAAACCAGACCCCTCTTAGCCTCTTAGCTCATGATACCAGTACGGACATATAAAAGCATTGCTGTATCAGCCATTCAGACATATTAAGTACATCCAACAATTGTTACCCAATATCTTCCTCTAACTTCCCTTCAAGCTAGCCTTCTGTTCTGTCTTAATAGGCAGTGGGGGTTCCCGAAATCTCACCCTAACTTACCCTTGTGCTGGACACCCCTTGTGGATATCATGCTGCAGTTTGGGACCCCTTGTCTATATAGTTAGTAATGGTTTAAAGTGCAAGTTCCAGTTAACAGAGTAGTACTTAAACTGACCACACGAGGGGGCTGTAACTACACAGGAGAGCTAAATGACTTTGTAATAATATTAGATCAGAAACTCTGAGTAAGTAATACTGCTATAAATAGTTTTGGGAAATTGCTTCCTAACCCATAATCAGTGAATAACTCCCATAATATATATAAATATATATATATACTGTTATATTTATATACATACATATATTACAACAGCATTACAATATAAGTGTTGTGCTGTAATTATAAGCTTCATAAGCTTAAAAAATGCAACTTGGGGGTAAAAAGAACATGAATTTTAATTATATTGTAAATGGTAGTTTGTTGGGGGCCTAATTTATTACGAATTTTGGGATTTTGTAGATAAACTGTGTAAATCTAGGCAGTGTCATTCAGAGTCTTCTGAAGCAAATAAAGGGCATTAATTCAAAGGATGAAAATATCCAGGTCCCTGGTAAGGCCTCACCGTGAGTATGCAGTGCAGTTTTGGGCTCCAGTCCTTAAGAAGGATATTAAATGAGCTGGAGAGAGTGCAGAGACTGCAACTAAACAGAGAAAAGAGATGGAAGATATAAGAAAGACTATCAAGATACTTGCGAAGGGACATAATTTCTCTTAACAAGTTCATTAGAGGGCAATATAGACAGGCTGTTTTACAAAAAGACAACAAACATTCGCATGATATTGAACAGTGACATTGGGTTGGTGCATTGTCAAACACGAGACTGCAGAAACGTGAGCATTGTTACAGTCTAGCCCCCTAGCCCTCCTTATGTAAGTTTAATTAAAGGAAGGGCGACCTCCATCAGCTGCCTTCAGAAAGCCAATGGCGGGAGTAAGAGTACCACTGGCTCCACAACTCTCAGCATGTCCAGATCAGTGGCCGGGGCTTCAGTTATATCTGAATAAACTGTATTTATAGGGGGAAAGTCAAGTCAGACAGGTGAATGAAGTTAGCTTCTGGTGAGCCACACTGCAGGCAGGCCTACAGGAAAAGCAGAGGACTAGAAACACAAATACCACTTGAAGCAATCTAAATGGCTGTTCATAGTGAGCTTGCCCTACAGGGTGCTTGTCATGATGACGGATTCCTTTAATCTTTTTAAGTGGCTTGGAGGGCATCACATGGGCATATAAGGCCAAGTGGTTGCCATAGTAAGCAGTTCCTTAGTAACACTGCTGTCAAACAGATCAGTTCTTACCACTGCAAGCAGTTATATGCTACCACAGATGTCCACAATAGTTTACACCTTGGACTTTCCCTCCCAGTGTTGTCCCAATTACACTATACAAGGGCAACCTTGCCCCACTCCCAGCCACTCAGGCTGCAAGCACAATGGCAGTTTTTGCCACTTGAATGCATGTGTATGCTGCATTTCAGTACCTCTTGACAATGATTTGTGGACTGATGTCAAGAGCATTGTAAGTTCAGTCAGTGTAGAGCACATGCTTATAGACTTCCTATGACGCATCTGAGTGCATTTGATAGGGTGAGTATTTTTAAGGCACTTGCAGTGTTTCCAATATCCATTCCTAATAATAAGTAAAAGCCCCCACACCCAGGCATGTGTAACCTTTTTACCTATGAGTCAAATAAATAATGACTGTAATGCAGAATATGGTGTTTGTGGGTGAGGCCTCAAATTAGTTATAATAAGTTGTAAACACACAAATTAAAAAGACACACTCACTGGGTTGTTCCATTGGCCTGGGTGCAGCCACTTCAGACACTTTGTTTGGGGTTAAACAGAATTAACAAACATACCAAACAGGCAAGCTCCACTCCTTGACCCAGGAACTTGATAATGTTCTATGTAATTCCAAATATTTAAGAAAATTGGCACAGGTACAATCACAGGTCCCCAACAGTCTACGAAAATGGGGGGGGTGCTCCACGCCCTATAATTAAATATAATTAAGAAATAGAACACCATATCATTATTAAACAGGTTTGAAGTCCATTTATTGTGTCCTTTTATTTGGCAATACTCAAAATAGCCTTATAACGAACACACAAAATTTAAATATAACAACAGTATAAAAAAATTTAAAATACATGGGGCGTCCCCCTTATTAAAATGTACCAACTAAATACCGTATATTACAAAACATCTTGACACACTTATAAACTGTGAGCTATTGCACAATAATAACAACATGTTCACAACATTCCTCAAGGGTTAAAATAAGTCATTCTCCAAACCTTTATATAGTTTTAAATTCCTGGTGCACAGGCAAAAACTTCCTCACAAGCTGTGACTTGTAGTTCAACAATATTGCAGTAGGACTGTGAACAATAATACCAACAATGTGTTGTTAAAACTCCTCAGAGGTTCAGATCGGTCGTCCTCTATGCATTTATGTAGTTACAATTGTTATAACCCAGGCACTTCTTCACACAAGCTGTAAGTTGTAGTTCAGCAATATGCAATGGAGGAGCCTACCTCCATATCTAAATGTAGTGTGGAAATCCTGATGCATAGGTAATATCCTGTAAACACAAATTGTGAGGTATAGTTCAACAGTATACATAGAAAAATTACAAGGGTGCCAGCACACTTTGTAAAATATCCCTCAACAATTATTTCATGTGGGAAAATGGTGATGATTAGGTTTAGATTTAGCCACTGTCGCACTCACTCAGTTTGGTTTCTGGAGAGAAGGTTGAATTTTAGTTGCATATCCATAAAAAAACGAGAAACGTTGCATTCTCTCGCATGTGCCTGCACCGGAGCGTATCTCATTCATTCCGGTGTAGGTACAGGTAGGAGGCGGAGGGCATATTCTCGGCAATCGTTTTTCGGGCTTGCCGAGAATATGCCACATCTGACATCAGCCTAAGCTTATCCTACGCACCTCACAATGTGATTAAGTTCTTATTATTATCCACTGAAGCACATTAATCTCTCACATCATATTGTCATATTGTACACAAAGTGTCATTCCCTTATGCACATTGAGGGGCTAGAGAGGATTCCCCACTATGCATCTAAATAGCAACCAGGTAACATATCCGCAGTGACCGGCTTCAGCACAATATTCAGTCAGTTGGCTGCACAATGAGATAACAGCCTCACACACCTCTCTCCCCAACTGTTAAACTAATTCCTCCATGGGAATAAAACTGCACTTGTAACTCCATATATCAAAATCAGATGTCATATACCTGCGCTTCCATGGCATGTTCCTCATATCAACTTCAAATCACTGCCATCAAGGCCAGTACCCTCCATATGCTGTTACTTGGCTCACAAGTTTCGCTGGATTGGCTTCCCCTGGGTCTTAAACATGTGCCTTCCATGTTCTTCTGGCGTACAGCAACTTTTGACACACCAGTGGGTACTACACCAGAACAATATCTGGTTTATAAAGAAATAACTATTAAAGAATTGAGTCTCATAAAAAGGGCTTATATGAAATATCCTCATTCATCCCTGTGGGGTCCTGGATCCCATCAAAATAATACACCTCACCTCCCTCTGCAGGATTTACTTGTCCCCATCTTCCCTCCCGGCTGGGGCATTTAACTTTCTTTTAATCCATCAGGATTACCTTAATGGGAACACCAAAAACAATGTTCCATGTTCCTGGCATAAGGTGTGACGCCTATATGCTTGGCATTTATGGCACCTTTGCTTATCATCAGTTTACATTGGATTCTGTAAAATTATGGTTCCCTACATAATTATGTGTTTGAATAGTGCAGATTATATTACACAGTTTTATATTTTGAAAATTGCTGCCTTGGCTTGATATTCTTAGCTACATATACCGTTTTATGAACAAAAATCCTTAGTACAGGTATCAGACCCCTTAACCGGAAACCCATTATCCAGAAGGTTCTGAAATACGGAAAGGCCATCTCCCATAGACTCCAATATAATCAAAGAATTCACATTTTTGAATGCTATATTTATACAGCAGAAAGCTTTAATGTACCTAAGTAAAGAGTGCTAGAAGCTCCCTCCATTTGTTTAAGATAGCAGCTGCCATTTTAGCTTGGCCTCGTAGCTTCGTAGCCATTGGTAGCTCAGATCAAATATTCCTAAGGGAGGGGGTGTGAGTTCTTATGAATTCTTATGGGGGTGGGAGTACGAGGGGGAGAGAGGAGAGAGCTGGCTCGAGAATGAAGGATTTTTCTGAGAGAGGAAGAACATGTTTAAAAAAGAGGAGACAAGAAATCCTGTGTTTCTTTTGATAGAGGACTCCGTGCAGCGTTTCTGTGAGTGCTTATGGCTGTTTTACATAGACCTTTCTGATAAAGCTTACTTAGTTTTTATATTTCCTTCTCCTTTACGGTACAAACTAGTGAGAGGGTATTGCTAGTGAGAGCTGTGAAGTTGTAGAATTCTCTTCCTGAATTGCTTTGTACAGGCAAATCCATTAGATCATTTTAAGGGCTGGATTCCTTATTAGCACTTAGAAATCGTAGTACAAATACCTTCCCACTCAGGTAAATTACATATAAACTTATGGATACCTCTGGATCAAGTTAAAGTTAGGCAGGATTTGCTTGGATAAAAGCTTGAACTTGTTTACTTTTTTTAACCTTACCTGTTATGTCACTATGCATGCTAAGCTCTTAATAGCCTTTATGTATCATTAACATGTTATGCCCAATTAAATAAATGAGTAACGGCATCACAAGTTTAGGATCTAAATCTGTTAAACCGACAGTCTTACTTGATCCACTATCTACTTCTTCATGGTACTTGCAACTCTGTACATTTTGTTTCTAACAAGGTAACAGGTCTCACCACGGAAAGCGAGAGCGCAGCAAAGTACCAAGCATGAGTGGAGATGCAGAATAAAGAATTAAAGAACATTCCAGGATAGCTGGCTGGGGGGCCTATCAGAGTGCCCTGTGCACGGGAAGATAAGCTCGAATAGGCCTGAAGGGCCCAAATCAACATCTTAAATCTGCTCGTGTATAGCCAGCTTAACTCTCCAGCATACATTTAGGGGCCTGTGTATTAATAGTGTGTAAGCCAACATAAGTGGTCATGTTGCCCATAGCAACCAGTCAAGTACTTGCTTTTGTTCTCTAACTTGTAGGTAATTCTAATTGCCAATCCTCGGTGATGTTGGCTTACACACTATAATAAATATGCCCCTAAAAATGTCCAATAGTTTTACACTTATTTGTATTTGCCATTGCTATTAAACAGTATCTGTCCATTCTCTGCGTTACTGGCTCTGAATCCTGAAACAATGCGGGAGAATTCGGATGATAAACCTGGGGAAGAGCTGAGCGCTGCAACATTGTTTCAAGACGAATAACTGTTTCAGTTGCAAACACATTTACAAATACAGGTATGGGACCTGGTATATAGAATGCTTAGGCCATGGGGTTTTTCAGATATGGGGTCTTTCTGTAATTCGTTCACCAAACCTAATCAAAAAATCATTTAAACATTATGTAAAACAATCCAGTAGGGTTGTTTTGTCTCCAGTAATATTTAATTATATCTTAGTTGGGTTCAGGTACAAGGTACTAGTTTATTATTACGGAATAAAAGGAAATCTGTTTTTAAAATTAGAATTATTTGCTTATAATGGGCTCTATGCGTGATGGCCTTCCTGTAATTTGGAGCTTTCTGGATAATAGATCCCATACCTATACATTTAAAACCATTGAACATTTCTAATGAAGGCATATTAGAAACTGGCATAGAATTGGTGGATTTCCCCTTTAATCAGTTGTAGAAACATCACCGGCATGCACTCAACGGACTCCAGGACATCGGTTGTAAAACTTCAAAAAGGCTTTATTCAAGGATCCAGACCTGGCGCGTTTCGTGTGTTACCACACGTATTCATAGGTACCTATGGAGTCCGTTGAGTGCATGGCGGTGATGTTTCTACAATTGATTTGAGGTTGTGTTTTCCCTTGCTGCGGGTCTGGGGCATTGCACCCGGGCCACTGAGAGGAAGCGGTGAGCGTATATCTAACCGTTCACAACTGTACGTAGTGTATTAATTGCACTAACATGAAGACTGAATACCTACAGAGCGAGAGGTTCAGGGCATAAGCACCCGGACCTGTAGTCTAATTTGGTGAGCGTTTGGCTTGTTATAAAAAACCATTAAATTTAAGCTTAAGTCTATAGTTCACCACTACATAAGTATATAAGTGAATAGGAACGACTTGGAGCCTCCAGACAAACAGAGTGGATTCCCCTTTAAACAGGTTCTGCCTAAATCTATAGGCTGAATTCTCTGCATTCTGTTGGTATAGTGTGCATCAGATAAGGGCAGTGCTTTGTACATGTTCTTTGTTAATACAAAAATACACACTGAATGTTGGGTATGCTTTTACCCCCCACCATGTAAAACAATCGGCACGCAAGAAAGGAAAAAAAGATGTTGTTAAGTGTTTTAATTTCTGTATGCACGGGGCAAGGGATCTTTTAGCATTCAAGGTTGAGTTCTTTATGGATGTGCCATAAATATGACACCACCTAACTCTCGTGCCATTGGGAAGCGCTATATAGTGTGTTCATAGGAGTAATAATAATTATAAAACATGGCAGTAGGCTATGAAAAGCAAAAGATTTTAAATTTACACCCCTGAGTCAATTATTTAATGAAATAAAGAATCGTAAACCAAGGAGTGCAGAAAAATGTAGGGCAGAATTATTGCACAACTTTACTTTGCTCTACTTTACTCTGTTCCTAATTATTATAAATAAATGTAAAGCATCACGTAATTTGCTGGGGCAATATAAATGAATGATGATTATGTTGCCAGATTCACCACCAACCACCAGCCATTATCCTAAATTTAGGAACTGACTCACAGTATACTGTATATAGAATATAAATGTCACAATACAAGGCTGATTAGTTATTAATTAAGATTGTCATTACATGGCAGCTCAGAAACCAGATTAATGGAATACTCACCAGCACCCCCTGGCCCTTCCCACTATATTCCGCCTGGTGCAAAGTGTCCACTGAGGGTTCGGCACCCTCCAATCTTAACTGGAATACATATAAACACTGGCACAGCAAGGCAACGGCTTGCACTTAATAAAAGCACAGGGTTTACCCCGCTCATAATCGCCTTGCTGTGCCAGTGTTTACATGTATATCAGCTCAAAAACAATCAAAATTGGTATCAGAAGTTATTAATCAGAAAATAATCGTTTTCTGCTTGATTTGTGACGACCTCCTAAGTTTAGCGTCTAAACAGCTGACCAAAACACATTGCGCCTGTGCAGTGTCAAAATCTCCCAACACAATCCAAGATGGCGAGTCCCTGTGCACAACTTTAATGTTATAGAGATGCTGAAGTCTTAGGCTGGTTCTGTAAGTCCGGTATATAAAGTAAAACATTTCTGCCTATTTTTTAAGGGTGTAGTTCACCTTTAAAGGAAAAGCAAACATGTAAACCCCAATCTCTTACCACCTACCCCAGGCTGGTGTTCCTACTCTTTGAAAAGGGTAGAGGCCAAGGGTACAATCGTGCTAACTAGGCTGCCCCATCTTCCCCTGGGCTACCAGGTATCCCATGGGCAAGTTCAGACTTTGCACATGTGCAGTTCAGATCCTTTCTAAAGATTTTCTCTATGTGCCAGCCTGAGATCTTCCCATAGCCACCTTCCCACGTATTCCTAAGTTAGATCTCAGATCCCTGCAGGCCAGACTTAATACCTGCTCGTTCATAGAAAATACACCCACAAGGTACTGTGTGGATCACTCAGGTGGGGTCGCTACATTTCTTTGTTTATAAAACCAGCCAGTGACATTTAGGGGGTTTGGCAATTACATCAGAGACGGGGCAATGAGTTTGCAGCTGGGACCCCAGGTTGGTACAATCCCTGCCCCCTCCGAGCTTTGTCGAGGTTTCAGAACTCAAGAGCCCAAGAAAAGAACTGCTGATTGGTTCAAACCAGACAAGTGGCAACTGTAGGACCGAGTGAAATATAGTTTCTTGTAATGTTATTTCTTTATTAAGAATTAGCTCTTGCTGACAAGTTTGCATTAGAATTTAAAATGTAAAAAACATAAATGTATTTGTATACCAAACTGCTAATATGCGATGAGTATACAAGGTTTCTGCACTACTGGCTCACAACTGCCACTTTGCAGCATCTTTCTCCCACATATTCTTGAGTACAAAGAAAAATGATTATAATTACAGGGTATAGTTTTCTTGATTAGGGATTGTTCTGTAATTTGGATCTCCATACCTTTAGTCTACTAAAAATCAATGAAACGTTAAAAAAGCCCAATAAGGGGTAATTATATCTTAGTTGGGATCAAATACAAGATACTGTTTTATTATTACAGAGAAAAAGGAAATCATTTTTAAAGTAAATGTAAACCCCCCACAAAAAAATGTAATCAGTGAACAGCCTCTTTGAAATATTTAAATACCTGCCATCTCTGGTTTTTAAAAGGTTAACAGTAAAGGTGCCCATACACCTTAAGATCCACTCGCTTGGCGATGTCGCCAAGTGAGCGGATCTTCTCCCGAAATCCCCCACCTACGGGTGGGCGATATCGGGAGAATCCATATTGGCCCTGGGGCCAAACAATCGAATTATTACGGCGGGTATAGGCAAAGTCGCTCAACAAGCCGATGTGGTCCCCGATCCGACTAGATTTTTTAGCCTGCCCGATCGAGATTTGGCCAATTTCAGTCAATTGGTCTAAGGGACTGATATCGGGAGCTAGAATTGGCCCGTTTATGGGGACCTTAAGCCTGCAGTATCCCCTTAATCACTTGAGAATCCAACACACTCGGCCCCACCCCTCAGGAATTTACTTTGGCTATTGGCTCCTGAGCATGCTCAGTTGTTCCCAACTCAAGTTACTAAACATACTCTAAAGTCTAACAGCCAATGAAGAGAGGGCATCACTGGTTTCCATAGAAACTCTGCCCTAACTGTGCATTCTGCTGGAGAAACATATTTACATGTGAGACAAAAATGTGATGGTGCTGGGGAACAGAGAGAACATATGCAGTTTGGTTGGGGGAGATGTGCCAAGCCTTTATACATGGTAGGAAAGTGTAGGGTTTACATGTCTTTTAAACATTATATGCTTATAATTGCCTATATGGGAGATGGCCATCCCTTGGAGAATTGGCAGTACATTGCCTCCCCGCATGCTCTTTAATATAAAGACAAAATGTCTTCCATGGCAGTGCTGTCCAACTTATTACATGCAGTGGGCCGACTATTTCTTATATAGCATGTTTAAGGGCCAAATCAATTTAAAAATGTCAAATTTGATGTCATACAGTGAAGGCTTTGGAGCTTTTGAGCAGACTGAGGGCCATAAAAGTTCTTTGTAGGGTCACAGCCTGCCCATGGGCCTCCAGTTGGACAGCCCTGTTCTATGGAGTAGATTATTTATTGTGATTACCCAAACTGTATGACTTGTAGAGACTCCAAAATACAAACAGCAAGAAACGTACATAGTATGCCGCATAGGCATATGGGGCCATGGGATGTCACTTTGCTACTGGAAGCAGCTACTTAGTAGTAGGGATAAAAATCAAATCCTGGGAGTAGCACCGGCCTTAGAGTAACATAGCTAACCACAATTTGTCATTTAGCAGTCATTACTGTGAACATTTTCTGTGCTAACATGTTCAGCAAGCACCGCTCCCCCAGCTACAATGTTATCTTGAGTCACATCTGAGCACACATTGAACACCTGCTCAGCGTTCCTACAATGAGGGATGCACGTCAGACACATTGTAAACACAGTAAAAAATATTGCACATTCATCAAGTCCATTGCACAATGTAGCAAACGGATAGTATCGTAAAAACACAAGATATCTGTTGCTAGTTTAAAATAAAATTAATTGTACTGTTGCCTTGCACCAGACAGGAGTTTTTTTACTTTTATCACTTTAAAACACTTTTGTTTTTTTGGGGACTGTTCCTATAACTCCAGATTCACTTATCGGTTTCTACCAAACCTGAATGGGGATCTTAGGCAGATGAAGAAAACATGACCAACATCAATGACCAGGAACATAGGGTCCATCTCCATATGTAATAAAAGGCACTAAGTTTGCCAAGGAACAGTAACCCATAGCAACCAATAAGACTTTTGCATTTGAACAGGTGACCAGTAAATGCTACCTGCTGATTGGTTACAATGGGTTGCTGCTCCTAGGCAAAATTAGTGCCTTTTATTACATAACCCCTTATGTGCTTGACACCTGGAGTATTTTTTCCCCCCATGTGGTTCTACATCATACCTTTCTTCTAATACCTTATTAACCTGGGGCTTAGAAATATTTAAAAATCCTGCCAGATGTCCTACAATACAGTAATCTATTATCTATTGGGAAACCTGGTCTAGATTTTATTTAAACAATCCTTTGTTGTCCATGAAGATTCTCATTTATCCAGATCATAATTTACAGTATCTAGTAGAATTAAGTCTTATAGAACTGGACTTTTCTGAGTTTTCTTTTCTCAATGATTCTCATTGAGGCAGGTGTTAATGTTTCAATGTACATGACTACAAGTGTGAATTGTTGTGAAACCGCCGGGGTGAGGATGTCAGAGCAGCATTGCAGGTTGGTGACAAGCAGTGTTGCAGGCCCCCCTCATGAATGGTTTGTCCATTTTTTTTTAATCCTTGGTGCTCAGCGTTATGGATAATTCCCCTTACTGGAACATGCCTGTTCCCAAGAATTCCAAATAAAAAACTCCTTAACTCTACATGGGTTTGGTCCCTTAAACTCCAGCTCCTACGTCACGGTGGCTATATTGGTAAATGTACAGCTTAGCAGCTTCATTCTTAGTTCCTTGTCTATGAGTGTTTACATTGTCAGTGCTTTCCTTTTATTGAGGTCATTGTATCACATCTGTTTCACTTCTCCATTTCAGGTTTTCGGGTCATTACTTGGCCAGATAGTGTGTTTCCTGCTCTTCCTCCAGACAATAGCGATCAATGCCAATTTCGGTAAGGACTGGAAAGATAGAGTGAGGCTATAAAGTTAAAGAAGAATTTCTATGAAGCCAACGTAGGATCAGCCTGGAAGTTATATGCTGATATCCAATTAATTATACCATGGATTATAATGTCACACCAGTGGGAGTTACTCTGCCAGCAAATGGGTTATTATCATCACAATAAACAGTAAATGACAACAACTGGGAGCAAATGACTGTAATGACTTGGCCATATTGTATTTATTGTCGCTGTATATTGCACTTCAGGACCGGAACTAGATAAGTAATTCGAGAGTTTGTAATGAAAGGATTGTTTTACCAAATGAATGACAGAGTTAAGATTAGTTACATCTTGTAACATCCTACACAGTAGTCCACTATAATGTTTTGTGCCCAGGGCCAGTTTAATAAATGGGCAAAAGAAGCATTGACCCAGGGCCCCCCAGGATAGGGGGGTACTAGCACACCTTTCATGTGAAATAACAGAAGCATCAAACAGAGGTGACAGACCCCTCATATTAATCAACTGGTTGAGCTCTATATTATGGTTGTAGTATCACCTTTTGGTCATGTTTCTGCTCCCAGGGCTCATGGTGCCACACCTACTTCAGTAGACACCAGTAGACCATTACTTCACTGCTTGCCTTACTGTATTGAACTTAAGTTGCTTGAAAAAAAAAAATTGATTTTATTTTTAAGAGCAGCTGGGGCTTTGAAAAAACTCACCTGCACAGGCCCTGGGGAAGGAAAAACCAACTGCAATGAAAGCAAAAAGCTACGTAAGACTGATGTTTTCCTTTCCCTTTCTTTAAAAAATAACTAAAATAAAAACATTAAAAAATTGATATCATTAACACCTTATGGATAGTTTCAGCCGAAGCCAACCTTGTCCCTGATGTGTTTAGGAGGGAGCATTGTTTCCTTGATCCCCATTAACTACAGATGGAGCACACCTTACTGAGGTCTCTCGCTTACATGGCTTTATCTTTATTTCCCCCTTTTGAAATGAACCAAACAGATGCTTTAGTACAGGTATGGGACCTGTTATCCAGATTTAATAGGCTGATTTTGCCTCCAATAAAGATTATACAAATTATATCTTAGTTGGGATCAAATCCAAGTTGCTGTTTTATTATTACAGAGAAAAAGGAAATCATTTTTAAAAACAGGAATATGCTTAAAATGGAGTCTATGAAAGATGGCTTTTCCGTAATTTGGATCTTTCTGGATAATGGATTGCTGGATATCAGATCCCATACCTGTACTGTATTATTCTTTATATTATATTTTAACAAATATCTTTTATTCAAATTGGTCCTTGCTCCAGCAGCACCTACATTTTTCTACTATGTACACACACTGCATCGGGGGCCAATGAACCTTTCTGTATGTACCATGGGAGGCAACCAGAGTACCCAGAGGAAACACGCATAGGGGTAACTACAAACATAGCAATGGTGTTCTTTGTACCACCATGCCTTTCACTGTGTAATGAGAGGCATAATGGTGCAGAGGGCCACATTGCTACATTAATATTTCCCCCATGTGTGTTTCCTCTGGGTACTCTGGATTCCTCCCATGGTACATCTATTTATGTTACATAGTCGGATGGTGATTTTTTTCTTTTAGGACACTAAAAGTGACCACATTATACAGTGAGGTGTGCATGAATATTTTGTATCCGTGCTTCTCATACTTGTTCTTTACATCCCAGAAACTCTTATCTTTCTATCATACAGTAAAGACTGTTTACAAGATATGGTTGCCACCCGGCCGGTATTTGCTCAGCCCAGCCTATAAATCGCCAGCTTTGTCTGGGGCTGGAATTGAAAAAATTTAGCAGCAATAAAGTTGCCAGTTAATTTGTCCGCCCATTTACCTGCCCCTGTGTGACATCACCTTCTACTCCCTCACCTGAAGGCCAGTATTACATAACAGAAAAAGGTGGTGACCCTGTTTCCTGATGCTGAGAGATGCGATAAGGTAGCTGCAGTCAAAGTAGTCAAGCATTGAGGGTGGGGTTATGATGTAAATGGGGTGGGGCATGATGTCAATGGGCCACATTCAAGGGGAAAAGTTTGTACGGCAGGCTAGACAGGGAGTTGGGAGAGGAGATATGAGGCAGACTTGGCCAGAAGACAAGTTATTAAATATTTACTGGCAACAATATTGGCTGTAAATATGTAATATTTTCCTCAGGCCTGGCTGGTAAGTTACCGGCTAGCCCAGTGAAATACCAGCTGGGTGGCAACCCTACACATTAGTAAGGACACAGAAACATTTTCTTACTTCATTTTTTTTTTTTTTTTGAAGTCTCAGAATTAAGGAGGCCACAAGTCTTAATGAAAATCTGCCCATGGCTGGTTAGGGAGATTTTACCCTTAAGTTGCACAAGTGGTAGCAGGGGGTGAAACCAATGTAAAGTAACCAAACCAGACTAAAGAATGTTTGTCTCAGTCACATACCTGCCTTGCAGTCTGCTCCTGAATACGTTGTCTCTATAACAGAACAGTGTCTGGGAAGAGATTATCCGTGTCACTGCTAAAGTATGTTGGGTTGCTGGAGGTTACTTTTGTTAAGATCTAAGAATCGTCATGATTATTTAACTTTTAAGAAAGCTTCTGTGCCACAAAGTTGCTTCATGCCCCCTGCTTGCTGTAATGGATCAGGCAAACGCATACAACTCCAAGGACCAAAATCACCACAAGTGAAAATATTTTCTTTCAAAGTTTGTATCTGTTTATCCAGCACCTACAGTACATATAAGCTATTTATTGGCTACAAATCTACTGCATTTTTTTTAGAGAGGTTCTTATTTTGTATTCCAGTAGAAAGCCATGAATGGCAGTTGACTCCTGTTTATCTACATGGGTGACAAAGAAAACATGTCATGGGACTGTCATGGGAATATATTGTGCCTAATGGAGGATACCATATTTAAAAAAAAAAAAAAAAACCCATGTACTTTAACACATGTGCTTTTCTTTGTAAATAACCTCAATTGTCACGTAATTAACTTTAATTATATGTACATTGGGATTGGTCAACCTCTTCCGATTGGCTATTTTTGCTTTAAATAATGTTTGTTTGTGGATTGTTATTCAGCCTATAACTAAGGACTATTAGAATTCTGGAGTGCCTGCTTGTCTTTTTGATCTCCTATATTGGCCCCCTAAGCTGAAGGTCTGGGGCATGAGCACCCGGACCCATTACCTCAACGGGTAAGATTTCTACCTCATTCACTTAGTACTATGTACTTTTTATTTTTTGATCGCTATTAATATATATTCAGCTTTCGGCTGTTGCCACATGTGGCGTTTTTACGTTGCGTTTTTTCTCAGCCTAAAAACGCCACACAAGCCACACAGCCCCTGACTATAGCGTTTTTAGCCTAGTACTGGCTGAAAATCCCGTTTCCATGGTGCTAATAGTGCAAAATAGTAAAAAACGCTGCGTATTTCAGCTAGGTCTAGCAGCTGCCTTTGTGTATACATAGGAATAGCTTGCTTTGCAAATACTGGCGTATTTCAGCCAATGCTTGAAAAATCCGTGCTAAGGCGTTTTCTAGTGTATTTCTAGTGTGTATTTCTAGTGTATTTCCGCATTGATGATGATATCAGGCGTTTTTCAGCCGCTGAGAGAATTAGAAAATATGCAGTGTAAAAACACCACACGTGGCATCTGCCTTAACATAGTTCAGATAGATTTTCTACAGCAGTAAAACGATTTGTTTCAATCAACTGTTTACTTCCTTGCTTCAACGAATGATCCAGGGTGTATACACCCGGATCCAACTAAAATTTATGGTGAGTATAAAATATAGATACTAATATAAATTCTATACTTAAGCTTAATTCACACTGTGCCCCCTGTAAAATGGCGCCTGAGTGTGCGTCCATTGGTAACATGGAATAGGCATAGAAGAACAGGAGACCTGTTTGCAGCTCTGAGTGCCAGTGCTTTTGTTTCTAACATGGAATAGGCACCACGAGGTGGAGTCCCAAGCCTCTCTTTCGCACTGCTTCTGTTTAAATACCTGCGTACTGCCTGGCTTTTCGTCACATACCTATCAAGATACGTGCGCCATTTTTACATCTATTGGTGCGATCGGAACAGCGCTAAAGAGTCAGCTCCCCATAATGCAGGACTTGGGACTGTGCATCTGGGTCTCAGTATCAAGACGGTGAGTTTATACTTATTGTACAGTGCTGCGGAATATGTTTGCGCTTTATAAATAAATGTTAATAATAATAATAATTATAATATACCACATATTCTCTTCTTGTTGTACCCATTATAGCCGATTCACTGTTGAGCCTGCTCTCTCATGTGCTTGACTCGGGGCGGTGCACCCCGGTCACTGCACTTTTGCGGTGAGTTTCTCTCCACCAATTATTTATATATCCACCTGCTTTAATTATCATCTCGGCTGACAGTAAGCCACCCTAAATGCAGGACTTGGTGCTGGGCACTCAAGTCATAAGTTTTATGTGGTGAGTTTCAAGACTTTTTCGTGCACTAAGATACTGACCTTAATTATAACAAGTCAGCTCCCTAAAACGCTAAACGCAGCACCCGAGTTCTAGTAATTTTTATATATATCAAGCCACTATCACTATTAACTCTATCTGTATGATTGACTCCCGGGTCATAAACCTTATATGGTGAGCTTTCTTCTCACTTTCTACAAAGATTAAGAACTTCATGAGACTTTATGAACCATTATAAAAGAGCTAAATACAGTACCTATACACTACTTAAGCCCTAAGCTTTGTAGGACCTATATTACTAAATATAAAGTAAATCAAATCAGAAGGAGAGTGATAAAATCTAGATATATTTGCCACCAATGGTTTTTGTCATAATTAAGAAGCGATACTTTGTGTTATTTAACTTGCGATGAGCGTTTTCTTGCGTTATTTTCTGTCGCGTGCGTTATTTCCCGCACGATATATTTTGGCACTTGCTATATTAGCGCATGATTTTATGCACGTAACCATTACTTTTGGAAAACTACCGTTCTGAAAATCACCATTTCCCTGAAAACTGGAGGATGCATCACTCTCGGGCCAACACATAATTGAAAAAATCCTACTGCAAAGTCCTTATTGTGTTGCCAAAAGCTCACGAACCACCATTTTCTTAAAGTTCCGCCTCCCCCAAGTAGGTGTTAATATTCGCACAGACTAATGCAATATTTAGCGCCTTTAATGCTTCATATGTGTTTGTGGATCATGCGTTAGTATTATTTCTATTCGCTAATTGCGCATTTGCGCATGCAATATGCGTCTTAACGCATGTGAAATGACTTTGATGAATAGGGAGTTAATTATTGCATGCTTTTTAACTCAAAAAAGCATGCGATAAGCGTTATCGACCTTTAGTGAATAAGCCCCTTTATCCCTTACGATTTTGGTGGGAAATAGCCACCTTTGAAAAATATATAGCTTTACATATGATCCCTAGAGGTTTTAGGATTCAAAAATATTCTACTTCACTTACAGAAGATTTAGACTTTATAGAACAATGGAATAAAATTCTGTCAGATTGTTCATTGCGATTGTTGAGCCTTTTGGTAGATAATAAAACAACAGATGTATGATAAACTAAAGGTTGATATCTCAAATTTAAAAGAGAGACATTTACATTTAAAAGAACTTCCTGAATATACAAAATTTTCTGAAAATTTAAGTTATAAAACTGACAAAGTAGAAAAAGAAATAATGGACAAAAAGACATAAATTTAAAAGAGACAAAAAAGACGATGACATGAACTCAGTTTATAACTGGACACAATATCTTAATAAACAAAAAAGGTCTTTTATTGGAATAAGCAGGAACACTACACGTAAATCTATTCTGAAAACAACAAAAGAGTCAGTTTTTTGGGTACTGACTTTGATAGTTTTGAAAGTAACAATGAATCAGACACTGGTGGCTGCTTCTCCTCTCCTCTGTCTTCTCAGGTTACTAGAGAAATAAGAATGAAAGAGGCCTTCTCTGATGAAGAAACTAGATCAAAATCATCTTCCTCTGCAAAAAACGGACAAGGCAATTGGTTCAAGTGGAAAAACAAAAAGAACTACAGCTCTGGTGAATCCGGCAAGGAAGACCCCAGGAAATCAAAATACCCCTTGAGAAACCAAAGGAGGAAAAGGTTCTGAATGGAATGTCTTGTCTTTTCTCGTGTCACTAACTTCCTCTGCACCCATAATCTGCTGGACTCTATGCAGTCGGGTTTTCGGCCTGCGCACTCCACTGAGACGGCCTTATGTAGAGTGGCAAATGATCTCCAGACTGCCAAGGCCAAAGGACGCTACTCAGTTCGCATTCTCCTAGACCTTTCCTCTGCTTTCCTCTGCTGTCGACCATTCTGTCCTCATGCAAATTCTCTATTCTCTGGGTATCCGGGATCAGGCTGCATCCTGGTTCTCTTCCTATCTCTCTAACCGCTCCTTCTCTGTCGCTCTTACTAACAAATCCTCTACCCCGGTTCCAGTGTGGGGGTGCCTCAGGGCTCTGTGCTTGGTCCTTTGCTGTTCTCCCTGTACACTCTTTCTCTAGGAGACCTTATTTCTTCTTTTGGTCTTAAATATCACTTATATGCAGATGCACCCAGATATATTTAGACACCCCTGCACTAACCACTGATGTTAAAACCCAGATTGCTAACTGCCTCCTGGCTATCTCCTCCTGGATTAACCAATGCCACCTCTAACTTAACCTAGCTAAAACAGAGCTCATGATCTTCCCGTCCAAACCTAGGCCTTCTCCTACTTTCCCCATTACTATTGATGGCATGACCATTAACCCATGTCCCTTTCTTTCACAAGTAACAGTTAAAACACGAAAACATGCCCTTATCCTTTCCCGCTTAGATTACTGCAATCTCCTACTAACTGGCCTCCCAGATTCGCACCTCTCTCCCCTGCAATCAATCTTAAACTCTGCTGCCAGAATCCTCTTGCTCTCTCCAAAGAGGGAACCTTTTCAGCCCCACTTAAGCTCTCTTGTATGGCTGCCTGTTAAGCAAAGGATAGCTTACAAAATCCTTCTGCTAACATTTGAATGAAGCCCTTCACTCCTCTGCTCCTCACTACATTTATTCACTGGTCTCTCCGCATGTTCCTGGTCGTCTCCTCCGTTCCTCTCAGAGCCTCCGTCTTTTTACACCATCCACACCCACTGCTCTCTCTCATCTTAAACCTTTCTATCTCGCTGCTCCTTACCTCTGGAACTCTATCCCTGAATCCCTCCGTAGGGAACACTCACTCACTTTCTTTAAGAAAAAGCTCAGATGCTACCTTCTGGAGCAATAAAACATTATTTTCCCTAGTCCTGCACTTAAGGGCAAATGCCCATACCTTGTGCACTCTTACCTTCCAATTTGTGCCTGTATGTTATCCAACCACTTAGATTGTAAGCTCTACGGGGCAGGGACCTCCTTTCTACTATGTCTCATTCCACATGGCACTTATTCCCTGTGAATTTATATATATTTATTGTATTTATTTATTATAACACTTGTCCTACCTGTGTGTCATTTTGTATTTTGTAAGATTGTACAGCGCTGCGTACCCTTGTGGCGCTTCATAAATAAAGTTATACATACATCTGACAGAATCCTAAGTCCAGAAGAAGAAAGTATGTTAGAAAAAGGCCTGATTTTCTGTCCAGTAAAAAACTTTGACTTGTTTAATACTATTACAGATATGAATCGGTTTGTACACAAATTAACATTTCTATGGCAATATTAATGTTGATAATAGAAATATGAATGATGAAAGTAATAGGTATCGTACGCAAATCTCTTTTTAGGATGGTGAGAGGAACAGCACATTTTCAACAATAACACATTTTTAACACATTCAATATTATGGTCGTTTCATTATGATATTGTCTGGTACACCTGACCAGTTTAACCCTTTAAGTGCCAGCCGAATTCGTCATTTCAGTTCCCCCCAGTGCCAGACGTTTTGTAAACATTCTGTGCTCTCTCAATGTAGGGGCTTTTACTGGGGGCAGGGTTAAGTTTAGGTAGGCAAACTATATATTGTTTTTTTCAGGAGAACCTGAGCTTTCCAAATATACCTGAGTTTTTGTGTATTTCCACTTCTGGAACAAGATTTAGAGCTTGAAATACAAAAAAAAAAAAGAAAAAATGCTATTTTTCATGATATAAGGATTTCTACCAGAAACATATTTTATTTTATGGACAAAAATTCAACTGATTTGGAAAGCCTCATGTCTCCCGAACGTGCCAATACCTGATATGTATAGTTTTATTGAGATTTCTGACTTCTATAGATCAAAAACTCCCAGCAGTAAATTACTAAATTTTCAAAGCATTACAGCAGAATACAGCATACTTTACATTCCAAAGCCAAAAATCCTGGAATATTAGGTTTACCCCAGGAAACCATACATTTTTGAAAACTACACATTCTGACGAATCCGAAATGGGTAACTATGTCTTCCAACTCCTAAGTACCAAACGGCAATGCTTTACTGAATTTAGCATTTTCTATAAAAAATTATGAAAATTCTAAAAAATCACCTCAAATCTTCCATTTTCAAGCACCTTATCTCCCACATAACATTAGGTACGAAGAAAACACACCCTAAATATGAAAGCCAGGGGTCCACTGAACAGTTTGATGCCCATTGTGCATAGGATCACCGATGTATCTGGAATTTAGAGACCCCAAAAGGAAGTTAGTACATACAAATTGCCCAGGAGATCTCTTTAGCTACTGAAAATTCAACACGTTTACTGCATTTTCTGTGGGGTAAAAACACCAAAAAATACATTGACCCCCCAAAACCATATATTTTTGGAAAGCACACATTCGGGCGAATTCAAAATTGGTACCCATGTCTTTCTACTCCAAACTACAGAGTCGCAGTGCTTTCCCAAAATTGCTAGTTTTGGTGAAATACCTGAAAAACACATCAAATCTTCCACTATCAAGCACCTTATCTCCAACATAACATTAGGTACCAAGAAAACACACCCGAAATATGAAAGCCAAGGGTCCGCTGAACAGTTTGATGCCCATTGTGCATAGAATCAGCACTGTATCTGGCATTTAGAGACCCCATAAGGACGTCA
This sequence comes from Xenopus tropicalis, assembly GCF_000004195.4. NCBI lineage: Eukaryota > Metazoa > Chordata > Amphibia > Anura > Pipidae > Xenopus > Xenopus tropicalis. The sequence goes on along the minus strand of NC_030680.2, from coordinate 34,233,738 downwards.
GTGCATAGAGATTGCCCAGGAGATCTGTTTAGCTACTGAAAATTCAACACATTTACTGCATTTTCTGTGGGGTAAAAACACAAAAAAATACATTGACCCCCCAAAACCATATATTTTTGGAAAGTACACATTCGGGCGAATTCAAAATTGGTACCCATGTCTTTCTACTCCAAACTACAGAGTCGCAGTGCTTTCCCAAAATTGCTAGTTTTGGTGAAATACCTGAAAATCACATCAAATCTTCCACTTTCAAGCACATTATCTCCCACATAACATTAGGTACCAAGAAAACACACCCTAAATATGAAAACCAAGGGTCCGCTGAACAGTTTGATGCCCATTGTGCATAGGATCACCGATGTATCTGGCATTTAGAGACCCCAAAAGGAAGTTAGTGCATACAAAGTGTATACACTGCAATATAAGCTACCGGCATGTGCATTATGCGGCATAAGACCCCCTAACAGTAAGGAGACCCTAGAAAACTATACATTTTCTGAAAGTACACAATCTGACAAAACAAAAATGGGTAAATACATCTTTCTACTGCAAACTACCAAACTACAAAGCTATGCTAAACAGAAAGATTTTTTTGACATTTCTGAAAATTGTCACAAAGCTTGCATTTTACCCCATTATGTACCCCCACATTTTGTACCGTATCAACATAAAACATTCTAAATATGAACGCCAGGGGTCTACTGAACAGTTTGATGCCCTATATGCATAGATTTACCAAACTATGTGGGGTACAGGGGCACCCAAGTAAAAATAGCGCATATGAATTTTCACATAAGATGCTTCGGCTCATGCAGTTTTTGCACCCGGTATGTGTATTATGTGCCATACGACCCCCTAACAGTAAGGAAACCCTAGAAAACCATATATTTTCCGAAAGTACACATTCTGACAAAACAAAAATGGGCAAATACATCTTTCTACTACAAACTACCAAACTACAAAGCTATGCTAAACAGAACGGTTTTTATGATATTTCTGAAAATTGTCACAAAGCTTGCATTTTACCCCATTATGTACCCCCACATTTTGTACCATATCAACATAAAACATTCTAAATATGAACGCCAGGGGTCTACTGAACAGTTTGATGCCCTATATGCATAGATTTACCAAACTATGTGGGGTACAGGGGCACCCAAGTAAAAATAGTGCATATGAATTTTCACATAAGATGCTTCGGCTCATGCAATTTTTGCACCCGGTATGTGTATTATGTGCCATACGACCACCTAACAGTAAGGAGACCCTAGAAAACCATATATTTTCCGAAAGTACACATTCTGACAAAACAAAAATGGGTACATACATCTTTCTACTACAAACTACCAAACTACAAAGCTATGCTAAACAGAACGGTTTTTATGACATTTCTGAAAATTGTCACAAAGCTTGCATTTTACCCCATTATGTACCCCCACATTTTGTACCGTATCAACATAAAACATTCTAAATATGAACGCCAGGGGTCTACTGAACAGTTTGATGCCCTATATGCATAGATTTACCAAACTATGTGGGGTACAGGGGCACCCAAGTAAAAATAGTGCATATGAATTTTCACATAAGATGCTTCGGCTCATGCAATTTTTGCACCCGGTATGTGTATTATGTGCCATACGACCACCTAACAGTAAGGAGACCCTAGAAAACCATATATTTTCCGAAAGTACACATTCTGACAAAACAAAAATGGGTACATACATCTTTCTACTACAAACTACCAAACTACAAAGCTATGCTAAACAGAACGGTTTTTATGACATTTCTGAAAATTGTCACAAAGCTTGCATTTTACCCCATTATGTACCCCCACATTTTGTACCGTATCAACATAAAACATTCTAAATATGAACGCCAGGGGTCTACTGAACAGTTTGATGCCCTATATGCATAGATTTACCAAACTATGTGGGGTACAGGGGCACCCAAGTAAAAATAGTGCATATGAATTTTCACATAAGATGCTTCGGCTCATGCAGTTTTTGCACCCGGTATGTGTATTATGTGCCATACGACCCCCTAACAGTAAGGAAACCCTAGAAAACCATATATTTTCTGAAAGTACACATTCTGACAAAACAAAAATGGGCAAATACATCTTTCTACTACAAACTACCAAACTACAAAGCCATGCTAAACAGAACGGTTTTTATGATATTTCTGAAAATTGTCACAAAGCTTGCATTTTACCCCATTATGTACCCCCACATTTTGTACCGTATCAACATAAAACATTCTAAATATGAACGCCAGGGGTCTACTGAACAGTTTGATGCCCTATATGCATAGATTTACCAAACTATGTGGGGTACAGGGGCACCCAAGTAAAAATAGTGCATATGAATTTTCACATAAGATGCTTCGGCTCATGCAGTTTTTGCACCCGGTATGTGTATTATGTGCCATACGACCCCCTAACAGTAAGGAAACCCTAGAAAACCATATATTTTCCGAAAGTACACATTCTGACAAAACAAAAATGGGCAAATACATCTTTCTACTACAAACTACCAAACTACAAAGCTATGCTAAACAGAACGGTTTTTATGATATTTCTGAAAATTGTCACAAAGCTTGCATTTTACCCCATTATGTACCCCCACATTTTGTACCATATCAACATAAAACATTCTAAATATGAACGCCAGGGGTCTACTGAACAGTTTGATGCCCTATATGCATAGATTTACCAAACTATGTGGGGTACAGGGGCACCCAAGTAAAAATAGTGCATATGAATTTTCACATAAGATGCTTCGGCTCATGCAATTTTTGCACCCGGTATGTGTATTATGTGCCATACGACCACCTAACAGTAAGGAGACCCTAGAAAACCATATATTTTCCGAAAGTACACATTCTGACAAAACAAAAATGGGTACATACATCTTTCTACTACAAACTACCAAACTACAAAGCTATGCTAAACAGAACGGTTTTTATGACATTTCTGAAAATTGTCACAAAGCTTGCATTTTACCCCATTATGTACCCCCACATTTTGTACCGTATCAACATAAAACATTCTAAATATGAACGCCAGGGGTCTACTGAACAGTTTGATGCCCTATATGCATAGATTTACCAAACTATGTGGGGTACAGGGGCACCCAAGTAAAAATAGTGCATATGAATTTTCACATAAGATGCTTCGGCTCATGCAGTTTTTGCACCCGGTATGTGTATTATGTGCCATACGACCACCTAACAGTAAGGAGACCCTAGAAAACCATATATTTTCCGAAAGTACACATTCTGACAAAACAAAAATGGGTAAATAAAACTTTCTACTACAAACTACAAAGCTATGCTAAACAGAACGGTTTTTGTGACATTTCTGAAAATCAAGCGAACAAGAACTATGCATAACTGAAAATGCTATAAAATGGCTAAACATGCAGTAAAATACCCCAAAATCCACCAAAATCACAGAAAATGTAGTAGAAACACCAAAATAATACACAAAAGATATTGCGCAGTGCGGTTAGCGAATACACTATCCGCAATGGCAATAAAACATTTTTTTCAGGCAGGAATAAAAACGATGCGATTAGAAAAAAAAAAAAAATTACAAAATTACATAAGTGTGTAAGTGTGTGTGTACATTAGGTAAAATGTGTTTTGTGTGCATGTATGCAAGTAAGTGTGTGTAAGTGTAAGTGTTGTGAATGTTTGAAATCTCCCAACTCCCCTAAAATGTATGTGTTTGTGTGTAAATGTGAGTATAAGTGTGTATTAGTGTATTATTAGTGTATTATGTGTGTGTATGTGTGTTTTTGTGTGTTTTTGCCACTTACCTGTGTAGGAGATCGTGGATCAGCAGGGAGACACACGCAGCACCAGTCCGGCAGTGAGTATCTGCAGCAGGAAGCAGGGGGGCCAGCAGGGGGGGGAGCAGAGAAAGGCAGAAGGCGATCGTGAAATCCAGGAATGGATTTCACGTGCCTGCCTTTTGTTATGGGGCCCCTGGGCGATCGTGCCCCAGGGGCCACTCGTTCCCCACCTCTGACTTGTGTCTGGAGGCTGGGGAACGAGCGGGGAGCGAAGGAGCGGCTTGAAAAGCCGCTTCTCCGCTCCCAAACCCGGAAGTGCCCCAGGACGTAGAATCTACGTCCTGTGGCACTTAGGTCCTTTAGTACCCAGGACGTAGATTCTACGTCCTGTGGCACTAAAAAGGTTAATGAATTCTTTACAATCCTAAATACAAATATTTATAACTTGAAATTTACCTTTGAGATAAACTTAGATTCTCTCAACTATTTAGACATCACTTTATCCACAGACAAAGAACACATTATCACTATTATTTTCCATAAAGAATGCTCTGCAAACACAATATTAAATGCCAAATCCAGTCACCCCCAACACTTAATAAGCCAATTTGTACGCTTAGGGCATATTTGTTCAAAAGAAAAAGACTTTATACAGAAATCAAAAGATTTATTTGAAAGACTTAGTGAGAGGCGGTATGCATCAAATATCTTGAATTAAGCTTTCCAAAGAGCAGTACCCACAAAAAGATCAAATCTATTTAAAAGATATAAAACTGACTGTACCAATACAGTTTTACCCAACACAGAGAAAGAAAACCCTCAAAGAGGAATTAAATGACATCTCTACAGCTTTATCTTGGATACTTACCTTCAGTCCTCAATATAACGAAATAAAGAAAATTGTTGATGAAAATATAATCATTCTCAAAACTGATTCTACATTAAGACAAATTTTGGACAAAGGTTACAATTTCGTGACTAGGACAGAAACCTTAGGAAATAGATTGGATCCTAGCCTCATCCAATCGAATAGACCAATTAAAACTTGGTTATCCACTAAAGGAGTGTTTGGATGCGGGACGAGACAATGTATTACATGTAACTTTATAATTAAAACACACTCTTTCATCTCGTCAATTGCTCAAAAAACACATCAAACATTACATAAATACCAGATATGTTGTATATTTTTTGACTTGTAAGAAATGTGGTAAACAATATGTAGGCCAGACAAGTAGAAAATTAAAAAAACGCATTCGGGAACATATTTTGAATATTACAGATGAGAAATGTAGTGCAACTGTAGCTAGACACTTCTCTGAATGTTCCAATAAATCTTTATCCAATTTAATGGTTACTGGCACTGATAAAATAATCCCAGACCCTCGTGGAGGTAATATCAGTAATGCCCTAATAAAAAAGAAACCAAATGGATTTTTTACTTACATACGAAACTTCTAAATCTAGGTCTAAATTATGATGTTTCTTGTTATGTTTAACTGATAAATCATTCATAAGAATTACTGTGCCTAATGGTGGATACCCTTCTTCTAAAATGATTGTGCCTAATGGTACATACCATTTTTCAAAAACTACTATGCCTAATGGCGAATACCAATTTTCAAAAATGATTGTGCCTGATGGTGGATACAATTCTTTAAATATTTTTAAAAATTATTGTGCCTAATAATAGATATCTGAAGAAGTGTTGTTGGAAGAACTCGTAGAGGAAGGACCTCTCCTACACCTCCCACTAAGGAACACAGCCGCTGGAGCTGGAGACAGGACTGGACCAAGTGGAGGAGTGGCAGGAGTGCCGAACCAGGCGTCAGAGCAGAATCGGGAGACAAACGGATAGTCAGGCAGGCAAGAGGTCGGTACAGGCAGCAGGATTCGTAGTCAAGGGAAAGCCGGATCAAAAACAAGTCTTTCAGAAGGATAACAACGCTCAGTGTCTTCCAGGATGAAAAAGATCACTTCGCAGTGATCCTAGGCCTCTGGCGTCTTTTAAAACGCAAGACGCATGCGCCAGGACGCACGCTGGCGTCAGAGCGTGCGCCGGTGTCGCGCGCTGGTGTCAAGGCGCACGCCGGCGCCAAGACGCGCACTCGCGTTAAGGCGCGCGCCGGCGTCATTGCGTGCCCCCTTGTGGCCAGGCGGGCTGCCGCGCTGCTGCCGTTGGGCCTTACATTGCCCCCTCCCAAGGCGCGGCCTCCGGACGTGCACCGGAGCAGGTTTGCCAGGAAATTTTTTATGGAAGGATTGAATCAACTGAGGAGGGTGGATATTGGTCACGGATTCCCAGGAATTATCCTCAGGCGAATAGCCTTTCCATTGGACCAGGTATTGTAAACGTCCTCTACGGAAACCGGAGTCAAGGATAGCCTGGACCTCGAATTCCTCCACATCTTGCACAGTTACCGGTTCTGGAGGTACCTCAGTACGACCTGGAAACGGATTTCTTACCACTTCCTTTAACAGAGAGACGTGAAAGACAGGATGAACCCGAAGATTAGTAGGCAGTCCCAATTTAAAAGCCACAGGATTGATCTGTTCGATAATGGGGAAGGGCCCCATAAATCTTTGACCTAGCTTCTTAGATGGACACGAAAGCTTAAGATTACGGGTGGACAACCAGACGAGGTCACCGACCTTAAATCCGGGATTTTTCCTTCGTTTCTTGTCAGCCAGTCTTTTATAATTAAGTTGTGCTTCTTGTATAGTTTGCTGAAGAAACTTGAAATTATGGTTTAAAAATTGAAGTCTGTCTTGAGCTGCGGGAACTGAGACTTCTCATAGCCCCAGCAAGGAAGTAAGGTGAAAGCCATAATTGGAGAAAAAGGGAGTCTGTTTAGAGGAGGAATGTACAGCATTATTATAAGAAAACTCTGCTAAAGGCAAGAGCATAGACCAATCCTCTTGAGAGTAGGAGGAGAAACATCTTATATACTGCTCCAAAGTCTGGTTGGTACGCTCGGTTTGTCCGTTCGTCTGTGGATGGAAAGCAGAGGACAGGGCGAGCTGAATATGAAGCCCCTTGCACAGTGATCTCCAAAAACGTGAAGTAAACTGAGATTCTCTGTCAGAAACTACCACTTTGGGTAAGCCATGAAGACGAAAAATCTCCCTGATGAATACTTCCGCCGTAATAGCAGCAGATGGTAGACCAGACAAAGGTATAAAATGAGCCATCTTAGTAAGTCCGTCAACCACTACCAGGATCGTGTTAAAACCAACAGACTTAGGAAGATGCACGGTGAAATCAATAGAGATCCTCTCCCAAGGTTTCTCAGGGACCGGAAGGGGCTGCAGCAGGCCCATCGGGCGTGAGTGCGTATCTTTGAACCGGGCGCACGTTTGACAAGAAGTGACATATTTAACACAGTCCCTTGTCATGCCAGGCCAAAAAAAATGTCTCTTAGCCAGTGCCTGTGTTTTGCGAACCCCCAAATGGCCAGACACAGGATGGTCATGAACAAACCTGAGTACCTCAAGTCGTAAAGCTTCGGGAACAAAAATCTTATTATGAGCTATGAGGTAATTGTCTTGGCGAATAACATTTACTGGCGGGTTGGTGATAGATTCGGAAGCACGTTGGATCTTGTAGAGCAACTCAGACTGAAGGAGGAGAAAATTGGAGGCTTGAAGGATCGTACTGGGCGGGTCAGTTTCGGAGGCGGAAAACAAGCGGGATAAGGCGTCTGCTTTCCCGTTCTTGGAGCCAGGTCTGAAAGTCACATGAAAGTTGAATCTGGAAAAGAAGAGTGCCCATCTGGCTTGGCAAGGTCGAAGTCTCCTTGCAGAGCGTAAATACTCCAGATTCTTATGGTCGGAGAACACTAAAATAGGATGAGCGGCCCCCTCCAGAAGATGTCGCCATTCCTGGAAAGCAGATTTAATAGCGAGTAATTCTCTATCCCCCACATCATAATTCTGTTCGGAAGAGGAAAGTTTCTTAGAGAAAAATGCAACAGGGTGGAGCAAACCTTGAACTTCATTTCTTTGTGACAACACAGCCCCGATGGCATACTCAGAGGCGTCCACTTCTAGAACAAATGGACGAGTAGGATCTGGATGCTTCAATATAGGTGCTGACGTAAAGCGATTCTTGAGATCGGAAAAAGCTTGTTGAGCTTCAGGAGTCCAACAAAATTTCTTTAGTGAACTGGTAAGGGCGGTAATAGGAGCAATAGTCTTGGAAAAGTCCTTGATGAATTTCCGGTAAAAATTGGCAAAACCAACAAATCTCTGCACTGCCTTGCGATTATTGGGAACGGGCCAATCTAACACAGCAGAGACTTTACGAGAGTCCATAGACATTCCCTCTGGGGAAATGACAAAACCAAGGAACTCTATTGTCGACTTCTCGAATTCACATTTCTCTAGCTTGGCGAACAGTTTGTGAGTGCGTAAGCGTGAAAAAACCTGTTTGACATGAAGACGATGTTCTTCCAAGGAGGAGGAAAAAATTAGAATATCATCTAGATATACGATCACAAAAAGGTCCAGAAAGTCCCTAAAAATGTCATTTACAAAGTGTTGGAAGGTTGCAGGCGCGTTACAAAGGCCAAAGGGCATGACCAAATATTCAAAGTGCCCATAGCGAGTACGAAACGCTGTCTTCCATTCGTCCCCTTGCCGAATGCGAACCAGGTTATATGCCCCCCGAAGGTCTAGCTTCGTAAAGACACGCGCCGAGCGTAGTCTTAGGAAGAGTTCTGATATGAGGGGCAAGGGGTACCGATTCTTAATGGTAACTTTGTTCAGCTCTCGGTAGTCGATACAGGGACGTAGGGACTGATCCTTCTTCTCAACAAAGAAAATACCTGCGCCAGCGGGAGAAGTAGATGGATGAATAAAGCCTTTCTGGAGGTTTTCCTCAATATAGTCTTTAAGAACAGTAAGTTCAGGTTCAGAAAGAGGGTAAATTCGCCCAAATGGAATAGCTGCTCCAGGGAAAAGATCTATAGGGCAGTCATAAACCTGATGAGGAGGCAGTACATCAGCCCCTCTTTCATCAAAAACATCTAGAAATCCATGGTAAGGCTTTGGAATGAACTTAAGTCGAGGATCAGAGGAGAGAACCAGCAGTTTCTTCAAGGTCACCCCATGACGGGAGCTTCGGTCAGAAGGAAATGTCAATTGCTTGGTATCCCAATCGATGAGAGGATTATGTGCCCTCAACCATGGAAACCCCAAAATAAGAGGATACAGAGGAGAAGTAACCACGTCAAACGAGAGGTTTTCACTATGCTGTTGAATCTTTATTAACAAAGGAAGGGTTTCGAAAAGAACTGGACCAGAAGAAATATCAGACCCATCGGCCAACTTCACCATCAGTGGGCAGGATCTTGGTTTCAAAGGAACATCATGGGAGCGGGCGAAGTTTCGATCAATGAAGCAACCGCACGCCCCGGAGTCAATCAGTACTGGGACTTGGAGCGTCTTTCCGGGCCACTGTAAAACAGCAATAACAGACATGAGTGACAGTCCATTGACAGCTCCAGCACTAAGAAGAACGGGTGCTGACCCCTTACTTGTCGGTCGCACAGGGCAGTTACGAAGGAGATGGCCAGAACCCCCACAGTAGAGACACAGATTCAAACGACGTCTGCGTAGCCTTTCTTCAGGAGTCAATGGGGAACGGATGAGGCCAATCTGCATTGGTTCGGATTCCCCAAAGGACGAAGAAGCAGAGGCGGACTGTGTAGAGATGGGTTTAGGGAACTGGGGGGCTTTAGGAAGCAACCAACTTGGTTGGGACAACCCAGACTTCTCCAATTTCCTCTCTCTTAAACGCCGATCTATTTGGATCGCGGTATCAATGAGAGAGTCCAATTCCTCCGGAACCCCAACACGAGCTAGCTCATCCTTTAAGCCTTCCGACAAGCCAATTCGAAATTGATGTTTCAGAGCCGCTTGGTTCCATTGGGTATCAGCAGCATAATTACGAAAGTCCGTAACGTACTCCTCTACTGGGCGTTTTCCCTGGAACAGAGATCGGAGTGCGGCCTCAGCTGAAGCTTCCCTTTGAGGATCATCGTAAAGTACAGCCATTGCCTGAAAGAAAGCAGTAGAGTCACCAAACAATGGACTGTCCTGTTCTAGAAGACGATGGGCCCAAGTCTGAGGCTCCCCGGATAGGAGTGAGATAGCAAACCCCACCTTAGACTGTTCTGTCACATAAATGTGGGGGTTCAAAGTAAACTCCAACTTGCAGCTGTTCATAAAAGCCCGAAACTTCTTGCGGTTCCCCGAAAAACGTTCAGGTAGGGACAGCTTAAGCTTGGTCGCCGGTGGCTGAACAACAATAGGCGGAGGAGCAGCAAGTACATCAACAGGGTCTCCCGGCAGGGGTTGTAACTGGGCCTGGACAGAATGAAGCCCCGCTTGCAGTTCACGTACCACTTGAGTAAGGGTGGCCATCTGTTGGGTGAGTAGTTGCATGGCCGAGACTTCCTCAGATTCTTCCATACTGGCGAAGTGATACTGTCGCGATCAAGGAAGAAGTGTTGTTGGAAGAACTCGTAGAGGAAGGACCTCTCCTACACCTCCCACTAAGGAACACAGCCGCTGGAGCTGGAGACAGGACTGGACCAAGTGGAGGAGTGGCAGGAGTGCCGAACCAGGCGTCAGAGCAGAATCGGGAGACAAACGGATAGTCAGGCAGGCAAGAGGTCGGTACAGGCAGCAGGATTCGTAGTCAAGGGAAAGCCGGATCAAAAACAAGTCTTTCAGAAGGATAACAATGCTCAGTGTCTTCCAGGATGAAAAAGATCACTTCGCAGTGATCCTAGGCCTCTGGCGTCTTTTAAAACGCAAGACGCATTCGCCAGGACGCACGCTGGCGTCAGAGCCACGCACTCACGTTAAGGCGCGCGCCGGCGTCATTGCGCGCCCCCTTGTGGCCAGGCGGGCGGCCGTGCTGCTGCCGTTGGCCCTTACAATATCATTCTTTTAGAATTTACTGTGCCTAATGGTGAATACCATATTTCAAAAAACCCCATGTACTTCAACACGTGCCTTTCTTTGTAAATAACCACAATTGTCGAAACGCGTAAGGTTTTGTAGCATTATGTGTAAGTTAAAATAAACTATACTGATTTTACTTTAACATTTGAGCTACATTAAGACTATTATTTGAATTCTGGAGTGCCTGCTTGTCTTTTCAATTTCCTATATTGGTCCACTTGAGGCCCAAGTCTTGAGTACAAATGCAACAGGACGCACAGTAACAACAAGAGCTAATCATAGTCCGTTTCCTTATTCTACCTGCAGTGGATATAACAAAGCTAGTTGATTATGAAGATTTTCATTCATCCAGGTCATGGTATATCTAGTATAAATAAATCTAAAGCAACTGGACTTGTTAAGTAATCATTGAAGACGTTTCACTACTCATCTGAGCAGCTTCTTCAGTTCAACTGACTGTTATGGGAAGTCCTCAGCATATGTACTCTTCCACTAATCCAATCACAATTGCACATTGTAACTCTTCAGAGAGGTGACACCTGAAACTCACAGAAGTGTGAATGCTGTGGCGTTACTTTAATAGGATTACCAAATTGTATGTAGCAGACAGATGGACAAAGAAAACCGCTGGTTTGAAAGAGGTGTTAAAGAGGCTATTCATGTTGTGGAGAAACCATCCCTAAACAGAGGAAGGGACCTTCGATCTGTACCCCAGCAGTTTCAGAACTCCTCACACATCTATTCATGCAACTCTAAAAAGGAACACCTGTCTCTATGAGTTGCATGATAGTTTGGTAATCCTATTAAAGTAACTCCACAGCATTCACACCTCTGTGAGTTTTAGGTGTCACCTCTCTGAAGAGTTATAATGTGCCATTGTGATTGGATTAGTGGAAGAGTACATATGCTGAGGACTGCCCATACCAATCCCTTGCTTTAGATTTATTTATACTAGATAAACAAAGCTAGTTGATGATTGGTTGCTAGGGGATACGTTTTCAGTGTTAGTAGATGAGACGCACTGCACTAATTATGGGCAGTGTGGAAGCACATTGTACGTTATGAAATGTAATACAAACCCTATTGCTGGCAGATATTACAGAATAGAATGGTGTATATTTCTATTGTATTCTGCTGAAACAAAATCATTTCAGTTTAGATCAAACCTGTAAATTGTATTATACATGCGTATCCAGGCACATGTTCTCGATTGTATTCTTCCTGAAGGAAATAACAGGAAACTGTATTTATTGTACATATGCTGCTGCAGATTTGCATTAAACGTCTGATTATTCAGTGTCTGTGTTATTTATTCCAGGGGGTCATGACAAACACAAATCACAGAATACCTTCTTCTAACACCCCTCATTGCCAAGTTTTCCTGCCATTGATATAAGTTGGGCACATCTCCCCCACCCAAACAGCATTTATCCCTTCCAGCACTGTTACATTTTCCTAAAACAAATAGCAGCTTTCCCCCAGTGGCCATTTAAATTGGACCCTAGCAACCAGACAGTTACTAAAATTCCAAAACCTCCGCACAAAAAGCAAAATAATTAAAAAAACACAAATTATGAAAAAAAGAAAACCAGTTGCAAATTGTCTCAAAATATCAATCTCTACATTTTACTAAAAGTTCATTTAAAGCTGAATTACTCCTTTTAATGCAATCAGACCATTGAAAAAAATAATGGGCCATTTCCAACCTGAGGACTGTCCAGGAAATTAGGGGACAGTTGGTAACTGAGTAAATACCCTGAAAACTCCACCTTAAATCATTATTGTAATGGAGGTTCTGACCCATGAAATCTCATTTCATACATTTGAAAGTAATAGTCTCTTATTCACATGGGTTTTGGTGCTTAAAAAAGCAGTATGTCCATAAGATCCAGCTGCACCTATTTTTCAGCTGAATAGTGCTTAGTACAACATACATGGGAAATTCCACATGTCACAGATTTATGGTATTACTCTTTTTCAGGTTATGGGCTAGAAATAGTGAATAGGCCTTGTTACAGACCTGTTTATCCGGTCACACTCCCAACACTATCTTGCCAGCCATTGCCTCACCCTCTTTTGACTTATAATGGGATGCTGTTGTAACACTTGTTTGGCTATGATATGGCAAAAACCCAGGCTAGTGATAGGTATAGAGCATGTGTTACATGCGACCTTAATACACAGGAGTGGGCCTCCGCTATATGGGAGGTATTAATGGAGCTGAGGGTGTAGTTGAACTACAACTAGATAAGCTTGTGTGGTGCAGATGGAATAATGGACGCCAGAAAGGTTCTTGCTCATGAACTATAGTACAAGTTTATTGGACAAGGCACAACTTAATAGTGCAGCAGGGTTATACTCACAGACACAACAGTATAGAACCTGTGATCACCGTGGAAGATACAAAGGTGACACTTAGGCACAGAATAACCCACTTGGAGGATGCACAGAGGATTAGTTGACACCTGAGATATAGACCTTTCAGAAGGGAGTGTTCCGGCCGACTGTGGTCCAGGGGAGAGCTCCTAACACTGGTACCTGGCGTCTAATAAAACCGGTCCCTAAAGAACGACTACAGAGCCGGGGTGGACTAAACCCTTTTACAACTCCTGGTTGGGGCTATTAACTGCCCTTGCTAGATAGTCTGACTGTTCTCACCACTTCTAGAGGGTGCTATTAAATAGACTAACTGTGCTGGCTTTACCTCGTTCACGGGGCCCTGTCCCCGACTTAAGGATTAGGTGTTACTCTTTACTGGGGCTTTATGCCTCCAGGCTCAATGACGTGAAGCCTGAGACAACGGCAGCCAGAGAGGAAGACACTTCCTTGTGCAAGACACTATATAGTCTGCACAAGGGGAGTGGTCAACCTGGGCTAAACCTATAGGGGGTAGCCTAATAACTGTAATCTGAGTGTAGAGGGCTCTGCCCTATAACAGCACAGATAAGGAAAAGATAGGAGATAACACCATAGGGAGCTTAACCCTATGGGTCCCTACATTCACCCGGGGGAAGAATCAATACCCGGCAATGGTAAATAACAATAAGTAAACTTTTCAAGCAATAACAGTAGTGCATTGATTTAGTGCAAAAATACAATACCCTTACATCCGTTTCTGATACCCTCTCCTGAGGAGTATCCGGTACATTGGATATCTGCAAAGAAAGATTAGGCACATACAGCAATTTTTTTATTAAATCATATACACTTTGAGTGTCCTGTTTGATCACTCCAGTGCACACATGGGAAATGCTCCTGAAGTACAGGTTCCCAGGCACCATCTTAGCTGTAACAGATTTTTGATTTAAACAAAATATTAACTGTTTCGTTACTAGATACGTTACTGTAAACCATATACAATCATGAGTGTCACAAGGGATCACTCAGGCACTTTACTTATAGATCTTTGAAATACCATCTGGCTCTGCAACAGAGGTATGACAGGCACAATACTTAGAGCAAATCTTGAGTCACCTTCCTGACCACTACACAGGGGTGCTCAGGCACACACTTAGGTATCCTTGATATACCACCTGTAACCTGCAACAGGGATATAATAGGTACACTTACACATGGGAACGATCCTGCCTTCACTCAGGTGTCCCTGGCACTTTGCTTGGCTGTAAAGAAATTGTTATTGGGCACAATTTAAACTGTGACACACTCCCACCCATCAACTTTATTAAGTCCAGGCCTTCCACCCTAACCCAGTGTTCATTAATCTCCCGACATGCACTCCGTAGGTGTGGATTAGGCAATAGGTCCTACCCTTTGTGAGGTAGGTTGAAGTAGAAGTTGTAGTGGGATGGGGCGCAGCAGTCTTTGTTTGTTCACCCAACTTTTTACAAACTTTACAGTCTCTCCTAGAGGATGGTGGAGAGTTCCAAACTGAAGAAACAAAACTAATCCACCTCTATGGATATATAACTGGAAGTGGGTCACACCTTATGCAGCAATACGGCAGTCTTTAAGCATGTGCCCAAAATGGTGGGTGTTGCCCCTTAAACTTTAGGGGAAACCAAACCCACCTCCCACCCGGGGGAAAATCCCATCTGGTGAAAGGATAACTGAAACCGGCGTGGGGTTTTCCTCAATGCATGTTGCGCTCGTATTTGGCTTTGGTGACCTCATACGAAACGTAGTAGGCAGGGTGAGGTTTGTCTATCCGGCCTCCACTGGGGAGATCCGAGCTGAGGGCAAAATTTCGCTCCTCTTGGTGCTTACCACAGGATTTCACACCATGTTTGAGGATGGTCCTCCCGAACCACCACTCTTGGGCAATGTCGTACAAGTAATCCTCATCTCTGTGGCGTTTTTCCCGGTCTTTCTTAAAGACTCCTCCTGAACCGATCTTTTCTCGTCTGATGAGCTCCCCGTACACCCATTCATCCACATGCTTATTCACCTCGTCATACACCCACTCATGGGCGTACGGCATGTAGTACCCCCATTTCTCGTATACACGGGTATTTATCAGCCTTTGGACCCTGGAAACTGCCCGGTATCTCTCGGGGTCAGCTCTCCCCGGGGCCACCCAGCAGAAGGTATCTTTGTTCACCGCATATGGTGGCGGTGGGGTGCAGGGCCACTCTGGCGGAAAGCAGAAGGTGGGATCATTTGGTGGGGTGACGGGTGGCATTGGTGCAAATCTGTACTCCCCTTCAGGGAGAGTGCATTTGGGTAATGGGCCAAGGTCCATCAGGCCCCAATTGGGTTTTGGGTACCTGCGACGGGTGGTACTTTCTAACAACATTCCACTCCCTGTGGAAGATGCTGAGCTGGGTTCACCTTGGCTCACTGCTTTAGCTCGCCCCCTACCCTTCATAATGGCTATCAGCCGTTGTACAGCCTCATCATCACTGATGGATTCGGTGGGGGCCACGGTTGCAATTTTAGCTGCCACTACTGGTTGGATATTTAAGGCAGCAGCTGCTGTAACCAGTTCCTCACTGTGGGAGGATTTAGATGGAGACAATAGAATATCTCCGGATGATTCTGCAGGGCATGATAGGGGTAACTCCTGCGGTTCCGTCTCAGGCATAGGTGTAACTGGCCTGGATGGATATGGGGTAGCAGTGGCAGTGTTCTCACCAGCCACTCCCTGTGGACAAATTAATGGCTCAGCCCAGCAGCGGGTCTTACAAAATGGGCATCTGGGCTCCAGGTCTCGCCAAGCCTGGGAGATCTCAGTATAGCAGCAGCCACAGAACCCCTCAATCCATTTTGAGCCATCCTCCTCATAGCGCTCCCCAAATGTGCCCAACCACGCATAGCGTTGTGGGGGCAGTTGCTCAGCACTACTTTCCGGGGCTTCCGGGGTAAGTGGGCGAGGGGGAGTGCTTGCGTCAGCCATTTTAAACTTAGTATGCGCTGACCTAATGGAATTTAGAATTAGAGTCCCGCAATTTATATACCCGCTTTGGGTTTGCTAAGCGGTCACTTATTTGGAGTAGTTCGCAGCCGCGGTTATACTCACAGTCCTCCGGTGTTGGTTAGGCCGCAGCCGCTGGTCCTAACTGCACTCGGGGAAGTTGTTTCAGTCTGCCGCTCGACCTTCCTGCAGCCGCACGGAAGGCAAGGTAGGGCAGTGGTAGTAGTGTGAAGGTTCTGGCTGTCTGTTCCGTCCCGCAGCCGCGTGGATGGTTATGCGCAGAGCCTCACTCTCAGTCGTTCAGTCGTTCCCTCTGGGTCCCCAGGTAGGGTAAGCGATGCTGAGAATACGTTTTATAAGCAGACAATGTAATCGGTAGCAGCCGCTAACCTCTTTACTATCAGTAGGCACAGGAGCTCTAAAGGCGTGCGTCTCACTCGGTCAAGTGCGAGTCACAAGATGGCCGCCGTGACGTCAGCTCCTGCCCCCTCCCCGGTGAAATCTCGTCAACAACTTGATTCACGCGGGATTTCAGTACAAAAGAGCGCCAAAACTAGCAATGAGATGATTGACAGGGGAGCTGGCCAATGGGAATACTCGGCTGAACCTTTCAAGCCCGAACCCACGGCCAATTACAGATTAGGGTTTACGATCAGGACTGCAGGCGCCTTTGTCTATAGCGATCAGCAGTGCCTGTCAGCAAAATTTAAAGACACACACACAGCAGCTCAGTCCCTCAAGGCTATGGCTCCAGATTAAATAAATCAAATATAATGATCCAAAAAGCACGTTGGGCGCCAAATGTAACACTTGTTTGGCTATGATATGGCAAAAACCCAGGCTAGTGATAGGTATAGAGCATGTGTTACATGCGACCTTAATACACAGGTGTGGGCCTCCGCTATATGGGAGGTATTAATGGAGCTGAGGGTGTAGTTGAACTACAACTAGATAGAGCTTGTGTGGTGCAGATAGAATAATGGACGCCAGAAAGGTTCTTGCTCATGAACTATAGTACAAGTTTATTGGACAAGGCACAACTTAATAGTGCAGCAGGGTTATACTCACAGACACAGCAGTATAGAACCTGTGATCACCGTGGAAGATACAAAGGTGACACTTAGGCACAGAATAACCCACTTGGAGGATGCACAGAGGATTAGTTGACACCTGAGATATAGACCTTTCAGAAGGGAGTGTTCCGGCCGACTGTGGTCCAGGGGAGAGCTCCTAACACTGGTACCTGGCGTCTAATAAAACCGGTCCCTAAAGAACGACTACAGAGCCGGGGTGGACTAAACCCTTTTACAACTCCTGGTTGGGGCTATTAACTGCCCTTGCTAGATAGTCTGACTGTTCTCACCACTTCTAGAGGGTGCTATTAAATAGACTAACTGTGCTGGCTTTACCTCGTTCACGGGGCCCTGTCCCCGACTTAAGGATTAGGTGTTACTCTTTACTGGGGCTTTATGCCTCCAGGCTCAATGATGTGAAGCCTGAGACAACGGCAGCCAGAGAGGAAGACACTTCCTTGTGCAAGACTCTATATAGTCTGCACAAGGGGAGTGGTCAACCTGGGCTAAACCTATAGGGGGTAGCCTAATAACTGTAATCTGAGTGTAGAGGGCTCTGCCCTATAACAGCACAGATAAGGAAAAGATAGGGGATAACACCATAGGGAGCTTAACCCTATGGGTCCCTACACTGTAATACACATTTGTCAAACAAATGTGTCTGACCGCCCAGTGTGACCAATTTCTATTTTCCTCACATAGTAATTAAGACTTAGGGGCCGATCCACTAAAGGCTGAAAAAATGAGTGTTATTTTTAGCATGGGTTACATAGTTACATAGTTACATAGGGTTGAAAAAAGACCAGAGTCCATCAAGTTCAACCCATCCAAGTAAACCCAGCACACACATCCCACACCTACCAATCTATATACTCACATACATAAACTATATATACAACCACTAATACTAACTGTAGATATTAGTATCACAATAGCCTTGGATATTGTGATTGTTCAAGAACTCATCCAGGCCCCTCTTATAGGCATTAACAGAATCTGCCATTATCACATCACTAGGAAGGGCATTCCATAACCTCACTGCCCTCACCATGAAAAACCACCTACGCTGCTTCAAATGGAAGCTCCTTTCCTCTAATCTAAAGGGGTGACCTCTGGTGCGTTGATTGTTTTTATGGGAAAAAAGAACATCCCCCAACTGCCTATAATCCCCTCTAATGTACTTGTACAGAGTAATCATGTCCCCTCGCAAGCGCCTCTTTTCCAGAGAAAACAACCCCAACCTCGACAGTCTCACCTCATAGCTTAAATCTTCCATCCCCTTAACCAGTTTAGTTGCAGTCTCTGCACTTTCTCCAGCTCATTAATATCCTTCTTAAGGACTGGAGCCAAAAACTGCACTGCATACTCAGGTGAGGCCTTACCAGGGACCTATAAAGGGGCAAAATTATGTTCTCATCCCTTGAGTCAATGCCCTTTTTTATACAAGACAGCACTTTATTTGCTTTAGTAGCCACAGAATGACACTGCCTGGAATTAGACAACTTGTTATCTACAAAAACCCCCAGATCCTTCTCCATTAAGGATGCCCCCAACACACTACCATTCAGTAGATAGTTCGCGTTTATATTATTTCTACCAAAGTGTATAACTTTGCACTTATCAACATTGAACCTCATTTTCCAGTTTGCTGCCCAGTTTTCCAATTTTGTCAAATCGCTCTGCAAAGCGGCAACATCCTGCATGGAACTTATAGTTTTGCACAATTTTGTGTCATCAGCAAAAATAGAAACAGTACTGTCTATGCCCACCTCCAGGTCATTAATAAACAAGTTAAAAAGCAAAGGACCAAGGACTGACCCCTGCGGTACTCCACTAACCACACTGGCCCAATTAGAAAATGTTCCATTTACCCCCACTCTTTGTACTCTATCCTTCAGCCAGTTCTCTATCCAATTACAAATATTATGTTCTAGGCCAAAAAATATTATTGCTTCTTATATTTGGAGAATTAAGAAAAACACCACTTGTCTGAATTAAGCAGCAGTTTTATTGTCGTTGTTTATGTTGCAATGAGATATTTTTAAGCGATAATTTATTGTGTTAAAGTAGGATTTACAAAAATGTGTATACTTAACAATAATTTCTGATGTGCGGAAATGTTATGAATGCTACGATACGAAAATATTATGGTAAGATCCAAAAGTTACGAAATTCGTATCCAGACGATCGTAAACAGTGCCAAAACAGGGCTCAATGGCACTCTGCAGCTCCAACCCGGCCCAAGGAAAGTCTCCCAAAGGGCTCAATGGCACTCTGCAGCTCCAACCTGGCCCAAGGAAAGTCTCCCATAGGGCTCAATGGCACTCTGCAGCTCCAACCCGGCCCAAGGAAAGTCTCCCAAAGGGCTCAATGGCACTCTGCAGCTCCAACCCGGCCCAAGGAAAGTCTCCCAAAGGGCTCAATGGCACTCTGCAGCTCCAACCTGGCCCAAGGAAAGTCTCCCATAGGGCTCAATGGCACTCTGCAGCTCCAACCCGGCCCAAGGAAAGTCTCCCATAGGGCTCAATGGCACTCTGCAGCTCCAACCTGGCCCAAGGAAAGTCTCCCATAGGGCTCAATGGCACTCTGCAGCTCCAACCCGGCCCAAGGAAAGTCTCCCATAGGGCTCAATGGCACTCTGCAGCTCCAACCCGGCCCAAGGAAAGTCTCCCATAGGGCTCAATGGCATTCTGCAGCTCCAACCCGGCCCAAGGAAAGTCTCCCATAGGGCTCAATGGCACTCTGCAGCTCCAACCTGGCCCAAGGAAAGTCTCCCATAGGGCTCAATGGCACTCTGCAGCTCCAACCCGGCCCAAGGAAAGTCTCCCATAGGGCTCAATGGCACTCTGCAGCTCCAACCCGGCCCAAGGAAAGTCTCCCATAGGGCTCAATGGCACTCTGCAGCTCCAACCCGGCCCAAGGAAAGTCTCCCATAGGGCTCAATGGCACTCTGCAGCTCCAACCCGGCCCAAGGAAAGTCTCCCATAGGGCTCAATGGCACTCTGCAGCTCCAACCCGGCCCAAGGAAAGTCTCCCATAGGGCTCAATGGCACTCTGCAGCTCCAACCCGGCCCAAGGAAAGTCTCCCATAGGGCTCAATGGCACTCTGCAGCTCCAACCCGGCCCAAGGAAAGTCTCCCATAGGGCTCAATGGCACTCTGCAGCTCCAACCCGGCCCAAGGAAAGTCTCCCATAGGGCTCAATGGCACTCTGCAGCTCCAACCTGGCCCAAGGAAAGTCTCCCATAGGGCTCAATGGCACTCTGCAGCTCCAACCCGGCCCAAGGAAAGTCTCCCATAGGGCTCAATGGCATTCTGCAGCTCCAACCCGGCCCAAGGAAAGTCTCCCATAGGGCTCAATGGCACTCTGCAGCTCCAACCTGGCCCAAGGAAAGTCTCCCATAGGGCTCAATGGCACTCTGCAGCTCCAACCCGGCCCAAGGAAAGTCTCCCATAGGGCTCAATGGCACTCTGCAGCTCCAACCTGGCCCAAGGAAAGTCTCCCATAGGGCTCAATGGCACTCTGCAGCTCCAACCCGGCCCAAGGAAAGTCTCCCATAGGGCTCAATGGCATTCTGCAGCTCCAACCCGGCCCAAGGAAAGTCACGATACTGAAGCTTGAATGAATTACAAAACTTTTGTACTCGGTACGACAAATACGATTTTGTTGCGCAAATTGACGCAATGTACGAAAAAGTCACGGAAATTAACAAAATATCGGACAAAACACCCACAGTTCTAAAAGTTAGAAAAAATAAAAGAAATTTTTGCCGAAATCGCCTGCGCAGCGTGTACCATCCCACCGGTGACTTACATGTTCGCCGGTGGGATGGTAGTTCAGGGAGATTAGTCGCCCGTGACAAGGGAGATTTGTCGCGGGTGACTAATCTCCCCGTGTGCCAGAGCCCTAAGACATTCTGTGCATTAAGCCACCAAGATATGCCCTCCCCTATAAGCAAAACAGGGATTGTTTGTCCTTATTTAAAATTTACTTCAAGCTACCCAACTACATCATCCCCGGTCTGGCCAGTCCTACTCTCAGTTTTATCTGATTCTACATTTTTCACAGGGACCAAAAGGCTTTTAACAGTTTATTCAAACATTTTCAGCCTCATTGTGAATGAATGTATGTGATGTTTGCTTGTGTGTGACCTTTCTGCACAGAAATTCAACCGCATTAATTCTGTCTGAATTTCTTTTTATATAAGGGAGTAAAAACAAAACTGCAACTTGCTTTCCTAGGTTACATTTCTCAAATTGTTTCCCCTTTTTTTTGCCACCACTGGGGTCACATGACTGCACATGGGCTGATGGGAGCTGAAACACAGAGCTGGCCATTGCAAGTACAAAGTGGCAGTTTACACAACTTGACAGAGGCACTGCTGGGACTTGCACCTTCCCTTCCAACCAACCCCCTCCCTTCCTATTTTCACAAAAACACACAGACACCAGTTTGTGGGATGAAAAGGCCGCAGAACATTTACATCTGGTGAAGTTTTCATTTAAAATTTAACATCAAGAACAAATTACCATATCATAAACATATCATAAACCTAGCCCAACATAACGCGAATGTTTAAGCCAAGTCTATATAGGTATTCAACCGCACAGCCTATCATTCAGGCACGATGCATCAATCCTCAACGGCACCCCGCAAGGCAACAAGGGAAGTAAAATTGAGAATACAGGAACATAAAGGGAATATTCGAAATTTTAAGCCTAATACCCAAACCGATACGCCAGTATCGAGACATTTTTTCGATCTTAAACATAGCTCTGCACAATTGAGGTGGTGTGTTCTCGATGAAATTATTGTGGATATAAGAGGTAGTGATCGTAGGAAAGACCTCCTGAGACGAGAAGGCAAATGGATAAAAAAACTAAATACCCTAGTACCCGATGGCCTCAACGACACTTGGAGTCTAAAACCGTTTTTGTAACTATGGTGGTAAAACAATAAGGGTATGAGTAATAGTATGCTTGCTTATTAACAATGCCATTGTGGTAAAGTGTCCATAGAAAGTGTATAGCTTTTAGGATCTGAGTACTGACGAATGCCATTATAGTGCCCTAAATAATATTGTGCTTAATTAGAGACATGTAGTGCAATGTAGCAATGTTTTAATATTTGTGGGTATGTTGTACCTATGAGGTGACATACATTGTTTTAGATTTTATTTATGTATATATAAATGGTACACATATGGAGTGATATGGTAATGATTTTGTATGTATAAATTTTAACAGTATAAGAGTATGGGATTTTTCACAGATCTTCTAATTGACACTATGGACTGGGATGATGGCACTACACCAAGGAGTTTTGGTTCTCTTGATGGATAGCTTTGAGAACCAATTGGACATACGAATAGAGATGATGACACTACACAAAGGAGTTGTGGCTATTTTGATGGACAGTTTTTGAGAACCAATTGGACACTTAGGGGGGTGGAGTCGTTGTTTTTAAATTGTTACACCGTTTATTTTGTTTTTTACACTTGATAAAGGGCGCTATTTAGCCCGAAACATGTCGTGTGATGTGGTCTGCAATAAAAGCATTTTTTAGCAGAGATTCTGCCTATGGTGCTCTCCTCTGTATATCAATATAACTCGAATGTTTGTATAACAAGCAATTAACTTTTGAACAACCATGTACTGTAACAACCCTATAACTGCACAACGCAGTTGGGGTACAATCTATACAGCCGTAACAGATTGCACCTCAATGGAAGGGGGTCTGCTGTGCTAGGGGAGAGAATGGTTAAGAGGCTGGAGGAGTGTTTAAACTAGACAAGGGGGGGTGGGTGAGTTTTATGGGAAAGCTAGTGTAGACGGAGCAGTGGGATTAGTAAAGGGTCATGGGGGAGGAGTGAGGGGAGCATATAGTTTCAGATAAGGAGCTTCCATTGTTACAAGGGAAACAGACTAATATTTGCCTTAGCTCTAACTCTCCGTTAGCTAATGTAAACATCAGAGGGAGAAGTAGTAATCTCTGCTGCATGCTGGCTAATGCACAAAACTTTTCGGGTAAATTAGGGGAGCTGCAAGCTATTGCATGTATTGAAAATTATGATTTAATTGGTATCACTGAGACCTGGTGGGATGAAAAATGCGACTGGGCTGTGAATTTAAATGGTTACATGCTTTTTAGGAGGGAGAGAGAGATTAAAAAGGGTGGAGGGGTTGTCAGATTTAAAGCCATGTAATAAAGACATTACTAAGGAAAATGTGGAACCCCTTTGGGTAGAAATTTTAGCAGGGCTAAAGGGTAAAAAGAAAATGATCATTGGTGTATGCTATAAACCACCCCGTATAGATGAGGGGGATGAGACCCAGTTATTGTTGCAAATGGATGAGGCTTCACAACTGGGGACTTTAATTATCCGGACATTGACTGGAGTAATGGGGTGGCTAAGTCAGAAAAAGCTAGTAGGTTTGTAAATATTCTAAATGACAACTTTTTATTTCAGACAGTTCAAGAATCTACTAGGAATGACTCTATTTTGGACCTGGTGATATCTAATAATACTGAACTCATCTCTAACATTTGTGTGGGTGAGCATCTGGGGAACAGTGATCACAACATGGTCTCCTTTGAGATAATGCTGCAGAGACAGCTCTATAAGGGAGTAACTAAAACGCTCAATTTTAGACGTGCAGACTTTGCCAGTATAAGGGCATCTCTGCAATATGTCAACTGGGAAAGGCTTTTCATGGGGTTAGACACAGAAGGAAAATGGAACATCTTTAAAACATTGCTTTGCAGGTATACACAACAGTATATTCCCCTTGTAAGCAAGGAGAGGCATCGCAAAGCAAAACCTTTATGGCTGAATAAAAGTGTTATTGTCGAGGTCGGTAAGGAAATACATGCAAATAAAGCAGCAAAAAAGCTATCAGGCAAGCTAAAACAGAGATGGAAAGGGATATTGCAAATAGGAGTAAAAATAATGCAAAATTATTTTTTAATTATGTGAATAGTAAAAAAATGAAGCAAGAAGGGGTGGGAACCTTATTTTCATCTGTCTATACATCTGAGGAGCCAGCTAATGAAGGCTTCCCTTTTAATATGCCCAGTTCTAGTAATTTAGCTACTTACGCGTGGGTCACTCGGGAGGAAACTAAAAAAAATCCTGAACATGTAAAGGTAAATAAAGGTCCAGGATCAGATGGTTTTCATCCCAGGGTATTAAACAAGCTTAGTGCTGTGATTGCCAAACCTCTTCATTTCACTCTTCAATTTTTCTGGATTAAATGAGGTCTGTCATGGTGCCGAGAGACTGTCGAATTACTAACGTGGAGTTGTTATTTCTGTATCTACCAGAGACAGATTATTACAGTAGAAAACCTTCCATCACCTGTATATCACACCACTAAGGTTGCACCAGATGGGCCGTACCCCAACAGATCACTGCCCATAACAAGCCCTGCTAACTTTTTTCACATGATCTGGTCATGTCCGCATATCGCTAAATTCTGGTCAGCAGTCACTAAATATTCATCGGATAACTTAGCCTTCCCTACTGTGACTGCTCCCGAAACCTGCTTGCTAGGAGTCCTAGACAGTATAATTGCTCAAAATAGTTCCCGGATATGCTACAGAATACTCCTGTTCTATGCAAAAAAAACAGTTGCAATGCACTGGATGGGCCCAACTCTCCCCACCATTACAGCCTGGAAGAATCTAGTGAATACCGTTGTTCCTCTCTATAAACTTACATATGAGACTAGGGGCGCACCTGATAAATTTGACAAAGTTTGGGGCCCTTGGTGTGACCTAGAGAGAAACTAAAGGACTCCACTCCCATTTACATTGTAAGACCCCCAGCGTCTTCCCACTTTTCTCTATCACATCCTGAACACTTAGTTCAGTAGGTTGACGAACCCAATATCCTGAAACTGCTGCCAGATTCATGCTCACACTTTGTAATGTTACACCTACCCCTTTAGTGTCTGTAACAAACCTTAAAGATAGACCTGAAAAGAAAGACCAGCGCATTTTCTTAATTGTATTGTAAAATGTGTTATTTTATGTTTTTGTTTGTATGAAAATTAATAAAATACACCTTTCAAAAAAAAAAAAAAAGGAATCCCATTCTCAACCTGAAAACTATAGGCCTGTTAGTCTGACATCAGTAGTAGGAAAGGTTTTGGAAGGGGTAATAAGGGATAGGGTACTTGAATACATTGCAGTTCACAATACTATTAGTTTGTGCCAGCTTGGTTTTATGTGTAACAGATCTTGCCAGACTAATTTAGTCGCCTTTTATGAGGAGGTGAGTAGGAACCTCGATACTGGAATGGCAGTTGATGTCATCTACTTGGACTTTGCTAAAGCGTTTGATACAGTACCTCACAGAGGGTTAATGATCAAATTGAGGAATATTGGCCTAGAACATAATATTTGTAATTGGATAGAACTGGCTGAAGGATAGAGTACAAAGAGTGGTGGTAAATGGAACATTTTCTAATTGGATCAGTGTGGTTAGTGGAGTACCGCAGGGGTCAGTCCTTGGGCCTTTGCTTTTTAACTTGTTTATTAATGACCTGGAGGTGGGCATAGAGAGTACTGTTTCTATTTTTGCTGACGACACAAAATTGTGCAAAACTATAAGTTCCATGCAGGATGCTGCCGCTTTGCAGAGCGATTTGACAAAATTGGGAAACTGGGAAGCCAACTGGAAAATGAGTGTCATGCCAGCAGTATTGCCCTGGCATTGTAAATTGTTCAACCCTATCAACATCTGGTTGCAGGCTCCCACAGAGACCGTTAATTAAATATGCAACCAGGGACTGTGGGAATGTGACAAATTCAGCAGAGTGAGCAGACAATTCAAAGCCAGCCATTTGGGGGCAGGAAACCTGAGGCCATTGGTTTCTTTGATCTGTTGCTCAAAGAAAGGCATTTGTGGACCTGAAAGAACAGCAAGAGGGAACAGCATACAGAAAATGTGGATTAAAGAAAAGGATCCATATCTCCTTTGCTTTAAGGTTCACATCCTCATAAATCATATATTGGTTATGAGGAGGTCCCATGCTTCCCAATGATACCAAACAGGGACTACCTATACCCACCAATTAGGGGGGATAGTTTCTGGGGGACTGGGACATGAGACACCCCTCATGTTTGGTATCATTTGTCCCCTGAGATGGCATCCTATAAGAGGCAGAGCAAGGAACAGCTGGCCAGACTCTGTGAGCAGAGAGGGATTGCCGTGGCAGGCCAGACCAAGGATTGGCTTATTGCAACCCTGTCCGGTACTGCCCAGGAGGGCCAAATAATGGACATTGTCATTGGACAATACCACACAGAGGATAGCAGCAGCGACAGTTCCCAGAGTGGTGCAGGGTCACCCCTACAACTGGCTTTGCAACAGCTGGGCTCATCGGACCCTAACCCACGGCTGCAGCTTATTCTGCAACACCAGCAGGTGAGTCCGGTGAGAAGTCCTTGTTTGGGGTATCTAGTGCCAAAGTAGAGCGTGGAGCTGCCCTCCGATGTTTTTCCTGCCACCAGGTGGGCCATGTGAGGGCTGACTGCCCACTAAGGAAGGGGAAGGAACCAACCCCACCGGTACAGCCAGTGGTAATGCTTGTGTCTGGTAAGGTGGAGAAGCTGTCTCATCATATGCAGCCTATAACTGTGGGGGACAAAGTAACTCAGGGCCTAAGAGACTCGGGGTGCAATTTTTCTCTGGTGCGTCCAGAGATTATCAACACTGGGGACATTATTACTAGGAAGACTTTGTCCGTAAAGGGGGTGGGTGTGAACCACCCAAAGGTGCATGTGGCCAAAGGTTACTGGGATAGGGGTGTGGGGAGAGGTCTAAGGGAAGTGGAAGTGTCTGATGAGATTCCTTTCGATGTATTGTCGGGGAATGATTTGGGGAATATGCTCTCTGCTTATCTAGCTTCACTTGACAATATCAAATTGTACTTTTAAACCATTGTTTCAAACTTGGTAGTTTGATAACAAAAAGATCTTTTAAAAATCTACATGTGTATGGCCAGCTTAAGTATGAGCAAAAATGGGAGCCGATTGGGGCAGAACAAGAGAGTTTTACAAATTTACCAATAAGTTTACTGAATGGACATTTGTCTTGTGCCAAATGCAAGTCAGTGGGTGTTTTTTGTCATGAAAGGGGCATTTAAAGTCAATGGGTTTTTTATTACATTTTTATACCTGTGCGGAATAAAGCAGTTTTTTCCCTAACAAAATGCATGGCAAAACCCTGGCACAGATTCATGAAAACATTTTGGCACTTGTGAAAATGCAAATTTTGCCAAAAATCCATGCAAGAATAGAGATATGCTGGCAGCCAGCATCGCTAGTTGTGTTATATAGTTACATAGGGTTGAAAAAAGACCAGAGTCTATCAAGTTCAATCCTTCTTGTGGGCCAGTCTGACCCTGCCAACAAGAAGGGCAGAGAAAGTGACCAAAAAGTGGGATTTTTAAGAGACACTTGGTTGATTTTTGCCACCAGGACACCCAAGTGCTTTAGAGCTTTCCTTTATTTTTAAGCTATTTTATCTGTAAATAAAAATTGGTCTATTGTAAGTGCAGTGTTCACAGCTGTACTTTGATAAGTAAACAACATACACCATCATGTTTGGCTGTATTTAAAACCATTTTGTAATTAAATGAATAAAGAAACTGAGATTAACATGTTTACACACTCTAGTAAACACACCAAATCCAATACCTGTGGCACCTATTAATAATATAATGCTGATAACAATATCATTTTATCAAAGTATAAAATGTAGGGAGTCAGATCAGAGGAAACAGGGACACAGCAGGAACAGAACTTACAAAGCAGGATTGTCAGGACAGGAACAATTCAGGCACAGGACACAAGGCTCTAACAACAGACTGATGTTTAATAGCCTTTGATTGGGCTATTGCCTGCAGGAGGAGCAGCTGGAGGAGCTGAAGAAGACGCCGGTGGGGTTGGGGTAGGGGCCCTGCACAAACACACACATTCTCTGGCCAATATCTAGCAATGTCAGCCCATGCTATACATATATATCTGCCAGGTCCCAATCTTGTGCGTGAATAATAAAGTCTGCAATGGAACCATAGCCTCATTGTTGTGTTGTTTTGCATTGCAATGTTAACCCCCCCCCATATGCATATTCTATATGCCAATAGCAATCTTCAGTCCTACCGTTGTCCCTCCTGTTGGGAGTTGGGTGAGGGTGCTGGGAGTTGTAGGACTAGTAGGCTAATATTATAATTATAATATTTGGATGCAATTAAAACATCCTGGGGGGAATACAATTTATTTTGTGACAGTTTTACAGTGCAGAGAAATGATCACAGCTAATATTCTTAGAGCCAGGGTGAGAAAACAGGGCGGCCCTAGCAATACTGACTGCTACTGCCTGTTAAAGGGGGAATTTATCTTTAGGTTAACTTTTAGTATGATGTATGGAGTACTATTATGAGACAACGTGAAATTAGTCTTCATTTTTTAATATTTGGGATTTTGGAATTATTTAGCTTTTTGATCAGCAGCTCTCTAGTTTAGAATTTTAGAAGCTATCTGGTTGCTAGGGTCCAATTTAGCCTAGCAACCAGGCAGTGGTTTGAAAGATAGACTGGAATATGAATAGGAGGGGGGGTAAATAGAAAGATAAGTCATAAAATGTAGCAATCACAATAAAATTGTAGCCTCACAGAGTAACAGTTTTTGGCTGCCAGGGTCAGTGACCCCTATTTAAATGCTTGAAAGAAGGCAAATAATTCTTTTTTTTGTAACTTATATTTTTATTAGGTTTTGACAGTGTTGATTGTACAGTAACAATAACAAAAAATAAACGTATATATGTTAACAGTGCAGTCTGGTAGAGTTATGAAAGATATAGGTACATTTTAACATTGGTAAGTTCTATGGTATCGGCAAATAATTCTAAAACAATAAAAAACAAATAATAAAGAAATAGGCAAATCTATACCATGCTAAAAGTTAACCTTAAGGTGAACCACCCCTTTAATTACCAAGTCCATCTCCATATGTTGTTAACAACAACAACTTATAAGCATATATACAAAATTTATTATAAATTTATTGCAGTGTGCAGAATATACCAAATGTATTAGGGGGCACTGCTGGCTACCAATGTCTCATGTCTGTGTGTCCTTTGTACTGATGGGAGGGGCCATTGGGGGAGTGGCCCTGTGGGAGGGGGGCCCAGAAAATGTTGTTGTGAGGGGCCCCGTGATTTCTGATGGCGGCCCTGCCTGTGGCTAAACCTGGAGGAGCAGCTACCAATAAACACTGGTTCCCTGGTTCAAATCCAGGTAGTTTGTGACACTCTACCATACAGCAATCCTGCACTGCAGATATGTTGCCACTCAATGTAGTTGGCAGTAAATTTGTAATGCCCTCTTGTTCTGCCCTTGGCCTGCCATTTCCCTCACTGAATGTTGGAGAATATGTATGGCCACTTATGTCATCCCTCTGGCCACTTGTATCATTGCTCTGCCTGTTGAAAACACCGGTCTGCCTCCTAACATCAGGAGAGCCTCGACTAGTAAGTTTTATTTAAATGGCGCCAACTCTAAGTAGACCATGGAAGTTCCACCAGAACTCAACGAAACAAAGCAACCAGATTTTGCAAGTGATGCATTGGTGGAAGAGACTGCCCCAGGTTGGAGGGACTCAGACACCCTCTATAAAGAAGATTTTAAAAGGGCCTCTGTGCTATATAAGACTCTAATATGGATCATCACCAGACCTAGACTTGAGGACCTTTGGGTATTGACTGTTCAGACAGGCACAATCAGTTCAACATGAATTAAGTTCAGGTCTTTAGGTTGTAAGGGATTTGTATGCTTAGGGGCACATTTACTAATCCATGAATCCGAATGGGAAAAATTCGGATTGGAAACGAACATTTTGCGACTTTTTCGGAGCCGTTACGAATTGCGCGAATTGTCGCGACTTTTTCGGAGCCGTTACAATTTGCTCATATATTGTCGCGACTTTTTCGTATTGAGCGCTCGTAAACGGCGGGCAAACCTTTCAGACTTTGCATGATTTTGGAAGCCTCCCATAGGACTCAATGGCACTCTGCAGCTCCAACCCGGCCCAAGGAAAGTCTCCCATAGGGCTCAATGGCACTCTGCAGCTCCAACCTGGCCCAAGGAAAGTCTCCCATAGGGCTCAATGGCACTCTGCAGCTCCAACCCGGCCCAAGGAAAGTCTCCCATAGGGCTCAATGGCACTCTGCAGCTCCAACCCGGCCCAAGGAAAGTCTCCCATAGGGCTCAATGGCACTCTGCAGCTCCAACCCGGCCCAAGGAAAGTCTCCCATAGGGCTCAATGGCACTCTGCAGCTCCAACCTGGCCCAAGGAAAGTCTCCCATAGGGCTCAATGGCACTCTGCAGCTCCAACCTGGCCCAAGGAAAGTCTCCCATAGGGCTCAATTGCACTCTGCAGCTCCAACCTGGCCCAAGGAAAGTCACCATATTGAAGCTTGAATGAATCCGAAACTTTTGTACTCGGCGCGACGGCTACGAAAAAGTCGCAACAATTCGCACAATCGTAATGGCTACAAAAAAGTCGCGACAATTTACAAAAAAGTCATAACGGCTACGAAAAAGTCACAACAATTTACGAAAAAAAATGCAAAATACCAATCATTACGAAAAAAACGCATTTGGACGCATTCGGTCCGTTCGTGGATTAGTAAATGTGTCCCTTAGTGTACCAGGGTGGGAATAAGATAGGATGGATGTACTTGTTTCCTCATCACATTCTACACGCCCCAACACTCCGCCCCTGCAACCATAGGGTCTGCTCCCTCTGTAGTTATGCCTCTGTGTGGGAGGGTTATATAGGCTCTGCAGTCTTCCTAAACTTCTAGTCTCTAAATTACACCTGAATTTATGAGTCTTTTAGACTTTTAGAAATTCAGATAAAATATTGCATTGACCATGCAGAAGAGACCATTTAATGCTGCCAAGCTAATGCCACATCCTCCTTAATACGTGGTTAATATGAATCCTTTTCCTTTCCTATCCCTTTTTTTTTTTCTTAATGCCTGCCATTGCAGTTATTAATTGAGAGTTGCTCAATCAGAGTGATTACCAACAGATAGTTTATCTGCTACTAAGGGGCAATATACTGTATATATCAGCACAGTAAATATTGCCCTTTTACATGTTTGCTCCCTCAGAGATCACCTGACAGGAAATAATGCAGCTTTATCTGTAACAGGAAGTCGTATGGAAGCAAAAGGCAGAACTATGTCCATTAATTGGCTGATGCGACCTAACTAATTTGTTTGTATATATAGTTTATGTATGTGAGTTTATAGATTGGTAGGTGTGGGTTGTGTGTGCTGGGTTTACTTGGAAGGGTTGAACTTGATGGACTCAACTATGTAACTATATAACTATGTTTGTGTGTACCATAAATTGTATGATCCTAGGGGGCGATCCTTAATACTTAATATGGCAGTTTGCTATTTAGGAGTAACCAACAACACATACTACTATAAAAATCTATTTTATGAACATGGTTTATTTAGATGAAGCAGGGTTTTATGTATGAGCTGTTTTATGTGATATATTTTTTATAGAGATCTACATTGTTCAGGGGCAAAGTTTTCCTTTAAATTCAATATACTTTTGGCAAAGTAGCATCCTTTCCATGTGTAATTTTTTGTATTTGTTTGCAATTTGCTGCAATGTTATCCCTTTTTATCCCCCAAGACTGATACCTTCAACCCCAGGCCCCAAGCATTCTGGATAACAGGTCCTATACCTGTATATATATTTTTGTTTTGTTTTGTTTAGATCTGTACCTGTAAAGAAGCCCCAATACAGATGAAGTAAGTAACTTTCTGCTAATGTTTTATTTGTTTCTGACAGCCCCAAACTGTAGCTTCTCAACAGCAACCCAGAGTCCATCTATTGAGTCCATCTTAAAAGTAGGTTTATTAGAAATCACCTCAAAGTTCTTTATTCTTTATAAAAGCACTTAGCATACAGCCTAGTAGGCTTTCATGTTCATAGAACTTCTAATAGCCTTAAAAAATGACAGCAGCAGGGTTGGACTGGGCCCCCCAGTGGGCCCCAACGGCCCAGACCCAGGATTAGTGATGAGTGAATTTTTTGATGAGTTTTGCAGAAAAATTTGTGAAAAAATTCACAAAAGTAAATGTGTGTTTTTTCTGTGTGTTTTCTGCACAAAATGCATTGAAGTCAATGGGCCTTTTTTCTGCTTTCTTCTCACATTGCACTTTTTCATGGTGAAAATTTTCACAGTGAAATTTTGCTGTTATTTCAGGAAATAATTCACTAATACAAACATGGAATTCTGCCACAAACTCATTCCTGATGAAAAATGTTGCCCATCACAAAACAGGATCAGTGGCTCTCATAAGGATAACTCTCCTCTACAGTTGCTGGCACATCCCTAATATAAACACAGAACCTTCACCCGAGCATTTGTTTTATTGTTATCAATTTTGAAAATATATTTACATTTACAGGAGCATTTTATATAACATTGGCAGTATTTATTTTTCCACACTAGGGGCACGTCAGCCGTTCTGCCATCTCTGTGTATCTCAGTTATTCTGCCCAGACAGATATCTCCTCTGCTGATCCCTATTCTCAGCTCACAGTAGATGCAAAATTAAGAAGCTCTTGGTCATATCCACCTATGGCCAAGTCACTCAAAATTCAATTGTTCAGTCCATACCTTTAATTCAGCATGTACTCTGTAACTGTGACCAGAGGAAAAATCTACATTTACAATCTTATAACACACAGAAATAACACATAGGAAAAGAAACTCACTCATCCTGTTTTGGGCTGATGTTGGGCCCTTTATCTCCGCATGTGACATGTTTTGTGTATTCTATTTTCCTTCTATTTTCACAATTACAGTAAACCTTTTGCAAGAAAGGATTAACTGACAAACCCTTCTGTAGTGCTTTATGAATGAGGTTATCTTTTTTGGTAGCATTATTGATTTAATTTATTTATGGGAGACCCTCTTCAGCACACACCTGCAGATATATTTTTT
Organism: Xenopus tropicalis; assembly: GCF_000004195.4. Taxonomy (NCBI): domain Eukaryota; kingdom Metazoa; phylum Chordata; class Amphibia; order Anura; family Pipidae; genus Xenopus; species Xenopus tropicalis. Next base: position 34,200,483 of record NC_030680.2, on the reverse strand, counting down.
AGAGCTTATTAATGGCTCTTGTGTTTTATATAATTATCAGGAAAGACCCAAAGCCAAAGGGGTTGTATTCAATTATTTTGTATATAGTGTTACAAGTGTGATACAGGTATGGGATCCGTTATCCTGAAACCCATTATCAAGAAAGCTCAGAATTACGGAAAGCCTGTCTCCCATAGACTCCATTTTAATCAAATAATTCAGATTTTTTAAATTGATTTCCTTTTTCTCTGTAATTACAAAACTGTACCCTGCATTTGATCCTATCTAAGATATAATGAATACTCATTGCATGCAAAAATCCTATTGGGTTTAATCAATGTTTTATTGATTTTTTAGTATACTTACTCCAAATTAAAGACCCCTTATCCAGAATACTCTTGGGCCCGAACATTCTGGATAATGGGTCCCATACCTGTATTTCAATCCAGGACTACATGGTTTTGCACCTTTTGAATGTGCCACATAGGCAACTTAAGGTGGCCATACACGAGTCGATTCTAGCTGCTGATATCGGTCCCTTAGACCAATTCAGCAGCTTATCGGCCCGTGTATGGGGACTACCGACAGGCCTGCCCGACTGAATTCGGCCAGATCTCAATCAGACAGGTTTGATTTTTAGTCGGATCAATGAGCAGATACGGTCCCCAAACTGACGGACACCTATACCCATCATTCTAATTTGATTGTTTGGCCCCAGAGAATTAGCCCCATATTGCCCACCCATAGCTGGGGATATTGAGAGACGATCTTAGCATGTATGGTCACCTTTACCTGCCTGAAAGAACTCTGTGTCTTTGTGTTCTAAATATTGTTCTAAGGAGTTGAGTTATCTTATCACTACATGTACATTCCTATAGGTATTGTGTTTATGCATTGTATACATATGGTATGATCATTATTCATTCATTATTCATTGATATTCATATGATGGCAGCAAGTTGCACAACTATATTTGGTGGAATCTCTGATAACACATCCTGTTATTCCACATACCAGTGTCTTTGAACAGTCTGTTCCACTGGGACATAGTTCTCAGTTGTAACAAGGGCTCCTTGTCTTTTTATCTTTTGAACATATCTAGCACTTTAGATCTGTGCCTCTGAAGACGCCCCAATACAGATGAAGGATGTAACTTCACTTTCTGCTAATGTTTTAATGTTTTCTGACAACTCCAAAGCATGGCTTCTTAACGGCAACCCAGAGCACACTGAGCATGTGCAGTGCCAGTGGCACTTAAGAGATTGACTAAAAAGAAAGACGGCCTGCTAAAATGTAAAGGTCTATTAGAAATCAACTTGAATTTCTGTGACCTTTATAAAAGCGCTTACCATGCAGCCCAGTAGGTTTTATACGTTAATAGAACTTCTAATATTCATAAAAAATTACAGTGGAGGGTACATTATACCTTCATTAAGTGATATGTCTAGGTACCTGTCAAGGTTTTTTCACTAAGTTTAGTTGGAACATTGCGCTCATTAATTCATCCTCAGTTGCTTTATCCAAGATCCACTGTAAACCTCCAATAAATTTGATGGTGCATTATGGGATACATCAGTCTTTCTCAAAACTTGTAATCAGTGATTACGAAACCATAAAAGAATTTGTGAAATGGAAAACTTTCACCAAAATGCATTGGAAAGGAAATATTACATGGAGGTTAACTCTGCAATGGCGTATACATTGCCCTAACTTGTTGGAGAAGCTCCTGTGCACTATGCTACAACTGTTCTTCATTGAAAAAAATTCCTATTTGTTTCAAAAATGGTGCCTGGATGGCTTCTTACATAGAAGCTGTAATAAAGATTCACCAGTTTTTGATTTTGAGGGCAAAAACAAAAAAATAAGTTGTAACAAAAATGCACACAAGGGCCCCCACTAGAATTTTCGCCCTGGTTTGGGAAGTTGGGACAGGGAGATGGGACAGCAGCACCTGATTTACCCCATGGATAGAGTGGAGCATTTCTGGGTCAACTAGCCGGTTTCCTTTAGTTTAGTATCTGCTGCTATACCCATGTGAGTAAGGACTCACGGCAATTCACTATGGCAGTGCTGTCCAACTTCTGTGGTACCAAGGGCCGGAATTTTTCTTGCCTACATGGTGGAGGGCCGATAATGGAAGCCAGTTTTGACCACTCCCCTTTTTTAAACCGCACCCACTTCAAACTACACCCATGTTCTCACAAGAGCTTTTAAGACCATCCCCACATTAATGGTGGCAACACAGCAAAAAAAACCAATGGTTGATGCTCACTGAAGGGATATCACCCTTCATTCATATGTGAAAGAATTATATTATGTCATATTAAGAAACACACTTAAATCTATATGCCTCCTCCTCTTCTGTGGAGAGCACAGCAACCCCCAGCATATAATTACACACCTTAGGGACCATATAATGACTATTTCCAAATGCTAACAAACTCCCAGAACAAACCCCTGCCAGGTTCACCTCCCACAGGCAGCATAGGGCAGGCAGAGTATGGCACACACAGGCAGCATAAGGCAGGCAGAGTATGGCACACAGGCAGCATAGGGCAGGCAGAGTATGGCACACACAGGCAACATAGGGCAGGCAGAGTATGGCACACACAGGCAGCAAAGGGCAGGCAGAGTATGGCACACACTGGCAGCTAAGGGCAGGCAGAGTGTGGCACACACGGGCAGCATAGGGAAGGCAGAGTATGGCACACACAGGCAGCGTATGGGAGGCATAGAGAAGGCAGAGTACTGCTTGCCCTACCCTACCTGTGTGTGCCATATTCTGCCTACCCTCCCCTGCCTATATGTGCCATACTATTCCTGCCCTCCCCTGCCTATGTGTGCCATACTATGCCTGCCCTCCCCTGCCTATGTGTGCCATACTATGCCTGCCCTCCCCTGCCTATGTGTGCCATACTATTCCTGCCCTCCCCTGCCTATGTGTGCCACACTATGCTTGCCCTATGGCACACACAGGCAGCATACAGAGACACAATGCTGGATGTGTCAGAGGGAATGTCTGAGGTGTGAACAGGTGAACAATGTGGGTGATTACAGCCTGAGTCTGAGGTGTGAACAATGCATGGGGGAAACAATGAAGGCATTAAAAGGTGTGAACAGTACAGGGGATTACATGAATAAACAATACAGAGGGATTACAGACTGAATCTGAGGTGAGAACCATGCAGGGGGGCCAGTTAATCTCAGTACTGATACCATTTAAAGCTTAGACAAAGGTAAGCCACCAAAGCAGACAGACAGGTGGGGGGCCACACAGAGGGGGGTCGCGGGCCGCCAGTTGGACAGCCCTGCACTATGTGATTCATAATCTTCCCAATCCGGAGCAATTTCTAGGGAGTTCTGTTTATTTCTAAACTGGCACCAGAAAGAATCCTGGTTAGTAGAAATGCTACTGCTGCCCACCCGTAACAAAAGATACTCACAGCTCATCATGGTAAGTATGTCATTCTATAGATGCGCATCTGCAATTTGGGGGTGTTTTATCAATGCTCAAATTCAAATTTTTGCCACAATTTGATTTTTTTTGTGCAAAAACTCCCAAAGATCAAAAGCTCAAAATGTTTGATAATTATTAAGCAAGAAAAACCTGAAAATACAAATTTGATCCTTGAAGTTTATTCTTATGGTTTAATACAATCATTTTCATTTATATTAGAATGTTTTAATAAATAAGCAAACATTCAAATTTGGTAAAATTTTGAGTTTATGTGAATTAAAAAAAATCACAAATTAGAAAATTGACCAATAAGCCTTGATTTAAAAGGTTCATACTGAGACTAGCTCCTGCCTTTCCACTCCCTTCCTATTTCCTCTGGTCTATACCCACTACTCTTTCTGAGGGGGGTAAGGGTATGGTTAGACCTTGGGGTGCAGAGTGTCTAGCCAGTTTTACTGGTTATGCACACAATGGTAAAATAAATTTACCAGTCCCAGCTAGCAGCACAGTAAAAAAGGAAAGCATCACAAATGTGTCTAACATTTAACAAATGTTAAAGATAAAGATACAGCACATGGTAGGGACAGGAATCCAACTGAATCTTACTTCTACTTTTAAATAGGGTGAATGTGCTAATACTAGAGACTAGCAAACACTGAAATACTAATGAGCAGCACCTACAGTTTAACTGAACATTCTTGCTAGAAGACTAAGCCATATATACACCATTATCAAAAAAGGCTGATAACGTTGCTGAGAAATATTCTTGACGCCAGTGACCCTAGCAACCATGGTCCAAAGGTCTGAGCAGTTGGAAACAAAAGATGGAGGGCTGTGTGACAAGTTACCAAAAATAGAAATATCACAAGAGTAAAAATAAATATCGATTGCACAGTGTGTAAGAATACTATGGTTGTATTAACACCCCTTAACCTCTATTGAAATAGGGAGAAGTGCAATAATGCAGTAACTAATAGCAACAAATCAAATATTGACTTTCTATAGTCTAACGCTCACTAGACCAATGCTGTCAAACCTGTTTTACAAAGAGAGACTAATATCATATATATATAAAATGTCAGAATAAGCATAAAAAGTTGGTCTATGAGGCAATTAGGAGCTTATCAATGTTCATCATGACTAGCACTCTCCATTGTTACCTGTGATCCTTTACCGGGATACCAGTTGTACCTATGTAGAGCGCAGCTGCTTGTGGCCAATGTAGGACAGACACTTCAACACATGCCCTGTGTAGGACCCTTTGCAGGTCAGTTGGGCTCCTATAATGAGACATTCAGTTTACTGTATGAACTTTGATCCTGGAACTGATATGGGGATTTTGTTCGGTTCAATAGCCCATTCTAAGAACATCAATTGGGACTTTATACGCTATACACAATAACAGTTTACAGTGTTGCAATCTCTATTTATCTATCATAGAAGCTAGTGACGCAACAGCCATATGCTTTTGCTTGTACAGCAATTAACAATTAAATGGTTACTTCCCTCTTCCCCTTCACCTTTAACTATCCTTTTCCTCCATCTTTTTTCCTATTTTATTGTTGCTTTTATGCTCTCTGATGCTGACTGTGCATAACTATAAGTGTTGAAATTGATCTGCAAAGGATCCTACAAGGATTTTGAGTAAGAGTTAAGATTTCTGTCCTGTGCATGTCTTGTACATGTTAGTCCTAGGGGCTGATTTACTAATCCACGATCGGTCCAAAGGCGTCCGAATGCGTTTTTTTCGTAATGATCGGTATTTTTCGATTTTTTCGGAAATTGTTGCGACTTTTTCGTAGCCATTACGAATGTTTTGCGACTTTTTCGTTGCGCTACGACTTTTTCGCAGCTTTCGCGCCGAGTTCGAAAGTTTTGGATTCATTCAAGCTTCAGTATGGTGACTTTTCTTGGGCCAGGTTGGCGCTGCAGGGTGCCATTGAGTCCTATGGGAGGCTTTCCTTGGGCCAGGTTGGAGCTGCAGAGTGCCATTGAGTCCTATGGGTGACTTTCCTTGGGCCAGGTTGGAGCTGCAGAGTGCCATTGAGCCCTATGGGAGACTTTCCTTGGGCCGGGTTGGAGCTGCAGAGTGCCATTGAGCCCTATGGGAGACTTTCCTTGGGCCAGGTTGGAGCTGCAGGGTGCCATTGAGTCCTATGGGAGGCTTTCCTTGGGCCAGGTTGGAGCTGCAGGGTGCCATTGAGTCCTATGGGAGACTTTCCTTGGGCCAGGTTGGAGCTGCAGAGAGCCATTGAGCCCTATGGGAGACTTTCCTTGGGCCGGGTTGGAGCTGCAGGGTGCCATTGAGCCCTATGGGATACTTTCCTTGGGCCAGGTTGGAGCTGCAGAGAGCCATTGAGCCCTATGGGAGACTTTCCTTGGGCCAGGTTGGAGCTGCAGAGAGCCATTGAGCCCTATGGGAGACTTTCCTTGGGCCAGGTTGGAGCTGCAGAGTGCCATTGAGGCCTATGGGAGACTTTCCTTGGGCCGGGTTGGAGCTGCAGAGTGCCATTGAGCCCTATGGGAGACTTTCCTTGGGCCGGGTTGGAGCTGCAGAGTGCCATTGAGCCCTATGGGAGGCTTTCCTTGGGCCGGGTTGGAGCTGCAGAGAGCCATTGAGCCCTATGGGAGACTTTCCTTGGGCCAGGTTGGAGCTGCAGAGAGCCATTGAGCCCTATGGGAGACTTTCCTTGGGCCGGGTTGGAGCTGCAGAGTGCCATTGAGCCCTATGGGAGACTTTCCTTGGGCCGGGTTGGAGCTGCAGGGTGCCATTGAGTCCTATGGGAGACTTTCCTTGGGCCGGGTTGGAGCTGCAGGGTGCCATTGAGCCCTATGGGAGACTTTCCTTGGGCCGGGTTGGAGCTGCAGGGTGCCATTGAGCCCTATGGGAGGCTTCCAAAATCATGCTAAGTCTGAAAGTTTCGCCCGCCGCTTACGAGCGCTCAATACGAAAAAGTCACGACAAGTTACGAGCAAATCGTAACGGCCACGAAAAAGTCGCGACTTTTCGCGCAAGTCGTAATGGTTACAAAAAAGTCGCAACAATTCACGAAAAGTCACAACGGCGACGAAAAAATCGCAAAAAATACGAAAAAGTCGCAAAATGTTCGTTTTCCAATCGGAATTTTTCCAATTCGGATTCGTGGGTTAGTAAATGTGCCCCCTAGTGATGAGTAAATCTGTCCAGTGAGACATTTTTTATGCGAAATGATGAATTTGCAGCCAATCCATGCCTGGCAAAAAAATTCTATATGTAATTATTCTATATATTCTATGTATAATTCTATATCTAATTATATATGTATATATATGATACACGTTAGTAATTTAGTACACTAACAAAAATAAAAGCATGAATGCCCAGTGTTTCCTTTTAAAAAAATATACATGTGCCAAGAAGGAGCACTCTAGGGACTTGTACAAGATCAGAAAGGTTTTATTATAGCAGTCAACATTTCAATCCTGCACAGGGGATCTTTCATTGACTGCTATAATGAGACATTTTTGAGTCCTTTGAGTGCTCCTTCCTGGTACAGGTATAGGACCTGTTATCCAGAATGCTCTTGACCAAGGGTATTCCGGATAAGGAGTCTTTCCATAATTTATATCTCCATACCTTAAGTCTATTAAAAAAATCAATAAAACACTAATTAAACCCAATAGGATTATTTTGAATCCAATAAGGACTATTTATATGTTAGTTGGGATCGATTACAAGGTGCTGTTTTATTACTAGAGAGAAAAGGGAAATCAGTTTTAAAATTCTGAACTATTTGATTAAAATGGAGTCTATGGGAGATGGGCTTTCTGTAATTTGGAGCTTTCTGGATAACGGGTTTCTGGATAAGGGATTCCATACCTATATATACAGTGGAGGAAATAATTATTTGACCCCTCACTGATTTTGTAAGTTTGTCCAATGACAAAGAAATGAAAAGTCTCAGAACAGTATCATTTCAATGGTAGGTTTATTTTAACAGTGGCAGATAGCACATCAAAAGGAATATCGAAAAAATAACTTTAAATAAAAGATAGCAACTGATTTGCATTTCATTGAGTGAAATAAGTTTTTGAACCCTCTAACAAAAAAAGACTTAATACTTAGTGGAAAAACCCTTGTTTGCAAGCACAGAGGCCAAACGTTTCTTGTAATTGATGACCAAGTTTGCGCACATTTTAGGAGGAATGTTGGTCCACTCCTCTTTGCAGATCATCTCTAAATCCCTAAGGTTTCGAGGCTGTCTCTGTGCAACTCTGAGCTTGAGCTCCCTCCATAGGTTTTCTATTGGATTAAGGTCCGGAGACTGACTAGGCCACTCCATGACCTTAATGTGCTTCTTTTTGAGCCACTCCTTTGTTGCCTTTGATGTATGTTTTGGGTCATTGTCGTGCTGGAACACCCATCCACGACCCATTTTCAGTTTCCTGGCAGAGGGAAGGAGGTTGTCGTTCAGGATTTCCATTTTCCCGTTAATGCGAATAAGTTGTCCTGTGCCCTTAGCAGAAAAACACCCCCAAAGCAAAATGTTTCCACCCCCATGCTTGACGGTGGGGACGGTGTTTTGGGGGTCATAGGCAGCATTTTTCTTCCTCCAAACACAGCGAGTTGAGTTAATGCCAAAGAGCTCTATTTTGGTCTCATCAGACCACAGCACCTTCTCCCAGTCACTCACAGAATCATTCAGGTGTTCATTGGCAAACTTCAGACGGGACTGCACATGTGCCTTCTTGAGCAGGGGGACCTTGCGAGCCCTGCAGGATTTTAATCCATTGCGGTGTAATGTGTTTCCAATGGTTTTCTTGGTGACTGTGGTCCCTGCTAATTTGAGGTCATTAACTAACTCCTCCCGTGTAGTTCTAGGATGCTTTTTCACCTTTCTCAGAATCATTGACACCCCACGAGGTGAGATCTTGGAGCCCCAGAGCGAGGTCGATTGATGGTCATTTTGTGCTCCTTCCATTTTCGAACAATCGCACCAACAGTTGTCACCTTCTCTCCCAGCTTCTTGCTAATGGTTTTGTAGCCCATTCCAGCCTTGTGCAGGTCTACAATTTTGTCTCTGACATCCTTGGACAGCTCTTTGGTCTTTCCCATGTTGGAGAGTTTGGAGTCTGCTTGATTGATTGATTCTGTGGACAGGTGTCTTTTATACAGGTGACTAGTTAAGACAGGTGTCCTTAATGAGGTTGACTAATTGAGTAGAAGTGTCTAACCACTCTGTGGGAGCCAGAACTCTTAATGGTTGGTAGGGGTTCAAAAACTTATTTCACTCAATGAAATGCAAATCAGTTGCTATCTTTTATTTAAAGTTATTTTTTCGATTTTCCTTTTGATGTGCTATCTGCCACTGTTAAAATAAACCTACCATTGAAATGATACTGTTCTGAGACTTTTCATTTCTTTGTCATTGGACAAATTTACAAAATCAGTGAGGGGTCAAATAATTATTTCCTCCACTGTATATATATATATTTGGAGGCTAGTCTGATAATGTTTAAGGAACCTTTAGACAGTCTTCTAGCCATTGAAAAGTGTTGCTTGCAAGGCATAAATATATTACTTTACTAGAATATTGGCATTAGAGATTATCTCAATCAGAGTCCTAGGGGCACATTTACTAATCCTCGAATCCGAATCCCGAATGGGAAAAAATCAGATTGGAAACGAAAATTTTGCGACTTTTTCGCCGCTGTCGCGGCATTCGGACGCTTTCGGACGTTTGTGGATTAGTAAATGTGCCCCCTAGTTTTGGCATGTAGGCCTAATGAGCAATCAACTGACTTGATTCATTAAAGGTCCTATAAAATCACATTTGTTCACTAGATTGTGATACTGGGCCACCAGGTACTCTAATCAGATTCCCCAATTTGCTGTATGTAACTCCTCAAAGGTGGAAGTTGCTCTCTGTTACCTTTGTAAGGCAATTAAGGGCTGATTCACTAAAATGCGTTAAAACGTGTGCTATTTATAGCATGCGGTAAAATTTTTAGCGTGCCTAATTTTTCGCAACTTAACGCACAATTCACTAAAAGCATACTTGCGTTAATTTACGCACGATACTGCATGCGTTATTTTAGTCGCAAAGACTATTTTCGTGCAGTATTTTGCCCTGCGTATAAATAGCCGCCGCGTATAAAGTCGCCGCATATAAATAGTCACTGCATATAAATAGTAGCCGCATATAAATAGTAGCATATAAATAGCCACATATAAATAGTAGCATATAAATAGTAGCCACATATAAATAGTAGCATATAAATAGTAGCCACATATAAATAGTAGCTGCATATAAATAGTAGCCACATATAAATAGTAGCATATAAATAGTAGCTGCATATAAATAGTCATGCGAATAAACGCACTCCATGTTAGCCATACAGGCCATTACTTGCGGAAAATTACTGTACTGAAAATGCCCCTTTCCCTGCAAACTGGAGGCTGCATCACTCTAGGGCCAACACAGACTTGAATAAATCCCACTGCAAAGTGCATATTTTATTGCCAAAAGCTCATGAACTGTACTTTTCTATAATTACCGCCTGGCCCAAGTAGGTGTTAATTTTCGCATAGACTAATGCGATATTTAGCGCATCTAAGTGTTTGTTAATCATGCGTTAGTGCTATTTTGGCGCACTAATTAACGCATGCGGTAAAATTAATGCATGTGTTTGCGCACAAATTAACGCACGCAGTAATACTGTAGTGAATCGCGCGTTAATTTTCGCGTCTATTTTAACGCCAAAAAGCGTGCAATAAAAATGAATGCACTTTAGTAAATCAGTCTTTTAGGAGGATTCAGTATTATATAAACTATTTGAATTCAGGTGCATCAGTTGTACCTCAGCATATTGGATATTGAATACCTCTGCATACGTCTTTCGACTATATTTTTATTCTTTAACCAACCAGAAAATATGAACCTTCCTCTCTGCAAATTTTCCACCAATCAAAAGTAGTCTAGAAAAATGGTATGTATGGGCTTTGAGTTCATGGACAGTGAATAGATGCTCCTTGTATTTTCCAATTGCAATAACAGTTTATTCACTGTAGTACTGTAGCATTGTGTGTATTCTTTAGGATTGTTTGTCTGTAGCCATTTTGTTTAGTAAAGTAGCATGTTTGTGGGTGTTTATTTCCTTGACAGTAATTTCCTTATTACTGCAGTTTTTGAACGTAATAGTTCCATAGCACTACAACTGCACACAAATTTTGGACAAAGTGGGGATGTGTCACATTCGGAAAATAACAGCTGTGTGCTTGGGTGAGGCACATGTTGCCCTTTGATGCTGCTATAATGATGACATATTTATGCTCTGGAAGGGTGGCATTCCAACCCATGAGGTGTTTGCCACTCAGCTAAATGATAATGATCAAAACCAAAAAATGAACTTGAAGAAAAAATGCAGTGAAGGCAAAAGTTTATGGTCACTATCTATTTTCTCATAACCGATATCCCAGTGGCACCGTTTCTGCAAATAAGGGGAATCTGTTTTGTGTTTTGTTTGAGAAAGTCTAAGGTGCAGGGATACAATACAAAGGTTGATATGATGGAAAGATTAGAGCAAACCTCATAGAATACTATTCTCTGTCAGTTTCTTCCGGGTACTGCAGTTTTATTCACACATGCTAAATACATACTGGCAGGTTAATTGGCACCTGATGAGACTGACCCTAGTGTGTGTGTGAATGTGACAGCAACCTAAATATGTGTTGGCTCAGTTGCTTTCACAATGCCTTGTATGCTACTGAGGTACTGTCTGGGAGAGTCTTATCTACAGTGTAGTTATGTACAACTGGACTCACATGGGTAATCTGAAGTTGCTTTGTGACCACCATGCCTAAAGAAAAGGAGCAGGGAAGTGAGAATATGCCTGATCACATGATGTAAGTATCATATACACAGACTGAGTGAGGTCAGAATTACAAAGTGGTTCTTTTCTAGGCTTCATATTCAGTTCCCTCAAGGGTTTCCTATTGCAGATAATTGCAAAGGTGTAAAAGTTTCTGTGCTGCCTATATTAAGGGCGAAGACACACGGGGCGATTAGTCGCCGCAACTTTTTGGAAATTAGGTCGGGCGAATTGTCGCAGCGATGCTCATGCTCTATGGCGAAAAGTCGGCGAGATTAGTCGCAGCAACTTGCTTAGCTAAAAGTGGCCCCGTGTGTCTTCGCCCTAAGACTTATAATGGATATATCTTTAACTTTGATTAGTGATGAGCAAATCTATATATATTTTTGCTTCGCTGAAAAATGTGCGAAACGGTGAAATATTTTGCATGTCTATTTTGATGGGGTTGGGCCCTTTTCTGAGGCAACCTTGAATTTTCGGAAGATCGCAAATATCACGAAAATGCTTATGAAAAAATCGTATTAGTCACGATAATATCGTATTGGCGATCCGAAAGTCACAAAATTTTCGTATCGAACAATTGTAAACAGCGGTAAAACCTTTCCGATTTTTTCGTGCAAACGTCCGAAAAAGTCGTGCGGACGCCCGAAAAAATCGCTCATGCTTTTGTAAATGTGCCCCTATGTCTGCCGAAAAAATTCGCTCATCACTTTGGTGTGATTAAACTGATACTTTTTTGAGATTTTTAAGATTTGCCCTGAGCAACGAGGAACTGCTATATTTACTGTAGATGCTCTCAGATAAACTTTCAAGTTATCTGATATTTCCTTATTGCTACTTTATCTCTTTTATGTAATAACCCTGGATGCTTTTACATTAACTTTGTAGTTGTTTTTTAATGACATTTTACTGCACATTCTATACGTTAGCTATTTATGAATGCAGTTAAACATGTAGGTGCCAGTTCTAACATTTTTAATTTATTATCAGCCTTTGAGACTGGAAGTTACAACAGAAAAAGCTTCCTTGCAGATATAAAGATTTTATGGATTGCTTCTTGAAAACTGAAATAAAATTGTGTCTTTGGGGGTACTAAGATAACTCTTGAGCCTGACTACAGTGAGTGCAAGATCTGAGAAGTTATTATTTCTGGCAGCTGGGTGGATATCTGTGACCATTGTGCTTTTCTGAATGGTGCGAAACTCCTGGGGAGTTGCCTGGAGATCTTCCCACTGTGAAAATAGATAATTAGTTATAAACTGAGCTTCGATCTTGCTATTGCCTGCCTGGTAAGGAAGCATGGACCTTCTTGGGAGTTACCAGAAGATATACATACACAGAACCGTATGGCTGGCCTGACTCAGCATGGTATTGTTAACATTCTTAAACCAACCAATTTCTTTACCAGATCTTAAACAAGTATAACAAGTCACTGATTGTCAATTTAATTAGCATGTAATTGTTTAATTGGAATGAACATTCTATGCTGTGTATAAAATTAGTTTTGCCTGAATTCTGGATTTTTTTATTCTTTTCATTCTGCATTTTTGGCTCTCACATCCCTTCTTTACCAGCGTCCTCTCTGTCATCAATAGAGGATGTACTGTGAGAAGAGAAGACTTTCTCACCTCTCTGGCTGTGAACAAAGCAAATCAGTTTTGGGTCTTGTGATTGTGAAAGAATAAGGAAGTGAGAGATTGTGTAATTCTTTCAGTGTGAACGTAACAGAAAATATTTGAATTAGTAGAATCATTTGAGTAATTAAGATTGGAATCATGAGATATAGGTGCAACTGTGCACATAAGAAAGTAAGTGATTCAAGATTGTTTCTCTGTAGTGTGTATGTGTGGAATGAGGGGAATTAGTGTAAGAGTCTCTGTTTGAGCAACTGTGTTTGATTGTAAAAGTACATTTGTGGGACCCCTAACATACCAAGCCTAGAGGGATGGCTTAGATCAATACATACCTTGTTGCTTTGTAAAAACTGCTCTTTTTATAAGGCTTCTGTTAACATTCAGATAATGTTTCTTCAAGCTTTTGTACCTACAACTTGGATACTGTATATTGTTATAAACTGTACCCATAATGCTGTAAACCCTGACTTTCCCCCCTTTCTTCCCTCCCTTTTTTTTCTTTTCTTCTTGTTTTACTTAACATAAATAAAACTTGTTTTGTGAATATAAGTGTAAAAGGTACTTGTGATTGTTACTGTAAAAGTGAAGGGGTAAGTCTCACTGAGTGAGAATATGTGTGCAAGTGGTGATTGTGCTTGTACAAGACATTCCATAAGATTTTGAGGTTGTGTGTACATGATCAGAATTATTATGGTTGGCCTGACCCATTTGTAATCTGTTTATAAACTTTTTAAACCCAGACAATGTCTGTATCGCCCAGAACAAGTCTGGCAAGTCATTAACTGGCATCATTTCAGTGATGTATAATTATTTTACTGGACTGAACATTGTAGGCCATGTATAAAATTATCTCTTCAGTTGTACAGGTTACCAAATAACAGAAATTCAGCTCTTCCAGTGCAGGAAGTGCAAATACAGCCCCTCAACCTGCTCCAATGCAAAAGAGATAGCTTGGGGGGTAGGAGCCATTAGGCAAGGGGAGAACACTGGCACTATACCAAGGGTGGGCAATAGCTGTAACAAGTGTATGTATGAGAGCAGGCACTCAATGAGCTCCTCAAGGCAGAAATGTAAAATTCAAGTCGACTTATTAAAGTACTAACAGCAGAGGTAGCCTTGTGCATTTTGTTTGTCATAACAATTAGGGGCCTTTGTACAAATGTATATTGTTCATTTTCCCAAATTGTACTTATTAGCTCTGAAAATAATAAATAAGTCAACACTGGTGCTTTTAAAATTTGTTATTTTTTTCATTGTAGATAAAGTCACGAAAATTACACAAATTTGAATTTTGATAAATGGGCCTCACCATCAGGAGGAAAAAGTGAGAAAAGTCGCAATAAAGGAATAGATATTGGAATAGATACTATATGCTATTGTGAAAATAAAGGATACACATTACAGAGAGAGTGCTGATCCTTCAACTATATACATATATATTGTCATTTTTTGACTATGCACCCCACATCAGAATAAAGAGAGTGCGTTTTGTGATTGATATATATAGATATATATATATATATATAGTTAAACAATATGTGCTAGAAGAGAAAAGATGTAGTAAGTCATTCAGGTTTACCCAAGGGAGTGGCTATAGGAGAGTTAGATGAGAAATTCCAGCCACAGATAAGCACTGGTTCATGTGAGCTGGTTCCTTAGACACAGAGGCTGTTGGAGCACCTGCTAGATTATTTGGGATGGGATTTATGCCAACTACATTATATCGACTTTCACATTAAGTAAATACTAGCCCAAGGCTAAAGGCAGTCTTTTTTTTTAAGAAATATATTTGGGATATCACTAACTACAAGATCCAGTGGCACCTCGATTCTAAAGTCGCATTGTCATCAGGTGAGTGAAATCATTTTTGGGTTATAATAGGAAAAGCATGGCAATAATGAAAATGACAGGAACAGTTAATGAGTAAGGGGCAATACAAGAGAAGCTTGGGATCAAATAAGAATTCTAACTTGCTACAGTAAATAAAACAGTTCGTATTTACTTATAACACAGGCCCCCGTAAAGGGCAGCAGGAGGGTGAATTTACATTGGAGGAAGTTACAAATAGGTGGCTTTGCATGGGAGAGCTTCTAACTATATACTTTTATAGAGCAGTTGGTCTCTTTTTTTGGAATTTAAATAAGCCTTCATTATTTATTCCTATGACCCCAAATTGGGGATTTTTGCTCCCCAAAGTGTTGCTTTATTTGCAAACTAACAGCCTATCTAGGCATTAATTTCCCTGTTTCTGTGACACCAGAGGTCCCCGCACTTGGAACAAACATCTCCCATCTCCCTAGTTGGGCATTCTGTGCACCTTGTAGCAAGCCTTGGATATTCATATTGCAAGGAAAAATATGCTACAGTTATGATATCCGTTATATGGAAACCCATTATCCAGAAAGCTCCGAATTATGGAAAGCCAATCTCCCACAGACTTCATTATAAGCAAATAATTCTAATTTTTAAAAATGATTTCCCTTTTCTCTGTAATAATAAAACAGTACCTTGTACTTGATTCCAACTAAGATATAATTCATCCTTATTAGAGGCTAAACAATCCCGTTGCGTTTAATCAATGTTAAAATGTTTTTTTAGTAGCCTTAAGGCACAGAGATCCAAATTACAGAAAGATCCCTAATCCAGAAAACCCCAGAGCATTCTGGATAATGGGTCCCATACCCGTACTTCATTCATAATACTTATTTAAACAATATTTATATCTAGAATTAGTGTCTCTGTAAAGTTTTTTTAAAATATATAAATCCTTATTATATATCTGTTACAATCCTTGCATTAACATGCTCATTAATACTACTAGTACAGGTATGGGATCCCTTATGTTGAAACCCATTAGCCAAAAAGCTCTAAATTACAGGAAGGTCATCTCCCATAGAGTTCATTTAAAGCAAATTATTCTAATTAGATAATTTTTTAAAATTCCCCTTTCTCTGTAATAATAAAACAGTGCTTTGTACTTGATCCCAACTAAGATATAATTACCCCTTATTGGGGGCAGAACAGCCCTATTGGGTTTATTTAATGGTTAAATTATTCCCTTTTCCCTTATTGATCCCAACTAAGATATAATTACCCCTTATTGGGGGCAGAACAATCCTATTGGGTTTATTTAATGGTTAAATGATTCCCTTTTCTCTGTAATAATTAAACAGTACCTGTACTTGATCCCAACTAAGATATAATTACCCCTTATTGGGGGCAGAACAATCCTATTGGGTTTATTTAATGGTTAAATGATTCCCTTTTCTCTGTAATAATTAAACAGTACCTGTACTTGATCCCAACTAAGATATAATTACCCCTTATTGGGGGCAGAACAATCCTATTGGGTTTATTTAATGGTTAAATGATTCCCTTTTCCCTTATTGATCCCAACTAAGATATAATTACCCCTTATTGGGGGCAGAACAATCCTATTGGGTTTATTTAATGGTTAAATGATTCCCTTTTCTCTGTAATAATTAAACAGTACCTGTACTTGATCCCAACTAAGATATAATTACCCCTTATTGGGGGCAGAACAATCCTATTGGGTTTATTTAATGGTTAAATGATTCCCTTTTCTCTGTAATAATTAAACAGTACCTGTACTTGATCCCAACTAAGATATAATTACCCCTTATTGGGGGCAGAACAATCCTATTGGGTTTATTTAATGGTTAAATGATTCCCTTTTCTCTGTAATAATAAAACAGTACCTGTACTTGATCCCAACTAAGATATAATTACCCCTTATTGGGGGCAAAACAATCCTATTGGGTTCACTTCATATCTGAATGATTTTTAGCAGACTAAAGTTTTGGTGAAACAAATTATAGTTCCCATACCTGTGGACCCGAGGAAAGGCACATTTGGGCACGGTATTCTACTGTAAATGTAAAAAATGGGGTATTACAGTTTGGTACATATTTGTGCAGTCTTTCAGAGTTATAAATATTTATGTAGCAATGTCCCTAGATTTTTCTTTTTAAAAACAAGCTTTGATTTTGATATTATTGGTTAAAAGAAGTGAAACACAAATACAATGTATTGCTTTCTCCGTTGGAGCAGGGAAGTGCTTATCTAAGTGGGGTAAGGGGCGAGGAGTGAAGGCATTTGCTATAGGTAACATTCAGTTTTAGCTTGTGTCAGAAGAAATAAAGGTACTAATTAAAGAAATAATAAAGAAATAAAGGTACTAATTACATGAATGTAGAATTCCTTCCTCCGTTCTCTAATTAAAAAATGAGTGCACACTGACCAGTTGCTTAAATCTGTAATAGTTCAATCAGAATATTCTGAAGATCAGAAATGTTTTAATATCTGCCCGTGTTCTGTTATTATATATATTGGGTATAGAGGCGCCAATCAGAGGGTAGGGGTGCAATTCTTTACAAAGAGAAACCTGGGGTGCCATTGTGTTGAAACAAAAGTTCTATTATACATAGATCCCTCCCACTGTCTGTATGTGTATAAATATATATCTGTACACACACATTTATTCTTTCCCTGAAAGGGCTTTGCTTGACTTAAAAGAACCAAATGGAAATACAAATGCCCAACAAGCTCTTTTGTGTAATGTTCACTTAGCCTACACTTATGGCAACATTTTTCAAAAACATGATTTATTTTAGCTGAAAATACTGGTAGTTTTGGGTTATGAAAGCCATTCATGATATTGTTGTTGGACTCACACAGGGTGGGGTTCTGTTTAAATAGTAAAAAATGTGCGTCAATAAAAAAATGCAAAGGATTTTTAAATGTACCGACTAGAAATAAATGGTATGTCAACCAAGATGTTGAAAAAAAAAAAATAGCTGTTTGTGGCAAACTGGAAAAGCAATACTTTTTGTGAAGGTGAGTTTCCCCTTTCAACTGAATTCCCCGTCAGTGGGCACTGTACAGCAACGTTTGCGGGTGCTATAAGTTAGGAAAGACAGGCATGGTGACCCAGTTACATTTCAGACTCCTAAAAGTAAGAATTTGTTTTAAAAGAATTGGTTTACTCTGGGTCCTGCCAGATTAATGTTGTTTGTCCCCTCTAGATAATCATGTAGAAGGTTCCCTTACTAACGATGATTTCTGTGCCATTTACTGATCAGTCAATTAATATGTGGAATGTTTTGCAAATCACTGAGTTATGTAATCAAGGTATTGGAACATTATAATGAGGAGTGAATGTATCCCTTGGAACTAGAGTTCCCTCGCTTTGTTTTTAATAAAGGTAAGAGTACATTTTCCCTTCTGCAACTTTTTAGAGAGCACAGTGCAAAAGCTGAGTGGGGCGGCTGCTGTATTATTTATAATTTATGTATAACTTTTCCTTGGAAGACTTGCTGCACATTTGTTTTAATCTTACGTGAATGAGTGTTCTCTGTGTGTTCCCCGTTTGTGCAAATGTTTGTCTCAGCTTCTATGCACAAGTACACAGTAGTGTTCAGAAGAATATTGTCTAGATCTTCCGCCTCAGAGAAAATGACAAAGCAGATATAGGGCCTGATTCACTAAAGGGCGATAAAACGTGCGCTATTCTAATTGTGCGCTAAAATTTTTACCGCCGCTTAATTTTGGCGATTTTTCGCACGATTCACTATAAGCATACTCGCGCTTTTTTACGCGCGGTATTTCAATGCGATAAATAGCGTGCGCGGTATTTTCGCATGCGCTAATTGTCGCGACAAACCTATCGCATGAAATACGCGACAATCGGCAGCATAAAAATGGCGACATTTTGCCCTGGGAGAGCACAGAGTGCTAGAGAGGTGCTGTATAAAAGTTTATTTGCAAAAAACCCCCCCAAAAATTATAAAAATCTAAGTAAGAAAAAAAAAGAAGTGCTAGAGATAATAAAATGGGGGGGGGGGGGCATTTAAGAATATTTAGCCAAATACTTAGGGGTCTGTTTGCTAAAGTGGCTTAAATTAAGTTAGAGATTTTAGACACAGAATAAATGGCAAATATGTTATGGGCACTTTATTAAATGGGAACAAATATAATATTGCAATTATTCTGGCAACAAAACATTGGATTGGCAGTTATCCCACTCGCCAGAAAATACGCTGCGTACTAATTAACGCAAGTTTTACTATTCAGCAAAATGGGCTAAAGACTAATTTGTTGGCAGAATATTTGCAAACATTTAACCCATATAGCATATTGATGTGTTACTGATAAAAAAGAGTGTAGGGGAAACTACATGAAAGTATAGAATACCATATCAAGGAAGGATAAATAATGACACATTACTCAGTTCAAAAGTAGAAAAATAAAAACTTTTACTTAAAATACTAAAATAAAAAAGGGGGGGAAAAAAACTTAGGGCTTGCTGCCCTTGAGTTCTCGCACGTCCCTCTGGAGTTGAGCCACCTCCCCCCGGAGCTGGGCCAGCTCAGCTTTCACGTTGGCCAGGTCCTCCTGCACTGATGGTCCCGCAGGAGAACCTGGCGCCCAGCGCTTGGCCTGGGGGGAGTCCGGGGCCTGGGGGGAGAACCCAAGGGCCTGGGGGGAAACTGAGGGTAAACTGGGGGAGGAAAGAAGGGGGGGGTGTCTGGGGCCTCGGGGGACCCTGGGGCCTCGGGGGCATATTCGGCCTCGGAGGCCTCTTCTGGGTCTTCACCCAATGGTCCTGGGGCCAGTTCTTGGGCCTCTGGGGCCAGATCTTGGGCCTCTGGGGCCAGTTCTTGGGCCTCTGGGGCCAGTTCTTGGGCCTCTGGGGCTGCAGGTCGGGCCTCTGGGGCCGCAGGTCGGGCCTCTGGGGCCAGTTCTTGGGCCTCTGGGGCCAGTTCTTGGGCCTCTGGGGCTGCAGGTCGGGCCTCTGGGGCCGCAGGTCGGGCCTCTGGGGCCGGTGGATGGGCCTCTGGGGCCGGTGGATGGGCCACAGGAGGTTGGGCCGCTGGGGCCGGTAGAGCCTGGAGGGCCTGGGGTTGGGCCTGGGGAGGAGGCGCCAGCTGAAGTTCTGTGAAATAGTATTGCAAGATGTTATTTTGTGTAATATATTATATATATATATACATTCATACACCATCATAAATAACGGGGCCCCTCACAACAAAATTTTTTGGGCCCCCCTCCTCCCATGCCCCCAATGGCCCCTCCCCCTGTGAACCCTCACATCAATACAAAGGACACACAGACATTGTTAGCCAGGGCCCCCTAAAACATTTATGGCCCTTCCCCCAAATGACTCACACTATGGGCCGCTCCCTGCTGCTTCCCCCCTGCTTTAAATTTATTTATGCATATGTATTTGAAAATAGATGTGTATATATATATATACAATAGGAAGTGCTGGGAAGCTGCACACCATAAAGAACAATAACACCTGGGTGCCTGTGGCAAAACAAAATCTAGACAGGCATGGGGTGACAGCACACACAGGATTTTGACAAGGAGTCACAAAGATGTGAAATAATATTCAGAGGTTTATTGTGAGCAACATTTCAGTTCCTCACTGGCATTATGGTTGAACGTGATGGACGTATGTCTTTTTTCAACCCAACTTACTATTTTACTATGTTACTTTCATCATCCCTGACATTTCTTACATTTGTACCTTTAGTTCAAACTACTTGCTAAATCTTTTACTGAACGTATACTGTAAAAGCATAATAAAGTACAATAATTACCTTCTCTAATTTCAGCGACCAGTTCTGGGCTCCTGCGCTTAAGGTCGGACCACAGCCGCCGGAGCTGGCGGGGGCCCACATCAAGGGCAAACCTGGCGAGCAAACCTTGTCTTAGCTCAGCCAGGATTGCCCTCTTCCTCTCGTGGACCCCTAAGTCCCCCGGAGGTGGGTGGTCATATCCTGCACGCAGGAGCACGCTGATAATATAGCGCCTCTCCCCTGGTAGCAAGTCAGAAACCCCAGGCATGGTCCTCTCAGTTTGGCTGAATGACACAAAATGGCCCCAAGTCGCACATGTCACGAGATTACAAAATCGCCACAAAATGTCCGCAATTCGCGAGATTACAAAATTGCGAAAAAAAAATATCGCCAAAATATACATAGTAATGTATTTTGCGCGAAAAAAATATTCGCCGCTACAGTACAGTATATTTTGGCGACAACATATTCACCGCTATAGTACTGTATATTAGTAGCGAAATTCCATACATGCCAAGACTTTAGTAAAATTGAGTAAAAAGACACAGACTTGAATAAATAACACTGTAAGTCCATATTTTTTTGGCAAAAAATCATTTACTGTACTTTTGTATAATTTTTCGCCTGCCTGTAGTAGGTGTTAATTTTCGCATAGCCGAATGCGATATTTAGCGCGCAAAAGTTATAGTGAATCATGCGATCGTATTCTTTTCAGCGCGGAAATTAACGCAAAACGGTAAAACTAGTGCGAGAAATAACCCATGCGAAAATGGCGATTTTTCGCACGCGATAATACTATGGTGAATCGCGCGCAAATTATTTTGCGTTTTTAAACGCGAAAAAGCGTGCGATAATTTTTATCGCCCTTTAGTGAATCAGGCCCATATATAGATGTGTTATAGTTGGATATTTTGATGTACAACCTGTGATCCTCTAGTTCAGGGGTCGCCAACCTTTCTTACTCGTGAGCCACAGTCAAATGTAAAAAGTCTTGGAGAGCAACACAAGCATTATAAAAGTTCATGGAGGTGCCAAATAAGGGCTAAGATTGGCTATTAGGCAGGCTCTATGCACCCTATCAGCTTACAGGGGGCTTTATTTGGTAGGAAATCTTGTTTATATTCAACCAAAACTTGCCCCCAAGTCAGGAATTCAAAAATAACTACCTGGTTTGGGGGCACTGGGAGCAACATCCAAGGGGTTGGTGAGAAACATGTTGCCCCCGAGCCACTGGTTGGGGAACCCTGCTCTAGTTATTGCTCAACCATCACATACAGAAAGCCCAGGGGCCAAGGTTTAAACAGCTTCCCAATTGCCTCTGGAATATAATGTATATACCTTTCATGAATTCTAAAAATCAAGACATTTTAGGGCAAATCCCAATCTGCCCTGGTCACTCCCAGTTATGCCCAGAAATTACCACAATCTGTCCTAAATGCTCCCCACTTTCTGCTAAGTCCTGCCCATTCTGCAAATCCTTTTTGTTGTGCGTCAAATTGGACACAGCCTCGTCAAAAAAAGTACGGGCGACAAAAAATAGACACGGGCGACAAAAAAATTGCGCAACAAACACGTTTCGCTATTTTTTTCCCCAAATTTTCTTGCCAATTCGTGAATTTTTGGGCGAAGCGAAACAGGACAGATTCGCTCATCACTAGTGGGAAGGCATTTCTGGGGAGATTATTGGCCTGTGGTAGCAGAGGGCAACTTACAGTATCTCCCTGCGGTGCATTAGCCTTAAAATGAGAAACTTTTCTGGGAAGTGCTTGCTTCCCAAACTAAATGCAAGGTGGTATTAGTAGCTTTGTCATTCCAGTTAAGGTTATGCTTTAATGTTTTTGCAATGAGGCAAATATTTTCAACTCACTGCAGAGAGAAACACAACTAATGTAAACAGAATAAACGGACTGCAAAACTTTCTCCTATTGGCAATGTATTTCTCTTGACAAGGGGACTCCTCAATTGCCCTTCGCCTTCAGTCATCCCTCTGAACCCCATTGTTACATACATTAATAAAACACCAGGAGCCGGAAATGGGTTAAAAAGAGGCCACAGCATTTATTCACATTTTATCAAATAAATAGGACCTTGCCAGCCTCACCCCAAGGCAATATTCAAAGCCAGAATTCCATAAGAGATCGCTACTATGCTCTGCTGTTCCTTACTGAAGACTTGAGATCAGCACTATGTCATTATATCCACCACTGAGTATTAGGCTGCCTCTACCTACAGAGAGGATGGCCCCAAACTCTGCTACCAGCAGGAGCTGCATCTCCCACCATGAGAGAAGTTCAGCAGCCCTGCTGCCGGTCCTGAATCTGCAGTGCCTCGATGATAGGAAATCCAAGCAAGCTGTCACCTAGCACAAGCAGTAGTAGCGTCTGTATAATCAACCCACCGTGCAGTCAAAGGAGAGAAGCTCCTTTCTCCCTCTTCTAAAATTTCCTGTGCAGTACTCTGGCAAGGTCCTACCGCTGCTGTGACAGATACAACTTAAAATACATTAACATATATCAACTGTTTTGATCCAGAGGAAGGCAAAAAACCCAGCCTGAAGCCTGTGCCAATTATGCCTCAAGAGGGAAAAAATTCCTTCCTGACCCCACCTGGCGATCGGAAAGTTCCCTGGATCAAGGATTTGACTTTCATTTAACATAAATAATACCATGCAGACTCTCACATTCATACTGTATAGTGTTACCGAAACCACAATATAACAGTGCATATAGGAAAACATTCACATTCTGTTATTAACAGATAATATGAGAGCATAAAGAAGAAAATATCCTGGCATTTTACAAAATATGCAAAAATAATGGGAGGGTGGGTGGGATGTTTCTACCTGTTCAGAAGATAGGAAGTGAACTCCTTCTCTTGTGACATCACATCCCTATCCTTCTCCACCCCCAGCCCAGCTTTCTTCCTCCTTAACTTATTGCTTCTCACCCAATCACAGCTGCATCTGATTTTTCCAATCTTTAAACATAAACCAGTGTAATCTGGCTGCTGGTCATTCGGATCCCTTGTCATGCAGCCCCTGCGTTTATAGCTTCAGGGCTTCCTGTAATAACAAAGGCAACGCTTCTTACATGGAAAGTTGATTTTAAAGGTCATCCTTTTGTGTCTGCTTATAAGTGCATGAAATTGTCCCTTATGCACAACAGCAACGGGCACGGGCTGAAGTGGTTTTATTTTTTTATAGCAGAGTGTTCTTTCAAGGTTGTGTCGTGAGAAAAAAAATGCAATTACATTTCTAAAAATGTGTAAAAAAACTGCAACAATATACAAAGGCACATTTGCGTCATTTTATGCTGTGGGATTTTTTTTTGTGATAAAGTTGCCAAAAGAATAAACTGGCTTTAAAAAGTTTTGCAGCTATAAAAACTGGCATCGTTTCAAATTCTCTTAAAAATCTGCCTTATAATCAGGGTTCTTTGCACCCATGTTTATTATTAATATTGACCTGCTGGTTTTTATAGACTTTACCCCCTACAGAGTATTGTCAATTATTGGCATCGATTCCTGTGCTGTTCGCGGGTACTTTCACTTCTAGGTAGGCTACAGAATTTATGAGAAAGTTTGTTTGTTATTGGGTACATTTTCCAGGGACTTTTCTCGTGGTGTTTAGACAACAATTCTACAGGTATATCCCAGAATAGCTCATTTACTGAACAAGGAATTTAAATTCTTTGTTTGTAGATGAAAGTCAAGGATAAGCAATCTTTTTGCCTGATACAGATTCAGGTGACAAATTTCGCAGATAGAATTTAGCGGGAAAAAAATTCACATTTTGGCGCTGGAAAAAAAATGCTACAAATAACATCCCATTAATTCAAATCATTTGGCACAAGAATAAACATTTTTATAATAACCAAATCACCATTAATGCTATATTTGTGCACCGCAACCACACATAGTGGCCATTGCCAAGCAAACACCCATCTCACTTAAGTGCAATTTGAGAATATTTGTGCACAACGCAGTGCAATTCCCCCTCAAAAAAGGACAACGGACATTTATGGAAAAAACATTCACAAAAGAACCTAATTCAAATGCATTTGCACTGTGATACATTTATAAACAACCCCAATTCATTCCAATGTATTTGGCACAAGAAAAAAAGCCAATGCATTTGGTGAAACTTCATTGGATTTTTTTAGTTTCTCAAATTTTTTAGCAAAGCCAAACAAGGCAGTTTTCTCATCATTAGTGAAAGCTTTTTGCAATAGGTAAGTGGCATAAAATATAATATTAGGCAGTGATCCGCAACCAGTGGCTTGGGGGCAACATGTTTCTCACCAACCCCTTGGATGTTGCTCTCAGTGCCCCCAAACCAGGTAGTTATTTTTGAATTCCTGACTTGGGGGCAAGTTTTGGTTGAATAAAAAGAAGATTTCCTACCAAATAAAGCCCCCTGTAAGCTGATAGTGTGCATAGAGACTCCCTAATAGCCAATCTTAGCCCTTATTTGGCACCTCCATGAACTTATATGGTGCTTGTGTTGCTCCCCAAGTCTTTTTATATTTGACTGTGGCTCATGAGTAAGAAAGGTTGGGGACCCCTGCTCTAAGGACTTAAATTTGCAATGCGATGCATTTTTCACAATGCCAAAAACGTTTCATGACTTTTCAACTCAGTCTTCTGAATTTGAAACCAGTTTTAATGTTTTTGGCCTATATGATTAAAAAAAACAGTTTTTGGAAAAAAAAGTGGGCAAATGCTTTGATAAATGAGCCAGATAAGTAAACATTTTTCAGCTCTGGAGAAAAGTGGAGAAACCTTTTAAAATCTTTAAAATGGGAAGGTTTTGTAAATGTATTAAAATATCAAAAATATTGCATTTCATCAGAAAAAAACAGCTTAAAGGGATTTTGTCATTATTTTATGGTGAGCACAAGAAGAAAGGAGGAAAAAGCACACAGAAGAAATTGCTGGTGTAAAAAGATACCTCCAACCTGTTTATTGCGGAGTGCACATAGAGACCAACCGTTTCAAGAGCTACATGCTCTCTTCATCAGTGGAAAAAGTACACACAATTCAATAGCAATGCCCAACACCCTTACATACCCATAGGCACCACCCCCCGCCTCCGTATGGGCGTCTGACGTAATACGCTAGATCACACAGAAAAAATGTGCATTAATTACAATGTGCGTAATTTAGCAGGTACATACAATGTGCGTAATTTAGCAGGTACATATCACCGTGCGTGCGTAATCTTGCAAAAATTAAAGAAAAATCTGCGTGCATTTCTACATAATTAGTGTCAAAACGCTGACGTGAATATCATTCAGTGCCAACCACATTGTGAGAATGGTCGCCATCTTGCCAACCATCTGTATCAGTACATATAAGTAAATTCAATACCTAAAATAAAAAATAGAAAAATTACTAATCAAAAAAATCACAATATTAACATTTCTCTCACTATTGGAACCGCACGACCAAGGTGCCTTCCTAATAGAGTATATCAGGTCCACCCTGTATCTTTGGGAGGACCTATCCACTGTTATATAATTTTTCTTAAGAAAATGCGGCAAAAGATGATACTCCCCCCAACTGGAGAGCCCCATATATATCTAGAATAAACAGATACCAACACTTATGTAAAATTTACAAAAACCAATGATATTCACTTTGTTCATTGAGGCCATTAGGTGATACTGTATTGAGTCTATATGTCCATCTGGCTTCATGTTGTAGCAATTTTTTTTCTCTATTTCCACCTCTTTTTGGTCTTGGAACATGCTCCAAAATTTGGAATCTCAATTGGGATGCTATATGATTTTTCTCATTAAAATGCCTGGCAATTGAGGTACTTCTTTTCAAAGTAATATCCGACTTATGTTTTGTTATTCTGCCTTGAGTACATTGTATTGTTTTACCTACGTAACCAAGGCCACATGGGCATTTCAAGTAATATACTACAAAAGTACTTAAAGGAACAGTAACACCAAAAAATGAAAGAGCTTTAAAGTAATAAAAATATAATGCACGGTTGCCCTGCACTGGTAAAACTGGGGTGTTTGCTACAGTAACACTACTATAATTTATATAATAAGCTGCTGTGTAGCCATGGGGGCAGCCATTCAAGATGGAAAAAAGGAGAAAAGGCACAGGTTACATAGCAGATAACAGATAAGTTCTGTAGAATACAATAGTGTTTTATCTGTTATCTGCTATGTGCCTGTGCTTTTTCTCCTTTGAATGGCTGCCCCCATACTACACAGCAGCTTATTTATATAAATTATAGTAGACTTTCTAAAGTAAACACACAACTTTTACCAGTGCAGGGCAGCAGCACATTATATTTAGTTATGTTTATACACTTTCATTTTTTTGGTGTTACTGTTCCTTTAAGCAGGTATGGTACCCAGAGATTGGGATTGCTTTCCCTGTGCTAGGATGCATAACACACTCCCCTCTAATCACACTGTTGCACTGGGAACAGTTTCTACATGGAAAAGTCCCATTAACCGGTTCAGATAAGAACAAGGTTTGTTTTAAACCTTGTCCTGGATCTAAAAAGATGGCTATTGGTTGGAAAATAGAGTCAACTCCTGATACAATCGGGCGCCCTGGGGGATGTATTGGGTCCTTATGTATATTGGGTAGGGCATAAATGACAGGTGTCACAGGATGTTTATTGAGCAAAAAATCTGCTTGTATCTGGGTAATAATGCTCTTTTGCACGGCCTTAGTTACTACAAGCTTGATAATCTTCATAATTTCCACATGATAATCATCTTTATTCATGATCACAATGTTTCCTCCCTTGTCCGCAGGTTTAATTACAATATCCTTATTCTTTTCTAATTCGTTTAGCGCCATATTTTCCCCTTTAGTCAGATTATATACAGACTGCTTACTTTGGCTTTACCAAGGTAAAGCTTTTACTTGCTGTTTAACCCTTTGTGTAAAAAATAAAAGGGATGGTTGAGTAATTGGTTGTGTATATCTACTTCTAGACTTCTACAAAGATCATACTTAGCCGATAAAGAAGAAATAAGGGAGCTCTCCAGTGGTTCATCATTTGCCTCCAGATTTCTTTGGGGGTTCTGTATGTACATTGAACACATCACCCTTATAAGTAGGTACAAAATTGAGACCCCTACTCAATACTGACAATTGATTATTTGTTAAAGACATTTTAGAGAAATTCAATACCCCTTGTCCTTTAATTGTCGCCTGGTCCGAACTTCGGATCCTGTTGCGACACACTTGATTTTATGGTGCACTTTGTATTCCTAAATTACACAGTTTACATAGCAAATAATTTACCCTACCATTTAAAAATTTATTCTTTAACCAATAAATGTATTTTTTTTAGCTGTAATATTGGTGTGTAGGTGCCATCTCAGTGCTTTGTGCCTGAGTCTGAGATTTCAGAAGGAGCCAGCGCTTATTATTAGATCTGCTTTCAGGTAACCTATTGTTTCTCCTACTCCCATGTAACTAGAGGAGTCTGAAGCCAGACTTAGATTTCTTACTCCCTTCCCATTGTTCTGCTGATCGGCTGCTGGGAGGGGGGAGATATCACTCCAACTTGCAGCGCAGCAGTAAAGTGTGACGGGACTTTATCAGAGCACAGGTCACATGGCTGTGGAACCCTGGGAAATGAAGAATATGGCTAGCCCCATGTGTAATTTTAAAATTACGGTAAATATGAAAAAATAAATAAAATATGTTTGCTCTTTTAAAAAACAGACTGCAGCATTATTAACTGATGCATTTTGAAAAAACATGTTTTCCCACAACAGTTTCTTTAACCTTTAATACATTTCCTTCTCTGGTAAAGTCCTGTAACATTGCAAACAGAATCCTCGCTTGACAAAACCAGTCTGCCCGCAGTCTGACCTACAATCCTTCACCCAGATTTAACAAATGTAATGTGATTGTGTAATGTAATTAAAACATTTGGGGCAAACATCCACATCATGATCTTTGTGCCTACAACCTACATCTTCATCAATAAAGTAAATGTCCATTTATGATTATACAGATATGGGACTTGCTACCCAGAATGCCCAGGACCTGGGGTTTTCGAAATAAGGGGTCTTTCAAAATTTGGCTCTTACTACCCTAAGGGGATTATGTAATAAAAGGCAATAAGTTTGCCTAGAAGCAGTAACCCATAGCAACCAATTAGCAGGCAGCATTTATTGGTCACCTTCTTAAAAGCAAACATCTTATTGCTAAGGGTTACTGTTTCTGGGCAACTAAGTGCCTTTTATTACATATGGGGGTAAGTCTACTAAAATTACATTTAAACATTAAATAAATCCAATAGGCTTGCCACCAATATAGATTCAAGCAGTTTAGTTATCTTCAAGTACAAGGTACTGTTTTATTATTACAGGGAAAAAGGAAATCATTTTTCAAAATCTGAATTACTTTATTAATATGGAGTCTATGGGAGTTGGTCTTCCCATAATTTGAACTTTCTGGATAATGGGTTTCCGGATAATGAATCCAGTATTTGTGAGATGATGTTTACATGTTCTCTTTTATCAGTCCAGAATTTGGCTGAATACTAGCTTTTTGCAGCATTTGGATTCCTCAGAATCGTTAACATTAAACTGAACTGAATCCAAACCGTTAATGTAACGAGACTTTAAAGCTCTCACCAGCTTTGAAAACATATAACTAAAGGGTGTCACTAGTGATGAGCGAATCTGTCCCGAAATCACGAAACGCATTTGTCGCACAATTTTTTTTTTTGTTGCTCGCATCTATTTTTTTTTGCCCGCGTCTATTTTTTGTCACCTGTGCTTTTTTTACATGACCGCACCCAATTTTGACACGTCCATGCCCTTTTTCGACGCAACCACGCCCAATTTGATGTGCGATAAAAAAAATTCCATGACACAAATTTTACCACGGTGAATTATCATGGAAGCTTCGCTAAACAATTTGCCAATGGCGAAATGCGGAAATTCGCTGCAAATCCATGCCTGCCGAAAAAATTCGCTCATCACTAGGGGTCACTTATATGACCACTGATACAAGTGTTAGAGCATTAAGGGATAGAAAAACATACCCTTTAGTGTTGACTGAAAAATAGCATTATAGCTTATGACTTAAAAAGTAAGTGCAAAGTCCTACATGGCACAACAAACAAAGAGCTTATTATATTATGCTCCACAATAAAAATCACTTTTGCTGTATTATAAGCCCTGTGAGTGCAGATTCCTTTACATCTTGGGAATGATAGGTATATATAAATATATACTGTAATAAAGTCCTGATGGGATGCAGATGAAAAGTGAATTCTGGCAAGTGCAAGTAGCTGGCCTCCAGATTCTGGTAACTGAAGCATTCACTGCAAGTTCTGCCAATTAAAGTTAACTCCAGATTTAAGACAACCTGCTAGTTCTCTGGCAAAAAGCTGGTGGAAGGCATAACATTACCCATAACAAACACTGGGACAAAAGCAAATGATATAGTTCTACTATAAATACATTGTTTTAACTGAACAATAGAGTTGGGATTACAGAAAGGATGATCCACTTTTACAGCACACTATAGAGCTATGACACACACTGCTACTTGTAGCAGCTACAAAATGCCAGAAAATACCCTGCCATAGTGAGAATTGTCTTTGCTAAAAACGCATTGACTTTAATGCATTTGGAGTAATTAAAAAAATGTTGTGCATAAAAAATGTTGCTTGTGTAAAGATATGTCACACGTAAAAATGCTGCACATAAAAAAGTCACCTTTTGATTAATGAGTTTCAGATTTTTCGCAGTTTTGTGAATTTTTCAGCAGATTTGCTTATCTAATTATCAGTATTGTCTATTTTGTGGCTGCGACAAATAGCTGCCTACAAGTGTGTCCTTGGCTTAAAGTTAGTGCCTAGATACAAACCTGGGCCCACCCATAGCACATTGGCTTTTTTGTTTGCAGTGCCCCCAATGTACATCAAATTGAAGGCCATGGTTACACTGCCCAAGAGCAATTACACTATAATTCCATTGCATTGCAACACACTGTACTCTGTACACTGCAGTACTCATCAATGAAAATGCACCATACTGTGGATTGGAGGAGGCAGAGGGGGCCCATTCGCCCCATTCGGAGGGTTTGCGGTTCACCCTCCTTTTCACACGTGACCAGTGACACGTGTCTGTAAGTAAATTGTGCAGTAGTCTACGAAATAGCATCATGTTATAGCACGGCACCCACAAAGGATATTACTTTATATTGCTCTCAATAAGTCTATAAAAAGGCATTAGACTATAGACATGTTAGAAACTGTCCTGTTGCCAACTACATTGGGGTCAATGGCTGTTTTTTCGCACATCAAATGTGCTGATGTAATTGGACATTTCTTTCTTGTGCCAAATACATTGGAATCAGTGGCTATTATTTCTCCAGTTTTTTCCCACTCAAAACGCATTGAAATCAGTGGCAAAACAAAACATAAGGTCAAGTTCTCAAACATTTTACCACTCACAGTAATGCTAATTTCAATGTGAATCCATACCAGGCAAATATTTACTCATACCTCAAAATGCCACCTGTTTGCATAGCAATTGTGCCCCTATGTAAGTGCACAAACATACAAAATATCCTTCTCAGGCCCCATGTGGTCTGCTTGCCTGAGGCTAAATGCTGAGTGTAAAAGAGAAACAATAAAGCTTGACATGTTTAAGAACTGTCTCTACATTACATTCTTCTATAAAACAAAAGCCAGGAAATAAAATAGCTGCCCACACCAGTAACTGTCAATATTTTCATTACATTTGCAGATAATATCTGTTCATTCACTAACTGCAAACCAACTCTTTGTTGGCAGCAACATCCCTATTGTATTTGAGTGCATGATGGGTTTTTTTTTATCACAGGCGACATATGACTCCATTTGTCTATCTGTAAATACTAAAACCATTGTATCCATGCATGTTTTATGCTATGCAAATACGGTTTCAGATGCACAGTTGGTCACAGAGACATAAAAGAGCCGTTTGTGTGGCTCCACCAGTAATTCCATAAGTGCAGACGAGTATTTCTCATTGGTTTTATGTCAATGCCATATGTGCCCAACCCCCACCCCCCTTGTGGGCCCCGGGGCCTACTGGGTTTTTTCCTGGCCCAGTCCGACCCTGTTTCTCGTCATTCTTCTTATTGGTTTTATAAGCTTCTCATTCAAACTTATCTTTACCTTTTATATCGCTTATTGGTTGCCTTATATTTAAATCTGTATGTTCACTGTATAATACCCATTTATTGTAAAGCACTGTGGAATATGTTGGCGCTTTATACATACATGATAATTTAAATGCCAGAATATTACATCATAATAACATTCAGACAAAGACAACCTGTTTCTTTTTCAGGGCAATAATGACCCCTTAAATTCCAGGTTATTGATTTCAGAACCAAAAAGGTCAAAGCCTGAAATTGTTCACCTTGAATAGTAATGTGTCATTTTCTGTTACCTAAGAGATCAAGTTCAGTAATATCAATACAAGTTTAAAGGTATTCCTGTATATTGGATTGCTGGCTGTAATTCATATATTTTACATCTTTCTAACTTTCATGCCCCGGCTGGCACGAACAATAGTAACCCAAAATTAACTGCCTCACTCTGCACTAAAATCTTTTAGCCCCAGATTAGTTCTATTCCTAATGAGAAACAGCCAAATGTGGCACTAGCCTTAGGCTATAGCCAAACAGCTGATTCTGAGCCCTGAATAAACCTAAAGCAGATCAGTCTGTTAAAAACTTTAGCCAAACCGATTCGTCCTTCCTTCCCTTGGATCTCCATACCTTAAGTCTACTAAAAAAAATTTAAATATTAAATAAACCCAATAGGATTGTTTTGCCTCCAATAAGGATTAATTATATCTTAGTTGGGATCAAGTACAGGTACTGTTTTATTATTACAGAGAAAAGGGAAATCATTTTTAAAAACTGAATTATTTGATTATAATGGAGTCTGTGGGGGGTGGCCTTCCTGTAATTTGGAGCTTTCTGGATAACAGGTTTCCAGATAATGCTTCCAAAAAATAGCTAGGAAAGAAAGTGATCATTTCAAATTTCAACATTTGGCTTTTGCCCTGTTGGCTTTCAGACAGAGTTCCCTTTGCTTATAAGTCTAGTATAGTTTCTAGACAAGACAAATAGAAAACCCCTAAGAATAGCAAGGAATAGGTAAAAGGAATAGCAAATGTATGGTATAAAGTAAACCATTCCTATATTTAAAGGACAAGTAAAGTGTTACAGGACACTTTGGCTCGCTGCACTTTTGGTCATATATGAGCCCTTGTGTCTGTAATGCCAATGTGCTGATGCAATAGCAAAAGTGAAAGGGCAATATCAATCATGTGTGGCTAAAGTAGGAAGAAAATAGAACACTAAACACGTGGTTGGTATGACAGAAAAGATTCATGGGAACTTAAAATGAATAGACAAAAAGTGGCTGCTCTATGTCTCTATTATCCATTTCTGGGCTCAGCAGGAGAATAACAGAAAAATGAATTAAGACCAGACCCAGAAAACAAATGCTACTGCAGAGAGAAGTGTTATATTATACATAATTAAGGTGTGGACTGCCATGGAATGTTACTTACTGGTCTTGTACTGGGTCTCAATTCATGAGTCCGGCCTGGTTTCATCCCTGGTCTAAATAATGGTGACTATCTCTCCTTGGCTTGCCAACAATACATTCAGGACTAATTTGTGGAGGTCAGTTAACTTGAGCCTTTTGCGGATGCAATATGTATCGCCAGGGCCGCCATCAGGGGGGCACAGGGGGTACATTCGTACTGGGGGGGCACTGCTGGCTACCATGTATTGGGGGGGGGCCCTGCTGGCTGTGAGTCCTTTTGTACTGGTGGGAGGGGGGCCCAGAAAATTTTCTTGTGAGGGGCCCCGTGATTTCTGATGGCGGCCCTGTGTATCGCTATAGGAAACACCCGGAGGAGCAAACACCTGAATTCATGATCTCATGGTTTGCATATAGACTGTACAGTGTATCACATTATAGTATAATTGTCTGACAAACACTAACTAATCTCCCTAAATAGGACAGGGATTTCCAAAGTGTGTCCCTGCAGATGCTAGAAGGATTAATAGGTTTTTGGCTGTATGAGTCTGTGACCCCTCATTTGTCTTAGACCCCTAATGTGTCAGTTTTGCTTTCTGGTTATTGAAGCCTAGTACTACAATAAAGAATCGAACTTAATGGCCAAGATTTTTTTTTAACACATATAAACTCTGAAATTACCTCAGACGCTATAGGCAGATTAGGGTTGCCACCTTGCCCCCTTCTGAAAGTTGGGCAGGAGGGCAGGGGTGATGTCACGGGGATGGGCCTATGACGCTGCAATTTGTGACTGGCCAATCTCCACATCAATCTAGGAAAGTCCAGCCCAGCTTTTCAAATTACGAAAACAGGGCAGGCAGTTTTTGGCCCAGACAGCCCTTCCGAAAACCTGGCTGTCTGGGTCCAAATCGGATGCTTGGCAACCCTAAGGCAGATAAATACCATACAACTGTTACAGTCAAACCAATTTTTCTGGTGTATGAATACCTGCAAAAACCTTGTGTGCTAATCTGTTATTATCTCTGTTCCCTTTTAGTGCCAACGACTTGGACATTGGGCAAAGCCATTGCTGAAGATCCCAACTGCTTTCCTTGCTTAAAAGAATTAAGCTCACTATGCTGTAGGCAGTGAAATCTTTTTTTTTTTTTTTTCAATGGAGCAGAAAATACAGACATTGTCCTTTAAACATTGTCTATTTTTCTTCACTTTTCAGGTAGTAGTAGCATTTTTCTTCTTCTCTGCTACATTCAAAGGCAAAGTCAACCCTGATGATATTTTTGTGACTGATGTTCCTTCTAAGCCAGAGGAGCCAGTGAAAATTATTCTGCTGTGGACTTGGCCCTTTGGTTTTGCATTTCCCCTGAATCAGTGCCCGAGTCAGTTCGATGGAACTGGTTGTTTCTTTACAGTCAATCGCAGCTTGTATTCAGAAGCAGCAGCTGTTGTTCTACACAGCAGAGATGTATGTTCATCTAAGAACCAGTTACCACAGATGCAAAGACCCCCAAATCAATATTGGATTTGGTTTACCTTGGAGTCCCCAAGCCACAATCCCAACACAGGTTTCATGGAGAAACTCATAAATCTGACCATGACTTACCGTGCTGACTCTGACATCTTTACCCCTTATGGCTGGTTAGAAAGGCATGATGGGACAGAAAACGTTTCCATCCCCGAGAAGACAAAACTAGTAGCCTGGGTAGTCAGTAACTGGAACCCAAATTCTAGAAGAGTAAAATATTATGGGGAGTTAAAGAATCACCTAGCTGTTGATGTCTTTGGCAACCAGCGTTTACAGCTTCCTAGAGATAAACATATTGAAACTCTTTCCAAATACAAATTTTATCTAGCTTTTGAAAATTCAATTCATGAAGACTACATTACTGAGAAGCTCTGGCATAATGCACTTGCATCGTGGGCTGTGCCTGTTGTGTTGGGGCCCACCCGTGCTAACTATGAGCGGTTTTTACCCCCTGACGCATTCATACATGTAGATGACTTTCCAACTGCCAAGGGACTTGCTGATTATCTACACGCACTTGACAAAGATGATAATAGATACAAACAACATTTTAACTGGAGGAGAAGTCTAAAACCAGTGGCGCCTGACAGTTGGAACACCCATTACTGCAAAGTATGCAAAGCTATAAAAGAAGCGCCGTCTTATAGGACTGTTCCAAGCATTACGAACTGGTTCAAATAAAATGATATATATGAATCAAATGAGCATTAAATTCTACCTATGTAACTGGACACTTAAAAATATGTAAATACCTATCAATGTAATCTATATTAATAAATGAAATTTTATAAATTTTTATCCTGAGGAAGCGTGCAGTCAGCACGCGAAACGCGTTGAGCTACCATTGACTCTTCTTCTGTTCCATGTTTTTACATTTCTACTACATTGTAAGTAGCCTGCACTGTTCAGGATTTTAATATAATAAACGTTTTTACACTATATTTTGCCTTGTTCTCCATCCCATATATATTGTGTGACTGGATCCCTCTTCTATCAATGCCCGGTTGGGATGATTCTACATGCTTCTTTATAAGTTGCTCTGGTGAGCAGATATAGATTCTATATTAGCCTATGGTATTGGGGTCACTTTACCTAAGCATTGGTGTTTTAATTAAGCACACACCTCCTTAATCAATTTTTGGATTTCTTTATTATATTGATCTGCACTATATATTACATTTTTATTTTTATGCGCTTCCACCAACACTACTGCACATATACTTTGAGGCTCATCTTAAGGGGAGCTGACACCAGGAGGAAGCAGCATTGACCTTTTACTACATTGAAGATTCACATACACGGATTTCTCATCAAGAAGCGCTGGGTTCAGGAGTGTTCATCCACTCCATAATAACTAAAAATCAAATGGGTTTGCATGGAATCAGGGGGCATAATTTAAAATATATTATTGCAACTACATTATTCTGTCACTTTTATTATATTTTGTGTTTAGTCTTTTAAAATGTCCAGTCAAGCCTACAGTTCAGCAAGCTAATTTATTCATAGATTGTGCCCAGCAAATTGGAACAGTTAAGTCTGATTTCATTCATTAAGCAGGTGTAATATCAAACCATAGGAAAATAATTAACAAAGCACTCTGGTCTGAAATGTTGTGACATCCTCCTGGATTTGATCATAACAGCATGCAGCTACAATAACTATCAAGTCACACAGAGTTAGGGTGTACAGGCTGTGTAGCTGATTGTGTTAGTCAGCATTGTGTTGCTAAGGGGCAGGAGGGATGTAGGAATCCATCACCAGACCCCAGCTGCTGCCTGACATGCATGTTATTCACACATGGGAGAAGGCTCAGTATTTTGGTGAAATCCGGCATGTAGAGCAGAATAGAACTGCACTTGTGTCCCTTAGCTCTCTAGAACTTGTGCCCCTTAGCTCTCTAGAACTTGTGCCCCTTAGCTCTCTAGAACTTGTGCCCCTTAGCTCTCTAGAACTTGTGCCCCTTAGCTCTCTAGAACTTGTGCCCCTTAGCTCTCTAGAACTTGTGCCCCTTAGCTCTCTAGAACTTGTGCCCCTTAGCTCTCCAGAACTTGTGCCCCAGGGTAATGTAAATGACCACTTTTGGCTACAGGTGCTTGGTAACTTGGAGATCCACTAAGCCCTATAGTACATCTTTGTCTTTTGCTGTAAATCTGCAGGTAATATAACATCCTCATAAGGCAACTTTTGGCAACTTCAGAAAATGGAAGTGACACATATTTTTTCGCACTGGGGATTCACATTACTGCCAGTGGGAAGGATGTCTTGTCGCCTGCACTCGTGCAGATTTAGCGACACAACGTCCTGTGTGCTGTTGCCCTAAGTGGTTACTGCTAACAATTAAAGAGCAAAAAACACACAAAAACTGTTGTTTTTTTTTTATAAAACTCCTTTTTAAGGGGTCATATTGGCAGGTATGAAATGAAGCCTCAAGAAGTATTTGACTAATTAAGTTTAACCCTTTCACTGCCAGCCGTTTTGGACCAAAGTGGAACTTCTACTGCCAGACAGTTTTTGAACATTTTGCACTGTTTCACTTTAGGGGCTTTTCCTTGGGGGGACTTTTAGTTTACCCAGGAAAACTATATATCATTTTTTTCAGGACAACCTAAGCTTTCAAAATATGGTGGAATTTTTGTGTAATTACAATTCTGTAACAAGATATAGGCTTCTAAATGTCTAAAAAATAAAAAAAAAATTATATTTTCCATAATATAAACACATACACCAGAAACAAAAATTATTTCATGCACAAAAATACAACTGATTTGGAAAGTCCCCTGTCTCCTGAACGTGCCAATACTAAATATATATAGTTTTATGGAGATTTCTCACTTGTATAGGTCAAAAACTCCCAGCAGTACACTACCAAATTTCCAAAGCACTGCTCCAGAAAGCTGCATACTTTAGATTTCAAGGTTACAAATTCCACTAACATAAGGTTTATCCCAGAAAATTATACATTTTTAGAAAGAACAGATTCTGTGGAATCCAGAATAGATAGAACTGTCTGTCTACTCCAAACTATCAAGTCGCAATGCTTTCCTAAAGTTATTGGTTTTTATCAAAATTTGTGAAATGTATTAAAAATCGCTTCAAAGCTTCCTGTCTATAGTATCTTATCTCCTACAGGTCATAAAGTAACCAGATAAAACACCCTAAATATGAACGCCAGGGGTCCACTGAACAGTTTGATGCCCAATATGTATAGGTTTACTTAAGTATGTGGCATGTAGGGGCCCCAATGTGAACATACCCCCATATGATCTATCATTTCTGTCATTCCAGCTTCTGCAAAATCAACACATTTACATCATATTGTGTGGGATAAAGCTACAAAAAAGTACGCTCACCCCAGAAAGCCATATATTTTTGGAAAGTACACATTCCCCCGAATCTAAAATGGGTACCCATGTGTTTCTACTCCAAAGTACCAAGCCGCAAAGCATTTCTAAAGTTAGCAATTTTAATGACAATTCCAAAAATCCCCTCAGAGCTTCCAATATGCAGCATCTTATTTTGTATAGGTCATTAGGTACCAAGATAAAACACCCTAAATATGAACCCCAGAGGTCTACTGAACAGTTTGATGCCCACTGTACATAGGTCTATAAAAGCACATGGAGACCTCAAAATATACCTTGTGCACAATAATTTCATGGCTTAACTTTACCTAATTAAAAAAAAAGGCAGTTTTATGTGGGAGAGAAACTGCAGAAATATAGGGTTACCCCTGAAAACCATATATTTTTGGAAAGTACACGTTCAGACAAATCCAACACGGGTAAAGAGTCCTTTCTACACCAAAGTACCAATCTGCAAAGCTTTCCTAAAGCTAGTGGTTTCTATGAAATTTCAGAAAATCTACTAAAAATGTTGCAATTTGCCACATTTATCTCACACAATTTCTTGCATACAAAGGATAGGAACACCAGATAGGAACACCAGAGGTCTACTGAACAGTTTGATGCCCTATATGCATAGATTTACGAAATTATGCGGAGTACAGGGGCACCCAAATAAAAATAGCGCATTTGAATTTTCACATATGACGCTCCGGCTCGTGCAGTTTTTGCACCCGGTATGTGTATTATGTGCCATAAGACCCCCTAACAGTACGGAGACCCTAGAAAACCATACATTTTCCGAAAGTACACATTCTGACAAAACAAAAAAGAGTAAATACATCTTTCTACTGCAAACTACCAAACTACAAAGCTATGCTAAACAGAACGGTTTTTATGACATTTCTGAAAATCGTCACAAAGCTTGCATTTTACCTCATTATGTACCCCCACAATTTGTAATGTATCAACATAAAACACTCTAAGTATGAATGCCAGGGGCCTACTGAACAGTTTGATGCCTTATATGCATAGATTTACCAAACTATGCAGAGTACAGGGTC
The DNA here is from genome assembly GCF_000004195.4 of Xenopus tropicalis. Lineage (NCBI taxonomy): Eukaryota > Metazoa > Chordata > Amphibia > Anura > Pipidae > Xenopus > Xenopus tropicalis. The sequence continues at coordinate 34,161,478 of NC_030680.2, read as the reverse complement.
ACCCAAATGAAAATAGTGCATATGAATTTTCACGAATGATGCTCCGGCTTGTGCAGTTTTTCACCCGGTATGTGTATTATGTGCCATAAGACCCCCTAACAGTACAGAGACCCTAGAAAACCATATATTTTCTGAAAGTACACATTCTGACAAAAAACAAATGAGTAAATATATCTTTCTACTGCAAACTACCAAACTACAAAGCTATGCTAAACAGAATAGTTTTTCTAACATTTCTGAAAATTGTTAGAAAGCTTGCATTTTGCCCCATTATATACCCCACATTTCATAACGTACCAACATAAAACACCATAAATATGAACACCAGGGGTCTACTGAACAGTTTGATGCCCAATATGCATAGATTTACCAAACTACATGGGGTACGTGGGGAGGAAGCCAAATTGAAATACAGCAGACAAAATGTCCATGTGCAAGACCGGTAACAAAGAACAATATGAAATGCAATAAAATCGCTAAAATCACAAAGAAAAACCCTAAAATCAATGTTTTTTTTTTCCTAGTGATATCTGCAGTCAGAATCACAGTTTGAGTATTCTGGCTTGGCAAATTAGTTTTACAGACAAAGTCAAGCGAACAACAACTATGCATAACTGAAAATGCAATAAAATGGCTAAAAATGCAATAAAATGACTAAAAATGCACCAAAATCACAGAAAATTTAATAAAAACACCAAAATAATACACAAAAGGTATTGCGCAGTGCGATTAGCGAATACGCTATCTGCAATGGCAATAAAACACTTTTTTCAGGCAAGAAAAAAAACGATGCGATAAAAATTTTTTTTTTTAACAAAATTACATAAGTGTGTAAGTGAGTGTGTACACATGGTAAAATGTGTTTTGAATGCATGTGTGTGAGTGTGCAAGTAAGTGTGAGTTCTGTAACCCCCCAACCCCCCCCCAAATGTATGTGTGTGTGTGTGTGTAAGTGTGAGTATTAGTGCAATATGTATGTGTATGTGTGTTTGTGTGTGTATGTAGCACTTACTTGGGGTCCAAGAGCTGAAGATCACTGGAAAATCGCAGGACACAGCAGCAGGAACTGGTCAGTAGTAGCAGCAGGAACCAGGAGACGCAGGCACAGCAGCAGGAACTGGCGAGTAGCGTTACAGGAAGCGGGGGGCGGAGGGGGAGTGCAGGAAGTGAGGGATAGAGAAGAAAAAGTCGGTAAAATCTACGTGTCCGACTTTTTCTATGGGGTCCCTGGGCGATCGCGCCCCAGGGGCCACTGTTAACCCCCCATTGCTCATTGTCTAGGGGGTTCTTTACATTGCGATCACTCTCTGCGCTCGGATTAAGCAGCGAGCACAGAGAACGAGTGCAAAGTAAATAAAACGTAGCTCCTACGTGCTGGGCGTTCAGTGCCTTTTTATGCCAGCACGTAGGAGCTACGTGATTGGCAGGGAAAGGGTTAAGGGAGACGTATTTGCAGGGGCAGGAACCTTGCCTAGCCAGTAGACTAGCTTACCATAAACACAGCAGCTAAGCCGCTATTATCTTCATTCCCCTTCCCATTCAGGTAAAATTCTGACCTAATTGATGTGTGTACAGAAATATCTGTTCCTTCTGTTTGTGAAGGAAGTCTTTTTTTTAAATTATTATTATTTATATTATAATATTACCCCTCTTATTAAGGTTATGTATCTTTTGCAGAGTGCAGTGTCAGACTGGGGTGCCAGGGACCCAACAGAAAACCTTACATTGTGGGCCCAGTATCCAAACAATTTTTCCTTCTCTCTTCACTCACATTATTTCTTTTCTTAATCACTTCCCCATACATACAGTATTATCATTTATTCTTCATTCTATTTATTTTCTTTTAATTGTATCACAGACTCAATGTCAATTGGTAGTGTAGGACTCACGTACAATGAGGGGCCTTGACGTAGCACTTGAGATTACATATTTTGGCCAAAGTGTGGTACTAACACCTCATTTTTTGTTAAAATCATTTTTAAAGGCAAACTAAGCGCAGGCAATCTTTCTTTCTCTTTGTGTATAAATAATGGCTTTTTATCTTTTTTAGCAGCTGGTCAACCCCAGAATGTGGGTTAGACCGAGCGCTGGCGATTTCTTTCTGTGTTTTGTGTACAAATTGTAGCCAAATTTTGCTTCTAGCTGCTATGTAGCCTTTAAACTAATTAATCACTTTCATGTGTGTGCTAATGAGCTGGGGCTTAAAAGCTCCCTGCTTTCTCACTAGAGCCTTTGAGCTAAAGGTAGGTGCAACAGGTCTTACTACTCAGTCACATTGTTTGCTGGGGGACTTTATTTTAATTGCATCACAGACTCAATGTCAATAGGTAGTGTAGGACTCACATACAATGAGGGGCCTTGACGTGGCACGTGAGCTTAGATATTTTAGCCAGTGTGGTACTAACACCTCATTTTTTGTAAAAAATCATTTTTAAAGGCAAGCTAAGCACTGGCAATCTTTCTTTCTCTTTGTGTATTTATTTTCCTTGTTCTCATATAGAAATAAGGAATGACCATGGTAAAGGCATACAAGAAAAATGGCTGGGTGAGCAGGAGGGCCCACTGACACTTGGGCCCACCGGGAGTTTTCTCGAACAAATCGGGCCGCTCCACACAGGACTGATGTAGTGCAAAAAGAATTTATTTTCAGATTATAACACGGACTGACGTTTCGGCTGGCGTTCCAGCCTTTCTCAAAGGATTAGTTGCTGCTCACACAGGACTTAAGGATCATTTTAATATTTTTATTTATGTGAACAAACCACTATATATATATAAGTGTCGGCACTCACGTTATTAGGAGCTGTTATGCCTGGGTACAGCCCTCAAAGCCTAAGTAAATTTCCAGTGTTCAGAATCCGCCGCACACACAGGACTTAGGAGCAGTTTAAAGAAGTTTATTTAGTGACGCTAAATAAACTTTTTAAACTACTCCTAGATCCTGTGTGTGTGGATTCTGAACACTGGAAATTTACTTTTTTTGAGGACTGTACTCAGGAAATTTAAATATATATATACACAATCCTTGTAGATGGTAGCACACCACAAACCAAGAGTCAAATGCCCGGGTGCTAAAGCAAAAAAATCCATACAAACTGCAGTACAGGCCAGCACTCACAGGACTTTTAGGATAATGGCATCAGGCGAATAAAAATGTTATAACAAAAAATCTTGAAGCATGGTTCTTTATTAATCCAACGTTTCAGTTCCAGCCAGGAACTTTCATCAGGGAGAACAGCACTGTGCATGTGAAAACAAATTTAAAGCTACAGGGTGGCACCAAAACACGTGTTGCTAGGCAACCAACAGCTCATAGTGAAACCAAGAAAAACAAAACAAACAAACAAAAAACGTAAAAAACACCACATAGGGGAGAAAGGGTAAGACAAAAAGGACAAAGGGGTGTATTGCACATTCAACTGAGTGGAGAGTGCTATGCAGAACTACACATCCCTGCCCCCCAAATATACCGGACGTTCCTAATATTGCTTACCATACTGAGGTTTGGAGGAAGAAGAGGCAGCAGCTAATTCCCGGGTTCCCCGTACTCCAATAATCCCCTAAGGCCACAGAATTGTGCTTCAATCGAACGGTGCGTGCAGCACCAGAAATGCGCCGTTACTTGCGCGTTGCCTAGCAACCAAGGACGCGCGGTGGCTCTCCGCTCGCCCTGTTGCTAGCGACGCCAGTTTGCAGACACCCATGTTGCACAGGAGACACTCCGTGCCCATCCAGAGGGTAGCAGGGGGTGCTCCTGTTGGGGTCCTGGGAGAAGGCCCGCTGCTGTCATTCTAAGCACATATAGGCACACGTACTGGGGACCCCCTACTCAGGGGGATGGAGTGTTATAAGGGGGCCAGGCGGAAGCATGCTGAAGGACTAGAGGCATAATCTAGGGTACACCTGCTACCCTGTCAAAGGTGAATGTCACGGAGCGTCACAGGAACGGTTATTAGGCAGGGATAGTGTGTCTAGTAAATCCTTATTCAGTGTGTGTGCATAGTTCTTAAGGAATGGCAGGCCAGGGAAGACAACGTATCAGAGGAACAACATAAAAACTGACAGGCTTGGCAAAAATAAGTTAAAGAGGTGTCCCAAACATAGTAGGAACCCAACAGTACATCGTATTTATACAAAACAGCCGAGAGGTAGTGTTTCATTCAAGCCCCGGGGGGCCACACAGTCCAACATATGAATCCATCTGGATTCCCGGCGGAGAAGCGCCAAGTCTCTATTACCTCCTCTCAGGAGGGGTAGCTGGTGGTCTATTGCCATGCATTTGAAGGTTGGAGGTGGGTGTTGTTGCTGGGCAAAATGCCTAGCAACCGGTTGAATAGAAGACCCCTCTTTTAAAGCTTTGCTGATTGCTGAGCGATGATTCCCTATTCTTTCTTTCAACATATTCACTGTTTTACCCACGTAGTAGAGACCACATGGGCATGTGATAATGTATATCACATAACTGGAGGTACAGGATAAACGGTGTCTGATCTTAATCCTTTTCCCAGTGTGGGGATGGGGGAAATCTGGACCTGTGAGAAGGCAGCAGCACGTAACACAGTCTGGGCACCTATAACAGCCCAGTTTCTTTTGTGCTGATAGCCAGTTTGAGGGCTCTTTTTTCTGGCCCTTAAAGTCAGTCCGTACAAGTAGATCTCTGAGGCTACTGTTCCTCCTATATCCCATCAAGGGTTTGCTGGATTGATGTAATGACAAAGATTCGTCTTGATTGATCATCGGCCAGTGTTGATGTATCTTCCTAGAGAATTGTGTGGATGCTGCCGTGAAGGTGGTGGTAAAAATCAATGGTTGGTCTTTCTTTGTCTCCTTGGGTTTCCCCAGGAGATCATTTTGTGTATGTTGGAGTGCCCTCTGTAACTGTTGTTCCAGTATAGTATCTGGGTACCCCCGTTCCTGAAACCTAATAAACATATCTCGCAGTTGTTCCACCGCTATGTCTGGTTTACTGTTGTTCCTAATAGTCCATAGGAACTGTGAATACGGTATGCCCCTAATGGTAGCTGGAGGGTGGTTGCTTGAGGCGTGGAGTATTGAATTGCGGTCGGTAGCTTTGCGAAAAAGTCTGGTTCCTAAACGTAGACTATCTCTGAAAATATTCAAGTCGAGAAAGTCTATATTGTCAGCATGATAGTTGAGGGTCAGCTTTATTGGGTTATCCAATGAATTAAGATGTTGATGGAAGGAGAGTAAGCTGTCAATCCCATCCGTCCAGATCATAAACAGATCGTCGATATAACGAAAGTAGATAAGGATGGATCCCCCTATCAGGGGTACAATGTGTTCAGATTCAAACTGTAGCATGAACAGGTTGGCATATGACGGGGCGAGGGCACTACCCATGGCCGTACCTGCTATTTGGAGGTAGTAAGAATTATCAAACCGGAAAAAGTTCCTTGTAAGCGTAAGTTCAAGTAATTGCAGCAAAAATTCACTGGGGACCCGCAGAGAGGTGTTGGTAAGGAGGGCCCGTCTAGATGCCATAATGCCCATGTCGTGTGGTATGACCGTGTATAGACTTTTCACATCCATGGTTACAAGGATGCAGTCCGAGGGGATTTCACCCAGTTCCCTTAGTTTTAAAATGACGTGTGTGGAGTCCTGAGTGTATGAAGGCATGTCTTTCACTAGTGGTTGTAAAAAATAATCAATGTAAGACGATACAGGTTGGTACAAAGATCCCACTGCCGAAATAATGGGTCTCCCCGGAGGTGCTGACAATGATTTATGTATCTTGGGTAGTGTATAGATAATTGGGGTACGGGGGTATTCATTCTGCATAAACTGAAAGGTGTCATTGTCTATCCAGCCTGCATTGAGGGCTACAGAGAGAATACCATCCAGTTCCTTTTTAAATCTACCGGTCGGGTCAGAAGGTAAGAGTCTATACGTTTGGGTGTCTGCTAGTTGTCCCAGAATTTCCTGCTTATAATAAGCAAGATCAAGCACTACAATGGCACCCCCTTTATCTGCTGGCCGAATCACCAAGTTTGCGTCCTCTCTGAGTGTTTTAATAGCCTGCCGCTCAGAGGGCGATAAATTAGGAAATGTCTTGGTCATGCCTAGATCAGCTTTAGCTTCCAGACTAAGGACTTTCCCAAAGGTTTTGATGGCAGCATGTATGTTGGGGGGTTCAAACGTACTATGTGCTCTAAACGGGGGGCGGGGACCCTGTGGTGTATTCCTAAAATGTTCTTTTAACCTGAGTTTCCTCTGAAATTTATAAATGTCCACCAGTGTGTCAAACGTATTGGGCTTATTACTGGGAACAAATGAAAGACCCTTAGATAGCAAAGAGAGTTCACCCGTAGTTAGGGTGTGTGAGCTGAGGTTAAATACTATGCTTTCCTCCCCTTTGGTGGTTTCCCCTTTGGGTTTATGTCCCCCCCGTCTGGTGTACTGTCGCTTTCTCTTCCTCTGTCCTTTTGGGATCGCGTCGTAACCCCTAAAAAAGGCTTGTTGCTAACAATATTAGACCCACCATCCGAGTCCGTGGATTGGTCTGAGCTATCTACGGTGATGAGGGATTTGGGTAGTCTCTTTTTTCTTAGGGGAGGTCTAGGTCTACTGTCAGGTCTTAGTCCCAACAGCCAGCCGTACACCCTTTTATTCCTATAGTCGTCAGTGACTTTACGAAGTTTTGTCTGTTTGAATCTAGTCAAGTCTTGTCTGTATTTGTCAATGCTGGATTGTAATTTGTCCACCCAGTCAGTGCTATCGTCAGAGATCAAAGGGTCTAGGTACTGTTCTTCTAGACTTTTAATGTCATTTCTTACAGTGATAAGTTCCTTGCCAACCTGTTCAGTTACTAGCAGTATGAGATCAAAGGAACAATGATTGAGTATGCCGCACCACTTGCTGCAAAAATCCGGGTTATTACGGCCAATGGTAGGTATGTTAGAAATGCGAAACCCCCTAGGAATGAGTCTCTGTCTATGATAATTAGAGAGAAAAACCCTGTGTAGCTGTAAATCAACCTCCCTTTTTTTCAGATGGAGTATGTCATGGTAGATATCAGTCTTAGGTTTACTCACAGCACAATCCGATGGTGTCTCAGTGAAGAGGATCCTATTCACGTCCTCTATGGAAAACGTAAAGTCAATGTTTGTGTATATATATAAAAATCAATCATAATTCCAGGTAATCTGTAAAATAAAGTGCATAATGCTTAATATTCTATAAAGTGCAACATAAGATAAAGTGCAATACATCATAGTGCATGAAGATGTGTAAAACTTGAATTCCAAATGGATGGTGCAACGTAAGTTAAAATGCAGTCCATTGTGGTGCATACAGATAAAGAGACTTAAATACCAAATACAAATACACAATGTTAACACATAATAATAAAAGCATTGCAAAAATATTACTTAATAATACCTAGAGTAAAATGGCACTTGCAATAATAGAACCGGAGATTGAAGCGTACTAGGTAGAACCCAAACATTACCTGGTATCTAAATAAGAGGCAAAGGAACAATACTCATTAAGACCCCGGGGGGAAACAGTATCCAGAGTTCTGATCCAAAACATCTCCTTCTGAAGCAGCACACGATCCCCAATCACCCCCCCCCCCCCCCCGTTGGGCTCTGGGATCAAATCTATTCCCATGAAATTAAAAGCTGGTAACCTGTGCCCCATCATTAAAAAATGCTTAGGTAGAGGTAAATCAGATTTGCCGGTTTCAAAGGCTTTCTTAATGGTAGACCTGTGACTTCCCATTCGCTCACGTAAAGTGCTTTGTGTTTTGCCCACATACGTTAAACCACAGGGACAAGTAATTATATAAATCACGTGGGTTGATGTACAGGAAATACGTTGCCTTATGTTAATTTCATTGCCAGAGTGGGGATGTCTAAATGATTTACCTGGTGCCATGTATCTACATGTTGTGCACCCTGCACACTTATAGCAACCCTTTTTCAGTGTATTTAACAGACAAAAACTAGAGTCATAACATTTAATGGGGTCTGTTTTCATTAAAACATATTTTAAATAAGGTCCCCGTTTGTATCCCCACATAGGCTTTTGAGTTGCAACTTTAGACAGCTTCTTGTCACTTTGTATTACGGGCCAATGTTTCTCAACAATAGATTTAACAGCAGCTGAACCAGTTGTGTATTTATATGTAATAATAAACCTGTTTTGTTTGTCAGTAACCTCTTTACAACTGAGACTGGATTTGTGTTTACTGTGCTTGTGGGCTCTATTTAAAGAACCTGTTAATGTTGACTGCTGGTAACCCCTCTGCCTAAAACAATCAAAAGTCTCCTGTACTTCACAAAAGTCTCCTGAACTTCACAAATCTCTTTATCAGAATTGTTGCATATTGTGCGTAAAAATTGTGAAATTTTAGAGCTATGATGAAAACTAGTAGAGATCCTAGCCTTCCTTCTGTATAGGAAGGAGTCAGACTAGGATTGATCAATCGATCGCCGCATAGTGGATGCTTCCCCTGCATCGCCGTATCGCCTTTTTTCAAGTTTTAACAGGCATTTTGTAATAAAGCATTCCAAATACTAAATAGTTTGCAGGATAGGGCAATTATTGGGGCAGGGTAGAATAGATTTTTTACTTTACTTTTTTTTAGTGTTACTTTTCCTTTAACCATTTACCATTGTTCAGCACCCTGGACAGTGAAGCAGTTACATCAGACCCAATGTTACTATGGGAGATATTGGCCTAAATGTAATGTAGAGATGTAGACAATGACATAATACGACATTATTATCATTTAATGTGTTCTTAATTCATGGTCCTATCCTCAGTTTGGATTATAGGACTCTATTTATCTTTTTATATATGTCAAAACTCTACCCCCTATATTGAACCCCCGTAATAATCTGCTCTGCAAACAAGACCTTCCTAGATTGGATTCAAACTTCCTAGATTTAAAAAAAACAAACAAAAAAAACGAAATGCTCTCCATGCACAAAAAGGGGGGGGGGGGGCTGGCAGTACCAGACTCACAAACTTGTACTTTCATACCTAACCAAGAAAAAACATGGATCCATAATGAGCAACATTAGATCAGTTCTCCCATAGCAGCACTCTCATAGCTGCTGAACTGTTTTGAACTTACCTTATTTCAAACAAGACAGGGCCATTAACACCCATGATAGGTAACTCCCTATTTCCTATGGAACCCTTAGGAAAGGTTTTCTCTGTAGGCATAACAGAAGGAATTCTGGGAAGGAAGCCCAGAATCACTCCTAACATTGACTTGGAATACCCTTGAGACTGAGCCTCCCTTACTAGATTTTAAAGGAGACCTGTCACCCAGACATATAAATCTGTATAATAAAAGCCCCAGCTGTCAATCATATATTTACTTCCCTGCCTCTTTGCCTTATATAGAGGCACTTACCAGTTTTGTTGGGAGAAAAAAAATAGAGACACGTCTATAATGAATGCAAAATATTTTTTACAACAATAGCGCTTATCTATTATCTGCTATGTACCCTGTGCCTTTTCTTTTTTTCCAGATTGAATGGCTACACAGCAGCTTTGCTTATTTAAACTATAGTAGGGTTTTTCAGGCATACATACAATTTTTGGTGTTACTGTACCTTTAACTAAACACACCTTGCAGGACCCGTTGCAGTTTTGACATGCAACAAAAACGCAGTTGCATAGATGGATGAAAATCTTAAATAAATGTACCTGATGGTAATGCTGGTTCTCAATAAACAGAGTTGTCACAGCTGTCAACTTTACTGAATGGACAGTATTTGCTGTCATGCCCTACAGCAGTGCAGCCACGTGGATCAGCATGGACTAGAACTAGAAACATTGCTTCTGAAAGAGCTGTTGTTCAGTTGGCAATCATTTCTTACAAGCCATATCATAAAAAATTCTCAGTAAATAGCCTTTGCTGCTGGTGCTGCGTCCAAATGATAATGATCACCTCAATTTGAACCACGTATCCAGCAAATGTGTACTTTCCAAATCTATATGTTGTCTGTAAAATAGGCTTCCAATTTATGTCTATGTATTATGAAAATGTATGATTCTTTTCTTATTAATTCTAAGTGGAATTACATGTAAGTTTAGTTTGAAAAAAACAATATACTTATGGGATGTCTCATCCGGGATTATTCTTTTTTTTTACTTTTTATTTCTATTGCACGGTTTACACAGCAAATAATTCACTCTACCATTGCATTGTGCCTGAGTCTGAGCTTTCAGAAGGAGCCAGCGCTACACATTAAAACTGCTTTCAGGTAACCTATTGTTTCCCCTACTCCCATGTAACTGGAGGAGTCCCAAGTTGGACTTGGATTTCTTACTACTGAGTGCTATTCTGATATCTATCACTTTTAGTGCAGCATGGCCAGGCCCCCATAACACCCTACAGCCCACTGCCAGTGAGACTGGGCCAGCACTGGGCTAGCCCAGTGTCTATTAACTGATGGGTTTTGAAAAAAACATGTTTTCCCACGAAAGTATTCCTAGTAAAAAATAATCTAATCTTAAATAAACCCAATAGGATTGTTTTGCCTCCAATAAGGATTAATTATATCCTAGTTGGGATCAAGTACAGGTACTGCTTTATTATTACAGAGAAAAGGGAATCATTTAACCATTATATAAACCCAATAGGATTGTTCTGCCCCCAATAAGGGGTAATTATATCTTGGTTGGGATCAAGTACAGGTACTGTTTTATTATTACAGAGAAAGGGGAATCATTTAACCATGAAATAAACCCAATAGGGCTGTTCTGCCCCCAATAAGGGGTAATTATATCTTAGTTGGGATCAAGTACAGGTACTGTTTTATTATTACAGAGAAAGGGGAATCATTTAACCATGAAATAAACCCAATAGGGCTGTTCTGCCCCCAATAAGGGGTAATTATATCTTAGTTGGGATCAAGTACAGGTACTGTTTTATTATTACAGAGAAAGGGGAATCATTTAACCATGAAATAAACCCAATAGGATTGTTCTGCCCCCAATAAGGGGTAATTATATCTTAGTTGGGATCAAGTACAGGTACTGTTTTATTATTACAGAGAAAGGGGAATCATTTAACCATGAAATAAACCCAATAGGGCTGTTCTGCCCCCAATAAGGGGTAATTATATCTTAGTTGGGATCAAGTACAGGTACTGTTTTATTATTACAGAGAAAGGGGAATCATTTAACCATTAAATAAACCCAATAGGATTGTTCTGCCCCCAATAAGGGGTACTGTATATACTCGAGTATAAGCCTAGTTTTTCAGCACCCAAAATGTGCTGAAAAAGTCACCCTCGGCTTATACTCGAGTCGGGTGCCATGGGTCCCTCCAGACTAGCAACCTCTGTCCTTTGTGTGCAAATTAGCCACCCGCAACCAGACCCTCCAGTGCCCTGGCCGCTTCCATACTTATTTCCCCTTACGTGTCCTCTGCTGCCAGTTTGCCAATGCACAATGAGCATGGGGTAGTACTCATATTGTTTTTGTTGACCCTCTTCTCCACTTACAGAGCTAGTTTAACTGTTTTTCTTATATTTGAAAACATATACCCCACCGATGCCTCAATTAATGTTATTCTGTTGGTATTTATTTTGATTTGAAACTTAACAGTAGCTGCAGCATTTCCCACCCTAGGCTTATACTCAAGATAATAAGTTTTTCCAGTTTTCTTAGGTAAAATTAGGTACCTCGGCTTATATTTGGATCGGCTTATACTCGAGTATATACGGTAATTATATCTTAGTTGGGATCAAGTACAGGTACTGTTTTATTATTACAGAGAAAAGGGAATCATTTAACCATTAAATAAACCCAATAGGACTGTTCTGCCCCCAATAAGGGGTAATTATAGCTTAGTTGGGATCAAGTACAGGTACTGTTTTATTATTACAGAGAAATGTTATAACATTTGAACTATTTGATTAAAATGGAATCTATGGAAATGGCCTTCTTGTAAATCGGAGCTTTCTGGATAACAAGTTTCCAGATAACGAATTCCATACCTGTTTATCATTGTTATGTATAGTTTTCCTAGATGAAGTAAAAGTCCCCTCTCCCCAAGAAATGCCCCTAAAGAGAGAGTGCACAAAATATTTAAAAAATGATTGCCAAATAAAATGAGAAATTTACCAATAAATAAAACTGTCATTATTTATCTCTTGGTCAAACACAGGATTAAAGCTTAATCTTGCATTTGAGAAGTTTAAAGAACACTGTTGCTCATTTTATTTGTATTTTTAAAGGCTTACTTATTAATTTTAATATTAAGGTTGAGTGTGACATTGTTCTCATTACACATTCACAAGCCAACAGTCAGCGCCGCTTTCCCACAGGCCTCAGTTAGGGCAGGGCCTTGCCAGAGAGAGGTTCCCTTGATGTGGTTGGCACATACAGTATGTACAGTTGTGTAATGACTGCTTTACCCAGATCTGTAAGGAGCATGTTCTTATAACTCCATACAATGCACTTATTGTAATAGCTAACCAGAAATCTCTGATGCTGTTAAATATTTTCTTTAATTTTTAGCTCTCATGTGGGCAAACCCAAAGGAAATGACAAATTGTTTTCTGATTTTGGCTCCGACTGCAATAACCTAACTGATAATAGTAAATAATATTACCTTCTATAGCATGGAAATGTTATATGTGCATAGGACACAGAGACCTACTTAGTAACAGCCAGGGTCAGACTGGGTTGCCAGGATACCAGGAGAAAACCCAGTGGGCCCCTGCGGCCCAGACCCGATCCCCCTTACTGCCCCCCGCAGCCAGCAGTGTCCTCCCCTGACGCGTTTCAATTTGTCGTTCAGTGGAGGATGTCCCATGTGGGGGGGTTAGGGGGAGCAGCCAGGGCACCTGTGGGGTTGCGGGGGACATGGCCGGTGGAGGCACCCAGCATCGGAATTCTTATTTGGGCGCCCCGAGGCCAACCCCATTTACTGCCCCCCCTCACACACGCCCATCCCGCACGCATACGCATTCACGCGGGTGCTGATTTAAACTCATATGGAGCAGTGGGGAGAGGTCCCTATGGGAGCAAAACTTTGGCGGATCGGGGTAGCATGCACCTGGGGCCTAGGGGGCAACTAGGGGGGTGCGGCAGCCTGGTGGGCCCTGCACCCCCCAGTCCAAGCCTGGTAGCAGCTACTTTTCATAGCTACTAAACTGCAGAAACTACCCTGCCATAGAGAATACTGAGAATTGCCTCTGCTAAAACACACGTAGAGATAATTATCAGTAAATGATCAGCGTTATCTATTTTAGTAGTTGTGACAAGTAGCTGCTACGAGTAGCTCTGTGTGTCTTCACCCTAAGGGCATATATAAATGTGTAGTTATATAACTACATTTCTGTCTGCCAAACATGTACTTCTTCTGTCACCAGATTTATTAAATGTGATTCGAAAAAGGTCAACTCCCGGAGATATTTATACAACACGTGGGCCAGCCAAGTCACACAAACGAACGGGCATGATAAGAAAGCATAAATCATATTCATGTTACACTGGGAAACATTTTTCTATTTAAAGAACTGAAGTCATTTCCTGGGACAAGAATAGAAAAAAATATCTATTTAGGTCCTAGGAAGAAGAAGAGAAATATCAGGTAAAATGTTTAATTAGAAGCAAATCAATTTCAGGAATACAACATGAATTTTGTATTTTTGTATTTACTGTTGCACTTTTCCTTGTACAGATACAGGGCCCGTAACCCAGAATGCTCGGGACCTGGGGTTTTCCACATGAGGTGTCCTGTAATTTGGCTCTCAATACCCTAAATCTACTAATTTAATTAATTAACTAAACCCAATAGGCTTGTTTTGCCTCCAATAGAGATTAATTGTATCTTAGTTAAGATCAAGTAGAAGGTTCTGTTTTATTACTACAGAGAAAAAGAAAATTTGAATTATTTGATTAAAATGGAGTCAACAGGAAATGGGTTTCTTGTAATTTAGAGCTTTTTGGATTAAGGTTTCCTGAAAATTAATCCCATACCTGTACCTGATCCAGCAAAGTACATGGGCCACACTTGTCACACACACACATATATATATATATATATATACACACACACACACACACACACACACATATACACACATATACACACACACATATACACACATACACACATATATACACACACAGACATACACACACACATATACACACACACACACATACACCCACACACACACACATACACCCACATACACATATACACATACACCCACACAGACACACACCCACATACACATATACACACACACACATATACACATACACACACACATACACACACACACACATACACCCACACACACATACACCTTCATACACATATACACATACACCCACACAGACACACATACACATATACACACACACACACACATATACACATACACACACACACACATACACACACACACACATATACACACACACCAGAACCATGCTTTCTGCTACACATTTTGCTGCATATCGCACAGCTTTCTCAGACAGAATAATGACGTTGCATGTATTCTTTAGAGCATTTTGGCGGATCTATATTAATTCTCTTCACTTTCACTGAATGCCTCAATCATCAATGTTTCAAATGCATAATTTAACTAGGGCTTTGCAGAATACTCCAGCACCTAAACATACGTCACAACATGAAGGAACATAAATGTATGGCAAGAGGACATCTATCCCTAGAGAAGAAAAGGTAACACAGTAGTTGCGGCTAACACTAGCGATGAGTGAATCTGTCCTGTTTTGCTTCACCAAAAAATGAGTGAAACTATGGAAAAATGTGTGAAACGGCTAAAAACTTGCCAAACGCAGGTGCTGCACATATTACTTTTTTTGAAGCACACTCGCCTTTTTTGAGGGGACCGCAACTTTTTTGACACAACCACGCCTTTATTTGTTTTGCCACGACCACACCTATTTTGGCGCAACCGTGCCTATTTTGATATTTTTGTGATGTGGCTGTGAATTTTTGTGGCGAAATTTTGCTGAAGTTTCACGAAAATGGCGAAATGAGGAAATTCGCTGCAAAAAATTCGCTCATCACTAGCTAACATATGTCTGTCAAGTTCAACCTTTTTGCCCAGATGAAACCTGTAATCCAGAGGATCGTAAAAAAAAAATCCAGGTGAAGCCATCTCCAATTTGTCTCGAAGGGGGAAAAATATCTTCCTTCCTGTATCTTCCTTCTAGTATCTTCCTTCTTTTATCTTCCTAATGTATCTTCCTTCTTGTATCTTCCTAATGTATCTTCCTTCTTGTTTCTTCCTAATGTATCTTCCTAATGTATCTTCCTTCTCGTATCTTCCTAATGTATCTTCCTTCTTGTATCTTCCTAATGTATCTTCCTTCTCATAGTTACATAGTTACATAGTTACATAGGGTTGAAAAAAGACCAGTGTCCATCAAGTTCAACCCATCCAAGTAAACCCAGCACACCTAACCCACACCTACCAATCTATACACTCACATACATAAACTATATATACAACCACTAATACTAACTGTAGATATTAGTATCACAATAGCCTTGGATATTCTGATTGTTCAAGAACTCATCCAGGCCCCTCTTAAAGGCATTAACAGAATCTGCCATTACCACATCTCTAGGAAGGGCATTCCACAACCTCACTGTCCTCACCGTGAAAAACCACCTACGCTGCTTCAAATGGAAGCTCCGTTCCTCTAATCTAAAGGGGTGGCCTCTGGTGCGTTGATTGTTTTTATGGGAAAAAAGAACATCCCCTATCTGCCTATAATCCCCTCTAATGTACTTGTACAGAGTAATCATGTCCCCTCGCAAGCGCCTCTTTTCCAGAGAAAACAACCCCAACCTCGACAGTCTCACCTCATAGTTTAAATCTTCCATCCCCTTAACCAGTTTAGTTGCACGTCTCTGCACTCTCTCCAGCTCATTAATATCCCTCTTAAGGACTGGAGCCCAAAACTGCACTGCATACTCAAGGTGAGGCCTTACCAGGGACCTATAAAGGGGCAAAATTATGTTCTCATCCCTTGAGTCAATGCCCTTTTTTATACAAGACAGAACTTTATTTGCTTTAGTAGCCACAGAATGACACTGCCTGGAATTAGACAATTTGTTATCAACAAAAACCCCTAGATCCTTCTCCATTAAGGAAACCCCCAACACACTACCATTCAGTAGATAGTTCACGTTTATATTATTCCTACCAAAGTGCATAACTTTGCACTTATCAACGCTGAACCTCATTTTCCAGTTTGCTGCCCAGTTTTCCAATTTTGTCAAATCGCTCTGCAAAGCGGCAGCATCCTGCATGGAACTTATAGTTTTGCACAATTTTGTGTCATCAGCAAAAATAGAAACAGTACTCTCTATGCCCTCCTCCAGGTCATTAATAAACAAGTTAAAAAGCAAAGGACCAAGGACTGACCCCTGCGCTACTCCACTAACCACACTGGTCCAATTAGAAAATGTTCCATTTACCACCACTCTTTGCACTCTATCCTTCAGCCAGTTCTCTATCCAATTACAAATATTATGTTCTAGGCCAATATTCCTTAATTTGATCATTAACCTTCTGTGAGGTACTGTATCAAACGCTTTAGCAAAGTCCAAGTAGATGACATCAACTGCCATTCCAGCATCGAGGTTCCTACTCACCTCCTCATAAAAGGCGACTAAATTAGTCTGGCAAGATCTGTTACGCATAAAACCATGCTGGCACAAACTAATAGTATTGTGAACTGCAATGTATTCAAGTACCCTATCCCTTATTACCCCTTCCAAAATTTTTCCTACTACTGATGTCAGACTAACAGGCCTATAGTTTTCAGGCTGAGAACGGGATCCCTTTTTAAATAACGGCACCACTTTAGCAATCCGCCAATCTCTCGGCACCATGCCAGACCTCAATGAATCCTGAAAAATTAGTGAAGAGGTTTGGCAATCACAGCGCTCAGCTCATTTAATACCCTGGGATGAATCCCATCCGGCCCTGGAGCTTTGTTTACCTTTACATGTTAAAGTCTCTTTTGAATTTCCTCCCGAGTGACCCATGCGTCAGTAGCTAAATTACTAGAACTGGGCATATTACAAGGGAAGCCTTCATTATCTGGCTCCTCAGATGTATAGACAGATGAAAAATAAGAGTTCAAAATTTCAGCTTTTTCCCCGTTCTCATCAACCAACTTACCCCCCCCCATGATAATAAGGTTCCCACCCCTTCTTGCTTCATTTTTTTACTATTCACATAATTAAAAAATAATTTTGGATTCTTTTTACTCCTAGCTGCAATATCCCTTTCCATTTCTATTTTAGCTTGCCTGATAGCTTTTTTGCTGCTTTATTTGCTTCCTTGTACCTGATGAAAGTTTCCGCTGTCCCAGCTAACTTGAATGCCCTAAAAGCACGTCTTTTCTTACCAACCTCGACAATAACACTTTTATTCAGCCATAAAGGTTTTGCTTTGCGATGCCTCTCCTTGCTTACAAGGGGAATATACTGTTGTGTATACCTACAAAGCAATGTTTTAAAGATGTTCCATTTTCCTTCTGTGTCTAACCCCATGAAAAGCCTTTCCCAGTTGACACATTGCAGAGATACCCTTATACTGGCAAAGTCTGCACGTCTAAAATTGAGCGTTTTAGTTACTCCCTTATAGAGCTGTCTCTGCAGCATTATCTCAAAGGAGACCATGTTGTGATCACTGTTCCCCAGATGCTCACCCACACAAATGTTAGAGATAAGTTCATTATTATTAGATATCACCAGGTCCAAAATAGAGTCATTCCTAGTAGGTTCTTGATCGCCCGAAATAAAAAGTTGTCATTTAGCATATTTACAAACCTACTACCTTTTTCTGACTTAGCCACCCCATTACTCCAGTCAATGTCCGGATAATTAAAGTCCCCCATAATAACAACTTGACCCAGTGTTGAAGCCTCCTCCATTTGCAACAATAGCTGGGCCTCATCCCCCTCATCTATACGGGGTGGTTTATAGCATACACCAATGACCATTTTCTTTGAGACCTTCAGCCCTACTGAAATTTCTACCCAAAGAGATTCTCATATCTTCCTAATGTATCTACCTTCTTGTATTTTCTAATGTATCTTCCTAATGTATGTTCCTTCTTGTATCTTCCTTCTTGTTTTTTCCTAATGTATCTTCCTTCTTGTATCTTCCTTCTCGTATCTACCTAATGTATCTTCCTTCTTGTTTCTTCCTTCTCGTATCGTCCTAATGTATCTTCCTTCTTGTATCTTCTTAATGTATCTTCCTTCTTGTATCTTCTTAATGTATCTTCCTTCTTGTATCTTCTTAATGTATCTTCCTTCTTGTATTTTCCTAATGTATCTTCCTAATGTATCTTCCTTCTTGTATCTTCCTTCTTGTATCTTCTTAATGTATCTTCCTTCTTGTATTTTCCTTCTTGTATTTTCCTAATGTATCATCCTAATGTATCTTCCTTTTTGTATCTTCCTAATGTATCTTCCTTCTTGTATCATCCTAATGTATCTTCCTTCTTGTATTTTCCTAATGTATCTTCCTAATGTATCTTCCTTCTTGTATCTTCCTAATGTATCTTCCTAATGTATCTTCCTTCTTGTATTTTCCTAATGTATCATCCTAATGTATCTTCCTTTTTGTATCTTCCTAATGTATCTTCCTTCTTGTATCATCCTAATGTATCTTCCTTCTTGTATTTTCCAAATGTATCTTCCTTCTTGTATTTTCCTAATGTATCTTCCTTCTTGTATCTTCTTAATGTATCTTCCTAATGTATCTTCCTTCTTGTATTTTCCTAATGTATCATCCTAATGTATCTTCCTTCTTGTATCATCCTAATGTATCTTCCTTCTTGTATTTTCCTAATGTATCTTCCTTCTTGTATCTTCTTAATGTATCTTCCTAATGTATCTTCCTTCTTGTATTTTCCTAATGTATCATCCTAATGTATCTTCCTTCTTGTATCATCCTAATGTATCTTCCTTCTTGTATCATCCTAATGTATCTTCCTTCTTGTATTTTCCTAATGTATCATTCTAATGTATCTTCCTTCTTGTAACTTCCTTCTTGTATCTTCTTAATGTATCTTCCTTCTTGTATCATCCTAATGTATCTTCCTTCTTGTATTTTCCTAATGTATCATCCTAATGTATCTTCCTTCTTGTATCTTCCTAATGTATCTTCCTTCTTGTATCTTTCTTCTCGTATCTTCTTAATGTATCTTCCTTCTTGTATCTTCCTTCTTGTATCTTCCTAATGTATCTTTCTTCTTGTATTTTCCTAATGTATCATCCTAATGTATCTTCCTTTTTGTATCTTCCTAATGTATCTTCCTTCTTGTATTTTCCTAATGTATCTTCCTTCTTGTATCATCCTAATGTATCTTCCTTCTTGTATTTTCCTAATGTATCATCCTAATGTATCTTCCTTCTTGTATCTTCCTAATGTATCTTCCTTCTCGTATCTTCTTAATGTATCTTCCTTCTTGTATCTTCCTAATGTATCTTCCTTCTTGTATTTTCCTAATGTATCTTCCTAATGTATCTTCCTTCTTGTATCTTCCTTCTTGTATCTTCTTAATGTATCTTCCCTCTTGTATCTTCCTAATGTATCTTCTTAATGTATCTTCCTTCTCGTATCTTCCTAATGTATCTTCCTTCTTGTATCTTCCTAATGTATCTTCCTTCTTGTATTTTCCTATTGTATCTTCCTTCTTGTATCTTCCTAATGTATCTTCCTACTCGTATCTTCCTAATGTATCTTCCTTCTTGTATTTTCCTAATGTATCTTCCTAATGTATCTTTCTACTCGTATCTTCCTAATGTATCTTCCTTCTTGTATTTTCCTAATGTATCTTCCTAATGTATCTTCTTAATGTATCTTCCTTCTCGTATCTTCCTAATGTATCTTCCTTCTTGTATTTTCCTAATGTATCATCCTAATGTATCTTTCTTCTTGTATCTTCCTAATGTATCTTCCTTCTTGTATCTTCCTTCTTGTATCATCCTAATGTATCTTCCTTCTTGTATCTTCCTAATGTATCTTCCTTCTTGTATTTTCCTATTGTATCTTCCTTCTTGTATCTTCCTAATGTATCATCCTACTCGTATCTTCCTAATGTATCTTCCTTCTTGTATTTTCCTAATGTATCTTCCTAATGTATCTTCCTTCTTGTATCTTCCTAATGTATCTTCCTTCTTGTATCATCCCAATGTATCTTCCTTCTTGTATTTTCCTAATGTATCTTCCTTCTTGTATCATCCTAATGTATCTTCCTTCTTGTATTTTCCTAATGTATCTTCCTAATGTATCTTCCTAATGTATCTTCCTTCTTGTATCTTCCTAATGTATCTTCCTTCTTGTATCATCCCAATGTATCTTCCTTCTTGTATTTTCCTAATGTATCTTCCTTCTTGTATCATCCTAATGTATCTTCCTTCTTGTATTTTCCTAATGTATCATCTTAATGTATCTTCCTTTTTGTATCTTCCTAATGTATCTTCCTTCTTGTATCTTCTTAATGTATCTTCCTTCTTGTATCTTCCTAATGTATCTTCCTTCTTGTATTTTCCTAATGTATCATCCTAATGTATCTTCCTTCTTGTATCTTCCTAATGTATCTTCCTTCTTGTATCTTCCTTATTGTATCTTCTTAATGTATCTTCCCTCTTGTATCTTCCTAATGTATCTTCTTAATGTATCTTCCTTCTTGTATCTTCCTAATGTATCTTCCTTCTTGTATTTTCCTAATGTATCATCCTAATGTATCTTCCTTCTTGTATCTTCCTAATGTATCTTCCTTCTTGTATTTTCCTAATGTATCATCCTAATGTATCATCCTAATGTATCTTCCTTTTTGTATCTTCCTAATGTATCTTCCTTCTTGTATCTTCCTTCTCGTATCATCCTAATGTATCTTCCTTCTTGTATTTTCCTAATGTATCATCTTAATGTATCTTCCTTCTTGTATCTTCCTAATGTATCTTCCTTCTTGTATTTTCCTAATGTATCATCCTAATGTATCTTCCTTTTTGTATCTTCCTAATGTATCTTCCTTCTTGTATCTTCCTTATTGTATCTTCTTAATGTATCTTCCCTCTTGTATCTTCCTAATGTATCTTCTTAATGTATCTTCCTTCTTGTATCTTCCTAATGTATCTTCCTTCTTGTATTTTCCTAATGTATCATCCTAATGTATCTTCCTTCTTGTATCTTCCTAATGTATCTTCCTTCTTGTATTTTCCTAATGTATCATCCTAATGTATCATCCTAATGTATCTTCCTAATGTAGCTTCCTTCTTGTATCTTCCTTATTGTATCTTCTTAATGTATCTTCCCTCTTGTATCTTCCTAATGTATCTTCTTAATGTATCTTCCTTCTTGTATCTTCCTAATGTATCTTCCTTCTTGTATTTTCCTAATGTATCATCCTAATGTATCTTCCTTTTTGTATCTTCCTAATGTATCTTCCTTCTTGTATCTTCCTTATTGTATCTTCTTAATGTATCTTCCCTCTTGTATCTTCCTAATGTATCTTCTTAATGTATCTTCCTTCTTGTATCTTCCTAATGTATCTTCCTTCTTGTATCTTCCTAATGTATCTTCCTAATGTATCTTCCTTCTTGTATTTTCCTAATGTATCATCCTAATGTATCTTCCTTTTTGTATCTTCCTAATGTATCTTCCTTCTTGTATCTTCCTTATTGTATCTTCTTAATGTATCTTCCCTCTTGTATCTTCCTAATGTATCTTCCCTCTTGTATCTTCCTAATGTATCTTCTTAATGTATCTTCCTTCTTGTATCTTCCTAATGTATCTTCCTTCTTGTATTTTCCTAATGTATCATCCTAATGTATCTTCCTTTTTGTATCTTCCTAATGTATCTTCCTTCTTGTATCTTCCTTCTTGTATCTTCTTAATGTATCTTCCCTCTTGTATCTTCCTAATGTATCTTCTTAATGTATCTTCCTTCTTGTATCTTCCTAATGTATCTTCCTTCTTGTATCTTCCTAATGTATCTTCCTTCTTGTATTTTCCTAATGTATCATCCTAATGTATCATCCTAATGTATCTTCCTTTTTGTATCTTCCTAATGTATCTTCCTTCTTGTATCTTCCTTATTGTATCTTCTTAATGTATCTTCCCTCTTGTATCTTCCTAATGTATCTTCTTAATGTATCTTCCTTCTTGTATCTTCCTAATGTATCTTCCTTCTTGTATTTTCCTAATGTATCATCCTAATGTATCTTCCTTTTTGTATCTTCCTAATGTATCTTCCTTCTTGTATCTTCCTTCTTGTATCTTCTTAATGTATCTTCCCTCTTGTATCTTCCTAATGTATCTTCTTAATGTATCTTCCTTCTTGTATCTTCCTAATGTATCTTCCTTCTTGTATCATCCTAATGTATCTTCCTTCTTGTATTTTCCTAATGTATGTTTCTTCTTGTATCTTCCTTCTCGTATCTTCTTAATGTATCTTCCTTCTTGTATCTTCCTAATGTATCTTCTTTCTTGTATTTTCCTAATGTATCATCCTAATGTATCTTCCTAATGTATCTTCTTAATGTATCTTCCTTCTTGTATCTTCTTAATGTATCTTCCCTCTTGTATCTTCCTAATGTATCTTCTTAATGTATCTTTCTTCTCGTATCTTCCTAATGTATCTTCCTTCTTGTATTTTCCTAATGTATCATCCTAATGTATCTTCCTTCTTGTATCTTCCTTCTCGTATCTTCCTTCTTGTATCATCCTAATGTATCTTCCTTCTTGTATCTTCCTAATGTTTCTTCCTTCTTGTATCTTCCTTCTCGTATCTTCCTAATGTATCTTCCTTCTTGTATTTTCCTATTGTATCTTCCTTCTTGTATCTTCCTAATGTATCTTCCTTCTTGTATTTTCCTAATGTATCTTCCTAATGTATCTTCCTACTCGTATCTTCCTAATATATCTTCCTTCTTGTATTTTCCTAATGTATCTTCCTAATGTATCTTCCTAATGTTTCTTCCTAATGTATCTTCCTAATGTATCTTCCTTCTTGTATCATCCTAATGTATCTTCCTTCTTGTATTTTCCTAATGTTTCATCCTAATGTATCTTCCTTCTTGTATCTTCCTAATGTATCTTCCTTCTTGTATCTTCCTTCTCGTATCTTCTTAATGTATCTTCCTTCTTGTATCTTCCTAGTGTATCTTCCTTCTTGTATCTTCCTAATGTATCATCCTAATGTATCTTCCTTTTTGTATCTTCCTAATGTATCTTCCTTCTTGTATCTTCTTAATGTATCTTCCCTCTTTTATCTTCCTAATGTTTCTTCTTAATGTATCTTCCTTCTCGTATCTTCCTAATGTATCTTCCTTCTTGTATTTTCCTAATGTATCATCCTAATGTATCTTCCTTCTTGTATCTTCCTAATGTATCTTCCTTCTTGTATCTTCCTTCTCGTATCTTCCTTCTTGTATCATCCTAATGTATCTTCCTTCCTGTATCTTCCTAATGTTTCTTCCTTCTTGTGTCTTCCTTCTCGTATCTTCCTTATGTATCTTTCTTCTTGTATTTTCCTATTGTATCTTCCTTCTTGTATCTTCCTAATGTATCTTCCTTCTTGTATTTTCCTAATGTATCTTCCTACTCGTATCTTTCTAATGTATCTTCCTTCTTGTATTTTCCTAATGTATCTTCCTAAGGTATCTTCCTTCTTGTATCTTCCTAATGTATCTCCCTTCTTGTATTTTCCTGATGTATCTTCCTTATGTATCTTCCTTCTTGTATTTTCCTAATGTATCTTCCTTCTTGTATCTTTCTAATGTATGTTCCTTCTCGTATATTCCGTCTTGTATCTTCCTTCTTGTATCTTCCTTCTTGTATCTTCCTAATGTATCTTCCAGTACAACCAGCTCAGGAAGAGAATTCATGTATTTCAAAACTTTTATTATATAAAACTCTTTTCACGTCCAAAAGGAGAACTAAAGCTTAACAAAAACAGATAGAAAGTAGGCAGGAAATGCTGAACATTATGTGAAGATCTGTAGCGCTGTCAAAATGTTTCAGCCAGCACAACAAGTAAAGTGCAAGCAGGGCTTAGCCCCTGGGTGGCTGTGCACCAAGTAGTAATTCTCTGGAGGAGGTAAGGGTGTGCTGGTGTAAATATTTTTTTTTCCAAGATCTGTGGCGCCCCATCTTTGTCTGCTGATTCCCTGCATATACTCCATGCTGCTTAGGGACCGGAACACAACATGCTGTATATTCAGAATATAAATGTCACAATATCAGGCTGATTAGTAATTCAGATTCTCATTACATGGCAGCTCTGAAACCAGTTTAATTTCCATTAGAGTTTAAGAATCAACCCTGTAGCATCAGCATCTATTACAGATATATCTTATTTTCTGCAAATTTGATTTGCAACAGTCCCTAAGCAAAGCATTTTCAACAGCTGCCCAGAGCTCACTGAGCAAGTGTCGTGTCACTGACACTCACAAAATGTCTTAACAAAATCCAAGATGGCAAGGTACCATGCACAGCCTTGCAGGCCTGGATCAGTACTATTATAGGGATATGGAACTTTAAGACTAGCAGTCAGTTCAGGCATGGAATGCCTTATGAGGAAACCCATTTTTTTAGCCATTTTTTTTTAGTTCTCCTTTAAGAAGAAATCTCCTTTCACAGTGAATAACCTTGTGTTTGCTGGAAGGATCTCCTGAAGGATCAGTTTAATGTAACAAATTAAATGTAAATGGCAAATTCCAGGGCAAGGGTAAGTGGCGTAGCTCAAGGTTTGAAGGAAATTGCTTTGTGCAATAGGTTAAGTACGTGATACATTTCATTCCTTTGACTTACAGTCGAAAAAGGGCTCGAGGGGCAGATTAATCAAAGGATCAACGTGGAAGAAAAAAAATGCACGTGCTCTTTTCTAGTAATATACATTCCTTCATATATTTGTTTTTACAAATGACATTACACTAATGGAGACATGTTTCAGTTCATATCTTTCTTTACATAGTCAAGACTCATTGAGACCACGTGAAACTTTCTTTTACCTTTTCACCTTTTTTATGTGATATAAAAGTCCTGCAAAATTTTGTTGAGCATTTTTGCAAACAAGAAAATTCTTGTGACTAATTATAAATATGCAAGTCAAGGGTGAGAAAAATTGAATTTGCTTCTCAAATTTGAAGAAATCTGCTCCCAAGAGTTGTATTTATTACTCCACACATTAAGCTTTAATGGTTTTCTTGATAGGTATCTAAGACATAGTGGCTTTCATGGTATTTTAGTGTTTATATGATGCAACCAGTAGAAGCTCCAACAAGGGCCCAATGCTATAAGAGTCACTTTATTATTTAGCCCAATTAGCAAAATCCTCAGTAATGACCCAGCCTTCTCTAAGAAACTCCGTAAAGATTGGTGCTACTGGTTATTCAGTTAGACTGCATCATCTTCTGATGGTGCACATTATCAGTTATGGGCTGGAACTAGATATTAAATATGCCAATGCACATTTTACTTTTGTAAGTGCATTTTTATCTTGTGTTTATTTATAAGTCTGCAATATGGGATTGTGCCTCTACTGGTTTTTATTATTTTAGTGTACCGTGATATAACCACCCTATACTGAAGGGTGCAGCCAATTTCACATGACTTGCTTTGTTGCACAAGTACTTGGCATTTAATCAACTTCATTGCTCATTTGCCATCTCAGCCCTCATTGTATCCATTTGTCATTAATAGTTAATTCTGTCCTTTATCATCTGACTGCATGGTAGGATTTCATATAACTGTGGAT
Organism: Xenopus tropicalis; assembly: GCF_000004195.4. Classification (NCBI taxonomy): domain Eukaryota; kingdom Metazoa; phylum Chordata; class Amphibia; order Anura; family Pipidae; genus Xenopus; species Xenopus tropicalis. The sequence goes on along the minus strand of NC_030680.2, from coordinate 34,135,715 downwards.
TCCCATTACTCTTGTGTTATTAAATCCTCATACATTTATCATTTGAATTATCACCTTAATATTTTTATTATTTGTCTTCTCTATATATCCAAGCCTATTGTGATAAGAAAAGCTACAGGTAACATTGATGTTGGTATATATGGTTTATGTATGTGAGTGGATAGATAGGTCAGTATGGGTCTGTATGTGAGTGGATAGATAGGTCAGTATGGGTCTGTATGTGAGTGTATAGATAGGTCAGTATGGGTCTGTATGTGAGTGTATAGATAGGTCAGTGTGGGTCTGTATGTGAGTGTATAGATAGGTCAGTATGGGTCTGTATGTGAGTGGATAGATAGGTCAGTGTGGGTCTGTATGTGAGTGGATAGATAGGTCAGTATGGGTCTGTATGTGAGTGTATAGATAGGTCAGTATGGGTCTGTATGTGAGTGTATAGATAGGTCAGTATGGGTCTGTATATGAGTGTATAGATAGGTCAGTATGGGTCTGTATATGAGTGTATAGATAGGTCAGTATGGGTCTGTATGTGAGTGGATAGATAGGTCAGTATGGGTCTGTATGTGAGTGGATAGATAGGTCAGTATGGGTCTGTATGTGAGTGTATAGATAGGTCAGTATGTGTCTGTATGTGAGTGTATAGATAGGTCAGTATGGGTCTGTATGTGAGTGTATAGATAGGTCAGTATGGGTCTGTATGTGAGTGGATAGGTCAGTATGGGTCTGTATGTGAGTGTATAGATAGGTCAGTATGGGTCTGTATGTGAGTGGATAGATAGGTCAGTGTGGGTCTGTATGTGAGTGTATAGATAGGTCAGTATGGGTCTGTATGTGAGTGGATAGATAGGTCAGTATGGGTCTGTATGTGAGTGTATAGATAGGTCAGTATGGGTCTGTATGTGAGTGGATAGATAGGTCAGTATGGGTCTGTATGTGAGTGGATAGATAGGTCAGTATGGGTCTGTATGTGAGTGGATAGATAGGTCAGTATGGGTCTGTATGTGAGTGGATAGATATGTCAGTATGTGTCTGTATGTGAGTGGATAGATAGGTCAGTATGGGTCTGCATGTGAGTGTATAGATATGTTAGTATGTGTCTGTATGTGAGTGGATAGATAGGTCAGTGTGGGTCTGTATGTGAGTGGATAGATAGGTCAGTATGGGTCTGTATGTGAGTGGATAGATAGGTCAGTATGGGTCTGTATGTGAGTGGATAGATAGGTCAGTATGGGTCTGTATGTGAGTGGATAGATAGGTCAGTATGGGTCTGTATGTGAGTGGATAGATAGGTCAGTATGGGTCTGTATGTGAGTGGATAGATAGGTCAGTGTGGGTCTGTATGTGAGTGTATAGATAGGTCAGTGTGGGTCTGTATGTGAGTGTATAGATAGGTCAGTATGGGTCTGTATGTGAGTGTATAGATAGGTCAGTATGGGTCTGTATGTGAGTGGATAGATAGGTCAGTATGGGTCTGTATGTGAGTGTATAGATAGGTCAGTATGTATGCATTTGGAAATATGCAAAAGATGCTGAAAAAGGCAGAATCTTGGCCAAATTCCAATCCTGAATCTTGGCCATAGGCCTCCTTTCCTAACCTAACCTCTGTATTCTCCTAGTCTTATTTATTTACATGCTAGCATCTATTCCTCCATCTATTTCTCCTTTTTCTTCCCATTCAGAAATAGGGAATGACCATGAATTAGGACAAATGGTCAGGAGCAGGAGGGCCCACTGACACCTCGACCCACCAGGAATTTTCCTGGTATCCTGGTGGCCAGTCCTACACTGCATTTGGTGCATCCCTGATATATATATATATATAGTCCAACATATGGCGCACTCAGAAAAATTTAAGAGCATTAAGTAAAGGGTGCATGACCGATTATATCACAGAGAGTCCATCCGTGTCATAATATGTATTCCAACTCAGTCGCACTCCATGTGGGTCTGTATGTGAGTGGATAGATAGGTCAGTATTGGTCTGTATGTGAGTGGATAGATAGGTCAGTATGGGTCTGTATGTGGGTGTATAGATAGGTCAGTATGGGTCTGTATGTGAGTGGATAGATAGGTCAGTATGGGTCTGTATGTGGGTGGATAGATAGGTCACTATGGGTCTGTATGTGAGTGGATAGATAGGTCAGTGTGGGTCTGTATGTGAGTGGATAGATAGGTCAGTATGGGTCTGTATGTGAGTGGATAGATAGGTCAGTATGGGTCTGTATGTGAGTTGATAGATAGGTCAGTATGGGTCTGTATGTGAGTGGATAGATAGGTCAGTGTGGGTCTGTATGTGAGTGTATAGATATGTCAGTATGTGTCTGTATGTGAGTGTATAGATAGGTCAGTATGGGTCTGTATGTGAGTGTATAGATAGGTCAGTATGGGTCTGTATGTGAGTGTATAGATAGGTCAGTATGGGTCTGTATGTGAGTGTATAGATAGGTCAGTATGGGTCTGTATGTGAGTGTATAGATAGGTCAGTATGGGTCTGCATGTGAGTATATAGATATGTCAGTATGTGTCTGCATGTGAGTGTATAGATAGGTCAGTATGGGTCTGTATGTGAGTGGATAGATAGGTCAGTATGGGTCTGTATGTGAGTGGATAGATAGGTCAGTATGGGTCTGTATGTGAGTGGATAGATAGGTCAGTATGGGTCTGTATGTGAGTGGATAGATAGGTCAGTATGGGTCTGTATGTGAGTGTATAGATAGGTCAGTGTGGGTCTGTATGTGAGTGTATAGATAGGTCAGTATGGGTCTGTATGTGAGTGTATAGATAGGTCAGTATGGGTCTGTATGTGAGTGTATAGATAGGTCAGTATGGGTCTGTATGTGAGTGTATAGATAGGTCAGTATGGGTCTGTATGTGAGTGGATAGATAGGTCAGTATGGGTCTGTATGTGAGTGTATAGATAGGTCAGTATGTATGCATTTGGAAATATGCAAAAGATGCTGAAAAAGGCAGAATCTTGGCCAAATTCCAATCCTGAATCTTGGCCATAGGCCTCCTTTCCTAACCTAACCTCTGTATTCTCCTAGTCTTATTTATTTTCATGCTAGCATCTATTCCTCCATCTATTTCTCCTTTTTCTTCCCATTCAGAAATAGGGAATGACCATGAATTAGGACAAATGGTCAGGAGCAGGAGGGCCCACTGACACCTCGACCCACCAGGAATTTTCCTGGTATCCTGGTGGCCAGTCCTACACTGCATTTGGTGCATCCCTGATATATATATAAATAGTCCAACATATGGCGTACTCAGAAAAATTTAAGAGCATTAAGTAAAGGGTGCATTATATCACAGAGAGTCCATCCGTGTCATAATATGTATTCCAACTCAGTCGCACTCCATGTATAAAACATAGCATTTATTTACGATTTCTGTTAAAAACACTTCCGATGCATAGGAAATGACAAAGCAAATACTTAACAAGCCAGTTTGCCACACTCACGCGACGTTTCAGGAATATTGCAGTCCCTTTTTCAAGCACTTTATCGTGGCTCCCACATGTCATATGGCGTTCATTCGTAAAGAAATAACGTATATAGTTTAGAACCGGATGTGACGTGTCGAGTCACCATGGAGACAGGACGCAATAGCGTCCTACCTACACAGGAGTCAGCACATTACCTCGGCTACAAGTAGAATAAGAACTAACTAGAATAACACATCAGTAACTCTTTCAGGGAACATTCAAATACAGCATATCAAAAATGATCTGGTAAAGTATACAGACAGAATGCCTATAAAGCTCATTGCTTTGTCATTTCCTATGCATCGGAAGTGTTTTTAACAGAAATCATAAATAAATGCTATGTTTTATACATGGAGTGCGACTGAGTTGGAATACATATATATATATATATATATATATACAGTATATATATATACATGACATAACAGTGTAAAGGTGAAAACAAATTATGTACATAAAATAAGACAAAGTGAAAAAATAAATAAAAAGGACATAATGGAGCACAGATATATACATAGATATTAAGGATAACACAAAAGGTAAGTAAAGGCGGATTAAGAAAACCAGCCACCTACATTGCTGTACTGCAACTCCCCTACATTGTGTCAGAAGTTACTGCTGTGAACCAATATTATAGGAGGGATTTTATGACATTAGGAATAGGAGGTAAGTAGTCAGTAAGTGACCTATATAATGAAGGTAAAGATCGCTCCAAACATGCCAGGAACGCATGTTCCCACAAGTATGGATCCGGTAGAACCGCTCTATGTATGAGCAGTGCAGATACGAAGGTGTGCGACACGTCAAGAGTATATAGGTCACTTTGGTGGTAGCTGGGCACTGGCAGTGTAATCAATGGGCTTTAATAATAATTACCCATTACTCCGCTCATAATGTTACTGAAGGGCGACATGAGAGACAGTGAGGTGTTATACTATACAGACATGGTGTATTAAACCTAAAGGGATCAAGCCAAATAAATAGAAACTTATAGAGATCAAGGCAAAGCAAAAGACGAATAGGACACAAGTTCAGTCAGACCATATGGGCTGACGGCTAATTCTCTTTGATGAAGATGAAGTCTCTCTTGGTCCCCTCCCCACACTGGGGTACATAGTAAATAACCATACTGTGTAAACTCGCCAGAGAATGTTTATAAAGCATAAAGTGACGGCTTTACCTGTAGCCAGTGCCAAGCAGATCGCAGATCTTGCCAATGTACAGCTGCCCACAAGGGCAATTATGCCTGGACCTGCACCCAAGCATAATTGCTATATTTTTGACGTGAGTGCCTGTTCCTGCTTTTATATATATATATATATATATATATATATATATATATATATATATATATATATATATATATATATATAGATAGAGAGAGAGAGAGAGAGAGAGTTTTACTTGCAATTTACTTGGTTTTAAGGTTAAAACCCCCAAATGGCAAAAAGGACCTCTTGTTTCTGTATTTTGTGGTCACAGCCTCATTGCCTAATGATTTAAAATTTAGGTGAGCACAACTTTCTTAACATTCTTAATATATTGATAATGGGTTGGTCCAGAGGACCTTTTATATTTGTTTTTATGAATTTTGTAGTCACAGCCTCATTGCACTCCCACTAAATAATTTAAAATTTAGCGGTGAGCACAACTTTCCTTTTTTTGCTATAGTACATATATATGTACCTCTTGTTCCTCCCAGTGGCATTTTAATAGAGATTTGGTAGTTGCACACAAAGCTGAAAAAAAACCTGAAGATGACTGTTTTGACAACATAACTCGCAAGTAGAATATTTGTTTGTGATCCATTTTCACTGGTTGCGTGCAAATGTTTCTAATAGTTTTTAAGAATTTCCAGCACAGGGGTTTGTCAGTTTCTGAACAAAGACAGTTAAATTCTATATGCTAGAGCTGAACAGTTATACCTTGCATTTAGCACATTGGATGACTAAACCCTTTGTCCATTAATCATGCAGAACAGATAGGTAATTTGATTACTGCTGGCCTAAAGGCTTATAGGGTAAGTACATTGTTTTGCTGAGAACCAAAATTAACTCATGCAGCCTGTCTAGCTTTAGAATTGTTCTGGTATGTGAACGTGAATGATCTCTCTATAAATTTAAACTAAGAGCAACAAGGGCTCTTTCCCTACATATCAGTCAGCATATTTCCCATTATCAAGGAGTTAGAATCAGTATTGAACAGTGCACAATGGATCCTCGGGTAATCTGGTAGCCTAGGCCAACCTTAGTAATACGTCTTTAATGGAGGGACAAGCCTGGGGCCCACCCCAGCCCATCAGAATTCATCCCAGGTCCCTGTGGGCCAGTCCGACCCTACTTACATGTTTCCCAGCAACTGACTGTTACACAGAAAAGACAATGAGGGGTGACCCACCAATATCTCTCCATACGGGACTGTTGAAGTGATGTTCCATACTGTAACCACATGTTGACACAAGACTGTCAGAGATAAAGGTGCACGAGAAAGAGCCATTTTTTGATTACTTGCAATTTTTTAATTACTTTTGAAATATATACTATTCAGTGGGACTGGCCGACCAGGATACCAGGAAAACTCCCGGTGGGCCCAGGTATCAGTGGGACCTCCTGCACCTGACCATTTAGCCAATTGCATGGTCATTCCCTATTTCTGTATGGGAGCAAAGAGGAGAAATAGATGAAATAATAGATGTTAGCATGTAAATAAAAGAGACTAGGAGAATAAAGAGGTTGGGTGAGGAAAGGAGGAAAAATAGTTTGGAGAGTGGGCCCATGGTCTTTGGTTCTCTGGTGAGCCCCTGGGGTCCCAGTCCGACACTGATTTACTATTTATGGTTAGAGGTTAATTGCATAAATGAAAATGCATGCGTATGTTGAACAAACATGACATTGAAATGAGTATCCTCCCTTTGTCATTTCTACAGAAAATGTTATTTTATGGTTTGAGTCATTTGTTAAACAGGTATTATGATTAACTGTAGTTTGTTGAAATAATTCTTTTACATTGCTGTAATGGTATCTACGTTTACACACTGCGCAATTAAACTTCCACAACATATGCTGCTACCAAAAAATATTATTAACAAATTGTCCCGCACCAAACATGAAAGGGATCTGTTTAGTATTGTAGCATATAATTACAATGTGTAAGCGTGGTGTTGCAGAATTTACAAAGTAGAACTAAATATCATTTTCTGGCAGGATCAGATTCTACATAAATGATTTTGTGGTGCAGCTTTAAAATTCCCCATAGTAATAACTCCACGATATTCTTTCTAGTACAAGTATTTGATTTTGATCCTACAGACAGAGAATAGATTATCTCACACTGAGATATACACTAGCTACCTAGGTAACTAACCTTAGCAATAGACTATAACACCATAGATATTGTATAGTGTATGGCCAGTTTGATAACATTCTTTTATAATTGTGATTCAAAGTAAAATTTGTCATTTTCGGTCTGACCTTTTTAAGTAACTTTACAATTGACCTTTATCATTTATTTTGTGTATATTTTAATAACTATCCGTCTTATTTAGGATTTTGTCCAAAAACATTACATTGTTGACTGCTGTTCAGCTGCTTGCAATAGAGAAACAAAACAAATCTGCATGCATGGAGAAAGGTATCTTAAATATGAATTGTTTGATTCAGTATTTCTAACTTAAATATACTATTTTTATCAATTCTGTGAATTCTGGCCAAGTGCAAAAAAGCCCAACATACCTTTCCATGGTAGAATAAACATTATTACTTTTTGCATCGCCTAAATACATGGTACAGGTATGGGATCCCTTATCCGGAAACCCGATATCCAGAAAGTTCCGAATTACGGAAAGGCCATCTCCCATAGACTCCATTATAAGCAAATAATTCTAATTTTAAAAAAATGATTTCCTTTTTCTCTGTAATTATAAAACAGTACCTTGTACTTGATCCCAACTGAGATATAATGAATCCTTATTGGAGGCAAAACAAGCCTATTGGGTTTATTCAATATTTAAATGATTTTTAGCAGACTTAAGTTATGGAGATCCAAATTACAGAAAGATCCCTTATACGGAATACCCCGTGTCCCGAGCATTCTGGATAACAGGTCTCATACCTGTATTTGAATTTTAATGTATTTTTCTGTGTGTTTAACCAGCTCTCACTGAAAGTCTATGGTTTATACAACAAGACCCAGCATTCTATCTCATGAGCATATCTTGGCCAGTATTGTATATTTTTCTGTGGAGACTAATATATTTGATTACAAGGATCCTTAGTAATTCTTCTAGTTCAGGGATCCCCAACCTTTAATACCAGTGAGCCACATTCAAATGGAAAAAGTTTTGGAGAGCAACACAAGCATCAAAAAAGTTCCTGGAGGTGCCAATGATAGCTATAATTGATAGCCCCTATGTTGACTGGAAGCCTACAGAAGGTTCTGTTTGGCAATTACACCTGGTTTTATGCAATCAAAGCTTGCCTCCTAACCAGAAATTAAAAAATAAGCATCTGCTTTGAGGCCACTGGGAGCAACATACAAAGGGTTGGCGAGCAACATGTTGCTCACGAGCCACTGGTTGGGGATCACTGTTCTAGTTTGTTAAGTCTAGAGGGAATCCTAGATAATATAGTTCTAAATTGTTAAAGGTGCTAAATAGAAAAGTCACATGAGTAGGGCCCAATCCAGTTAAACTATAGTCTCAGGATTATATATTTAAAGTACATAAAAAGCTGTATAATAAAAGTCCTTTTCAAATTAAACTAGAAACCCAAATTCATTAAACAAGAGACCCAAACAACATTCAGCTCATAGATCAAATAACCAGAAAAAAGGAATATCTGTGTGGAAGGTGTTAACAAAGTCATATAAAAGGGGGCCTGCAAGGGACAAACAGATAAGGTACAAGATAATGTGGATTAAAGTAGCTTGATATATATTAGGGTAAGTTACTGAAGTGTGAAGTAAGAGGAATTCCATGTGATTAACTGGCCCAGTGTCTCTACAGATGTTTGTATTTCTGACTGGGTGCAGGCAGTTCTTTATCTATATAATTTGCCATAAATCCAAGGCACAGGTTCAGTCTTCTCTCCAGAGAGTTGAACGTTTCCATTAATTTGTACTCCCAGACTTTCCTTTCATTCTCTGTTTTAAAGTTTTCCTTAAGGACCAAAATTCTTAAATCGTTTATGGAGTGGTGAGGGCTGTTAAAATGTTTCCCTACTGGTGTGTCCAGTTTTTTATTTGTTAAAGCGGTGGTGTGTATTTCTCTTTCTCAAGCTTTGGCCAGTCTCTCCTATACACAGTCCTCCTGTTGGGCATCTAGTGCACTGTATTTGTACACCACATTGGAAGAAGAATAGTGGTACTGGCCATGGATGCTGTATTGCTCTAATGTGTCTGGAATCTTTATTTTGTCTGAATTACAGATGTGTGGGCAGGTTTGCAATGTTTTTTGCCACAGGGATAAGTTCCATTTTTGTTGGGTTGTATTAACCCTTTAAGTGCCAGCCGAATTCGTCATTTCGGTTCCCCCCAGTGCCAGACGTTTTTTAAGCATTTTGTACTCATTCACTTTAACAATGTTTTTTGGTAGGAAAACCTCCATGAAACTAGGGAAATTATATATCGTTTTTTTCGTCACTAATTGGGCTTCGACATACATACCAAATTTTATAACTTTTCTGGAGATATGATGTGTATTTTGGGTGAAATATGTAAAAAAAAAAAAATTATGAAAAATTTCTGTATATTTTGAGTTTTTTTTCCATAGAAAAGTTAATTTTACACACTTTTTTTTGTTGTTTGTAAAAGCCCTGATACTCCCAAGTCCAACGATACCAAATATGTGGTGGTACCCCACAGTTCCTGTCCAGAAGTAACCCCCAAACTAAAGCAATACTTTGTACAATATCACACCAGAACAAAGCAGAAAAGCGCTTGTAACAGTTAATGCAGCATAACTTATATGTAAATCTAAAATATCCCCTCATGTTTGGTATCTTTAGAAACTACAGACCTTCAGGTTTCTAGGTGCAATGTAGTTTTCACTCAAAAGCCAAATACCTTTTGTCAGTGCATTGTGAAATTTGGAACTTTTTATGACATTTTTTTTTTTTTTCTAAAACGTAAACTTGGACGCATGATCAAATGTGGATTTGACAAAAAAAATCTCATAAAAATTTTCTAACAAAGGCATATTTGAAAGACAAACTTCTCCTGAATAAAATGATGCCCCATATGTATGGGTGCACATAAAGACATGGGCACCAAACACTCCAAAGCAGGGGCAATGCACAAGGGCAATTACAGCTAAAAATGTGGGGGCTGCACTCTATGTGCACTTCCTGCAGTTTTTCAGTGTTAACCCCCCCTACCTGTGAAATAACCCCCACAAACTATATATTTCTGAAAAGTGCACACCTTCAGCTATTCAGAGACACCACTCTTCTCTTTCTACATGGAAAATTGTGGCCGCAGTCCCTTGCAGAAGTCAGCGCTTTGGTCAGAAATCAAGGAAAAACCAGATAAAAAACCTAGATTTCTCCCCAAAATCTCCATGGCAACTACCAAAAACTTACTAAACATCAATCTGCAAGTTCCCCTGAATAAAACGATACCCCATATGTATGGGTGCACATAAAGACGTGGCCACTAAATGCCCCAAAACAGGGGCAATGCATAAGGGCAATTTCAGTTGAAATTTTGGGGGCTGCGCTCTATGTGCACTACCTGCAGTTTTTCAGTGTTAACCCCCCCTAATTGTGAAATAACCCTCACAAACTATATATTTCTGAAAAGTGCACACCTTCAGCTATTCAGAGACGCCACTCTCCTCTTTCTACATGGAAAATTGTGGCCGTAGTTCCTTGCAGAAGTCAGCGCTTTGGTCAGAAATCAAGGAAAAAACAGATACAAACCTAGATTTCTCCCCAAATCTCTATGGCAACTAACAAAAACTTACTAAACATCAATCTGCAAGTTCCCCTGAATAAAACGATACCCCATATGTATGGGTGCACATAAAGACGTGGCCACCAAATGCCCCAAAACAGAGGCAATGCAAAAGGGCAATTTCAGTTGAAATTTTGGGGGCTGCGCTCTATGTGCACTACCTGCAGTTTTTCAGTGTTAACCCCCCCTAATTGTGAAATAACCCTCACAAACTATATATTTCTGAAAAGTGCACACCTTCAGCTATTCAGAGACACCACTCTTCTCTTTCTACATGGAAAATTGTGGCCGCAGTCCCTTGCAGAAGTCAGTGCTTTGGTCAGAAATCAAGGAAAAACCAGATAAAAAACCTAGATTTCTCCCCAAAATCTCCATGGCAACTACCAAAAACTTACTAAACATCAATCTGCAAGTTCCCTTGAATAAAACGATACCCCATATGTATGGGTGCACATAAAGACGTGGCCACCAAATGCCCCAAAACAGGGGCAATGCATAAGGGCAATTTCAGTTGAAATTTTGGGGGCTGCGCTCTATGTGCACTACCTGCAGTTTTTCAGTGTTAACCCCCCTAATTGTGAAATAACCCTCACAAACTATATATTTCTGAAAAGTGCACATCTTCAGCTATTCAGAGACGCCACTCTCCTCTTTCTACATGGAAAATTGTGGCCGTAGTTCCTTGCAGAAGTCAGCGCTTTGGTCAGAAATCAAGGAAAAAACAGATACAAACCTAGATTTCTCCCCAAAATCTCTATGGCAACTACCAAAAACTTACTAAACATCAATCTGCAAGTTCCCCTGAATAAAACGATACCCCCTATGTATGGGTGCACATAAAGAAGTGGCCACCAAATGCCCCAAAACAGGGGCAATGCAAAAGGGCAATTTCAGTTGAAATTTTGGGGGCTGCGCTCTATGTGCACTTCCTGCAGTTTTTCAGTGTTAACCCCCCATACCTGTAAAAAAACCCCCACAAACTATATATTTCTGAAAAGTGCACACCATTAGCTATTCAGAGACGCCACTCTCCTCTTTCTACATGGAAAATTGCGGCCGCAGTCCCTTGCAGAAGTCAGCGCTTTGGTCAGAAATCAAGGAAAAAACAGATACAAACCTAGATTTCTCCCCAAAATCTCTATGGCAACTACCAAAAACTTACTAAACATCAATCTGCAAGTTCCCCTGAATAAAACGATACCCCCTATGTATGGGTGCACATAAAGACGTGGCCACCAAATGCCCCAAAACAGGGGCAATGCAAAAGGGCAATTTCAGTTGAAATTTTGGGGGCTGCGCTCTATGTGCACTTCCTGCAGTTTTTCAGTGTTAACCCCCCATACCTGTAAAAAAACCCCCACAAACTATATATTTCTGAAAAGTGCACACCATTAGCTATTCAGAGACGCCACTCTCCTCTTTCTACATGGAAAATTGCGGCCGCAGTCCCTTGCAGAAGTCAGCGCTTTGGTCAGAAATCAAGGAAAAAACAGATACAAACCTAGATTTCTCCCCAAAATCTCTATGGCAACTACCAAAAACTTACTAAACATCAATCTGCAAGTTCCCCTGAATAAAACAATACCCCCTATGTATGGGTGCACATAAAGACGTGGCCACCAAATGCCCCAAAACAGGGGCAATGCAAAAGGGCAATTTCAGTTGAAATTTTGGGGGCTGCGCTCTATGTGCACTTCCTGCAGTTTTTCAGTGTTAACCCCCCATACCTGTAAAAAAAACCCCACAAACTATATATTTCTGAAAAGTGCACACCATTAGCTATTCAGAGACGCCACTCTCCTCTTTCTACATGGAAAATTGTGGCCGCAGTCCCTTGCAGAAGTCAGCGCTTTGGTCAGAAATCAAGGAAAAAACAGATACAAACCTAGATTTCTCCCCAAAATCTCTATGGCAACTACCAAAAACTTACTAAACATCAATCTGCAAGTTCCCCTGAATAAAACGATACCCCCTATGTATGGGTGCACATAAAGACGTGGCCACCAAATGCCCCAAAACAGGGGCAATGCAAAAGGGCAATTTCAGTTGAAATTTTGGGGGCTGCGCTCTATGTGCACTTCCTGCAGTTTTTCAGTGTTAACCCCCCATACCTGTAAAAAAACCCCCACAAAATATATATTTCTGAAAAGTGCACACCATTAGCTATTCAGAGACGCCACTCTCCTCTTTCTACATGGAAAATTGCGGCCGCAGTCCCTTGCAGAAGTCAGCGCTTTGGTCAGAAATCAAGGAAAAAACAGATACAAACCTAGATTTCTCCCCAAAATCTCTATAGCAACTACCAAAAACTTACTAAACATCAATTTGCAAGTTCCCCTGAATAAAATGATACCCCATATGTATGGGTGCACATAAAGACGTGGCCACCAAATGCCCCAAAACAGGGGCAATGCAAAAGGGCAATTTCACTGAGCTCTATGTGCACTTCCTGCAGTTTTTCAGTGTTAACCCCCCATACCTGTAAAATAACCCCCACAAACTATATATTTCTGAAAAGTGCACACCATCAGCTATTCAGAGACGCCACTCTCCTCTTTCTACATGGAAAATTGCGGCCGCAGTCCCTTGCAGAAGTCGGTGCTTTGGTCAGAAATCAAGGAAAAAACAGATACAAACCTAGATTTCTCCCCAAAATCTCTATGGCAACTACCAAAAACTTACTAAACATCAATCTGCAAGTTCCCCTGAATAAAACGATACCCCATATGTATGGGTGCACATAAAGACGTGGCCACCAAATGCCCCAAAACAGGGGCAATGCATAATAATGGGGCTGCAATTTATGTGCACATCTCAAAGTTTTTCAGACAAAAGTGCCCCTTAACTGTAAAAAAACCCATATAAACTATACATTGATTAAAAATAGACAACTTCAGCTATTTAGAGACACCATTCTTGGTCTGAAAAAAATATAAAGTTAGATTTCTCCCCAAAATCTCAACGGCAACTATCAAAAAACTTGCTCAGTATCAATTAGCAAGTTACCCTGAATAAAATTACACCCCATATGTCTGGTTGCACATAAGTACATGGCCGCCAAACCTGAAAATGCACTCTATGCACCCCTTGCAGTTTTTTACTTTACCCCCCCCAAATAAACCCCTAAATTGTACTTTACTCACCTATTTCTGTTTTGTGGAGCATCTTTGATTTGAGTTCCATCTTTCCTGTGGTGTTATGATACCAGTTTTTTGCTTCTTCCTACACTACTTTAGAAATGACAAAATCTGCACCACATTTAGAAGGATATTTGCCAAAAAATCCATAGTAATTTGGCCCATAAATGATGCAAATGTCCTTAGAAGTTGCACTAAAGGTTAGGAATTTAGGTGCCAACAATAAAGCTTGGGGCATTAGCATCAGAGATAAAATTATGTGCACCATTACGTGCCGTGCAGCAGTCACCAGTGGCACACCAGTATTACGCAAAGTTTTTATATTTAGAGAGCCACTGCAACTTGTGTAACCTAACCAGAACATACAGTAGATATTCAATTTGTACTACAAGCACAAAAAACCATAATGTATCTGTCATCCTGTGCTCAAGAACCTTTGCAAAAAACTCAAGGCCTACACTTACAGTAGTTAAATGCTGCCCAGAAATACAAAGTAATATAAAAAACTATGCACAGATAACTGCGCTGACAGGCAAGCTTTTGAGGTGCCAGTAAAAGGACTTGTGGCATCAGCTTTAGAGATAAAAACATCTCATTGATTCATCACACACCACAAGTTTTATCATGCGCCCTGTCAGTCACCCAGCACCTCAGTTCGCTATACCAACAGCACAATATAAGTCCTACCCCATAACCAAAGAAACACTGCAACTAGCCTGAATAACCATAGCTCAAACACAAAAATCTGAATGCCCAAGAACAAGTCTAAACAACCACAAGCTACAAGCACACTTTGTTTTTCTGACAACCTGTGCAAAAAACAAAATCACACACCATAAATCCCTACTTTACTAAAAAAAAAAACAACACTTTTGCCAATATGACACACCTTACCAAACTTTTCATCACATATATCTATAACCTAGTTATAAGTAAAGTACGGACCTGCCAGAATAGATAAACTCAATAAATAAAAAACAGCGTCACTTTGCCAGCACAGCTAAGTTTGGAGTCCTGAAACCTTGTGCATAAAAACCTAGAACATGCCAAGTTCACTATTCTGATATGCTAAATCCTTATTCCACCAACAAACCCAGAGAACCATAACCTACCTATAAAAACACAAAATTCAAGTCCTCTCATAGTGTACCACAGTATGGTACACTTCAAAACATGGGTGGAAACACAAAGCAGGCTTGCTAGGACACTTGGGACAATAATACCGGACATCTCGCCTAACACCCTTGGAACGGCAAACCTTACATTTTCTCTGGGCATATGTTTTTTTAGGTGTTGGTGGAATTTGTGCTATAAAATGCTTACCCACCATTCGGGCAACATTGTCGTTACCTGGCATGTCAGGAACCTCCTCTACATCACCAAACAACAAGGCAGGGAGCAACTGCAGCAAATAATTGTAATAAGACAATCTGGGGCCTGGTACTGCCGCCTTGTAAACGACATAAGAATTATAAAGGGCCATTTGGATCATATAAATTGCTGCTTTTTTGTACCAGGCCCTGGTTTTTCGGGTGGCATTATAATAATGTTGTATTTGGTCGGATTTATCAACACCACCCATATGCTTACTATATTCTTTACTACACAGTGGCTTTGTTTTTGAGGGCCTACCGCCACTTCTGTGTTGGACAATCATGGTCTCATCGTGGATAGTAGTAAGCATAAAAACAACTTTGGTGTCTGAATATTTTATGGCCAAGAGCTCATTGCTTCTTAGAGCATGTACTTCTCCACGCTTCAGTTTCTTATCCAGCAATTCCCTGGGCAGTCCTTTGCGGTTACGGTTGACTGTGCCGCAGGCTGGGGTGTCCAAAGAATTTAGGGCTCTAAATAAAGGGATGCTTGTGTAAAAGTTATCCACGTATAAGTGGTAACCTCGGCCCAGCAGTGGAGTTATGAGCTCCCAAACAATTTTACCACTGGTAGTCAAGTCAGTGGGACAACCGGGGGGGTCCAAATTAGTGTCCTTTCCCTCATACAGCATGAAATAACTAGTGTAGCCCGTGCTGCTTTCACAGAGTTTGTAAAATTTCATCCCATAGCGAGAACGCTTACTTGGGATATATTGGCGAAATTTTAGGCGCCCTTTGAAGAGCAAAAGGGACTCATCAACACAGACATTTTGGGAGGGGGTGTAAACCTCTGCGAAGCGCTGAGACAGGCTATCTATAAGGGGCCTCAATTTATAAAGCCTGTCATAACCGGGCTCATTAGGGGCAACAGCCGTTGTGTTGTCGTTAAAGTGAAGAAACCGCAATAAAATTTGATAACGGTTTCTTGGCATAACGGCTGAAAAAAGAGGGATGGAAAGGACTGTATTGGTATCCCAGTAGGAAGCTAAAGAATTACGTTCTACGAGTCCCATTGCCAATGTAAGAGCCAGGAATCTTTTTATTTCGTTTATATTTGTGGGATACCATGCCTGGGCTCTTGAAAAACCCGGTAAAGGGTTGCTGGCAAGATACTGCTCAGCATACAAATTTGTGTAACGGACCATGTCCTGTAGGATGGCCTCTGTAATATAGAGATTAAAAAAATCTATAATTTCAAAATTAGTGGTGTCCACACTGAGGCCAGGGACTGCAGTGAAAGGGGGAATTTCAGGGACATAATTACAGGGAGGCCCCCACGCAGGCTCTCCAACTGCTGCATCAGTGCTACCCTCACCCTCTTCTACTTCCATGGGTACATCTTGGGCACTACCACCAGCCTCTGCCTCTTCAGCAGTAAGCGTGCCACCACTACTAACCTCTGCGCTAACCGTGTCACTATCGTCTATCTCTGATTCCTCAGTAGAGTGGTCAGATGGCACATACTCAGACCCAGAATCGCTAAATTCTTCTGAGCTGGAGTCCATGCAATACCTAGCAGCTTCCTCGGTGCTGTAAAACCGTTTGGCCATTGTGCCAGAAATATACCGACAACTGCAAATCTAGCAATCAGCAGGCAAAGTGAAAACAAGCAAGCAAAAAAAAAAAAGCAGCAAGCAAGACAACACTTGTAATAGGAGAAGCTAGAAAAAAAAACCTCACTGTAACCTTTTGATAAACTCAAGCCAGCAAGGGATGACCAGGAGTTAACCTTTGGCAATAGAAACTACTAGAACAATCTGAACTTAGCACCTCTGGATCTTTCTAGAACAACTGAAACCAAATGGAATAAAACCACTAAAAGCAATCAAAGAACAATAATTACAATGAAATCGGTGGTCAGAGCCCTGGATCCACCAATGTCACTGCAAAAGCAACCTTTTAGGGGCACTAAATACACAATAAAGAACAATGCAAAGATAAAACACCATAAAATCAGTAAATTCCAATAAAACCACCCAAACCAACAAAAGAACAATAATTGCAATGAAATCGGTGGTCAGAGCCCTGGATCCACCAATGTCACTGCAAAAGCAACCTTTTAGGGGCACTAAATACACAATAAAGAACAATGCAAAGATAAAACACCATAAAATCAGTAAATTCCAATAAAACCACCCAAACCAACAAAAGAACAATAATTGCAATGAAATCGGTGGTCAGAGCCCTGGATCCACCAATGTCACTGCAAAAGCAACCTTTTAGGGGCACTAAATACACAATAAAGAACAATGCAAAGATAAAACACCATAAAATCAGTAAATTCAAATAAAACCACCCAAACCTACAAAAGAACAATAATTGCAATGAAATCGGTGGTCAGAGCCCTGGATCCACCAATGTCACTGCAAAAGCAACCTTTTAGGGGCACTAAATACACAATAAAGAACAATGCAAAGATAAAACACCATAAAATCAGTAAATTCAAATAAAACCACTCAAACCAACAGAAGAACAATTATTGCAATGAAATCAGTGGCCAGAGCCCTGGATCCACCAACGTCACTGCAAATTCAGCACCCAATAGCAATAAAAAAGTTACAGTGCAATAGAATAATTCAAAAACAGAAATCAATTATGAAAATGCAAAAAAAACACTAAAATGCAACCAAATAAATCAGATAATTATAGAGCAAGATCAGAAATAAAGTTTTAGTAAAAAAAAAGACTGCCAAAGAAAGCAAAGAAAGAAAGAAAAGAAAAGAAAGAAAGATTTTTTTTTTTTTTCTAAGTGTAAGTGTGTGTGTAAGTGTCTGTGTGTGCTTGGGAAAGTTGTAAATAAGTGTGTATGTGTGTAAAAGTGTAATAATGACAAAGATAGAAGAAGAAATGGGAAAAAAAAAAATTTTTTTTAGACAGTTGAGATAGAAATAAGCAAAATAAACAGTGGTTAGAGAGTTGTAGTTCAGCTCACACAATGCAGGCAGGCAATCAGGGCGACCAATCCAGCAGGAAGGCAGCAGGAAGGCAGCAGGGGGGCTCCAGCAGTCACATGTGCGCAGCAGGAGTGAAGAGGCGACGCGGGGGCGGCGATATTTAAAGGGACAGCAGTGGACACGTCATCAATGCGTGTCCACTGCTGTCATTGGCTGAGGGACCGGATCGGTGCGGCTGGGCGACCGGATCCGTAAGTATGTCTTCATTCGCTCGTTGCCTAGGGGGTTGTGAAGGCTTTACAAGCGCTGCGCTGCTTTAAAAGCGAGCGCAGCGCTTGTAAACCCGACAGTGCCATTGGACGTAGATTCTACGTCCCATGGCACTTTGGTCCCTTGGTACCTAGGACGTAGAATCTACGTCCCTTGGCACTTAAAGGGTTAAGGCACTTCTTGTTATTATTTTTTTTAGGTTTGGGGGCTGCCTGAATGCCAGAAGTGGTGGGTCTGGGAATATATTTTGGAGCCTCTCATCCTTATGAAGTGTACACTCTAGATCCTTGGCTATTTTTCTGAGGGTCTTTAGTTGGGGATTGTATGTGACCAATAGAGGAATCTGATTTGTTTCTGTTTTTTGTTTGTATTGTAGAAGTTGACTTCTGAGAATCCTGGTGGCTGTATGGATGTATTGATCCACAATCCTTGGGTTGTAGCCCCTGTTAAGGAAGTCTGCTTTGAGTGTTGTTATGTATGTATGTATGTATGTATGAATGTATGTATGTTTGTATATCTTTATTTATAAAGCGCTACTTATGTACGCAGCGCTGTACAGTAGAATAGATTAATACAAACAGGGGGTTATTAATATAATAATAGATAAATACAAAGTATAACAATAAATACAAGATACATTTGCAATAAGTTAAGAATCAATGATGCCAGAGAATGGAGGTCCCTGCACCCACCCTTTAGGTGGTGGTCCCTTTCAATAGCGTCAGAACATGTCCAATTATATCACAGAGCCCACACAAACTCCTATGTTCTGGAAATGCCAGAGATGTAAATACAGTTTACTTAAGATGTGCCTAATCTTTTTAACAAATGTGTGCTAGTCATTGAATACAGGGATTACACTTTCTGAGAAAGCAATGACCATTGTGTAGCTGCAGATACAGTTTGGTATCTAAGTCAAAATATAAGATGCACTGCAAGTCCAAACAAGTTATTACTGTTATTAGCCCTTGTCATGACTACGCCACTTCAGACGCATGTGACTTTAGGCGTGGCTGTCTAGAGGGTCCCCTGCTCAGTCTCACACACCTGACACACAGGTCAGACTAGCGTCACAGCACCCCAAAGACCAACCAACACTCACAAACTCATTCACAACTTGCTGCCACCACTCTCATACTTCTTACACTGGCGATGAGAGATGCCAAGCACACTGGTAGAGAAAGGGTTAATGTAAGGAACTGACACACACACTCTCCTTACCAGCAGTCAAAAGGTTAATCAGCACACAGCATGCCGAGGGCTAAGGCACACAACACAGTTACACACTCGGAGGTTAGGTACATTTTAAAGAGCATCAAGGACAAACTTTTATATTTAATATTATAAAAGGTATAACAGTGCAAATTTAAAACAAGATGTTACAAAAAGGACATACAGTAAAATGAGTACAAACAGTTTCAAAATAAAAGGGAAAAACATAGAATACTGTCCTATACTGTACCAAGCAGAGTCCTTCTAGTCCTGGAGGGTAGGGGAAACCACAGGATAAACTTCCAATAGAATTTGGTCCTCCAAAGTTTATCCAAGTATAGTCAGAAGAGCTGACTATTTATCCCAGTTTGCAGGGGATCAGGTAACTGGACACTCCCCCCTCCCTCAGGAATGAAAGGGGAGTCACCATTAGCAGGACACAGTGTGAGTTTTATGGCCTCCTGTGTATGGACTGAGTGTATGGACTGGACCAATTATACAAATGTCCATAACTCCTTGTGGGAACATAATAGAAAGATGAAATTAAATTCATCAGTTCTGAATGATCCCAGACTAAATATCCCTACTGTGTGACCTGCCCCTGCCCAGATATTCCTATCCAACAAACCGAGTGCCCAAATCCAGTGATGTTTTGACTTGTATAAAAGGCTATAGTAAATTAAACGTATACTCGGGTTTTGGTACCTCTAGTATAAATGGTATGGGTTCTGGGACAATAAATGTTTGTGAGTTTGGGTTATGGTGTGCCCTCCACATCCCCTATGATGGGTTCCAATGTGAACTCTAAGTCACCACACGTGGGCTTTCACTCCCCCACATGGCATGGCTCTTATCAGCCAGGAATTAGAGCTGGGCATTCCAGGTTGTGAGGCCTTTACACATGGCTGGTTCCAGACCCTAGTGACCAGAGGCCTGTTATATATCTCTTTCTGGCACATTAGGGAAGATTTGGGGATACCTTGGCCTGCTTGATTAACCCTTACAGGCCTATATCATGACAGCCCTGCACAAAACTGCTGCTGCTTGCCATAATGTTCTTATTCTCGCTATATATACATAATAGATAGAGTGTAAGCCCACATGTGGTATTGATGCTAAGTTTGGGGGATCACTGCTTTTTGGCAACTCTTTCTTTAATGTCGTCAACAAGTTACCACACACCCCTTGTACAGAGAGTTTCCCAGATATATACACAACATACAAATACAGTATTTAACACACAAACTAATGCTGATACACACAGACTGGAGTAGATTAGATGTATTTATAAACTCACATCATAAGATACACTCACCATGTGCCTGCACTGACTCCCTTTCTGTACTCCCCCGCACGTAGCATTTGATAAACAGTCTGAAGAAATGAGACAAGCAGAAAATACACAATTTGAAGTTGGGAATAAACATTCAGTGTTAGTAATTTACATTATGAGCCATGCACTGATAGTGGCATTGTGCAGGAAGATATTTACAGAATTACAATTACACATTTTATTAACTGATCCTGACCTGCTGACTGCACAGCTAATATACAGCGTATTCTCACCCTGGGCAGTAACTGTGCACTTCCTGCTGCTCCCTCACTACTTCCTCCTCTTTACTCCGCCCATCTGTAACTCACCTGAACTGATTCTGAAGTCAGCCTTGCTCCCTGCCCGCTCCTTTGGCAGAGACAAAAAGCTTTAAAATACAATTCTGGAAAATGTCAGTGAGGCTGTACGTATGATTTGGTTTGGGGAGGCTTAGCCTTCATTAAAATCCACCTATGCACACCAGTAGGATACCATTTTTTTACAGCCCTCACCAGTCCATAAACGATTTAAGAATCTTGGTCCTTAAGGGAAACTTTAAATCAGAGAATGAAAGGAAGGTCTGGGAGTACAAATTAATGGAAACGTTCAACTCTCTGGAGAAGGTACTGAACCTGGGCCTTGGATTTATGGCAAATTATATAGATTAAGAACTGCCTGCACCCAGCCAGAAATACAAACATCTGTAGAGACACTGGGCCAGTTAATCACATGGAATTCCTCTTACTTCACACTTCAGTAACTTACCCTAATTTATATTATTATTAACATTTATTTATAAAGCGCCAACATATTCTGCAGCGCTGTACAATATGTGGGTTTATACATTGGACATACAGAGTAACATATAAAGCAATCAATAACTGATACAAGAGGTAAAGAGGGCCCTGCCCAAAAGAGCTTACAATCTACAAGGGAAAAGGTTGAGACACAAGCTGTGGGCAAGCCACTTTGATCCACATTATCCTGTACCTTATCTGTTTGTCCCTTGAGGCCCCCTTTTATATGACTTTGTTAACACCTTCCACATAGATAGATATTCCTTTTTTCTGGTTATTTGATCCATGGGCTGAATGTTGTATATATATCAGAGAGCACCACAGCTTTATTGGAATCAGCTTGAAAAAGGAACTAAAATGTTCTGAAAACTTGCTATGATTAATCTAAGTTAGCCAATAAAGCTATCGCCTTTATACCACTTTTGTTATTTTTTATTTCAAAAGGGTTACCCTGTAACTGCATGCAGATACAAATAACCAAAGGGAATTCTGGTAATCTGATCAGCTATTATCCTGGCTTCTGCTTTAAGGGCTCTGGCACACGGGGAGATTAGTCACCCGCGACAAATCTCCCTTGTCACGGGCGATTAATCTCCCCGAACTACCATCCCACCGGTGAACATGTAAGTCGCCGGTGGGATGGTACACGCTGCGCAGGCGATTTCGGCAAATCAACGAAGTTGCCTTGCGAGGCATTTTTTGGCGATTTGCCAAAATCGCGCGCCGCGTGTGCCATCCCACCGGCGACTTACATGTTCACTGGTGGGATGGCAACTGATGGCAACTCGGGGAGATTAGTTGCCCGCGAACAGGGAGATTTGTCGCGGGCGACTAATCTCCCCGTGTGCCAGAGCCCTTAAAAACCAGTGGGTGAGATTTAGTTTATAGCAGTTCTGCACAACTGGCGGCCCACAGGCCGCATGCCCCCACCTGTCTGGCTGCTTTGATGATTTACCTTTGTGTAAGCTTTAAATGGTATCAGTACTGAGATTAACTGGCCCCCTGCATGGTTCTCACCTCAGATTCAGGCTGTAATCCCCCTGTATTGTTTAAACATGTAATCCCCTGTGTTGTTCACACCTTTTAAACCCTACATTATTCACCCCCTGAATTGTTCACACCTCAGGCTCAGACTGTAATCCCCCACTTTGTTCACATCCTCACACCTGTAGTAGCAGTAGAAACCCACAAATAAACCCTGCACACTATAAAAAGAACATAGTGGTACTGCAATTAAAAAGTTTTTTAATATATAGTTATTGTGCAGACTGTAGGAGCAGTACCAGCATAGTGTCAC
This sequence comes from Xenopus tropicalis, assembly GCF_000004195.4. Classification (NCBI taxonomy): domain Eukaryota; kingdom Metazoa; phylum Chordata; class Amphibia; order Anura; family Pipidae; genus Xenopus; species Xenopus tropicalis. Next base: position 34,112,994 of record NC_030680.2, on the reverse strand, counting down.
TGTATGCTGCCTGTGTGTGCCATACTCTGCCTGCCCTATGCTGCCTTTGTGTGTCATACGCACAGGCAGCATAGGGCAGCCAGAGTGTGGCACGCACAGGCAGGGTAGGGAAGGCAGACTATGGCACACTCAGGCAGCATAGGGCAGGTAGAGTATGGCACACAGAGGCAGGGTAGGGCAGACAGAGTATGGCACACACAGGCAGGGTACGGCAGGCAGGCCGAGTATGGCACACACAGGCAGCATAGGGCAGGCAGAAGCAAGAAGCAATATACAACAGTAGTTTTTCCTGGTAATATTCACAGACTCAAGAAGTAGGGACATATTAAATGAAACACATACTTATTCCACACATTTTCTGGTGAAGCAAAACGGGGCAGTAAATTCCTAAAAAGTAGATATGAAGCAAGTGAGCCCTTCAGGCAAGGGGCAGTTTGGGAACAATAAGGGACTAGACAAGGAGAAGAGGCTGAATATCTAGAACAGAACTAGATGGAGCATGTGACGAAAAAGAGAATGGAGCAGGACAGAGTGGAACTGACTGGACCATGATGAAGTGGGCAAAAACAACAAAAAAAGGACAGGAACAAGACCAAGGCAGGACCACATAATACATGACAGAGCAAAAGCCAGATGAAGAAAGAGCCAGGCTGTTGGAATGTAGCCTACAATGGGGAAGTCAGGTGAAAAGACCAGATTTACCAGTAACCTTATAACTGCTTTCCCGGCCCAGCGGTTAGGGAAAGGCGACTAGTAGACTAGATTAAAGTTCCAACAGAACATTATATTATGATGATGCCTACAAATAATTATCAGTTTTAAATGTCTGTCTTTTTTAATTTGGCATGAACTCTCCATTTTATTCCACAGATAAGACCACAAAGTCAAAGTGAAGTATAAGTTAGATTTCCTAGAGGTGACGAATCATGTGTCTATGATATAATGGTCCCATATGGCCTCCACTGTGCCTTCACTGTTCACATCTCCAGTGTTCCTGTTTTAATGACCACAGTTTTCTTTCCTACAGTTAGGGGCACATTTACTAAAATGTGTTTTTTTCTGGCCTTGAAACGCGATATGGTATAAATTTGAAATAACCATGATAATTTCTGTGGTTCTAAAATGTCTTGACAATGCTTTTATCGTTCGTATGAAAATATCGCACAACATTTTTAGGCTGAAAAGTTTGTAAACACCACGAAAACAGTTCTGGCTTAGGAAGCCTTCCATAGGACTCAATGGCACTCAATAGATCAAACCTGAATATACAGTCCCGATGAAAGTGTAACCCAAGCATTAACGAATCCTGAAATGTTAGTAATCTTTGTGCAAAATATGATTTTTTCGTGGAAATTTACCGAAAACCACAAAAAACTTTTTAATGAAATTTTCGCACACATTCCGAAATATTCTATCATTTAGAAAACATACAAATTTATCTGAAAATTGTTTAGTAAATGGGCCCCTTTATTGTTTTCCAAGAATGAGTGCCAGTGCTCCTAAAATGGCTGCTGGAGCAAATCTTGTTTGGGAAAAATAAAGAGGAGTCATGGAAACAAACATCCGTTTAAACGCAAAGTTGTCGAGATGTTATGGAGATCTAAATTATGGAAAGATCCCTTATCCAGAATACCCCGGGTCCCGAGCATTCTGGATAACAGGTCCCATACCTGTACAAGTTACTTTATTTTTCTTACTCTATACCAGTGCTGTCAACTGGCGGCCCACGGCCCCCCCTCTGTCTGGCTGCTTTGATGGCTTACTTTTGTGTAAACTTTAAATGGTATCAGTACTGAGATTAACTGCCCCCCCTGCATGGTTCTCACCTCAGATTCAGGCTGTAAACCCTCTGTATTGTTTAAAAATGTAATCCCCTGTGTTGTTCACACCTTTTAATCTATGCATTGTTCAACCCCTGCAGTGTTCACACCTCAGGCTCAGGCTGTAATCACCCACATTGTTCCCCTGTTCACACCTCAGGAGCAGTAGAAACCCACAAATTATCCCTTCACCCTACGAAAAGAACATATACTGAGGTAGTACTGCAATTAAAAAGTTTTTTAATATATAGTTATTGTGCAGACTGTAGGAGCAGTGCCAGCATTGTGTCACTGTGTGCTGCCTGTGTGTGCCATACAGCATAGGGCAAGCAGAGTATGGCACACACAGGCAGCATAGGGCAGGCAGAGTATGCACACACAGGCAGGGCAGGGTAGGCAGAGTATGGCACACAGGCAGGGTAGGGCAAGCAGAGTATGGCACACACAGGCAGCATAGGGCAGGCAGAGTATGGCACACACAGGCAGGGCAGGGTAGGCAGAGTATGGCACACAGGCAGGGCAGGGTAGGCAGAGTATGGCACACACAGGCCAAGTATGGCACAAACCAGCCAAGAATGGCACACACAGTCAAAGTATGGCACACGCAGGCAGGGTAGGGAAGGCAGAGTATGGCACACACAGGCAGGGTAGGGCAGGCAGAGTATGGCACACACAGGCAGAGCAGGGTAGGGCAGGCAGAGTATGGCACACACAGGCCAAGTATGGCACAAACCAGCCAAGAATGGCACACACAGTCAAAGTATGGCATACGCAGGCAGGGTAGGGAAGGCAGAGTATGGCACACACAGGCAAGGTAGGGAAGGCAGAGTATGGCACACACAGGCAGGGTAGGGAAGGCAGAGTATGGCACACACAGGCAGGGCAGGGTAGGGCAGGCAGAGTATAGCACACATAGGCAAGGTAGGGAAGGCAGAGTATGGCAGGTTTTTGCTGTACTTCAACCATTAATATGGGTATGGTCATGTGATAATACGGGTGCGGTTTCAAGTGGGTACGGTTTCAAAAAGGGGAGTGGTCAAAACTGGCTTCCATTATCGGCCCTCCACCACGTAGGTCGGAAAAATTCCGGCCCTCTGTACCCCAGAAGTTGGACAGCACTGCTCTATACATATAACCCAAAATATAACTAAAGAAAACGTACTAACTGTCAGCAGGCTGAGCATACAATAGACACCACAGTTAAAACACCATTCAGTACCGCATTCTACTGAAAACAATAAGAAACACTATACCTATGGCAAACACATCTCCAGTAAATGAAACAAGGATTTCTGAGTAATGCTCTTTGTCACACATGTTTCCCACAAACAAAACATCTCAGTTAGGGTAACGGCTAAAAGAAACCAAAGACACCATCACAATGCAACAATGTAGTGAAAGCCTTTGTCACGATTGGTATCCCAAAACTCAGAACAGGCGCCAAGTGTCCAATCACGGCTCACCCTTCCGCCTATAACAACCACCTCTCACGTCAGGAGGAGCCCTTCGCTACTCAGATGCTGCCAGGACTTATAGTGAGAGAAAAAGGAGAGAAACCAAACCATGTGGCAGGAAGGAAGGGAACAAGTCAGCGTAATCAGAGGTCAGGCATGCACAATAGGCACGCATGTGCACTTATGTGCGTTAAAAGAAGGACACGCGCCTAACAGAAGATGGCGGGCATCCCCGTACGGGAGGTGGCGGGTATCCCCACAGTCCCACTAGCCCACCAGGTATCGTTACATTACCCCCCTCCAGAGGGGGCCACCGGACCCCTTGATTTATCAAGAAACCTAGCATGGAACTGACGTACAAGAGGATCTGCCCGAGCATTAGAAGCCGGAACTCAAGACTTCTCCTCAGGGCCATAACCCTTCCAGTGCACCAATTACTGTAATTTACCCCTGGAGAGAGAAGAATCCACTAACCTCTGTACCACATATTCATGTTGCCCTTCAACAGATATTGGAGGAGGAGGAGACCTCTGCCGAACAGTTCTAGCAGACTTTAACAAAGAGACATGAAAAGATTTAGAAATCTTGAGCTCAGGAAGTTCTAACCGGACTGTAATCTTAGATACAGAAAAAGAGCCAATAAATTTAGCCTTAAGTTGGCAGAGGGAACCTTCAAAGGGACATTTTTAGAAGAAAGCCAGAATCTATCACCAATCTGATACTCCGGTGACATTTTATGACACTTATCAAAGGCTTTCTTTTGGACAGCAACTGCAGAAGATAAATAATTTTGAGCATCTTGCCAAATCTTAGAAAAATAATCAACCAAAGAATTGCGGGCACATCAGAGGAAGCAGTAAAAAATGAAAATGCTATAGGATGATAACCGAAAACAACAAAAAAACGGGGATTCCCCAGTGGATGAATGAGTAGAATTATTAAATGCTAATTCAGCCCACGGAAGAAAATCCGCCCATAAAGATTGATTACTGGAGACATAACATCTGAGGTTCTGTTCTAGAGACTGATTTGTCCTTTCCGCCTGGCCATTAGTCTGCGGGTGATAAGCAGAGGAGAAGGACAAACCTGTACCCATCAGTGCACAAAAAGCTGCCAAAACCTTTAAACAAACTGAACCTCCCTATCAGAGACAATGTTAAGAGGGGCACCATGGAGCCTTAAAATATTGGATACACGGGCCCGGATATGTGGAAAGGCCACAAAGGCCCGGGCGTAGGGCGGCAGAAACCTGGGTGCGGCTTGCTGCCCCGCCGCACCAAAATCTTAAAATTTTTGTCCCCATACGGAGCAATTGGGACTTCTCCCCACTGCTCCGTATGCAAGTTTGGCCTACCATGCATGCGCGCGCGCACGCATCCCCCCCCCTGCTGTTCGCGCAAGCATGCTCACGCATGCGCACTCCTGGGGGGGGCGTGCAACCGGGGGTGGCAAATTTGGAAATCTGGCCCTGTAGATACAAAGAGTTCAGCAAGGGAATTTGCAGATGGGAGGGTGGGAAGGCGAATAAAATGAGACATATAACAGTATTCCCTTTGGAAGGGGGTAAATCCACAATAAAATCCATGGAAATGAGTCCATCCTGAATGAACATCCTGTTTAAACCGAATACACACAGCCAGGTTCTCAGTGCTTATTTTCATACTTGCTGAAAATTTTTATTATGTTTGCTATAGGTTTCATAACTTTGTTTCTTAATTTTAATTAAAGCAACCAAACTTGTAACCTGGATCTGCTGCCATAATCCTAGGTCATTATTTAAATATATTCTGTCTTGTTTTGAAACATGGTGTGGTTTTAAAGCTTTGATCCATAGCACCACTATTGATTATCACATATAAAATAAATTACATTTGGAACAATCTTATCTGGACATATTATACATATTCATAATACTGTTTGTTATTTTTTTGTAGATTTTCTCTTTAGTAGGGTTCCAACTATAGACTTTTATAAATAAAAATAAAAATATATTGAGTACCCACTACCAAATAAGTCAGTGAACCAGCGGCTCAGGGGCAACATGTTGCTCACCAACCCCTTGGATGTTGCTCTCAGTGCCCCCAAACCAGGGATTTTTGAATTCCTGACTTAGGGGCAAGTTTTGGTTGAATAAAAACAAGATTTACTACCAAATAAAGCCCCCTGTAAGCTGATAGTGTGCATAGAGGCTGCCTAATAGCCAATCTAAGCCCTTATTTGGCACCTCCATGAACTGTTATGGTGCTTGTGTTGCTCCCCAAGTCTTTTTACATTTGACTGTGGCTCATGAGTAAGAAAAGTTGGGGACCCCTGAAATAAATGCTATTTTTCAGTAATCTCTTCTGGAGGTTTTCTCACTTATACTATTGATTGGCAATACAAGTGGGATCTATTATTATAAAATGGGATCTATTACCAGAATTCTTGGGACCCGAGGTTTTCTTGATTTTTTTGACCACCTACAGTATATGGATTCATACAGAGAATTGATTATTACAGAGAAAAAGGAAATCAGACAAAATAATTATTTAAGTTAAATGGACCCTCCTGAAATTCAAAGCTTTCTGGATATTAGGTTTTCGTGTAAGAGATCCCATACCTGTACTATAGTTTATGGAAGAAGGAAAGTTATAATGATTCACCTGAGACCCAGGCCACTTCTTCTGTTCACTGAAAACATCGGCACTCAGGGTACTACTTCCCCTTGTGGATCTGTGTAAACTGCTTCAGTAGTTTTTCTTTTTCTTTAACAGAAAAAATTATAATATAATCATTAATTAAATAAAAATCTAGAATAACCTACTTACTGGGGTCAGTGAGTTGAGCAACTGGACTGCTTTTTAAAATTTCAGGCCTGACAAAGACATAACTGGAAAACAAATAGATCTAAACCACACAAAATAAAATAATTCAGACTAATATTATGGGGCTCACGTACATCTGTAAGTGCATTTGCAGTCCATGCACTTTGCCTGCAGCCATTTATGCACAAAACCACTTTCATTTAAGGGATTTGCATGAAATTGCATTCCTTGCACTCCCCTATAATTATGCTCGGCGCCTCTCAGTCCTTCCTGCCTTCTGTCCCTGGAGCCACCTCCAGACCAGGCGGTAGCACCCTACATCAATTACCTCACTTACACGCAAAACACCAGAATTGTCGCCAGACAAACTTTAAAAAATTGCGGCCAATTTGCATCAAAGCACAGTTGTGCACATTTTGTAGAATCGGGTGCAATTGCATCACAAGCATCACCCCTTTGTGTCCATAATGACATCAGAATTCTGGGGGAAAAATACTGCATTATGCTAAATAAACCTAATGAATTCTTTGGATATAAATAATGGGGGTGCAAAAGTAAAAGAAATAGAATGCTGATGTCAATTGCAGGAAATGGTTTAAAATTGGTCTTAACCACCAAAGAATGACTTAGAATCCTAAATATAGGATAACCTTAATTGTAACAAATAATAACATTCACATGGGATAAATTTAATTATAAAATCCAGGGAAATATTCCAAATTTGAACAGCAAGGGACTGCAAGAAACACTAAACACAAAGATAGGATTGCTAATATGGAAAGTTCATGCAATAAATGTTCCCCAGAGAGTTCCTAAGAACCCCCTATTACTAGATTTTAAACTCTTTCTATCAATTCTGTATCTATTTATTTGGTTTCTAGCCCATATAGTCCATGTAGCATTGATACTCTCTGTACTCCGCAGCACAATTATGTTTAGCAAACCACAGAAAATCACTATTTCTATAGTACGGTCACATCAGTGTGTACTGTATTCTTGTCAAAGAAGAAACTGAGATTCTAAAAAAATTGAATTTCAAATGAAAAAAAGGAAAATATAAATCCCAATAATTTCTAACTGCTGTTTCATCTTTTATTTGATTTAAAATGAATATATCCTGCCTGACACAACACAAATTGTAACAACTTCTCCACAACTTACAGAAAGCAGAAACTACATGACCCACAATGCATTGCACTGTGATGTTCCTTTCCCTATTGACATAATGTGTGCTGGGAATTGTGGGATTTGGAGGATGCAGGCTGAAGGCAGGCTGAGGACAGGCGACTACTGTTACATTTTATTGGAGCCTCAAAGTAGTCAGCCAGATCAGCAGGAGAACAGGGGGCCCGGTTTAGGTAACTGTTCCAAACCATATTATTACATATTATTACATTAGAAATCATGAAAAGGCTGCATACTTTTTAATTGATATATATTGTAAAGTTGCTTGAAATTATGTTTGCTTTTCAAAAAGCGTTGTGTTTGGGTGGAGTTCCCTTTTAAAAAGGGGATTGGCACCTGCTACTTATGTAATATATTCTTATGTAATAAACCTTGTTAAAAAAAACAGTTATCAAGATTATCAGTAACAGCAGCAAAACGTTACGTAATAAACCTTATTAAAAACCCAGTTATCAGGATTATCAGTAAAAGCAGGAAAAGGTTATGTAATAGATAATAAAAACTTGGTGACTACCTTCTATTTTGAAGTTATTTTTGCAGCCAAACCTTAATTACAAGCTATCAATGCTGGCACACTTGTAGTGTATGCAGAACGCTTAGGTAAACACAGTGTCAGGCTGACCCACAGGGATACCAGGAAAACTCCCGGTGGGCCCAGGTGTCAGTGGGCCCTCCTGCCTCTAGCCATTTGGCCTAATTCATGGTCATTTCTATTTCTCTATGGGCACAAATCTATTAAATATAAAGAATAGATTATGGTACATAAAGATAAAAAACTAGGAAAATATAGGTTTAGTGAAAAGTGGATGAAAAATAGTTTGTGTGGGCCCAGGGTCTAAGGTTTTCTGGTGGTTCCCTGGCATCCCAGTCTGACGCTGGGTGAATACCTTATTTGGCAGGTTACGCTGTGAAGTTTGGGCATTTGGATGCAAGATTGCCTATTTATTTTATGGGACAGAGCTTGCACGTGGTTTAGTTGTGCTAGACAGTGTTATGGTGTTTCCAATAGACAAACCATGTAACGTTTCGGGGGCACGCCCCTTCGTCAGACACGTTCTGGGGGCATGCCCCCAAAACGTTACATGGTTTGCTACTATTAAAATCAGCAGGGTTTATCCCGCTAAAACAAATCCTGTTGTGCCGGTATTTTGTGCTATTTTGGATCATGGTGGAGAGTGCCGACGTCTCTAGAAGTACTTTGCACCAGGTGGAACAGAGTGGAAAGGCCAGGGTGTGCTGGTGAGTGTGGATTGGTTTCCAATAGACACCAAGTAACTAACATCTATGTATGTTTGGACCTAAATCCTCCAGTGGCTTTAATTACTCATCATAATGCCTGTTTTTATCAGTGACTTCAGATACTGTTTTGATATTGGTGGGGCAGTGCATAAGGGATCATCTTCCATATGGTTCTTTTTACCTGATTTTGATCCTTTGTACATTATACATGTAGATTAATTCCAAAATCATCAAAATGTCTAACTGGTGGGAGGTGAAAGGTACTTGGAATTCAAAAATGAATTATATGATCACACTATCTGTTAAATTTGGAAATGATTGTATCCACTTGTATACCAACAACCCCCCCCCACAGGGGCTCCCACCCGGCGTCCTCCCCTGAGCGCACGTAAATTTAACGCGTCAGGGGGGAACTTCTGGCAGAGGGAGCACCGGCAAGGGTTGGGTCCTGGCCGCCAGGGCCCACCGGGATTTCATATGTCACCCACTTTGACAACTTACGTATATGAGATTAGTGGAGAGCAACCACACTTGAACTATCCCTCAGTTTGCTTATATGCAGCTGAGGCATGCATGTATGGCACAGTTTTCTACACTGACACCCCTAATTCAGATAACTGTGTATAAATCAAGTCTGAATGCTCCATCCCACAAAAATCTTATAGGCAGTTTGTATGCCTTTCAGTCCCCCCCGTTCACCCAGGGTCATGAGAAATGAAAAGGAACTTTCCATCTATAGAGGAAAACACCTGGGAAGAAGGCACACAAAAAGCCTTCCAATTCCCAATAGCCACTAGGGACAGATTGATCAAATTTAAAACTTTGCTCCAATTATATATGACCTACTTAGGTATATGAGTAACACAAACACTCCTGGCTGCCCCAAATGCAGAAAACACAAAGTCAATTTTAATCATATGTTCTAGTCCTAGCCCCATATTTCCATCTTTCAGAAAGAAGTAAGGGCTACATACAGGATAAGATTGGATTCCCCAAAATGTTATCACCAGAGGTTTGCCTCCTAGGGGCAGTAGATGAAGTGGTGTCAACTAACTTGCAAAGGGACCTCAGGAGAACTCATTTGTGACTAAAAAGGACAATAATTAGGAACTGGATGTCCCCTAACACTCCTTCGTTGGAGAGCTGATTGATCTCAATAAGAGCCATTTTCCCACTCATCCAGCTGTCATCATGGTTATCAGCAAGCCTAGAACATAGTGTCAATATTCCCTCATTTAGTTTAGCATAACTTCAATGTGCTGTTAAAAGCAATACCCTGTGCTACATCTCTCAATATTCTTAATTCTGATCTTGCCTATTCCCACACCTAATATCACTAGAGGGGAGCTTAAAGGAACAGTAACACTAAAAAATGAAAGAGCTTTAAAGTAATAAAAATATAATGCACTGTTGCCCTGCACTGGTAAAACTGGTGTGTTTGCTACAGTAACACTACTATAATTTATATAATAAGCTGCTGTGTAGCCACGGGGGCAGCCATTCAAGCTGGAAAAAAGGAGAAAAGGCACCGGTTACATAGCAGATAACAGGTAAGCTCTGTAGAATACAATAGTGTTTTATCTGTTATCTGCTATGTGCCTGTGCCTTTTCTCCTTTGAATGGCTGCCTCCATGGCTACATAGCAGCTTATTTATATAAATTGTAGTAGACTTTCTGAAGTAAACACACAACTTTTACCAGTGCAGGGCAGCAGCACATTATATTTTAGTTACTTTTATACACTTTCATTTTTTGGTGTTACTGTTCCTTTAACATTTGGCATCCCTAGTAGGTGTGAGGATTGAAATGAACTATTCCTAGAACATTTCCTAGAACATTTCCTCCAATATGCTGATAATTAAGCCTAAATTGTTTGACTAAGATAGAAAACTGGACTTTGAAGTGCAAAGTGAAATAGTTATGAACACACACCTGTTATTTAGCAGTAATAAAAGCTGCTAAATGGGTCTATAAAATGTGATTTATTTTATATTGAGTCTGAAGGAACATTTTATTGTTGTGCAATATTTTCTATATGCATTTCTCAACTTTTATCCTGAAAGTCTGCAATGATGGGGAAAGTTCTGGGGTGCTGGTTACCTACAGAGGATGGGGTATGAAATTGTAAGTTGCTTTGCTGAGATGCTCCACTGCAACTTGTTGGAGGAAATGTTCTAGGAATAGTTCATTTCAATCCTCAAACCTATGAGTTAAAGAAGAAGAGGGATGCTAAACGTTAAGCTCTCTCTAGTGATATTAATTACTTACCTGATACTCTGTTAGTAGAAAATTGCACTGGCTCAGGGTACTTTGCAATGAGCACCACATAGTGATCCCTAAATGGACTTTTCTTAAAAGTTCAGGTTTTCACTTGCACCATTGCAAAGAAATAAGAAGCAGGGAGATCACTTTGTGGTGCTTGCTGATCATCTGAACGGGAGAAATATGGGGGGACTTAATGGCAACTAAAGGTATACCTGCAGCTTGAGATTAACTCTTTATTAGCCTTTCCTTCTCCTTTAACAGTGGACCCAATTGTGCAAGATTCAGTGAGCAGACATTTATTTTTTTCCCCAAATTGCCTGTGGAGTTGAGCTGATCTGCTCTGGAGTAGTGGGGCAGACGTTTCATGTAACAGTAGAGTACTAACGGCAGCCTGGCACTTCTATTCGCTAGTTTTTCAGGCTGGACTGTTGCGCAGTCACTTCTGCTTCCTGGAATTAGGAGAAAATGGGGTTTAACAAGTGATTTTATTTAAGTGAAAGGATGGCAGGAGAACATAGTATATTCTTAACCTGAATCTGCCACCTGTGACTCTCCAGCATTTGTGTCCCTGCCTATAGTAAATATTTCCTTCGGTCCTCTAAATTGTTAGTGATCAGAACCATGGTTTCCAAATCCCCAGTATATCTGCACCCTGAATACTACTGTATATACTGACAATCTGACACCTCCCTTGTAAAATTCTTCAAGTTGGAGAAAATAGTTCTGTAATTTTAAATGGTCTGAGACCTGTGTTATCTAGAATTAATTGTAATTCTATTCAGCCTCATGTCAGGCTTATATCCACACAGGGTCGTACTGGGGGGTGCAGGGCCCACCGGGGCTTCTGCCTCAGGGGCCCCTGCACCCCCGAATGGCCCCTACTGCCTTCACACCCCCCCCCAGAGGCCCCCAACACCCTCCGACTCTCTCCCCCGAGCACCCCTAAATGAAACTTACCTGTGATATCGGATCTGATCGGATCTGGGCCGCTGGGGCTCACTGGGTTTGTTCCCGGTACCCCAGCAGCCCAGTCTGACGCTGTATCCACATTAAACTCCTGCATTATAAAATGTGGAGCAATCAGTTACAACTAATCCATAGTGATCACTGTAATTTAACAAAAATATTGAGTAAGCAGTAGACAAGTCAAGTTTTTTGAACATTAATACTGATTAATACTGATTAAAATGAATGGTGTTGATGTCCCAAACCTTGATTGGTATTAGTGCTGTGTGTGTTATTTCTACTAATTATGTTGGTTTGAAAAAATCCGATCTACTGTTCTACTTCCACTTATTTCTCTTTTTCTTAGCGCCCCCCATTTTCTAAACGCTACTCCTCCTACAGTTTTAGGGGTACAACACCCAAACTCCCCACACTTCTTCACCCTAAAGCAGAGCAGGTTGCTTGTGTTTTTCTAAGTGATCCCGCCCCCTGTTTTTTTGAGGAACACCCCAATTTTCCCATTGACTTTGACAAGGAAGATTATCAAACAGCTGCCACACTTACAGCTTTACAGCTTACTCTTACAAGCTACACCGCCCAAACTTGAATAACAATTTTTTTTGGTTTGGTCAGTCACTGGGTGACTATGGATTCAAGGTTCAAAAAAGTAGGAGAAGCCACCAGCCAATCACATTTCTTTAATTGATTTCTAGGGAAATTTTAACTGCTGCCATTCTTAAATGCCAGTGTCCCCAAACTTTTCACAGTTTGTCACTGGGGGACTAAGGTTAAAGCTTAGGAAAAGTGGGTGGAGCCACTAACAGCCAATCTGTTTCCACTCATTAAATTTCATTGGTTTATATTTAAACTGATGCCATTATTTAAGTATTAAATCCAGGGTTGTTAAACTTTGCAAAGTTAGGAAAAGTAGGCGTAGCCACCAACGGCCAATTACATTTCACCTATTTACTTTCAATGGTCACCAAACTTTGCAGAGTTGGTCACTGGGGGACAGCAGTTCAAAAATAGATAAAGTGGGTTGGGTCACTTTCACCTGTTGAATTTCATTGGTTAAAAATTTAAAATGCTGTCATCCTCACACTATTTATACCAGGGAACTTTGCAGTTTGTCACTGGGTGACTTTGAAAAAGTGGGCACACCCACCAACCACCAATCACAATTCACCTATTGACTTTTATTGGTATTAATTTAAACTGCTGCCATTCTTTAAAGAAGAATGCAAGTCAAAATGTAAAAAGCATACTGCCCAATAGTCCTCCTATTGTTTAGTAAAAACGCCACACTTTTGGCTCACCTAATCAAATATTTACTCAGTCACACTTACTTCACATTTTCTAGAACAGGCAGCCATCTCTAAAATGGTATTCTCCCTTCCTTTCCCTCCTTGCTTCATACTACACATGTGTTTCATTCCCTCCCCCCCTGCCCTCTGCCAGATCCGCTTCTGATTGGCTGGTGGGCATGTGTAGCTCAGAACAGGAGACAGGATCAAGTTACACACATGCTCAGAGAATAGGAAGGCTGCCGCTGGCACCTACAGGAAGGGGAGAGAGATTTCAGTGATGTCACTGTAGCCTTCACACTGCTGTAGGCCGCCAGCACCATATCTCAGAGAAGCAAGCAGGGATCTGGGAATTTAGATATGCAGTAAGTACTTAAAAAGAATGCCTTTTAGACTTTTAATTTATATTAACCCTTCATTGTCCTTTAACTATTAAGCCTAGGGTTCCTAGATTTTGCAGCATTAATCACTGGGTAACTGCAGTTCCAGGTTAGAAAATGTGGGCGGAGCCACCAACCACCAATCAGATGTCACTTGACTTTCAGTGGGGAAATTTAAATTGCTGCCATTCAGACACTATTAAAACCAGAGTCCACAAACTTTGCACAGTGGGTTTTACTATATAACTGTGGTCCAAGGTAATGAAAACAGCCAATCAGATCATTCAGTGACTTGACATTTTTGAAACCAACATGAAGTTCTCAAACTTCCCTTTCTAGTTAACTTTTTAGTGTTGCAGAATTTAGTGCATTTTCTATGGAGCATCTACACTGTCCAGAATGAACCAAACCTATATTTTTTCTCTAAACTAAGCATCATGTTGTGTATTCCTGTGTGCACCTATCTTACTTCATGCCTCTATTTCTTTATTTTAGGGTAAAAGCTTTGTGATAACAAGAAATCATTGTAGAGTGAAAGGTTCTATTGTTCTACATTTTTGGGGTGTTATTTAAGTTATTTTTTACTTTTAAAGTAAATATTTTTCTCTGTGTGGGCTTAGACCACCCAAAACCTGTCAGGATATTGACAGAACAGTTCATTATCAAATTAAGCCCCTGTTGGTAGTTGAAAGGTTATGGGAATTAACAAACAACAAAATATTTGAGTTTTCCAAAATGTCTGTTAATCGCTCCACCCTGGAAATAAAAGATATCTTGATAGAGTTAGCTTTATGTCCATGCCATATGGAACATTTTGGTTGTAAAATGCGCGCTACTCATCTCAGGTCAGCATCAGTAGCTAGCACCATAAGTAGTTGTACACCCACAATTAATGCCCAAAAATCATATTCATTTTATAAAGAAGCAACCTGCAGTGGGTAACAGTTAAACACTAAAGGGAGCATTCTGCACTTGCACCCCGGGGGTAAGTAAATGACCCCTATAGTTTGTCATTGCCCTTAAAGGCAAAGCTACAGAACTATTCCTCACAAAGCCTTTAGGAAGACGTATTGGTTAATATAACAGCTGCATATTTTGAACTTCCTTTAGTATTCAAGCAATTAGAGGTTTGCTTTTAAACTGGTGATCAGTGAATGGTACCTTCTTAAAAAGACCAACTGAACATTGTCTAAGAAAATTACTCTCTACATCAGGGATCCCCAACCAGTGGCTCAGGGACAACATGTTGCTCACCAACCCCTTGGGTGTTGCTCTCAGTGCCCCCAAACCAGGGAGTTATTTTTGAATTCCTGACTTGGGGGCAAGTTTTGGTTGAATAAAAACAAGATTTACTACCAAATAAAGCCCCCTGTAAGCTGATAGTGTGCAAAGAGCCTGCCTAATAGCCAATCTTAGCCCTTATTTGGCTCCTCCATGAACTTTTATCATCCTTGTGTTGCTCCCCAAGTCTTTTTACATTGACTATGGCTCATGAGTAAGAAAGGTTGGGGATCATTGCTCTACATCATACTAAACGTTAACTCAACCCCTTTAATGGCCAATATGAGTTAGTAGACCTGGTGTAACAAATACAACGTTTATTTCAATACCATTTTACTCTTCTAAAGTCCCCTTGGACCCCTTAAATAGGTCTAGGGCTTGGCACCTTTCCCCCTTCCAAGAGCCTGGCAGGGGGGCAGTGACATCCCTGGACGGGGTGGTGTTGCCCTCGTTGGCGCACATGGAACAGTAGCCAGGGGGTCACATGGTAGACTAGATAGGATGAGATTTGGGGAGAATATTTGCTCTTTTAGACTCACCTGATAATCGGCTTAAAGGTCAATTAAATGTGGGGTTAAGACACATTTTCTTTCTGACATGTTTGCAGAGTCAGACTGGGGTAACCAGGGCTCAGTGGGTACCCAACTCAAGGGCCCACCACACAGCCACTGCTGCCCCATGCATGCCCTCGCTACTTACTTACTTTTACTTAAGATCATTCTTAAACACAAAACCTAAAACAAATATGTAAATGATGAATATCAGTATCGCAAGATAATAGGAGTTATTCCTTATACAATCCATGGGGTATCAGTCTCCAGTCTCCCCTCTCTGTTGCAACTCTTTACCTCTATCATTGCCATGGCAGAATGTATCCCCTGCATCTGTTATCTAAAATTTGAATCGGTTTACCCTATCGTTGAACTCCTTGAAACCTCTTCTGGTTTTTTTTGTGTTAATGGCTGACTTCAGTCTTAGGTTCTATATTGTAATGGAATATGCCCTAAGAGAAGGTACGGTAAAAACTAAGTAAGCTTATGTAAGTGAGGTCTATGTAAATATACCAATAACCACTCACTGTAATGATGCTTTGAGTCCTCTCTAAAATGAAACACCATATTTTTTTCCATTTATTCTGTCCACATGATCTTCTGTTTCAGGCTTCCTTCTCTCAGCAAAATCCTTCTGGGCACAGCACAAGCCTGTGCAGCTTCCTCCTTTCCCCTCCCCACTCCCTTCTCCCTCCACTCAGCAATGAGAAATAGAGGCAGCATGAGAGATGCAAGCAGGGAAGTGACGTCAGACCAAGCTAAAATGGCAGCTGCTATCTTAAATGAATGGAGAAAGTTTCTATTGCTGTTTACTCAGGTATGGTAAAGCTTTCTGCAGAATAAATATAGTGTTCTAGGTGGCACTATAGTGACTAATCTATTGGCAATACCAAAATACCTCAGTAGCTTTCCTTCTCCTTTAACAGCATGCTTATAACCTGAATATCCATATGCATATAAATAAGAAGGAGATTTGTAATACAGATTACCTTATAAAATACCATTATGGTCCATATTTCATTTAAATTGAAAAAGAATGTGGCAGAATCTGCACTGTACTTCCAGGTCTGCCATAGGCAACAAATCTCCCATACATCTTCAAGAGAAAAGAAAGAGTTTGTAAGCTCTATGGGACAGGGACCTCCATCCTCTTGCGTCTTTGACTCTTATCTTATTGCAACTATATGTTTTATTTATTGTAATACTTTGTATTTATCATTGGGCCTGATTCACTAAAGGGCGATAAAACGTGCGCTATTCTTATTGTGCGCTAAAATTTTTACCGCCGCTTAATTTTGGCGATTTTTCGCACGATTCACTATAAGCATACTCGCGCTTTTTTACGCGCGATATTGCAAGCGTTATTTAACTCGCGAAAGACTATTTCAATGCGGTATTTGCCTGTACATGCGCTAAATTACGCAAATAATCGCCGAATATGAATGGTAGCATAGAAATAGTGTATAAAAATTGTCGAAGCATATAAATGGTGTATATAAATATTAGCCACATATAAATAGTAGATGCATATAAATGGTAGCCACTAGTGATGAGCAAATGTGTTCTGGTTTCTTTAGTGAAAAATTAGCAAATCTTTCGAAAGATCCCCGAAACGGCAAAAATGTTGTGCGGGCAAAAAAATTGTTGCCCGTGACTATTATTTTTTGACACTTGTATCAATTTGTGGATGTGCGGTGAATTTTTGCGTGGCGAATTTTTTCATGCGCTTTGCCATTGGCGCATTGTTTTGCGAAACGCATGAAAAAATCCGCCGCGAAAAAATTCAACGCACGTCCAAAAATTTGCTGCGAATCCATGCCTGGCGAAACATTTCCTCACTTGTAGCCAAATAGAAATAGTTGCGCAAATGAACGCACGCCATGTTAGCCATACACGCCAATACTTGCGGAAAATTACTGTATTAAAAATGAACATTTCGCTGCAAACTGGCGGCTGCGTCACTCTGGGGGAAACACATACTTGAATAAATAACACTGTAAGTCCATATTTTATTGCAAAAAATAATTTACTGTACTTTTGTATAATTTTTCGCCTGCCTGTAGTAGGTGTTAATTTTCGTATAGCCGAATGCGATATTTAGCGCGCAAAAGTTATAGTGAATCATACGATCGTATTCTTTTCAGCGCGGAAATTAACGCAAAACGGTAAAACTAGTGCGAGAAATACCCCATGCGAAAATGGCGATTTTTCGCACGCGATAATACTATGGTGAATCGCGCGCAAGTTATTTTGCGTTTTTTAACGCGAAAAAGCGTGCGATAATTTTTATCGCCCTTTAGTGAATCAGGCCCATTATCTTAATAACACCCTGTTTGTATTAATGTATTCTACTGTACAGCGCTGCGTACATAAGTAACGCTTTATAAATAAAGATATACATACATACATAGTTTAAATCTTCCATCCCCTTTACCAGTTTAGTTGCACGTCTCTGCACTCTCTCCAGCTCATTAATATCCTTCTTAAGGACTGGAGCCCAAAACTGCACTGCATACTCAAGGTGAGGCCTTACCAGGGACCTATAAAGGGGCAAAATTATGTTCTCATCCCTTGAGTCAATGCCCTTTTTTTTATACAAGACAGCACTTTATTTGCTTTAGTAGCCACAGAATGACACTGCCTGGCATTAGACAACTTGTTATCAACAAAAACCCCAGATCCTTCTCCATTAAGGATACCCCCAACTAACTACCATTTAGTAGATAGTTCACATTTTACCCTTTGATTGCACTTTCCTACTACTAATGTGATTTACACATCAGAAATTAATTATGATTGACTTTTAGCAGGGAAGATTTGCGGCCCCAAAGATACCCCAGTAGCCCCCCATCTTCTTTTCTGCTGATTCCCTGCACATGCTCTGTGCTGCTGTCAGTTACTGAGCTTAGGGGTCGACTCACAATATACAGTATATACAGAATTTAAATGTCACAATACAAGACTGTTAATTAATTTGTTCAGATTCTCATTACATGGCAGCTCAGAAACCAGTGTAATTTGCATCAGAATTTAGCAATCAGCCCTGTAGCATCAGCTTCTATAACAGGCCAACCTCATTTTCTTCTTGATGATTTGCAACAACCCTAAGTTGTCTTTTCAACAACTGTCTAGACCACACTGAGCATTTAAGTTTCACTGGGCTTTCCTTGCTTACAAGGGCAATATACTGACCTGTATACTTGCTAAGCAAGATTTTAAAGGTATTCCATTGGCTTTACATACAAACTCCCCCGCATCTTTTTATTCACGTTTAAATTATTTTTTGCAGACTTAAGGTATAGTGTTCCAAATTACGGAAAGATCCTTTATCTGCAAAACCCCAGGTCCTGAGCCTGTACAGAGGCTATATAAAAGGGTAAAGGGAAAAGAACTACAGCAGCAATAGGGGCTCTGCAAGTGCAGCAAGCAAATGATATTTTTAACATGTGAATCAATTTACAAATGAGAGCTTCATGAATTCTGAATGAATAATTAAATGGCGTTAGTATTATTAGTAGAAGCATTATACTTTATTGCACGATGCTATTACATGGAGCTTCAGCAATGCACATGTCCTTCTGTAGAACATTTCTTTTGGAATGTATAAAACTCAACTCTTTGTTTTCACTGTCCATCATTATGATATGTAAGAGCTGTGTATGTTATATTTCATGTTTATAAAGGGTACTCAGCATGTCCTGAGTATTGTTCCCTTTAGTGTAGCCTTCTGCACAGTTTTTCCTCGAAGAAAAGCGTCCTGTCCCAGTGCTCCATATGTGAGCGAAAAGGATGCGCATGCATGCGTTCTGGGGAGGTAGAATGGGGGCAGCCCTGGGCGCCCTACAGTGAAATACAGCACTGAGTACAGGGCTCTCATACAATAAGGGCAATTCCAAAAACTGATTTAAATTCCACCATCCCCATCGGCAATTCTTTGTCTTGCTACAAACTCAGTTTTGCCTTTTCAGTTGCAGGCAGAAGAGTGCCCTATTCTGAATCAAACCCAAGATCCTTTTACAAGACATATTAACATTAATATGTCTGCAAACACCATTGTGGAACCTGGAGCCAGAAGTGACGTGGCCCAACATTGCAACTCTCACCTTGCTGAGCATCTCTGCAATTTGCCACCCAATGAGCAGTTCACATTTACAAACTTGGGGTGATTCATTTGGGGAGGAGGGCAGTGCAGAGTGATCAATAGTTTAAATGTAAGTAGGGGGGCTTATTAGCTCTTTAAGTACAGCAGCAGGTTGTGCAATCTAATGAGAGAAGTTGCAGAACAGTCTGATAATCCACAAGGTGGCAGCCTTGTACCATAAGTAGTATATTTCTATACAACATCATTAGTTTATTGTACAAGAGTGCTGTCGACATGCTGTGGCCCTATAAGGGATTTTTCCCCCAACCTGGCTCAAGGGCTCCAAAAACCTATTTGTACAAGATCAGAAATTCAATATAATCCAACCTTTGAACATGTGGTATGAGAAATAACCATCACACTAAACATAAAATTAAACAGTGCTATTATAGAAATATAATATTAGTGTTTCTAGTAGGTTCTTTAATAGTGTTACTATGGAAACTTGCCCATCTCTGCAGATGTAAACATTCCTGAACCCAGTAATCCTTAGGGGCACATTTACTAAACTCGTTTCCACAAATGTCTTACATTTACTAAAAAGTCTGAACTAAAAAAAAGTACGAGAAAAGTCATAGAAAAGTTGCAAAGATCCCAAATTTTTTGTCACAAGAAATCCCAAAAGGTAGTTTTAACCCAGACAATCCCTTTTAAAAAGGGGGAAGATGAAAACTGGACAGGTGGCAACCGTAGATGGTGGCCATGTTGAGCGAATCAGTGCATAGGTGCGTAAGGGTGGATGATTGGCTTGGGCATTCAAACTTTTTGCCCCCACCCCAAGCCTTGCACAAATGTTACCTCCAGCACCCATAGGCCTCTTCTCTGTGATAAAACTGTGTCAAACATTTAGGGGGTGCTGGAACAGAAAGAGGATTCATCTCATTGATCCAGTGAATGAGACCGGTGCCGCTATTACGTAGGGTAGTACTCCCTGCTGGATAGGGCTGTAAGGAGCACCCAGCATGCACTCTGGATCAGAACAGAGTTGTAATCAGTGGATTTCTTCAGGATTTCAGGAAGCCTTTCTCTGTTCCAGCATTCTCATCTCATAGTAAGGGGCGATTCTTGTCCCTTTACTGCCCTGAGGTAACTTTTGTGATGCTTCCACCCCCCTCCCCCCCCTTCACTTTCCTTGCTTACCTTTCCAGCAATGTAGGGTGTCCTGGGGTTGGTGCATGGCTTAATAACCAAACTCTTTAAGTTACCAGCAGTGGCTTTTTTCCGCCCCTGGTAAGTTAGGGGGCACTGCCACCTGAGGTAAGGTTCCCACTTCGGTTTTGTCATCTTGCTTAAATACAGGGGTGCTCCTGTCATGGGGCAAGTTCAGAAGCCTAGTTTATTCAGCACTGCCCCCCACCCCCCCATATACCAGGCTAACAAAAAGCCACTCCTGTTAACTTTATTCAAAAGTTTTTCTAGTACACAGAGTGCAGATTAAATATTAATTAGTTAGTGGCCTGGCTGGTAGATTAAATATTAATTATTTAGTGGCCTAGCCGGTAAAAATGATGCTTGATGCCAATGTTATTAATAGGAAAAAAGGCAAAAATATAGAAAGGCCGGTATTTTTTTCCAGAAAAGGTGGCAACCCTAGTTATATACTGTATCATCCCCAAAGGGGATTCCAACCCCTACTTCTGGTCACTATTCATGTTCCGATGCTGTATGTGCAATAAAATTCCTATAGGCCAGTATTTATATAGGGCAAAGCTCTAGAACCGTAGGTGATAAAATGCAGAAACAAAGGTCTGAATGGGACTTTCATTGTACATTACTGTGGTTATATTAAACAATTAAAGGGGATCTGTCTCAAAAATGAAAAAATGAGTATGAGCCTAACCTCCTGGAAATAAAAAGCTTTGTAAATATAATAAAATGTAATCAGTTTACACTTTTACATTGCCTAGGGAGCACCCACGAATATATCTGACCTGTCAGCCAAATACTTACTCCTGGCATGCAGAGACACAGATTGTGATGATACTGGACCAGTTTCTGTGTATCTGTCCAGTGGATGTACAGCAATTTGTCCTAGACCGGGAGCCAAAAAAAAATTCAAGCAGCACAGCTCGCAGACGCATTTACTGCCAACAGGTTGCAATACAGGAAGGGACCTTTGCTACAGTGATCCCCAAGCAGGAAGGAGCATCACCCAGGGGGTACAGCACAGCATGCCCAGTCCAGTGAAAAGTCTTTGTTCGGGGTATCTAGTGCCAACATAGAGCGTGGAGCTGCCCTCCGATGTTTTTCCTGCCACCAGATGGGCCATGTAAGGGCTGACTTCCCACTAAGGAAGGAACCAAGCCCACCGGTACAGCCAGTGGTAATGCTTGTGTCTGGTAAGGTGGAGAAGCTGTCTCATCATATGCAGCCTATAACTGTGGGGGACAAAGTAACTCAGGGCCTAAGAGACTCGGGGTCCAATTTTTCTCTGGTGCGTCCAGAGATTATCAACAATATCGACATTATTCCTAGGAAGACTTTGTCCATAAAGGGGGGTGGGCGGGGACCAACCAAAGGTGCCTGTGGCCAAGGTGTACTTGGATTGGGCTGTGGGGAGAGGTCTAAGGGAAGTGGGAGTGTCTGATGAGATTCCTGTCAATGTATTGTCGGGGAATGATTTCGGGAATATGCTCTCTGCTTTTGTGCCCAATGACCAGGTCTCACTAGGTCCAGCTGCGCTGGAGTGTGACAACTCACCTCAATCAGTAACTGCCACCGGTAAGGTACAGAGATAGCTGGGAGGGAGGACTGGGAGACAAGAGAGAGTGTCAAACCAGAAGTGTCCCAAAGTGGGGGTAAGGAGGGAGAGAAGGAGGAGGAGGGTTTCCCCTAGGAGTCTCTCTGGTGCAGTCAGGTAGTTTACCTGCAGTGAGGGATAACCAGCATGGGATCCCTGATCCTGTAGCCAAACTGCCTGAGGTCTTGAGTGGGGGTCAGCAGATAGGCCAGACTCAGGAGTCAGTGCAGGAGTGTGGAGGACAGGTGGTTAGGACTCAGAGTAGGGTCCTAGTCGGTAGTGCCACTCAGACTGGGGTCAAGGATGGTAGCTGGGAGCCAGGTATAGCTCCAGTGTCAGAACTAGTACTGGGAGGGGGGCTGGTAGTCAGAGTCAAGGAGGGATTGCTGACAGTACCGGTTGCCCCTTAGGAAGCTACTAAACAGAGCGGTGTGCCCAGAGGGGCAGGGTATGTGGGTAGAACCCAGTAGTTTATGTCGGTATAGAACTGAGCAGTCAGTGCAGACCAAGTGGGCATAGACTGGGTGGAAGGCGGCCAAACAGTGTCGAGTTCAGGCCCAGGAAATGGGGGACAAGGGACCGGCAGGAGGGCCCCACATGCACTCAGGTAACTGCAGGGACAGAAAATAACCAGGTGGGAGCAGGAGGCCAGGGGCCTAAGGTAGGCAGTTACAGTTTGTGGCCTAGTACCCACACTGGCCCCCCTTGCAGTGAGGGTAAAAATAAGGATGAAGTGAACATTGTGCCTAATGGTTTACAATTTAGTGGTTGAGCACAACTTTCCCTTTTTCTTGTGTTATTGTTTATACAGGAGCAGTGGCCAGCTCCATGTTGTAGCCCCCACTATTCCCAGCTACAGTCAGGTGATCCCAATGGAGCCAATAAAAGGGCAACCATATGGGAGTTTTAACCTTATAAGCAAGCATGCTGCAGGTAAAACTTAGTCCCTTTGCTCAGTACTAATCTTAAATTACTTATATAGGTCAGTCAGTGTAGGGCTGGCCAGAAGGGATGACTTTGACGTAGTTGGCCAGCTTGAAGTATATTGCAATGTACGGACAAACAATCCCTCTTTTTGAGGTGGGGAGGGAAGGCATTTCTTAGTAGCTGAATGCACAGAAATGTCCTAATGTCCTATTTCTACATATTGATAATGCGGTTGCCTATATTTTTCCACTCCAGTGCCATGGATCATCTGGATAAAAATCCTAAGGAAAGAGAGTTTAGGCCTGGGAGGTAAAATAATTGCTACAATTGTTCAATAAATGATTTCATGATTGTTCAATAGATGAATTTTGGTAATGACCCAGACTGGTACAAAGGTTAATGCGTACTGGTAGTGGCAAGGTTATTATTGGCCTGTGGGCCTTACACCCTTGCGCACTCTTGAAGGGGGAGGTGTCATGCCAGCAGTATTGCCCTGGCATTGTAAATTGTTCAACCCTATCAACATCTGGTTGCAGGCTCCCACAGAGACCGTTAATTAAATATGCAACCAGGGACTGTGGGAATGTGACAAATTCAGCAGAGTGAGCAGACAATTCAAAGCCAGCCATTTGGGGGCAGGAAACCTGAGGCCATTGGTTTCTTTGATCTGTTGATCAAAGAAAGGCATTTGTGGACCTGAAAGAACAGCAAGAGGGAACAGCATACAGAAAATATGGATTATAGAAAAGGATCCATATCTCCTTTGCTTTAAGGTTCACATCCTCATAAATCATATATTGGTTATGATGAGGCCCCATGCTTCCCAATGATACCAAACAGGGACTACCTATACCCACCAATTAGGAGGGATAGTTTCTGTGGGACTGGGACATGAGACAGGAAGTTGTGTGGAAGCAAAAGGCAGAACTCTGTTCATTAATTCGCTGATGTGACCTAACTAATTTTAGTGTGCACCATGAATTGTATGATCCTAGAGGGTGATTTTTAATACTTAATATGGCAGTTTGCTATTTAAAAAAAAAAATCTATTTTATGAACATGGTTTATTTAGATGAAGCAGGGTTTTATGTATGAGCTGTTTTATGTGATGTATTTTTATAGAGATCTACATTGTTCAGGGGTAAAGTTTTCCTTTAAAATCAAAATACTTTTGGCAAAGTAGCATCCTTTCCATGTGTAATTATTGTATTTGTCTGCAATTTGCTGTAATGTTATCCCTTTTTATCCCCCAAGACTGATACCTTCAACCCCAGGTCCCAAGCATTCTGGATAACAGGTCCTATACCTTTATATACAGTATATATATTTTTGTTTTGTTTTGTTTAGATCTGTACTTGTAAAGAAGCCCCAATACAGATGAAGTAAGTAACTTTCTGCTAATGTTTTATTTGTTTCTGACAGCCCCAAACTGTAGCTCCTCAACAGCAACCCAGAGTCCATCTAATAAGGATAACTCTCCTCTACAGTTGCTGGCACATCCCTAATATAAATACAGAACCTTCACCAGAGCATCTGTTTTATTGTTATCATTTTTGAAAATATATTTACATTTACAGGAGCATTTTATATAACATTGGCAGTATTTATACAAAGTATTTTTCCACACTAGGGGCACGTCAGCCGTTCTGCCATCTCTGTGTATCTCAGTTATTCTGCCCAGACAGATATCTCCTCTGCTGATCCCTATTCTCAGCTCACAGTAGATGCAGAATTAAGAAGCTCTTGGTCATATCCACCTATGGCCAAGTCGCTCAAAATTCAGCTGTTCAGTCCATACCTTTAATTCAGCATGTACTCTGTAACTGTGACCAGAGGAAAAATCTACATTTACAATCTTATAACACACAGAAATAACACATAGAAAAAGAAACTCACTCATCCTGTTTAGGGTTAATGTGGGTTCTTTATCTCCGCATGTGACGTGTTTTGTGTATTCTTTTTTCCTTCTATTTGCACAATTACAGTAAACCTTTTGCAAGAAAGGATTAACTGACAAACCCTTCCGTAGTGCTTTATGAGTGAGGTTTTCTTTTTTGGTTGCGTTGTTGATTTAATTTATTTATGGGAGACCCTCTTCAGCACACACCTGCAGATATATTTTTTACTGGTTATTAATGGCTCTTGTGTTTTATATAATTATCAGGAAAGCACCAAAGCCAAAGGGGTTGTGTTGTATTCAATTATTTTATTTTGTATATAGTGTTACGAGTGTGATACAGGTATGGGATCCGTTATCCGGAAACCCATTATTCAGAAAACTCTGAATTACGGAAAGCCTGTCTCCCATAGACTCCATTTTAATCAAATAATTCAGATTTTTAAATGTATTTCCTTTTTCTCTGTAATAACAAAACCGTACCCTGTATTTGATCCCATCTAAGATATAATGACCGAATTAGCCCCATATTGCCCACCCATAGGTGGGGATATCGGAAGACGATCTTAGTGTGTATGGCCACCTTTACCTGCCCGGAAGAACTCTGACACTGCTGGGAATACTCACTCTCATCTGATCCCTTGCCTTTGTGTTCTAAATAATGTTCTAAAGGGTTGCGTTATCTTAACACTGCATGTACATTTCTATAGGTATTGTGTTTATGCATTGTATATATACATATGTGTCAAGCCAGGTGAGTCCGACGAGATTGCCACCCACAAGCACCTCACACTAGGCTGGAGGCTTAACCTGAGAGTGAGACAGGAAGCGCAGCAGTGGAGAGAGGCTGGAAGACCAAATAGCGTGGTACCAAGGAGTACGTGAAGGCGTAGTCAAAACAGGTCCGGGTCGAGGCAGGCAGCAAGGTTCACAAGCGAAAGATCAGGCAGAAGGTCAAATACCAGAAATTTCAACAAGAAGTAAACACTGGGCACACAAGAAGCGATAACCGAGCGCAGTATACTGTTTGCAATGCTTTTTAAATCCCCCGCCGATGTAGCGTGCTTCATGGCGTCATTGCGCGTGCCCTCGTCAAAACGTAAATGGGCTATGCGTTCCACTCTCACTCACCATGTACCACGCGCCTGGAAGGGGACTCAGCGGCGGTGAGTATCCTTACATGGCCCCCCCCCCTTAGGAGCGGCCTTCAGACGCGAATCTTGCCTTTAGGAACACACTTCCGGTGAAAATCTTGTAATAATTTAGGTGCATGGATATTACAAGCTGGTTCCCAAGAATTTTCTTCTGGACCGTAACCCTTCCATTTAACCAAATATTGAGGTTGTCTCCCTCTCAGCCTGTAATCAAGGATGTCTTCGATTTCAAATTCCTCTTGACTGTCGACTCTGATGGGTAGAGGTGGAATAGGAACCTGTCCAACAAAAGAATTAGCAGTCACCGGTTTTAATAAAGCGGAATGAAAAACTGAATGAATACGCCATGAACTAGAAAGCTTCAGCTGAAACGCCACAGGATTGATTTGCTTGAGGATCTCGAAAGGACCAAGAAAACGGTGACCCATCTTCCGTGTAGGACAAGATAATTTAAGGTTTGCAGAAGAGAGCCACACCTTATCGCCCACCTTAAATTCTAGATCTTTGCGTCTCTTTTTATCTGCATATGACTTGAAGCTCTTTTGGGCCTTTTTGATAGTTTCCTGAAGAGTCCTGAAGTTTTCTTTTAAAAATAATAATCGATCTTTCACAGCAGGAACTGAGATCTCATTCAAAGAAGAAGGAAAGATGGCAGGATGCAATCAGTAATTGGCAAAGAAAGGAGACTGTTGAATGTAGTGATGAAAATTATCGTATGCAAATTCTGCAAGGGGCAACAAGGAAACCCAATCATCTTGGCGATAGATATTGCTCTAGGGTCTGATTGGTCCTCTCCGTCTGCCCATTAGATTGAGGATGAAAAGCAGAGGAAAGAGACATCTTAATTTACAAGGCTCGACATAACGACCTCCAAAATTGAGACGTAAATTGAGTTCCTCTGTCGGAAACTATCTCATCGGGTACCCCATGAAGTCTAACAATTTCCTTAACAAAATATTCAGCGGTGGAGGCAGCAGAGGGAAGCTTGGGAAGAGGAATAAAATGAGCCATCTTGGTTAAACGATCCACTAAGACAAAAATGGTTGTTTGTCCTGAAGATGGAGGTAAGTCCGAAATAAAGTCCATAGAAATGGAGTCCCACGGTCTGGAAGGAACTGGAAGGGGGAGCAGTGAGACCAAAGGCTTAGTATGTGAGTCCTTGGATCTAGCACAAATCTCACAGGACTTGGTATATTTAGTGCAGTCTGAAGTTAATCCTGGCCACCAAAAAAGTATTTTGGCTAGAATGATAGTTTTCTTAATACCAGGGTGACCCACCAACTTAGAGTCGTGAATGGTACGAAGGACTTCTAGATGAAGGCTTTCAGGTACAAAGATCTTATCCTTAAAAAAGAATAGTCCATCTTTAGGAATTAGATCCAAACAAGAGGGAATGGACACTGAGGCTTGTCTAATCTGGTCAATCAAGGAGCATTGAATGAACAAAAAATTTTGAGGCAAAAGGACTAAGTCTCTTGGAGACACGGAGATACTCCAGACTCTTATGATCAGTATAGATCAAGATGGGATGAGGGCCACCCTCCAGGAGATACCACCATTCTTCTAAAGCGAGTTTGATGGCCAGGAGTTCTCTATCGGCTACATCTTAATTCTGTTCAGACTTATTTATCTTCCGAGAGAAATAGGCAACCGGATGAAGGGCTCCAGAAGCAGGAAACCTCTGAGAAAGTACAGCCCCTACTGCAGATTCTGAAGCGTCGACTTCTAAGATGAAGGTCTTGCTGGATCTGGGTGTTGAAGGATAGGTGCTGAGGTAAATAGAGTTTTTAAAGTCTCAAAAGTGGCTTGAGCCTGTGGTGTCCAGAAGAATTTAGTATTTAAGCTGGTTAACCGAGTAATAGGCAGAATAATTTGTGAGAAGCCTTTAATAAACCTCCTGTAGAAGTTCGCAAATCCAATAAAACGTTGGACGTCTTTTCGGGACACAGGAACCGGCCAGTCCAGAATGGCTGAGATCTTTTTCTGGTCCATTTGAATTCCATCAGCGGAAATAACAAACCCAAGGAATTCAATAGAAGGCTTGTCAAATTCACACTTTTCAAATTTAGCAAATAATTGGTGAGAACGGAGCTGAGAGAATATCTTTTCCATATGGACTCGATGTTCTGCCACAGATTTAGAAAAAACTAGGATGTCATCTAAGTAAATAATAACAAAAACGTCCAAATAGTCCCTGAAGACATCATTGACGAAATGCTGGAAAGTGCTGGAGCATTACAGAGACCGAAAGGCATATTTGGTGGAATCTCTGATAACATATCCTGTTATTCAACATACCAGTGTCTTTGAACAGCCTGTTCCACTGGGACATAGTTCTCAGTTGTAACAAGGGCTCCTCCTCTTTTATCTTTTGAACATATCTAGCACTTTAGATCTGTGCCTCTGAAGACGCCCCAATACAGATGAAGGATGTAACTTCACTTTCTGCTAATGTTTTAATGTTTTCTGACAACTCCAAAGCATGGCTTCTTAACGGCAACCCAGAGCACACTGAGCATGTGCAGTGCCAGTGGCACTTAAGAGATGGGCTTAAAAGAAAGATGGCTTGCTAAAATGTAAAGGTCTATTAACTAAAATTTCTGTGACCTTTATAAAAGCTTAACATGCAGCCCAGTAGGTTTTATACGTTAATAGAACTTCTAATATTCATAAAAAAGTACAGTGGAGGGTACATTATCCCTTACGTCTAGGTGCCTGTCAAGGTTTTTTTTACAAAGTTTAGTTTGAACATTGCACACATTAATTCATCCTCAGTCGCTTTTTCCAAGATCCACTGTTAACCTCCAGTAAATAAACATTTGATGGTGCATTATGGGATACATCAGTCTTTCTCTAAACCAGGGGTGTCAAACTCAATCATATAAGGGGGCGAAATCTAAAACACAGGCTAAGTCGCGGGCCAAATTTTTTATTAATATACTTAGTAAGATACTAAGGGGTATATTTTTCACAATGTGTAAAAAGTGGAGTAACACATTACCGGTGATGTTGCTCATAGCAGCCAATAGATGCTTTGCTACTGTTAAAATCTGATTAGTGATTGGATGCCTTGGTCAACATTACTGGTAATGCTTCACTCCACTTTTTACACATCATGATAAATATACCCCTTAGTCTTAGGAGTATATTTATCATGCTGTGTAAAAAGTGGAGTAAAACATCACCGGTGATGTTGTTTATAGCAGCCAATCAGATGATTTACTTTGATTTTCTAACTGTTGAAATCTAATTGCTGATTGGTTACCCTGAACAACATCACCGGTAATGCTTTACTCCACTTTTTACACAGCATGATAAATATACCGCTTAGTCACTATGTGAGGAAAATGGAAATTGATCAGGCTGGATGGTCAGAAACACTCACCAAGGGCCACATAAAACCCCCGGGCCTTGTATTTGACATATATGCTCTAAACTTGTAATCAATGATTACGAAACCATAAAAGAATTTGTGAAATGGAAAACTTTCACCAAAATGCATTGGAAAGGAAATATTACATGGAGGTTAACTCTGCAATAGCGTATACATTACTTGTTAAAGAAGCTCCTGTCCACTATGCTACAACTGTTCTTCATAGAAAAAAGCCCTATTTGTTTCAAAAATGGTGCCTGGATGGCTTCTTAGATAGAAGCTGTAATAAAGATTCAAAAGTTTTTATGTTTGAGGGCAAAAACAAAAAAATAAGTTGTGACAAAATGCACACAAGCCCCCCCCCCCCCCCCCCCCCCCCCCCCCAGAATTTCCAGCTTGGTTTGGGAAGTTGGGACAGGCAGCTGAGCAGGGAGATGGGACAGCAGCGCCTGATTTACCCCATGGATAGAGTGGAGCAATTCTGGGTCAACTAGCCGGTTTTGTTTAGTTTAGTATCTGCTGCTATGCCCATGTGCGTAAGGACTCACAGCAATTCACTATGAGCAATTTCTAGGGAGTTCTGTTTATTTCTGAACTGGCACCAGAAAGAATCCTGGTTAGTAGAAGTGCTACTGCTGCCCACCCGTAACAAAAGATACTCACAGCTCATCATGGTAAGTATGTCATTCTATAGATGCGCATCTGCAATTAGGGGGTGATTTATCAATGCTCAAATTCGAATTGTTGCCGCAATTTTTTTGTGTGCAAAAACTCCCAAAGATCCTAAACTCAAATGTTTTTAATTATTAAGCAAGAAAAACCTGAAAATACAAATTTGATCTTTGAAGTTTATTCTTATGGTTTCATACAATCAATTTTTTATATTAGAATGTTTTCTTAAACTTATAAACTTTTTACTGGACTGAACATTGTAGGTAGGCCATGTATAAAATGATCTCTTCAGTTGTACAGGTTACCAGAGGTAACAGAAATTCAGCTCTTCCAGTGCAGGAAGTGCAAATACAGCCCCTCAACCTGCTCCAATGCAAAAGAGATAGCTTGGGGGGTAGGAGCCATTAGGCAAGGGGAGAACACTGGCACTATACCAAGGGTGGGCAATAGCTGTAACAAGTGTATGTATGAGAGCAGGCACTCGATGACCAATCCTCAAGGCAGAAATTTAAAATTCAAGTGGACTTATTAAAGTACTAACAGCAGAGGTAGCCTTGTGCATTTTGTTTGTCATAACAATTAGGGGCCTTTGTACAAATGTCGCTTTGCAGAGCAATTTGACAAAATTGGGAAACTGGGCAGCAAACTGGAAAATGAGGTTCAATGTTGATAAGTGCAAAGTTATGCATTTTGGTAGGAATAATATAAACGCAAACTATCTACTGAATGGCAGTGTGTTGGGGGTTTCCTTAATGGAGAAGGATCTAGGGGTTTTTGTAAATAACAAGTTGTCTAATGCCAGGCAGTGTCATTCTGTGGCTACTAAAGCAAATAAAGTGCTGTCTTGTATAAAAAAAGGGCATTGACTCAAGGGATGAAAACATAATTTTGCCCCTTTATAGGTCCCTGGTAAGGCCTCACCGTGAGTATGCAGTGCAGTTTTGGGCTCCAGTCCTTAAGAAGGATATTAATGAGCTGGAGAGAGTGCAGAGACTGCAACTAAACTGGTTAAGGGGATGGAAGATTTAAACTATGAGGTGAGACTGTCGAGGTTGAGGTTGTTTTCTCTGGAAAAGAGGCGCTTGCGAGGGGACATGATTACTCTGTACAAGTACATTAGAGGGGATTATAGGCAGATGGGGGATGTTCTTTTTTCCCATAAAAACAATCAACGCACCAGAGGTCACCCCTTTAGATTAGAGGAACAGAGCTTCCATTTGAAGCAGCGTAGGGGGGTTTTCACGGTGAGGGCAGTGAGGTTGGGGAATGCCCTTCCTAGAGATGTGGTAATGGCAGATTCTGTTAATGCCTATAAGAGGGGCCTGGATGAGTTCTTGAACAATTGGAATATCCAAGGCTATTGTGATACTAATATCTACAGTTAGTATTAGTGGTTGTATATATAGTTTATGTATGTGCGTGTATAGATTGGTAGGTGAGGGTTGTGTGTGCTGGGTTTACTTGGATGGGTTGAACTTGATGGACTCTGGTCTTTTTTCAACCCTATGTAACTATGTAACTATATTGTTCATTTTCCCAAATTGTACTTATTAGCTCTAAAAATAATAAATAAGTCAACACTGGTGCTTTTTAAATTTGTAATTTTTTTCATGGTAGATAAAGTCACGAAAATTGCACAAATTTGAATTTTGATAAATAGGCCTCACCATCAGGTGCAAAAAGTGAGAAAAGTTGAAATAAAAGGAATAGATATTGGAATAGATACTATATGTTATTGTGAAAATAAAGGATACACATTACAGAGAGAGTGCTGATCCTTCAACTATATATATATATATATATATATACATATATATAGTCATTTTTTGACTATGCACCCCACATCAGAATAAACAGAGTGCTTTTTGGGATTGATATGTATATCAATCCCAATCTCTCGCCCCTGAATGTTAATTAGACACTGGTTTAGCTGTGTGAGTCACTTTGAAAAAGGCTACTGAGGTAGCCGAAACGTTAGTCTTCTCAATAAACACCAGATTAATTCTATAAGTCCTGTGAGTGCGGATCTCTTCGTTGCTGTATATAAATATATATATATAGGAGAGTTAGATGAGAAATTCCTGCCACAAGCAGACTGGTTCATGTGAGCTGGTTCCTTAGACACAGAGGCTGCTAGATTATTTGGGATGGCATTTATGCCAACTACATTATATTGACTTTCACATTAAGTAAATACTAGCCCAAGGCTAAAGGCAGTCTTTTTTTTTAAGAAATATATTTGGGATATCACTAACTACAAGATCCAGTGACACCTCGATTCTAAAGTCGCATTGTTGTCAGGTGAGTGAAATCATTTTAATACAATCCTTTTGGGTTATAATAGGAAAAGCATGGCAATAATGAAAATGACAAGAACAGTTAATGAGTAAGGGGCAATACAAGAGAAGCTTGGGATCAAATAAGAATTCTAACTTGCTACAGTAAATAAAACAGTTCGTATTTACTTATAACACAGGCCCCTGTAAAGGGCAGCAGGAGGGTGAATTTACATTGGAGGAAGTTACAAATAGCTGGCTTTGCATGGGAGAGCTTCTAACTATATACTTTTATAGAGCAGTTGGTCTCTTTTTTTGGAATTTAAATAAGCCTTCATTATTTATTCCTATGACCCCAAACTGGCATTTTTGCTCCCCAAAGTGTTGCTTTATTTGCAAACTAACAGCCTATCTAGGCATTCATTTCCCTGTTTCTGTGACACCAGAGGTACCAGCACTTGGAAAAAACATCTCTCATCTCCCTAGTTGGGCATTCTGTGCACCTTGTAGCAAGCCTTGGGTATTCATATTGCAAGGAAAAATATGCTACGTGTATGGGATCCGTTATATGGAAAACCATTATTCAGAAAGCTCCGAATTACGGAAAGCCAATCTCCCACAGACTTCATTATAAGCAAATAATTCTAATTTTTAAAAATGATTTCCCTTTTCTCTGTAATAATATAACAGTACCTTGTACTTGATTCCAACTAAGATATAATTCATCCTTATTAGAGGCAAAACAATCCTGTTGGGTTTAATTAATGTTAAAATGTTTTTTTTGTAGCCTTATGGCACAGAGATCCAAATTACAGAAAGATCCCTTATCCAGAAAACCCCAGGTCCAGAGCATTCTGGATAACAGATCCCATACCTGTACTTCATTCATATTACTCATGTAAACAATATTTATATCTAGAATTATTGTCTCTGTAAAGTTTTTTTTAAATATATAAATCCTTATTATATCTCTGTTACAATGCTTGCATTAACATGCTCCTTAATCTGAATCTGTTCCCCAAGCCCACATAGGGGCAAACAGAATATTAATACAAATCAATCAATTACTCAATGCACACCTACTAACCACAAAAAGGCAGCAAATGGTATGTTTAACATATAATGCTCTTTATATGGAAAATATTCACAAAACAATAAATACAATTACAATACATAATATACATACCACCGGTAGGACAAAATGTAATATACAGAAAAAGCAGACACGTGTGGATTGAGAAAACCCCAACGTTTCGGAACACAGTCCATTGTCAAGGGGATTCTGATGTGCAGGCATTCTATGTAAGTTTAAATACCCATAAGACGCACTTCATTTGGTACCGCAAGCGCGTGAAAAAAGCACGTGACGTCACTTCCGTTATGTCATTTCTGCTGTAAAAAATTTCGCACTCCAGAATAGTTGCGATTCAGAATAGTCGCGAGTCAGAATAGTCGCGAGACATATTTTATACAAAGATATAACTCCTAGCAATTATCAACAGCATTAACAATACACAATGTATATTATTACACATCATATCTAAATATTGGGGACAGAAGATTTTCAACATAGAGTTAAGAATCTTTTTTAATATATCAGGAAAAAATATGTGTTCTTACAGAAATTTTTTTTTAAAAATAGTTCCAAAAGTTCTGTTCCCACAGTAAAGCATAACCCTTGGCAGTGCTGTCCAACTGGTGGCCCACAACCCTCCTCTATGTGGCCCCGCACCCATGTGGCCCCAGTTTACCTTTGTGTAAGATTTAAATGGTATCAGTACTGAGATTAACTGGCCTCCTGCATGGTTATCACCTATGATTCAGGCAGTAATCCCCCTGTATTGTTTAAAAATGTAATCCCCTGTGTTGTTCACACCTTTTAATCCCTGCATTGTTCACCCCCTGCAGTGTTCACACCTCAGGCTCAGACTGTAATCATCCACATTGTTCACCTGTTCACACCTCAGACGTTGTATGTACTGCCTGGACTATGCTACCTGTGTGTATGGTGCACACAGGCAGCATAGGGTAGGCAGAGTATGGCGCACACAGGCAGCATAGGGTAGGCAGAGTATGGCACACACAGGCAGCATAGGGCAGGGAGGGTATGGCACACACAGACAGGGCAGGCAGAGTATGGCACACACAGGCAGCATAGGGCAGGCAGAGTGCTGCCTGTGTGTGCCATACTCTGCCTGCCCTATGCTGTCTGTGGGAGGTGAACCTGGCAGGGGTTTGTTCTGGGAGTTTGTTAGCAGTTGGAAATAGCCATTAAATGGTCTCTAAGGTGTGTAATTATATGCTGGAGGTTGCTGTGCTATCCACAGGGGAGGAGGAGGCATATGGATTTAAGGGTGTGTCTTAATATGACATAATATAATTCTTTCACACATGAATGAAGGTTGATTTCCCTGTAGTGAGCACCAAGCATTTGGGTTTTTGCTGCACTACCACCATTGTGATAAAATGGGTGTGGTTTGAAGTAGGTGTGGTTTAAAAGGGGAGTGGTCAAAACTGGCTTCCATTAGCGGCCCTCCAACATGTATGCTAGAGAAATTCCAGCCCCCAGCACCGCAGAAGTTGGACAGCACTGATATAGAAGGTTCTGGGAGGTTTCAACTCAATGTCTTTTTTCAGGCTCCCTTACTAACGATGGTTTCTGTGCCATTTACTGATCAGTCAGTTAATATGTGGAATGTTTTGCAAATCACTGAGTTATGTAATCAAGGTATTGGAACATTATAATGAGGAGTGAATGTATCCCTTGGAACTAGAGTTCCCTCGCTTTGTTTTTAATAAAGGTAAGAGTACATTTTCCCTTCTGCAACTTTTTAGAGAGCACAGTGCAAAAGCTGAGTGGGGCGGCTGCTGTATTATTTATAATTTATATATAACTTTTCCTTGGAAGACTTGCTGCACATTTGTTTTAATCTTACGTGAATGAGTGTTCTCTGTGTGTTCCCTGTTTGTGCAAATGTTTGTCTCAGCTTCTATGCACAAATATACAGGAGTGTTCAGAAGAATATTGTCTGGATCTTCCGCCTCAGAGGAAACGACAAAACAGATTTATATAGATGTGTTATAGTTGGATATTTTGATGTACAACCTGTGATCCTCTAGTTCAGGGATAACCAACCTTTCTTACTCGTGAGCCACATGAGTCAAATGTAAAAAGACTTGGAGAGCAACACAAGCATCATAAAAGTTAATGGAGGTGCCAAATAAGGGCTAAGATTTGCTATTAGGCAGGCTCTATGCACACTATCAGCTTACAGGGGCTTTATTTGGTAGCAAATCTTGTTTTTATTCAACCAAAACTTGCCCCCAAGTCAGGAATTCAAAAATAACTACCTGGTTTGGGGGCACTGAGAGCAGCATCCAAGGGGTTGGTGAGCAACATGTTGTCCCCGAGCCACTGGTTGGGGAACCCAACTTTAGTTATTGTTCAACCATCACATACAGAAAGCCCAGGGGGCAAGCTTTAAACAGCTTCCCAAGTGCCTCTGGAATATAATGTATATTCCTTTCATGAATGCTAAAAATCAAGACATTTTAGGACAAATCCCAATCTGCCCTGGTCACTCCCAGTTGTGCCCAGAAATTACCACAATCTGTCCTAAATGCTCCCCACTTTCTGCCCATTCTGCGATCCTCTGCTCAGGACCATCTGAGCTAAATTAGCACAATTGAGGGGTATAGGTATATCACAGCAGCCCCTCTGGCATTTGCCACACATACTGCATGAGAGACATGAGACATCCATACTGCTAGAGAGACATGAGACATCCATACTGCTAGAGAGACATCCATACTGCTAGAGAGACATGAGACATCCATGCTGCTAGAGAGACATGAGTTGTCCATACTGCTAGAGAGACATCCATACTGCTAGAGAGACATGAGACATCCATGCTGCTAGAGAGACATGAGACATCCATACTGCTAGAGAGACATGAGACATCCATACTGCTAGAGAGACATCCATACTGCTAGAGAGACATGAGACATCCATGCTGCTAGAGAGACATTAGACATCTATACTGCTAGAGAGACATGAGACATCCATGCTGCTAGAGAGATTTGAGAGATCCATACTGCTAGAGAGACATGAGAGATCCATACTGCTAGAGAGACATGAGACATCCATACTGCTAGAGAGACATCCATACTGCTAGAGAGACATGAGACATCCATGCTGCTAGAGAGACATGAGTTGTCCATACTGCTAGAGAGAC
Source organism: Xenopus tropicalis (assembly GCF_000004195.4). NCBI lineage: Eukaryota > Metazoa > Chordata > Amphibia > Anura > Pipidae > Xenopus > Xenopus tropicalis. The sequence goes on along the minus strand of NC_030680.2, from coordinate 34,076,351 downwards.
ATCCATACTGCTAGAGAGACATGAGACATCCATGCTGCTAGAGAGACATGAGACATCCATACTGCTAGAGAGACATGAGACATCCATACTGCTAGAGAGACATCCATACTGCTAGAGAGACATGAGACATCCATACTGCTAGAGAGACATCCATACTGCTAGAGAGACATGAGACATCCATACTGCTAGAGAGACATGAGACATCCATACTGCTAGAGAGACATCCATACTGCTAGAGAGACATGAGACATCCATACTGCTAGAGAGACATGAGACATCCATGCTGCTAGAGAGACATGAGACATCCATGCTGCTAGAGAGACATGAGACATCCATACTGCTAGAGAGACATCCATACTGCTAGAGAGACATGAGACATCCATACTGCTAGAGAGACATCCATGCTGCTAGAGAGACATGAGACATCTATACTGCTAGAGAGACATGAGACATCCATGCTGCTAGAGAGACATGAGACATCCATACTGCTAGAGAGACATCCATACTGCTAGAGAGACATGAGACGGTGACCCCTCATTTGTCTTAGACCCCTAATGTGTCAGTTTTGCTTTCTGGTTATTGAAGCCTAGTGATACAATAAAGAATCTAACTTAATGGCCAAGCGTATTTTTTAACACATATAAACTCTGAAATTACCTTAGACACTATAGGCAGATTAGGGTTGCCACCTTTCCACCTTCCGAAAGTTGGGCAGGAGGGCAGGGGTGATGTCATGGGGTGGGACAGTGACTCCACCAGGGCAGACTTGTGACATCACAGGGATGGGCCTATGACGCTGCAATTGGTGACTGGCCAATCTCCACATCAATCTAGGAAAGTCCAGCCCAGCTTTTTAAATTAGGAAAACAGGTAAGGCAGTTTTTGGCCCAGACAGCCCTTCCAAAAGCCTGGCTGTCTGGGTCCAAACCGGATGCTTGGCACCCCTAAGGCAGATAAATACCATACAACTGTTACAGTCAAACCAATTTTTCTGGTTTATGAATACCTGCAAAAATCTTGTGTGCTAATCTGTTATTATCTCTGTTCCCTTTTAGTGCCAGCGACTTGGACATTGGGCAAAGCCATTGCTGGAGAGAAGATTTCAACTGCTTTCCTTGCTTAAAATAATTAAGCTCACTATGCTGTAGGCAGTGAAATCTTTTTTTTTTTTTACAATGGAGCTGAAAATACAGACATTGTCATTTAAACATTGTCTTTTTTTCTTCACTTTTCAGGTAGTAGTAGCATTTTTCTTCTTCTCTGCTACATTCCAAGGCAAAGTCAAACCTGATGATATTTTTGTGACTGATGTTCCTTCTAAGCCAGAGGAGCCAGTGAAAATTATTTTGCTGTGGACTTGGCCCTTTGGTACTGCATTTCCCCTGAATCAGTGCCCGAGTCAGTTCGATGGAACTGGTTGTTTCTTTACAGTCAATCGCAGCTTGTATTCAGAAGCAGCAGCTGTTGTTCTACACAGCAGAGATGTATGTTCATCTAAGAACCAGTTACCGCAGATGCAAAGACCCCCAAATCAATATTGGATTTGGTTTACCATGGAGTCCCCAAGCCACAATCCCAACACAGGTTTCATGGAGAAACTTATAAATCTGACCATGACTTACCGTGCTGACTCAGACATCTTTACCCCTTATGGCTGGTTAGAAAGGCATGATGGGACAGAAAATGTTTCCATCCCCGAGAAGACAAAACTAGTAGCCTGGGTAGTCAGTAACTGGAACCCAAATTCTAGAAGAGTAAAATATTATGGGGAGTTAAAGAATCACCTAGCTGTTGATGTCTTTGGCAACCAGCGTTTACCACTTCCTAGAGAGAAACATATTGAAACTCTTTCCAAATACAAATTTTATCTAGCTTTTGAAAATTCGATTCATGAAGACTACATAACTGAGAAGCTCTGGCATAATGCACTTGCATCGTGGGCTGTGCCTGTTGTGTTGGGGCCCACCCGTGCTAACTATGAGCGGTTTTTACCCCCTGACGCATTCATACATGTAGATGACTTTCCAACTGCCAAGGGACTTGCTGATTATCTACACGCACTTGACAAAGATGATAATAGACACAAACAATATTTTTACTGGAGGAGAAGTCTAAAACCAGTGGCGCCTGCCAGATTGAACAGCCATTACTGCAAAGTATGCAAAGCTATAAAAGAAGCGCCGTCTTATAGGACAGTTCCAAGCATTACGAACTGGTTCAAATAAAATGATATATATGAATCAAATGAGCATTAACTATGTAACTGGACACTTAAAAATATGTAAATACCTATCAATGTAATCTATATTAATAAATGAAATTTTATATGCCAAAATCCAGCTGCAAAACAGTTCTTATCTTTCTGCATCATTTAAAATCCTGGCAGGGGAGGAGGGGCTAAAACACTGATGTTACAAATTGTAGCAACTTCTCCACAGCTTACAGACAGCATGCAGGAACTACATAACCCACAATGCTTTGCACTGTGATTTTCCGCTCCTTATATCACGTGTGCAGGGAATTGTGGGGTTTGGAAGATGCAGGCTGAAGGCAGGCTGAGGACAGACGACGGTCTCAAAGTAGTCAGCCAGATCAGCAGGGGATCAGGGGGCCAGGTTTAGGTAACTGTTCCAAACCATAATATTCAGTTAAAAATCATGAAGAGGCTGCTTATTTTCTGATATATATTACAAAGGTGTTTGAAATTATGTTTACTTTTCAAAAAACTTAAGTTGTATTTGGGCGGAGTTCCCATCTAATATCCCACTTCAAATCAGTCTAAAAATCAAATGGGTTTGCATGGAATCAGGGGGCATAATTTAAAATATATTATTGCAACTACATTATTCTGTCACTTTTATTATATTTTTTTGTGTGTTTAGTCTTTTAAAATGTCAAGCCTACAGTTCAGCAAGCTAATTTATTCATAGATTGTGCCCAGCAAATTGGAACAGTTAAGTCTGATTTCATTCATTAAGCAGGTGTAATATCAAACCATAGGAAAATAATTGTAGGGACCCATAGGGTTAAGCTCCTTATGGCTTTACTTCCCTATCTTTCCTTATCTGTACTGTTATAGGGTAGAGCCCTCTATACTCAGGTTACAGTTCTTAAGCTATCCTTAATAGGTTTAGCCCAGGTTGACCACTCCCCTTGAAGACTATATAGTGTCTTGCAAGGAGGAGTGTCTTCCTCTCTGGCTGCCGTTGTCTCAGGCATCAGTCCATTGAGCCTGGAGGCATAAGGCCCCAGTAAAGAGAATCACCATTCATCTGAAGTCGGGGACAGGGCCTCGTGAACGAGAACAAGCCAGCACAGTCAGAAGTATATAATAGCACCCTCTAGGAGTGGTGAGCACAGTTAGTCTATTTAGTAAGGGCAGGTATTTAGCCCCATCAAAGGAGTGTTAAGGGTTTAGCCTACCCCGGCTCTGTTTGCCTTTATAAGGGACCAGTAGACACAGGATTCAGGTTAGTACTTTGCCACTGAATCCTCAAAGAATACACCCAATTCAGTAAAATTTATATATATATAGTGTGCTAACACAGTTTAATTAGACAATTTATAAAAGAGATCAGAGTTAAAGACAAAAATCTTTACCTAAAATAGGTATTGACCTGGGTGTAAATACCCCAGGTCCCTCGCCAAATATCTCAAATGTTAGTACACAAGCAGTGAAGATCACATAAATATACACACACTCACCGATGCCGAAATTTGGTTCGGGTGCTTGGAGCCCCGAACCCGTGGCCCAAGGGAGCAAACTCAAATCTCTGAGCTGGGCGTTCTGGGTTTTTAAGAATGTAAATAAAGTTCGAGTTTTATCCATTCTCTGGCTGACCATGGTGCTTTGCGAGCCGCTTTCTTCAGAGATTTAGTACTTTGCCACTGGACCACCGTCTCTGGAGTAATCCATTATTGCAAAGGTATTCATCTCAGGTATCCAGCTAATACTCTGCACATCCTTCAAGTGGGTTATACTGTTCCTTAAGTGTCACATCTGCTATTCTCCATTGTGACCATATCTATACCTGCTGTGTCTGTAGACATCATATAGGGCAGTGCTGTCCAACTGGCGGCCCGCGACCCCCCTCTGTGTGGCCCCCCACCTGTCTGGCTGCTTTGATGGCTTTCCTTTGAGTAAGCATTAAATGGTATCAGTACTGTGATTAACTGGCCCACAGCATGGTTCTCACCTCAGATTCAGGCTGTAATCCTCCTGTATTGTTTAAATATGTAATCCCCTGTGTTGTTCACACCTTTTAATACCTGCATTGTTCACCCCTTGCAGTGTTCACACCTCAGGCTCAGACTGTAATCACTCCCATTGTTTACTTCTTCACACCTCAGACATAGGTACTGTAGGCAGAGTATGGCACATACAGGCAGCATAGGGCAGGTAGAGTATGGCACACACAGGCAGCATAGGTCAGGGAGGGTATGGCACATACAGGAAGGGTAGGGCAGGCAGAGTATGGCACACAGAGGCAGCATAGGGAAGGCAGAGTATGGCACACACAGGCAGGGTAGGACAGGCAGAGTATGGCACGCACAGACAGCTTAGGACAGGCAGAGTGCTTCCTGTGTGTGCCATACTCTGCTTGCCCTATGCTGCTTGTGGGAGGTGAACCTGGCAGGGGGTTTGTTGTGGGAGTTTGTTAGCAGTTGGAAATAGCCATTAAATGGTCCCTAAGGTGTGTAATTATGTACTGGGGGTTGCTCTGCTATCCACAGGGGAGGAGGAGGCATATGGAATTTAAGGGTATATCTTAATATGACATAATTCTTTCACATATGAATGATGGTTGATATCTCCACAGTAAGGACCAAGCATTTGGGATTTTGCTGTGCTACCACCATTGTGATAAAATAGGTGTAGCTTGAAGTGGGTGTGGTTTCAAAAAGGGGAGTGGTCAAAATTGGCTTTCATTAGCGGCCCTCCACCATGTATGCTAGAGAAATTCCGGCCCTCGGCACCGTAGAAGTTGGACAGCACTGATATAGGGTAATGGAGGACACCTGACACTGCAGGGCTTTGCTGCAAATTAGTGTTTAATAGTGTGTTACACTACATGTTTCGGGCAAAGCCCTTTTTCAAGTGAACCTGCTGTGTCTGTGAGTATAATACCCTGCTGCACCACCTCATAAGTGTCTTGTATAATAAATAAGTTACTAGTTCATCAGCAAGAACCTTTCTGGCGTCCATTATTACATCTACACCACACAAGCTCTAGATCTATCAAGTCACACAGAGTTAGGGTGTACAGGCTGTGTAGCTGATTGTGTTAGTCAGCATTGTGTTGCTAAGGGGCAGGAGGGATGTAGAAATCCATCACCAGACCCCAGCCGCTGCCTAACATGCATGTTATTCACACATGGGAGAAGGCTCAGTATTTTGGTGAAATCCAGCATGTAGAGCAGAATATAACTGCACTTGTGTCCCTTAGCTCTCTAGAACTTGTGCCCCTTAGCTCTCTAGAACTTGTGCCCCTTAGCTCTCTAGAACTTGTGCCCCTTAGCTCTCTAGAACTTGTGCCCCTTAGCTCTCTAGAACTTGTGCCCCTTAGCTCTCTAGAACTTGTGCCCCAGGGTAATGTAAATGACCACTTTTGGCTACAGGTGCTTGGTAACTTGGTGCAGGTGCTTGGTAACTTGGAGATCCACTAAGCCCTATATAACATCTTTGTCTTTTGCTGTAAATCTGCAGGTAATATAACATCCTCATAAGGCAACTTTGGGCTACTTCAGAAAATGGAAGTGACGCGTATTTTTTCGTACTGGGGATTCACATTACTGCCAGTGGGAAGGATGTCTTGTCGCCTGCACTCGTGCAGATTTAGCGACACAACGTCCTGTGTGCTGTTGCCCTAAGTGGTTACTGCTAACAATTAAAGAGCAAAAAACACACAAAAACTGTTGTTTTTTTTATAAAACCCCTTTTTAAGGGGTCATATTGGCAGGTATGAAATGAAGCCTCAAGAAGTATTTTACTAAATAGGTTTAAGGGAGATGTATTTGCAGGGGCAGGAACCTTGCCTAGCCAGTAGACTAGCTTACCATAAACACAGCAGCTAAGCCACTATTATCTTCATTCCCCTTCCCATTCAGGTAAACGTCTGACCTAATTGATGTGTGTACAGAAATATCTGCTGTGTTTGTGAAGGAGATCTTTTTTTATTATTATTATTATTATTTATATTGTAGGGACCCATAGGGTTAAGCTCCCTATGGCTGTATCCCCTACCTCTTCACAACTTAATTGCTATTGGGTAAGAGCCCCTGTACTTGAGTTACAGTTCTAACACTACTCCCTATAGGTTTAGTCAGGTTGACCACTCCCCTTGCAGACTGATATAGTGTCTTGCAAGGAGGAGTGGCTTCCTCTTTTGGCTGCATGCTGTGTCCCAAGCAGAGCTCCATCTGAGCCTGGGAGCAGACTGTAGGCCCCAGAAGCCATTGTACCCTAGAGGACATTATACCTCTAGTGAAAGTCGGGGACAGGGCCCCGTGAACGAGGATAAGCAAGCACAGTAGATTATTTAATAGCACTTTCTAGGAGGAGTGAGCATAGTCAGCTCTAGCTAGAAAGGGCAGCCATTAGCCCCACCAAAGGAGTGATTAGATCCAGGAGTAGTCTCCTATCTGGCAATGTTGCCTCAGTGCAGGGCACGGAGTAGAGATAGTGATAGGCAGTATAACTCCTGATCCTACTCACCTAGAGGACTCATCCACTAGAGGTTATCAACCTGAAGGAGTCCCTATTACCTGGACTACCTTTCCAAGGGTTACTGGTTGAAAGGTGTGTATCCAGGCCCAGACTCTACCAAGAGGTGGCATAAAAAGGTGCATACCCTCTCTTCTGCCTAAGGGCATTTCCTCAATTGTACCATCTTACTGCTTGTCTTGTGAGTATATCATTACCCTGATTCCACAACTACTTGTCTTGGACAATAAATCTGTATTATAGTTTATGTACCATAAGAACCTCTCTGGCACCCATTTATACCATCCGCAGCACACAGCAAGTTGTAGTTTAACTACACCCTCAGCTTCATCTTATTTCTCCCACATACCGGAGGCCCATACCTAAGAATTAAGGGTTGCATGTAACATATGCTCTACACTACGCTACTAGCCTGGGTTTGCCTAATCTAAGTCAAAATAGTGGTACAATAATATAATATTACCCCTCTTATTAAGGTTATGTATCTTTTGCAGAGTGCAGTGTCGGACTGGGGTGGCAGGGACCCATCAGAAAACCTTACATTGTGGGCCCAGTATCCAAACAATTTTTCCGTCTCTCTTCACTCACATTATTTCTTTTCTTAATCACTTCCCCATACATATATATATCATTTATTCTTCATTCTATTTATTTTCCTTGTTCTCATATAGAAATGAGGAATGACCATGGAAAAGGCATACAAAAAAAATGGCTGAGTGAGCAGGAGGGCGGCAGGGAGGGCCCACCGGGAATTTTTCCTGGTATCCAGGAGTGTATGAGTGTATAGCGAATGTATATATATACAGTATATTATATAGAGAGAAGTGTCGGCACTCACGTTATTAGGAGCTGTTATGCCTGGGTACAGCCCTCAAAGCCTAAGTAAATTTCCAGTGTTCAGAATCCGCACACACAGGACTTAGGAGCAGTTTAAAGACGTTTATTTAGTGACACTGAATAAACTTCTTTAAACTGCTCCTAGATCCTGTGTGTGACACAGGATCCTGTGTGTATGCCCACATACGTTAAACCACAGGGACAAGTAATTATATAAATCACGTGGGTTGATGTACAGGAAATACGTTGCCTTATGTTAATTTCTTTGCCAGAGTGGGGATGTCTAAATGATTTACCTGGCGCCATGTATCTACATGTTGTGCACCCTGCACACTTATAGCAACCCTTTTTCAGTGTATTTAAGAGACAAAAACTAGAGTCATAACATTTAATGGGGTCTGTTTTCATTAAAAGATCTTTTAAATTAGGCCCCCGTTTGTATCCCCACATAAGGGTTGACTCACTAAGGTGCGTTAAAACAAGCACTATTTATAGCATGCGTTAAAATATTTAGAGCATCTTATTTTTCGCGACTTAACGCACGATTCACTAAAAGGATATTTGCGTTAATTTAGACGCGATGCTGTTGCGTTATTTAAGTTGTGAAGACTATCCTTAGGAAGTGTGCCCAAAAATGCAGTGGGTGACTCCTTTACTTTTTAGGAAACCAACCCACCTCCCACCCGGGGGAAAATCCCATCAGGTATGGGAATGAACCGGCATGGGGTTTTCAATGCATGTTCCTCTCATACTTTGCCTTAGTGACCTCATAGGACACATAGTAAGCTGGGTGAGGTTTATCAATGCATCCTCCACTGGGGAGATCAGAGCTCAAAGCGAACATACGCTCCTCTTGATACTTTCCACAAGATTTGACTCTGTGCTTGAGGATGGTGTGTCCGAACCACCACTCTTGGGAAATATCATATAGATAATCGACATCCTGTTTGCGCCTCTCGGGATCCCTTTTAAGCACACCACCTTCTCCGAGCTTCTCCTGCCGGATAAGCTCTCCATACAGCCACTTGTCAAGGTGTTTGGTGACCTCATCATACACCCACTCGGGGGTGTACGGAATATAATAACCCCACTTCTCATAGATTTGGGTGTTGATAAGTCTCTGGACCCTAGATCCCACTCTGTACCTTTCGGGGTCAGCTCTCCCAGGCGCCACCCAGCAGGAATTGTCCTTACTGAAGGCATATGGGGGTGGTGGAGTGCACGGCCACTTCGGTGGAAGACTTTGTCCCCTCCCTTTAGGTGTTGGAGTTGAGGCTGAGGACTGAAACTTGTATTCTTCTTCTGGTAAGGTGCACTTTGGTAGAGGGCCAAAATCCATCAGGCCCCAGTTAGGATTTGGGTACCTGCATCGGACAGCGCTTCCCAACAACATGCCACTCCCTGTGGACGAAGTTGAACTTGGCTCTCCTTGGCTCATAGGTCTCGCCCTTCCTTTGCACATGGATATGCCCAGAAGTTCACATTTTCTCTGAGCTTCAGCCATTTCATTCTCAGCAGTACCTCCAACTTTTACATCTGCTGTGGTAGCCTCAGACAACATTCTTCTTGGGATGTGTGCTCAGCTATAGTGCTTGTCTCTTTCACCTCCCCGGCATACCCTGTATCTGTCTCTGCGGGTGTCGAATAGAGGTCCTCACTTTCTGAGGATTTGGAGGATTTGGAGGAAGAAAGCAGTATGTCCCCTGATGATTCTTCAGGGGAAGTTGGTATAGGGTTTTGTGGCGTCATCACCAGCGCTGGTGTTGCAGACCTAGTGGTGCTTAAGGAGATACTGGCACCCTTATCAGAGAAGGGCCCCTGTGGCCTAATCAAGGGCTCAGTCCAGTAGCCGGTCTTGCAATAGGGGCATCTGGCCTCCAAGTCTCACCAGGCTTGGGAGATCTCTTGATCTCTAACAGCCACAGTAGGCCTCTACCCATTTTGACCCATCCTCCTCATATCTCTCCCCAAAGGTGCCCAACCATGTATAACGTTGTGGGGGCACCGGTACAATTAGGCTTTCCGGGGTCTCCGGAGTAAGTGAGCGGGGAGTGGTGTGGTCAGCCATTTTAGAAAATAAAAGACTAGAGTCCGCAAAGTACTTTAATCTGCAGCCGCAGCAGTAATAATTAGGGTCCCACAGCAGTTGGGCCCAGACCACAATCGCAGTTCTGAGGCGCACCCGGTGATCAATGTTCAGGCGCCGGTGTATTTGGTATGCTCGGCAAAACTGGCAGGGCCAAAAAGAATGGAGTGTAGCTTTCCCACCGTGGGGTACTCACAGTAATGGAGGTCCAACAGGATAATCCTGGCGCAGCCGCGTCCAGGCAGTGTATGGTAGCCACCTCAAGTGCCGGTTAATCCTCCGGTGTCCGGAAAGGCAGGGCACTGAGTATATAGCAGCAATGTGCCGGCAGGTCCAGGCCGCAGCCGCAGGCTCTGGCAAGGCACAGACTTCCCTTTCTGCGCCGGTTAATCCGTACTAGGCAGGGCAGCAGAGGGGTTTATAGCTTTGGCAGATGAAGGTGGAAGCAGCCGCTATCCAACTTTCAATAACTTCCAATAGTCCAGGAGCTGAACAGCAGACGTCCATCTCTGGTCACACACTAGGCACACAAAATGGCCACCGTGACTTTTGTCCCGGGCCCCACCCCGTGAAATCTTGCAGACAGCCTAGCTTCACGTGGGATTTCAGGGAAAAAGTGCGCCAAAAGCTTTTTTGTTGAGTGACAGTTCCTGTGGCCAATGGGGATGCTCGGGGAGAACCTTCAAGCCCGAACCCATGGCCAATTAGTATTCAGGATTTACGATCAGGCCTGCAGGCGCCTTTGCCTATTGCGTTCGGCAGTGCCTGTCAGGAAAATTTAAAGTGACACACACAGCTACTCAGTCCCTCAAGGCAATGGCTCCGCTTTTAATAAAATGGATTCAAAGCACGTTGGGCGCCAAATGTAACACTAGTTTGGTTTAGATTAGGCAAAACAAGGCTAGTAGTGTATTGTAGAGCATGTGTTACATGTGACCCTTAATTCTTAGGCATGGGCCTCCGCTATATGGGAGAAGCTGGATAGGAGCTGAGGGTGTAGTTGAACTACAACTTGCTGAGGCTGTGTAGTGCAGTTGATATAAATGGATGCCAGAAAGGTTCTTATGGTGAACTATATTACAGATTTATTGTCCAAGACAAAGCAGAGTTATCATACTCCCAAACACAAGCAGTGTAGATGGTACAATTGAGGAAATGCACTTTTGCAGAAGAGAGGGTATGCACCTCTTGGTAGAGTCTGGGCCGGGATACACACCTTTCAACCAGTATCCCTTTGGAGGTAGTCCAGGTAATAGGGACTCTTTCAGGTTGATAACCTCTAGTGGATGAGTCCTCAGGGTGAGTAGGATCAGGAGTTATCCTGCCTGTCACTATCTCTACTCCATGGCCCTGCACTGAGGCAACATTGGCGGATAGGAGAACTACTCCTGGATCTAATCACTCCTTTGGTGGGGCTAATGGCTGCCCTTTCTAGCTAGAGCTAACTATGCTCACTTTCCTAGAAAGTGCTATTAAATAATCTGACTGTGCTTGCTAACCTCGTTCACGGGGCCCTGTCCCCGACTTTCACTAGAGGTATAGTGTCCTCTAGGGTACAATGGCTTCTGGGGCCTACAGTCTGCTCCCAGGCTCAGATGGAGCTCTGCTTGGGACACAGAATGCAGTCAAAAGAGGAAGCCACTCCTCCTTGCAAGACACTATATCAGTCTCCAAGGGGAGTGGTCAACCTGACTAAACCTATAAGGAATACAGTTACCTAACTAAACCTGAATATTAGAGCTTTGCCAATAACAGAAAAGATGTAAAGAGGTAGGGTATAAAGCCATAGGGAACTTAATCCTATGGGTCCCTACATCCTCAATCGGGTTTTCCTCTTGGCTTACTATTTTTCCTTCCTTTTTGGCTTCTTTCCTACTTACTTTACTTGTATGTAATGTATGTATGGCACACCTATTATTATGTGTGCAACTTAATACAACAAATTAGGACAGTAAATAGGGGGGTCATTTAAGAAATATTTCCCAAAATACTTAATGCCCTGTACTCTCCTTCAGGCCCGGATTTGTGGCGAGGCCACAAAGGCCCGGGCCTAGGGCGGCAAAAATTTAGGGGCGGCATGCCGCCCCGCCGCAATAAAATGTGTAAGTTTGCCTCCCTTACGGAGCAATGGGGACCTCTCCCCACTGCTCCGTATCGGACTTTAAATGCTTGCGCCTGAGCGCTTGCGACCGGGGGGTGGTGGTTCAGAGTTCGCGCATGCGCACATGGGGGCGGTGGTTCCGCATTCGCGCATGCGCACACGGGGGGGGGGGCTTAGGGGCGACCAACGGGGGTGGCCTAGGGGCGCCGAAAGGACAAATCAGGCGCTGCTCTCCTTTATCAAGGAGGATTATTGTGAAAGCATTGTTTAATAAAGAGTATAAGGGAGAGCCCTGGGAGTTAGTGAGGCCACTTAGCAGCAACTTGCAGCATTTTAGTAGGGTTTGTGTCAGAGCATGCCTTAGTATTGTTACACTTGAAAGTAAAGGGAGTTGGGGATCTATTTGTGTTGCATGTGGGGGAATCACCTGCTCAAACCATTTCTTTTGGAAGTGGGTTCCATGAAAATAAATCTTTTTTTTTTTGGAGAAGTTGTTTGGTATTTCTTGTTTATGGGATTACAGATTGTAGGTACTTATAGGAAATGTAATTGGCAACGATTTGTCCCCGGACTTCATTCCCTCTGGCATCCGCACCTCGGACAGGATCTTGGGGATGTATGGGGTCATCCAGGTCCTCAGCCACATCCCCTGGTAAGCCGTGCCGGTTCGCAAGATTGAGCAGTACAGCACATGCAGCCACAATTTGGGCAACTTTGGTGGGGCTGTACATAAGGCTGCCTCCTGATTTATCCAGGCAGCGGAACCAGCTTTAAAGAACCCCAAATGTCCGCTCAATCACAGACAGACATGTGCTTCGTTAAAAGCACACTCAGCCCGTGTACGCGGCCTGTGAATGGGTGTGATGAGCCACCTAGAGCATGGGTAGTCAGCATCTCCTGAAATAAAATAAGATGGAATAAGATGCAGCAAACAAATAAGCTGCTTCCAGTCTCCCTCTGTCAAAACACGGCCCTTTTGCAACAGATGTGACAGTGTGAGACTGATATGTGACACTACAAGTAGCTGCTTTGACTCTCCCAGTGGCAAAAGAGGGCACTTTTCAAATTGCAAAACAAGCTTATGGCAGGCAGGGACTGGTTTGACAGTGGGAGACAGAAAGCAAATGTGGGTAAGTTGTGCTAGATAGGTGACACAAATACTTACCTAACAGCCACCCGTGAGGCATTTGTCCTGTCTCGAAAGCATCGTAAAGTGCGGACTGCCTTAGGGTGTAAGCATTGTGAGAGGAGCCGGGGAACCCAGACACGATGCTCAGGATTGAATGGCTACACAACAGCTTTGTTTATTTAAACTATAGTAGGGTTTTTCAGGCATACATACAATTTTTGGTGTTACTGTACCTTTATCTAAACACACCTTGCAGGACCCGTTTCAGTTTTGACATGCAACAAAAACTCAGTTGCATAGATGGATGAAAATCTTAAATAAATGTACCTGATGGTAATGCTGGTTCTCAATAAACAGAGTTGTCACAGCTGTCAACTTTACTGAATGGACAGTGTTTGCTGTCATGCCCTACAGCAGTGCAGCCACGTGGATCAGCATGGACTAGAACTAGAAACATTGCTTCTGAAAGAGCTGTTGTTCAGGGCAGTAGTTGGCAATCATTTCTTACAAGCCATCATTTCTATAGTAATCTGTATAGGCCACTATGACTAGTCATGGCCTTGCTGTTGGGGTAGACAGTAGGATGATAGGCCTGTCCAGTACCTTTGGTCAGGTACAGAGAGGGGGCCAGTTAGCTGACCGAGTTTATGCTCAGAGGCCACATATTAACAACTGTCACATTTAGAATCTTAGAAGGGTGCTTGGACCATCAGCAGGCTAGGCTGTGGGTCAGACCCATGAGCTAAGTGGCCTATGGGATTAAGCACTGTGATACAGTTAGTATGGGTCAGTTTCCTTTTAAATCAATAGGTGGATAAATTTATGTCCCCTTACCTAGATTTAATCCTTTCATTATCTGGGTCTTCACTTCCTGTGTGGTGCCCCTATTTTAGAGCATGCAAATGAGTCATGGGCTCTAGATCCAATCTACATGATGAAATCTATTATCCTTTTCAGGGCATATATCCTCATAGGTAACAGGTATAAGAGTTCATCTCTGCAAATGCTAGTCTGGTGGGCATGTAATACAGTTGGACCCCCATTCTATGGCGTGCAGATCCCGTAGTACCATCCAAATTATGCTTGGGCGGGATACCAGGAGTGTAGGATAAGGATCAGTTTTGGCCTTGTCTGAAGCTTGATTTATGCTGTTTCTTCACAGAGGCAGGTACTGTTCATGTCCAGTGGTGGCATGTAGTCTCTGGGGGTTAGTATCTGCAAACCATTCGTTAATAACGTGTGGTAGGTATCAAACTGGCCACTTGGTAGGCTTATGTGTAGGGTACCATCTTAGAGCCTACTGGACTGCCAAGGCTCTTGACTGGCTGGATTTGCCAGGTTATTTTCCCTGAGTCTATTATGCTTAGCTAGATTATTCCCCACATGACTCCTGGCATGGTGCATGGGTTTTGGGGTCTAGGACATGGGCAGGCCCTTTTGCACTCTGTAGACATCTTACAGACATATTGGGCCTGATTCACTAAAGGGCGATAAAAATTATCGCACGCTTTTTCGCGTTAAAAAACGCAAAATAATTTGCGTGCGATTCACCATAGTATTATCGCGTGCGAAAAATCGCCATTTTCGCATGCGGTATTTCTCGCACTAGTTTTACCGCATGCGTTAATTTCCGCCCTGAAAAGAATACAATCGCATGATTCACTATAACTTTTGCGCGCTAAATATCGCATTCGGCTATGCAAAAATTAACACCTACTACAGGCAGGCGAAAAATTATAGAAAAGTACAGTAAATGATTTTTTGCAATAAAATATGGACTTACAGTGTTATTTATTCAAGTCTGTGTTTCCCCTAGAGTGACACAGCCGCCAGTTTGCAGCGAAATGGTCATTTTTAATACAGTAATTTTCTGCAAGTATTGGCGTGTATGGCTAACATGGCGTGCGTTCATTTGCGCGACTATTTCTATTTGGCTACAAGTGATGAAATGTTTCGCCAGGCATGGATTCGCAGCGAAGTTTTGGACGTGCGTTGAATTTTTTTCGCAGCGGATTTTTTCATGCGTTTCTCAAAACAATCTGCCAATGGCAAAACGCATGAAAAAATTTGCCACGCAAAAATTCACCGCACATCCAAAAATTGATACAAGCGTCAAAAAATAATAGTCACAGCAACAATTTTTTTGCCCGCACAACATTTTTGCCGTTTCGTGGATCTTTCGAAAGATTTGCTAATTTTTCACTAAAGAAACCAGAACACATTTGCTCATCACTAGTGGCTACTATTTATATACTACTATTTATATGATACCATTCATATGCGGCGATTATTCGCGTATTTAGCGCATGTACCGGCAAATACCGCATTGAAATAGCCTTTCGTGAGTTAAATAACGCAGGCCCATTATCTATAAGATGCGTCTGTTTTGCAGGGGAAAACAAGATGGCTATCTGTAATAGCTTGTCCTGGTCTGATACATATATATTGTCATTGACTGTGTTTGTTTTTTATTTTTTTCAGCTGCTAAGTCTTTTTCCTCAGGTTTTTACTACTGTAGCTGTTCCAGTAGTGATCGCTGAGAGAGCATGTTATCAGAGGTGTGCTGGTAAGTAGTGGAAGTGAGAAGACCTTCTGGTCTGTTGCTATCCTCCTTCCTTATCAGTAAAGTGTTTAGTCCACTTTCCCCAGATGTGGGTTGCACACTCGGTATCATTACTTTGGTGTGGGCTTTGCCTTTATAGCGTTCTAGTCCTTTCTCGGTCTATCCACACAGCTCATTCCTCTTTAATTCAGTCCAGATTCCTGGGCAGATATAGAGTTCACAGGTTTATACCAGGTATTTGTTTCTACACCCCACAGTGGGGTTTTCTCTTGGTTTGGGATGTATCTGGAATAGATTCATACTCTGGGATCCAGATTTCCTTCCTTTGTGGAACTTTACCCTCCCGATTAGGGATATTAGCTTGCTATGTCCCGGTAAGTGTTGACATGGAGTGGCCAGGGAATAAGGAAAATTGTATCATACTTACCATGATTTTCCTTTCCTGGCCACTCCATGTCAAGGTTCCCACCATTTGTCGGTAGTTTCTAGAAGCTCATTACTAGACGCTGGAGTGGAGGTGGGGTTGGGCTTTTAAAGCTTTGGGGAGGGTCCTTCTGATGGGAGCAGAGGGGAGGGGCTATCCCGGTAAGTGTTGATATGGAGTGGCCAGGAAAGGAAAATCACGGTAAGTATGATACAATTTTCCTTATACCTTCTATAGCATGGAAATGCTATATGTGCATTTCCATGCTCTGTGTGAAAACACAGAGCTACTTAGTAACAGCCAGGGTCAGACTGGGTTGCTGGGATCCTGGGAAAAACCCCAGTGGGTCCCTGTGGCCCAGACCCAATCCCCTTTACTGCCCCCCGCAGCCAGCAGTGTCCTCCCCTGACGCGTTTCAATTGCGCATTCAATGTAGGATGTCGAGATGGTGGCGGGAGCCCCTGTGGGGGGTTAGGGGGGAGCAGCAGGGTCACCTGTGGAGTTGCAGGGGACACAGCTGGCGGGGGCACCCAGCGCCGGATTTCTAATCCGGGCGCCCCGAGGCCAACCCCATTTACTGCCCCCCCCCGCATGCATACGCATTCGCGCAGGTGCCCATTTAAACTCATGGAGCAGTGGGGAGAGGCCCCTATGGGAGCAAAACTTTGGTGCGGCGGGGAAGCATGCCGCCCCTAAATTTTTGCTGCCCTAGGCCCAGGTCTTTGTGGCCTTGCCACAAATCTGGGCCTGGGGGCACCTAGGGGGGGTGCCGTAGCCTGGTGGGCCCTGCACCCCCCCAGTCCGAGCCTGGTAGCAGCTACTTTTCATGGCTACTAAACTCCAGAAACTACCCTGCCATAGAGAATACTGAGAATTGCCTCTGCTAAAACACACATAGAGATAATTATCAGTAAATGATCAGCACTGTCTATTTTAGTAGCCGTGACACGTAGCTGCTAATAGTAGCTCTGTGTGTCTTCACCCTAAGGGCATATATAAATGTGTAGTTATATAACTACATTTCTGTCTGCCAAACATGTACTTCTTCTGTCACCAGATTTATTAAATGTAATTCGAAAAAGGTCAACTCCCGGAGATATTTATACAACACGTGGGCCAGCCAAGTCACACAAACGAAAGGGCATGATAAGAAAGCATAAATCATATTCATGTCACACTGGGAAACATTTTTTTTATTTAAAGAACTGAAGTCTTTTCCTGGGACAAGAATAGAAAAAAATATCTATTTAGGTCCTAGAGGTAAGAAGAGAAATACCAGGTAAAATGTTTAATTAGAAGCAAATCAATTTCAATTCAAACGTTTTGTATTTTTGTATTTACTGTTGCACTTTTCCTTGTACAGGTACAGGGCCCGTAACCCAGAATGCTCGGGTTTTCCACATGAGGTGTCCTGTAATTTGGCTCTCAATACCCTAAATCTACTAATTTAATTAATTAAATAAACCCAATTGGATTGTTTTGCCTCCAATAGAGATTAATTGTATCTTAGTTAAGATATAAGTAGAAGGTTCTGTTTTATTACTACAGAGAAAAAGAAAATCATTTCTAAAAATTTGAATTATTTGATTAAAATGGAGTCAACAGGAAATGGTCTTCTTGTAATTTACAGCTTTTTGGATTAAGGTTTCCTGAAAATTAATCCCAAACCTGTACCTGATCCAGCAAAGTACATGGGCCACACTTGTCACATACACACACACACACACACACACAAGTTTGTATTTAGTGAAGGTCCCTCCGAAGATTTATTCTCAGGGGAGCTCGGCGAACGCTAGTTACATCACTGGGTCAAGAGAACAGTAAGAAGATTATTTCAAGTTGCAAATTTTCCAAATCAAAACATTTACGATTGAGCAAATCAGTCAAACTATAGTTTATTTATGTTTTAATTATCATTGGGATTACTCCACAACCCTTTATATTATCCCACACTTCTTCCTGTAATAGTTAGAGCTCCATTATTTCTGGTCATGTGATCTCTGAGGGAATACACAGCTCATCACAAAATGGTGGATCAAGGGAAAGGATGTAAAAGGGCAATATTTCCTGATATATATATTCCAGTTTGGTAATATTATTTAATAGGCTGCTTAATATGGTATCAACTATCTTTTGGTTAAGTAGTTATTCTGAAGGTATAGTTTTCCTTTAAGTGTTTATGTCCCTCACTCTGTATCTAAAGAGCCACCATGCTCTCACAAAGTGCATGCATCCCAGCTAGGTTACATCAGGCAATGAATGAATTTACAGAGCTTCTCTTCTCTCCAGAGAGTTGAACATTTCCATTAATTTGTACTCCCAGACTTTCCTTTCATTCTCTGTTTTAAAGTTTTCCTTAAGGACCAAAATACTTAAATCGTTTATGGAGTGGTGAGGGCTGTTAAAATGTTTCCCTACTGGTGTGTCCAGTTTTTTATTTGTTATGGTGGTGTGTATTTCTCTTTCTCAGGCTTTGGCCAGTCTCTCCTATACACAGTCCTCCTGTTGGGCATCTAGTGCACTGTATTTGTACACCACATTGGAAGAAGAATAGTGGTACTGGCCATGGATGCTGTATTGCTCTAATGCGTCTGGAATCTTTATTTTGTCTGAATTACAGATGTGTGGGCAGGTTTTGCATTGTTTTTGCCACAGGGATAAGTTCCATTTTTGTTGGGTTGTATTAAGGCACTTCTTGTTATTATTTTTTTTAGGTTTGGGGCTGCCTGAATGCCAGAAGTGGTGGATCTGGGAATATATTTTGGAGCCTCTCATCCTTATGAAGTGTACACTCTAGATCCTTGGCTATTTTTCTGAGGGTCTTTAGTTGGGGATTGTATGTGACCAATAGAGGAATCTGATTTGTTTCTGTTTTTTGTTTGTATTGTAGAAGTTGACTTCTGGGAATCCTGGTGGCTGTATGGATGTATTGATCCACAATCCTTGGGTTGTAGCCCCTGTTAATGAAGCCTGCTTTGAGTGTTTTTATGTATGTTTGTATATCTTTATTTATAAAGTGCTACTTATGTACGCAGCGCTGTACAGTAGAATAGATTAATACAAACAGGGGGTTATTAAGATAATAATAGATAAATACAAAGAATAGCAATAAATACAAGACACAATGACGCAAGAGTATGGAGGTCCCTGCCCCCACCCTTTAGGTGGTGGTCCCTTTTAGTAGTGTCAGAACATATCTGATTATATCATAGAGCCCACACAAACTCCTATGTTCTGGAAATGCCATAGAGATGTAAATACAGTTTACTTCACATGTGCCTAATCTTTTTAACAAATGTGTGCTAGTCAACAACAGAAACCTGTTATGAATTCCTTATCTCCATACGGGACAGGTTGATCCAATACAAGGTCCTGCACCAACTATATATTACACCCACAAAACTCCACCGGTTCGGCAAAGCGCCTGACGATTGCTGCCCCAGGTGCAAATCCCCCCGAGCGGACTTTATTCACCTAATCTGGAGCTGCCCCCCCCATAGCGCAGTTCTGGACTGCTGTGATGGACACTATCTCAACAGTGCTAGCGCTACCTAATGTCATCAATCCCACAACCTGTCTCCTAGGCACGGTGGAGGATATTCTCCCCACCAATGCAGCCAGAATAAGATTTAGATCCCTTACATTCTACGCCAAAAAAGCTATTATAATGAGATGGATGGGCAACAGTGTACCCACGCTCGAACTCTGGCAACAACTCGTCAACGCCGCCCTACCCCTTATAAAACTTACCTATGAGACCAGGGGGGCACACGGAAAATTTGAAAAAATCTGGGCCACGTGGTGTGAATCTAATGGGCCCCTCACCCCTTAAAAGAACCGCGTCCGTATTAATACCTTGTAACAAAACTGTACTCATGATAACAAATCTGTATAACCAACTTGTATTGTGTAAAGTAACCAACCACTCATATCCATATATGTAACCTGTTTGTTTATGTTAACATTTTATTTCACTATCAATAAAAAGAAAAATAAACCTTTAAAAAAAAAAAAATGTGTGCTAGTCATTGAATACAGGGATTACACTTTCTGAGAAAGCAATGACCATTGTGTAGCTGCAGATACAGTTTGGTATCTAAGTCAAAAAATAAGATGCACTGCAAGTCCAAACAAGTTATTACTGTTATTAGCCCTGCACTAAACTGCTGCTTGCCATAATGTTCTTATTCTCGCTATATATACATAATAGATAGAGTGTAAGCCCACATGTGGTATTAATGCTAAGTTTGGGGGATCACTGCTTTTTGGCAACTCTTTCTTTAATGTCGTCAACAAGTTACCACACACCCCTTGTACAGAGGGTTTCCCAGATATATACACAGCATACAAATACAGTATTTAACACACAAACTAATGCTGATACACACAGACTGGAGCAGATTAGATGTATTTATAAACTCACAGCATAAGATACACTCACCATTTGCCTGCACTGACTCCATTCTGTGCTCGCTTGCACTTTGCATATGATAAACAGTCTGAAGAAATGAGAAAGCAGAAAATACACAAATTGAAGCTGGGATTGAATAAAGCCAATGTGACTGAAACCTCTTTCTGTTGTTAAGCACATTCAGTGTTTTTTCACAGTGTAATTTACATTATGAGCCATGCACTGATAGTGACATTGTGCAGGAAGATATTTACAGAATTACAATTACACATTTTATTAACTGATCCTGACCTGCTGACTGCACAGCTAATATACAGCGTATTCTCACCCTGGGCAGTAACTGTGCACTTCCTGCTGCTCCCTCACTACTTCCTCCTCTTTACTCCGCCCATCTGTAACTCACCTGAACTGATTCTGAAGTCAGCCTTGCTCCCTGCCCGCTCCTTTGGCAGAGACAAAAAGCTTTAAAATACAATTCTGGAAAAGGTCAGTGAGGCTGTCCATATGATTTGGTTTGGGGAGGCTTAGCCTTCATTAAAATCCACCTATGCACACCAGTAGGATACCATTTTTTTACAGCCCTCACCAGTCCATAAACGATTTAAGAATCTTGGTCCTTAAGGGAAACTTTAAATCAGAGAATGAAAGGAAGGTTTGGGAGTACAAATTAATGGAAACGTTCAACTCTCTGGAGAAGGGACTGAACCTGGGCCTTGGATTTATGTCAAATTATATAGATTAAGAACTGCCTGCACCCAGCCAGAAATACAAACATCTGTAGAGACACTGGGCCAGTTAATCACATGGAATTCCTCTTACTTCACACTTCAGTAACTTACCCTAATTTATATTATTATTAACATTTATTTATAAAGCGCCAACATATTCTGCAGCGCTGTACAATAAGTGGGTTTATACATTGGACATACTGAGTAACATATAAAGCAATCAATAACCGATACAAGAGGTGAAGAGGGCCCTGCCCAAAAGAGCTTACAATCTACAAGGGAAAAGGTTGAGACACAAGGTGTGGGCAAGCCACTTTGATCCACATTATCCTGTACCTTATCTGTTTGTCCCTCGAGGCCCCCTTTTATATGACTTTGTTAACACCTTCCACATAGATAGACTTTTTTCTGGTTATTTGATCTATGGGATGAATGTTGTATATATATCAAAGAGCCAACAACAAAAGATCCTCTGCACTCACCCATTATCGATATATATAGGACATTAAGACATTCGGTGCATTAAGCTACTAAGAAATGCCCTTCCCTTTAAGCAAAACAGGGATTGTTTGTCCATATATTGCAATATACTTCAAGCTGGCCAACTGCGTCAAAGTCATCCCTTCTGGCCAGTCCTACACTGACTTATGCAATGCATTAAGAATTCTACTGCTTCAATATACATTTAGCAATGTGGTCACAACCTCATTGCACCCCCGCCTAATGGTTTAAAATTTAGTGGTTGAGCACAACTTTCCCTTTTTTTTTTTTTGCTATATATCAAAGAGCACCACAGCTTCATTGTAATCAGCTTGAAAAAGGAACTAAAATGTTCTGAAAACTTGCTATGATTATCTTAGTTAGCCAATAAAGCTATCGCCTTTATACCACTTTTGTTATTTTTTATTTCAAAAGGGTTACCCTGTAAGTGCATGCAGATACAAATAAACAAAGGGAATTCTGGTAATCTGATCAACTATTATCCTGGCTTCTGCTTTTAAAAACCAGTGGGTGAGATTTAGTTTATAGCAGTGCTGCCCAACTGGCGGCCCACAGGCCATATGCCCCCACCTGTCTGGCTGCTATGACTGCTTACCTTAGTGTAAGCTTTAAATGGTATCAGTACTGAGATCAGTACTGGCCCCCCTGCATGGTTCACACCTAAGATTCAAGATGTAATCCTCCTGTATTGTTTAAACATGTAATCCCTTATGATGTTCACACCTTTTAATCTCTACATTGTTTACCCCCTGCATTGTTCACACCTCAGGCTCAGACTGTAACCCCCCACATGGTTCACCTCCTCACAGCTGTAGGAGCAGTAGAAACCCACAAATAAACCCTGCACACTATAAAAAGAACATATACTGAGGTGGTACTGCAATTAAAAAGTTTTTTTAATATTTAGATATTGTGCAGGCTGTAGGAGCAGTGCTAGCATAGTGTCACTGTATGCTGCCTGTGTGTGCCATACTCTGCCTGCCCTATGCTGCCTGAGTGTGCCATACTCTGCCTGCCCTATGCTGCCTGTGTGTGCCATACTCTGCCTGCCCTATGCTGCCTGAGTGTGCCATACGCACAGGCAGCATAGGGCAGGCAGAGTATGGCACACACAGGCAGGGTAGGGAAGGCAGACTATGGCGCACTCAGGCAGCATAGGGCAGGTAGAGTATGGCACACAAAGGCAGAGTGGGGCAGGCAGAGTATGACACACACAGGCAAAAGCAAGAAGCAATATACAACAATAGTTTTTCCTGGTAATATTCACAGACTCAAGAAGTAGGGACATATTAAATGATGGGGACATATTAAAACACATACTTATTCCACAAATTGTCTGGTGAAGCAAAACGGGGCAGTCTCACTTATCTCTAATAAGTAAATTCCTAAAGAGTAGATATGAAGCAAGTGAGCCCTTCAGGCAAGTGGCAGTTTGGGAACAATAAGGGACTAGACAAGCAGAAGAGGCTGAATATCTAGAACAGGACTAGATGGAGCAGGTGACGAAAAAGAGAATGGAGCTTGACAGAGTGGTCGGAGAAGTGGGACACAGCACACAAAGAAGCAGAACTGACTGGACCATGATGAAGTGGGCAAAAACAACAAAAAAAGGACAGGAACAAGACCAAGGCAGGACCACATAATACATGACAGAGCAAAAGCCAGATGAAGAAAGAGCCAGGCTGTTGGAATGTAGCCTACAATGGGGAAGTCAGGTGAAAAGACCAGATTTACCAGTAACCTTATAACTGCTTTCCTGACCCAGTGGTTAGGGAAGGGCGACTAGTAAACTAGAGTAAAATTCCAACAGAACATTATATTATGATGATGCCTACAAATAATTATCAGTTTTATATGTCTGTCCGTTTTAATTTGGCATGAACTCTCCATTTTATTCCACAGATAAGACCACAAAGTCAAAGTGAAGTATAAGTTAGATTTCCTAGAGGTGACGAATCAGTTAGTTTACTGGAACCATGTGTCTGTGCTATAATGGTCCCATATGGCCTCCACTGTGCCTTCACTGTTCACATCTCCAGTGTTACAGTGTTCCTGTTTTAATGACCACAGTTTTCTTTCCTACAGTTAGGGGCACATTTACTAAATGTGTTTTTTTCTGGCCTTGAAACGTGATATGGTATAAATTTGAAATAACCATGATAACTTCTGTGGTTCTAAAATGTCTCGACAATGCTTTTATCGTTCGTATGAAAATATCACAATTGCATTCTGAAAGTCACAAAATTTTGGCGCCAAAAAGTTTGTAAACACCACGAAAACAGTTCTGGCTTAGGAAGCCTTCCATAGGACTCAATGGCACTCAATAGATCAAACCTGGCGAATATACAGTCCTGATGACAGTGTAACCCAACGAATTCCGAAGTGTTCGTAATCTTTGTGCAAAATACAATTTTTTCGTGGAAATTTACCAAAAACCACGAAAAACTTTTTAACGAAATTTTCGCACACATTCCGAAATATTCTATCATTTAGAAAAAGTACAAATTTATCTGAAAATTGTTTAGTAAATGGGCCCCTTTATTGTTTTCCAAGAATGAGTGCCAGTGCTCCTAAAATGGCTGCTGGAGCAAATCTTGTTTGGGAAAAATAAAGAGGAGTCATGGAAACAAACATCCGTTTAAATGCAAAGTTGTCGACAAATTTGCTGTTTTCAAATGTAAACTTGAAATGTTATTATTATGTTGGGTTGAAAACCCCAACATACTGTTCTTCCACTTTGGCTTATTCTTCCGCTTCTTCCGCTTCTTCTTCTTCTTATTCTTAGCGCCCCCCATTTTCTAAACGCTACTCCTCCTACAGTTTTAGGGGTACAACACCCAAACTCCCCACACTTCTTCGCCCTATAGCGGAGCAGGTTGCTTGTGCTTTTCTAAGCGATTGCGCCCACCGTCTTTTTGTGGCGCCGCTCCGAACCCCCCAATTTTCCCATTGACTTTGACAGGGAAGATTTTCAAACTGCTGCCACACTTACAGCTTTGAAGCTACACCCCCCAAACTTGAATAACATAATCATGGGGTCACCCCGAATGAAGCAGCAACATTTGTTGGATGACCCCAAAGTGGGAGGGGCCAACAACAGCCAATCAAATTTTAATCATTGACTTTAATGGGGAAATTGAAACTGCTGCCAGTCTTACAGCTTTGAGGCTACACTCCCCAAACTTGAATCACACAGTCATGGGCTCAGCCTGAATGAAAATAGGATGATTACTGGATGCCCAAAAGTGGGCGGAGCTGTGAACCGCCAATCAGATTTTACCTATTGATTTGGCAGAAATTCAACCTGCTGCCAGTCTCACAGTAATAACGTCGGGGTCCCCAAACTTTTTACACTTGGTCACTAGGGGACTGCAGTTTAAGTTTTGAAAAGTGGGCAGAGCCACCAACAGCCAATCAAATTTCACCTATTGATTTTTATTGGTTTGATGCCAGATTTTCCAAACTTTGCACAGTCAGTCACTGGGTGACTACGCATTCAGGGTTTTTTTTGTTTTGTTTTTTTAAACCGCAAAGTGGAAGGGGCCAACAACAGCCAATCATATTGTACCCATTGACTTTTATGGGGAAATTGAAACTGCTGCCAAACTTACAGCTTTGAGGCTATACTCCCCAAACTTGAATCACACCGTCATGGGCTCAGCCTGAATGAAAATATGATGATTGTTGGATGCCCAAAAGTGGGCGGAGATGTCAACAGCCAATCAGATTTTACCTATTGACTTGGCAGAAATCCAACCTGCTGCCAGTCTCACAGTAATAACACCGGAGTCCCCAAACTTTGCAGAGTTAGGCACCAGGTAACTGTGGTTCAAGGTAAGAAAAAGTGGGTGGAGCCACCAACAGCCAATTAGAGTTTACCTATTGACTTTCAATGTGGAAATTCAACCTGCTGCCATTCTCACAGAATTAACACCAGGGTCCCTAAACTTTTCACAGTTGGTCACTAGGGGACTGCAATTTTAGTTTTGAAAAGTGGGCGGGGCCACCAACAACTAATCAGATTTCACCTATTGATTTTTATTGGTTTGTTGCCAGGGTTCCCAAACTTTGCATAGTAAGACACTGGGTGACTACTCATTTAAGGTTTTTTGTATTTTTGTAAGTGGGTGGAGCCACCAACAGCCAATCAGATTTTACCTATTGACTCTAAATGGGGAAATTCAACCTGCTGCCATTCTCACAGTATTAACACCAGGGTCCCCAAACTTTTCACAGTTGGGCACTAGAGGACTACAGTTTTGGTTTTGAAAAAGTGGGCAGGGCCACCAACAGCCAATCCGATTTCACCTATTGAATTTTATTGGTTTGATGCCAGAGTTCGCAAACTTTGCACAGTCAGTCACTGCGTGACTTTGTACTCAAGGTTAGAAAAAGTGGGCGGGGCCACCAAAAGCCAATCACATTTCTTTCATTGTTTTCAGTGGGAAAATTTTAACTGCCGCCATTCTCACATGTTTAATGGCAGGGTCCCCAAACTTTGCACAGTTTGTCACTGGGTGACTATGTTCCAAGTTTAGAAAAGTGGGTGGGGCCAACAACAACCAATTAGATTTCACCTATAGACTTCATATGTTTAAATTTAAACTGCGGCCATTCTTTAAATATTAATACTAAGGTCTCCAAACTTTGCAGAGCTAGTCACCAGGTAATTGCAGTTCAAAGTTAGAAAAAGTGGGTGGAGCCAACAACAGCCAATCAGATTTTACCTATTGGTTTTCAATGGGAAATTCAACCTGCTGCCATTCTCACAGTATTAACACCAGGGTCACATAGGGAACTGCATCTTTAGGTTTTTAAAAGTGGGTGGAGCCACCAACAGCCAATGAGACTTCACCTATTGAATTTTTTTGGTTTATATTTAAAATGTTGCTTTGCTCACACAAACAAGTGGGAGGAGCCACCAACAGCCAATCCATTTCCACCCATTAGATTTCATTGGTTTATATTTAAACTGATGCCATTATTTAAATATTAATTCCAGGGTTGTTAAAGTTTCCAGAGTTAGTATTTGCCATTCAAAGTTAGAAAGTGGGCGGAGCCACCAACAGGCAATAACATTTCACCTATTTACTTTCAATGGTGAAGTGTAAAATGCTGTCAGCCTCACAATTTTTATGCCTGAGTCCCCAAAATTTGCAAAGTTGGTCACTGGGGGACTGCAGTTCAAAAATAGGAAAAGCAGGTTGGGCCACTAACAGCCAATCAGATTTCATCCATTGAATTTTATTGGTTTAAATTTAAAATGCTGTCATTCTCAAACTATTTATGCCAGGGTGCACACTGTTTGTCACCGGGTGTCTGCGACTCAAGGTTAGAAAAAGTGGGTGGAGCCACCAACCACCAATCACAATTTACCTATTGACTTTTATTGGTTTAAATTTTAATTGCTGCTGTTCTTTAACTATTAATCCTAGGGCCCCTAAACTTCGCAGAGTTAGTCACTGGGTAACTGCAGTTCCAAGTTAGAAAAAGGGGGTGGAGCTACCAACCGCCAATCAGATGTCGTTGACTTTCAGTGGGGAAATTTAAGTTGCTGCCATTCAGACACTATTAAAAGGGTCCCCAAACTTTGCACAGTGGTTTTTACTGTATAACTGTGGTCCAAGGTTAGAGAAAGTGGGCAGAGCCCATTCAGTGACTTCATGTTTTTCAACCCAACATGAAGTTTGTTCTCAAACTTCCCTTTCTAGTTAATAATAATAATATTTGTTATTGTTTGCTCTAAGTTATTGCACCTGAGCAAATTGTATGCCTTTTAATATATATAGGTGTATAGCTTTTGGTTGTTTCCCTTATTATTTCTTTTATACAGTACAGGTATGGGATCCCCTATCCGGAAACCCGTTATCCAGAAAGTTCAGAATTATGGAAAGGCCATCTCTCATAGACTCCATTATAAGAAATTATTCTAATTTTTAAAAATGATTTTCTTTTTCTCTGTAATTATAAAACAGTACCTTGTACTTGATCTCAACTAAGATATACTTAATCCTTATTGGAGGCACAACAAGCCTCTTGGGTTTATTCAATATTTAAATGATTTTTAGCAGACTTAAGTTATGGAGATCCAAATTATGGAAAGATCCCTTATCCAGAATACCCCGGATCCCGAGCAGTCTGGATAACAGGTCCCATACTTGTACAAGTTACTTTAGTTTTCTTACTCTATACATATAACCCAAAATATAACTAAAGAAAACGTACTAATATATTGATCAGTCTGTCACTAGGCTGAGCATACAATAGACACCACAGTGAAAACACCATTCAGTACCGCATTCTACTGAAAACAATAAGAAACACTATACCTATGGCAAACACATCTCCAGTAAATGAAACAAGGATTTCTGAGTAATGCTCTTTGTCACACATGTTTCCCACAAGCAAAACATCTCAGTTAGGGTAACGGCTAAAAGAAACCAAAGACACCATCACAATGCAACAATGTAGTGAAAGCCTTTGTCACGATTGGTATCCCAAAACTCATAACAGGTGCCAAGTGTCCAGTCACAGCTCACCCTTCCGCCTATAACAACCACCTCTCACGTCAGGAGAAGCCCTTCGCTACTCAGATGCCGCCAGGGCTTATAGTGAGAGAAAAAGGAGAGAGTTCTCAGCAGGCACGGGAACCAAACCATGTGGCAGGAAGAAAGGGAACAAGTCAGCGTAATCAGCGGTCAGGCACGCACGATAGGCACGCATGTGCACTCATGTGCGTTAAGAGAAGGACGCACGCGCCTAACAGAAGATGGCGGGCATCCCCGTATGGGATGTGGCGGGTATCCCCACCGTCCCACTAGACCACCAGGTATTGCTCCATTACCCCCCTCCAGAGGGGGCCCCCGGACCCCTAGATTTATCAGGAAACCTAACATGGAACTGACGTACAAGAGGATCTGCCCGAGCATTAGAAGCCAGAACCCAAGACTTCTCCTCAGGGCCATAACCCTTATAGTGCACCAATTACTGTAATTTACCCCTGGAGAGACAAGAATCTACTAACCTCTGTACCACATATTTATGTTGCCCTTCCACAGATATTGGAGGAGGAGGAGACCTCTGCCAAACAGTTCTAGCAGGTTTTAACAAAGAGACATGAAAAGAAATCTTGAGCTCAGAAGGTTCTAACCAGACTGTAATCTTAGATACAGAAAAAGAGCAAATAAATTTAGGCCCTAAGTTGGCAGAGGGAACCTTCAAAGGGACATTTTTAGAAGAAAGCCAGAATCTATCACCAATCTGATACTCCGGTGACATTTTATGACGCTTATCAAAGGCTTTCTTTTGGACAGCAACTGCAGAAGATAAAGAATTTTGAGCATCTTGCCAAATCTTAGAAAAATGATCAACCAAAGAATTGCGGGCACATCAGAGGGAGCAGTAAAAAACGAAAATGCTATAGGATGATAACCGAAAACAACAAAAAAAACGGGGATTCCCCAGTGGATAAATGAGTAGAATTATTAAATGCAAATTCAGCCCACGGAAGAAAATCCGCCCATAAAGATTGATTACTGGAGACATAACATCTGAGGTTCTGTTCTAGAGACTGATTTGTCCTTTCCGCCTGGCCATTAGTCTGCGGGTGATAAGCAGAGGAGAAGGACAAACCTGTACCCATCAGTGCACAAAAAGCTGCCAAAACCTTGAAACAAACTGAACCTCCCTATCAGAGACAATGTTAAGAGGGGCACCATGGAGCCTAAAAATATTGTATACAAAGGGTTCAGCAAGGGACTTTGCAGATGGGAGAGTGGGAAGGCGAATAAAATGAGACATTAAATCCATGGAAATATGAGTCCATGGTCTTTCAGGGATAGGAAGCGACTGTAGTGACTTGACTGAGGCAAGGATCTGGAGGGTTTAGAGCGTTGGCAAACAGGACAGGAATCAATATAATTTCCTGTATCTTGTCTTAAAGTTAGCCACCAAAGGGTGCAAGACAGGAGAGAACAGGTCTTGTTGCAGCCTGGATGCCCAGCTACCCTAGAATCATGGGATTCCAAGAAAACCGCCTCACAAAGGTGTTCTGGAACAGTTAACTTTCCCGTGGGGTACATTAGGAGGAGAGTTAACTTGGACTTCAGTCAAGGAGGAAAGTTAATCCGGACTCAGTGCTGCTACAATCATATCTTTAGGAATAATATACAAGAGATTCTTATGGTCTGTGAATACTGTAACCACATGTTTAGCCCCCTCCAAGAGATGTCTCCATTCTTTGAATGCCAATTTTATGGCCAATAATTCCCTATTACCTATATTATAATTCATCTCCATAGGCGAAAACTTTAGAAAAGTAGCGGCAAGGGTGAACCTTATTGGTAACTGGGTGACTCTGAGATAGGGCCACTCCTGCCCCAACTTCAGAAGCATGCACCTCTACCTGAAAAAGGAGAGCAGCATCAGGATGCAGGAGAACAGGAGCAGACATACTTTAGATGAATATTGTTTGGGAGTAGAAACGCCATTGCCCAAGCAGAACTCCCCAGACCTGCTTAGGCTCTGTTGTTTCCCGGCCTTTTGGGCCAGGTGCTACGGAAGTGACCCCTATCCCCAGAGTACAGACATAACCCATTAGCCCGCCTCCGACCCTTTTCTTCAGAAGATAAATGGGTAGAACCCAACTGCATAGGTTCTTCTGAAGATTTAGAGAAAACCACCTCAGGTTGGGTACAGGTTCTACAGAAAAGGTTTGTGGAGCAGCTGCAGGAATTCTTTACTGGCGTCTTTCCCTATGCCTCCTACCAATTTGAATGGCATGATGCATCATGGAGCATAGAGAGGACAGAGCAGGATAATGTATCAGGCTATCCTTTATAGCATCCGATAGCCCGACTCTAAACTGACTACACTGGAGAAGAGGCGCTTAAGAGGTGACATGATAACTATGTATAAATATATAAAGGGATCATATAATAACCTTTCTAATGTTTTATTTACCAGTAGGTCCTTCCAACGGACACGAGGGCACCCACTCCGTTTAGAAGAAGGGAGGTTCCATTTAAATATTCGGAAAGGATTTTTTACTGTGAGAGCTGTGAAGTTCTGGAATTCCCTCCCCGAATCAGTCGTACTGGCTGATACATTATATAACTTTAAGAAGGGGCTGGATGGATTCTTAGCAAGTGAGGGAATACAGGGTTATGGGAGATAGCTCTCAGTACAAGTGAGGGAATACAGGGTTATGGGAGATAGCTCTCAGTACAAGTGAGGGAATACAGGGGTATGGGGGATAGCTCTTAGTACAAGTTGATCCAGGGACTGGTCCGATTGCCATCTTGGAGTCAGGAAGGAATTTTTTCCCCTCTGCGGCAAATTAGAGAGGCTTTAGATGGGGTTTTTTGCCTTCCTCTGGATCAACTAGTAGTTAGGCAGGTTATTTATAGGCATTATGGTTGAACTTGATGGACGTATGTCTTTTTTCAACCCAACTTACTATGTTACTATGTTACCAAAGGCAGTATCATTCCAGCCCGTTACTACCGCCCAGGTAGAATTCAGTACAATAATCCTTGAACTGTTGTTTACTTTGCCTGAGATTATGAATCGCAGAGGTAACAGAGGTAGAAAGATCAGGGTCGTCATAGATTATTGCCATGGCCTTAAAAAAGTACTCAAGGGATGTACGGGCTGGGTCATAGGGCTGTAAACTAAACTCCAATAATTGAGCACTATTTTATGGAAGCCTATCACCCGCAGCTGGATCCATGGGTGTGGCTTAATGTGAGGCTTGCCATTTC
Source organism: Xenopus tropicalis (assembly GCF_000004195.4). NCBI lineage: Eukaryota > Metazoa > Chordata > Amphibia > Anura > Pipidae > Xenopus > Xenopus tropicalis. The sequence goes on along the minus strand of NC_030680.2, from coordinate 34,045,086 downwards.
AAAGTCTGGGCATCATGATGAACATTTCCTTTGCCTTACTGTTCACCAATTGGTCAAAAATATATTCCTCCTGCACTTTTATTGACTGTGCACAATTTATCTTACACAAGTCCAGATCTGTTGCTGTGCACTGCAAATCTGTATTTTTATTAATTCCCCTGCTATGCAGAATACTAATATCCACCAGTGGACCAGGACTCCCTGCCCTCAACATCAGGGCATTCCTATTTGTTGCTCTTTTATATACTCATGCTGCCATGCCCCCACTCCATTAATGTCAATGATGGTGTTGGGTCAAGTGGCTCACCAGGTCAGGCTGGGTACGGGTTGATAGAGTTTGGGTTAGGGTCAGGTGCTGGTCGACTTCTTGTTGACCCACACACCGCTGGCCAGAACATATGCTTAAGTGCTGATGTGCCTGACATGGTGGCCCAATGCAGATTGGGGTTGGTAACTTTTTGCAGCTGACCAATTATAAGAATTACATTGCAAGCTGAGTATCTCTGCACCACTTAGTCACTGGTTATACATAAACACTGTCAATATGATTCTTTTGGATAGTTAAACCTATTTATTGATGCAGGGAAAAGCTGAACATCCTGTTTAAACCGAATACACACAGCCAGGTTCTCAGTACTTTTTATTATGTTTGCTATAGGTTTCATAACTTTGTTTCTTAATTTTAATTAAAGCAACTAAACTTGTAACCTGGATCTGCTGCCATAATCCTAGGTCATTATTTAAATATATTCTGTCTTGTTTTAAAACATGGTGTGGTTTTAAAGCATTGATCCATTGCACCATTATTGACTATCACATATAAAAGAAATTACATTTGGAACAATCTTATCTGGACATATTATACATATTCATAATATTTCTTGTTATTTTTTTGTAGATTGTCTCTTTAGTAGGGTTCCTACTATAGACTCTTAATAAAAATAAAAAATATATTGTGTACCCACTACCAAATAAATCAGTGCCCCCAAATCAGGTAGTTATTTTTGAATTCCTGACTTGGGGGCAAGTTTTGGTTGAGTAAAAACAAGATTTACTACCAAATAAAGCCCCCTGTAAGCTGATAGTGTGCATAGAGGCTGCCTAATAGCCAATCTTAGCCCTTATTTGGCTCCTCCATTAACCTTTATGGTGCTTGTGTTGCTCTCCAAGTCTTTTTACATTTCACTGTGGCTCATGAGTAAGAAAGGTTGGGGACCCCTGAAATAAATGCTATTTTGCAGTAATCTCTGCTTGAGGTTTTCCCGGTTATACTATTGATTGGCAATACATGTGAGATCTATTATTATCATATGGGATATATTATCCAGAATTCTTGGGACCCGAGGTTTTCTTGATTATATCTTTCTATAACATGGTTCTTCATACCTTAAGTCTGCTAAAATCTTTTTAACATTAAATAAGTCCAGTACGTTTTTTGACCACCTCTCATACAGAGAATGGGTTATTACAGAGAAAAAGAATTTCAGGCAAAATAATTATTTGAGTAAAATGGAACCTCCTGAAATTCAAAGCTTTTTGGATATCAGGTTTTCGTGTAAGAGATCCCATACCTCTACTATAGTTTATGGAAGAAGGAAAGGTATAATCATTCACCTGAGACCCAGGTCATGACAAGGGGACTCCTCAATTTCCCTTCGCCTTCAGCCATCCCTCTGAACCCCATTGTTACATACATTAATAAAACACCAGGAGCCGGAAATGGGTAAAAAGAGGCCACAGCATTTATTTACATTTTATCAAATAAATAGGACCTTGCCAGCCTCACCCCAAGGCAATATTCAAAGCCAGAATTCCATAAGAGATCACTACTATGCTCTGCTGTTCCTTACTGAAGACTTGAGATCAGCACTATGTCATTATATCCACCACTGAGTATTAGGCTGCCTCTACCTACAGAGAGGATGGCCCCAAACTCTGCTACCAGCAGGAGCTGCATCTCCCACCATGAGAGAAGTTCAGCAGCCCTGCTGCCGGTCCTGAATCTGCAGTGCCTCGATGATAGGAAATCCAAGCAGGCTGTCAGCTAGCACAAGCAGTAGTAGCGTCTGTATCAATCAACCCACCGTGCAGTCAAAGGAGAGAAGCTCCTTTCTCCCTCTTCTAAAATTTCCTGTGCAGTACTCTGGCAAGGTCCTACCGCTGCTGTGACAGAAACAACTTAAAATACATTAACATATATCCACTGTTTTGATCCAGAGGAAGGCAAAAAACCCAGCCTGAAGCCTGTGCCAATTATGCCTCAAAAATTCCTTCCTGACCCCACCTGGCGATTGGAAAATTCCCTGGATCAAGGATTTGACTTTTATTTAACATAAATAATACCATGCAGACTCTCACATTCATACTGTATAGTGTTACCGAAACCGCAATATAACAGTGCATATAGGAAAACATTCACATTCTGTTATTAATAGATAATATGAGAGCATAAAGAAGAAAATATCCTAGCATTTTACAAAATATGCAAAAAAGAGGTGAGGGTGGGTGGGATGTTTCTACCTGTTCAGAAGATAGGAAGTGAACTCCTTATTTTGTGACATCATATCCCTATCCTTCTCCACCCCCCGGCCCAGCTTTCCCCCTCCTTAACTTACTGCTTCTCACCCAATCACAGCTGCATCTGATTTTTCCAATCTTTAAACATAAACCAGTATAATCTGGCTGCTGGTCATTCGGATCCCTTGTCATGCAGCCCCTGCGTTTATAGCTTCAGGGCTTCCTGTTCTTCTGTTCACTGAAAACTTCACCACTCAGGGTACTACTCTTGAAGTGCCGTACCGCCATCTTCTTCCCCTTGTGGATCTGTGTAAACTGCTTCAGTACTTTTCCTTCTCCTAACAGAAAAAATATTGATATAATTATTAATTAAATAAAAGTCTATAATAACCTACTTGCTGGGGTCAGTGGGTTGAGCAACTGGACTGCTTTTTAAAATTTCAGGCCTGAAATAATTAATACTAATATTATGGGGCTCACGTACATCTGCAAGTGCATTTGCAGTCCATGCACTTTTCCTGCAGCCATTTATGCACAAAACCACTTTCATTTAAGGGATTTGCATAAAAATGCACTCCTTGCAGCCCCCTATAGTTGTGCCCAGCGCCTCTCAGTCCTTCCTGCCTTCTGTCCCTGGAGCCACCTCCAGACCAGGCGGTAGCACCCTACATCAATTACCTCTCTTACACGCAAAACACCAGGAATGTCGCCATTGCGGCCAATTTGCATCAAAGCACAGTTGTGCACATTTTGTACAATCTGGTACAATTGCATCACAAGCATCACCCCTTTGTGTCCATAATGACACCAGAATTCTGGGGAAAAAATACTGCATTATGCTAAAAAAACATGGCTATTGGGCTTCAAATTGCACTTATATCCCATGACTTGTATAGGGAAATGTACAAAGAATTATATCACAGTGGAAATAAACTGATCCAAACACAATGGTAACCTATGTTGCTTTACTAAATTGTATTGTTTATACAGTAATTTCAGTGTAATTGCTTGATTGATAAACCTAATGGATTCTTTGGATATAAATAATGGGGGTGCAAAAGTAAAAGAAATAGAATGCTGATGTCTTCCAGTTAATAAATGATCCCTAATATTTTATAGTCAATTGCAGGAAATGGTTTAAAATTGGTCTTAACCACCAAAGAATGACTTAAAATATAGGATAACCTTAATTGTAACAAATAATAACATTTACAGGGGATAAACTCAATGATAAAATCCAGGGAAATATTCCAAATTTGAACAGCAAGGGACTGCAAGAAACACTAAACACAAAGATAGGATTGCTAATATGGAAAGTTCATGCAATAAATGTTCCCCAGAGAGTTCCTAAGAACCCCCTATTACTAGATTTTAAACTCTTTCTATCAATTCTGTATCTATTTATTTGGTTTCTAGCCCATATAGTCCATGTAGCATAGATACTCTCTGTACTCCGCAGCACAATTATGTTTAGCAAACCACAGACAATCACTATTTCTATAGTAAGGTCACATCAGTGTGTACTGTATTCTTGTCAAAGAAGAAACTGAGATTCTAAAAAAATTGAATTTCAAATGAAAAAAAGGAAAATATAAATCCTAATAATTTCTAACTGCTGTTTCATCTTTTATTTGATTTAAAACACAACACAAATTGTAACAACTTCTCCACAACTAAGCAGAAACTACATGACCCACAATGCATTGCACTGTGATGTTCCTTTCCCTATTGACATAATGTGTGCTGGGAATTGTGGGATTTGGAGGATGCAGGCTGAAGGCAGGCTGAGGACAGGCGACTACTGTTACATTTTATTGGAGTCTCAAAGTAGTCAGTCAGATCAGCAGGGGAACAGGGGGCCCGGTTTAGGTAACTGTTCCAAACCATATTATTACATATTATTACATTAGAAATCATGAAAAGGCTGCATACTTTTTAATTGATATATATTGTAAAGTTGAAATTATGTTTGCTTTTCAAAAAGCGCAAGTTGTGTTTGGGTGGAGTTCCCCTTTAAAAAGGGGATTGGCACCTGCTACTTATGTAATATATTCTTATGTAATAAACCTTATTAAAAAAACAGTTATCAAGATTATCAGTAACAGCAGCAAAAGGTTACGTAATAAACCTTATTAAAAACCCAGTTATCAAGATTATCAGTAAAAGCAGGAAAAGGTTATGTAATAGATAATAAAAACTTGGTGACTACCTTCTATTTTGACGTTATTTTTGCAGCCAAACCTTAATTACAAGCTATCAATGCTGGCACACTTGTAGTGTATGCAGAACGCTTAGGTAAACACAGTGTCAGGCTGACCCACAGGGATACCAGGAAAACTCCCGGTGGGCCCAGGTGTCAGTGGGCCCTCCTGCCTCTAGCCATTTGGCCTAATTCATGGTCATTTCTATTTCTCTATGGGAACAAATCTATTAAATATAAAAAATAGATTATGGTACATAAAGATAAAAAACTAGGAAAATATAGGTTTAGTGAAAAGCAGATGAAAAATAGTTTGTGTGGGCCCAGGGTATAAGGTTTTCTGGTGGTTCCCTGGCATCCCAGTCTGACGCTGGGTGAATACCTTATTTGGCAGGTTACGCTGTGAAGTTTGGGCATTTGGATGCAAGATTGCCTATTTATTTTATGGGACAGAGCTTGCACGTGGTTTAGTTGTGCTAGACAGTGTTATGGTGTTTCCAATTCGACACCCAGTTACTAACATCTATGGATGTTTGGACCTAAATCCTCCAGTGGCTTTAATTACTCATCATAATGCCTGTTTTTATCAGTGACTTCAGATACTGTTGATATTGGTGGGGCAGTGCATAAGGGGTCATCTTCCATATGGTTCTTTTTACCTGATTTTGATCCTTTGTACATTATACATGTAGATTAATTCCAAAATCATCAAAATGTCTAACTGGTGGGAGGTGAAAGGTACTTGGAATTCAAAACTGAATTATATGATCACACTATCTGTTAAATTTGGAAATGATTGTATCCACTTTAACTTCTGTGGTTATACATTTAAAATGAACTATATTTATTTTATACTGAACAGAAGAACAGGAAGCGCTTGTAGAATGCTATTCCAAATAAGCAGCTGACATTATTTAACTAGGCACAGACAACCAGGGCAATGTTACTCATTATATTTACACTCTGTGATTAGCAGTGTGATGCCCACATACAACCCACAGACAGGGTTGGACTGTGGGGTGCAGCTCCCGCCAGCAGCGTCCCCTACCAACAACCCCCCCACAGGGGCTCCCACCCGACGTCCTCCCCTGAGCGCGCGTACATTTAACGCGTCAGGGGGGGAACTTCGGGCAGAGGGAGCACCGGCAAGGGTTGGGTCCTGGACGCCAGGGCCCACTAAGGCCGGGGGCAACCGGGATTTTATACGTCACCCACTTTGACAACTTACGTATATGAGATTAGTGGAAAGCAACCACACTTGAACTATCCCTCAGTTTGCTTATATGCAGCTGAGGCATGCATTTATGGCACAGTTTTCTACACTGACATGCCTAATTCAGATAGCTGTGTATAAATCAAGTCTGAGTGCTCCATCCCCCAAACATCTTATAGGCAGTTTGTATGCCTTTCAGTCCCCCCTGTTCACCCAGGGTCATGAGAAATGAAAAGGAACTTTCCATCTATAGAGGAAAACACCTGGGAAGAAGGCACACAAAAAGCCTTCCAATTCCCAATAGCCACTAGGAACAGATAGATCAAATTTAAAACTTTGCTCCAATTATATATGACCTACTTAGGTATATGAGTAACACAAACACTCCTGGCTGCCCCAAATGCGGAAAACACAAAGTCAATTTTAATCATATGCTCTAGTTCTAGCCCCAAATTTCCATCTTTTGGAAGGAAGTAGAGGGCTACAGTACATACAGGATAAGATTGGATTCCCCAAAATGTTATCACCAGAGGTTTGCCTCCTAGGGGCAGTAGATGAAGTGGTGTCAACTAACTTGCAAAGGGACCTCAGGAGAACTCATTTGTGGCTAAAAAGGACAATAATTAGGAACTGGATGTCCCCTAACACTCCTTCATTCGAGAGCTGGTTGATCTCAATAAGAGCCATCTTCCCGCTCATCCAGCTGTCATCATGGTTCTCAGCAAGCCTAGAACATAGTGTAAATATTCCCTCATTTAGTTTAGCATAACTTCAGTGTGCTGTTAAAAGCAATACCCTGTGCTACATCGCTCAATATTCTTAATTCTGATCTTGCCTATTCCCACACCTTGTGGTCAACCCCTTCTCTTTATAGATTGCAAGCCCTTTTGGGCAGGGATCTCTTCACCTCTTGTATTGGTTATTGGTTGCTTTGTATGTAATTCTGCTTCTTATTTCTTTGCAGTGGTGCAATTGAAAACCTGAACTAAGAAAAGTTCATTTAGGGATCACTATGTGGTGCTCATTGCAAAGTACCCTGGGCCAGTGCAATTTCCTACTAACAGAGTATCAGGTAAGTAATTAATATCACTAGAGAGAGCTTAATGTTTAGCATTCCCCTTCTTCTTTAACTTATAGGTTTGAGGATTGAAATGAACTATTCGTAGAACATTTCCTCCAACAAGTTGCAGTGGAGCATCTCAGCAAAGCAACTTACAATGTCATATCCCATCCTTTGTAGGTAACCAGCACCCCAGAACTTTCCCCATCATTGCAGACTTTCAGGATAAAAGTTGAGAAATGCATATAAAAAACATTGCACAATGATAAAATGTTCCTTCAGACTCAATATAAAATAAATTACCTTTTATAGACCCATTTAGCAGCTTTTATTACTGCTAAATAACAGGTGTGTGTTCATAACTATTTCAGTTTGCACTGACTTCAAAGTCCAGTTTTATCTTCGTCAAACAATTTAGGCTTAATTATCAGCATATTGGAGGAAATGTTCTCGGAATAGTTCATTTCAATCCTCAAACCTACTAGGGATGCCAAACGTTAAGCTCCCTCTAGTGATATTAATTATTTACCTGATACTCTGTTAGTAGAAAGTTGCACTGGCCCAGGGTACTTTGCAATGAGCACCACATAGTGATCCCCAAATGAACTTTTCTTGAAAGTTCAGGTTTTCACTTGCACCATTGCAAAGAAATTAGAAGCAGGCAGAAGATCACTGAATGGGAAATATGGGGGGACTTACTGGCACTATTGAGAGAACTGAAGGTATGCCTGTAGCTTGAGATTAACTCTTTATTAGCCTTTCCTTCTCCTTTAACAGTGGACCCAATTGTGCAAGATTCAGTGAGCAGACATTTATTTTTTTCCCCAAATTGCCTGTGGAGTTGAGCTGATCTGCTCTGGAGTAGTGGGGCAGACGTTTCATGTAACAGTAGAGTACTAACGGCAGCCTGGCACTTCTATTCGCTAGTTTTTCAGGCTGGACTGTTGCGCAGTCACTTCTGCTTCCTGGAATTAGGAGAAAATGGGGTTTAACAAGTGATTTTATTTAAGTGAAAGGATAGCAGGAGGACATAGTATATTCTTAACCTGAATCTGCCACCTGTGACGCTCCAGCATTTGTGTCCCTGCCTATAGTAAATATTTCCTTCGGTCCTCTAAATTGTTAGTGATCAGAACCATGGTTTCCAAATCCCCAGTATATCTGCACCCTGAATACTACTGTATGTACTGACAATCTGACACCTCCCTTGTAAAATTCTTCAAGTTGGAGAAAATAGTTCTGTAATTTTAAATGGTCTGAGACCTGTGTCATCTAGAATTAATTGTAATTCTATTCAGCCTCATGTCAGGCTTATATCCACACAGGGTCGTACTGGGGGGTGCAGGGCCCACCGGGGCTTCTGCCTCAGGGGCCCCTGCACCCCCGAATGGCCCCCACCACCTTCACATCCCCCCAGAGGCCCCCAACACCCCCTGACACTCTCCCCTGAGCGCCCCTAAATGAAACTTACCTGTGGTGCTTCGGGGGAGGGAGACCGACGGTTCACAGGAGCACCCTGGGAAGGATCGGATCTGGGCCACTGGGGCTCACCGGGTTTGTTCCCGGTACCCCGGCAGCCCAGAGTTGGTCATTGGGGGACTGCAGTTCAAAAATAGGAAAAGTGAGTTGAGTCACTTTCATCCATTGAATTTCATTGGTTTAAATTTAAAATGATGTCATCCTCACACTATTTATGCCAGGGAACTTTGCAGTTTGTCACTGGGTGAAAAAGTGGGCACACCCACCAACCACCAATCACAATTCACCTATTGACTTTTATTGGTTTAATTTAAACTGCTGCTGTTCTTTAACTATTAAGCCTAGGGTTCCTAGACTTTGCAGCATTAGTCACTGGGTAACTGCAGTTCCAGGTTAGAAAAAGTGGGCGGAGCCACCAACTGCCAATCAGATGTCACTTGTTGACTTTCAGTGGGGAAATTTAAATTAAAACCTATGATATAATTTAATGCAGTGGGTCTTATCCTGTAGTGTTGCCCTCCTTGGTGCACATGGAGCAGTGGCCAGGGGGGTCACTAAAATAGGATGAGATTTGGGGAGAATATTTGCTCTTTTTAGACACATTTTCTTTCTGACATGTTTGCAGAGTCAGACTGGGGTAACCAGAGCTCAGTGGGTACCCAACTCAAGGGCCCACCACCCAGCCACTGCTGCCCCATGCATGCCCTCGCTACTTACTTACTTTACTGTCTATTAGGACGCACCTCCAGGGGAAAAAAATTAAATATGCCTGTGTCTTCCAATGTACATTCCTCATATTTAAACACATTTTGTGTTTCTATCTTTTCAAAGGGCCCAACAGGGTCAGGGCCCTCCAAGATTTTTCACGGTGTCCCCATGGGCCAGTCCAACTCTGTATGTTTAGAACTACAGCTGAATGACTGATAAACCAATATGTTTCTGCATCTGTAACCTTGTTATGAGCTAAGGGGATGCTGACCAAAGGCTGGACCTCTAAAGGGAAACTAAAAACATCCAATAACTACTGGTCTAACATAATCAATTCAATATTAAAACTAAGTCAGTTTTGATCCCAGTTATACCCTTTATTTTTGTAAATAACATGGATTTGTTTCTGCTTACTTTTACACACTTCTCCATGACCTTCAATGCATGTTATATTGCAGTAAAATTAAAAGCACCACTTGAAATTTTTTTTACAAAAAAAAGCACTTGATTTTTTCAGGTTGTATTTTTGACACCAAAATCCAATTTGTTGCAGAAAAAAACTGAGATTTTGTCAGGATTTATTATGTAACAAAATCGTGCCAAATTTGAATGCAAAAATATTATAAAACCGGTCAAGATCATGGCAAATATCCCTTTTACAACTGGTAGATCTTTCCTTTCTTGGTTTTAGAGGTTTTTTTGATACTGGCTTTTATGCAACAATACGTAAAAGTTGTGGTCTCAGGTGACAAAATGAAAAAGCTGCAGTTTGCGTGTTTTTTTCCACGTCTTTTTTTCGTTCATGCTTATTAAAATGCCTTTATTGGATATATTTGGCACAGATTTGAGACAGCAGCGTTCCACGGCTGCACTGACCTTTTATCAAGCTAACCACACCTGCTCTTTATCACCCTTATATAGTACAGACCGCCACCTAGTGGTAATACAAGCCACATTAGTTTTACAAAAATAAAATGTATTAATTACAATGTGAACATTATGATAAAAGTTCATTTTAAACAAAAAAACCTAAAACAAATATGTAAATGAAGAATATCAGTATCGCAAGATAATAGGAGTTATTCCTTATACAATCCATGGGGTATCAGTCTCCAGTCTCCCCTCTCTGTTGCAACTCTTTACCTCTATCATTGCCATGGCAGAATGTATCCCCTGCATCTGTTATCTAAAATTTGAATTGGTTTCATTGTTGAACTCCTTGAAACCTCTTCTGGTTTTTTTGTGTTAATGGCTGACTTCAGTCTTAGGTTCTAATCAGTGTCGGACTGGCCTATTAGGATACCAGGAAAACTCCCGGTGGGCCCTCTTGCTTCTATCTATTTAGCCTATTTCATGGTCATTCCCTATTTCTGTATGGAAACATGGAAGTGTAGGGGAGCTGTGTATACTTGTGTAGGGGTTTACCAAAAACGGACCCTTAGGACAGGAACCCCTAGGACAGGCCACAGGGTGGGGCTGGGAAACAGGGACACTGGGATGACTGGGTTGTCAATAGTTAATAGGGTGTACACCTGTAGTTCGGGTTATGGCCACAGGGTGGTGCATAGGCCCATATAAGGGAAGCAGCAGGTGCTGTGGGGTTGGTTAGTCCAGGGACTGCTCCAGTAGTGGAGAGAGTGCCCTGGGCATAGTTCTAGATAGGAGTCCTGTAATAGATCGCTCTAGGAGTGATATGTAGGGCAGCCTAGGTTAGAATGGGCGGACATGGCCCCTCCAGGAGTAGTAGCGAGGTTAAGACCTCCCGGCATTATATCAGCCGGAGTGCAGGGAACTAAGAACTAAGAACTGGCTGAAGGATAGAGTACAAAGAGTGGTTGTAAATGGAACATTTTCTAATTGGACCAGTGTGGTTAGTGGAGTACCGCAGGGGTCAGTCCTTGGGCCTTTGCTGTTTAACTTGTTTATTAATGACCTGGAGGTGGGCATAGACAGTACTGTTTCTATTTTTGCTGATGACACTAAATTGTGCAAAACTATAAGTTCCATGCAGGATGCTGCCGCTTTGCAGAGCGATTTGACAAAATTAGATAACTGGGCAGCAAACTGGAAAATGAGGTTCAATGTTGATAAGTGCAAAGTTATGCACTTTGGTAGAAATAATATAAACGCAAACTATCTACTGAATGGTAGTGTGTTGGGGGTATCCTTAATGGAGAAGGATCTAGGGGTTTTTGTAGATAACAAGTTGTCTAATGCCAGGCAGTGTCATTCTGTGGCTACTAAAGCAAATAAAGTGCTGTCTTGTTTAAAAAAGGGCATTGACTCAAGGGATGAGAACATAATTTTGCCCCTTTATAGGTCCCTGGTAAGGCCTCACCTTGAGTATGCGGTGCAGTTTTGGGCTCCATTCCTTAAGAAGGATATTAATGACCTGGAGAGAGTGCAGAGACGTGCAACTAAACTGGTTAAGGGGATGGAAGATTTAAACTATGAGGTGAGACTGTCGAGGTTGGGGTTGTTTTCTCTGGAAAAGAGGCGCTTGCGAGGGGACATGATTACTCTGTACAAGTACATTAGAGGGGATTATAGGCAGTTGGGGGATGTTCTTTTTTCCCATAAAAACAATCAACGCACCAGAGGTCACCCCTTTAGATTAGAGGAAAGGAGCTTCCATTTGAAGCAGCGTAGGTGGTTTTTCACGGTGAGGGCAGTGAGGTTATGGAATGCCCTTCCTAGTGATGTGGTAATGGCAGATTCTGTTAATGCCTTTAAGAGGGGCCTGGATGAGTTCTTGATCAATCAGAATATCCAAGGCTATTGTGATACTAATATCTACAGTTAGTACTAGTGGTTGTATATATAGTGTATGTATGTGAGTGTATAGATTGGTAGGTGTGGGTTAAGTGTGCTTGGTTTACTTGGATGGGTTGAACTTGATGGACACTGGTCTTTTTTCAACCCTATGTAACTATGTAACTATGTAAGTGGCTAGGGAAGGTGTACCAAGGCACCACTAGTCCAGGAGGCCGGATCTGAGGATGCCCAATGAGAGTACCGGTGTGGGTCCCTGTGGGGTAACGTCCTAGCGTGAGTACTGGGGGAACTCTATGGTAGAGTGTCTTGCCGTGAGTACCGGGGAGAGCCCCTAGAGGGGAGCACATGTCGGGAGTACCATTGGGTAGACCAACAGGAGATGGTACTCAATGAGACGTATGGAGATATACCCTGCACTGCTTACTATTGTCAAGCTGCTCCTGGAGAGGTGTTCGTCCAATAAACCTTTTCAGTTACTTTATTCATATACCTGTGTGGTGAGATCTATTAGTCTGGAAAAGCCCACCATCCTATGAAGTTCCCAGGGGGGTAGGACATAAGTCCATACCACTATCCCTGGGTGGAGGCACGCCATTGTTGGGAAACGCCTGTCCCCAAAGTAAGCGGGGCTCAGGGCTCCTGTAGCGCCAAGCAAGCAAGTAGTACCACAGATATCAGCTCAGGTGGGCTACATTTGGAGGCACTGCTGAGATGAGAGCAGGAACTTTTTGCCAGACCAGGTCCTAAAGGAACTGAGGCCTAGTGGGTCTGTGAAACCCTTCTTCCGACCGGGCTAGATTTGGGCCATCCTGATCCGCATCCCCAGGTGGGATTTGGCGCGAAAAGAGGAGCAAGGCCGCTCCTAGCCAATAGGATTGCAGGAAAATTGGCGCCAAGAGAGAGCCGGGGAAGACACGTGAGATTGAGGCGTGCCAGAGGGGGAAACTACCTAATTTGCATACCGACCGCCCCGTGAGGTTCAGCGGCCAATAGGACATGCTAGAAAGAGCGCCAAGGGCTGAGGAAGTGACGATGCTAGTTGACGTCACGGCGGCCATTTTGGGACTTTCTCAGTTGATAGTGAGCCGCGAGAGTAAGCTCCTCTGCGATTTCACAGCAAGCATGTCGATCAAGTCCGGAAGTGAAAGAGGGAGTGCGACACCACTGCTTCCTAGACCGGAAGATGGTAGCCTGTATGATGCTAATATTCGCTACGTGTGGCTAGGATCTTTTGTGGAAAAGCCCACGCAGTTGGGAGAATTCATCATGGTGCCAATATGTGGTGACTGCGGGGCCGAAGCCCATTCAGCCCTAAAACAGGCCCTGGGTCGCTGCCCAAGCTGTGGACACAGATGCTGGATGGGACCTTTGAGAGAGGACAAGCTGAGCGGTGGATACGGAACCACGCTGGCAATGTTGGCGACTCTAAATACCAACCAGCCAAGTCCAGCCGTATATGGGCGATACCTAGGGGACGGTGACCTTACCCTGGTGTCCGGACCACTACAACTGTATCCCTGGAAGGTGGAGATCTCGGGGTCAGTAGCCTCAGGGGACGTAAGTAATGAGAAACCCCAGGGGGTGAATGAGGAGTCCCAAGGTTGGGAATCCCAGGCCGAACGGGTAGAGAGTGAGCCTGCAGCCATTTTACCCGAAGCCCCTAGTATCAGTCCAGCCCAGGCTACGGTTGAGCCAGAACCCCAAGGGGTGCAGCAAGGCCCGGAGGGGGCCGAGCAGAGTCCCGAGCCCACTAGTGATAAGGGGGGACCACCTGAAGTAAAGTCTCTACCACCCTATATAGAGGTTCTCAAAAAGAGGAATGAAGCCTCTGAAGGAGCCAACGGGGCAGTTAGTACCCCTAATCCCGGATGGGATAACCTGGATGAGACTGAGGAGGAAGACTTCTATAGTCCTCAGTTGTTTAAACTGCCTAACAGTATCCTAGCTCCTAGAAAAATTACGAAAGAGGAGGAGAAGGACTTCTGGGTCCTGCCTGGTAAGGGTGACCCCGATATATTCTGCCGAGTGTCCAGAATACAGCGGGTCATGAATTACAAGATATTTAGGCTATGGGGATACTATATGCCGTACGCACCCCTCTGGGTGTATGATAAAATGGAGTCCCTAATGGACGATTGGGTGGTGGCGGAGATAGCAGCCAAGGAAAAGAAGGCTGGGAAGTGCCTGTACCACGCTGATCCCCTGAAGAAAATGGCGGCCTGGAAGTTTGTCAGGGCGCTGGAAAAAGAGTGGTGGTGGGGCCGCACTGTGCTACGCCACACCGTATATAGCTGCGGGAGAAAGAGCCCAGAGCCGCGCTATTTTAGTACGGAAGTTGAATTGCCCAGTGGGGTACAAGTGGAAAAGCCACACCCTTGCTACTACGCTTCATATATTGATATACAGATGCGTTTTGCGTATATGGTGTGAGAGAGTCTTCAGTGGGACTTGTTTAATCCCAGGAGGGAACTTTTCAGTTCAGGGGTGAGTGACACCTGCCGTTTAGGTGTGCCCCTCAGGAGGGACTTGTCCTTTTCCCAGGGAGGAACCGTCGGCGATGGGTAAGGACCACCCACGTCGCAGCCAACCGGCTGGTTGGGAGGAAAGTGTCGCTTCTGTCACGATTCCCGGAGGGGAGATTCTGAGTTAGCCCAAGAGGGCGCAAGTTTGCCAGATGTCCACCCGTTGGTGGATGAACGGACCCCAAGGTGCTGATCGCCTTGGGAGCTGGACTCCCTCAAGGAGGAGGGGGGGCCAAGAAGAAATTTAGTTTGCTGTGAAATAAAGAAATTGTTGATTTGGGCAATAACTTGTCCTTTGTGTGTCTTTGAGTGTGAAATGTTTAAGGGACAGAGACTCTTGTGGGGACTTTCACAAAGACTTTGGAGGGTGGGAATGTTGTTATATCTCACTTTTCCTTTTCAGTCATCCATTGTACCCTGGCAGTCTCCTGGAGGAACTGTGAAGCGTGATGTGAAAACAACATGGTAAATGTATTGTATTTAGTAGAATGTGTGTCAGCCAGGAGGTGACAATTTTCTTGTAGGGGGAGAATGTAGGGGTTTACCAAAAACGGACCCTTAGGACAGGAACCCCTAGGACAGGCCACAGGGTGGGGCTGGGAAACAGGGACACTGGGATGACTGGGTTGTCAATAGTTAATAGGGTGTACACCTGTAGTTCGGGTTATGGCCACAGGGTGGTGCATAGGCCCATATAAGGGAAGCAGCAGGTGCTGTGGGGTTGGTTAGTCCAGGGACTGCTCCAGTAGTGGAGAGAGTGCCCAGGGGATTGTTCTAGATAGGAGTCCTGTAATAGATCGCTCTAGGAGTGATATGTAGGGCAGCCTAGGTTAGAATGGGCGGACATGGCCCCTCCAGGAGTAGTAGCGAGGTTAAGACCTCCCGGCATTATATCAGCCGGAGTGCAGGGAACTAAGTGGCTAGGGAAGGTGTACCAAGGCACCACTAGTCCAGGAGGCCGGATCTGAGGATGCCCAATGAGAGTACCGGTGTGGGTCCCTGTGGGGTAACGTCCTAGCGTGAGTACCGGGGGAACTCTATGGTAGAGTGTCTTGCCGTGAGTACCGGGGAGAGCCCCTAGAGGGGAGCACATGTCGGGAGTACCATTGGGTAGGCCAACAGGAGATGGTACTCAATGAGACGTATGGAGATATACCCTGCACTGCTTACTATTGTCAAGCTGCTCCTGGAGAGGTGTTCGTCCAATAAACCTTTTCAGTTACTTTATTCATATACCTGTGTGGTGAGATCTATTAGTCTGGAAAAGCCCACCATCCTATGAAGTTCCCAGGGGGGTTGGACATAAGTCCATACCACTATCCCTGGGTGGAGGCACGCCATTGTTGGGAAACGCCTGTCCCCAAAGTAAGCGGGGCTCAGGGCTCCTGTAGCGCCAAGCAAGCAAGTAGTACCACAGATATCAGCTCAGGTGGGCTACACTTGTCTCTCCTCTGTGTTGTTAATGTGCAGGAGGAGGAGCCCCCACCCCCTGTGTGAGCTGACAGGAAGGAAGTGAGATAAGAGGGTGCTGCTGGGAACGAGGAAGCAGATAGACAAGCAAGGTGCTGGTAGCTCACACAGTGCTCTGTATAATAAAGTAATTGGGAATCCTCCCCAGTGGCAGAAAGCGCGCTCTCTTAGGGTGCGGAAGGAAAGGGGGTCCTGTACAGGGCTCTGAAGAACAAAGCGTGCTCTTCTCAGGGCACGGAAAGCCAAAGGGAGTTCTAAGTCTCTGAAGCACTTGCCATATAAGTGGGGGATTCCCCTCAGCAGTTCAGAGAGTACCACCTACTGTATGTTATGTAAGTGAGGTTGCCCCTGGCTGGCAGGCTGTATCTATCTCTGCTAATTTAAAGGTATAGCGCCCTGCCAAAAAATCCATCAACCTTTCCTGTGTTTGTGAGTTGTGGATCAGAGAAGTTTCCCAGGGAGGGGTACCGCAGTCCAACCTGTCCCGGCCCTGGGTGGAGGCACGCCATTATCAGTGTACCTGCTCTTCCATATAGCGGAGGCCCAGGGCTCCTGTAGCGCCACACACAGGTGAATGCGTGCTAGATCTCATGCAGTAGCAAAAGAGGGCTACAGAAGCATGGTAGATGGAAGAATAGAGTATAGTATGTAGAGAAAAGAGACTAGGATAATAAAGAGTTTGAGGGAGGAGAGGAGGAATTTAAGCTCTGAGAGCAGGCCCATTGTCCAGGGTTTCTGGTGAGTCCTGCCATCTCAGTCTGACACTGATTGTAATGGAATATGCCCTAAGAGAAGGTAAGATAAAAACTAAGCTTTTGTAAGTGAGGTCTATGTAAATATACCAATAACCACTCATTGTAATGATACTTTTAGTCCTCTCTAAAATGAAACACCATATTTTTTTTCCATTCATTATGTCCACATGATCTTCTGTTTCAGGCTTTCTTCAGGGCACAGCACAAGCCTGTGCAGCTTCCTCCTTTCCCCTCCCCATTTCCTTCTCCTTCTCCCTCCACTCAGCAACGAGAAATGAGAAATAGAGGCAGCGGGAGAGATGCAAGCAGGGAAGTGATGTCAGACCAAGCTAAAATGGCTGCTGCTATCTTAAACAAATGGAGGGAGTTTCTATGGCTGTTTACTCAGGTATGGTAAAGCTTTCTGCAGAATAAATATAGCATTCTAGCTTGCACTATAGTGACTAATCTATTGGCAATACCAAAATACCTCAGTAGCTTTCCTTCTCCTATAACAGCATGCTTATAACCTGAATATCCATATGCATATAAATAAGAAGGAGATTTGTAATACAGATTACCTTATAAAATACCATTATGGTACATATTTCATTTAAATTGAAAAAGAATTTGGCAGAATCTGCACTGTACTTCCAGGTCTGCAATAGGCAACAAATCTCCCATACATCTTCATGAGAAAGAGTTGTGCGGAATCAGTGGAATTTGAATCACCCCAGGTGCCATTAGCCTTAGAAATGAGCAAAGAACAAATGAGGTTACTGCAGCAACACAGTAAAGAACTACTCCCAGTGTCTAAGTAAGATAAAGACATACTTTAAAGCAACAGTAACACCAAGAAATGAAAGTTTTTTAAAGTAATTAAAATATAATGCACTGTTGCCCTGTACTGGTAAAACTGGTGTGTTTGCTACAGTAACACTACTATAATTTATATAAATACCCTGCTGTGTAACCAAGGGAACAGCCATTCAAGATGGAAAAAGGGAGAAAAGGCACAGGTTACATAACGGATAACTGCTAAACTTAATTATATACACGGGAGCACTTTACACTTAACTCCAAATGTGCCACACGCAGGCCGGATCCCAAACGCCCACAGCACCAGAAGAAAAATAAAGAAAATTGTGGAGCACCAAGAAGAGAGTACTAACATACACAACATACAGCATTTCTAACCTACTTATTTGTAAAGCATCAGTTCTAACTAAAAGTCTATCATAATTAGTTTCTGATGTGTAAATTCAGTGTCGGACTGAGATGCCAGGGCCCACCAGGAATCCTTGGACCATAGGCCCAATTATGACAGAATCCCTTTAAGGAATTGTCAGATACTCAGGGTATCATTGGTACATGGTGTGAAATAAATAGATCTTTTTCCTACTACAGTGTCGGACTGGTCCACCAGGATACCAAGAAAACTCCCGGTGGGCCCAGGTGTCAGGGGGCCCTCCTGCTCCTGACTATTTGGCCAATTGCATGGTCATTCCCTATTTCTGTATGGGAAAAAGAGATGGAAGGATAAAGAAAAGGAACTTGGATAATAAAGAGGCTGAGGGAGGAGAGGAGGAATAATAGTTTGGAAAGTGGGCCTATGGTCCAAGGATTCCTGGTGGGCCCTGGCATCTCAGTCCGACACTGAATTTACACATTTACACAGAAACTAATTATGATAGACTTTTAGTTAGAACTGATGCTTTACAAATAAGTAGGTTAGAAATGCTGTATGTTGTGTTTTGGATTTCAGTACCAGCCCAAAGATACCCCAGTAGCCCCCATCTTCTTTTCTGCTGATTCCCTGCACATGCTCTGTGCTGCTGTCAGTTACTGAGCTTAGGGGTCGACTCACAATATACAGTATATACAGAATTTAAATGTCACAATACAAGACTCATTATTAATTTGTTCAGATTCTCATTACACGGCAGCTGTAATTTGCATCAGAATTTAGCAATCAGCCCTGTAGCATAAACTTCTATAACAGACAAACCTCATTTTCTTCTTGATGATTTGCAACAACCCTAAGTTGTCTTTTCAACAACTGTCTAGACCACACTGAGCATTTGAGTTTCACTGGGCTTTCCTTGCTTAGAAGGGCAATATACTGACCTGTATACTTGCTAAGCAACATTTTAAAGGTATTCCATTTTCCTTCTGTGTTTAACCCTGTGGCTTTACATACAAACAAACTCCTCCGCCCTTTCTAATCCCTCTGTTTCTCCTAACAAGGGTATAACCATTTGCATTCAAAGCTAATTCACATGTTTCATCCCACCAGGTCTCAGTGATACCAATTATATCATAATTTTTAGCACATGCAATAAACTCCAGCTCTCTTAATTTACCTGACAAGCTCCATGCATTAGCCAGCATACAGAGTTCTACTTGTTTCCATGTAAAAAAAACACATTAAACAATAAAGAGTACTTTAAACTATTACAAAAAATAAGGGCAGAATGGTGCGCAGGAAGGGAAAGAAAAGTGCCCTTCAAGTATGCACCTTCCCATTCAGCAGTGTTACCCTGGAGAATTAGTTCTTATATCTAAAATATATTGTACATTTTTTTAAAAAAGAGGATAAACCTATGTCCTTATAACTTACAATCCTTTAGAGCAGGGAACAGTAGGTTGTACTTATAGTTACATAGTTACATTGTTACATAGGGTTGAAAAAAGACCAGTGTCCATCAAGTTCAACCCATCCAAGTAAACCCAGCACACACAACCCACACCTACCAATCTATATACTCACATACATAAACTATATATACAACCACTAATACTAACTGTAGATATTAGTATCACAATAGCCTTGGATATTCTGATTGATCAAGAACTCATCCAGGCCCCTCTTAAAGGCATTAACAGAATCTGCCATTACCACATCTCTAGGAAGGGCATTCCCCAACCTCACTGCCCTCACCATGAAAAACCCCCTACGCTGCTTCAAATGGAAGCTCCATTCCTCTAATCTAAAGGGGTGACCTCTGGTGCGTTGATCGTTTTTAAGCAAAGTGCAGTTTTCGCAATCACCATGATTTTTTTAACATGTGAATCAATTTACAAATGAGAGCTTCATGAATTCTGAAGGAATAATTAAATGGCGTTAGTATTATTAGTATAGCATTATACTTTATTACACAGCTTCAGCAATGCACATGTCCTTCTGTAGAACATTTCTTTTGGAATGTAAAAAACTCAACTCTTTGTTTTCACTGTCCATCATTATGATATGTAAGAGCTGTGTATGTAATATTTCATGTTTATAAAGGGTACTCAGCATGTCCTGAGTATTGTTCCCTTTAGTGTAGCCTTCTGCACAGCTTTTCCTCGAAGGGAAGCGTCCTGTCCCAGTGCTCCATATGTGAGCGGAAAGGATGCGCATGCACGTGTTCTGGGGGGGATACATCCAGCGCACAGGGTTCTCATACAATAAGGGCAGTTCCAGAAACTGATTTAAATTCCAACATCCCCACCGCATCCCCAGTTGCAGGCAGAACAGTGCCCTGGTCTGAATCAAACCCAAGATCCTTTTACAAGACATATTAACATTAATATGTCTGCAAACACCATTGTGGAACCTGGAGCCAGAAGTGACGCGGCCCAACATTGCAACTCTCACCTTGCTGAGCATCTCTGCAATTTGCCACCCAATGAGCAGTTCACATTTACAAACTTGGGGTGATTCATTTGGGGAGGAGGGCAGTGCAGAGTGATCAATAGTTTAAATGTAAGTAGGGGGGCTTATTAGCTCTTTAAGTACAGCAGCAGGTTGTGCAATCTAATGAGAGAAGTTGCAGAACAGTCTGATAATCCACAAGGTGGCAGCCTTGTACCATAAGTAGTATATTTCTATACAACATCATTAGTTTATTGTACAAGAGTGCTGTCGACATGCTGTGGCCCTATAAGGGATTTTTCCCCCAACCTGGCTCAAGGGCTCCAAAAACCTATTTGTACAAGATCAGAAATTCAATATAATCCAACCTTTGAACATGTGGTATGAGAAATAACCATCACACTACACATAAAATTAAACAGTGCTATTATAGAAATATAATATTAGTGTTTCTAGTAGGTTCTTTAATAGTGTTGCTATGGAAATTTGCCCATCTCTGCAGATGTAAACATTCCTGAACCCACTAATCCTTAGGGGCACATTTACTAAACTTGTTTCCAAGAGGATTCATCTCATTGATCCAGCAAAGAGACCAGTGCCGCTGGCCTGTGTTATTATGTAGGGTAGTACATGCACTCTGGATCATAACAGAGTTGTTAGTGGATTTCAGGAAGCCTTTCTCTGTTCCAGCATTGTCATCTCATAGTAAGGGGCGATTCCCCCCCACTTTCCTTGCTTACCTTTCCAGCAAGGTAGGGGCGTCCTGGGGATGGTGTGTGGCTTAATAACCCGACTTAAAGTTACTAGGAGTGGCTTTTTGTCGCCCCTGGTTATTAGGGGGCACTGCCACCTGACGTAAGGTTCCCATCATTGGGGATTAAAGTTTTCAGACAGCAACCCACTATGGTTTTGTCATCTTGCTTAATTACAGGGGTGCTCCTGTCATGGGGCAAGTTCAGAAACTTGTTTAAGCAGCACTGCCCCCCCCCCCCCCACCCCCAGTAACTAGGCTAACAAAAAGCCACTCATGTTAACTTTATTTAAAATGCTTGATGCCAATGTTATTAATAGGGGAAAAAAAGGCAAAAACATAGAAAGGCCGGTATTTTTTTCCCTAGTTATATATCATCCCCAAAGGGGATTCCAACCTCTACTTCTGGTCACTATTCATGTTCCGCTACTTATGATGTATGTGCAATAAAATCCCTATGGGCCAGTCTTTATATAGGGCAGAGCTCTAGAATGCAAAAACACAGGTCTGAGTGGGACTTTCATTGTACATTACTGTGGTTATATTAAACAATTAAAGGGAATCTGTCTCAAAAATGAAAAAATGAGTATAAGTCTAACCTCCTGGAAATAAAAAGCTTTATAAATATAATATAATGTAATCAATTTACACTTTTACATTGCCTAGGGAGCACCCACCAATATATCTGACCTGTCAGCCACATACTTACTCCTGGCATCTAGGGAGACAGATTGCTGGGATACTGAAGATTATCTGGATTATTTTAGAAACGTTGCAGAATTTTTAATTGATCATATTTAGAAATTTCATCATTTCATGAGAAAAAGGCTCATATTTAGTGATAGTTCCCCTTTACAATTGCATTACCGACAATGCACACAAGATGGCGCTGCAGCAGCGCTGATGAAAGGAAGTGTACTTGGCTATGCAGCTTCATACAGAGCTGTGAGTGAGCGCAAATGTCGCTTATTTGCTGCAGCACAGACAATTGTTAAACAATATATGGACTTCTGCCCAGTGAGCTCTGCTTGGAATTGATCTAATATTCTGGGGATAGTTCACCCGTTACAGAATCATTTGCAAAAAAAAAGCGAGTGATGCCTGTAAATCGTGCTGAGAGAAGAACAACAAATCCCAGAATTCCCTTCAGGAAAAAAAATCCCACCCCTGAGCTCATTTCCTGTGCCACACGGGAGTCAGGCAGTAGGTAGGTATGTGCGTCTCTGCGCTGCTATTGTATCACTCGGGGTATGTACAGAGAAAGGAGCATTTAGCCCTGTGCCTGTAGGTGCCAGGGGGGTATATACACATGCACTTACACATACACTTATATATATATACACCAGACTGGCATTGGCCTCTCACTTCAGCCTTTCTGCCTAAACACCAATTTATGTCTGTTTGGCCAATTCCAAGTACAGGTGTAGGCTCTGTTGTCCAGAATGCTAGGGGGTTTCCAGATAAGGGATCTTCTGGTCATTTGGATCACCATACATTAAGCTTATTTACCATAAAGTACAAGGTACTGTTTTATTATTACAGAGAAAAAGGAATCATTTTTTTAAAAATTGGAATTATTTACCTAAAATGGAGTTTGTGAGAGATGGGCTTCTTGTAATTCAGAGCTTTCTGGATAAGGGATCCCATAAGTTACAAAGGTGGATGGTATATTAACTGCTCAAAGAGCAAAATAGAGGGATGCAATTAAAATAAAGTAAATAACGGATGGTAAGGTTTGCAGGAAACCCTCAGTCAAGGGTGATAAATGCAATTTAAAGTAATAATTAGAGAAGCAGTGTTAGGTAAGATTCAAAAAATCATTTATTAGGACAGAAAAAAGGGGGGCAGCCTAACGCGTTGTGCCTTGTAGGGCATTTACTCATAGGCAATATATATTGCTAATGGGGTGCTTTAATCAGTGACCCCACTGATACGTTTGTGCTGCTACTACATATTCATACATTCTGAGCAACATCGGCATATGATGGGCATGGGACATGACTGGGCCAGACTAAGGGGCTTATTTAACAATCCTACAGAAACAAGTACATGTGCTGGAGTCCTGAGCGGATCAAAACGTGCACCCCTTAGGGCCCATATAGAAAGCACTAGCACCTGAGGGAATGGCACCCCAGCACGAGGTACAGAGAGTGGTGCTGCCAGGCCTGGATTTCCACACTGGGCGCCCCTAGGCTGGCACTGCTCGCCCCCCCCCCCTTATTTGTGTGCCAATGTGCAGGCATGCAGAAGTTTTTTCTCGTCCGCTCCAGAGCACTGAGGATTGGCACGTGGGACTCCCTAGCTTGCAGTGTGCTCCTATCTCCCTTCAAGCACCACTGCATTCAGAGTAGGGTTGCCAACTTTTTCTAATGGTAATACCGGCCTTTATGCCTGGGGCAGGCTGCGATGTCATTTGGGGTGGGGCTATGATGTAATGGGCGGGAAATTTGATGGACTAGGCCTGGAATTGGGCCATTAAATGGGCAGGGAAATGGGGGGACTGGGTGGGGAAATGGGCAGGGTAGAGGTAGGCCTGGGATTATCAAGGCTGATCGGCAGTGGAGAAGGTGAGGAAAGTGTGGGATTTATAGGGTACCAGTGCCTGCCCTAGCTGGTGATTTACAGGCTAGAGTACAACTCTCTGCAAAGCAATCTGAGAGTGCAAAGAGCTGTGCCTCTGGTCAAAAGAAGCTGGGAGATAAGCAAAATGTACTTTGTGCCTGTTTATGTATTTTCTTTTGTACATAAGGCCTTGAGGTCACATACATGTTCTCTGCATATGTGAGTCCCCAAGGTACCAGGGTGCATGTGCTGCCCATTAGAGCCTGGTGCCTGTGGGTCTCCTGAGTACCCCACCTGTTGACCTGCTGAACTTCAGGTACTGGAATACTAGTAGCTAATATTTATAGGAGAAAGAAAGGCATTTTGGCATTTTATTGCTAACAGATCAGCCACCTTAGTGTAAGCTAGAATGCTATATTTATTCTGCAGAAAGCTTTACCATACCTGACATACCCTAGAAGCTCCTTTTGTTTGTTTAAGATAGCAGCTGCCATTTTAGCCTGTTGTCAGTAACTGCCGTGCTGCAGCTTTGGCTGCTGGTAGCTCAGATTACACAGCACAGGTGGAAGGGAGAGTGAGAGATGATGCGAGGGGAAGGAGAAAAAGGGGGGGGGGGAAGAGAAGAGCAAACTGATCAGACTTGTACCGTGCCCTGAGAGATTTTTCTAAAAGAAGGAAGTCTGACACTGAAGAACGTGTACACAAAAGGAGACAAGAAATCCTGAGTTTCTTTTGATAGAGGACTCAGTACATCTTTTCTATGAGTGCTTATGGCTGTATTTACATAGACCTTTATGATAAAGTTTACTTAGTTTTTATCTTTCCTTCTTCTTAAAGAGGAGCATTGCAGGTAGAGGGAATTGTACAAATGCCCTCTACCCTATCACTGCCCTATCTGTATCTCTCCTTCCCCTGTAACTAATGCTGGGATCACACGCACATTTATTAGTGCTGTTCAGTTGGGAATGTATCAAGTGACATATTTAGTGGCGTTAAGTGAGCTTATTTACCAGAAGTGCACAAATCTGCACCTGGGTAGTAACTTATAGCAACCAATCGGTGATTAGCATGTTTGTGTGAGGTAGACCAATGAAAGCCAAAATGTGATTGGTTTCTAGGTGCAAGTTTGCCCACTGGTACCATATGAGATTAGGCCGACCTTAAATTTATGGGTGATGTTTTGCAAACATCAGTTAGAGCTTTGGCACATTCACAAGGCTCCCTAGCAGCCACAGGGTCTGCTGTCATTGCTTTGCACATGGTTATATTATCTCATTATGGGATCTTTTATCCTTTTTTTTTTTTATTCCTTTTCAGTAGGTTGCACCCATGCAGCACCTGTTGGACCCAATAATACTCAACACAATGAATAAAGATAAGAAGCAAATGACTGAGAAGATATTGAATCATGCCCTGGGTATTATATTCTTACTCACCGGCGAGGTATGAGCGATTTCTATTCCTTGTGAAATATTGCACTAATTTCTTATAAAATCTTTATATTGTTTCCTGTATTTAGTTATAATATGAGAAATGTGCTTCACTGTACTCCCTGCTTCAAGATGAACCATCCTTATATTACTTTTAATTTCTATACAAGTTCTCAGCCCAAAATGTATCTTTAATGCCAGATCCAGCTCCCCTCTTTCTCTTGTTTTTAGGGCAGTGGCATAGCACAGGTAATTGCTCCCTTAGGTCTAGGCTATTCATTGTGGGACTGGGAAACAGGGTCGTACTGGGCCGTTGGGGCACCAAGAAAAAACCCTGTGGGCAAGGCCGACCCTGACCTGATGTAGGAGTGGAAGGCAAATAATTTGAAAAATTATAAACAATGAAGACCAACCGCAAATTGCTAGGAATAGGACACTCTACAACATACTAAAAGTTACTGTATAGGTGAACCACCTCTTTAAAGTCAGTGGGGTGAAGGCAGATTGGCAGCATCAAAGCATTTCAGTGAAAAGAATGCACCTGACCAGGACAGGGCCTACCAGGAGTCCCCCCCCCGTACTCCAATGGACCAGTCTAAGCCTGTTTCCATTGATAATGCAGGTGATGTCTTTTAACTAGGCAAACCTAATAGAAAGGGTAGTTGATGATAGTAATGTCAGTTTTATATCTCTGCCAGAATTGCCTGATAATTATCACTTGTACACCTGGGCGCCTGATAGTCTTGGGTTTCCATTTAATTTAACTGTGCATTAACCAACCCAGGGGCAAGTACATTTCTACTGTTTAGTTATATCTTATTAATGAGTTTTGGGCTATGATAGAATGTACAGATAAGTGATCTCTTACCTACAGCCTTTCACCTGTTACTGCTCTACAGGTGTGAGCTCCACACTCGTGTGGGTCTTTCCCCAATATTCCCATTTAGAGGTGGACAATATCAGATGCCGGCTGTCGGGACAAGGACCACATCGTCGCACTGATGCACTCCTTGCCCTGACCAGATTTTTAAACCTCAATCAACATCTGGACAATTTTTAAGTAGATATCTCATGGTCCCATACATGGGCCAATAAGTTTGCCAACTGATCGCCTGCAGCTTTTATTGGCCCCTTTATGGCCATTTTTGCTCAGGAGTATTGCATGAGCTAAACAAGGTTCTGGCCAAAGGTGGACCTTCAAGTGGGGCAGGAACCAAAAAAGATTGACAACCTCTGCCTTACGGCACTTAACTTATGAGTCTGTGTCTCATGTACAGGAATACATCATTGTGAAGAAGAATTATCCCCACAGTAGCATTCAGCTGCTAACTGGAGAGGTGAGCTCTTCTATTCTACTAACTCTTTTTCAATCTGTTGTGTGTTGTCATAAAACATCTCACAAAAAAAATACTGTAAAAAGTATCTGGGCACCTGCCCAACCAGTATTCCAGTCTTTCTGGGCCTTTCATTGAGCATGGCCCCTATATGGACTCGTCCTGTGACTCTTCCCCACTGATAGCAGCACTCAATACATATATTTATATTTTTGGGGCCTAATGGAACTGGTAGATTTATTGTAATTTTATTTCCATAATATAGATTGTAATCAGCCCAGGTTTAAGGAGGAGATAGCTTGATAGATGGGTTGTAGCCTTCATATAGTTATTATATGCAAGTACTGTATATTTAATAAATGTTAAAATTTTGTGTTAATTGAAATTTCTATTACTTTATATTAAAATTCCATTATTTTCTCATAATCATTACTGCACTGAAACACACTTCAGCATTTTTGGGCAAAAAAATCACTAGAGAAACAGGATGGCTCAGTGCGGTGCGGTGTTACACTGTATGTGCCACAGCCCTTAGATGATCCAAGGAGCATTGGAGTACAAATTCATTTGTTTTTAGGTTCCAATAAAGTGTGGGGATGTTGCAGTCTATTTCTCCATGGAGGAATGGGAGTACATAGAAGGACACAAGAAGCATTACACGGATGTTGTAACAGACAATCAGAAGTCTTCAGAAGTTCCAGCACAAGAACACCCTGGTAACACTTTCTTATGAGGTCTATGGACTTTAGGGGAAAAACACTGGTGGTCCAAATGTCTCTATTTGCTGCTTCAGATATAAATGTACGGTAAACACTTTGCCCTTGGGGATTATAGGCAGATCACAGCTCAGAGAGGTTTGACTTGAGAGTCTTGAGAGAGTGAAACTGGCTTATGGGAACTATTGAAGCCTTTCTATGAGTTAAGCTGCCCATGCACATGCCAATAACATAATAATCACAACGTTTTGTATGACTTTGATATGGATATCAGTCAATTCTGGAATTATTCAGTTTAGCAAATGGACCCTGTCGGCCAGTTCATGGTGCATTGAAACAGCAGCTTGCACAAACAATAAAAGGAAAGCAGCCATACTATGTGTGACTCCTCATCCAATCAGCCAGTGCAAAAAGGGTACACGGACGGTATGCGTATGGCCGCTTTTATATATAGAAGCCCTTATTTGGTAATATTGTTGAAATCTCTTTAATTTCCAGGCCTTTGTGACAGAAATCAAAACATGGCGGCAACTAATGACGTGGACAAAATGGAGAAACATGGTAATGCTGTTCAGCAGGATCCTGTTGGTTCAGACACTGGCCCAGGTGGGTAATAAAATCATTCTGCTGGGGTATTTTGGTATCAGATGGAATGAGTGCCAGGGAACCTATTTGTAATAGTAATAGGTTATATTGTTATATTTATAGTGTTTTTCAGTTACATTTTAATGAACATTCTGCCACTTATTACATATTAGGTATAATTTACAAAGTGCAGGGTACAAGGTGCAAAAAAACCTAAGCAAACCACCATATTTTTGTTACGCATTTGCCCCTCAGCCCTGCACTTTTCTAAATTGAATAGAGCACTGCAGCCTACATGTGCCCTATGAATACAGGGCTGCCTGCATTTGGTAATGCTGTATTCATGATAAGTGGTTGAGGATGGGAATTAGGCATCCTCACGCCTGCCTTTTACCCATCCCTTAGGTCAGTGGCCCATGTACAGATAAGTCGCCAGCAGAAGCACTGATTTACTGCAGGCAGCCAGTGGCCCACAGTGGATAATCTCGGCTACCGTGTGCAACTAATCTCCCAGTAATACCTTCCCACCGGCAATAAAGTGCATCGCCGGTGCGAAGGCACAAGTGTTGCTTCGTTTTCCTGCAGGGTGAATAAGTACAGAAATGATGAAAACAGCAGCACACCAGTTTGTTGAAAAAGTGATAACTTTACTTAAGTGCCAAATGCAACATTTCGGGCTTCAATCCAGCCCTTATCAAGCCAGCTCATTCTATTTGTTTTCCTGCAGGAAACTTAAGACGACTTCAGAAGAACAAGATGTGTATGCCTACCCACCAGAGAGTCACTTTTATTGCTGGTGGAAACACATTTCAGGAAGTTTAGTTTCCCGCTGAAACCGAGATTAACCGCAGGCGACTAAGCTCCCCATGGGCCAACCCCTTTAAAGAACATGTAAACCCCTCACAAAAAAATGTAATCAATGAACAGCTTCTTTTAAATTTTTAATTACCTGCCACTCCCGTTGTTCAAAGGTTAATAGTAAGGCTGCAGCCTCCCCTTAAAGGAGGGCTAATAAAGAGTTAATCTCAAGCTGCAGGCATACCTTCAGTTGTCTCAGTAGTGCCCTTAAGTCTCCCCATATTTCTCCTGTTCAGATGATCAGAAGCCAAACGGGAAGAAAAACGCTGAGCTCTGTAAAGAAAGTTCCCATAATGCCTCACACCTGCACAGACACCCAGACCAAGTGAACATGCTCAGTTAGTATGACTATGAGTCAGCTTCCTGCTGATTGGCTCAGATCCAAATTCCTAAGGGGAGAGAGTGAGTTCTTAGCATTCTTGAGGGAGGGGGGAGCAGGAGAGAGCAGAGAGCTGTGTGTCTCTGGCACATGAATTACAGACACAACAAATCTTTTGACAGAGAAGTCAGTGCAGCGTTTCTGTGAGTGCTTATGGCTGTATTTACATAGACCTTTCTGATAAAGCTTACTTAGTTTTTACCTTTCTTTCTCCTTTAATCACTTAGATTTCCTGCTCCTCCTGTTACCCATTCAGCCCCCTCCCTCAGGAACTGACTTTGGCTATTGGCTACTGAGCATGCTCAGTTCTTCTCAACTCAGGTTACAAAACACACCCTCCAGCCTAGCTGATGGCACTGCAGGTTTCCATAGAGACTCTGCTCTAGCTTTGCACTTTTTTCCCTAACCTCCTCTCCTGAGCTCAGTTTAACCATTACCTTTAACTTGTATGTTACTTATATATGCAAGTTGGGGAGCACTGGTGGATGCAGGCTGAAATGGAACCTTGTACATATTACATGCCCCATGGGAGGCAGAAAGGACAGGTCTGCCATTGGCCTACTAGCGTTGCACTCTGCACCTAGCAACAATTTATTGGAACCAGATTAGCCCACGTATGTCCAGCTTTAAATACGATGGCAGATCCTGACAGAAGCAATAAATATACGTTAACAATTGTTATACGTGTACAAATGTTATTCCAGGCTTAAGCTAACTTAGCATTTATATTTGTTTTTAAAGGGTGTTTTTTTAAAAAATAAAAGGCATGTAGTAATGATTGCAGTGTGGATCTGTATTTATTCCAGCAAATACACAGAACAAAGCTCCAGAAAATGTGCTTATTGCCAAGGAGGAGAAAAAAAAGACTGAGGATTTAAATAGAAATCAACATGGGAAAGTCCATTCTGTCTTTTATACCGGTAAGAGATGATAAAAGTAATAATTCTAAATGATGTGTGTATTTTGCTTAATTGTCAGAAAATAAAGCTACTTTTAAAGGGAATCTCTACCCAAAACATTCTAAACAAGTTCAAAGCAACACGTTCTATGCAACTTTGTAATAAAAAAAAAATCCAGTGGTTTTAAAGTTAGGTGTAAATATCATTGCAGCTAAAAGCGGTGTTTATCCCTTATTGAGTCAGTAGCTTGTATGGGCCAGTGGGGCTCATTTATTAACACTGGGCAAATTTGCCCATGGGCAATAGCCCGTAGTAATCAATCGGTGATTGGAATTTTCCAGTCAGCTGCAGGCAGAACAGTGAATGCAACAATTTGATTGGTTGCCATGAGTTCTTTGGTAAGTGGATTTTACCATGTATGGGCTGTGTCTGTTAATGCTCACCACTTGTTTGGTTTGGTTGCACCCACATGCAGAGCCATATCGCTCTATTCCGATCACTGGGCCCAGGGTATACAGAGGACCACATCAATATGTCGACATGTTACTCATCCGAAAAGATTTTCAAACCTGCCCCATTAATATGTGGCTTAATTTCCCCCAGATATTGGTCAGGCAGGCTGACTATATGGTCCAGAGGTACCAAGTTGGCAGCTTTTATTGGGCCTCGTATTACCCCCTTAACATTTCTACTGTGTATTAGAAAGTTATGGGAAAGTTGCATAGAATTACAGTTTTTTCATTAGGCAAAAAACTGGTTTTGGGGTAGAAATTTCCTTTTATATAAGAATTTTTTCTCTTGAGTGTTTGACAGCCTCCCAACCATCCATCGTGTTGTACTATAGGAAAGGAAAATCGGCAGGATATATGTTGCCTATATAAATGGGAGGGAACTCTCACTTGTTAAGTAGGGATCCTTAGCGTAATGGCACTCTCTGCACTTTATTTGCATCTACATAGTAACAAGGGATCCGTGCAGGAACTGAAGTGATGATAATGCTCAGATCTTGCTTTTATCTGGAGCCGGAGCCAGGCCAAGTAGTATTGCTGCCCAAGGCAAACGCTACCTACCACTTTGCTTGGAACTGAGCCCCAACTCAAGACTTTGCTCTGCTCTTAGTTTCTACTGCATGTGGAAGAATGTCTTGGGTAGACTGACACATATTTGCACAGGCTGGTATTGGAACCCCGGAGCTGGCACCACCTTCAGGTGGCTGTAGCTCCAGGATTCACCTGCTTCAGGAAGCGCTCCTGTGCTCAGTTTGGAACAGACTGAGTGGGGCCTAGTGCCAACTGTGCCGAAGTTCAAGAACCAGCTTTGGACGCAAGTACATTAAAGGGATGGTTCCCCTTCAAATAAACTGTGTGTTACAGAATGAGAAATTCTTAACAACTTTTCAATTGGTTTTCAGTTTTTAGTTTGCGTAATTATTCCTTCGTCTGTTTACAACATTTAAATGGGGGTTGCTGACCCTGGATGCCAAAACCTGTTACTCTGTAAGGATACAGATTTATATTCATATTTCAGTCTCTCGCTTACACTGCTGCTTGGTTGCTAGGGCAGTTTGTACCCTAGTAACAAGATAGCTGCTAAAATTCCTATTTGGAGAATTGTTCAACAAAAAGCTAAACAATTTGAAAACCACATATGTTAAAAAATAAAGACCAATTGCAAATTGTCTCAATCATATTAAAAGTTAATTGAAAGGTGAACTACCTCTTTAATGATTGGGAACTTTTGTGCAATGACTGCAGGCAATTTAGCAAACTTTATTGGTAATGTTTCTTTCTCTTTTTTTCAAACAGGGGATTCGCATAACGGAGTCTGCACGAAACATGAAATGAGGCCCTTAAAAAAGAATTTATTAGGAGCTTCCCACAATGCAGTCTGCACATCAGATGAAAGGATGTGCATGAAAAGGAATATATTAGGGGATACCCATAATGCACTCTGCACATCAGATGAAAGGATGTGCATGAAAAGGAATATATTAGGGGATACCCATAATGCAATCTGCACATCAGATGAAAGGATGTGTATGAAAATTAATAAGTTTGGGGATTCCTACAGTTCAATGAATACATCTGAGGCAGTGATGCGTGTCAAAAGCAAAATATTAAACCCCCGCAGTGCACTGGGTACATCAGAGGAAGTGATGCATAGGAAGAATAATATATTAGGAGGCTACACTAATGCAGTTTGCAAATCAGAGGAAGTGATGCATACAAAAAGGGATATTATGGTAAGCTCCCACAATGCAACCCACACAACCGATAAAATGGTGTTTGGTAACACTCGCTTTTGTACAGAGTTTCAGGGCAGAAACTATGGAGTTCCACATAATGAACAAAAGCCGTTTGGAAAAGTCATTCTTACACCTTTTTCAGTACCTTGCCCACGTGGCTACAAAACCCAGGATCTGCGTGAGCAGTTTGTCGCTGGGAGCAATGATGGCGTATCCTATATTAAGTCCATGGTGAATGATCACCAAGCAAAACTTAAGGATGAAAAACCATATAAATATGAAGTTCAGAGACAGTTATCGCCCAAATGCAGAGATTCTGAGGAAAAGCCCCATAAATGTAACGTTTGCGGAAAGCAATTCCCCACCCTTTCAAAGGCTTCCTCGCATTCGAGAATTCACAACAAGCCGTTTGTGTGCCCAGAATGTGGCAAGGGCTTTCCTTTTAGGTCCAATCTGAATAAACATCTCAGGACTCACACAAAAGTAACCCAACATGCCTGCCCTGAATGCGGCAAATACTTTGACAAAAGAACATTGCTGGAGAAACACTTCAGAACCCACACGCAAGAGAAGCCATATGTGTGCCCTGAATGCGGCAGATGCTTCTCTCAGAGGTCGTGCATGGAAACGCACTACCGAATTCACACAAAAGAGAAACCGTATTCTTGCCGGGAATGCGGGAAATGTTTTGCTCAGAGGGGACATCGCAATATGCACCAAAGAATTCACACAGGAGAGAAACCATTTCCTTGCCCTGAGTGTGGGAAATGCTTTACCCAAAGGATACATCTCGACGTCCATTACAGAGTCCACTCGGGAGAGAGACCGTACCCCTGCCCTGAATGTGGCAAATCCTTTACAACAAAGGCTAATATGGATGCACATCTGAAAACCCATGCTCTTTTGAACCCATGTGACCCCTAAATTGGGGATAATTTCATACATTTTAGTTTTGTTAGCCAGCAGTTAGCACATGCTGGAAAGGTGTGTATTATGGGTTATATTTATCATGTGCATAATATGGTGTAATCTCAGATTTCTCAAATGGGTTAAACTCAGTTGAGTAAATTGTATTTGGATGTTCCCAGCACTTATCTCCTAATCCCAGCATTCCTTGTTGTCACCAATCAGGCAACATTAAAAAAAAAACAAAACCTCAATATTTACATTTTCAACAGAAAATTGATTATCTAAATCCCACTGATTTCAGTCATATCACTTTCCAATTCAACAGATATTTATTCCATTTATGCACAAATATATCTCTCTCTCACACACAAAATCTGTATTTTTGTTTAGTTGTTTAGTTTATTTTGTGCTAAAATGTAATTTTCTTTAAAAAATATTGAATAAAACATTAATTGAAGTCGACTAGTTTGGAGTCAGGATCAATAAGGAGTGTTTTTATTTTATTTATTCAGGAGGACTTTCTACACAGGAATCTGTTGGACAAGTCATTGTAGTCTTAATGGATACTGGCCAATGTTGTAGTCCACAGCCTCATGGCATCTGTCCAAAACCGCCATTGATTATACCGTGAGAGGTATACTGCACCAAGTGGCAATCAATTTCTCCTGTTATTTTAGGGACTAAAGATCAGACCCTGACAACCACTGAAATACTTGGGCCAGAAACCTTGCAAACCTGCAACAACAAAGCACCTGTGTGCCACTGCCCTTAAGCCTAATATGTTAGAAAATGATGTTGGGCGGAAAAGTACGGTAACCATGCTTTGACAATCTGTTAATCTTGATAACTTGGTTTCTCGGTAGATAAGCACAATACTAAATAGATGTAACAGTTTATCAAAAGAGTGGACAATATTATTAAATGCTTAACAGGGTTGATTTTTCTTCCCCAAAGATGATTAAAGTGTGTGTGTATGTATGTGTGTATATATATAATATGTATAATTATTTATTGTATATTAATATTACCCTTTTATTTGTATAGTGCCAACATATTCCATATTGCTTTACAAATACATAGAAAAGAAGCATTTCTACAGCATAATGTTAAGTCTTGCATTACTCTGTGTATTTACATAAAGTCTAAACAGTAATGGCTATAGTGGGCCTCTAATATACAGTATTAGTTGACCTAAAATGTAGCAGCTTCTGTACTTATTTTAAATGGAGATCCAGAGGCTACTCACAAAACAATAACTTTAGCAAAATTATCACAGCTTTAAAATAGAAACTAAGTTGTATACAAACTACACTATATGGCCAAATGTATCTGCACACCTGCCTGTCCAGCTTCTCTTTCCCAATCCATAGGTTTTTCATTGCTGCTGTAACAGCCTTTACTCTTCTGGGAAGGCTTTCCGCTAGTTGTGGGGGCAGGGGGTTGTTTCTCTTTAGCCACTAGAGCATTACTAAGGTTGACACAATGTTGGAGATCAGGCCAGGGTTTCAGTTCATCCCACAGTTGTTGGAAGTTATGTTGGTTTGAGGTCAGGACTCTGTGTAGGCCAATCAACTTCTTCGATTCGCATCTCAGCCATACATTTTAGATGGACTTCTGCCAACATTAGGCATTGCACATAGTGATGTTAGGTATGGCTGTTCTGGCATTGTTTCCATGGAAAGTTTTGAACTTGGCAATGAGTGTTCCAAGAGAGGACGTGTCATTTTAGATGCCATGGAGACTTCAATTACACAGAGGGGAGTGATTATAAAAACCTTGATACAATCAATGATGATGTTCTAATCTTCTCCAGAGTTAGAACGGTCAGTCTATGCAGTTTTTATCTCTGTAGTCTCCAAGATACACATTATTTTGCCTTTATAAATCTGTCTACTCAAATAAATAGTGGGTGCCACTTAGCTACAGGTTGACGCAATGTCTGCATCATAAGTTCCCAGTGTCCATCTTCTGCTTTGGTATTCTGGTTGCCTAGGGAGGTCTGTCCAATAAGTTTCCTCCCACTAGCTATAGTTTCATACAGTGAGACAAGAATCAGACAGTGAGTTTTCCCAGGGTCCGGCAGGCCAAAGAGAAAAGTCTCATTAAACACTGTTACTTTGGATTTAGCACGAAGGCTAGATTTCTGGTGCTTCTGTTTATGCTGGTTGGTAAAAACATCTATTCTGGCATACACGTCTGTAAATTAAAGAAAATAAGTAAGGCAAGGTATTGTCAGGTTAGAAGTAGCTATAAAAATATTAGTCCTTTGAAAGGACCTACGTGTAGATATATAGAGAAGCCTCAGCAGCATCTACCCAAGGTAGAACAAAGTGTACTAGCTGCTCAAATTGTTATATTGTAGATAGGTGAGCAAGCAGTTGCATCACGGCCGTGTATCCCCTAGGGTGCTAATAAAGATGCAAAACATGCAGTGATAATTCATGGGGCCCCCTATAGTGCATCATGTAGTTTTTATGGTTGTTGACAAATACTCTCTTTACTTTTAAATTGTGATGAAACGTTCTACTGTATTCCCTTCACCACACATGAATTTAGCTATCCAATTGTTGCTCATTTATCAATAGCCATGGGGATACAGCAAGTTGTACAGCTTTTTGCTGTCTTTTAGGCTTCTTAGTCATTTGAAAGCTATGCTACAATCCAGAATAAGCTGGTTGTTGCATAAAATGCAATAATGGGAAAAGGCACATCACAAACTAGTTTATCTTTTACCTGCTGTGTAAACATGTACCGTAAGGTGGCCATACACTTATTGGCTTGTGTATGGGGCTCACTGACAAGCATGCATGACCGATATCTGGCTGAAAGTTGGCTCAGTATCAATCAGAAAGGCTTGATATTCGTGTCTGATTAGGACTGCGTAAGCTTTTTGATGTGGTCCTTATCTGTGTGACCTGTAGGCCCCAGGGTGTTGGTGGCTAATTTGGACCCAGAGCCATTAATTTGGCAACTTCGCCAAACAAGCGTATCTGGCAGTGTATGGGCAGCTTGTCTGCCCCCATGGCAACACAGCCACTTCTTTATATAAACTGTAGAGGTGATTCTAAGGCAAATGCACAATATTTACCAGCGCAGGGTAACTGCCCTTTTCTCCTATTAGGCTGAAAACATTTTTACAACTCTATATCATAACATACCTCTTTCTGAAATTGTGCTCAGTGAACTGGTTTTGAATTTTAAAATTCCGACTTCTATTTTTTGTGCCGTGGGCAAACATTTTAATGAAATCAAGACCTCGCCGATAGCATCCTACAATACAATAAAAAAGAGAGGGTTACAGAAGTAGTCTTGGGTTAGTCACAAACAAAACAGCTTATACTATGATCAACTCTTGTGTTTTATATGTTGGAATGAAAAAGTCATCTTTTTAACTGGCAAATAGGTATCTCATAGAACCTAGAAAGTGTATTACTCTTTTAATATCAAGCACAAACCATGTAGGGTCAATATTTTATACCCAAAGGTTCATAAAGGCAGAGAGATACCCTGTATAAGATATAACTGTAAGGAGCCTGGAATTCTTGACCCCCAAAGTAGATAACATCCCTTCCCACTTCACAAAGTATGACCTGCACCTTGCATCAATTTTGCCTTTATTGTCACATCTAATGAAAGGTAGCCCCATACTTAATGCCTTGAGCAGGTCCAAGAACCATGTGGGCAGACAAATGTATCAAACATAAGCACAGAGACAGCGAGGAAGGAGCAATCCTGATCGAACACACAAGTACAATATCTGAGACAGAAGCAGAATTGTCAGTATTGCAGCAACATTGAAATTCAGAAACAAGGGTTGTGCTAAATTTTAAAAGTGACAGTGATTGTAAACAAAATATTGCCACATTCAGTTTTAAAAAGCTTTAAAGTCGCATGATTTGAGGGTGCAGTATTGGTTTGCTGGATTCTGAATACTGCAAAAAGCCCGAGGATTTGGCAGAATCCCGGAACGATCCTTCAGTGGATCACTAGCAGAAACGATTTATCTTTTACATTAGACAAATAAAAAGGCAAAAGTGGTCCTTAAAGGGCATATTTACCACCTTTTTGTCAAGGGCGTTCTGGCCCCTAGTGCCACCCTGAGATGGTTTATGAAATGCCGCCTTCCCCACCTCTCCAAATTTTTTTTGGTTGTGGGGCTGCATTACTATCCATGATGGATCTTGGGACTTGAAGTCCCTATCCTTGCCATGGAAACTGTGCAACACCCACTATGGAAAGCGGAGGGACCTCAAGTTCCAGAATTCTTCACTTTACAAGGTGTTGTGCTACCTTGTGATGGCCATGTGGTCCCTGCAGCCCAGGAGATTATCATGGTTTCCTTTTGTTTTGTTTATTCACCTTTTATGCATTAGTCCAACTGAATGAGCTCATAAAGGAGGTATATTTCCTTTTTAAAATAAGGTTAAATAAGCATTTGTTGTATGATAAGCAGATAAGTGTTGTAACGGGCTGTGGCAGCTATAGGGTCAGAGTGGACCTGCATCTATTCTGCTTTCACACATATGGCTTCTTTAACACATTTTTTTAACTAGTTTTCCTTCCTGTCCAGAATGTACATGTAAATATAATATATTGTAAATATACAAATGACCTGGATGAATGAGAACTTTCACAGACACGGGGCAGCTGGTTAAAGAAGACAGCAGGGTTTAGGGAGATACCCATCTGGAAGGTCCTCTTGTGGTAGGAATATATACATAGAAATGTTACTGTACCCTTTCATGGTTCTGCTGGAAAGTATTTAAATCTTTACTTCCTCTTAATGAACCTTAATTGAAAACATTTTTAGGAACCATCAAAATAAAATAATAACTATGAAAGATTGCATTTTAAGAAAAATGTTAAAGAGAACTCTGGCTTCCGAACAAAAATTTGTAAAAGATCCCCACACAACGCAGAAACCCCTACTATACCTATCACTGTAATCTCTTCTCTTAAAAAGTATGAATAAATATTATTTTATATGCTGAAATCCAGCTACAAAAAGAGTTCTTCTCTCTGTATTGTTTAAGAGGAGGAGAGACTAAAACATTGATGTTATAAATTGTAACAACTTCTCCACAACTTACAGACAGCATGCAGAACCTACATAACCAAATGTTCCTTTCCTTATTGACTTCGCATGTGCAGGGAATTGTGGGATTGGGAGAATGCAGGCTGAAGGCAGGCTGAGGAGGACAGCCGACTACTTTTACATTTTTTATTCTCAAAGTAGTCAGGCAGATCAACAGGGGGTGGGGCTTAGGGAACTGTTCCAAACCATTGTTTACATTTCAAAAAGCTCAAGTTGTGTTTGGGTGGAGTTCCAATTTAAAATAAAAAAAATGATCTCTCCACCTAAAAAATGCTGAGATTCAGGTTTAAGAAACTGAGGGGACCAACCGCAACAATCAAGAATTGGGGGAGGACGTGTTCTGTGATCTAGGCAAATTGTGTTGTGCTTTCTCCCAGTTCTTTGGTGACATTAGCCACAGGGTAATTGAAGATGGGCCATTTTGGGCATGTA
Organism: Xenopus tropicalis; assembly: GCF_000004195.4. Taxonomy (NCBI): domain Eukaryota; kingdom Metazoa; phylum Chordata; class Amphibia; order Anura; family Pipidae; genus Xenopus; species Xenopus tropicalis. The sequence goes on along the minus strand of NC_030680.2, from coordinate 34,006,576 downwards.
AGGCCCCCTAACTGATCTCTACTGATTCCAACAAGACTGTGCCATATAGCAGAACATTTCCCTCAATCAGAATGGGAAGCAGCTGGCTGGCCAAGGTTGATTTCTGCAGTTCTTCCAGAGTAGACTATGGTGGTCAATACATCTTATGCAACATTGTTTAAAAAAGCAATATAAATATCTGATATAAAAGGTACCAAAGTATCTTTCATTACCTTCGTTTTTTCTTGCAGATCTTCATAAAGCTCCAGTGTTTTGGAAGTCTTTAAGCCCTGTAGCGTGGCCCTTGTCTCCCCTATTAGGGTATGTCTGGAATATTTGTCGAAATCTTTTACCTTTTTTTGCAAGAAAGAAATAAGACAGAGAAACATTTAATAGTGTTAACTAAACAAGGTCTGGTACAGCCACGTTTTCTGCATAATGAAATAAAGGGATATCAATAAGAACATAGGTTTTGGGACGTAAGGCTCTGTGATGGTGAAGGAACTTTACAGGTAACTAATGATACTTTATATTGTTTATATGCATTGAGGTTCATAGAATTTGTTGTGGTAGGGGAGGCCATTTATTATAGGAATGAGGCTGCCCTGCCGCTTTTCACAGGCAGCATATCTTTTATAGAAACCAATAAAGTAGAATCCTAATCATTGTAATAATATAAAATGGACCTACTAGTAAGTTTGTCATGGAGTGTAATGAGTTAATAATATGAGGGAAATTAAAGCTACTCAATGTTTAGTTCTTGCAGTAAGATCATTAAATAACCAATGTAAAACCTACTCCTTTCACCCTTTGTTGTGGCTGTTTTTAGCAGGAGTCTTATATCTGTACACAGCTAATCTAATTATCTACCACACGAATATCAAACATGGAGTAGATTCCCCTGTTTGCCCTATTTAGCTCAAGAAATTACAAAAATCACCAGGCAAAGATTAAGCACAAACCCTATTGAATGAGCTCATGTTGAAAATGCAGTATATTGTCTCTTTAATCTTAGATTTATTAATAGTATGCAAACAATGACTTGGTATAAAGATGGCAATGCTCATACCTCAAACTTCAGACTGGTAGATAGCAGCTGTGATTCTTTTAAAGTGCAAGTGAAGGACTCTACAAACACTGGGTTTCTGCTGTTTTTCACCACCTTGGTGTCCCATTCATGAATGATGGTTTGAACAGAAGAATGCGGATCATCTGCTTTGGAGAATACCTTAATTCTTACAAATGGATCGTGACTATGGGCTGGGAGGTCTGTGGCTTCAATAACATTAATAAGCAGGGCCATTTTCTTCTTATCATAATAAAGGGATAATTTTAGTTTCCCTCTAGGCATAAGTGGAGGGTTAGAATCCAAATCATCCAAACTTTCTGTACTGGGAGGTGAAGGAGTAAGACGCTCTTCCAACTTTTCCATTTCCTTTCGCATTAGTTGAATCTGAAAACCAGACAATCAAATCATAGCATAAACGCAATAGCTGTGAAAGGTGCTACTTTCTGTACTTTCCTGTGTAACATCTATAGCTATAAGGTTTTACCATAAGATGTGCCATCATGGAACTTCCTTTGGCTCCTTCTTCTAGTGATATAAGTGGCATAAAGCTTCATCTAGGGATATGCGTGGCATAAAGCTTCATCTGGGGATATGCGTGGCATAAAGTTCAGCTATGGATGTGCATTGCTTAAAGCTTTAGCTATGGATATGCATGGCATAAAGTTCAGCTAGGGATATGCATGGCATAAAGTTCAGCTAGGGATATGCATGGCATAAAGTTCAGCTAGGGATATGCATGACATAAAGTTCAGCTAGGCATATGCATGGCATAAAGTTCAGCTAGGGATATGCATGGCATAAAGTTCAGCTAGGGATATGCATGGCATAAAGTTCAGCTAGGCATATGCATGGCATAAAGTTCAGCTAGGCATGAAGCTTTATGTAGGGTTATACAGTAATATATATAGTAATATGCATGGCATAAAGCTTCATTTAAGGATATGAATGGCATGACATTTTTTGTCAAAAGAATCATGTCTAGAAATATGTCACAAATGTAACTGAGCCTCATTTAACAAACTTACCACTAAGCAATTTTAAACCATTAATGTATTGACATAGTTGTCTAGCTTGCATATATTGCAATATATGATGGACAAACAATCCTTGTTTTGTTTAAAGAGGAGTAATTATTAGTACCATTATACACATAGTCGTTATATATTGATAATAAGTGAGTGAGAAGGATTTTTTGTTTTTGTGCACTCATTTAACAACATGCCTTGTGGTAAGATTTGCAGAACAGGCTTAATTCTGCATCCAAAGTGCTGTACAGAAAAGGTTTGCTTCATGCTATTTACAGCATAACACAAGCATTGTTTTACCTAGTGTGACTAAATCTAGTCTTTTTCCAGAAGATCAGCTCAGCAAATCTTTACCGAATTTGGCAACCCACACGCTGGCCCAAATCAGTGTGCAGTGCAATATTATAGGTGCAAGTTGGCCCTGTATTATAACATCGGCCTTTGAGCAGCCATTAGATCCAAGGTCTTACTAGCATTCTGAGCCAACATATAAATGTCAGGATCAATTATTTAGTGCAAGTAGAAGGAATGTCCATATGACACCCATATTGATGCTTAAGCCACACATACAATACTGAGTAACAAAGCAGGAACTTACAAAGTTTACAGAATAAAAATAGAACAGGAGAGACCTGCTCAGAAGAGCTTGCAAATTGCATGTCCTTACTTATATTTTATATTATATCAAAGATTGCACTAGGAAATGCTTGGCACTTTGTGGTTCCTGCTATTAGTACATTACACGTTGATATTTACAAACTTTAAATGTCACTTTGATAAGATAACATTTTCCTACAAGATTCAGAGTACATTTTTAATACAAACATATTTCTAACATGATGGTTTCCTTCTAAGACATGCAGATGACTAGCAGAAGATTAAATCATTTACAGCCACAAGCCTAGTTACCTGTGGGAATAATCTGAAATGTCAATACATAACCCCTCGTGCCCTGCCTGTGCATTTAGAATCCTTTGTTTATCGCATTGCCATATTTATTACAGCATATAAATTAGGAGCAGACTGGCCCTAGATCACAGTTATTTGAAAGAATGTACATGTGTTTGCCTTAAACTAGAGTGCTATTGTAAAGGGCCAATTGAAAAAAATAAGTTGATGATTTGCCGTATTAGTATTAGTTCATTAAGTGTTCCCCTCCAAATTAATGCTGTGGGCTTTGAGTATGGGCCAGCAAAATGCCAGTACCCAACTTTAAAGGGTTAAGGTGGCCATGTATGGGCTGAAATATTCTATAGACTTGGTCAAGTAAGACCAGGCTGATAATTTATTGTCCGGGGTATCAGTTTTATATCTATCTGGGTGGTTTAAAGATCACAATGGATTAGGAACATATCAGCACCTTGATGTGGCCCACTCCCAACAGATCACTTATGATCCAATCATTGGCCTGGCAGGCAAATCATTTTTACTTGGTCAAGGATATTGGTGGCCAAATCAGAGTAAGACCCGTGCCAAATGGGTAGATTTTAAAGTGCATGTTCACCTTAACACGCCAAGCCAGACCACCAGACAAATTAGTTTGTATCATATTTTATAAGAATAAGCGTGGTAATGGAAAACAGGGATGTTTGATGACACCCACCAGTAGAGGAATAGGGCCATGGGACATTACTGGGGAAGAGAATACAATGATATTAAGACTAATTGGCCTGTTTACTGGTGGGTCAGCTATATGGCCTTGTGTGATTTCAACAAACCTATGCCAAACAAAACAGGCCAACTAGAAAGGACAATATTTTGTGATAGTTTAACAAAGATCTGGTAGCATTAATATCAAAGGTAAGAATGCTTTTCTTATTTTGTTGAATATCTCTAATTACTAATGGTCATAGTATATTTCAGTATGGTCACAGATACAAGATAACTTGCCTTTGAGTCTTGTTCTTTTCTGGTTATCTCTAGAAAGGTTGGAGCTACACTTTTCAGTAGGATGTTGCTGGTAGTTTTCTTCTCAACATATGTTCCATCAAGGTATGTCTTTTCTGCAGAAAATCATGTAAAAATTTAGCTACCTAAGAGTAATATAGTAATAGAAAACACTCCAAAACAATGGGCCTTACAATTCTTGTTGGTAAAACACTAAGGGGCCGATTCACTAGGGGCCGATAAAACGAGCACTATTATAGCTATTTCCGCCACGTGCGACATTTCCCGCCGCGCAATATATTTCACTGTGTGCGATATTAGCACACGATATTACGCATGTAACCATTACTTTCGGAAACACATACTTGAAAAAATCCCACTGCAAAGTCCATGTTGTGTTGCCAAAAGCTCACAAACTGCAATTTTTTTAAGTACTGCCTGCCCCAAGTAGGTGTTAATATTTGAACAGATTAATGCGATATTTTGCACGTTTAACGCTTCATATGTGTTTGTGAATCATGCGTTAGTATTATTTCTATTCCCTAATTAACACAATGCGTTAGAAATAACGCTTTGCGATGATGCGGTTTTTTTTCCACATGCGATATGCAGATTAACGCATGTGAAATGACTTTGATGAATCGGTACTTATTTATCGCATGCTTTGTAACGCAAAAAAACATGCGATAAGCGTTATCGACCTTTAGTGAATTGGCCCCTAATTTTCTATTTGTGGACATTATGGATTTTTATGGAGAAATGTTACTTTTATCTATCTTTTAGCTGATAGCTGATACACAGTGTGTTGGGCCTTAATATTCCCTTTAGTTAAACAATACAATACAAAAAAAACCTATACAAATATTTTATGGAATAGTTTAATCTCAGTTGGGACAAGCAATATGGAAGGTTCTACGCATTTGTACAATAGCAAATAAAGGCACATCATCCCTCCAGACATATCTGATATGGTCAAAGTACTTTTCTAATTTGTTTTGCAAGTCTTACCATTTCTAGCAACAGATGATTTATATCTTAGGTACTTGTAAAGGTTGTAGACTAAAAGGAAGATTGCCACCAGGAACAAGAATATTGCCACCCCCAGAAGAATGTATTTAACTGAATTGGAAAAGGGGAGAAATATCTGGAACGAAGCGAGGGCAATTTGCAGCATTGTCCCTGTTGGAGAAAAAAGAAGGTAGATTAAACATACATACTGTAAATAGATGCTCATATTTCATATGTGGGTAAGACATACATGACTTGAAGGCAAATTTAATTATTACCCCTCTAAACACATGACTCTGTAAAAAGATTTAGCACAAGAACACTATATAAAGAATTTGTATTAGTTCTTTTAAGTGTTGGATCAGCCTGCCTATTCTTACATTTCTGCTGCCTGTATGGCCTCTTTCAGAAGCCAGTTATCCTACTAGAATGTTTTTAGAATGTTAATGAATCTGAGGGAAAACCAACATAGTTCCCTTTCAGGTCAGCCTAGCTGCTAATTGGTTCCTATCCTACAGTGCAGTGTGCTGAGTGCTGCTTCCTCCCTGTACAGCCTGGGAAAGGAGGCAACAGGAAGTGAAACATATTGGTGGGACTAGTAGGGTTTTTGGTGAATTTTTCAATAAATCAGTCTGAAAAGCACATTCCTTTAGAGGGGTATTTGAGGAGTATAATGATTCAGTATAGGGATAAAGGAAGACATTCCAGGTTCTAGATGGGGGTAAATATTTAAATGGCAAATTTTTCAAAGGCTAGGCGTTGTCTATTGTGTAATGGCCTAGGGCAGTACAAGCTGGTAAAACACCCTCAGGCTAGTGGCGCACATCTTGTAAAAACACCAGCCCAGGAAACGTCAGTTTCAGCCTCCTACATACGATTGTCCATTTGAAGCAGCGTAGGTGGTTTTTCACGGTGAGGGCAGTGAGGTTGGGGAATGCCCTTCCTAGAGATGTGGTAATGGCAGATTCTGTTAATGCCTATAAGAGGGGCCTGGATGAGTTCTTGAACAATCAGAATATCCAAGGCTATTGTGATACTAATATCTACAGTTAGTATTAGTGGTTGTATATATAGTTTATGTATGTGAGTGTATAGATAGGTCAGTATAGGTTGTGTGTGCTGGCTTTACTTGGAAGGGTTGAACTTGATGGACTCTGGTCTTTTTTCAACCCTATGTAACTATGTATGTAACTATGTCTCTGTTTATCCCCCCCCACCCACACTGCTCCTAAATAATACAGCACTAGTCAGCTCACCTACAGACTCCAATGTCCGCAAAGCCTTGTATTTTCTGTGTTTAAGAGACCTTTACAGAAGAAGAATCCTAGGAGTGTGCAAGGTATTGTGGGAAATAGAGTCTATGCTAGAAGGGAAAAAGTGTGCAAAGTATTGTGGGAATTAGAGTCTTGGCTGGAGGGGAGCTACTGGTACATTTTTATCAGTAAATGAAGCCAGGGTTAGAAGTGCAAAGAATAGAGAAAGATAATGCCTTAAAATAGAAAATACATTTACAAATACCCTTATAATAACTGAAATATTTATTACGGAATATATTGGAAAGATTAAATTTGCATTTGTTATGCACATTTGGGTTTCAATTGCCTTTAGAAATTTAAAGTTGAAAAGTTGCCAATAATATTTATTTAGACATATACTACATCAACAGTCTCTGTTTCCATATAGGGTCAGGTTATGATAAAACTAAGAGGTCTTAAGAGCTTTTGAGAAGCTTAGAAGCCATACAAATGACTACATTCACTAAATAATGTGAGTAACAATTCAGAACAGAAAGAAAGCTATACATTACCAGGCTATCCCAGACACAAGGAGCAAAACTGAATTCAGCAAAGAGTATATTCAGGGCGGCACGCTCCAGTGTATTGAGCATTTGTCTGTAGCTGACGCCCACAGGAAACCATCTGATGGGAAAAAACACACAATTTACAAATTATAAACTCAAAATATTAACCATAGTGGGAGTGCACAGTGTTCCTCCAGCACAATTACACCAACCTAATATCTGTATAGCTAAAAGACAATCAATATTTAAATGTCATGCTCAGTTTTCTCTGTAGTCAGTACCCGCTGCCAAGTGTATGAAGGCTAAAGTCCAGCTGGGACAAAAGAACTGAAGAAATGACAGAAAAGCAGGGCCCTTTTAATAAATGAGTAAAAGGGGCATTTGCCCAGGGCCCACTGAGACAGTGTCCACAATTAAAGCTTTGTCTGCTGTAACTTTTGGCCGAAGCATGCCCCAGAAATAATGGACTCAGATAGAATTTCAATATAATTTTTTTTCATCGGAAAGAGCTCTTCAAGATATCCATTTAATGTATTTGTTTTGCTTTCTTATTTATACTTTTTTGTGATTTATCCTCTCCCATGACTGTTGGGCCAAAGCAGTTCCCCAGGACCTTATGTTTACTTCAGTAAGCATTTCCTAATTGCCTGCCTTCGTATATTTAAACTAACCTGCTATAGCGTAGTTCTATCCCAAATCTATTGGCTGTGAGGACCCACCAATGAGATCTCTGCCCTGGGCCCACTGGTACCTTAAAGCAGCCCTGCACAAAGGTAATGATGTATTCTTAATGGTATAGTGCTGTAAAGGAATTCATTGCATCCTGGAGAGGCATAAATATGCCTTTGCCCTAAGCCAAAACATAAATGTATACATGTATATCATATGGTATCATCTAGGACGTTTGCACGAAAAAATCGGAAAGGTTTTACCGCTGTTTACAATTGTCCGGTACGAAAATTTCGGGACTTTCGGATCGCCAATATGATATTATCGTGACTAATACGATTTTTTCGTAAGCATTTTCGTGATATATGCGATCTTCCGAAATTTTCGTTTCCAATACGATTTTTTCCCATTCGTGATTCGGATTCGTGGATTAGTAAATGTGCCCCTTAGCGTGAATGAAAAGCTGCATATCAAATCATAATAAAGACTAGAAAGGCCTGGCAAAGCTATGTAAATACAAAGTTGTCATTGCACAGAAAGCTTTAGCCAGAATGGCAAATATTTTTATACCCTGCACAGCACTGGAACATAAAACTTCATACCAAATTCAATTAAACATATTAAAGTTTTGACACCCAGACATAAAAAGCTGTATAATAAAAGTCCTTTTCAAATTAAACATGAAACCCAAATTATTTTTTACTTAACACATTATAAAGGCAATTAAAAATCCCAGTTATCAGTCATATATTAACTGCTCCAACTTTTGTTGCCTGATACCCTACACAAGCACACTACAGCAAGGTGCAAGATGTGGACAGCAAAGATGTGGACACCCAAAATATGCAGCAGCAGAGCTTCATCCCATCATGCAGCTCCACTTTGCTCCTGGCACAGCACTATGAGTTGCACCACTGCTTTCATGCAGTTGTATCTCAGGGCATTGCACTGTTCTGTATGGGCCACCACAAATGGTCCTGAGCTGAACGCTAAAACAACGCCTAACAACAGCACAATTTTGACCTAAAATAAATCCAATACCAAATGATAAGACCAAAAACTGTGAAAATGAAAGAGGTCCTCTTATTAGATCCACACCTTTGATCAGTGGTGTTTGGGCTATTTGGGTTTAAGCTCCAAAATTTTTTCAGTACTTCCTTATATTCAATTTCATTTGGGCATCCCATCCATTTCTGTAGGTTCCATATTGGAGGACAAGCCCAACAGTTTGAGAACCATTGCCATAAATTGAGGAAATATGGGAGTGTTAGGGCAATGACCCATGGGGTGATTTGCAACCAGAATTAAAAAATCACTACTTCCCAAAAATGCCTTGCCATAGACTAACATTGGGATCGCCATGAGTAAACATGGGAAGGAACATGGGAATGTTAAAACTGTCCTTCCATCCTCTCATTGACTGTATTGCAAACCATCTGAAAGCGTGTGTCCTTGCCTTTCCACCTGCAGTAATGCGAACCACCAATGAGAAGGCATACGTATTGCAACCCACCTGAAAGTGCATGTCTTTGGGGATCTCAGCCCTTAACACCCAATAAAATTTCTTTTGGGCTAGAAACACCAGTACTTGAACTTCCCAGCAGTTTGCATTAGTCAATGGAAAGTCTCAGAAGTAGTTGTGTACACTTCACTTCCCGCTGCAATAATCCTACAGAGGAAATGCACTGTGTTCCTTCAGTTTTAGGTTCTATATGGTAAGGCTAATGCCCCATGGGGAGATTAGTTGCCTGTGATAAAACTCTTCCCTAAATGCCTTCCCACCTGCAATAATGTGAACCAGCGGTGGGAAGGCATACGCATTGCTAAGTCTCCCCAAGTTTCCATTACCAAATGCTTTCCCACCGGCAATAATGTGAACCGCCGGTGGGAAGGCATTTTGTGGAGAATGGAGATAGCAGAGATTTATCGACGAGTATCTCCCCATGGGGGATATGCATTAACCCTTTTACTGCCAGCCATTTTGGTCAAAGCGGAACTTGTATTGCCAGACAGTTTTTGAACATTTTGCACTGTTTCACTTTAGGGGCCTTTCCTCGGGGGGACTTTTAGTTTACCAAGGAAAACAATATATCGTTTTTTTCAGAACAACCTAAGCTTTCAAAATATGGTAGAATTTTTGTGTAATTCCAATTCTGTAACAAGATATAGGCTTCTAAATGTCTAAAAATGCAAAAAAAATCAAATTTTCCATAATATAATCACACATACTAGAAACAAAAATTATTTTATGCACGAATATACTCACTTGTATAGGTCAAAAACTCCCAGCAGTACACTACCAAATTCCCAAAGCACTGCTCCAAAAAAACTGCATACTTTGGATTTCAAGGCCAAAATTCCACTAACAGAAGGTTTATCCCAGAAAATTGTACATTTTTGGAAAGAACAGATTCTGGGGAATACAGAATAGGCACAACTGTCTGTCTACTCCAAACTATCAAGTCGCAATGCTTTCCTAAAGTTATTGGTTTTTATCAAAATTTGTGATTTTTTTTTAAAATCGCTTCAAAGCTTCTAGTCTATAGTATCTTATCTCCTACAGGTCATAAAGTAACCAAATAAAACACCCTAAATATGAATGCCTGGGGTCCACTGAACAGTTTGATGCCCAATATGTATAGGTTTACCTAAGTATGTGGCATGTAGGGGCCCCAATGTGAACATACCCCATATGAACTGTCATTTCTGTCATTTCAGCTTCTGCAAAATCAACACATTTACATCATTATATGTGGGATGAAGCTAGTAAAAAGTACGCTCACCCCAGAAAGTCATATATTTTTGGAAAGTACACATTCCCCCGAATCTAAAATGGGTACCCATGTCTTTCTACTCCAAAGTACCAAGCCGCACAGCTTTTCTAAAGTTAGCAATTTTGATGACATTTCCAAAAATCCCCTCAAAGCTTCCACTTTGAAGCATCTTATCTCCCACATAGCATTAGGTACCAAGATAAAACACCCTGAATTTGAACGCCAGGGGTCCACTGAACAGTTTGATGCCCAATATGTATAGGTTTACCTAAGTATGTGGCATGTAGGGGCCCCAATGTGAACATACCCCCATATGAACTGTCATTTCTGTCATTTCAGCTCCTGCAAAATCAACACATTTACATTATTATATGTGGGATAAAGCTACAAAAAAGTACGCTCACCCCAGAAAGTCATATATTTTTGGAAAGTACACATTCCCCCGAATCTAAAATGGGTACCCATGTCTTTCTACTCCAAAGTACCAAGCCGCACAGCTTTTCTAAAGTTAGCAATTTTGATGACATTTCCAAAAATCCCCTCAAAGCTTCCATTTTGAAGCATCTTATCTCCCACATAGCATTAGGTACCAAGATAAAACACCCTGAATTTTAACACCAGGGGTCCACTGAACAGTTTGATGCCCAATATGTATAGGTTTACCCAAGTATGTGGCATGTAGGGGCCCGAATGTGAACATACCCCCATATATACTGTCATTTCTGTCATTTCAGCTTCTGCAAAATCAACACATTTACATCATTATATGTGGGATAAAGCTAGTAAAAAGTATGCTCACCCCAGAAAGTCATATATTTTTGGAAAGTACACATTCCCCCGAATCTAAAATGGGTACCTATGTCTTTCTACTCCAAAGTACCAAGCCGCACAGCTTTTCTAAAGTTAGCAATTTTGATGACATTTCCAAAAATCCCCTCAAAGCTTCCACTTTGAAGCATCTTATCTCCCACATAGCATTAGGTACCAAGATAAAACACCCTGAATTTGAACGCCAGGGGTCCACTGAACAGTTTGATGCCCAATATGTATAGGTTTACCTAAGTATGTGGCATGTAGGGGCCCCAATGTGAACATACCCCCATATGAACTGTCATTTCTGTCATTTCAGCTCCTGCAAAATCAACACATTTACATTATTATATGTGGGATAAAGCTACAAAAAAGTACGCTCACCCCAGAAAGTCATATATTTTTGGAAAGTACATATTCCCCCGAATCTAAAATGGGTACCCATGTCTTTCTACTCCAAAGTACCAAGCCGCACAGCTTTTCTAAAGTTAGCAATTTTGATGACATTTCCAAAAATCCCCTCAAAGCTTCCACTTTGAAGCATCTTATCTCCCACATAGCATTAGGTACCAAGATAAAACACCCTGAATTTGAACACCAGGGGTCCACTGAACAGTTTGATGCCCAATATGTATAGGTTTACCCAAGTATGTGGCATGTAGGGGCCCGAATGTGAACATACCCCATATATACTGTCATTTCTGTCATTTCAGCTCCTGCAAAATCAACACATTTACATCATTATATGTGAGATAAAGCTACAAAAAAGTACGCTCACCCCAGAAAGCCATATATTTTTGGAAAGTACACATTCCCCCGAATCTAAAATGGGTACCCATGTCTTTCTACTCCAAAGTACCAAGCCGCACAGCTTTTCTAAAGTTAGCAATTTTGATGACATTTCCAAAAATCCCCTCAAAGCTTCCATTTTGAAGCATCTTATCTCCCACATAGCATTAGGTACCAAGATAAAACACCCTGAATTTGAACGCCAGGGGTCCACTGAACAGTTTGATGCCCAATATGTATAGGTTTACCCAAGTATGTGGCATGTAGGGGCCCGAATGTGAACATACCCCCATATATACTGTCATTTCTGTCATTTCAGCTCCTGCAAAATCAACACATTTACATCATTATATGTGAGATAAAGCTACAAAAAAGTACGCTCACCCCAGAAAGCCATATATTTTTGGAAAGTACACATTCCCCCGAATCTAAAATGGGTACCCATGTCTTTCTACTCCAAAGTACCAAGCCGCACAGCTTTTCTAAAGTTAGCAATTTTGATGACATTTCCAAAAATCCCCTCAAAGCTTCCATTTTGAAGCATCTTATCTCCCACATAGCATTAGGTACCAAGATAAAACACCCTGAATTTGAACGCCAGGGGTCCACTGAACAGTTTGATGCCCAATATGTATAGGTTTACCTAAGTATGTGGCATGTAGGGGCCCCAATGTGAACATACCCCCATATATACTGTCATTTCTGTCATTTCAGCTCATGCAAAATCAACACATTTACATCATTATATGTGGGATAAAGCTACAAAAAAGTACGCTCACCCCAGAAAGTCATATATTTTTGGAAAGTACACATTCCCCCGAATCTAAAATGGGTACCCATGTCTTTCTACTCCAAAGTACCAAGCCGCACAGCTTTTCTAAAGTTAGCAATTTTGATGACATTTCCAAAAATCCCCTCAAAGCTTCCACTTTGCAGCATCTTATCTCCCACATAGTGTTAGGTACCAAGATAAAACACCCTAAATTTGAACGCCAGGGGTCCACTGAACAGTTTGATGCCCAATATGTATAGGTTTACCTAAGTATGTGGCATGTAGGGGCCCCAATGGGAACATACCCCCATATGATCTATCATTTCAGCTCCTGCAAAATCAACACATTTACATCCTTTATGTGGGATAATGCTACAAAAAAAGTACATTCACCCCAGAAAGCCATATATTTTTGGAAAATACGCATCCCCCCGAATCTATAATGGGTAAATATTTCTTATTGCTACAAAGTACCAAGCTGTAAAGCTTTCCTAAGTTTGCAGATTTATATGACATTTTCGAAAATCGCATAAAAATGTTGCAATTTGCCGCATTTATCTCTCACAATTTCTTGATAAAGATCAGATAAAGACAAATCACCCCAAAAAGGAACACCAGAGGTCTACTGAACAGTTTGATGCCCAATATGCATAGATATACCAAAGTCTGCGGTATGTACTGAACCCAAAATGAAAATAGCGCATAAAGATTTCTCGCCTGCCAGCTCAGCTTTTGCACACAGAGCCCCCTGTCAGTGTATTATGTGCCAAAACTTCCCCTAACCATACAGTGACCCCCACAAAACCATATATTTTTGGAAAGTACACATTCTGACAAATCCAACAAGGGTAAAGAGTCCTTTCTACACCAAAGTACCAATCTGCAGAGCTTTCCTAAAGTTATTGGTTTTTATGACATTTCAGAAAATCGCCTAAAAATGTTGCAATTTGTCGCATTTATCTCACACAATTTCTTGCGTACAAAGGCAAGTCACCCCAAATAGGAACACCAGAGGCCTACTGAACAGTTTGATGCCCAATATGCATAGATATACCAAAGTCTGCGGTATGTACTGAACCCTAAATGAAAATAGCGCATAAGGATTTCTCGCCTGCCAGCTCAGCTTTTGCACACAGAGCCCCCTGTCAGTGTATTATGTGCCAAAACTTCCCCTAACTATACAGATCCCCCACAAAACCATATATTTTTGGAAAGTACACATTCTGATGAATTCAAAATAGGTAAAGTTATTTTTGTACACCAAAGTTACACCTGGCAAAGCTACGCTAAAAACAGATCAGGAACACTTATATAGGGATAAAATGTGATAAAACCACAAAAATTGTGCAAATCAGTGAAACAACAAAATAAGTTACATGACAGTGTAATTAGTGGCCAGAATATCTGATCCAATAGTTACGCTGTCAAAATAAACAGTTTTTAGGTAAAAGAAAATAAAAACAAAGTGGTAAAATGAAAAAAAAAAAAAAAAAAAAAGCAAAACAAAAAAAAACCAAAGTGTTTGTGTATACATGTGTGTACATGTGTAAAAGTTGTGTGATAGTGTGTAAGTGTGTATATGAGTGTAAATAAGTGTATAAAAGTGTGAAAAATGAAAAAAAAAAAAAAATAAAATAAAATAAAAAAATGCTAAAATGTGTGCTGTAAGTGTGTGTAAATGTATGTAAGTGTGTATAAATGTATGTAAATGTGTGTATAAGTGTGTAAAAGTGTGTAAATGCAATAAAAAAAAAGTCCTTACCTGTTCCTGAAGACCCGATCGCCTCCTTCCTCATTTGGGCCGGCGCTGGGGGAGAGGGAGGAAGCAGGAAGCAGCAGATGCGATGCGATCGCGTCTGCTGCTTCCTGGAGGGTCCTGCGAGCGATCGGCTCGCAGGACCCTGATGACAGCCCCCCTGGCACATTGCCCAGGGGGGCTGTCATTGTTAGAAGCCCTCTGCAGCGGCGGCACATGCCGCCGCTGCAGAGGGCAGCGCTTAAACGCCAACGACGTATGAGACACGTCGTTGGCGTCTAAGCCCTTTTACTGCCAGCACGTATGCCATACGTGCTTGGCAGTAAAAGAGTTAACAGCATGCTTACAACCAGAAGATCCTGATACATTTGAATAACAAAGAGATTTGTAATAAAGATTACCTGATAAGATAACATTATGGTAACTTGAAATAGAATGTGGCAGTTTCAGCAGAAAAGAAGCTGTAAATTTACAAATGCAGTCTTTAACCTTGAAGCCACTGTGCCTGCAGCTTTAAATCCTGTTTTGCCTCCTTCCTGTTAAGGTGCAAACAGAAGACATTTTTTCTGTCTCTCACACCTTTAGGCACAATTTTGTTTGTTTTTTTTCTTGAACTGGTGTAGTCTGCCTAGCACTCCCAGGTCTGCCATAGGCGTAAACAGTAAAGAACTACTCCCAGTTTTTAAGTAAAATAAAGACAAACATTAAATAATTGTCAGATACTTTGTTATAGGGGTATCACTGGTGCTAGGAGTTAAAAAAGAACTCAAGCTTAACCAAGAAATAACATAGGAATGTTGTACACTATTATTAGGGAATTTGTACCAGCCCCAGGCAACCTTTAGTGGTAAAGTTGTGTGTCCCTGAAATCGCCCCCAGTAGCTCAGGGACCTACTTACAATATACTGTGTATATAGAATATAAATGTCACTATACAAGGCTAAATAGTAATTAATTCAGATTCTCATTACACGGCAGCTCAGAAACCAGTGCAATTAGCATCAGTATTTAATAATCAGCCCTGTAGCATCAGCTTCTATAACATGTGAACCTCATTTTCTGCTTGATAATTTGTTACGAGCCCTAAGCTAAGCTTGTTAACAGCTTCCTAGACTGCACTGAGCATGCGAGTGTCACTGACAGTCCTAACAAAATCCAAGATGGTGACTTCCTGTGCACAGATTTGAAGCCCTGGATTATTACTTTTATAGAGCGATTGAAACTTTAGGCTGTTGCCATAGGTTCAGCATATTAACTACAGCATTTCTGCCTTGTTTTTAGGGTTTAGTTCTCCTTTAAAAAGTTGATTGTAATACATGATGAATTCTGAAAATGTAGAATTTGATTACACACATTTGTGAGTTAATTAGCTTTAAAAGAAAGTGCAAGTGCTGTAAATAATTTAAATAAATAATTATTTAGGTATTTCAAACGAAGAGATCATTTTTAAAACGTTGCATGAACCACAAATTATCCCAGCGTTTACCCACATCTGAACATGCCTAATTATCATCCTCCCCCACCCTCCTGGCTGACTCACTCCCTCCCCACTAGTAGCTCACTTTGGTACTGGACCCCCCTAGCAATGTACCCTAGGCCATGTTATGCCAACCCAGGCAAAGGAAAGTGAATTGGTTGTTGTGTGCTCCTGGGAATGGCCTGTGCGGAGGTACATGGAGCGGATTTCAGCACAGAAATGAGACTGTTATCCATGGCCTGTAGCTCCACGAGCCTGTGAATGTAGCTACGGAAAGGAATGCACTACAGCAGATCCCCTTTCCTTTCCATTTTGTGTGCCCCTGCCCTAGTTGTTGCTGCTTCATGCAATGTGAGCCCATATTTCCCTCTACACATTTCTATATTGCATCTTTCTATTATTCTCCTGTTCTGAATCATACTTAATAAGGTGCCAATCCAACCTGGTAAAACAACTATATGTTCTATGCCCCAACTCTTCATTTAAATACAGTTGTACCTCACCTCATATTCACATTACCCAATATTTCCATAACTGAACCACACTCCATAATTCTCAAGAATTTGAAGACAGAGGTGCTGGGTCAGATAAGTAGGCCTCGAGAAATTTAGGAGCTGCCAGTAAATAGACCACAATATAATAAATGCAAGCATACCTATTGTAATAGACAGTACAGAATAACACTCTAGCTCAGTGGGGGCAGATTATTTCTCATGCCACTTGTTCAATGGCCAGATTATATTCAAATGATAATGTCATATAAAGTGTTCTGTAGGGCCTTTGAACATACTGGGGGCCATGGAAATTCCTTGGAGAATCACATCTGGTCCACAAGCCTCCAGCTGGACACTAATGCTATTTCTTATTATATGCAATGAACATGTACACATGGAATGTAGTACTTCTTGTTCTAAAAAAACAACACCATATTATACTTAAAAGAAGATGTTCTGCATACAAGAAGGTCTGTGGCATCCCTAAACAGGCTTGAGGGCATTAAAAATCAATTAGATTGCAAATTATGGCCTTTGGCAGCCTTGCTTTATTCTATCAGGTCCAACTGGTTTACTTCTAATCTTCTCTTTCACAGGGAATAGTCCAATACCTGGATCTGCTCCATTTCTTGTGCACAAGTCTCATTCCAAACAGTGTTTAATAGAAGCAACATCTCAAACAAGATCAGCTACATACCATATGTGTTCCCCAAAGCTAATCTTTAATCCTTGTGTTTGCATAGTATAGCATATCTAAAAAAGGGAAAACCAATACACCTTTTGTACACAGACTTCAATAAAGTCCCTTGTCTAACTACAATAAACCCTTTCACTGCTTAAAAATATTTGGTGGCTGGCTGGTTAGTATGCTATTAGACTGCAGGCCAACTCACCATTAACCTAATTAAACTAATATTAAGTCATACGGCACACATGGCATTTTGACCACTGCAATCATCTGTCACTAACTGAAAATAATGGTAAATACCCGGCCTTTGGCCATTGCAGGTGGTTTATCAAGTAAAAGTGTTTTCACTGGAAACAATGGCAGCCAATCAAGGACTATATTACATAATACTTAACCATTTTTATTGCACACAATCCGTACCTATACTAGCTATGGTTTCTAAACTTAATTAAGAGGTTATTGTGGAAATGGAAAGCAATATGTGACTTCTTATAAAACTACAGGTATGGGACTCAAGTAATTTAGGATGCTCGAGACCGGACAATGGATCATTCAGTAATTTGGATCATTCAGTAATTTTAATTTTTTGGATCCCATACCTGTGTTATTATTATCACTTACCGAATTTATATAGCGTCAACATATTCTGCAGCGCTTTACAGTGATTATAAATGATTTACATCAGTCCCTGAAATACAATGTCCTGTTTATACAGTGTGATACAGTTATACATCCTTCTGGACAGTGTTTTGTTGCTGCAAATTTCTTCTGTTACATTGTCATGGATCCCACCTCTACATACAGTATATAACCAGAAAATAAGGCTAAATGTAATTTGTGACACTGGTTTAATTAGTGCTGGACCTCACATAAAGGCCATCTGTGCAGTTGCCTGGGGCCCATAATTCCCAGGGTTGCCAATGCTGTTGGGAAGGGGATTGTACATTCCAAATAAAAATATATCTGCCCCTGGGCCTAATTATTCATAATACAGTCAAACCCCAATTTTACATATCCCCATTTTACAATATCCTGGGTTTTACATTTTCTTTATGGTCCCTTCATGTTCTAATGCCTTTCAGGGGGAAATTACTAGATTTTAAATTAATTTTCCTGCATTTCATGTCATAATTTTGGGCCATTTTTCCTAAAATCCCCTTTACCTACATTATCATTTTACATTTTGCCAAATATTAGGTTTTTCCAGTCCGCAGAAACATCAGGATTTGACTGTAATATATGTAGGTAAAACTAATTTCCTTGCTTTTGCCTAAATATTTTTTTCTTTCATTTTAGAGTGTTTGAAATACAGGTATGGGATCCCTTATCCAGAAACCCATTATCCAGAAAGTTCTGAATTTCAGGAAGGCCACCTCCTATAGACTCTGTTTTCATCAAATAATCCAAATGTTTAAAATGACTGCCTTTTTTCTGTAATAATAACTGTGCCTTGTGCTTAATCCCAACTAAGATAAAATTAATCCTTATTGGAAGCAAAATCTATTGGGTTTATTTAATGTTTACATTTTTTTAGTAGACTTTGTGATTAAAAGCTTGGTGATCCAAATTAATACCCCTATCCAACCCCAGATCCAGAGCATTCTGGAAAACAGAAAGGGTAATGGTCTGTGAGTGATAGCCAGGGTGCATTGTGGCACTTTGCTGCCTGAGGTAGCAGTAACAATGGTCCCCTCCTGGGCACCTACCCCTCTGGCATGTTAAGGTGGCCACACACATGGCGATTTTTGATCTTTCATGCGACCATCAGTCGCACGAAAGATCGTTACAACCCTCCACTGACGTTCAGGGCTGAATCGTCAGATATGGAGGTAGAAACAAAAATTTCTACCTCCTTCTGCCGATTCAGCCCTGAACGTAGATTTTGCTCGGGCACCTACAATGGCACCCAATCAAAATCTTCTAACCCACCCAATCGGTGAGTCGACCAATATGAGCAGCCTCCTGTGATATCGGTCACCTCGCCGAGTTGCCATACACGCACCGAATATCGTACGAAACCTATTATAGGTGCGTATGGCCAGATTTAGACCTTGTCTGAGTTTCCAGCAAAGAAACAAAAATTCTGTTCTTAAAATAAACAGAGGGAGCTTATTGCCATCCTTTATAAAACTTCCCACCTTGCCTCCTAGCGGAAGCACCCCTTTGTAAAAACAATATATTCTAGTAAGTGGTTCATAACTTATGGCAGTTATTCAGGTACAAACTATGAAAGTAACAGGTAAAATAAATAAATAAATAAATGGCTGGCAAACTTGGCTAAACTATAAATCACAACTTTGAGGCGGAATTCAGCCAGTGAAGGATAAAAAGTGTAGAATGGAATCTTTCTGAAAATGTACAGGGTTGGGGCAGATGATATTTGAAAGAAAATTTAAAATGGTGACATGGAGTTTTCAAACAAAGTTACACCATCAAGTTCAACTCTTTGGTTAAGTAAATCCTACCAAACCTCAAACTGATCCAGAGGGGGAGATGAAACAAGCTTATCTGTAGCCCTTTTACCAGATACATACTGTTATCACAAGGCAACGTTACCTATATAAAATATAGTCTGTACACTGCATGCATGTTATGGGATATACACTGGCTGCACACACCAGCACAGTTTCTGGCTTTAGTGGTTTACATGCAGTGAAAATGCGGGAGAAATGAAAGCCTAGTAAAGCCTAGTTATACGTGTTTTGTCGTTTCTGGGGGTTTATGCCACTCTGAGGCGGCCTTTTGAATGCAGCCCCAAAAAATAGAATAATGTTCCATCATGATCTGATGTGACTTAAATAAGAAGTGATTTCTGCCTGTGGATTGAAACCTCCTGTATGGAGTGGCCTCCTTAAGATTAGATATACAGGTATAGGATCATTTATCTAGAAACTCGCAATCCAGAAAGCTCCAAATTACAGTAAGGTCATCTCCCATAGACTCCATTTTAATCAAAATAATACTAATTTTAAATCATGTTTTCCATCTTCCCTGTAAAAATAAAACACTGCCTTGTACTTGATGGTAACTAAGCTGCATGAATCCATATTGGTGGCAAAAACAATCCCAACATTGAAATCATTTTTAGCAGATTTAAAACATGGTGATCTTAATTACAGAGTCCTTATCTGGAAAACCCCAGGTCCCAAACATTCTGGATAATACACCCTATACCTGTATATGAAAACCCTGTCATAATAGTAATACTGCTATAGTTCCTTGGATATTCAGGGCAGCAAATCAGCTTGTACCCCTTATCTCACCCTTCAGACTGGGCCCCCCTAAACCCAGCATGGAGAAGGCAGTTCCACAGTTTGGAAACCTCTAACTTGTACTGTTGGACCTTAAACATTAGAAAAACGATTCTAATTTCCTTAATGCTATCCTTAAACCTATGATTAGTGAAAGGGAAATAGTTGCACGGTGGCTGCTCCATAACAGCTGTGAAGTAAATAGCTTACTGCCGTATACACACAGAGAGGAACCGTTCTGATCTATTAATAATTAAATAAAACATTCTTCAACTGACATAGCATTAACTACATTTACATTTGAAAGAAAACATTTTCTCTGTTCACAATGTTGTTATGTTGTTGAAAAAGTATACAGTTTGGGTTAAAGTGAATGCATAGTTAGAAAACAATATGATTATACATTAAATCCATAGTATAAAATATCCAAAAAACGTACACAGTCTGCACATTACCTTTGCATAGATTCCTCTGCAGACAGCCTGCAGTATGTTCTCAGCTCCGCAGCATGTTACATATGCACAGCAATCTTGGCATGTTACACTAGAACAACAAGTTTAACCTGCCCTGTATTATTCTAAGTACTGAGCTGAACACCCTTCCCTACCTGGGAGGCCGGAGCTGCTTTCCTGTTAGCTCATGTGCTTTAAAGCTTTGATGTCACAAATAGCATGAGATATTGGTGAAAACTATAAAACAATAAGGACAGGAGTTTTACTTCTTTTGTTATTTTTTTAAGGGCAGTGCAGGTATAAGATGTTATCCGGAAACCCGTTATCCAGAATGTTTCGAATTACGGAAAGCCCATCTCCCATAGACTCCATTTTAAACAAATAATTCTAATTTTTAAAAATAATTTCCTTTTTCTCTGTAATAATAAAACGGTACCTTGTTCTTGATCCCAACTAAGATATAAGTAATCCTTATTGGATGGAAAATAATCCTATTGGATTTGTTTGATGTTTAAATTATTTTTTAGTGAATTAAAGCATGGAGATCCAAACTATAGAAAGATCCCTTATCCGGAAGACCCCAGGTTCCGAGCATTCTGGATAACAGATCCCATATCTGTATAACCATATAATAAATATGATTTACATATGCTGAACATTCGCTCTCTCCATGTGACTGATGTAACCCTGATGTGAATAGCCAGTGGGTTGGCATATGCACTTAGCTTTTTCGAAATCACATAAAGTTTTCTCATGAGGCAACTTCAGTTGACTTCAGAAATTGAAGCGACACGTATGCCAATCCCCGTGGACAACTAAATCTCTCCATGGGACATCAGCCTAAGGCATACCTCCCAAATGTCCCGATTTTCGTGGGACAGTCCCTCTTTTGACAGCTGAGCCCACAGTCCGGCATTCTCACTGAAAAGTCCCTCATTTCCCTTTGATCTCCTGCACTGAAGCTAAAAAAGATACAAATTTAATTAAAAAGTAGCTTTTGGCAGAGAACCCAGAAAGTTAACAAGCTTCACCTGCACTTAGATACATTGTTTCTCACATTTAATTAAATAAGTGGGCTTTTGGCAGAGAGCCCAGAAAGTTAAAAAGCCCCCCCCCCGCACTAAGATACTATAGTAACTAATAAGCTAAACAGGTCTCCTGGAGGAACTGAGACTCACAGCTTAAAGGGCAATTTTACCTTTTTCAGCAAAACTGTAATAACACATAAAACAGGACCCGAAAACCCCTAGAAATGTTTTCAAACTTTAAAATGATAGCCCCTGATGAAGTCACGTGGAACGTGACGAAACGCGTTGGGCGGGTACCTTGGGTTGGAATGGAGAGGGGAGTATGGAGAGAGGACTGCCTTAGGGGACAGGACTGATTTGTCCGGGTGGGAGTGTGGCTAATGATAGCTGCATGCAGAGAGCAATGGGTGGGAGAGCTGGTGCCAAGTGTGCAGGCTTGAATTATTTGAAGTATGGCGCGGTCTGGGAGGGTGTAGCGCTGAGTGTGAGGAGCCGCTCAGGTCAGGACCGGAAGCGCTTTAGCGAATAGGTAACTGCCTGCTGGGAGGCTGTCCTAGTACTCTAGTACGGAGAAGCGTTGTGGGGGAAGCGCTGGTCCTTTGAGAGCGCGTATCCCTCTGAAGCCGCTTGAAAAGTATAAAGTGTGGGTGCGGGTGTGAGCTATCCGCAGTAGCGAATTTAGGCACTTGTTTACTTACTATATTTACTATATTTATTTTGTTTGTAAATAATCCGGTTTAAACGGTGGGGGTACTTTTGATGTGAGCATGCCCTGATTTCTTGCTCTATATTACGGAGGCAGGAAGGGAGCAGATATTGTGTATATCCCTGCCGGGTTCATATATGGTCGGGCAGTTTGTTTGACACACTTTATACTGCTCAGTGCTGTTACGGACTTTGTAAATAATATTATATACAGTGCCCTCAAGCACCTTTTGACTCCCACCCTGATTCACATTATAGTTATATTGGAGCAGAACTCTCTCTTCCCAATACTCTTTCTCCCCCCTCCCTCTCCCACTAATCAGTGGCGTAGCGTGGGCTTTCGTCGCCTGGGGCCGACCGGAAATTTGCCGCCCCTCTATTTAGTTATTCTTAAAAAAAATCGACAAAATAAAAAAAGCAGCATTAAATTTTTTTTTTTTTTTGATTGAATTTGAAATGCGGTGCGCATGTCATAATTGTCAAAAGTGGATTCAGCTGTGCATCCGTGGCTGCCCATGGTGGCAGGGCCGCCATCAGAAATCACAGGGCCCCTCCCATCAGTACAGGACACACAGACATAAAAAGTATTAGGGTCACCCTACCACAGTGCCCCCTAACGCTATTCTGGCCACGGTCCCCCCATACAACTGCCCCATAGACAGTACCCCCATACACAGTGCCCCCAATTGCCCCATACACAGTGCCCCCCACACACATTGCCTCCAATTGCCCATAGAAAGTGCCCCAATTTCCCCATAGACAGTGCCTCCAATTGCCCCATACACAGTGTCCCCATAGACAGCCCCCTCCACACAGTGTCCCCAATTGCCCTTAGACAGTGCCCCCAATAGGAAGTGCCCCCATACACAGTGCCCCAATTTCCCCATACACAGTTCCCCCATAGACAGTACCCCCCAAAGACCTTGCCCCCCCCACAGAAAGTGCCCCCATACACAGTGCCCCAATTGCCCCATACACAGTTCCCCCAATAGAAAGTGCCCCCATAAACAGTGCCCCCAATTGCCCCATACAAAGTGCCCCCAATAGGAAGTGCCCCCATACACAGTGCCCCAATTTCCCCATACACAGTGTCCCCATAGACAATACCCCCCAAAGACCTTGCCCCCAATAGAAAGTGCCCTCATACACAGAGCCCCAATTGCCCCATACACAGTGCCCCCAATAGGAAGTGCCCCCATACACAATACCCCACAAAGACCTGCCCCCCCCCATGGAAAGTGCCCCAATTTCCCCCATAGTACATACCCCCAACAGACCATCGGCGGCGGCTCCTTCTCTCTTACAGGCAACAGGCGCTTCTATAAGGTTGCGCCTCGTCGCTGACGTGTGACGTCATACGCACGGGCGCAACCTTATAAAAGCGCCTGTTGCCTGTAAGAGAGAAGGAGCCGCCGCCGCCGCCCCTTCTGATACGCCGCCCGGGGCCATGGCCCCCTCGGCACCCCCCTCGCTACGCCACTGCCACTAATCATGAATTAAGGAAATCAGTATATTACTAAATGAATTGTTCAACTTGGCCTATGAACTTTAATATAATCATATATAAGGTTGATTTCCCTATTGATTAGAAGGTACATGAATTGATTTATAGGGTTGATTTTGTGGGTCCAATGGTTTTAATTGTAATTTAGCTATTAATTATTTTAACAATTGGTCTTTTTAATTAGCAATCATTAAAGGTTATATTTTATGGCGCAAACACAGAACAATTTTCTGGACATTTAGCATGTTTTGGTGGAAAACACCTTGTGTATGCCACGCATTAAAAATAGTGCATGTATTGAGCATGCACTTATTTTTCTTTTTCTAGTATTGTGTTCAAACTTTAAATAACCTGACAAATTTATTCAAATGGGAGTGGTGTTTAGGGGGTGTGGTCGCAAAAATGGGGATGGTAAAAAAAATTTGCTGCACTGTGTGCAGCATTTATTTTTCTCCCTCTTTCCATTTTCAAAATGTTGGGAGGTATGGCCTAAGGATAATAATTTCCTTGAAAATGAGTCACCCGCTGTAAAGGAGATTTATTGCAGGCGACTAATCTCTGAGAAAACTTCAGGCTACGTCCGCAAAAACGAAGTGATAAATACGCGGTAGAGGAGATTTATTGCAAGTAACTAATCTCCACATCTGCCATAGCCCTAACAGACAGCCATGACAGAGGATGAGCAGGTTCCTTCTTAGGAAAGAGCAGGAGGATTCTAGTGAAAGAGGGGACAGATGAGGCATAAATTAGTGTTTTAGCCATCACTAAATGGCGGCTCAAGGGAAAGGATGTAAAAGGGCAATATTTAATGATATATATATTCCAGTTTGGCAAGATTATTTAATAGGTCACGTAACATAATATAAACTATCTGTTGGTTAAGTATTCATTCTGGGGGTATAGTTTTCCTTTAAATAGTGTAGGGTGGGGGTGGAGTAAGGAAGGGGGAGGTGCTGGCCGGGAGCAGAAGTTTTGCACAGTCCATCTTTACAACCTCCGTTAGATGCAGGGTCGGACTGGGCCGCCCTTGCCCACGCCCCCCTGGCCGACCGCTCATGCCCCGACGCGTTAAATTTACACTTTCGGGGGAGGACGTTGGGTGGGAGGCCCTGCAAGGGGGGGGGGCATGGGCACCTGCAGGGCCCCTGGGGCGGGAGCCTCGGTTAGATGTCCAGTCTAGAATAGTGTCCAGTCCAGAATAGTGTAACTGTCCATAGTTATAGTCATAAAAATTGTACTATTTCTTGTTTACACACACCTTTGTGAGTCACAACAAAAGGGTTAATAGAAAGGAGGGGTTGTATACAACTTTTCAATTGGTCCTAATTTTATATGGTGTCCAAGGCAGCTGAATCACACAATTATGCGAAAATGTTTTGGACCCTGCGGGTTTTGTCAGAACCAAGGCAAAGGTCTTTTCAGGCATTCTGACACGTCGCCCAGCACTGCTTATCAGACTTCACATTTTGGTGTTAGTTGCCTTGAAAGAAAAGATGGGTGTATAATGCAAGAGGAGTGGCCCTATATATACAGTGTACACCAGATGAAAGACAACGTACAGGACTTTTTGTCTCTCTATTTTTGTGCTGTTAAACAGGGGCAGGCTAGCCAGTAAGTAATGGCTGCATCCAAGAACAGAGAGTAACAATCAGGGCAGGGGGAGTCATGACACATGTTGGCCACCACACCATCTAAGTGTAAACAATTACAAACGAACAATGGATTTTTTTAAATTAAAACAAGTGACCCTTTAAGTAGTGGTTTGCTGCCCTCAGTCTCTCAAATTATGGAAATACCCATTATTCAGTAACCCCCAGGTGCCAAGCATTCAAGATAATAGATTGTATACCTGTAATAAAAATCCTGCCCAGGATCACCCTTGGGGTGGGTGGGCTTTATGGCTGCCGCCTAAGGTGGCAGTAGCCCCAGAATCTGTGCTGATCCTGCCCTATGAAGCTTACCGCTGAACATCCATGCTCTAAGGCAGTGGTCCCCAACCAGTGGCTCAGGAGCAACATGATGCTCATCAGCCCTTTAGATATTGCTCCCGTGGCCTCAAAGCAGATGGTCATTTTTGGTTTGGAGGAAAGTTTTGGTTGCATAAAAATCCAGTGTAATTGCCAAACAGAGCCTTCTGTAGGCTGCCAGCCAACATGGCCCCCTGCATGGTTTACACCTCAGATTCAGGCTGTAATCACATGTATTGCTTAAACATATAAACCCCTGTACTGTTCACACCTTTTAATCCCTGCATTGTTTACCCACTGCATTGTTCACACCTCAGACTTAGACTGTAAGCCTCCACATTGTTCACACCTCAGAAACTGTGCCAGCATTGTGTCACTGTATGTAATGCCTGCCTTATGCTGCCTGTGTGTATGGCAGAGTATGGCACACACAGGCAGCATAGGGCAGGCAGAGTATGGCACATACAGGCAGCATAGGGCAGGTAGAGTATGGCACATACAGGCAGCATAGGGCAGGCAGAGTATGGCACACACAGGCAGCATAGGGCAGGCAGAGTATGGCACATACAGGCAGCATAGGGCAGGCAGAGTATGGAACATACAGGCAGCATAGGGCAGGCAGAGTATGGAACATACAGGCAGCATAGGGCAGGCAGAGTATGGAACACACAGGCAGCATAGGGCAGGCAGAGTATGGCACACGCAGGCAGCATAGGGCAGGCAGAGTATGGCACACACAGGCAGGGTAGGACAGGCAGAGTATGGCACACACAGGCAGCACAGGGCACCTAGAGCAGTGTTTTTCAACCTTTTTTGGGCAAAGGCACACTTGTTTCATGAAAAAAATCACGAGGCACACCACCATTAGAAAATGTTAAAAAATTTAACTCTGTGCCTATATTGACTATATATAAAGTAATTCTCTTGAATAGGAATCAAATAAACACAAAGAAAGTATTTTCCGGGACATTTTCTCCACAAACCCACCCCCCCACTGATTTTTTTTTTTTTTTTTTATACACACAAAAATGTTATATTATATATATATATTATTATTAATTGTTTTCTTACATGTCAGGCTGCGGCATCCAGGGGTGTCCCGGGATTGTCCTCCGGTGGGGAGTAGGGCGGCTGTGCATGGGCCTGGCCCCTGGTGGATCTGGTCTGTCGGGGCAGGGCCTGGGCAGTTGCTCCCCCCGGTCGGGTTGTGCCAGGGCAGGATAGTGCTGCCTCTCCTCTCTGGTTGCTCCGCCCTCCTGGATCCGATGCCGGATGATGTCACAGGCAGTGACGATTTCCGGGCATCAGGGAGCCAGGAAGTGGAAGGTGTCCCAGAGGGGACCGGGGGAGTCTTGTCTTCACCTACGGCACACCAGGCAACATCTCGCGGCACACTAGTGTGCCGCGGAACAGCGGTTGAAAAACGCTGACCTAGAGTATGGTACACACAGGCAACATAGGACATGCAGAGTATGGTACACACAGGTAGCACAGGGCACCTAGAGTAGGGCACACACAGGCAGGGTAGGTAACATGGGTGCGGTTTGAAGTGAGTGCGGATTAAAAAGTAGGCGTGGTCAAAACAGGCTTCCATTGGCGACCCTCTACTATGTATGCTAGAGAAATTCCATCCCTCGGCACCACAGAAATTAGACAGCACTGCTCTAAGGGGTTAAATTCTCACTAGTTCTGATAAGATCACTGTGTTTCGACTGGTAAGTGATTTAGCGCTGTGATGCAAAGAATACGTCTCTCATGGGTTTATTGAGAACATTGTCTGCCTCTGTAATAACTGGCCTTTCCTGGACACAGGTTTTGTTTTCTTCAGCCAAGATCTCTGCCATCCTCTATTGTTAAAGCTCTGATCGTCTGTAAACCACAAATCTACCACCAAACACCAGTTGTTATTATTATTATAGTGTGTTTCCAAAGCTCTGTTCTCTTGCCAGTACTTTAAGCTACTGCTCTTTGTGTGCTTAACAATACTGGTGAGTCAGGTTTATAATTATGTTTGTTTTTATGTCAGATGGGATCAGAACAGTGGAGTAACAACTATGCAGTGCACCCCCCCCACACAAAAAAAATCTTTGGAGGGGCCAGACATGCACAAAATCTCTACACACTTTCCTGTCCTTATTCTGTGCTGTCACAGCTTCTATCTGACATTACTCTATAAAAGGCATTTCATATTAATGAAATAATGTGCTAATGAGTCAGTCAGTTCATTGTTGGTCAGTGGAGTTTGCCCCCTGCCTTCCCCTGTCAAGCTTGTGTCTTGATGACTAATGGCTTTCAAAGATGCAGACCCCCCTTGCCCGGCCAACCCTGTCCCCTGGGCCCCCTGCAGGGTCTGCTTCCCCTATACTTACGACACTGGATGGGATAGATACAGACAAGGAATTTTGTTGGTTGTTTTAATTACAAAGTACTGATAACAGTATTTTTTTGCACAGGTCCATGTTAAAGTGCTTAGCTGGAAGCGTCTATGTAGTTAAATAACTCATGCTTTTTGTTAAACTCTAATATAAAGAATATGGAGCATACTATTCATTTGAAGTAAATACTTGAATGGTAGCTTTTATGATATTGAGAACTTTTATGATATCGGGTAACAATGTATATTGATTTAGTAATGTCACATGAATAACAATCCATTTATGCTGTCTGGAACACTAAAATCTTCTAGACTAGTTAATATTTAAACTCAGCAAAGAAACCAAGCCTTTAAGCTGCCAGCTGGGAAAAGGAAAGAAAAAAAAAAAGAAAATTAATTTGTTTCCAACTACTGGGAACTAATCTCAAAGATCTCCAAGAAAATCCCATTTACATGGGTTTATCCTATAGGCAAAAGCTCACCTACTGGATCTTTAAAGCAGAAGCCAGGAAACCCAGCATAGTGAAGAGTGAATCTGTCCCGTTTCACTTCGCCGAAAAATTTGTGAAACGACAGCAAAATTCATGAAACGGTGCCCATTTTACTGCAACTTTTTTGATGCACTAATTTTCTCTGGAATTTTGCAAAACAATTCGCCAGTGCCGAAATGCAGAAATTCGCTGCGAATCTATGCCTGCCGAAAAAATTCGCTTATCAATAACCCTGCACTGTACTGATGAGCCCCAAGAAGGGTGAAACCGATGTGTAGCTGTGAATCTGATCAGCCATTATCCTGGCTTCTGCTTTTAAAACCCAGTGGATGAGCTTTAGCCTATAGGATAAACTCATCTAAATGGGATTAGTTCCCAGAATTCCTTGTGTTTATTTCTCATTACTGGAGACTCCAACTTAGGCCTTGACTATAGAAGAACCTATTTGACAGAATGGGCAGATTCTTATCTATAAGCTTCTTCTTGCTTATAGATAAGAATTATGTCTGTATTTTAAAGAACAGTAACACCAAAATTAGAGTTTTATAGTAATTAAAATGTAATATACTCTTGTCCTGCGCTGGTAAAACTGGTGTGCTTGCTTCAGAAAGACTTCTAAAGTTTATATAAATAAGCTGCTGTGTGGCCATTGGGGAAAACATTCAGTCTGAAGAAGGAGAAAAGGTGCAGGTTACATAGCAGATAGCAGTTAGCAGATAAGCTCTTGAAGAAGAACTAAACCCTAAACATAAATATGGCTAGAAATACCATATTTATATGCTAAGCTTAGTGCACCAGCCCAAAGGTTCAGTATCTCTATAGCAGCAATGATCCAGGCACAGGAGCTCCTTATCTTGGATTTTGACCCAAGGAGTGTCAGTGGCACTGCTCAGTGGGCTCTAGGCAGCTGTTGAGAAGCAAAGCTAAGAGGTTGTCACAAATCATCAAGCAGAAAATGAGGTTGGCCTATCATTTAAGCTGATGCTACAGGGCTAATTTTAAATTCTAATGCAAATTGCAGTGGTTTTTAGAGCTGCCATGTAGTAATTATCTATATTAATTACTTAATTTGTAACATTTATATCCTGTATACACAGTATATTATAAGTCAGTCCTTAAGTAAGTGACAGCAGCACAGAGCATGTGCAAGGAATCGGCAGACAAGAAGATGGGGGGCTACTGGGGCATCTTTGGAGGCACAGATCTTCCCTGCTAAAGGGCTGTGGGTGCCCTGGGCTGGTACAGAACCCCAAAATATAATGTACAACTTCTTTAGTTAAGCTTTAGTTCTCCTTAAATATTCTTGTGTAAGAACTAAACACATTGTATTCTACAGAGCTTATCTGCTATGTAACCTGTGCCTTTTCTCCTTTTTCAGATGTAGGTACCCAGTAATTAAAATGCTATGATTTATGAAACAGGAACAAGGTGGATTTTACCTTTACATTTTGTTGAACTTTTTAAATTCTTTGTACAATTTTGCATTTATTTCATTTTTAATTTCCAAGGCTACAGTTACTTGCTCAGAAGGTCAGTGTAACTGATCTTGCAGTGTTAGAAATATTTATAATGCCAGGCCCTGACTTGCGAATGCCAGAGGGGCTTCTGTAAAATGCCAGTCACTATTTAGACCAGGATCAATTTTAAATCCCAGTCCAGACCAATGGTCCAAACAATGGTCTTTTTAATCCCAGGGTGTCCAGCTAGTTAGGAATCATGGATAGTACGCAAAACCTCTAAGCAAAATTTTTTTGGCACAAATATCTTTTCTCTGAAGAAAAATAGCCCATTTCTAGCCACAAGGTCAGGCTCGGAAGGAACATTCAAGCTACATTCCTGCTTAATGTGGTCAATGAGAGAGAACTGTACACATAAAAAATGATGTGGTTGAAGTATTGTCTCAGAGGAGCTAAAAGAGTTCACTTGGGAAGGAAACATTCTTGAAAGAGCATCAACCTTTGTATTTTTGGAGCCAGGACGATATGTGAGATGGAAATTGAATCGCGTGAAAAAGAGAGCCCAACGGGCCTGTCTGGGTCTCAGCCTCCTGGCCGTACGAAGGTACTCAAAATTCCTGTGATCAGTGAAGATTAGGATGGGATGAGGACTACCCTCCAGCAGATATCTCCATTCCTCTAAGGCTAATTTGATAGACAAAAGTTTCCGATCAGAGACATCATAATTGTGTTCAGATTTACTTAGTTTGAGGGAGAAGAATGCCACAGGGTGTAAAGAACTAGAGGGATTGAACCTTTGGGAAAGGATTGCTCCTACTGCATTTTCTGAGGCATCTACTTCCAGAACAAAAGGTAGAGATAGATTCGGGTGACACAGAACGGGTGCAGAAGTGAAGCGAGATTTAAGAGCATCGAATGCCTCTTGAGCATGAGATGTCCACTGGAACTTGGAAGTCAAAGCTGTAAGTTTAGTGATCGGTAAAATGATTTGTGAGAAGTCCCTAATAAATTTCCTGTAGAAATTTGCAAATCCAATAAAACGTTGGACTGCTTTTCTTGATGTAGGAGCAGGCCAATTTAGGAGGGCAGAAATCTTCTTCTGATCCATTTGTATCCTTCCAGGAGAAATCATGAATCCCAAAAACTCGATAGAAGATTTATGGAACTCACATTTTTCAAACTTGACATATAACTGGTGAACCCAGAAGACGGGAAAAAATTTTGTTCTGAAAGAGAATTAGAAAAAATAAGAATGTCATCTAGATAAACAATAACAAAAACATCCAAAAAATCTCGGAAAACATCATTGAGAAACTGTTGGAAAGTTGCTGGAGCATTACATAAACCAAAGGGCATCACCAGGTACTCAAAATGTCCATATCTGGTACGGAACACCATCTTCCATTCGTCTCCTTTGCAGATTCTCACCAAATTGTAAGCTCCTCTTAAAGGAACAGTAACACCAAAAAATGAAAGAGCGTTAAAGTAATAAAAATATAATGCACTGTTGCCCTGCACTGATAAAACTGGTGTGTTTGCTACAGTAACACTACTATAATTTATATAATAAGCTGCTGTGTAGCCACGGGGGCAGCCATTAAAGCTGGAAAAAAGGAGAAAAGGCACAGGTTACATAGCAGATAACAGATAAGTTCTGTAGAATACAATAGTGTTTTATCTGTTATCTGCTATGTGCCTGTGCCTTTTCTCCTTTGAATGGCTGCCCCCATGGTTACACAGCAGTTTATTTATATAAATTATAGTAGACTTTCTGAAGTAAACACACAACTTTTACCAGTGCGGGGCAGCAGCACATTATATTTTAGTTACTTTTATATACTTTCATTTTTTGGTGTTACTGTTCCTTTAAGTCTAGTTTGGAAAAAATAGTAGCTGCTCTGAAACTTTGGAACAGTTCAGGTATCAGAGGCAGAGGATATCGATTCTTGACAGTGATTTTATTGAGCTCTCGATGATCTTTCTTCTCCACAAAGAATATTCCTGCACCAGCAGGCGAGGTGGACGGACGGATACATTTCTTTGTAAGGTTTTCTTTGATGTATTCTCGTAATACCTTGAGTTCCGGTTCCGCCAAAGGATAAATTCTTCCAAACGGGTTATGTTTGCGTAGCCAGGGTAGGCCAATGATTATTGGAGATTGTGGCGAAGAGACGATATCAAAACTTAAATGTTTGTGATGAATTTTATTCAGGGTAAGTGACAAAGGGATGGATTCAAGCAAAATGGGACCAGAGCTTATAGGTGACTCATCAGCAACTCGTAAGAAGACTGGAAACCGTTTCTTTTTCAACGGAATTCGATGGACTTCCGCAACTTTAGAGTCGAGGAAGCAACCACTAGCCCCGGAATCAAGTATTGCTGGGAGGATTAAAGTCTTGTTTCCCAACTGCAAGGAAATAGACAAAGTTAATAACGGAGCAAACCTGTACTTGAGAGTATCAGTCTCAATAGTAGGTTTCTTACAAGGGCGAGTAGGGCAATTGCGAAGCAAATGGCCAGCAAGTCCACAATATAGACAGAGATTTAGCCGTCTCCAGCGTAAGCTTTCTTCAGAAGATAGGGCAGTACGCAGTGCCCCAATCTGCATAGGTTCAGGCTCGTCAACGGATGAGGATCCCGGTTCTGGACGAATGGGGGAGGAGCCTTGGGGACGAGCCAGGATGGGTAGAATTGACCAGCCTTCTCCAGTTTCCTTTCCCCCAGGCGTCTGTCAATTTGAATAGACAAATGAATGAGTTCATCAAGTGAGGCTGGAACCCCAACTCGAGCTAGTTCATCCTTAAGACTGTCGGTGAGACCTGATGTTTTAAGGCTGCTTGGTTCCAGTCCACATCAGAAGCGTATTTACGAAATTCTACTGTGTAGTCCTCAACAGGTCTGTTTCTTTGACGCAAATTTCTTAAAGATGCTTCGGCTGCAGCGGTGCAACGCTGGTCATCGTATAAAACTGCTAAAGCTTGAAAAAACGAATCCACCGACAGTAGAGAGGAACTGCGTTGTTCCATAAGGTGAAAAGCCCAGGACTGTGGTTCACCTTGAAGCACAAAATTATAACTCCCACCTTGATTTGCTCAGTGGAATACATTCTCGGCTTAAGAGTAAACAGAAGTTTGCAAGCGTTGAAAGTTCTGAAAGTCTTACGATCGCCGGAAAACTTTTCGGGCATCGCCACCTTAGACTCAGGGACAGGTGAGACGGATGCTCCAGCAGCAGGAGGTGAGACAGCCGGAGCAGGTACAGGTGGTTGCAGGGTACAGAGCTGCTCCTGGACTTGACTATATCCTCCCTGAATCTCCCTTACAGCCTGTGTGAGAGACACAATCTGCTGAGTAAGGGTGGTGAGAGGAGAAGGTTCTTCCTCCCTGTCCATGGCTTGGTTATTCTGTCAGGCCGCAGAGTGTTATCAAGCCGAGGGATGGGTCGTAGCGAGCAAGCCCACAAACGTCTCACACTAACTGGAGGCTTACCCGAAGATGAGAACAGGAAGCACGGGAGTGGAGAGAGGCCAGAGAGCCAAAAACAAAGTACAGAAGGCTCAAACAAAGGGATGGTCATACGGGTCCGAGTCGAGGCAGGCAGAACAGATTCACAAGCGGTTTTCAGGCAGAGGTTCACAACAGAAGATTTAGGATAGGGGAAACGCCAGGCAACAGTGTAAACTTGATAACCAAGCAAAGAACACATGTAAGTGGTGACTATTTACAGGCTAGCGCCGCGCGCGACTTTTCGCCCTTCTACCGTACCGCGCGCGACTAGACGCGTGCTCGTTCCTGTGCGCTGGCTACTAGGCACGTGCGCAGGGAGACTCTTGGATTGGCGCCCATCCTTACAGCCAGCCCGATACTCTCAGGACCCGTGGGTTGGGCGTGTTCGACCTCGGCACAGCACTTGTGGGATCAGGTTGAGCTCTTCCACTCACCCTTCCTGCCTGCGACCTAACACTGCTGGCTGCCTCGTCTGGCTTGTGAATTTATAGGCACGTGCCTGAAATGCCCTGCCCCTTTTGTGATGTCATTCCAGGAGGGTTAGGCGCGGGTCTATAAACAGGGGGAAAAGTCAGGTCTTGTAGGGTTTGGGTTGGGAGCAGACGGGTTAGGGTCAGTGTGGGTCAAATTAATCTAAAAATCATCACTAATCTAAAAATAATATAAAGTACAAGGACACAAATAAATCTTTCAATGCTTTATTAAAGGAACAAGCCCAATACAAATTAATAGACCCCCATACAAGGAAGAAGCACAACAGGATGCACCGGAAGAAGGGGATATTTCCCGAAAGCTTGTGCCACATCTTTCTGCAATAAATGTGTTAAAGGCATTTGCCGGTATGCTAGTGTGCTTCTTGCTTGTATCAAGGTCTATGGATTTGGCTTGGAAGCAGTCGAGGAATTGAATGCACCCTTATGGAATTATGTATATAAGTGGTGTGCTTAAGAACTAAGTATTGTCCAATACAAATTAAGTGACATGGCTAATCAGCACTACAGGTGGGGAAATAAATCAAGGAAATTACTAGCAAAAACAACTAAACAGCAACATACTAACACACATATCCATAAAATAAAGGGTTGGGCCTGTGATGGACTTAGTGTCAAATTTTACAAAATATTAGTATGGGAAATAACCCTAATCTTGACAAAAGTTTACAATAAGATATTAAAAGGCTTGCTGCTTTTGATATAGCAAACAAACCAAGAACAATTCTAATCTCTAAAATTGGCAAAGATTATACAGATCCAACCTCATACAGACCCATATCACTATTAAATCAAGATTTTAAACTACTGACTATATTAATGGCCAACAAACTACAACATATCTTGCCTTCCATTCTTACCCCCAATCAAGTAGGTTTTCTTCAAAACAGTCCATTCGTTACTGATGTTACCAAACTTAATAAATTCTACTTTATTTACTGAAAAGTAACAAGACACAGGTTTGGTCTGGAGTCCTAAAATAGGATAAAACCCAGCCTACCCTTAAATACATCATTAATAAAGAGATGCAAGACACAAAATTTGTTACCAAATACCAGTTTATTTTACAAAACCATGCTGTTAAATAATCTTTTTTTTTCAACAAACCTGCATCTATGTATATATTGTAATAATCTCAAATAAAAGTTTTTGAATGCAAAAAAACAAAACAGTCCATTTGTTGTATTATCGCAACTATATATCAGAGTAAACTAGAAAAACCATTTGATAGAATCTCACATGAATGCAAACATAGGCTCCTAAAATTCCAACACGTTGGAACACATATGCTCAACCTTTTTAAAGCACTCTACACTTTACCCCAAACATATACAACAACAAATGGTTCTAATAGATTCATGATACAACAGGGCACACAGCAAGGCTGCCCCTTATCACACCTTTATTCAGTATAGCCTTAGATCCTTTAATTAGACATCTACTCCAAATTAAATCAATCAAAGGCATTCAAACAGGCCAATCATACCAAAAAGTAGTAGCCTTCCGTGCTACCTTCCGAGCATCACAGACCTTTTCGGTAAAGTGGCAGGATTCCAAATCAATTTGCAAAATCCCGAAGCATTAGGCCTCCATTATGTAGATACTAGAACATGGCCCTCGACATTCCCCTTTACCAAAGCAAAAGCCCACATAATATATTTGGTAATAAAACTGCCAAAACACCATAAAGATATATAGTGCCTAAATATACGCCAAATAATAGTCACAATCCAACAAGATATGCAAAAGTGGGAAAAATCAACATTAACCTTTCTGGGCCAGATACATTTTGTGAAAATGTAAAAATCCAGATGTTACCCTACATTTTAACTACCTCAGACTATAAATGCCTACAAAATCTTTTAAGAAAATTCTTTTGGAACAAAAAAAATACAACTAATCAGCCTCTTTAAACTTTAACAAACAAAAGCTTATGGTGGAGTCCCAAACATAAGAATATAACAAAGCCGTGTTATTAAAATGCATTGGGGACTGGATCTTCAATAGAAACATTTTGACTACAGTAGAATTAGATCAGAGTCTCAAAGAGGGCCTCTCTTTAAACTTCCTAAATCTCTCTCCTCAGAAAAAACATCCACTTTTCGCTAGCACTTACAGGGCCTGGCACTCAGTCAGGAAAATATTTAAATTATCTCCCTATATATCCATCTATTTTACATGGATAGGGAATCAAAAACAAGACTCTTCACAAGTGGCAAAACAGAACTTACACATTATAAAAGACATAACTACATGATTGATTTCATGTACCAAACTTATTCAAAAATATCCCTTCCTAACCAATTTTTCATTATTACCCCTACAGATAATGCACTTATTCAAACTTATTTATAAAAATGTATAAGTTTATTAAAAAATATCCCTTCCTAACCAATTATTCATTATAACCCCTACAGCTAATGCATTTCTCAAATACTGCAATAATCTTCAAATTCAGATAAGAGTAACTCTATCATTCATTTATGGCACAATAAAAACAACCTCACAAATATACAAAATCAGAACAAATCTATCTATGGAAAATTCAGATATGATGCTAAACAATTGGACAATGAATATTCAAGACACAGATGTAGCTAAGATACTCCAGTACCATTCTCAAGTCATGAAAACATTACTGGCAAGTACATACAGTATAAGGAGATGGCCCTACAAATACTTCACAATTTATACCTGACCCCAAAAAAAGGATACCGTATGGGTACCTTAGCCTAGTTGCAAGAACCCACAAGTACCTTATTTATTGTCTCTGGCTGTGTCCTCCAAAACTTTTGGAAAGAAGTCTGTAGCAATTGGTAAAATATAATACAGAAGCCAACACAACTAACAAGTACCTGGGTTATATTTGGTATACCACCACAACATTACAGATTGTCACAATCGGAAAAATGTTTAGCCGCAGCAGGTAGGAAAATTATCTTACACCAATGGCTCTACACAAAACCACCACCAATTGCACTGTTAAAGAAAAAATTCCATTACCTCTTCCATATCGGCTAGCTGTAAACTAATAAAGAAAAACATACAAAAAGTTTCTTCGATACTTGGCATTGGTATGTATCCTCCAACAACACACTACACACCTCACGATATACTGTATGCTTTCAGACACATTGCTTGGAATGACACAGAACTATTACTGAACAACCCCTTAGTCCACAAAAGAAGGAGATGGAAGGTTGCAGAGATCATCCCCAGGAGTTTCCAAACTAATCAATTGTTGTATTCAATTCAACCTGATTCACCTTGAAACCTAGATATTAAAGAGATACTGACACCAGAAATTAAACCTTTTTTACATCTATCATAACATTGTCTTTGCATGATCTTCATTTTTGCCCAATGCTTTTATATTACCTGTCTGATCCCCCATGTTCCCCTATAAGGGGGCTGCCATATTTGTCCAGCAGGAGGCCGTTAGCATTAGAAACTGTAACTGACAGGCTGAGAAGGGACAGTCAGGTTCGCAAAACAGTCAGGTTTAGGTACTTCAAGTAAAAATTATTTACAGAAGCAAATCTCTCAGTGAAAATCAATCAACATGACCTATAGGCAACTTTTTGTGTACATTCATATTTTGAGAAGTCATTTTTTAGTGACAGTATCACTTTAAGTAACTCATCCAAGGAAATTAAATAAATAAATAAATTAAATACATCTTTAAAAAAATAAAGGTCATAAGTAAATATTCTGATGGAGAACTGTTATCAGTTTGCTGTTGTCAGTGGCGCTGTGGCTTAGTTGGTTAAAGCGCCTGTCTAGTAAACAGGAGATCCTGAGTTCGAATCTCAGCAGTGCCTATCTTTAGCAGCTTTTCTGAACAAGCAAAATCATGAGATTTGCCCACAAATATTCTAGTCCATTGGTCACCAAAACGTTGGTTAGTAGAAAGGCCAATTAGGGGTTTAATAACATTTGGGTTTTTACTGTAAATCAGATTTTGAAGGCCACTTTGGATAAAAATATTTTGGGGGAAATATGGAAATGTCCCTCAACAGAGACCTCGTGGCGCAACGGTAGCGCGTCTGACTCCAGATCAGAAGGTTGCGTGTTCAAATCACGTCGGGGTCAAGTGATGTTTTATTTTGCAACATTTCTTGAAATATTAAAAACACAATTAGTGATGAGCAAAATTATTCAGCAGGCATGGATTTGCATCAAATTTCTGTGTTTCGCCATTGGCAGTTTTTTTTCTTTTATGCTCAATTTTTTGATGTGAGCGCAACATTTTCCTCATTCGCAAATTTTTGGCCATTTTGCAAAGTTTCAGAAATCACTATCCACAATGTATTTCTCAAACAATGAGGCTCAGGTGTAGTTTTTGTTAAAACACATGGCCTCTGCATCTTTTCTTGTGAATAAAGATTTAAGAGTAGATCTGCTTTCTGTGTAGGCAATGTAACAACCAAATAACCCTTACTGAAACTTGGTTCTGAAATGTCCAGTGAGTGAGGTTTCAATGGTGACTAATAGCAGGTAAGGTCGACTTTTTAAAAATGTCATAAATCAAAAAAATCCTCTTCGCACAAATAACGTGATAATTTTTTTTTATTTCTGTTGTGCTGATACACTGATGTGCGTGGCTCCATAGCTCAGTGGTTAGAGCACTGGTCTTGTAAACCAGGGGTCGCGAGTTCAATTCTCGCTGGGGCCTTGAGATTTTTTTGGAATGGGTCTCCTATTAGCTGAAATGTTTAAAACGAGTTGTTATAAATATGTGAAATTATCCTTTTTAACAAATAATCATCTACATATAAATAGACAAGAACAATGCCATTTAACTCACAAGCTCTATAGCGGGAACAATGCATGTATTTCTGATAACTTACTTGCTTTTGTGAATTTTATTGTATGTGTACAGATAGGTGACTATAAATTTTCTATATAGAATATTTTTTTTATTAAATTGACTAGTCAGAGAAGTCCCTTAATTTAGGGGTAGCAGAAGATGTTTTTGGTTAGGGGGCCCAAGAGGGAGGATTTGTGGACAAAATTTTTGGACATGTCCCCCTGAAACCCACTTGAGCTGCCCATCTCCCACTGAGCCTGTTTAGCCACAACTTCCAAAACAAGCATAGAAAAACTTCCTGGGGTTGCATATAA
Source organism: Xenopus tropicalis (assembly GCF_000004195.4). Classification (NCBI taxonomy): domain Eukaryota; kingdom Metazoa; phylum Chordata; class Amphibia; order Anura; family Pipidae; genus Xenopus; species Xenopus tropicalis. The sequence continues at coordinate 33,967,228 of NC_030680.2, read as the reverse complement.
GTGCTATTATTGGCTCCTTAGTAGCTCCTATGTCTGTGATCCAAAGCCAGTGGCTCATGAGCAACATGTTGCTCACCAACCCCTTGGATGTTGCTCTCAGTGCCCCCAAACCAGGTAGTTATTTTTTTATACCTGACTTGGTGGCAAGTTTTGGTTAAGTAAAAATGAGATTTACATAAAAGCCTCCTGTAAGACTGGGTGGCTTTTGAGCGGCAGGAAGCCGTTGGCTGAATATACTAATCATAAAGTCAGGGAGAAGTTCAGAGAATGGTGTTCACAGTCTGGAGTTTCCTTCTCATCACCCTCCAAATCGGCAGTGGTCAGGCTTGGAGAAAGACACTTGCCACCGTGAAGGTGCAAGTGTCAGCTCTGTCAACATTGACTAGGGTCAAATGGTGACTAGATTTCTGCAAGAAGTGAAAAGGGTAAAACCACGGGTTAGGTCTGTTGTGTCATCTTGGGACTTTTTAGCCAATTTAGTCCCCCAGCCACATCTGGAGTGGCCATTAAAGACAGCTTTTCTTTGAGATCCAAGATCTGTTGAGGTGTGATCCATATTTGAAGATACTGCAGACAAGGTGGTGCTGAGACTGTTCCTTCCAATCTTCTTTTCATGCTATTAGGGAAATTGTCTTGCAGGTGTTTTTCCACAAACCCAAAAAGTTCTTTGCAGGCTCCTCCCATTAAGGCTCATTACTAGAGCGGTTGCAACGTCCTGGGCATTCAAAGCTCAGGCTACTCCAGAGGAGATTTGCAATTCTGCTGCTTTGTCCTTATTGTCGATATTTTGTCTATTCTATAAGTTGGATGTTGCAGCTGAGAAGGCTTCTTTTTATATACATAAAAAACATGATTTTAGAATAGTATAATTTCTGGAGAACTGTACCATGTGTATCAACTTTAAAGTTTCAGCCTAAGATTTAAAAAAGATCATCCATGAATCTCCACTGGAGTGTGCTAAAGGTTCCACCGAGATTTGAACTCGGATCGCTGGATTCAAAGTCCAGAGTGCTAACCATTACACCATGGAACCAGGTATAAAACAAATCACAGCAAGCTTTCAGAACATTCTATGTAATCAGCTTTGAATTAGGAACTGAAATGTTCTGAAAGCTTGCTGTGATTATGATCCTAGTTAACCAACAAAAAGGTATTACCTTTATAACACCTTTGTTATGCTCCATATCAAAAGTTCTTGCCTATAGCTTTTTTATCTGCATAACATAGATGATTCTGTAGTCAATTGGTTGGTGTATTGGTCTTGTATACAAAGTGTTGTGTGATAAAATCTTGCTGGGGCCTGATATATGTGTTGCTAATAATTGATCCTACAGTAATGTTATATAACAGAATGGCGCCTGATCAAAATCTTTTAACCCGCCCGATCAGCGTGTCGACCGATATCAGCAGCCTCCTGCAATATCGGTCGCCGATAACCTTCTCATAGAAACTTTGTGGCGACTACTCATTCTCATCTTTGGCTATATATATATTATACATATTTATAGAAAACGACCACAGCTATGTAAAGACTTTTGTAAAGCATATATCCCTTGTGAGGTAGAATGTCTGACTAGATTGTATGTTCAAATCACGTTCTGGTCACTTTTAACCTCTTAAAACGCATATATTCACATTGCTTCCTTGAAATATATTTCATGGAATGGCTTGGAGTGTGTAATTGTCTGATTACTGGGGATGTACAAAAACTTTTCATTGCATGAAACAGACATCCCTGGATGATGTGATACACAGAACCCATACCTCCAAAAAGTTTTTTTAAGAAATGGGTCTTCCCAGGAAACAGTCAAGAGATGCTCCCGACTGACACAATATACCGTTATATCAGTACCATTATGTCTCTAAAAGTAGAAATCTAAATTACCAGGATTTTCTTAGAAATAGTGATAATGTTTCACCACTCAAACGGCTTCCTAAGTTCAACCTGCCTTAATAAAATGTATGGTACCAATGTGTTAGCTGTGTAGCAAGGTGCCTGTGAGCAAGTATGGCACTTTCATGAGTGGTGTCTGCCCTTCTTGTGTCACAAGTGAAAAAGTGTTGCATTACCTGTTATTCCTGAAAATTTTAATGCCATCAGAGTAACTTAATAGATGATAACGACTGGAAGAAGTACACAAGAAATGTATCCAGGACTTGATGATGTTAATAGTGGAATGGTTATAAATAAAGTTAGAAAGATTAAGAAATTAAATCAAGAGGATGAAGGAAGAAGAGCAGCAATATATTTCTACATCTGTGTTTTATCTCGTATGAAATGTCTTTGGATCATGGCATAGCTTTCTCGCAGAAACTTTGTGATGACTACTCCTCTTCAACTAATATTTTGTGAGACTTACCACAGTTGTAATGGTCATTAATCATTCAAAGCATCTAGACCTCGTGGCGCAACGGTAGCGCGTCTGACTCCAGATCAGAAGGTTGCGTGTTCAAATCACGTCGGGGTCACTTTTATAAAAAACTCATATAGTCACATTGCTTGCTTATAAGCCAGCATTCGGATTTTTAAAAATGGATCTACTGAGGACACAGTTAGTTATGGAAAGACATATCACTGATTCACATGAAGCCAGATGATTTAGTTGAACCACAAATCAGAATGGTGGGTATAAGCAACGATAGTTCAGGGGCCGCATCAACGAGCCAATGTGGTCCCCGATCCGACAAAAAATCAAGCCTGTCCGACCTGACCGAGTTCAGGCCTGACGTCGGTCGGGCAGGCCCATCGCTCGTGCCCATACATGGATAAGCTGCCGAATCGGTCTAAAGGTGCACAAAAAAAATCCAAAACAAATTAACAATACCAAAAGGACAGTGTTACCTGACAAATGACTTAAATATTTGTTATAATTCATCGAAGGAGGAGCTATTCTAGCAGCACAGTGTGGAAACAATCAAGAAACTTAAGCACAACAACTGGAAAAGCTGTGCAAACACATTCCTGCACACAAAAGCTGCCTAATTTGAGAGTAATACTCTACTACCTCTACATCAGAGTGGGAACCAAAATGAAAAGAATGTAGATCAGCTGTGCCACACAAGAAGCAATGACAGCAGGAGCCAATTTCTTTATGTTAACTGAAAATTCTTTAGTTAGTACCAGCGTGGCCTTGTAATTCTAAATCCCAATTCTGCTAATTGTTTGTTTAAACTTTTCTGTGTCTGATGCTGTTCCTTTGTGCTTTTTTGTGGCTGCTCCTGAGGAGAATTTTGAGTGATCAGTGATGGAAAAAAAGTGGATATGCTGGGGTTTGAACCCAGGGCCTCATACATGCAAAGCAAATTTTCTTGTATATCTGTTTTTGTTTTTTTAACCCTCATTGGAAACGATCATGGCACTCCTTTTTATGCAGAAATTTCACGATGACTACTCCATTTGAAATAACATTTTGTAAAAATGACCACAGCTTTCATGGGACAAAGGTGAATAAGTTTTGTGGAGACCTCGTGGCGCAACGGTAGCGCGTCTGACTCCAGATCAGAAGGTTGCGTGTTCAAATCACGTCGGGGTCAGCTTTAGTTCATAACAACTCAGAATTAACAATTGCAGCAGTGTCCCATGTATTTAAAGGGAAAAGGCAGATGTTATAACTTAACTCATTTGTGTTAATTCAGCTATGGGTATGGCTACTTCCTCTATGGTAGTTTCTGAGGAGAATTTAGATTGAACAATTATTCTTAGAATTGAACCCAGGGCCCTATAAGTGACCATACACATTCAGATTTTAGTCTTCATCCAATGAACGTTTAGATATCAATTGTTTGTTTAAATGCAACAATTTAAAACTACCATTCATTATAGGATAAAGGCCTAAAAATAACAAATCAAGAGGATGTTCTAAACATGAAATAGTTGGCAGACATTGGTCGTACTAAATCAACTTCCTGGAAGTGCATTGCAGGTCCCCCAAGGATATTGTCAGATACACAATACATTCGCAGATTTTATCATTATCGAACAGAGATATTCAAACCTGTGCAATTGATTAAATGACCCATCGCCATGGTAAGAAAATTTGGATTTATATTGGGACGATAATTTAGAGCCTACACATGGCCTGAAAATCATACAAAACTATGCTTTGTTCAATTATATTGGTGTGTGCATGGCCAGCTTTATAGATGCAAAGAGCTGTATCGCTGATCTATATCCCCTCCTGTTGAATTGTGCTCTAAGTAAATGTTGCAACAATATATGTCTATGTCTGTCAGAAATTTCCTTTGATCGTGGCATTGGGGGTCACTTTTAACTCTTCAAAAAAATATTATAGTCAAATTGCTTCCTTAAAATATATTTCTAACAGGGTCCTTATCCTCCTACAACATTCTACTTTACAGCTGTATAGAAAGGGTGATAATCCTATAAAAAACATGTGTGTGGAGTAGTCTGATTACTAAGAGTATAGAAGAACATTTCATTTATGCCCATACCTGGTGCACTCTTACCTTCAAATTTGTGCCTGTATGTTACCCAACCACTTAGATTGTAAGCTCTACGGTGCAGGGACCTCTTTGGAAATGATCATGGCACTGCTTTTTTTGCAGAAACTTCACGATGACTACTCCATTTCAAATAACATTTTGTAAAAATGACCACAGCTTTCATGGGACAAAGGTGAATAAGTTTTGTGGGGACCTCGTGGCGCAACGGTAGCGCGTCTGACTCCAGATCAGAAGGTTGCGTGTTCAAATCACGTCGGGGTCAGCTTTAGTTCATAACAACTCAGAATTAACAATTGCAGCAGGGTCCCATGTATTTAAAGGGAAAAGGCAGATGTTATAACTTAACTCATTTGTGTTAATTCAGCTATGGGTATGGCTACTTCCTCTATGGTAGTTTCTGAGGAGAATTTAGATTGAACAATTATTCTTAGAATTGAACCCAGGGCCCTAAAAGTGACCATACACATTCAGATTTTAGTCTTCATCCAATGAACGTTTAGATATCAATTGTTTGTTTAAATGCAACAATTTAAAACTACCATTCATTATAGGATAAAGGCCTAAAAATAACAAAAAAGAGGATGTTCTAAACATGAAATAGTCCTGAAATGTATCCAGGACTTGATGATGTTAATAGTGGAATGGTTATAAATAAAGTTAGAAAGATTAAGAAATTAAATCAAGAGGATGAAGGAAGAAGAGCAGCAATATATTTCTATATCTGTGTTTTATCTCGTTTGAAATGTCTTTGGATCATGGCATAGCTTTCTCGCAGAAACTTTGTGATGACTTCTCCTCTTCGACTAATATTTTGTGAGACTTACCACAGTTGCAATAGTCATTAATCATTCAAAGCATCTAGACCTCGTGGCGCAACGGTAGCGCGTCTGACTCCAGATCAGAAGGTTGCGTGTTCAAATCACGTCGGGGTCACGTTAAGCTTTTTAAAACGACTCATTTATTTAAATTGCTTCTTTGCAATATATTTCTTAAGGGGTCATTAGCCTACAAAATTCTACTTTATTCCTGAATAGAAAGGGGCGATGACCTTATACAAAGGAATGGCTTGAGGTGTGGAGTAGTCTGATTACTGGGGGTATAAAAGAACTTTTCATTGCATGGAACAGACACTCTGGTTTTTAAAATAATCTACTCACTACAAAGTCATGCCAAGGCATGTTGCCAACTATCTACCCACTTTGCACAATATCCTGCTATATTAGTACATTAAGTGGTATACAGTATCTAATAGTATTAAATCTAAAACAACTGAACTTTCTAAGAAATCTTGCTATTTTACCACTCATATGAGTGACTTTCCTAATTCAACTAAGTAGTACAGAATCCCCAGCATTTAAAACCCCACCTCAAATAAATTCATGGTATCAATATGTTAGCTGGGTAGCAGGGTGTTTGTGACCAGGAGTGGCACTCTAATTAGTGGCATCTGCCCCTCTTGTGCCAAAGTAGAATAAGTGTTAAAGTAGCTGTTATTCCCTGAATATTTAGAATAGCATTAGTTCCATTTCTTAATGCCATCAATCAGAGTAGCATTATAGATGCAAGCACCTTACCTGTGCATTGAAAGTGGCCTTTGTAAGTTATAAATCAGAAAAAAACTACACAATTCAACTTCAACTTTCTGTATCTGAAGAGCTTCGATCTTCCTTTGTACTGCTTTTTGTTTGTTCTACCCTTTCTGTATCTGAAGAGCTTTGATCTTTCTTTGTGCTATAGGCCAGGCAATTTTTAAAAAATGTTTTGGTCTTTCACAGTAGGGACAGTTCTTGGGAAAATGGTATATTGAACAAGTATGGAAGAAAACATGGAGATGCCGGGGATTGAACCCGGGGCCTCATACATGCAAAGCATGCGCTCTACCACTGAGCTACATCCCCTTTATAATCCCTATTGACTGTAATGTTATAGCAATATATTCTTCTGAAATGTCCTTGGATCGTGATATAGCTTTCTTGTAGAAACTCCAAAATGACTACTTCCCTTAAACAAATGTTTTGTGAAAACATTTGTGACTACATCTATGAATGATCTTTAGTAAATTTGAACTGCCTAGACCAGTGGTTCTCAACATGTGGGTCGTGACCCCTTTGGGGATCAAACGACCCTTTAACAGGGGTCGCCTAAGACCATCGGAAAACACATATTTCCAATGGTCTTAGGAAACGAGACACTGCTCCCCTCTCTGTCTTCAGGCGGGTCCACCCACATACAAGTACCCGGCCTGATGACATCATCGCACCAACCCCATCACATACACTCCATACAAATACAGGTGTATGTGTCAGGGTTGGTGCCATAACGTACTTATGCGGACCAGTCACACACGTGTAGAAAGCAGCTACTGTGTAGAAAGCAGCTACTGTGTTTAAAGCAGAAGCTTTGAAGGTAAGTTATGAAGTAGCAACGAAAATAATTTTATGGTTGGGGGTCACCAAAACATGAGGAACTGTATTGAAGGGTCACGGCATTAGGAAGGTTGAGAGCCACTGGCCTAGACCCTGTGATGAAACTTAGCATGTCTGACGCCTGCACATTCAAATAACATTGGGGGTCACTTTTAACTCTTCAAAAAAAATATTATAGTCACATTGCTTCCTTAAAATATATTTCTAACAGGGTCCTTATCCTCCTACAACATTCTACTTTATAGCTGTATAGAAAGGGTGATAATCCTATAAAAAAGGTGTGTGTGGAGTAGTCTGATTACTAGGAGTATAGAAGAACATTTCATTTATGCCCATACCTGGTGCACTCTTACCTTCCAATTTGTGCCTGTATGTTACCCAACCACTTAGATTGTAAGCTCTACGGTTCAGGGACCTCCTTCCTACTGTGTCTCATACCACATGGCACTTATTTCCTGTGCATTTATATATATTTATTTTATTTATTTATGATAACACTTGTCCTACCTGTGTGTAATTTTGTATTTTGTAAGATTGTACAGCCGATGCGTACCCTTGTGGCGCTTTATAAATAAAGTTATACATACATACATGGAATAGGCTGCTGAATGAGTGATACACAGAATCTACCCCAACCAACAATGCTCAGGAAACATATGTTGTTTAGTATACTGTAACAATAATAATGTAGGTTCTCTTGCCTAACACCAATATTGATTAGTTATTTCCTGTTCTCTGCCCCGCCAAGATTGGACAGATACTAATTAGCACAGGAAATAAAATCCTCCCCCTCCGCATCTTTTTTCTGTCCCCACGTCAGGATGTCAGACTCATCCTAAAAGTGATTATTACAGCCAGGTCTCAGGCTCTCTCTTCCTGGTTGAAGTCCTGGGATGAGCGCTGACTGTAATCACTACCCAGGGGCCCCCTTAATGCAACTGGGGGCTGAGGCAGAAAGATTTTTCTGTGGCTGTCAAGTGCTTAAACTGTGTGCAGCAAGCACCATTTTACTTGGGGTTTGCTACGCGCATTGCAATGGTAACGCGTTTTGAATGTCTGATGCCAGACACGTCTAAGGCTTTATATTTTTATCTGTGTTGCCTGTAGATGATGGGGTGTCATTTTTGTGATGTTATGGAAAAGCGTCAAGAAAGGGCTCTCAGGATGGCATATTTGGTTGTCAGAAGGCCCCCAAAAAAAGGCGCTCTTGCTTCAAAAGCTACTATAGAAAGGTACATGACCTTGGAGCTCACTCAACCAGACAAGCTGCAACTTCATGGGTGTTCCATTCTTCTGTGAGTCTGGAGGAGGTGTGCTGAGCTGTATGGTCTTCTATGCATACATTTATAAAACACTACCATTTGGATGTGACTGCTTCTTCAGGCACTAACTTTGGTTTGTCTGTTCTTCAGGCAGTAACTTTGCCTCAATACAGTTTTATCTTCATTGATCTTTTTACTCTCCCTCCCTTTTATTGCTTTGAGAGAAAATTTATCACATCATTTATTCTTTTCCTGGAACAAACTCATGGCAGTGGGTCACTATCCCTCCTAATTCTAACTTGGGGAAAACCTAGAACTGAAGGTGGAAGGGAGGATTTTATTTGCTATCTTAGTTTAGTATCTGTCCTATCCAGGAAGGGCAGGGATACATACAGGTGACCCATTGCCATGAGTTTGTACCAGGGAAAGAAAGTTACGGTAAGTATGATAAATGTTCTCTTTTAAACAGGCTGATTCCCAGATGCCTATATATTGAGGGCTAAAATTGGGAAAGGCAATAGTGCAACTTGTTCATTTACATCTTTCTGTGTTTGATGAGGTTTGCCATTTTTTTGTGCTAAAGGGAAAACAATTTTGTGCTCCCTGGCAGCTCCTGAGGAGAATGTAGATGAATCACTGGTAGAAGAAAACCATGGAGATGCCGGGGATTGAACCCGGGGCCTCATACATGCAAAGCATGCGCTCTACCACTGAGCTACATCCCCTCTGGTGTAAGTGTGGTAAAAGTTGTTCAATATATTTATAAGAGTTTTTGTCCTGACATTTTCTTTAAACATAGCATCACTTCCTTGTAGAAACTTTGCAATGACTATTTCATTTCAAATAATATTTTGTGAAAATGACCATAGCTGTCAAGGGACTTACCTAACACTATAGGGACCTCGTGGCGCAACGGTAGCGCGTCTGACTCCAGATCAGAAGGTTGCGTGTTCAAATCACGTCGGGGTCACTTTTAATTACTTAGAACAACTGATTCACATTGGTGCCTTAAAACCAACTGAAGGTAGTAAATCAGACATTAATAGATAGTGAGTTCACACAGCCTATGGAAGATGGTCCTGGCTGACATAATGGCCAGGTTAAAGGTATATATTATATTGACTGGCAACAATCCAGTATAAAGTATCAGGGTATAAAGGTGAGCGGTTCAATTAAAGTTTTGTATAACGTTGATACAAAAATTAAAGAGCATACAAAAGACTGGATGTTCAAGTTCAAGTAGTGTTGTGCTCTGTGTGCTCTCGGCCATAAGCAAATATCCTAGCTTGGGGGAGCAGCAATTAAGGCTAGGAATAGGTTTTCCAAATATTAAAAATTACTTTCAGGCTATACATCAAATAACCCTTTAACTGCCAAGCAAGTACGCCGTATATGCTTTCAAAAAAAGGCTTTATCTGCCCAGCACGTACAGTGTACATTCTCGGGCTGATAAAGGTTTCAGGAGCAATGACAGCCCCCTGGGCAACGAGCCAGGGGGTCTGTCATGTCGGCCCTGCGACGCGATCATCGCACGACCGACCTCCAAGCAGCAGGCACGATTGCATTTTTGGCCTTGAAATCTAAAATATGAAGCTTTCTGAAGCAGTGTTTGGAAATTTGGTAGTGTACTGCTGGGAGTTTTTGATCTACACAAGTGAGAAATCTCCATAAAACTATATTTCCCTTTACGTCCTTAGGCAGCACAAGTGATTAATAGCACATGTCCTGCTGTTTGGACAGGAAGGTAAACAAATAGTTAACAGCCAAACTCCTCTATAAGTCCACCCCCCCCTACCAGCAAGTTGCGTTTTTTCCTGTTCTGCTGTTCTGGAAGAGGATGGCCTGGACGTGGGTGAAGAACCAGACCTCTAGGGGTTTGAAGGCCGTATGAGCACCACTTGAGAGTGGGTGCCTCAGGGCCTCCGCTGAGTGCCCTTTTTTCTTTGAAGTAACATCATCGGTTTGCACCGCTAACAGAGTTTTCATAGCTGGAATGGAGTTACCTGCATGCTTCTGGGTTTTGCACTCATGCTGGGCACTTTGCAAATGGACTGCATGCTTCTCAGTTGCTGAGCACTCTGCAGTCACTCTACAAGGGCTGCATATGTCTCACTTCTGCTGGGTACTTTGCAGCTATGGTGAATAAGGTAGGAAAAATTTGGTTTTAAAATCTATAGTGTCTGGTAGTGCTTCCTGTGGGGAACACAGGGAAGTTCACTTATATTTATAGATTCCTGAGTGGGATTGGCTAATTTTCTTTCCCTACTTAAATGATTACAGCTTCCTGTTAATTGCAGCTTCCAGTTAATTGCTGCTTCTTGGCTGCCATGTTGCTAAATCCTGTGAGGCTAAAGGTACTGTGTTCACTTACTCCAGTGGTCATTGTCTTGCATATAAAATATTTATGATTATAATAATATTTTATTTGTATTCTCCCACTTTTTTTCTTATTCGATGTCTCCTAATGAGAGACTCTCAGGGAAAAGTTCTGCAAAGATGAAACATAGAATTTGTCTATAGAAGTTGTGAACAGCCTGTACCTGATGAGCAAGTTTCCAGACTCTGTAATACTTGCCTTTCTAAAACAGCTGAAGGGGATAAAGCCCTACAAACTGAGGCATTCATGGGTTGGTTTAAGGCTGATGCCACACGAGGCGTAGGGCTGATATTTTCGGCAAGCGGAAAAACGCTTGCCGAAAATTCAGCCCTATGCCTGCTACTTGTGCCTGCACCCGAATGAATGAAAAACGCTCGGGTGCAGGCACATGTAGCCGATATACGCATGAAAACGCGAGACTTTGCATTCTCACGCATTTTCATGCGTATATCGGCTACATGTGCCGAGCGTATTCCATTCATTCGGGTGCAGGCACAAGTAGCAGGCGTAAGGCTGAATTTTCGCCAAGCGGTTTTCCGCTTGCCGAAAATATCAGCCCTACGCCTTGTGTGACATCAGCCTTAAGGGATGATGTCTCAAACATTTGAGGAAATGATACAAGCTGCTCATTCCACATCTCCTATGAGTTTGGCTGAGCCCCCTCCATTTGACCAAGATGATACTGTGGTTGTGCTTAATTCTGATTCTTCCTCTTCTGCCCCAAAGAACCAGGAAAAAGATGATTTTTACTTGTTTCTTGTTGAGAAAATTTCCAAACTTATTAAGGCAGTTAATAAAGTTATGAATAAAGAAGAGGATAAATCTGTTTCGGGAAGTTCTGAGAATTTTCCTTTTTTTTCATCAAAAGAAACCTAAGAGTTTTTCTTTTAATCCTACTGTAAAATAATTATTCTTTCAAGAGTGGAAAAATCCAGGCCTGAAATTTCTAAAATATTTAACACTATGTTTCCTTTATGGAGGATAATGATGTTAAAGATTGGGTTGAACCACCTTAGGTGGATATTCCAGTGGCTCGTCTTTCTAACAGAACTACAATTCCCATTGAAGATGGCTCAGGGATTTAAGTCCCATTAGTCCTGCTGAGGGTGCACTAAGAAGAATTTATATGTCAGGTTCTGCCATTTCAAAACCTTCCCTGGCTTCTGTATCAGTATCAAGAGCTCTCAAATGCTGATTGTTAAATATTGAGGAAGATATTGAAGGTGGAATTGATAGAGACACTCCTCTTGATATGATGCCTCTGACTTTCTTTGTGATTCTTCATTGGAAATTCTGAAGCTGTCAAGTTGTACTATGGTTCTATCTTCAGCTGGTCGGTGGGCTTTGTGGTTAAAGGCTTGGCCAGCAGACCTTGCCTGTAAGAACTCTCTTTGCAATCTGCCTTGTGAACCTGGGAAACTCTTTGGTTCCGGCTTGGAAAAAATTATTGAATATATGGCTCCTGGTAAAGGTAAAATGCTTCCACAAGACAAGACTAAATCTTCTAAAAAATCAACTTTCATCCTTATACAAGAAGATCCCCTTCAAACAACAGATACAGATCAAGACTCAGATTCCAAGACAGAGAGCAGGACAGGTGTACTAGACAGTCTAGACCCCCTGGATCTAGAATCAATTCTTTCACACCCAAACAGAAGCCAGACTCTGCTAAGAAACAAGATTTCTGACGCCAGGCCTCATCATCCTGTGGGTGGAAGACTTCAAAAGTTTTACCACCAATGGGTATCTATAACTTCAGATGCTTGGGTGCTACAGATTATAAGGGAATGTTATCGCATAGAATTTGTACAGACACCTCTGCAAAAATTTTGCCTCACTTCAATAAAGAATAATTATCTTCGGGATGCAATTCAGGAATACTTAGCTTTGGAAGCTCTGGAACCTGTTCCCCTAGAAGAAAGAGGAAGAGGGGTTTATTCCCGGATTTTCCTAGTTCCAAAACCTGGGGGGAAATTCAGGATGATTATAGATCTCAGATAGCTGAATCAATTCATCCAAAAAACTCACTTTCGTATGGAATCCATATACTCTGCAACTAGCTTCATTGAGCAAGACAACCTTATGATTACTCTTTATTTGTCAAATGCCTATTTCCATGTTCCCATCCATCCTGCAAGCAGACATTTCCTGAGAGTTGCAGTTCTCATGCATAGTTCTATACTTCATCTTCAATTCAAAGCCTTACCCTTCGGCATTACAACTGCGCCAAGAGTGTTCACAAAATTCATCATAACTGCTGTGGCTGCTTTAAGGCAAAGAGGTGTCCTCAACGATTGGCTATCAAAAGCTTCCTCCATACATCAGATTTTAGAACACAAGAATCCTGTCATTCAGGTTCTGACATCACTAGGTTGGCTTCTGAATCTGGAAAAGTCAAATCTTATTCCGTCTACCAGAGTAAAGTTCCTGGGTCTTATCTTAGACTCTTCACAGATGAAAGTATTCCTTCCTCAGGAGAGACTTTCCAAGCTGTCAAGTGAAATCAGAAATGTTATGATCCATCCCTTAATTTCATTTCGTCAAGCAATGAAGTTATTAGGTCTCATGACATCAGCGATAGATGCAGTTCCATGGGCAAAGGTCCATATCAGGGATCTTCAGTCAGAGATCTTATCCAAGTGGAACAAGCAGATCAACTCCTTCGATCACACACTCCGGATATCCAAGGAGACAAGATTGTCCCTTCCCTGGTGGTTGCATCCTCAGAATCTGCTGAAGGGTTCTTCTTTTCGGAAGATTCCTCATCTGGTGATCACAACAGATGCCTCATTAACAGGTTGGGGTGCTCACCTTCAGACATGCAGTACACATGGTCTGTGGCCCATGAGGGACAGGAGTTGTTCCTCGAATTTCAGGGAGCTCAAGGCGGTGTGGCAAGCTCTCCTGGCCTTTCATAACCAAATCCTGGGCAAAGCTGTTTGTATTCAATCGGACAACCAGACCACTGTGTCCTATCTGAATTGTCAGGGCGGAACCAGATCTCCTCGTCTCATGAGTCTTTGTGCCAGGATTCTTGCTTGGGCGGAGTTGAATTTAATAAGTCTTTCCGCTCTGCATATAAAAGGCACAGACAACATCCTGGCAGACCAACTCAGCTGGCAGAAATTCAGTCAGTGGGAGTGGTCTCTGAATCAAGAACTGTTCCTTCAGAGTGTGGATCGTTGCGGTCTTCCACAAATAGACCTAATGGCCATGAAGGTGAACTTTCCCAGGGCAATTTCTGGATTCTACAGCAGAAGAAAGATCTACTAGAATCAGATGTTCTGTCAGGCTGATTCCATGATGCTAGAAAGACAAGGTTTCTCCATAGAAGTAATAAAGACCTTACAATTTTCCAGGAAACCTTCTACTACTCAATCTTATGCAAGACATTTAAAAGTCTTTCATAATTGGTGTCTGAATGCTTCTAAGGATCCTAAAGTTTTTGATCTTCCAGTAATTTTACAATTCCTTCAGAATGGATTTGACAAGGGTCTGGCTCCTAGCACACTGAAAGTTAAAATTTCAGCGTTGTCATTCTTTTATGGAATTAAGTTATATTCAAATCCTCATGTGAAAAGATTTGTTAAAGCTGTCATGAATTTAGAGCCACCTCAGAGAATGCTGATACCTTCCTGGGACCTTAATCTAGTGCTTAACAGACTTACAGTTTTTCCCTTTGAACCATTACCGGAAGTTTCTTTGAAATTCCTTACTTTAAAAGTTATATTTCTAACTGCAATTACATCAGCACGTAGGGTTGGAGAACTCTAAAGTTTGGCTGTGTATCCACCATACAGTACTTTTTTTCCAGACAAAGTTATTTTGAAATCATTGCCTTTCTTCAGACCTAAAGTTAATTCACTTGCTAATCGGAATTCAGAAGTCATTCTTCCATCATTTTTTCATGAACCTAAGAATGAGGAACAGAGGAAATTCCATACCCTGGATCTTTGCAGATGTCTTCGTATTTATATTAAAGGTGGCCATACACGCACCGATAATATCGTACGAAACCTCGTTTTGTACGATATTCGGTGTGTGTATGGTATGTCGGCGAGTCGACCGATATCGCAGGAAGCTGCTGATATCGGCCGACTCGCCGATCAGAACAGTTTGAAAATTTTGATCGGGCACCATAGAAGGCGCCTGACCAAAATCTCCCTTCAGCGCTGAATCGGCAGAAGGAGGTAGAAATCCTATTGTTTCTACCTCCTTACCTGCCGATTCAGCCCTGAATGGTGTGTGGCGGATCTGACGATGTTTCGTGTGACCGATGGTCGCACGAAACATTGTCAGATCACCACGTGTATGGCCAGCTTAACAGAACGAAAGATTTTAGAAAGTCAGAGCATCTCTTTGTTCTTTTCTGGGATAAGAAGAAAGGAGAGAAAGCTTCTATAGTTTCTATTTCAAGATGGATTAAAGAATCTATTCGTGAATCTTATAGACTGGAGAAAATAGAACCTCCTTCAGGTATCAGAGCTCATTCTATGACAGCTATCTCTACTTAATGGGCGGAAAAAGTGTCACCAGCTGAAATCTGTAGAGCTGCTACATGGAGCAACCTCCATACTTTTGCCAAACATTATCGGTTGGATGTATCAGCCTCACAGAAAGCAACGTTTGGCACAAAAGTCCTTGAAGCAGTCTTCCAATAATTGACTGTGCTTCTAGCTATATAAATCACTTGTGCTGCCTGAGGACGTAAAGGGAAAGAGAAAATGTATTTCTTTTCCCTTAGTCCGAAGGCAGCACAGGTTTCCCTCCCTAATAAAGATTGCTAAAGCCAGAAGGGACTGGCAGTGTGGAGCCTCCTTTTGGTCTATAGGGGAGGAGCCTGCAGCTGGTGTTGGCATTCTCTTTAAAGGCCCTCAGCACAGGCTAATTGAAATTTCAGTGGGTCGTCTGTTGTTAGATTTTACCTTGGGTAATACCAGGATGAGGGTCATCAATACATATGGTCCTCAAATCCCCTCAGAGAGAACAAACTTATGGTCTGAAATAGCTCAGTACTTAATTGTTCCATATACTCTGTTGCTATTGGGGGATTTCAATCAGGGTCTCATACCCTCTCGGAAAACTTCTAGGTCCCTGAGAACAATGGTGCACCAAGCAGGCCTAGTTGACCTTTTTGCTGCTAATGGTAGGCGCCCGGCAAATACCTACACGTGTAGCACTCGCTCATCACGCATTGATTTTGTGTTCGCTAATTCAACCACATCCTTCACTGGGTGTAAAGAAGTTGTGGTTGAGTTCTCAGACCATCTGGCCATTTCTGTCACTCTGGGTGTATCCTCCGTGCCCACAAGGGGTAAAGGTTTATGGAGATTAGGGCCAAATGCTCTTACAGACCCTCACACCTTACAAGGTTTCAAAGAATTATTAGATTTGCAGTTGCAGAGAGTTAGTTTCTACGACTCCTATGCTAAATGGTGGGAGCAAGCCAAACAGACATTTAAGCACCATTTTAAATCTTCAGCATCTGCTAAGTCTGCTAGGCAATATCGAGCCTATCTTGCAGTCAGAAGCAAGCTGGAATATGCCATCTCCAACAAGTTGTCCAGCCATGATATACAGAAGCTTAAGGAACGGCTCAGGGAACTCCAGTACTCCCGCTATAAGTCTCTCATCTTTGAGAGGGACTATGGCAAGTTCCTGACGCCCGACCCTTACTTGCAATGTAGAGAGAAGGAGAATGCCAAGATTGTTACTGGTTTCTTAGACTCCAAAGGGCAACTGCAACAGTCAAAAACAGGTATCTTGACAGTAGTTGCTGAGTTTTATAAGGAGCTGTTTAAAGATAAAGCCATTGATTCTTCTCTTATTGATGGTTTTCTGGCATCAGTAGAACACCCCAAAGCTAACACTGATTTCTCGTCACTCACAAGAGAGATAGATGAGGGGGAGATTATGGAAGCTATAGCCTCACTTCCTCTCAAAAAATCCCCTGGTCCTGATGGGCTGACCTCAGAATTTTATAAAGCTTTTAGTAAGGAACTGTCACCAATCCTTCAGAAAGTGTTTACCCAGTGCTTGCAGACAGGGCAGCTGCCAAGGTCCCTGAGGGAATCTGCCCTCATTCTATTGTCTAAGGGCAAAGACCGCAGGCAAATTACTAATTGGAGGCCCATAGCTTTACTCAACACGGACCGTAAAATCCTGGCTAAGGTGCTGTTCAATAGGTTGTATGCTGTCTCTGATCTTTTGCTATCAGAAGATCAATATTGTGCTGTGAAGGGGAGAGGGGTCCTTCAGGCAGCAGCCACAATAAGGGAGACAACTGAATATGCAAAAGTGACAAACTGCGAAAAATACCTTCTTGGTTTGGATCAAGCAAAAGCCTTTGACCGGGTGCAACACCCGTACCTGTGGGCTACTTTGTCTAAGAATGGCATCCCGGTTCCATTTGACAATTGGTTGAAAACATTATACCAGGAGGGAGAATGCTTCCCCTTGATCAATGGTTGGCAGGGCGCTAGGTTCCCGGTGGGTGCTGGGGTGCGGCAGGGCTGCCCGCTCAGTCCACTCCTGTATGTTTTTGCCTTGGATCCTTTTCTCAGGCAACTGCGCAGTGGTGGACTGGTTGGAGTCTGCATCCCTCGGTCTCCTCCGGTCAGCTTGGTGGCTTATGCTGATGATGTCTCAGTTTGGGTATCTGATTCGTCAGAGGTAGATATCCTGATGGAGGCTCTTGACACCTATTCCGAAGCTTCGGGATCGGCGGTTAACATTGACAAGTCAGAGGCACTCTGGGTGTCGGACTCCAAGCCTGCCTTCCAAGTGTCGAGTTTTCCGATGACCTCCAACAAAATTAAGGCTCTGGGGATAAAGTTTGGGAGGGACGTGTCTGGGAAATCCAACTGGGAGGAGAAATTAGATGTCGGAAAAAAAAGGTTCAGCGCTGGTGCAAATTGCGACTGACCTACAGGGAAAGGGTTGCTATAGTCAAGGCTTACTTGGTCCCTATGTTTCTGTACCTGTCCTACATTTACCCAATACCTGCCACACTGTGTGCAGCTTTGCAGGCTATGTTTTTTACAATGCTCTGGGGTAACAAGATCACTTTAGTTAAGAGGGGCATTACTTACCTGCCAAAGAGCAAAGGTGGCCTCGACATGGTGTGCCCTATAGCCTTTTTTGCATCCACATTCTTGACATTTAACTTTTCCAAGTTGGATGCAGACCCCCCTGCATTGTGGCAGATAGGAATCTCATATTGGTCTGAGCCAAACCTCACCAAGTGGTATAAGGGAGAAAGGTTGACCCAAGTCAGACGGAAAAATTGCAACATTCCTGAATATGTCATCACTGCTTTGGTATGGGTCAGGAAGTGGGCCTTGTTCAAGCGCCAGCTCGATACGGTCCCCCGAAAGGCCCTGTATAGTGATATTGTTCAGGGTTATTTTGTTGCTGCCCCTGTGCTCAGTGACTGCATCGGTGACACCGCAGAGCGCTCACTTTGTCTCTTGAACAGCAAATCGTTACCTCCCAAACTGTACAATGTTCAGTGGCTGTCTCTGCATGGGAAACTGAAGGTGCGGGGTAATTACCGGCACCTCTCTCGGCCGGACAGGTTGTGCCCCTGGGGTTGTGCTGTTGAGGAAACTCAATGCCATTTTTTGGTTCACTGCCCAGTGTCAACAGCGGTCAGGCGTTCCCTAGCAACAGAGTTATAGTTTCCTTCTCTCAAAGTGGCCGGATACGCTCACCTAGCCTATGGAACGCTAGATAACGCCGCCTACAGTGCTGACCACACCTACATCATTGTGTCGGTCTTTAAAGGAACAGTAACACCAAAAAATGAAAGAGCTTTAAAGTAATAAAAATATAATGCACTGTTGCCTTGCACTGGTAAAACTGGTGTGTTTGCTACAGTAACACTACTATAATTTATATAATAAGCTGCTGTGTAGCCATGGGGGAAGCCATTCAAGCTGGAAAAAAGGCACAGGTTACATAGCAGATAACAGATAAGCTCTGTAGAATACAATAGTGTTTATCTGTTATCTGCTATGTGCCTGTGCATTTTCTCCTTTGAATGGCTGCCCCCATGGCTACACAGCAGCTTATTTATATAAATTATAGTAGACTTTCTGAAGTAAACATACAACTTTTACCAGTGCAGGGCAGCAGCACATTATATTGTAATTACTTTATACACTTTTATTTTTTGGCGTTACTGTTCCTTTAAGTATTTCCTGTGGCAGTTCCGGTGCAAGCAGACCATTGGGCACCCTAACACCTCTGTAGACACCATGGTGAGGGCAATGGTTAGTGAGTTAACCAAGCTGCGCATCCCACTGCCATGATACCAGGGCCCACATTAGCCGCCCTTACCCTGTTAGCTGCTACCTGGCTTACTGGTTATTTGTGCTCTCAACTGGGATCCCCATGGGGCCATAGTTCAGGTAATAATGTGTTTCTCCCAGGTTTTCTGGGAGTTGTCACGTTGTTATTAGACTGGGTTCTTACATGGGACTTAGAGCTTTCTGGACCTGCCAAGCTCACTATGTTGGACCCCCAGGAGCAACAGGATGTAAATGGTTTTGATTTTCCATCGTCCTCTTCCGGAAATCCACGGCAAAATCATAGACTCTTCCCAGGACTGAGACTGCTTTTGTCCATATGTCAGGATCTTCATCAGGACATTTGGCCAGTGGACTGGGGGGGTGAATTTTTAGTTGTAACTTGAAATTATTGGCCGGCATGTCTGAGTTGTGTTAATTCTCTTTTGTGAAGTTTTTAATAAAACCACATAAAAACCCTAATAAAGATTGTTGCATTGAGGTGGTGTCTTTATTGCTAGTCATTACACAACTTGCTGGTGGGGGGGGGGTGGATTTATAGAGTAGGTTTTGGCTGTTAACTATTTGTTTACCTTCCTGTCCAAACAGCAGGACATGTGTATAAATCACTTGTGCTGCCCCTTCGGACTAAAAGAAAAGAAAATTACCTACAGGTAAGAAATACATTTTCTCTATATTTGGTACTGGCGCATTCAGAAGACATGAGATAAAATAAAATATTTTTTTTTCATTTTTTTAGACATTTAGAAGCCTATATCTTGTTACAGAATTGGAATTACACAAATTGCAGCATATTTTGAAAGCTTAGATTGTCCTAAAAAAAAAAAACAGTATATTGTTTTCCTGGGTAAACTAAAAGTCCCCCTGAGGAAAGGCCCTTAAAGTGAAAGACGGATAAATGTTCAAAAACTGTCTGCCAATAAAATTTCCGCTTTGATCAAATTAGTGCACAGTGAAAGGGTTAAACAATTATTAGCTACATAAACCACAATTAGTTACATCTCAGAGTCTGCTGCAGAATAAAGTTAAACAGCTGGCTCCATAGCTCAGTGGTTAGAGCACTGGTCTTGTAAACCAGGGGTCGCGAGTTCAATTCTCGCTGGGGCCTCATTTATTTACAGTACTGTAATTAGCAAAAAACTAAATAACCAATATGCCAGTCACCTACAACATTTGTCACAGAAAATTATAGTAGCAAAATAAAATGGCACATTTAACAAAGTGCAAAGAGTTGCACCTTATTCTTTACTTTAGTTGTGTCAACAATGATATGCAGAAATTTAAAAAATCTAGAGTAATGATCCCCAACCGGTGCCTCGTGAGCAATATGTTTGTCACCACCCCCTTTGATCTTGCTCCTGGGGGCCATTAAAGTAGGTGTCCAGTTTTACATTTTCAGCTTGAAGCACAGAGACTTTTACTCCAGTTTTACTCCAAGCAGAGCCTCCTGTAGGCTATCAGTCCACATAGGGCTACCAAAGAGCCCTTATTTATCATTCCCAAAAAACTTTTTTCATACTTATGTGGCTCACCAACACTTTTTACATCTGAGTGTGGCTCACAAGTAAAAAAGGTTGGGGATCGTTGATCTATTGCTTCAAAATCTAGACACAATTGCAACAATGAAAAAATACATTTGGAGATGCCGGGGATTGAACCCGGGGCCTCATACATGCAAAGCATGCGCTCTACCACTGAGCTACATCCCCATGCTGCTAAAACAGACTTTACAAAAAAACTTTTTTCATTGACTATATTGGGATTAAACCAAAAACAACTAACAGGTTTATACTTTTATAAATATTTTTCAATCAATTATTAATTTTTTTAAGTATGTTGAAAAATACATTTGCGATATAACACATTTGATCTAAAAATTCTGGTTTAGTTAAAATGCAATATGACTGAAAAAGACAATTTCAAGGAAACAAAATTTTACAATTACTGGCATTTGTAAATATGTCCATATGATTTTGTTTTAATAGCACATAACAGAAAAACCTCCACTATGCAATAATGCAGTGGCTCTTGCCCCAGAGTAGCACAGTGACCTGGTGTATATAATCATGCACTGAGCTTACGAATGTTATATTGACAATCAGAGCATAATAGTGCAGTGATCCTTAAACTGACAATGACCCACCACTAGGAATAGCCAAAATGATTAGCGGCAAACACAGGCATTGCTTTTTATGACATATGCAATGGCTTTTAACGCATGAGTCAAAGGAATGACGTACATGTTTAAAGAAAAACTACGCATGTGTCAAAAGCCGACACACGTGTCATAGACAGCGACACCCGCGTCAAAGGAAGCAACTTTCAGAATTTTTTTTCGCCACGTGAATCATTTCACCCATCCCTACCCACAGCCATATTATGGCATGCTGACCATCTCTATATAGTAACACTTTGACACAGTGGCAGGTTAATCTAAAGCAGTGCTGTCCAACTGGCGGCCCCCCTCTGTGTGGCCCCCCACCTGTCTGGCTGCTTTGATGGCTTACCTTTGAGTAAGCATTAAATGGTATCAGTACTGAGATTAACTGGCCCCCTGCATGGTTCTCACCTCAGATTCAGGCTGTAATCCCTCTGTATTGTTTAAAAATGTAATCCCCTATGTTTTTCACACCTTTTAGTTTCTGCATTGTTCAACCCCTGCAGTGTTCACACCTCAGGCTCAGACTGTAGTCACTCCCATTGTTCACTTCTTCACACTTCAGACATAGGTACTGTAGGCAGAGTATGGCACATACAGCCAGCATAGGGCAGGTAGAGTATGGCACACACAGGCAGCATAGGTCAGGGTGGGTATGGCACACAGGAAGGGTAGGGCAGGCAGAGTATGGCACACACAGTCAGGGTAGGGCAGGCAGAGTATGGCACACACAGGCAGCATAGGGCAGGCAGAGTATGGCACACACAGGAAGGGTAGGGCAGGCAGAGTATGGCACACACAGTAAGGGTAGGGCAGGCAGAGTATGGCACACACAGTAAGGGTAGGGCAGGCAGAGTATGGCACACACAGTAAGGGTGGGGCAGGCAGAGTATGGCACACACAGGAAGGGTAGGGCAGGCAGAGTATGGCACACACAGTCAGGGTAGGGCAGGCAGAGTATGGCACACACAGGCAGGTTAGGACAGGCAGAGTATGGCACACACAGACAGCATAGGACAGGCAGAGTGCTGCCTGTGTGTGCCATACTCTGCTTGCCCTATGCTGCTTGTGGGAGGTGAACCTGGCAGGGGTTTGTTGTGGGAGTTTGTTAGCAGTTGGAAATAGCCATTAAATGGTCCCAAAGGTGTGTAATTATGTACTGGGGGTTGCTCTGCTATCCACAGGGGAGGAGGAGGCATATGGAATTTAAGGGTATATCTTAATATGACATAATTCTTTCACATATGAATGATGGTTGATATCCCCACAGTAAGGACCAAGCATTTGGGATTTTGCTGTGCTACCACCATTGTGATAAAATGGGTGTGGTTTGAAGTGGGTGTGGTTTCAAAAAGGGGAGTGGTCAAAACTGGCTTCCATTAGCGGCCCTCCACCATGTATGCTAGAGAAATTTCGGTCCTCGGCACCGTAGAAGTTGGACAGCACTGATCTAAAGGATATGATTAAGTAGTTTTCATTGAGTATAATATCACAAAAACAGAACAATGCAAAACAGTCCTCATGAAGGGCGCTGTGGCTTAGTTGGTTAAAGCGCCTGTCTAGTAAACAGGAGATCCTGAGTTCGAATCTCAGCAGTGCCTTCAGCCTTTTTAGAAGACATTGATAAATAAACTTTCCATTTATACATTACAGTTATGACTGAATGTCTATGTCTGTAATACGATTTAAATGCCGGGATATTCCCTACCAATCAGTTGAACTGAAGAAGCCGCTTGGATGAGTGGTGAAATGTTTTCAAGAAAACAGTCTTATTGCTTTAAACTTACTAGATACTGTATATCATGACCTTGATGAATGACACTCTTCATAGAAATATGGTTCTATGTAATGTCTTTGCATGGTGGGAGGGAATTAACTGAAAAAATACGCTATTGAAGGTTTAAAGGTATGACAAATAGAGTGATTATATACTTACCATTTAATCTTTTTCTCTTCTCTTACATTGGGGACACAGGCACCATAGGACACTAAAAGGTTAAAAGTGACTACTCCTGCCCAGGGCTACATCCCCTGCCTGCCTTCCTCAATCCTCTGTTTCCAGTCAGAAAAAGTAAAGGACTGCTGAACAAACGTGAAAACTTTGAAAAGAGGAGGATCTCTGCACCCAGAAACAGCAATAGAGTTTTGAGGTTCCCCACAATTTAACTATAACGGAAAAAACTTGTCGCACTCAGATGCAGATGGCAAAACAATAACTCCAGGGAGGGAAGGCCAGTGTAGGAGAAGGGGGGAAAAGAAGTTGCCGACTTTTACGCCTGTTTGGATCTCTGTCGTATGGGACGAAAAAATGGACAGCGCTTGAGATTGTGCCGTTTTGGCTTGTTTTGTGGTAGCAGGGTGCTCTTGCCTCCTGCCGCCTAAGCCAATAGAGTTCCAAAGAGTAGCTTGCCAACAAAGGGTAAACTAACCAGAGATCTTTCGGAGGTTAGGTTCACCGACCATGTCTTAAGCCAGAGAAAACAGTGTGCTGCAATAGATTGGGCCGGACCCTTGGCCAGCAGCTTGGCTGCATCACAAAGATAAGCATTGGAATCCACTATCTTGGAAAGCAGAAGGTCCCTAGCTGGATCCTCTAACCCTAGCAGCTGAGCCACCTGTTCAATCCATACCTCCATAGCCTTGGAGACCCATGCAATGGCACAACTTACCAGTAGCCCCATTGAAAAAAATGAGTTTCTAAAAGCAACCCTGTATTTGTGCCAAGTATACTTAAAGAGTAAGTAAACCTTTTTTTCTATCAGTAAAATTACTCTAAACAGCCTCCAGAATTACCTACCTTTGTCCCAGCATTCTGTCTGACTCCTCAATTAGAAATTGATCGTTTCCTTATTGTTATATTTTTATTAATTATTATTTTAATAACCCCGTTGTATTAATCTATTCTACTGTACAGCGCTGCGTACATAAGTAGCGCTTTATAAATAAAGATATATATACAAAGCCTGACCATAGTACAGTATTCATATCCTGGCAAAAACCTGGAGATGCCGGGGATTGAACCCGGGGCCTCATACATGCAAAGCATGCGCTCTACCACTGAGCTACATCCCCGCCTACAACAGCAAAATCACAGTGAAATTTTTCACACAAGCAGGTTTGTGTTCAGTTTGTAAAGTGACATTTAGGGGCTGATTTACTTACCCACGAACGGGTCGAAATGAGTCCGATTGCGTTTTTTTCGTAATGATCGGTATTTTGCGATTTTTTCGTATGTTTTGCGATTTTTTCGGATTCTTTACGAATTTTTCGTTACCAATACGATTTTTGCGTAAAAACGCGAGTTTTTCGTAGCCATTACGAAAGTTGCGTAAAATCTGGCGATTTTTCGTAGCGTTAAAACTTGCGCAAAAAATTGCGTTTTTTTCGTAGCGTTAAAACTTACGCGAAACTTTGCAGCTTTTAAGTTTTAACGCTACGAAAAATGCGCAACTTTTCGCGTAAGTTTTAACGCTACGAAAAAAGCGCAACTTTTTACGCAACTTTCGTAATGGATACGAAAAACTCGCGTTTTTACGCAAAAATCGTATTGGTAACGAAAAATTCGTAAAGAATCCGAAAAAATCGCAAAACATACGAAAAAGTCGCAAAATGTTCGTTTTCAAGTCGGAACTTTTCCAATTCGGGTCGGATTCGTGGGTAAGTAAATCAGCCCCTTAGTGTCACAAGAAATTCCCAGAATAAACCTTGAAGTTTAAATTACAGATTATGGATTGTCAATCCCCTTCAGCTGGTGGTAATAAGTTATGGTCACAAGAGGAGCATTTTTTGGTCAGGCAAATGTTTGTGAGATACCTAGTGAAAGTGTGAAACTGATGCAAACAACTTCTCAATTATTCTAGGTCAGTGCTGTCCAACTTCTGTGGTGCCAAGGGCCGGAATTTCTCTTGCATACATGGTGGAGGGCCGCTAATGGAAGCCAGTTTTGACCACTCCCCCTTTAAACCACACCCACTTCAAACCTCACCCATTTTATCACGATTACAGCCTGAATCTGAGGTGAGAACCATGCATGGGGCCAGTTAAGCTCAGTACTGATACCATTTAAAGCTTATGTGTTTTCCGATGGTCTTAGGCGACCCCTGGCCAAAGGTTGAGAACCGATGTAATAAAGGGACCTTAATCCTAGGGACATGTTGGTGCTGGGGTCTTGCTGAGGAGCAATTCTGATTGTTTGAAACCTGGGCCAGTCTTGCATGCCACATTTTTACCTGCTACCTAATCCAGGTTGCAACTGCCTTAACTACAACTGCAACCACAGAACTGATATCATCGTCAGTGGGTTGTAAAAATAAAATGTGCTTATATTAAGACCTGTGACTGCAGTAAAGTGGAACTAATACAGATCTGACATGCAACAAATGTAACTCAAACTGTTTATGTGTATACATACCCCAAATCTGCCCATGCATGGCAAGCTAACATTTTACTTTCTTTTGAAAATCGGGTTGTGGAGATGGTGGGGGGGACCAAAAATGGGCAGGGCTAATGCAGAGGAGGCAGTGCTGCTCAGAAAACCAGAGTGAGCTGCAGGGTGGAAGAGGTAATGTGCAGGATGGAGGAAGAGAGGGGGTGGTATTGAGGAGGGCCAGAACATTAGGCATTACAAATTTACCAGCAAGTACATTGCCGGTAAATTTCTTATAGCAGCCCTGGACCTAGCTGTGTTTTTACGGGCTTGGCCGGGGAAATAGCAGCCAGGTGACAACCCAACCTGTAAATCCATAGATGCCAGTACAATTTCCTAAGTCACCTAAAAGAATACTCTCTTACCATCAGAAATAAAAACACGAATCCTTTCCTCCGTTGAAGCAATTACTGCTTACAGACATACATTATTTCAAAACATGTTTTTTAAAATATGGTTAAATATGTTAAAATGCTCTTTAACAGTGTGAGTAGCTTTTCTTAAAAATACATTTAAAAGCTTGCAAAATTAAAGTGGAGATGCCGGGGATTGAACCCGGGGCCTCACACATGCGAAGCGTGCGCTCTACCACTGAGCTACATCCCCGTCACATGTTTGCAAGATTACATGTATTTCTCAATACATGTAGTCTCTATACATTATAAAATCATTTTCATTTGATTAGGTGATCATATGTAGGGTGATGACAATGAAACATATTTACTGTTATTAACAGCAACACTCATATGTCTTTAATAATCAGAGATTTCCAAGCATTCCACTAGGGGGCAGCCTTGACTAGGAGAGCGCTCTCACTCTCTCTAGATAAATACATTGCTCAAAAAAATAAAATCCTAGCTCTGAATGAATGAAATATTCTTATTAAATAATTTGTTCTTTACATAGTTCCCCAGACCTGAATCCAAGTGAGCACATCTGGGACATCATGTCTCACTCCTTCCACCAATGCACTGCACCACAGACTGTCCAGGATTGGTGGATGCTTTAGTCCAGGTCTGGGAGGAGATCCCTCAGGAGACCATCCGCCACCTCATCAGGAGCATGCCCAGGCATTGTAGGGAGGTTATACAGGCATGTGGCCACACACACTACTGAGCCTCATTTTGACTTGTTTTAAGGACATTACATCAAAGTTGGATCAGCCTGTAGTGTTTTTTTCCACTTTAATTTCGAGGACTCCAAATCCAGACCTCCATGGGTTGATAAATTTGATTTCCATTGATAATTTTTGTGTGATTTTGTTGTCAGCACATTCAACTATGTAAAGAACGAAATATTTGATAAGAATATTTCATTCATTCAGATCTAGGATGTCTTATTTTTGTGTTCCCTTTATTTTTTTGAGCAGTGTATGTATGCAATATTTATAATGTGTTAAAAATGAAAAGGTGGCCATACACGGTAAGATTTGCTCTTTTGGCAAGGTTGCCAAACAAGTAGATCTTCTCCCGATATGGGCAACATTGGGTGAAACATAATTTCTGCTTCTTAGGGTGATGGCACATGGGATGTTTTGTCACCTATGATAAATCCAAAGTAATCTAAAGTTTTCATTGTGAGGCACGTTTTACCACCAGTGATTCACATCACTTCTTGTGTGAAGTAAATGAAAAAACTTAATATCGCCCAAAGAAGCGCAGATTTACAATAGGCAACAGAATGTCCCCCTCTGCCATTACATGTATAAAGTGCTCTATAAATTCCCCAATCTATGAGAACTCACACCCAGATAATCCACTAGGTGGCAGTACTCACAAAGAAATAAAGATCTGACCGTTAACGCTTCATAGAAATGCTTATATAAAACAACCAGTGGCTGCATATGCATTTATGATTCTGTGCCTCTTTATTTCACATTATTACAACTTGAGATGGTAATATACTTAGCTGAAAATCTAACCAGCTGCACATGTTCTATATTGTTTTGTCGCCTAAGAATGTAATGAGGTTCTCAGCACTATACCTTCTGGTATATGAGAGTAAATAAACTAGAATGGATGAGCTCTTTTTTTGTCATACTGTCAATTGACTATTTTTATGTGGCCCGATCCCCTGCACCACACGTATCCATATAATGTATATGGATTGTATAACTTAATACTACTACTAACTATGTCCAAACCTCAATATCTCAGCTGGCGCTGTGGCTTAGTTGGTTAAAGCGCCTGTCTAGTAAACAGGAGATCCTGAGTTCGAATCTCAGCAGTGCCTAAGTTTTTTTTTGTTTCTCAAAATCTGAATTCAAGCAAGCATTTCAAATGGAAACTTTTATAGTTTTAGTTAACAGCAATTATTTACTGCATCTTTCAATTTGAAACTAACACATGCTTTGTATTATAGGAAAATTCTTTGTTAAATTTAAATAATTATTTGTAAATACAAATTATTTAAGACTATAAATACATTGTTGTCAACTTCCAGGCTATTCAGATTATTACAGAGAACACCTGCTAATAAAGTCCTGTTCACAATTTCTTTTATTGGAATTGAAAAAATGAGGGGAAAAAAAAATTAAAAGCTTTCGTAGTCGGCAGGATTCGAACCTGCGCGGGGAAACCCCAATGGATTTCAAGTCCATCGCCTTAACCACTCGGCCACGACTACACCCATACTAAAATGTGTTATGAAGGAAAGATCCCATTACGTATTGTTGTGCAACCGAATAGCAATTTAGAAAGAAAACAGATTTCAGTGAGGGAATGGTAAAAATAAAATTGGTTGCACATCACGGCGAACAAAAGTAAATGGCACAGCCTTGTGCAGAAAGCAATTACTGACACATCAATGATGAATTATAAACATCCACAACAATGGCTCCATAGCTCAGGGGTTAGAGCACTGGTCTTGTAAACCAGGGGTCGCGAGTTCAAATCTCGCTGGGGCCTACCTTTTGTTCCCCTCCTCCTCCTTTTTTCCTTCCCTTCCCCTACCCTCCCATTCAATTCCCCCCCTCCCCTCCCCTCCCCTCCCCTCCCCTCCCCTCCCCACACACACAGATAAAGAAGGAACAAAAGTGGCTGGCCTGAACACTGCCTTTATATAGTAAATGTTCTCTGTATCTAGCTAAGCATTAAAAGGTCCAAATTCAAGCAGACGTTTCAAATATATTTAACTTTTTATACAAATGTGCATTGTCATTATGATCTAGTGCATAATGGCATTTTATTTTTTGATGTGTCTCTAGACTTTTTTTAATAAATGCACACTATCTATTCGGTGAGGCTGCAGTAAGAAAACATTACATTACTCTGCATACAAAACACTTTGGAATCTGAACGTCCTAGTTATCTGTAAAAATATAGATGTTTCTGCCCGGTTTCGAACCGGGGACCTTTCGCGTGTGAGGCGAACGTGATAACCACTACACTACAGAAACCAACTGATAACACAAACGTTCAAGTTATTCTGAAGTAGGTATGGTCAGCTGAAAGTATAAGCCTGCTATAGCCTACTACACATACCTTGATAATTTAATCTTTAAATCCTGAAAAGAAAGAACTGCAAGCCAATATAGGCTTTCACAAAAAAAAATATCTATACAGGAAATACATTTACATAGTTACTACCAATGGCATTATTCTTTGCCCACATACAAGACCTCGTGGCGCAACGGTAGCGCGTCTGACTCCAGATCAGAAGGTTGCGTGTTCAAATCACGTCGGGGTCAAAATTTTTGGAAAAAAACAAACAAACAGAATATATCTGCTGTTCCTTGCTGCATACATAAGTGCGCTATAAAAATATCAGACATACCTAATGTAATTGACAGCAGCTGTGGTAGATACCAAAAAGGACTGCATCCTATTACACTGCACCTTCCCATGTCAACCTGTTTTGGCACCCTAATCTAGAAAAATGCACAGAAATAGACAATGCTGATAAATAATCCAAACATTATGGGGCTAATTTACTAAAATTTGTTTTATTCTGGCCTTGAAAGTCGTATAAACTCAACAGGGTATAAAGGAGAAAATTGTTTCATACTGTTATTTTCCTTTTCTAGTCATCCCCATGGCAGCATGTAAATACATATGGGTACGCTCCTCATGTGAGCTTACAGAAGAAAACATATATACGCCTCCTTGTCACACATAAATACCTCCAAGTCTTAGTTTTAAGATGTAAAATAAAGCAGAAAGGTTAATAGGGTGGGCATGCTGCCATGGGCATGACCAGGAAAGGAAAATTACGGTAAGTATGAAACAATTTTCTCCTTTCCTGGTCATCCCCAGGCAGCATGTAAATACATATGGGTAAATACCACAGCAATAAACAAGGGAGGGAGTCAAGACCTTGATGGTGGATTCATTCTTAACACTGCTCTGAAGAATTGTTCAAT
Organism: Xenopus tropicalis; assembly: GCF_000004195.4. NCBI lineage: Eukaryota > Metazoa > Chordata > Amphibia > Anura > Pipidae > Xenopus > Xenopus tropicalis. The sequence goes on along the minus strand of NC_030680.2, from coordinate 33,937,446 downwards.
CAAAGGCTCCTCAGCCTATCTTCACCCTAAGACTGCAGACAAAGCTGAGACTTGTACTTTAAGTGAATATGCTCAATTCATAATCTAACCTGGACTGAAGTAAATCCAAAATAACAGGTGTTGAGGGTTTCAAAGGATTGCAACCTTCACCCTGGGCCCAGGAGACAACCCGATCCCAGATTCTGTCATATGAATTCACTGTACATCTCTTTATTGAACGAATTAGAGTTTCTATAACTTGGTCAGAGCAACCGTGAGATCTTAATCTGGATTTCTCAATCTCCAAGTCGCCAAGTTGAGCTTGGAAAGACTCGGGTGAGGATAAGGACCTTGACATCAGATCCTCCAATAGAGGCAATGTCAGAGGTTCCTGGATTGAAAGTCGCTTCAGCAGCAGAAACCATGGCCTGCGAGACCAGTTTGTAATTATTGATATTAGATTCATGCGGGATACCAAAATCTTTCTCAAAACCCTGAAGATCAGAGCGAACGGAGGAAACACATAAGCCCAAAGGTTCTCCCAGCACTGTGAGAATGCATCTGTCCCCATTGCGAGACGGGATGGGACTCTGGAGGTAGATTTGAGCCCAGTCCTGTCCGATCTTACCTTTACAGCAGAACCCCACAAAAAAGGCCTGAGATGCTTCAGGGCCTCCATGATTGCTCTCAGCTCTCACACATCCGAGGGAAGGTGGAATAGATCCGAACTCCACAAGCCCTGGACTACCTACTGGACTATGAGCTCCCCAGCCGTGGCCTAATGCATCTGAAAAAACTTCCACCCAACTGGGCTCTGCTAGAGGATAACCCATGTGGAGATTGCTTGGTCTCTGCCACCAATGAAATTGAGCTTTCATCTTCGGAGAAAGAAGAATAATCTGCGACCAGTCCTGAGACTCCAGTCTCCACTGGGAAAGAAAACATCTCTGGATGGGTCTCATCTTTCACCTCGCCCACTTCAGGTCGATATTGGATGTTAACAGACCCAGCAAGCCATATACTCCCTGGCTGAGAGACTCTGACAAGACATCAACTGCTTGGTCTTTGCCCAATCGACAGAATCTTCTGTTGCGGAAGAGAAAACATCCCTATCTTTGTATTGAAGAAGGCACCTAGGTAAATTATGGTCTGAGAAGGCTCTGGTTGGCTCTTGCTCTCGTTTATGATCCAACCATACAGCTTCAAAGGTCTTCATGACTTGTACCACGTGACGAAGGAGTATCGACCTGTCCCTCGCAACCACTAGCAGGTTGTCCAAATAATGGTAGAGTTCTATACCTTCCCTTCTCAACTTCGCTATTAGAACAACCAGGACTTTGGTTGAATTGCAGATGTTGACCCCTTCATGCAAATCTGAGGTATTTGTGATGCTCCTCTGCTACTGGGACGTGCAAGTACGCATCCTTTACATCTAACAATGCTAGCCAATCCTCCTGGCTGTACTGCCTTTTTTAGATTTAATGATTCCATCTTGAATCACTGAGGCTTTATGAACTCATACAAATATAAATAAGTGCAATTCTCAGTGTATGCTCCTCACTTCAGATACCTCGCTTTATGAACTCATTCAATCTCCTTAGGTCTAGAATTGGCTGTAACTCTCCTGATGCCTTTGTCACCAGAAACAGGGGCGAATAAAACCCTTGTCCCCTTTGCTCTGAAGGAACTGGCTGAACTGCACCTTTTGCCAGCAGCTGTGCAATATAGTTTTGCAGAATCGAATGGTTTTCTGGCTTTGCCTTCGTGGCCACAAAATAATTCCTTCTGGGTTTTACGATACCCACTTGTCTTTTATATCTTCGGTTCAGACCTGCTGAAATCTTAATAATCTTGCACCTACAGCCGACTGGACTGACCTCTTCTCATAGAGATTTTGGCTGATGCTTCTTGGGAGATCTAGAGACTTTCAGTTGGGTAGAGCGAAAAAAGGCAGACTGCCCTGTAAGCCATGGAGCCCTATACTGCTTACCAGGCTTGTAAGATCTAGCCTCCTCCTCCTCCCTTCGTCTATAGCAGTGCTGTCCAACTTCTGCAGTGCAGAGGGCCGAAAATTCTCGCGCATACATGGTGGAGAGCCGCTAATGGAAGCCAGTTTTGACCACTACCCCTTTAAACCACACCCACTTCAAACCACACCCATTTTATCACTATGGTGGTAGTGCAGCAAAAACCCAAATGCTTCGTTCTCACTCACACCATCATTCATATGTGAAAGAATTATATTATGTCATATTAAGACGTACCCTTAAATTCATATGCCTCCTCCTCCCCTGTGGATAGCACAGCAACCCCCAGCATATACAGTGGAGGAAATAATTATTTGACCCCTCACTGATTTTGTAAGTTTGTCCAATGACAAAGAAATGAAAAGTCTCAGAACAGTATCATTTCAATGGTAGGTGTATTTTAACAGTGGCAGATAGCACATCAAAAGGAAAATAGAAAAAATAACTTTAAATAAAAGATAGCAACTGATTTGCATTTCATTGAGTGTAATAAGTTTTTGAACCCCTACCAACCATTAAGAGTTCTGGCTCCCACAGAGTGGTTAGACACTTCTACTCAATTAGTCAACCTCATTAAGGACACCTGTCTTAACTAGTCACCTGTATAAAAGACACCTGTCCACAGAATCAATCAATCAAGCAGACTCCAAACTCTCCAACATGGGAAAGACCAAAGAGCTGTCCAAGGATGTCAGAGACAAAATTGTAGACCTGCACAAGGCTGGAATGGGCTACAAAACCATTAGCAAGAAGTTGGGAGAGAAGGTGACAACTGTTGGTGCGATTGTTCGAAAATGGAAGGAGCACAAAATGACCATCAATCGACCTCGCTCTGGGGCTCCACGCAAGATCTCACCTCGTGGGGTGTCAATGATTCTGAGAAAGGTGAAAAAGCATCCTAGAACTACACGGGAGGAGTTAGTTAATGACCTCAAATTAGCAGGGACCACAGTCACCAAGAAAACCATTGGAAACACATTACACCGCAATGGATTAAAATCCTGCAGGGCTCGCAAGGTCCCCCTGCTCAAGAAGGCACATGTGCAGGCCCGTCTGAAGTTTGCCAATGAACACCTGAATGATTCTGTGAGTGACTGGGAGAAGGTGCTGTGGTCTGATGAGACCAAAATAGAGCTCTTTGGCATTAACTCAACTCGCTGTGTTTGGAGGAAGAAAAATGCTGCCTATGACCCCCAAAACACCGTCCCCACCGTCAAGCATGGGGGTGAAAACATTTTGCTTTGGGGGTGTTTTTCTGCTAAGGGCACAGGACAACTTATTCGCATTAACGGGAAAATGGACGGAGCCATGTTTCGTGAAATCCTGAACGACAACCTCCTTCCCTCTGCCTGGAAACTGAAAATGGGTCGTGGATGGGTGTTCCAGCACGACAATGACCCAAAACATACAGCAAAGGCAACAAAGGAGTGGCTCAAGAAGAAGCACATTAAGGTCATGGAGTGGCCTAGTCAGTCTCCGGACCTTAATCCAATAGAAAACCTATGGAGGGAGCTCAAGCTCAGAGTTGCACAGAGACAGCCTCGAAACCTTAGGGATTTAGAGATGATCTGCAAAGAGGAGTGGACCAACATTCCTCCTAAAATGTGCGCAAACTTGGTCATCAATTACAAGAAACGTTTGACCTCTGTGCTTGCAAACAAGGGTTTTTCCACTAAGTATTAAGTCTTTTTTTGTTAGAGGGTTCAAAAACTTATTTCACTCAATGAAATGCAAATCAGTTGCTATCTTTTATTTAAAGTTATTTTTTCGATTTTCCTTTTGATGTGCTATCTGCCACTGTTAAAATAAACCTACCATTGAAATGATACTGTTCTGAGACTTTTCATTTCTTTGTCATTGGACAAACTTACAAAATCAGTGAGGGGTCAAATAATTATTTCCTCCACTGTAATTACACACCTTAGGGACCATTTCATCACTATTTCCAACTGCTAACAAACTCCCAAAACATACCCTTGCCAGGTTCACCTCCCACAGGCAGCATAGGGTAGGCAGAGTATAGCACACACAGGCAGCACTCTGCCTGCCCTATGATGCCTGTGTGTGCCATACTCTGCCCTATGCTGCCTGTGTGTGCCGTACTCTGCCTGCCCTGCCTGTGTGTGCCATGCTCTGCCAGCCCTATGCTGTCTGTGTGTGCCATACTCAGCCCTATCCTGCCTGTGTGTGCAATGTTCTGCCAGTCCTATGCTGCCTGTGTGTGCCATGCTCTGCCTGCCCTACCCTGCCTGTGTGTGCCATATCCTCCCTGACCTATGCTGCCTGTGTGTGCCATACTCTGCCTGCCTTCCTGTGTGTGCCATGCTCTGCCAGCCCTATGCTGCCTGTGTGTGCCATACTCAGCCCTATCCTGCCTGTGTGTGCAATGCTCTGCCAGCCCTATGCTGCCTGTGTGTACCATGCTCTGCCTGCCCTATGCTGTCTATGTGCCATACTCTGCTTACCCTATGCTGCCTACACATAGGCAGCATAGACCAGGCAGTACATACAATGTCTGAGGTGTGAACAGGAAAACAATATGGGTAATTACAGCCTGAAGTGTGAACACTGCAGGGGATAAACAATGCAGAGATTAGAAGGTGTGAACAGTACAGGGGATTTAATTTTTAAACAATACAAAGGGATTACTGCCTGAATCTGAGGTGAGAACCATGCATGGGGCCAGTTAAGCTCAGTACTGAAACCATTTAAAGCTTACACAAAGGTAAGCCATCAAAGCAGCCAGACAGGTGGGGGGCCACACAGAGGGGGGGTCGAGGGCCGCCAGTTGGACAGCACTGGTCTATAGGGTATCTGATTACTTCTTCGGCTCATCCAAATTTTTGCAGAAAAGCCATTTTCCTTTATAAGGTAATCTATACAAAGTGTTTTTTGAATCTGTGTCAACATACCAAACACACAGCCATAAGGCACGGCAGGCAGCAACAACATACATCGTATTTTGGGCAGAAAGATTAGAACGATCCACTGCTGCCTCCAGACAGAAATCTGCTGCCTTTTTAAGATCCATAAAGGCTTCAGCTAATTTCTCTTTCGCACAATTCTCCAAAATCACCCGCTCAATGTTCTCTGCCCAAATGGACATACCGGTAGCCTTGGCAAGAGAAACTAGCGACACTGCTGGCTTACAGGCTGCTCCCGCTGTCAAATAAGTTTTCTTTAACTCTGTCTCCATCCTCCTATCCATCGGGTGTCTTCTTTGACAGGCAAGCAAAGGATTATCAGGGCCGTGGGTGATGAGCCGCTGGAAGAATTCCCAGAGGAAGGACCTCTCCTACACCTCCCACTGAGGTAACAGATGCGGAGGGTGAAACAGGACTGGACCAATTGGAGGAGTGGTAGGAGTGCCAAGCCGGGTGTCTAAGCAGAATCGTAAGGCAGGAGAATAGTGAAGCAGGCAGGAAGTCAGTTCAGGCAGCGTGGTTCGAATATCCAAGTGATATTGTGATAACATGGGTGTGGTTTGAAGTGGGTGCAGTTTAAAAAGGGTAGGGGTCAAAACTGGCTTCCATTATTGGCCCTCTACAGCATAGGGCAGAAAAACTGCAGCCCTAAATACTATATAATTGAACAGCATTAATTTAAATAATTGTTGCAAAAATATACCTTAAGCCAGTGCAGTATTCAGCGAAGAAGAGGTGTAGGGGGGTGCCTAAAATATTTTTTTTCTTTTAATAAAATACTTCAGATTAGGTTTTTTGCAATCTTATTGTGTTACCTACCTATCTAGTTCTATTTTATTAACATTATTATTATTAAAGAACTAAACCCTAGCTCATTTTCAGCCACCTCCTCCAAAGTTCCCTCCCTGCAGCATATATTCTCTTCAAAAGTTCCCGTGTGCCAACCTGTCATAAATCTGCAGCACATAGTAAAAGAGTTAAAAGGCACCATTTCCCCCTGACTTCCGTCCTCATCTGTCAGTTCTCAGATATGGATTTTGCAGGAGCATATGCAGTCAAAGCTGATTCAGCAGGTTGATTCGGTTGTGCATGCTTGAAGATGAGGATGACTGAACTCAGCTGTGTAGCTCTGCAGATTTAGGGTGAAGACACATGGGACAATTTAAAAAGTCGGTCATGGTGACTAATCGTGGCAGCTTTTCTGCCATAGGGTGCTGTTTAATCGATGCAACTAATCGTGCGCTGATCTTCACCCTTATGGCACAGGGACACTTTTAAACAGAATAACTCTAGTGGGAGAGAGCTTAAGGGGGGATGGGTTACGGTTTAGTTCTCCTTTACCATGTATTAATAAAGCACCAACATATTCCACAGTTATGTACAATAAATGGGTTTATACAGTGAACCTACAAATTACATAAAGAAAACAAAATCTGATACCAGAGGATTTTGCATGCTGCCCAATCACCTTATTTTGGTATGACCTGTAGAGGTGAACATACATTCAAAAGCAATTAAAATAGTCAGGTAGTAGCACAATAGACTTATTATTGAAAGAATGATGGAAAATTTGTCATTGCCTGGACTTTTCTGGAACTGAAGTGTAACCCCTATATTGTCAAATATACATTGGTTGAAGAACTCACAATGAAACCCATTAACACCAAATAAACAACCAATCAATGCAATTACATTTATCGAAAACAAACTGATCAGTAATAAAACAATCCCATCAGTAGTCAGAATACCTGACTAGGTATTGCACACCGCAATAATCATTTTACAGTTAAAAACAAATAAGCAACAAAACAGACTTAAAAATGCCATCAAACCAATAACATTAAAGTGTATAAATAACTAAATAATTACAATATAATGTACTGCTGTCCTGCCCTGATACAACTGGTATGTCTACCTCAAAAACTTTATAGCAAAAAACAGTTTAGAACAGCACCATTTGTAATTCCTGTGTAAAATGCCTTTATTGCATACATCTTAGGGCATTCCAGCAACATTTCAGGCCACATGTGGCCTTTTAACAAGCTTTAACAAAAAGTTTATACAAATAAAGCTGCTGTTTAGCCATAAGGGCAGGCATTCAAAGGAAAAGGCACAGCCACATAGCAAATAATGGATAAAACACTATTGTATTCTACAGAGTTTATCTGTTATCGGATATGTAACCTGTGCCTTTTCTCCCTTTTTTCAGCTTGAATAGCTGCCCCCATGGATACACAGCAGCTGATTTACCGTATATACTCGAGTATAAGCCGAGTTTTTCAGCACCAATAATGTGCTGAAAAAGGCAGCACATTATACGGTAATGCGTTCTGTTACGCTCGCACACACACCCCCCCCGGCACGCACACACGTCGCTCCTTGCGCGCGGCCGCCGACTGTGTGGCCCGGAGCCCCAAACGGGGGAGCGCCGAGTGGCAGAAGGGGGGTGTACGCGCGTTGCGTGCTGAGTGTGCGCCTGGAGCGGCAGACAGGGGTGTTGTCGCGTTGTGTGCCGAGTGTGCAGCTTGAGCGGCAGACGGGGGTGTTTGCGTGTTGCGACTACAGGACAGCAGGTTTTTATATGTTCATCAAGTCTGCAAAGGCCCTTCCCCATTAGTCTGGAATATGGATCAATACAAGGATCTCATCTAATTATAACTGATGGATCGGTGACCTTAGCTTACTTACAGCTTTACTTACTTAAGAACTGTAGAATCCAGAAGTTCAATATTTTGTGCCTGTTCTTTGCCCAAATGTCATTATTGTAATCAGAATAAAAATGCATCCACAACCTTCTTAGTGTAAAACAATTTAATTTACCCCATAATGTTCACTGAGTTGGGTAATTGCAATGAGACAGCTCCAGTAGGGAGCCAACTTACTATTAATCCATGGTACAATCCAGAAAATTCATTAAAACTGTGTTAGTGCAGCACCATTGTCTTCACACTTTAAGGCTTTGTACCAGTCGATGAGTTCATGATGGCATAGCAGCACTCAACCTGTAATGGTCTCTTATTTATGGGCAGTCATTCCTACACTCCCTTGCAGTGACCTTTTTTGTGAGGTGCCACTGCATGGGGATGCATAAATCATACTGATCTGGACTGGGATTCATGTTGCACTTCACTAGTGGGTTATTATCTAAATCAGCTTTGTTGGTTAATATGTTGAACATTTTACTAGGTTTGTCTCTGCACATACCTTAAATTTGCTAAGTATCTAAACATTAAATAGACCCAATAGAATTGTATATTAGGATTGTAGAATAGGATTAATTATATCTTGGAATTAAGGTTTGGGTTTATTATTACACAGAAAAATGTTATCATTTTTTAAAAAGTGAATTATATGATTAAAATGGAGTCTATGGGGGATGGCCTTTCCGTAATTTGGAGCTTTCTGGATAATGGTTTTTTCAGATAATGGATTCCATACCTGTATGTCAACTTAGGACAATAACTAAAATAGCTTGGTGATGCAGTATCTAAAGCAGCCTTTTGGATCTTTATCTAAAGCAACTTGGTGGGCAAATGCCTAAAGTAGCTTGGCCATGCAGTATCTCTTTATGATCCAAATCATAATCAGTTTGTTCTGTGCAGAGCAGAATAATTAATAGCAAATTGTTCTAGAATTAAACTTGTCTAAAATATCTCAAGAATAGTAGTATGTTTACTAGATCATGTTGTGAGTGAACATTGTACTATAATTGCTCAAAGAAAGATTTTGTCTTCAAATTCTTCCAAATCAGGTTCGTAAATTGAATTCTCTCAATTTACTGCAGACAGCTTGGTTAGAAAGCAACCATTTTTACAATTTATCAATGTAATCGCTTTAAGCCATCAGCAATGTCACCTTACAGTGCCTACATGAAAGTGCCTGGTGCTGAAGAGAACATCCTATGGGAATATCTGGGCAGACCACATAGATACTGCGTGCAGATGTGTTAAAAGAAATGGATGCCTAGGCTTATACTCGAGTTAAAAGTTTTTCCAGTTTTCTTAGGTAAAATTAGGTACCTCGGCTTATATTTGGATCGGCTTATACTCGAGTATATACAGTATATAAACTATAGTAGTGTTACTGTAGCAAACACACAACTTTTACCAGCACAGGGCAACAGTACATTATTTTTTAATTACTAATAACTAAAACTTATTTTTTGGTATTACTGATCCTTTAAAAAAAACAAAAAAAAAAAACACCTTATGCACTTGATACAAGTGCTGGCAAAAAAACAAAAAATGCAATAAAATCACTAAAATCTATAAAAAAAAAAAAAAAAAGAATTATATGGTGTAATCAGTGGTCATAATACCTTGTACATTTGTTGCACTTCATTGCTATCTCTGTGACATCCCATGGTCATAAGTGATTAAACATACATGTCATTCTTTTACAGGATATAGTCAAAACACAGGTATCACACACAACACAAACAGATGTAATTTACATGCAAGTGACTGGGTTGGGTGCAGGTATATATATATATATATATATATATATATAGCAAGAGAATGAGCTGCACACACCAGGACTTGGCAAAAATATAATAAGTTTATTTAAGAAAAGATATCCAACGTTTCGAGCACTAACTGCTCTTCCTCAGGTTTTTTTCCCTGAGGAAGAGCACAGTTAGTGCTCGAAACGTTGGATCTCTTTTCTTAAATAAACTTATTATATTTTTGCCAAGTCCTGGTGTGTGCAGCTCATTCTCTTGCTTTATATTTTTTTGCTAGCACCCTGGGCATTTGAATTTCAATAGGGTGTGCTCCGTTTGTTCTTGTTATATATATATCACTACTGTGCAGCTGGCTTGTTTGGGCTCAGTCAAAGCATGTTAAAGATTTTTAACCAGCAGTTCACTACTGTACAGGTATAGGACCCATTATCCAGAATGCCCGGGACCAAGGGTATTCCGGATAAGGGGTCTTTCCGTAATTTGGATCTTCATACCTTAAGTCTATTAAAAAATCAATAAAACATTAATTAAACTCAATAGGATTATTTTGCATCCAATAAGGATTAATTATATCTTAGTTTGGATCAAATACAAAGCACTTTAAGTTTTACAGAAAAAAAAGGAAATCAATTTTTAAAATCTGAATTATTTGCTTATAATGGAGTCTATGGGAGACAGGCTTTCCGTAATTTGGAGCTTTCTGGATATCGGGTTTCCGGATAAGGGATCCCATACCTGTACAAGATTGTAAGCTCTTTGAGCAGAGCCCTCTAATGCCATGTTTTATTCTGTAACCCTTGGTTAAATTATTTTAAAACCCCTGTTGGTAAATGAATGTAAAGACATGATAAAAGGGCACTAAATTAATAAATAATAATGATGACAAGGCTATATGTAAAATATATAAACTTCCACATCCTCCAAGTTTGCTGGGAGCCAATAAATATGGAGCAGTCCCAGAAAACCAGATAAATGGAAAAAATAGCACTGGAGAGAACACCCCTGTGAGGGGAATCCTCCAACACTTATTGAGATTATCTGAGGGTGCAAACTCCTACACTCCTCAGCCCACAAATGCTGAAAGGCCTGAAGATCTGTATTCCTGATCTGTCTCATGCATTAAATAATGTGTCAGGAGTGGGAGGTTATAGTGGAAATGCTGATCTGTAGGTGCAAATATTGCCAGTTACCTGCCCTATCCTGAATCCCAACAGCGTAGCAATAAACTCACAATCCCTGTCGCCTCTTCCACTCCCGCGCCCTTGTATTGACACCTAGAGGCCCCTCCCCCCATGCGGGGAACTGCCCGTTAGTGGCTCGGCTCCCTCTGCAGGCTGCCTGGCAATAACAATGCAGCGATTTAGCGTGGCCTTCGCGTTCTCTTGACATATCGCTGGTCGGATGATTCCGCACTCTCCGATTTCCTCTCAGTGCGCAAATCAAAATGAAGTGCGCCACAGCAGGGCAGGGAAGCTCAATTTCCCGCGCTTTTCTGTCAAAATGTACATTTGCACTTTTCACAGTCAGGACTCTGTCTGAAGGACTGGGTGTGTGCTAATGACTAAAAAGTGAGCTTTTCAAGTGCTGCTTTAGTGCGTTTAAGTGTGAGTTCCAAAACCAATGAGACTTGTACACTGACACTATCTGGGCAAGGGCTCTGTCACTAGGAGCCTGCAAATCATTCCATTTAAAACTGATAACTTGTAAAAGGCCTCTTGCAGCAGATGGGAGCAGGTCTTTTTTTTTTTTTTTTTTTTTTTAAAGAGAATTGTATGTTCTACCAGGGCAGTTACTAAGGGGTTTATTTATTATGCTGTGTAAAAAGCGGAGTAAAACATTACCGGTGATGTTGCTCATAGCAGCCAATCAGATGCTTTGTTTTGATTTTCTAACTGTTCAAATCTAATCGCTGATTGGTTGCCCTGGGCAACATCACCAGTAATGCTTCACTCCACTTCTTACACAGCATGATAAATATACCCCTAAAGGTCCCCATACACGGGCCGACTATAGCTGCCGATATCGGTCCCTTGGACCGATTCGGCAGCTAATCGGCCCGTGTATGGGGAGAGCAGAGCGGCCTGGCCGACCGATATCTGGCCTGAAATCGGCCAGGTTAGAAAATCCGGTCGGATCGGGGACCGCATCGGCTCGTTGATGCGGTCCCCGATCCGATTGCCGCCCACATAATCTGATCGTTTGGCCCCAGGGCCAAACGATCGGATTATTTTTTTTTTTACCTAAATGCTCCCCGATATCGCCCACCCGTAGGTGGGGATATCGGGGGAAGATCGGCTCACTTGGGGACATCGCCAAGCGAGCGGATCTGCTCGTGTATGGCCACCTTTAGACTGTAGAATGGTAGCAACACACCCAGTGCAAAGTAGTGATAGCCAGGCCTATAAAGGCAGTTTGCCATAGACAACTATATATTGGCCTTGTAGGGGGCTGGTAAGGCCTCTGTGTAATTTAATTGGCAGGGCTTATTTTGCATCATAGTCTGGACTAGATGGCAGGACTTGAAGGCTGGTGACATGCTTAGCTGCTAACATGGGGAAAACCAAAAGCAGCAATGGGCACTGTACAGATATAATAAAAATTATAATATTTAAAGTGGACCTGTCACCCAGACATAAAAAGCTGTATAATAAAAGCCCTTTTCAAATTAAACAAGAAACCCAAAATTATTTTTTTATTACCACATCCATACCCATTATAAAAGCATTTAAAAATCCCAGCTGTCAATCATATATTGCCTGCCCCGCCTCTATGCCTCAGGCATAGGGGTGGGGCAGAGAGTTACTTTCACTTTCAATTCAGAACTTCTTAGGGCTCTGGCACACGGAGAGATTAGTCGCCCGCGGCAAAACTCCCTGTTCGCAGGCGACTAATCTCCCCGAGTTGCCTACCCCTGCCATCCCACCGGCGAACATGTAAGTCACCGGCGGGATGGCAAACGCGGCGGCACGATTTTGCGCAAATCGCCCCACCGCGTCTGCCATCCCACGGGCGACTTACATTGTCGCCGATGGGATGGCAGGGGAAGGCAACTCGGGGAGATTAGTCGCCCACGAACAGGGAGTTTTGCCGCGGGCGACTAATCTCCCCGTGTGCCAGAGCCCTTAGATGTTGCTGGTCTCCTCACATTCCCCCTCCCTTCGCACCATGTAATTGTGTAACCAGTGCATGAATATGGGTATCAAGTCCCCCCATACTGGCACAGAAACAAGATTTTGGCAGGATGCTATGCCTGCTTTGATAACAGTGTCCACAAAATGGCCCCTGCCTGCTTGCAGCAACTGTGAATTCCAAGGCTGAAGAATATAACATTAAAATAATTTATATGGTGTAAGTAAAGTTTATTTTGCTTGACAAACACAATAGAAAACAATTTGTAATTTTTTCGTAAGGTGACAGGTCCCCTTTAAAAAATCATATGTAATAGCTTTGCTGAGGACCCCTTTGCTTGGTGATGTGCCTGTCCTTGGAAAGGAACACTACAACAGCGAGCTGCAAAGTACTTTTATGCTGTTTTATCAAATTAATGCTTAGGACAATAAAAGGACATAAATATTGTCCCTTAAAGAAATGACACTAGGTTATGTCACCCTCATAGCCTGGTATCTAATGTGGGCATGGGTGCAAACAAAGGCATAACTGTAAAGGAAGCAGACCTTGTGATCATTACAGGGCCAAGGAGCTATAGTGGGACCAGGGGCACAGCCAATACTTTTGTTGTGGAAAGACTGCCTGCTTTTTCCATGCTCCATAAGAGGTGATGTGTCCGGTTGCTGATAGCAGGGCCAGAACTCGGTTACAAAAACATAAAGGGGGTTGCAGGAGAACTCCAAAACTATAAGTAAAGTATAACAGAATTGCAACCGACATGGCCACATTGCTTTAATGATATAAAAATGGGTGAACTGATCGATGAACATTTCTTGGTCCCATGTTTTATTAATGAATAATCCACTTCAAGTGTATACATTTTCACATGTCTTTAGTTGCAAGTCTATGAACATAAAGTTGCAAAATTCAAGAATGCAAGAAATATAACCAAGCTAGCAGGTGCCAGAGGTACACCCTGTTGACTGCTTTGTTCTTCCTTCTTCATGAGCCGAGTGACTGCTGCTTTGGGAAGTTCCTATTCTTGAGCACAAACTCTTTTAAAGCTCTATCTTTAGCCTCTTCTCTCTGCAACTGCTTTAGTAATGACCATTGACTGGTTTGATCACTGACCTGCGACTGGAACATCTCCTTCTGCCACACTTAAAGGAACAGTAACACCAAAAAATTAAAGTCTATAAAAGTAACTAAAATATAATGTGCTGCTGCCCTGCTCTGGTAAAAGTTGTGTGTTTACTTCAGAAAGTCTACTATAATTTATATAAATAAGCTGCTATGTAGCCATGGAGGCAGCCATTCAAAGGGAAAAAGGCACATAGCAGATAACAGATAAAACACTATTGTATTCTACAGAACTTATCTGTTATCTGCTATGTAACCTGTGCCTTTTCTCCTTTTTTCCAGCTTGAATGGCTGCCCCCGTGGCTACACAGCAGCTTATTATATAAATTATAGTAGTGTTACTGTAGCAAACACACCAGCTTTACCAGTGCAGGGCAACAATGCATTATATTTTTATTACTTTAAAGCTCTTTCATTTTTTGGTGTTACTGTTCCTTTAAGCTTTGCACTTTTACAATTACGGAAGAAAATCTGAAAGGCTGTGGAAGGAAGAATGTGAGAAGATACAAAAAAAGAATCATCATATGGTGCATTAGTGAAGTAAATGAGGTGGAACTAATTTCCACTCTTCTTTAAATTACGCTCAACACTTCTACCAATACCATTCTATGCTATGTTCTTCCTCCTTGACAAAGACAAATGCTATGTAATTACTTAATTACTACTGCTATCTTCCAATAAACACAGGGCATTACAACATACTTTATTTTTATTAAAGGTAAGAATATATATTTTAAATGGCAGTTCATGATTTCAGTCATACAAATGAATTTCTACAATGTGTTGTATCTTGCTAGTTAATGTTTTTTCTGTTTTTGTCTTCAGAAAGCTCAAGATGCCAAAAGTTTTTTCCAAAGTTCAAAATGCATTTGTCAGTTTGTTATTAGTCCTTGCCAGAATACATGTCACCTAAAGGCCTTTAAAAGCATCTCATAGCTTAGAAAAGTAACTGCATTAACAGGAAAAGCTCGGAGACTGTTGATAGTAAGACCTTTCAAGAACACTTTCACCCCTTCCTGCCGGATACTTTTCCTGATACAGTCCAACATTCCTAGATACTGCACCCCATGCATTCCATCCATCTGGAGACGAGCCTTTATAACATCCATTGGATTAGCAAAAGCCCACCCAACTGTCCCTGCACAGCCTCCAGCAAAGAGCATTGTCCATGCACCTGGAAATAGGAGGAGAATGCAGATTAAATAATGTATCATAGTTAATGTGCCATGCAGCCAGCACATTTACCTATTTATCAAACATATTTTGATGTTGCTTATGAAACATGGCCCCTCTAAGCAGTCTTGCCCAGTCACAGTGTCTACTCTATTTAGCTTCTGTTTTCCCACATCAGATGAAGGTTTTTGCAGAACTTACTTGGTTCGTCTAAACTTTTAGTCATCCATTTGCAAAGAACTTCATAGGTTAAGAAATAAAGACCCATAGAAGGAATATCTCTTAATGCCAGTGCTAAACATCCTCTGTAGAGGCCGAAAATTCCCTCCTCTCGAAAGATACACACAGCACAGTGAACAGGACCTTGGTATCGAGCTTGTAAATGGCCAGGCCTTGCTTGGTTCCCAAAAGATTCCGTCTGGTTCTGAAGCCTAACTTTTACAAGGTCAACTGGAGCCGAAAAAGAAAGCTGTAATATTAAACATAAAATGATATGACAATTTATTTGTAAAAATTAATTTGCTGTTATTACATGTAACTTAGAGCTGGAACCTGTGCACAGACTTGGATTCATTTTATAACTCACTCTGTTTTCCAACTTCAACAGCCAAAAACCTTTTGCAAATGAGTTACAAAAGCACAAAGCCACAGTAATGACTGGATAAGCAGTATTCTGCATCTGTCATTCTGAAGATAACATGCCATCTCTGGTCATAATAGTGATGCTACATGGACTTTTTGTATGAATGCCACCTTTGCAGGGGTTTAAAAGTGGAGACAGACATAACTCAGATAAGACTTGCTGGGCCATGTCGAACACTTGGAGAGGTAAACTTAATCAGGTCAAATAACTGCCTAGACATTTGCCAACCAAAGGAGAAGTGCCTGAAACTTTCACTGCTGCCTCCCAGTTACTTGAATGACAAACTTGTGTCATCTCTGATAATGGCCTTCAAACGTTCACCAGGGCTTTTAAAGGCTGTTAAAAACACTGAATGTTTCCAGTTCAATGGCACAATCAGACCAATCTTTGCTGAAATATTTCAGCCCCATATGCCATAAGCCTTAGAAATTAAAGTTAAAACAAAATGATTTTATTTTGACTAAATCTCACTGCTAATATTTTTATGTAAAGTAATATAAAAATTGCTTTACCCTAAAAAAACTTGCTCTGTTACACAAGGGGCTCTGAGTTTTACATATTAGTAAGACAAGAGCATGCTAAGTGCATCACAGATATAGATATTAAAGGAGCCATACCTTGACAGAACTGAAGATATGGTATGTCCATGATGTATTTCAGCAGGCTGATGTTAGCAATTTTACTTGGACATTTTACTTTCTTCTGTGACTTACAATGTAGAGTATAAACTGGGTGTGAAATGAGAAGTACAAAATAAATTGCTTCAACAAGCCTATTGAAAACACTACATCCACACAGGGTCGGACTGGGGGGTACAGGGCCCACCGGGGCTGCCGCCCCAGGGGCCCCCCAAGGCATCCCCATTGGCTGCATCCCCCACTCCCCCTAACCCCCCGCCCGACATCCTCCGCTGAACTCGCTTAAGTGAAACACATCAGGGGAGGACACCGGTGGCCAGAGGAGCGGTAAGAGGGATCGGGTGTGGCCCGCCAGGGCTCCTCGAGTTTTTTCCAGTATTCCGGCAGCCCAGTCCAACCCTGCATCCACATCCAACAATCTTAGTTCCATCATGTTACGGAAACTTACATATTTATCTGTTTTCCATTTGAATAATAGCATTTCTGTTCCTTCACAGCATGCAGAGGTCACTTCACATAAAAAGGAATTACTAGCTTTTTCTGGCTAATTACTCAAATGCTCCTGGACAAAGAGCCCTATCAGGTCTAGGACCTCTCTTCCCACACATAGGAGCACCAATGTTTAGTTAAAAAGACCCCTAATTAAACAAAATGATATACATGTAACATGTGAAATAAATGCACCAATGAAACATGTAAAAAACCAATAAAAACAAAGTTTAAAAAAAAAAAAAAAAAGACGCCTAATTAAATTCTACTAGGTTGTTTATAATTTAGTAAGAGGTGGTGGTAATTGTTCCCCACAATACACACGAACAGGTAAAGTAATAACTGAAATGCATTTCTTTTCTGTGTGAATAGAGATTATATTGCAACATGGTGATTTGAAAAGTCTTAGAACCTAGTTGCTAAAGGGGACACTTTTATATTTGTGACTGACTCATTATGTTTTGTAAGTAGAAAACCTGGACACATGATTTTTTTTATTTTTTTGCAGGATTTGTATTGGGCCCAATACTTTGGTTTCATGAATGGTTCAGTGAAACACAAAGTTATTGGACTAATTTGATTCAGTATTCAGCCAAATCTTATGTGAAGGCTCCATATCTGTCTAAATCTAAAGTTTATGGATATTGCATCTCTACTGCCAAGAGCTATCAAAACAGCGAAGAGCTGTAAAATACCTGGCAGAGGCACATCCAGTACTCATCACTAATAATGTATAGTTTTATACTGTATACTTGTAAATACATATGTTGAACTATAACTTTACTTATATACAATATGTTGGCACCCCGAGTTCACTACATGCACAGAATAGTAAAGTAAAAAAAAACTACTGTACTGCACATGTACAAGCCCAGAAAAAAAGAAAGAAAAACATGGCGAAAAGTTGTGATCGCAGTTTATAGATCAGTTACTGGGCAGTGCTTTACAAATTTGAATTCCCAGTGAATTTGCCTTTTGTTGTCTTTTATTAGTACAACACAATACAAAATACACAAAGGCATTTGGTTTTTACTTTCTTGGTCCACAATATGCTGTATAAGATGTTTTGTGAGTTAGGAATGTTCTGTGACTGTAATAAGAAGTGCAAAGTCAGGTGAACTGATTGGAAGAGATAGGGGTAGGGGTGGTAAAAAGACTGATAGTAGGTTGCATTAGGTCCAGACTGAGATTAAGAATAGGCCCTGGCATTTCAAGTACACAGAGGCCCAAACAACCCCCACAGGCCCAATAAATAGTGACTGTCTGTGGCATCTGATAACAGCTACTCTGGCATTTGCCAGAATCCACAGACTACCAGTCTGGGCCTGTGTTACATTCACTAAAATGTTTTTATTTTACTCTGTAGCAGTAAAACATCTACTAATTAGCAATTAGCAGACTGGACATAAGGTTAAACCAGTGCCTCCTGAGAGGGAGCAGCCACTGACGTGGCTAATTCAAGTGCAGTTTTAATATATTTGCGCAAAACATTTTCTGAAAGAGGCAGGGAGAGGAAGACTCCTAACAAGATTTAGGTGTAAGGAACAGTAGGGTTGATTCACTAAAGGTCGATATTTAGAGAGCTATTTATAGCATGCGTTAAAAATGTTATCGCTTCTTATTTTTTGCGACTTAACGCACAATTCACTATAGGATACTTGCGTTAATTAAGACGCAATGTTGTTTGCGTTATTTAAGTTGCGATGAGCGTTTTTCTTGCGTTATTTTCCGTGCGTGCGTTAATTTCTGCTGCGCGCGATATATATTTCGCCGCTTGCTATATTAGCGCATAATTAAACGCACGATTTAACACACGTAACCATTACGTTCATAAAACTACTTTTCTGCAAATGACCATTTCCCTGAAAACTGGAGGCTGCATCACTCTAGGGCAAACACATACTTGAAAAAATTCCACTGCAAATTCCATGTTCTGTTGCCAAAAGCTCACGAACCACATTTTTCTTAAAGTTCTGCCTGCCCCAAGTAGGTGTTAATATTTGCACAGACTAATGCGATATTTAGGGCGTTTAATGCTTAATATGCGTTTGTGAATCATGTGTTAGTGTTATTCCTATGCGAGAATTAATGCAATGCGTTAAAATTAACGCCTTCCGATCATTCGTTATTTAGCCCATGCGATATGCGTCTTAACGCACCTGATACTTTAGTGAATCAACCATTATTTTTTGCGTCAATTTTAACGCAAAAAAGCATGCGATAACGCTTATTGCACTTTAGTGAATTAACCCTAATAACTTTTATTTATTCAAATGCTCTTCCAAATTCCTAACTAATATCAAAGAATAGTCTCCTATAGCTCAGTTTCTACTCAGCATAGTTCAATAAATACTTACTTGTACAATTCCTGAAAAGCATCCGGCCATAAAAACATGGCAATTATGCGGTGGATTCTTCCAGTTTTTAATCTCTTGATCGCTTAGGTACAGCAAAGCATTACTATACGATCCAAATGCTAATGAGTTACTAATTGCCACACTTCCTACTGGAAAACTCATACCTTTAAAAAATCCAAAAATCTGAAATTAAGAAAAAATTAAAGGTGAATTCACAGGTGGCATACACAATGTCATTAAAGAAGAAAAATAGGGCAATACATTGGGGTGCCAATCTATTAGTGAAGTTTGGACCCCGGGCTAGTGCTCCTCTTCATTGGATGGAAAAATACACCAGCCATGGTGCTATGAAAGTACTGGCTGTCACCTTTACTCTATTCCCCATGTATTCTTTGTTCATCCTTAGGCCAGCACAAGCACATTCCGGTAAAATTGCTGACTTAAGGTCCCCATACACGGGCCGACTATAGCTGCCGATATCGGTCCCTTGGACCAATTCGGCAGCTAATCGGCCCGTGTATGGGCAGAACAGAGCGGCCTGGCCGACCGATATCTGGCCTGAAATTGGCCAGATCTCGATTGGCCAGGTTAGAAAATCCAGTCGGATCGGGGACCGCATCACCTCGTTGATGCGGTCCCCGAACCGACTGCCCCATAACCACAAATGTAATCCGATCGTTTGGCCCCAGGGCCAAACGATCGGATTATTTTTTTTTAAGTTACTTGGTACCCGATATCGCCCACCCGTAGGTGGGGATATCGGGTGAAGACCCGCTCGCTTGGCGACATCGCCAAGCGAGCGGATCTTATAGTGTATGGGCACCTTAACACAGGGCTGCACAAGTAATCCATTGAAAATAAATAAAAATAGAGGCCTGGGGTACAAGATTAGCAATTAAATTCACAATCTGGTATCCACCCCCAACCGGCCTTTTATTGGATCTCTCACGTGCTGATTGTGTGTAAACATTTTATATTGTCAAATAAGACAATATCCAATTGTTCTGTCCATGTCTGAGCAAAATCAATACCCAAACATCAATTAGAGCTTTAGGGCAGTGACACACAGGCGACTAATCTTCTTGCAATGCCATCCCACCGGCTAGAATGTAAATCGGCGGTGGGATGACATATGCGGCGCCGTGATTTGCCGAAGTTTCCTCTCAAGGCGACTTTTGCAAACCGCGGTGCCACGTATGCCATCCCACCGGCGATTTACATTCTAGCCAGTGGGATGGCATTGCGGGGAGGTTAGTCGCCCGCATTTTCATGCGGCAACTAATCTCCCTGTATGTCACTTCCCTTAGGCTCTTCCAGCAAGTATAGGGTTTATTATGACTGGCAATTTGTAGATTACTTTACAATTGTATCTTGTGTAAATGCTTAGAGACATGTCACAAACAGGTGATAGAAATATGATGTAAAGGTCTTGCTAACCAATAAATTTTGGACTTTTAATCCTGCATTATAATAAAATGCAGCTAACCGTTTCATTCCTGTATGTTTGAATGACACAGTCCAGAATCCCACGGTACCTTGATTGTGTCTGCAGGCGTACCTTTAGCACAAAGGGAAACATTAGCATAATTAGTGCATATATAGGCTTGTTTACTTATACAGTGTGGTCTTTCTCCATTCTTTAGTACATATTTTACTGTCTCAAAACGTGATCTACCAGTAGATCTTGAGCTGGTCGATGACTAGCAACACAGAATTGTCAATAAACTATTATTATTATTATTTATATAGTGCCATCAGTTTGCACAGCGCTTTACAGAATAAAGAGGTACAAAAGACAAAACATTTACAGTGGCTTGCAAAAGTATTCGGCCCCCTTGAACTTTTCCACATTTTGTCACATTACAGCCACAAACATGAATCAATTTTATTGGAATTACACGTGAAAGACCAATACAAAGTGGTGTACACGTGAGAAGTGGAACGAAAATCATACATGATTCCAAACATTTTTTACTAATAAATAACTGCAAAGTGGGGTGTGTGTAATTATTCAGCCCCCTTTGGTCTGAGTGCAGTCAGTTGCCCATAGACATTGCCTGATGAGTGCTAATAACTAAATAGAGTGCACCTGTGTGTAATCTAATGTCAGTACAAATACAGCTCGTCTGTGACGGCCTCAGAGGTTGTCTAAGAGAATATTGGGAGCAACAACACCATGAAGTCCAAAGAACACACCAGACAGGTCAGGGATAAAGTTATTGAGAAATTTAAAGCAGGCTTAGGCTACAAAAAGATTTCCAAAGCCTTGAACATTCCACGGAGCACTGTTCAAGCGATCATTCAGAAATGGAAGGAGTATGGCACAACTGTAAACCTACCAAGACAAGGCTGCCCACCTAAGCCCACAGGCCGAACAAGGAGAGAGCTGATAAGAAATGCAGCCAAGAGGCCCATGGTGACTCTGGACGAGCTGCAGAGATCTACAGCTCAGGTGGGGGAATCTGTCCATAGGACAACTATTAGTCGTGCACTGCACAAAGTTGGCCTTTATGGAAGAGTGGAAAGAAGAAAGCCATTGTTAACAGAAAACCATAAGAAGTCCCGTTTGCAGTTTGCCACAAGCCATGTGGGGGACACAGCAAACATGTGGAAGAAGGTGCTCTGGTCAGATGAGACCAAAATGTAACTTTTTGGCCAAAATGCAAAACGCTATGTGTGGCGGAAAACTAACACTGCACATCACTCTGAACACACCATCCCCACTGTCAAATATGGTGGTGGCAGCATCATGCTCTGGGGGTGCTTCTCTTCAGCAGGGACAGGGAAGCTGGTCAGAGTTGATGGGAAGATGGATGGAGCCAAATACAGGGCAATCTTGGAAGAAAACCTCTTGGAGTCTGCAAAAGACTTGAGACTGGGGCAGAGGTTCACCTTCCAGCAGGACAACGACCCTAAACATAAAGCCAGGGCAACAATGGAATGGTTTAAAACAAAACATATCCATGTGTTAGAATGGCCCAGTCACAGTCCAGATCTAAATCCAATAGAGAATCTGTGGCAAGATCTGAAAACTGCTGTTCACAAACGCTGTCCATCTAATCTGACTGAGCTGGAGCTGTTTTGCAAAGAAGAATGGGAAAGGATTTCAGTCTCTAGATGTGCAAAGCTGGTAGAGACATACCCTAAAAGCCTGGCAGCTGTAATTGCAGCAAAAGGTGGTTCTACAAAGTATTGACTCAGGGGGCTGAATAATTACATTCTAAAAGGGAGGGTGGCTGAGGCATAAGGTCAGGGTAACTAGCATGGTGATAGAGTTCATGTTGATGTGTGAAGAGACAGTAGGGGCAGAGTAAGAGGTGAAAACCAGTGGTTAGCAAGTGTATGAGAGAAGATTAGGGGTGTTTGGTGGGTAATAGCATTTCTGAGGGTTTAGGTTATAGGCTTGAATGAAAAGGTGAGATTTAAGAGACCATTTAAAAGCCTGGAGATTCTGGCAGTGTCTAATGGGACGAGGAAGAGTGTTCCAGAGAATGGGTGCAGTGTGTGAAAAGTCCTGGATGCATGAGTGAGAGGAGGTGATAAGTGAGGAGGAGAGAAGGAGGTTGTTTGTAGAGCGAAGGTTACATCTGGGTGTGTACCTTTTTTACCAATTAGCCACATTCAAATGTAAAAAGACTTGGGGAGCAACACAAGCATAAAACATGTTCCAGGGGGTGCCAAACAAGGACTGTTATTGGCTATTTGGTAGCCCCTATGTGGACTGACAGCCTAGAGGAGGCTCTGTTTGGCAGTACAACAGATTTTTATGCAACCAAAACTTGATTCCAAGCCAAGAATTCAAAAATAAGCACCTGCTTTGAGGCCACTGGCAGCAACATCCAAGGAATTGGAGAGCAACAAGTTGCTCATAAGCCACTGGTTGGGGATCACTGTTATATAGGGTGGTGTGGCACCAGTGAGTGCTTTGTAGGCGAGTACAAGAGTCTTACACTGAATCCTGTACATGAGAGGTAGCCAGTGCAAGGACTGGCAGAGAGGGGCAGGACTTGTTGAGCGGGAAGAGAGCTGTATGGGTCTGGCAGCACTGTTCATGATGGATTGGAGTGGGGTCAGTTTAGACAGGGGAAGCAACAGAGCAATGCGTTGCAGTAGTCTAAACATATGAAGAAGAGCGTGGATGAGAATTTTGGCAGTCTAATGAATGAGGAGAGGGCCGAATGTGTGCAATGTTTTCGAGGTGAAACCGACAAGTTTTTGAGAGTGTTTGAATGTGGGGAATGAAAGAGAAAGCAGAGTCAAATGTGACTACTAGACACTGAGCTTGTGGAATAGGGCTTATATTGATATTTTCCACGCAGACAGTGATGTCAGGCAGGGAAACAGAGTTAGAAGGTGGGAAGATGACCAGCTCAGTTTTGTCTATGTTGATTTTTAGGAAATGAGAGGACATGAATGCAGAAATTGCAGTTAGACAGTTGGAGACACAAGTTAGGAGGGAGGGCATGTCTGGCAAGGAGAGGTAGATTTGGGTATCGTCCATTAGTTTACTCTTTTAAGTAATTAATTCACATTATTCAGGGCTGAATTTACCAAATAGGCACCTGAATGTCCATGCTTGGGGTCAGATGCAAATATGGTAAATAACAAAATGGTGGGGGGCAGTACCTGACCCTGCTAAAATTGCAGTACAGAAGGAGCAATTGCCGAGGGAAGGGGCAGATGGCTGGGGCAGACATAAATACAGCCCCTACAAGAGTTCAGAAATGGAATTACTTTTTTACTTTAAAAAGGAAAGTTACTTTTTTCCATGGGTGGGCACAAAGTGTGTTCTCGCCACTGGCATATCTTGCATACCTACACCAGCAGAGAAAACTCACCATGTGACCATAGATCTGACGCAACAGCTGTAGCAAAAAGTACAATTCCAGATCTTTACAATCAGGCCACATGGGACTAAGAGAGGTCACATAAATAGGGTTGGTTAGGGTTTGCCAGTTTGAGCTTGGCTCTCATGAATAGATGTGGTCAGGCCTGGACTAGCAGACTGTGGATTTTGGCAAATGCCAGAGGGGCTGCTGTAAGATGCCACAGACAATCACTATTTATTGGGCCAGTGGGGGACTGTTTGGGCCTCTCTGCATATAAAATGCCAGGGCCGATTTTAACTGTGAGTCTGAATATGGATGTGGTAAAAAAATCAGGGCAATTCTCAGTTGTATAGCCATTGCTCTATATGTGGGCCAAATTTTGGTCCCAGAAAATGTTATATGAGTCCAATGAAGCAGCCCCATGTTACCCTCTTGCTTTATACTGAAGAGCAACGTTCATATAACGGGAAGATAAACACAAGTTAAACACATCTCTGATGTCATGGGGATATCAGTTTTTTAGAGCATGGTCCAGGTGTTTGCTTTCACCTTCTAAGGGCTCTGGCACACGGGGAGATTAGTCGCCCGTGACAAATTTCCCTGTTCGCGGGCGACTAATCTCCCCGAAATGCCATCCCACTGGCAAAAATGTAAATAGACAGTGGGATGGCATACACGCCGCCACGATTTCCCTGAAATCGTGGAAGTTGCCTTGGAACAGGGAGATTTGTCGCGGGCAACTAATCTCCGTGTGTGCCAGGGCCCTGGCACTGGTGTAATATAGCATTTATGTTTTAAATTTGCCCCATCATCATTTCTGCCAGTGGAATCACCTTAACTGTGTCTACTGGGTGTCCAACAACCAAGCCAAGTGCACCTAAGGAAATAAAGAGAAAAAGATGTTTATACTACGTTTACAAATACTAAAACCTTGGTATGTAACTGTTTTTATTTTATCTTGGTGACCAAGACTTTGAGGAAAATATGAGCAATTAGAGCAGTGTTGTCCAACTAGAGGTCCGCGGGCCAGATGTGGCCCTCCAACAGATTTTTATGGCCCCAAGTCTGTTAAAGGCTTCATAGACCTCAATGTATTACATCATCGTTTTAATATAATCTAGCCCTAGTGCATGCTGTATGAGATGATAATTTGCCAACTACATGTATTTTGCTGCACAGCACTGAATCTAGAGAATGTATGTTTCATAGTTCACTGGCACCCACTCTCCCAAACAGGAGCCATGTATATGTTATATATATTCTGCTCAGGTACACAAACCTTCTATTAATGTAACATACATTCATATATAGATATATATCCCTGAAACCTGCTTGGAAACCCAGCATACGCGGCGGCGCAATTTCAGTGAAATCGGGGAAGTTTCCTCTTAAGGCCGGTGGGATGGCATTTCGGGGAGATTAGTTGCCCGTGAACAGGGACATTTGACTTGGGCGACTAATCTCCCCGTGTGCCAGAGCCCTAAATGTATATATCCCTTTTGATCTTTAGACAGTCTTTCTCTCTGGCAACCATTACCTCTGCATTTAGATACTGATAAGGGCTCTGGCACACGGGGAGATTAGTCTTCCGCGACAAATCTCCCTGTTCGCAGGCGACTAATCTCCCCGAGTTGCGATCACCTGCCATCCTACCAGCAAAATTGTAAGTCGCCGGTGGGATGGCACACGCGGCGGCGCGATTTCGGCAAATCGCCAAAAAAGCCTCGCAAGGCAACTCCCCGTGTGCCAGAGCCCTTAATGTATAAATGAATTTCAAGTAGACTTAAAGTACTCAAATTACAGAAAGATCCCTTATCTGAAAATCCCAGGTCCCAAGCATTCTGGATAACAGGTCATATACCTGCATGTATATGTATTATACCACATGGTACAATAAAATTATCTGTATCTGAATACATAGGTAAGGGTTGTCAGGGAGGAAGACTGTCCCAATAGCGCAAGGGATCTGGTGAAGCATGTTAAAACTTGGCCCTAAGGGCCTTTAGCGGTTGGTCCCTCTGTTCCTTCTACAGGAATACCCCTGAACCAAAAATCCCATGACCAAACGAGGCACATTCATGCTGAAAAACAAGGATATTGTGTTATTTTTTTTTTTATGATTTATACACATATCCAGCACACTGTGTTATTATGTTCAGACCACACCTAGCAGTGTAAAATAATATGTTATGGGATATTCCATTACCTGAAATCCATCCTGCAATGAATTCAGCAGCAGGCATATCTGCAAATCCAGAAAGTACAAGCTTTTACTGAGGAACGATACTTAGACTGCACATTTGAACTTTGAATTGCTAAAAGCATTGGGCAAGGAAGCTGTGTAACAAAGTTAATAAAACACCAGCGTGAATTTCTTTGTAACTACTACTAATTAGCCAGCCCTGTAAGGGCTCTGGTACACGGGGAGATTAGTCGCCCGCGGCAAAACTCCCTGCTCGCGGGCGACTAATCTCCCCGTTTACCAGAGCCCTAAGTGGTGAAACCTTATTTATCTCTTCTTAATCTGTAAATAATGCAGTGGCATGAATATATACAGTCTGACATTTAAAGTAGATGGAAAGGTAAAATCACTTGGGGTTCCAAAAGTTAGGCCAAGGATTCTTCTCAGTAAACACCAGGCAGTGATCATCTTCTTCCACTTCATCTTTCTTTACCATCTTGGGGCTGGCGAATGCGCAGTAAAGTGAAAAGCTGGCTTTTTTTGTTCGGCTATTCACTTACTGCACATTTGCACCCCTGCAAATAAAGAAGAAACAGGAAGAGGATTGTTCTGTGGTATTCGCTGTGACGAACCCTGGGCTGGGGCAGTTTTTTGCTAACAGGAGCACTGGCCCAGGGTATCAAGTGCCTGACTTTTGGTACGCCCACCAGTGATTTTACTATTCCTTCTCCTTTAAATGTAACATCAGAGCAGGAACTATGAGTAGGCAGAAGAAGCACATGCCTATGGGGCAGTTTGTGCCTTCGAGTCCTTCTGTATCTTCAAGCAGCAGTCTGCTCAGGAATGCAGAGCCTTTCGGAGGCCAAAGTTCATTCCCTACCTTAGCTGCGTTGTGCGACCCTTAGCATGTTTAGTGATATCATCCTGCTTGGCAGCTTGTTGGTTCCTTTTTCTGCTGTATGCACCAAAGAAAACTTTTTTTGTGCTTATTTTAATCTCAGGTGGGCGTTTTTTAAAACTGTGTGCTCCGGTCATATGAAATACAACACTCAGGGGCAGATTTACTAATCCACGAACGGTCCGAAGGCGTTTTTTTAATAATGATCTGTATTTTTGCGACTTTTTCGTATATATCTCGCGATTTTTTCGTCGCCGGCGACTTTTTCGTATACTTTCTGCAACTTTTTCGTCGCCGTTGCGAAAACATCGGACTGGTTTTTCCGCCGTTTACTATTGCTCAATACTAAAAAATTGCGATGGCAACGAAAAAGTTGCACAAAATACGATAAAGTCGCGACGGCGACAAAAAAGTTGCAACGAATACGAAAAATCAAGACAGTGACGAAAAAGTCGCAAAATTTTTGTTTCCAATACGATTTTTTCCCTTTCAGGATTCGGATTTGTGGATAAGTAAATCTGCCCCTTAGGTTGCACCACTATTTTTTGGTGTGGGTCGGACACAATATATGTGTGTGGATGTGCACAGCTTAGAAGGAAAATGGCTTAGGAGGCAAAGACAAGACCCTTAGGGCTCTGGAACACGGGGAAATTAATCGCCCGCGACAAAACTCCATGTTCGTGGGCGACTAATCTCCCCGAGTTGTCATGGCCGGCAGGATGCACACGCGGCGGCGCGATTTCCCGAAATCGCCGCCGCGTGTGCCATCCCGCCGGTGACTTACATGTTCGCCGGTGGGATGGCGGGTCATGGCAACTCGAGGAGATTAGTCTCCTTTGTCACGGGCGACTAATCTCCCCGTGTGCCAGAGCCCTTATAGGGTGTACAGATTGCTGCCGTAAATTGTCAAGAGGCACCACATTAATAACATGCAGTAATTTTGCTACTTTAGTTAAAAACAGATAAGCACCGAGATAATGATGTATACAAAATAAATTAAGCACAGACAACCCTTTAGACCGATTCAGCAGCTTATCTGCACCAAGCATGGACCTCCTCAACCGAAATCTGGCCTGAAATCGTCCAGATCTCGATCCGGCAGGTTTGATTTTTCTGTCGGATCCAACAGCACCTATGCTCGCCGTTTTAACTTAAACGTTTGGCCCTGGGGCCAAACAATCTAATTAGCCTGATATCGCCCAATCTAGGTGGGCATATCGGGAAAAGACTCACTTATCTGGCGACCTCACCAAGGGAGTGGATCTTACAGTGTATAGCCAGCTTACAGGAACAGTAACACCAAAAAATAAAAGTGGTTTAAAGTAATTAAAATATAATGAACTGTTACCATGCACTAGTAAACAGGTATGTTTGCCACAGTAACACTACTATAGTTTATATAAATAAGCTGCTATGTAGCCATGGGGGCAGCCATTAAAGCTGGAAAAAAGGTAAAAAGGCACAGGTTACATAGCAGATGACCTCTGTAGAATACAATAGTGTTTTATCTGTTATCTGCTAAGTGCCTGTGCCTTTTCTCCTTTGAATGGCTGCCTCCATGGCTACACAGTAGCTTTGTTTATATAAACCAGTGCTGTCCAACTTCTGTGGTACCGAGGGCCGGAATTTTTCCGACCTACATGGTGGAGGGCCGATAATGGAAGACAGTTTTGACCACTCCCCTTTTTGAAACCGCACCCACTTGAAACCGCACCCGTGTTATCACATGACCATACCCATATTAATGGTTGTAGTACAGCAAAAACCTGCAATACTCTGCCATCCCTACCCTTCCTGTGTGTGCCATACTCTGCCTGCCCTACCCTGCCTGTGTGGGTGCCATACTCTGCCTGCCCTACCCTGCCTGTGTGGGTGCCATACTCTGCCTTCCCTACCCTGCCTGTGTGTGCCATACTCTGCCTTCCCTACCCTGCCTGCGTGTGCCATACTTTGACTGTGTGTGCCATTCTTGGCTGGTTTGTGCCATACTTGGCCTGTTGTGCCATACTCTGCCTGCCCTATTCTGCCTGTGTGTGCCATACTCTGCCTGCCCTACCCTGCCTGTGTGTGCCATACTCTGCTTGCCCTATGCTGTATGGCACACACAGGCAGCATACAGTGACACAATGCTGGCACTGCTCCTACAGTCTGCACAATAACTATATATTAAAAAAACTTTTTAATTGCAGTACCACCTCAGTATATCTTCTTTTTGTAGGGTGAAGGGATTATTTGTGGGTTTCTACTGCTCCTAAGGTGTGAACAGTACAGGGGATTACATTTTTAAACAATACAGAGGGTTTACAGCCTGAATCAGAGGTGTGAACCATGCAGGGGGGCAGTTAATCACAGTACTGATACCATTTAAAGCTTACACAAGAGTAAGCCATCAAAGCAGCCAGACAGGTGGGGGGCCACACAGAAGGGGATGCGGCCCGTGGGCCGCCAGTTGGACAGCACTGATATAAACTATAGTAGTCTTTCAGAGGCAAACACACCAGTTGTACCAGTGCAGGGCAACAGTACATTCTAATTACTTTTATACTCTTTCATATTTTGGTGTTACTGTTCCTTTAAGTCAGGTGGTCTGGTAGGTGTTAATATCTGGAGTAAAGAAGAAAATGCAGAGCATGAGAACTTTTTATCTTTCAGCACTACAGAATTTGAAAACTCCTAGTTTTGTACCAAAGGTGCTTCCATTGATATGATGAATGTAAATAACACAATAACACAATGGTAGCCAGAAGATTCCGTTCCACCAGTCATACTGAGTGAATATGGGGGGAGAGGCTACATCTCCTCAATCCTTAGTTTAAGATTTTAATTCCAGTTCACATTTCACTACATAAACAAAGGAAAACATAGTCACAAGCTAGATTTTCCCAGGATTTCCTAAATAAGATACACAATAGATGCTTATCATATTTCATTTGAAAAAAAGATATGCACAATTACCTTTTTTATACTTTGGATAAATAAACCCACTATGTCTGGTGATTAGATTTCATCATGACCAAGTGCTTTCCTCCATTGCCTGGAAGTGTTATTTCAAGTAGTTTCAATAGTCAGTGGGTGGTTTTCTTTTCATACTGCACTTTTTTTTTTTTCCTGCCATTCGACTCAATGAGCATTTTTTTCTGGCAAAAAATGTCACTCATCGCTATCCTTTAGTCTTGGTCCCAATCAGTAAAGATGCTGGCCCCCTTAAGAGGGCCATTAAACTTGTATTCAAAAAGAAATATCATTATAATATATGATTTAGTAATTATTATCCCCCTCCCTACCCGAAATTAAAGCACAGACCCCCTAACCCCTTCTTATGTCATATG
Source organism: Xenopus tropicalis (assembly GCF_000004195.4). Taxonomy (NCBI): domain Eukaryota; kingdom Metazoa; phylum Chordata; class Amphibia; order Anura; family Pipidae; genus Xenopus; species Xenopus tropicalis. The sequence goes on along the minus strand of NC_030680.2, from coordinate 33,907,268 downwards.
TTGCTCTTTAAAGGGAACATACACATCCCTAAGAGCGTCTTTATTTCACTGGCTACAGATCTTCCCTGTCATAGACTAACACTGAGATTGCCGCAAGTAAATCGGGGGAAATTGCCTACCCTAACAATTTCTCACAATTAAGACAGATTATTGCTAGTATTATCATATACTTGTGGTGATTCTGTTGTTAGTCAATAGCAAAGCACTTTTTAGGGTCGATTTGTAGCCAGTGGTAGTGAATTTTTTTTAACACTGACTACAAATCTCCCCTTGTGTCATTGCTTTTAAAGAGACAGTATACACCCCTTTTCAACATGAGCTGAATGAATAAAGCTTTTGCCTATTGTTTTAATTAAGAAATACTGTATTTATGGTTTCTGTTATTTCTGGAACTAAACACGAAACTGAAGCCAGTTTCACTTAAGCATATCCTGTCACTTCTGGTCCCAAAGCACTTCGAAGGAGTTCACTGAAAGACCCCTGATAATGAGCTGCTCAATGGCTGCTTCTTAGAAAATGGAGAAGCTAGAATGTAAATCGCCGGTGGGACGGCATACACGGCGCCGAAATCGCAGCGATTTACATTCTAGCCAGTGGGATGGCATTTCGGGGAGATTAGTCGTCCGCGTGGCGACTAATCTCCCCGTCTGTCACGGCCCTAAAAATAAATAGAGAGCTCTAAACAAAACTGCCCTGTTTATAAAGGAAGTGAGCATAGCCCAAATTTCAAATGAGTGTTTTTTCATAGCAACAAATAATTTTCTTTAATGAAAACAATAAACAGAATGTAATTTCAACACAAGTTAACTGTTATAGGTGTTTACTGTCCCTAAAGCAGTTATATTTAGAAAGAAAGGCTAGATCAATTGACAAAATTTGCCTGTGGGCAACATCTCATCTCATACTGCCCTTCCTTTACTATATTTTAGTAACAGTTGTGTGCCACCTTATTTCCGTGTTTCCCAAGAAAGATTAGTTTTTAGAGGATCAAAGTAGCTCAGCCTTCCTCCCTATCTGCACTCAGGGGGGCTTCTAACATAATGCTATATGAGTGTGTTGAACAGGTGGCATATTCATAGGGGCAGTCATTTTCTTCAGCAACAGCAGTCGTTTAGATACTAATAAAAACAAGGTGCATGTATATTTTTCTCAAGTTATTTGGTGTATGAAAGCTTAGCAAACTACAGGAAGCTGAAAAGCCTCTCCTACTACATACAACTGGTTCCACTGATTGGTTGTTCTCTGTCCAGCCAAAGAGGGTTAAATAGCACAGCAAATACTCACAATGGGAACAAGGCAGTAGTTAAAGGAGAGAAAGCAAGAACACAAGGTAGGTAGTGTACCTGTGTATAATAATGTATGCCTGGGTATGTTTGTCTGTTTTAATGTGCTTTCAAATTGTGTGTGTCATTAAGTATATTTCTATGTGTGATTGAACATGTTTATCTGCCCCACAATACTGCAGGATTCTGGTTTCCAAAGCACAGAGACTTGCATTTGCCCTTAAATACAGCTCTACACGCACGTAGGTGTCCACATCAACGCATCACGCACAAATAGTCACCGCGTGCAAAAAAACCCATGCCATATTAGCCACACACAGCATTACTTTCATAAAACTACTTTTAAGAAAATGACCATTTCCCTGCAAACTGGAGGCTGCATCACTCTAGGGCCAAAATATACTTGAATAAATAACACTGCAAAGTCCATATTTTATTGCCAAAAGCTCATTATATGTACTTTTCTGTAATTACCGCCTGACTCGAGTAGGTGTTAATTTTCGCATAGACTAATGCAATATTTAGCGCATCTAAGTGTTTGTAAATCATACGTTAGTATTATTTCTGCGCGCTAATTAACACAATGCAGTAAAATTAACGCATGCGGTAGCGCGAAATTTAACGCATACGATACTTAACACATGATATAATACTTTAGTGAATCGCGCGTTTTTTTCTGGGTCAATTTTAACGCAAAAAAATGTGCGATAACACTTATCGACCTTTAGTGAATCAACCCTAATACCTTGCTGGCACTTCTAGCTGCTGACTACTACTTGCTACAGCTAGTTTAATATCTGCAAGTATGCACAGGTCCTAAGGTGAATATGTCTAATTTAGCACCATTAGGGCATTGTCACACATTGTCAACACTTTCTGCCTGGTGGAAAATATCCTCTCCCATGGGTCATGAAGTGCCTGACAATAGCTGCCCCTTCACTTTCCTTTCAGTCACTGCATGTAATGGGTAATCATTCAAACATTCCTCCTTCCACATTTTTGAGCTTTTTTTTTCATACCCATTTATCAACACTCAATCTCATCTGACATATTGCCAGTTCGTCCAGATTCTCCTGTAATGCTACATTCTGAATGGAATTGATCAGCCTGCATAGCTTTGTGTCATTGGCAAACACAGATTCATTGCTTATATTTTCCTCCCTCAAGACATATGAACCAATTAAAGTGGGCCCAGAGCAGAACCCTGCCAAAAACCCTCCAAGCAAAGAATGTTCAACTGACAACCATACTGTGCAATCCTTAAGTCAGTCATGTACTGTACAATCCCTATTCTTTTTAGTAATACAAAGAAATGTAAACAAAGACACCTATAAGTCACTGTTAGATGCCCCTCCTTAGTTAAATATTACCAGTTACCAGATAATAATTAACTAAGCTGTCATAAAATGAAACCCTTTCTGTGTCTAAGCATTCTGATTTTCTTTGAATTTTTTGCTGACAGATCCAGGTTGTCCGGCGTTCCTCAAAATGCTCAAATTTGAGGAAAATATGTAAGTTTCATTATTCATCTATGCACCTTTGCATACAAATCCTAATCTTTTTACCACTAGTGCATGTAATATTGCCATCGGAATTGCACAATGCTATACTTATACTGCTTAGTCCCCAGTCTCTGCTTTAAAAGATTACTAAGTAAAGTACTTAATGCAGGTCAGTATTTACTATATATGCGCTCCAGTCTAGGGTGACAGTTTAGGGAGGTGGCCCTTGTACCTATATGGTACATTAAAATGCTCAGAAAGAAAATCTCTTCCACAGTGGCCGGATACCCCCAACTAAATTTGTTGGGAGAGTTGAGGGACAGGCGGGTTCCTGAATCTCCTCAATCAGTGCATTCACAGTATACCAGGTCCTTCTGTGCGTGTGCTGTTTTAAGGCCAGTCTGTGTGCAGAGTGGCAGAATATTATGGATCAGTTTGGCTGCTCATACAAGGAAAATTGAGCCAGCACTAATTAGCAACTACATTTTAGAAGCCACAGGAAAGCAGCCAGCCCAGACTATGCTACAAGCATGGAATCCATTATCCAAAAAGCCCCAAATTACAGGAAGGCCATAGAGCCCATTCAAAAATTATGAAAAAAATAAAATGATTTACCTTTTCTCTGTAATAATATTAAAACAGTTCTTTGATCCTAACAAAGCTGCATGAATCCATATTGGTGGCAAAACTATCCTATTGGGTTTATTTCATGTTGATTTTTTTAGCAGACTTAAGGTGGCCATACACGCACCGATATTATCGTACGAAACCTCGTTTCGTACGATAATCGGTGCGTGTATGGCATGTCGGCGAGTCGACCGATATCGCAGGAAGCTGCCGATATCGGACGACTTGCCGATCGGACAAGTTTGAAAATTTTGATCGGGCGCCATAGAAGGCGCCTGACCAAAATTCTCCCTTCAGAGCTGAATCGGCAGAAGGAGGTAGAAATCCTATTGTTTCTACCTCCTTACCTGCCGATTCAGCCCTGAATGGTGTATGGCGGATCTTACGATGTTTCGTGCGACCGATGGTCGTACGAAACATCGTCAGATCGCCACGTGTATGGCCACCTTTAAGGTATGGTGATGCCAATTACAGATCCTTATCTGTAAAAAAAAAACCAGATCCCGAACATTCTGGATAACAGATACTATACAATACATATAGGACACAGTATGTGATTTTGAATTTTCATTCCGGCTGGTGTTTAATTACTTGGTTGTGTCCAGGTAGTGCAAGAAAAAACAGTACTGCATTTTAACAATATTGCACCAGTCACATGCTTTTTTTTGCATTTTTAGTTACTCAAGGATTTTGACTGTTCTGACTGTTCATATAGAGTGGTGGACCCCAGATACCCTGGTTTGATTCCCTGTGGTAACTCCCTGTCAACCCTAGTCACTTTATCTCCTGGTGTCCCAGCATAATTAATATGTCTATAATGGTTGCCTTGATAGCTGTTAAGCACTTTTTAAGCACTTTTCCGTGGGAGAAAAGCAAATTTAGTTATTGTGAAAATGTCTGAAGTTTAAGCTAAAATTAAGTGTTTCTGCTAATTATCATCTATACCCAAATATGAATGTGCCATCTGGGACCCACTGGTTGGGAATAGAGTACTACAGGCGTCTCGGTTAAATATAATAATTATTGATGCTTCAAAAGTTAGGGGCCTTAAAGGAGAAAGAAAGGTAAAAACTAAGTAAGCTTTATCAGAAAGGTCTGTAAATACAGCCATAAGCACTCACAGAAACGCTGTACTGACTTCTCTGAAAAAAGATTTCTTGTGTCTGTAATTCCTGTGCCACAGACACACAGCTCTCTGCTGCTCCCCCCTCCCTCAAGAATGCTAAGAGCTCACTCCCCCCCCTTAGGAATGTGGATCTGAGCCAATCAGCAGGAAGCCGACTCATAGTCTTACTAACTGAGCATGTTGCCTAGGTCTGGGTGTCTGTGCAGGAGTGAGGCATTATGGGAACTTTCTTTACACAGCTCAGCATTTTTTCTTCCTGTTTGGCTTCAGATCTTCTGAACAAGTGAAATATGGGGAGACACCTGATGCCTGCAGATTGAGATTAACTCTTTACTAGCCTTTCCTTCTCCTTTAAAGGAAAAGTAACACAAAAAAATTAATTCTAAATATATCCCTTCTACATACTTTTATTAACATATGTATCATTAAAAAATTGCAATATGATAAGTGGTTTTTGAATAAAATACATTACCACTAATTTATAGGGCAAAGCTTGAACGGCGATCTGGTGACTGCTTGACTTCCGATTTAATCCGGAAGTTCATTTGCTGCATTCTTTAGAGCAGTGATCCCCAACTAGTGGCTCGTGAGTAACATGTTGCTCTCCAACCTCTTGGATGTTGCTCCCAGTGGCCTAAAAGCAGATGATTATTTTTGAATTCTTGGTTTTTGGGCAAGTTTTAGTTCCATAAAAACTAGATGTAATGACAAACAGAGGCTCATATAGGCTGTCAGTCCATATAGGGGCTACCAGATATTCAATACCAGACCTTATTTGGTACCCCAGAAACACATTTTATGGTTGTGTTGCTCCCCAAGTCTTTTTACATTTGAATGTGGCTCATGAGTAAGAAAGGTTGGGGACCCCTGCTTTAGAGTAAGAGATTCTGTCCTGTGAGTGATTTATTGGGTTTTTTAGCGATGGTGCTGGGAGAGGGATAGGTAATAAAACATTTCTTCTTCCTAGATAACACTGTCTGCCTGTAGGAATGGATCGGATCGCTATCTGAGCCTGCACAGGGAAAGGGGGGGGGGAACAGAGGGGGGAGAAACCCAGAAGTGTGCTACAAAAGTAGGAAAAGAGCTGCTTCCTGAGCTATATAAGGTTAATTTTCTTAAAAACCACTTATTCTATTGATATTTTGCTTTGTTGTATTTGCTAATCAAAGTATTTAGAGAGGATATTTTGAATGTGAAAAAATTGTGTTACAGTTCCTTTAAAGTTACCTGCATCTTGGTGGGGATTTTTGCATGACGGATCCTTCCATAATTTGGATCACCATACCTTAAGTATGCTAAAAATCATTTAACTTTTACAAATATAAATAAGTGCAATTCTCAGTGTATGCTCCTCACTTCAGATACCTCGTGTCCCAGGTCAAATAAAATTCAATAAATAACTCCAAAGTGCCCTCTTCTGCTTTAGACTTAGCGATGAGGTCTTATGAGGAAAAGAAGATAAAAAAAAAAAAAAAAAATATAGTGTAATACTGTTATTACTTCACAATGTGCACTCTCATGTGCTTTTTAACACCAGTGATGACTTTTACTTATATCACCCTTTTGTGCCCAGTTGTGATATCCCTTTCCGATTGCCAATCTACTTACAGACCCCCTTGGGTTTATATGGCATCCAATTGGTTCACTTGTAGCTCACGACTCTCTGCTTTCCCACCTCTTAGTTTCAGGCAGTGTTAGGAACCACTTCACATAGGTAAATTTCCAACTTTAGCAACTTTAGGTTAATTCCACGACCTTTCCGCTTCCCTTCCCCTTCTGTGCACTTACTGTGGGATAAATGCATACGCCATATGTGTAAAAACTTAAATACTTTAATATAAATAAAACTTCCCAATACACTCACAAACAGAGTATAGGATGCGCATGTCAGGAGTCACTGGTATGGATCAGGTGGCTGCTCCTTTTTCTTTTCCTGTTCCCGACCTGCAGTGTCGTTTCTGGGTTCAGCAGTTATAATTCTTACAAGACAGCAGTTTTGAACTATTGTTCAAAGAACAGTAGAGTACACAAAAGTCTTTTCTTTTCAGGAGATTTTACTAACTGGAGCTCTCAGGGAAGCTACTTCCTAAAGGCCTTGGAAATTTACCTATGTGAAGTGGTTCCTAACACTGCCTGAAACTAAGAGGTGGGAAAGCAGAGAGTCGTGAGCTACAAGTGAACCAATTGGATGCCATATAAACCCAAGGGGGTCTGTAAGTAGATTGGCAATCGGAAAGGGATATCACAACTGGGCACAAAAGGGTGATATAAGTAAAAGTCATCACTGGTGTTAAAAAGCACATGAGAGTGCACATTGTGAAGTAATAACAGTATTATACTATTTTTTTTTTATTTTTTTTTTCTTCTTTTCCTCATAAGACCTCATCGCTAAGTCTAAAGCAGAAGAGGGCACTTTGGAGTTATTTATTGAATTAAAAATCATTTAAACCAGAAATAAACCTGATAGTATTATTTTACCACCAATATGGATTCATGCAGCTTAGTTACAGTCAAGTACAATCTACTGTTTTATTATTACAGAGAAAAAGATTAGATTAGATTGTTTGGCTTATAATCATTCATAGCCTCAGCTATTAATTCCAGGGCCAGATGGCCAAAGTTGTGCGCTTAAATTACATGTCCTGTGTATTCTGAAAAGTGGGGGAATGCTATAGGGCCCATTCATTAAACCACAATTTATTTTTTTTTTAGAAAAAACGTATTTTTTAACTTTTCATAATGTCCATGATAATTTCATTAAAATTCCACAACTTTTTCGTGGTTTTCATTAACTTCCACGAAAATATTTTTCACAAAGAAAACAACCATTTCGGAATTCATTCAAGCTTTGGTTTTGTGACTATCTTTTGGCCAGGTTGGATCTGTAGAGTGCCATTGAGTCCTATGGAAGGCTTCCAAAATCGTGGATTGAAGGTTTCAAAGCCAGAAAGGTTTTTGCAGTGTTTACGAATGTTTGGATCCAAAAATTTCGTAACTTTCGGAACACAACCACGATATTTTCATATGGCCGAGAAAATAATTTTTGTTACATTTTCAAATATCAGAAATTATTGTGGAATTTTTTCCGATCATGATTTTAACCACCAAAAAATCATGGTTTAAGGAATGGGCCCCTAAGTGTATAATATGGGATGTGTGAATATTATTATAAGAGAGCTTTCACTGCATATATTGCCTAGGTGGAAAGATTTTGAGTTCCACTTATCGGTCTCCTCTGTTTGATGAACTTGGTCATACATGTACTGATATTGTCACATGAAATAAGGTTTTGTATGATAATCGTCCTTGAATATAGATTGTCTTGTCATTCGGGCAGGACTGAAAATTTTGAAAAATGCCCGAACATTGTAACGTTAATGCTGTATTGTCAGATAGGGGTAAAGAATTCCTTTGGTTTTACCTGCACATCTGACAATTCAGCTCTTAACATTAGAAGAGTGAACCAATGGGCGTGGAACATGTATGGCTACCTGTTTCTCGGCATCCTGTTTCTCGGGAGCCATGTGTCAAAGCCCAAAGGGAACCAGGAGATCGGGTCACAATAGCATTTTATACACACCCAGGAAATTAAAGATTAAAGGAGAAGATATGGCTACATTACTGGGGGGTGCCAAAATGTTAGGCAACCCCCAGTGATTTAATTGCTTACCTGAAACCCCTGGCTGTTGCTCCTGTTGAGAGCAATGAGAAAACTACACCAGCCAGGGTGTATGTGGGCGAGGGTTCCTTTTTCGATCTTTGTGCATGCGCAGTATTGTGAAAAGCCGACTTAAAAAAAAAAAAGCTGGCTTTTTTGGTCAAATGCGCATGCATTGGCCCCAGGATTCTGAAGTAAGACAGAAGGAAGAGGAATGTTTGCTAGCATATACTCTGGGCTGGTGCAGTTTTCTCCTAGGAGGAGCACAGGCCAGGGGTATTAAAGGAGAATGCAAGTCAAAATGTAAAAAGCATACTGCCCAATAGTCCTCCTATTGTTTAGTAAAAACGCCACACTTTTGGCTCACCTAATCAAATATTTACTCAGTCACACTTACTTCACATTTTCTAGAACAGGCAGCCATCTCTAAAAAGGTATTCTCCCTTCCTTTCCCTCCTTGCTTCATACTGCACATGTGTCATTCCCCCCCCCCCTGGCAGATCCGCTTCTGATTGGCTGGTGGGCATGTGTAGCTCAGAACAGGAGACAGGATCAAGTTACACACATGCTCAGAGAATAGGAAGACTGCCGCTGGCACCTACAGGAAGGACAGAGAGATTTCAGTGATGCCACTGTAGGCTTCACACTGCTGTAGGCTGCCAGCACCATATCTCAGAGAAGCAAGCAGGGATCTGGGAATTTAGATATGCAGTAAGTACTTTAAAAAAATGCCTTTAGACTTACTTTTAATTTATATTAAACTTTCATTGTCCTTTAAGTGATTACAATTACTGGGGGGTGCTGCCATCTTGATGGAGCAATCCAGTATTTTGCACTGATGAGATCTAACAAAATAAAAGCGGTGTGCAAGTCATTTGGGTTTTAAGGGAATGTTATATGTGCTGCATGGGGCATGTGAATACCTTGTGTTATAAAAAGGATTTCCCTGCCTCATACATAATTAATCACTATATTATGTTATATAGACTTCAAAGTAAGATTTATATTTATGGCTAAAATATTTTGTTTCCTTAGGATAAAAGATGAAGACTTTGAAGCAATTACGCGTGTTGTTTCCTTTCGAGGGGTACCAATGTCAAAATATAATGTAGAGAACTGGGAACGGATGGATTACTTTCAAGCCAGGCATGACGATGTAGTTATTGCCACATATCCTAAAGCAGGTAACAAACACGCTAAGGGCTTGTTCCCATGGGTGTTTTAAATTCTAAAAATTATATGTGCCAATGTTTCCAATGGAGTAGACACCAATGCTACACATTACCATCAATTCATATAGCAATGAAACATATGGTCTTGATCTATAAAAATAAATACTGGGCGGTCATTTATAGTAACACTGGCCAAATTTGGACCGAGGTAGTTACCCATGGCAACCAATCAGAAGTCTGCTGGAAAAATGTAATCACTGATTAGTTGCTATAGGTTACTGCCCAGGTGCAAATTTGCCCATTGTTTATAAATTACCCTACAGAGTTATATTTAGCTCAGATCTCTGATCTTATATTGGGTTCACCTGAACAACAAACAGGCAGTTAGAAGTGATAATCTGGAAAGTGAGCAAACTTTGCAATAGCTGCCCAATGCCCCTGGGAAATATTTTCCAGCAGGGATCTGGCTTAAAAAAATTGACTCTCTGTGCATTTTCCTGCAATTAAGCCAGATCACATGGTATGGCATAAACATATTTCTTTTTGAGAATTAAAACTTGCAACAGTTAAAACTTTGTAATACATAGCCTATAAAGTTTCACTTTGATCTCATTGTTTAGGAACCACCTGGGTAAGTGAAATTATGGATATGATTTACGCTGGTGGAGATCTAGAAAAATGCCAGCGTGATGCCATATATAATCGCGTCCCATATATGGAGATCAGAGTTCCTGGAATGCCTTCAGGTACTTAAGATATGCAGTTTTCCCTTTTAAAAAAAAATACTGATGTTAATGGATATTAAAGGGGTGGTACACCTTTAAATTAACTTTTAATATATTATAGAATGGCCAATTCTTAGCAACTTTTCAATTGGTCTTCATTATTTATTGTCTATAGTGTTTAAATGATATGCCTTCTTCCTCTAACTGTTTGCAATTTTCAAATGGGGGTCACTGACCCCTGCAGTCAAAATCTATTTGTGAAATTGCAGTTTGTCATTGTTTATATTTAGTGCTTGTTTTTCTATTCCAGTCCTCTCCTATTCATTCTTTCATTCAAACCACACCATGGTTGCTAAGGTAATTTGGATCCTAGCAACCAAATAACTGTTTCGGCGATTCAGGGAATCGCCGAAAAAGACTCGCGAGTCTTTTTCGCCGATTTGCGCGAAATCGCGCCGCCACGTCTGCCATCCCGCCGGTGACTTACATGTTCGCCGGTGGGATGGCAGAGGTAGGCAACTCGGGGAGATTAGTCGCCCGCGAACAGGGAGTTTTATCGCGGGCGACTAATCTCCCCCGTGTGCCAGAGCCCTTAGACTTGAAAACTACCCTGAGTCAGTGAGATTTTTTATAAAAGAGGAGTGTCAACCTTGGGTAAGAGGCCTAGACCAGAAAAGGATATATGGCAAGAGGTCACCATGCAAAGGTAGTTTGAACTTTACACTACCATAAAAGATAATGATGAATACATGGCTGTGATGGACCTCTGATTACGACTTGTCCACGTCATTTTAATTGATCTCCTAATCTCTGCTTATGTTGCTTCTTTGTTTGGCGATAGCTGGTTAGCAGCCACTTAATGCCTTCTCGAAAATTTGAACAGCTTAATGGGCATCTCCTGCAGAAATTGTTCCGAAAATGGAATTCTATGCACAAATCAAACGTTGCTCATTTAGAATGTGATATTGTTCTGCTCCACAGGTGTGGATCAACTGGAGGTCTTGGCTTCTCCCAGGCTGATTAAGACCCACGTCCCCATCCATCTGATGCCGGAGTCCTTCTGGGAGAAAAACTGCAAGGTAGCTGCACACTTAAATATAAATACCTTCTTGAGATGATGAAGTGATATGTTGGAAAAAGATGGGTTACAAATTAAAGTAATTTATGTTCTTAAATATGGGGCTGAGTATTAGGGTGATTGTATATGGGGAGCTTTACTGAGAATGTGATTTCTTACAGAGGAACAAAGCAACCCATGTGCCATCATCCCTAAGCTTCTAAGACAAGGATGTCCATAATGTGACTGATGTCTGATAAGGGATTGAGCAAGCATTCGATTTAAGTACACCAACCGGCAAATCCTGCTACCACAGGATATAGCCAGGGGACATTAGGGCTCTGGTACACGGGGAGATTAGTCGCCCACGGCAAAACTCCCTGCTCGCGGGCGACTAATCTCCCCGAGTTGCCTTCCCCCTGCCATCCCACCGGCGAACATGTAAGTCGCCAGCGGGATGGCAGACGCGGCGGCGCGATTTCGCTCAAATCGCCGAAAAAGACTAGCAAAGCTTTTTCGGCGATTTCCCGAAATCGCCCCGCCGCGTCTGCCATCCCGCCGGCGACTTACATGTTCGCCGGTGGGATGGCAGGGGGAAGACCACTCGGGGTACCAGAGCCCTTAGTTTGCTTGAGTGCCAAAATCCATAAAAACCAAAACAGTGACTAAAATGGACAAAATGGGCTCATCATGACAGAGACATGTCTAGAGCAAAATGGCAGGAGGGCCTCCTTAAAAAAAATCTAATAAAACTCTTTTCCTGCTCTCTTAATCCACCCTAAATTTACCAGACGAGCAGTTGATGAATGAAGGCTGTTATGACAAGGGGGTGTGGGTTTATACAGGTAGTTGGTCAAGTGATGGGGAGGGTGGCAAGGGGAAACAGGTGAAAGAGGTATTTGCCTTGGGTGGCAGCACCTCTTGGCCCAGCTCTGCATAATAAATACTTTGGATAGATATTCAGATATCTTAGTTATGGATATGAAGGTAGAATGCTTATTTCTATAGCATTAGTAAGCAGTATATAGGACAGTATACACCTAAAAACACCTTTACTAATAATGGGCACAATAGACTTGCGTTTAAATTAATTTAAATTATAATTTGCCTATTGATTAAATTTTAATAAAATAAACATAATTTCCTATTTTTTTTTTTATATTCTAAAGCTCTAATTTGAGTTTTTTTCAGTTGGCCTGTTTCACTGACCATATCTCCCCCCTTGCTTTATAAATAATTTGTTCAGAGATCCCTATCTACCAAATTAACTCCTCCCTTCTTTAAACAGTAGCCTTTGAGTAGCTCATTATGAGAGGCTTCTCAGTGGAAGTTTTCTCTCAAGGCAACATCCGTGACTTCAGCAAATCACAGCGCCGCGTATGCCATCCGACCGGCGATTTACATTCTAGCCGGTGGGATGGCATTTAAGGGAGATTAGTCGCCCGCAACAAGGGAGATTTGTCACACGGCGACTAATCTCCCCGTGTGTCACAGCCCTTAAACATTCATGCTGAATTGTCAGATAGGGGTAAGAATTCCTTTGTTTTTACCTGCACATCTGACAATCTAGCACTTAACGTTAGAAGAATGGATGAATGATCTATCTTATGACCAATGATCCTTAGGGTACTGTACTGCCCCACATGGTAGATTGTCAGCCTGCGTATAAGTGCAGGCTGACAATCTGCCCATATGCTTGAAAAGTCTTCTAATTGGCAGATTCAATGCTTCAATGCACAGTCCAGCCATATCTTGGTATCCACTTGAAAATATGAATCCTTAGCATATGTCTATTTCTAGAGTGCCACAGATGTTCTAATGCAATCAGCAAACTGTGGTACTCAGGGGGTATGTACATTTATATAAAAAGGTTTGTTCCACATGACCAGAATTGGAATAGCCCACTGTGGAAGCTAGGAAAGTTTCCTCTCAAGGCAACTTCCGCGATTTCATTGAAAATGCTTTAATCATTTTTATCTGTTTCCCTCCCAGGTTATTTATGTTGCTCGAAACGCCAAGGATGTAGCTGTTTCCTATTTCTTTTTCCACAACATGGTCAAGGCGTTGCCGGATCCAGGGCCCTGGGACAAATTTGTAACTGATTACATGAATGGTGCTGGTAGGAACAGAAAATGGCACTGTAAAAGCAATAACTACATCTGATCCGACGCAATCAGCAACATGCACTAACCGTTCTTTCTATTTTAGTGTCCTATGGTTCCTGGTTTGATCATGTCAAAGGCTGGTGGGAGAGGAGAAATCAGTATCAAATCCTGTATTTATTCTATGAAGATTTAAAAGAGGTAACTACAACTAGCTGCTTTGGGATTTAAATGCACATCTGTTACATAAAGCGCAATAATGCATGTTTTTGTACATGGCAATGGCAAAAAAATTCCACAGATTCTGAAGAGAGAACTGATAGCAAATCTGCTGAATGCATTACTTTCTGTACCACATAGTCTCTCACTGACTCAGCATAGCAAATTAATGAGAGAAGCAATGACCTTTGGTATACACATATATATATGGCTATTGTGATAGTGCTCAACATTCGCGCACAGATTAAACACCAAGTACATTAAAAAATATATATATCCTGCAGCTCATTAAAAGTCACACAAGCAACCAGTGAACACAGATGTTGATCACATTGGCACGGGTACAATGAAGGCATGGTCATTTATATCTATGCACCTTACAGGACCCCACAAGCCAAAGGCAGCACCAGACAAAAATAATCATCAGCTATTTAACCAAATTGTCTGACTAGGCCTTCAAGGGTCCACTCTTATAACAATTAGACTTAGACAGTGCTAAATGTAAAAGATGTCATGCAGATTTATGGAAAGATATGGGGCAGTTTATCCTCCCAAGGCCTTCACTCAGGGCAGGGTATAAGCTTATGCTACATGCAGGGCCACGATCGGGGGGAGCAGGAGTATAATTGCAACCAGTGAAATCTTCTTTGTAACGGGGCCTGGTTGTATTAACTGCCCCCAATCGACTGACTGACTTATTAGCACTTTAATTATTAATTGTAACTATTTATATGAACTGCTTATTATAGAGCAAAATCAGCTGTTTATGTTGGGATCTATTAAATTAATTATATCAGCATTTTCTATATGAACTTTTCAGCAGGGGAATAACTGGTTGTTGGGCCCCACACCATCATTGGTCTTCCTAACTTATGCAAAAACCTGTGTTATTTTCAAACAACTTACGTAAATACTGACTTATTAGCACATTAATTATTTTTACTATTTTTATGAACTACTACTAACTGGTTATTGGGCCCCACAGCAACATCATTGGGCCCCTACTCTTACACAATTTACGTAACTTATGCAAAAACTTACATCATATTTTCAAAGAAACTTATGTAACTTAAATACTGACTTATTTTTATGAACTACTACTGACTAGTTATTGGACCCCACAGCAATATCATTGGGCCCCTAAACATCCGCAGTTTACATAACTTATACAAAAACGTATTTCAAACAATGATAGCACAGAGCAGGGGCAGGTAGGTGGGAAGGGGTTAAGCTAAGAGCAAACTTTACTGTCCCCCTATAAACTGAATCACTTATTAGTGATATTAATCAATGGAACTCTTTATATGAACTATTTATTATAGAGTAACATCAGCTGTTTATATCGCACACACCAGGGGCATGGTGGTACTACGCACTGGGGGGCCCCATATAAATAACTTGTGCAGAGCCCCAAAGATTCTGATGGAGGCCCTGACCACACATGTCGGATTCTTGACCTGTGGATAAATGCAGGCCGAGTATCTGCCTCTACGCTTGAATCAGCACTTTTCTGAGTCTGCATTCTGAGCCACTGAGTCATCCTGGGTGCCGGCACACAGAACGGATTTTGGCTCCAAAATGCATACTCATGCATTTGGGAGGTGTACGTGCAGACAAGTGCGCTGATTCAAGCGTAGGGTTGGATTCTCCACCTGCACTTATAAACAGATGGAGAATCTGCCACATGTGGCACAATCCTTAAAGGCACAGTAACACAAAAAATTTACATGATAAATATCACTTCTATACATTTTAATAAGCATATCTATATTATAGAAATGGGAATATTATAAACAGATTTAAAATAAATAGCATTACCAGGCTCAGGCAGCAGATCTCTTCCAACTCGTCTTTCCGGGCAGCTCCCCCCTCCTTCCTCTCCTTCCCCTCCTTCCCCTCTCCTTCCCCTCTCTGTGCAAAGCTCATCCAGAGGCTCAGATCACACAGGCTATGAAACACAGCAGGAGATAATAAGACCTCCTCACCCTTCCCTCTCCCTGATCCTGCAAGAAAATAAAGCCATTAATCACTGGCAAGGCAGATTCTGAAAGCGAAGAATGAACTTCCGGTTTAAAGCGGAAGTCAAGCAGTCGCCATATTGCTGTTTTCACTATGTCCTATGCATCACTGGTAATTTTATTTATTCAATGCCCAGTTATAATATTGCAGTTTCTATATGGTATGTGTGTTAAATAAAGTGTCTAGAAGGGATATTTGAAACAATAAATTTTGGTGTTACTGTTCCTTTAAACCACCACCCCTTTAGCAGTGAAAAGATTGCAGACTCTCAGGAGAGTGAACTCTCTGTTTCTGTGGGAGTGCAATAATTAACCTGCAGCTATTTCCCACCCCTGGGGCTGTGCTGTGTGGAGGGAGGCCATGGTGGACGTTCCACTCTAGCTATTCACAACCCACCTTTACCAGGCTTACATTACAAGTAAAATACCTGCAAGAACCAATTCCAGCATTCCTCTGGGACAACTGCACACAGATGCACAAAATCAATGAGAAGCTGAAATTTTGGAACAACTGATGCTGCAAGTTGGCATATTTGGAGCTTTAGTGGAACAGCATGCAAAGAGCTACTGCTTTCCTCCTCAATGCTCTGCTCAGGGCATACAGCAAGTCATGTGACATAATAAGACTCATATTAAAGCAGTAGAATTCTTTATGAATTGCATAAGTAAGTGTAGGACTGGCCAGAAGGAATTACTTTGATGTAGTTGTATATTGCAATATATGGACAAACAATCCCTGGCATATCCTGGTACCTTAATGCACAGAATGTCTTAATGTCCTATATATATTTTTTTTTTCCCAGTTTTTTGCTATATATATATATATATATCCTGATGACGATCCCTAGCGGGTCGAAACGCGTCGATATGGAATACCAATAAAAGTTTTTTATTTGATTCATAAGCCGTGAGTGCTATTTATGGAGTGTGTATATATATATATATATATATATATATATATATATATATACACACACAAAAGGGTCAGAGACCTACAAACTTTTTAATAGTCTCATGGGCATTATTCTAATCAGCAATGCCAAGCAAATTATTTTTACAAATATTATACTCATTTCAAAGTGGCACTGCTATAGCTTGGTTTCATAGTGTAGCGGTTATCACGTCTGCTTTACACGCAGAAGGTCCTGGGTTCAATCCCCAGTGAAACCAGTGGTTTTATTTAAAATTGTCATTTCCTATAATAGTCTCATCCACACTGCATTACTTGCTTATAGATGTTTATCATTGGCATTTGTATAAAGACTACAAGCCCCTAATGACATATATGTGGTTAATAATGTATCCCCTGTAAAATGTATGGATATTATTGGTTTCATGACTATACAAAAGCACAACATCGAAACCTGAGTGCTTTTATACTGGTCATGGAACTCCAAGGTGACCTCTAATATCATCATATTTTACAACAGGGGTACATTATTTATTATAATATACAAGTT
Organism: Xenopus tropicalis; assembly: GCF_000004195.4. NCBI lineage: Eukaryota > Metazoa > Chordata > Amphibia > Anura > Pipidae > Xenopus > Xenopus tropicalis. Next base: position 33,890,319 of record NC_030680.2, on the reverse strand, counting down.
TGAGTAAGTCATGTGACTGAAATGACATTATTAAACACTGATTATCCGGAAACCCATTATCCAGAAAGTTCAGAATTATGGAAAGCCCATCTCCCATAGACTCATTTTTAATCAAATAATTCACATTTTTTTAAAAAAAAGGGTTTCCTTTTTCTCTGTAATAATAAAACAGTACCTTGTACTTGATCCCAACTAAGATATAATTAATCCTTCTTGGAGCCATAACAATCTTAGTTGGTTTAATTACTGTTTAAATATTTTTTTTTAGCAAACGTAACGTAGGAGATCCGAATTACAGAAAGACCACTTATCTGGAAAACCCCAGGCCCCAAGCATTCTGGATAACGGGCCCCATACCTGTATTAACAAATAGTATGTAAAAAGTTATGTACAGCAGTTTCATAGTGTAGTAGTTATCATGTCTGCTTTATACGCAGAAGGTCCTGGGTTTAATCCCCAGTGAAACCATGGGTTTTATTTAGACCAACCCTACAAAATAAATTGGCATGTCCTGTGAAAGTGTCATCCACACTGCATTACTTGCTGACATTCATCACTGATCTGTAGAAACACTACAAACCCATGACGACTTTTAAGGAAGGATGAAACAACCCATGTTCAGTTAGTCTTAGGGCTATAGTCCTGGGATCTGGCCAGTGGGGAGCAGGCTAGGTTATGTAGGTAAATGGTGGTGGCAGGGAGTGCGGGTTGGCGTTGGGCAGCCTTGGGCAACTTTACCTTGCCTAAATCTGTCCCTAGGGCTTGTTGGGTTGCTCCTACCCTACTCCTCTAAAAGTAGCTATGACACTGTTTAAGCAATACCTTGTATCATTAGCATGTTTCCCATTCAGCCACCATGTCATGTGGGTTTTGCAGCTGTCCCTGATATGTGTTTTCTATTTGTGTTAAGTTAACTTTTAGCTACAAATACCTCTGAATAAAGTAACAATACTTACAGAGCAATATTTTTAGTATGTGTACTAAGCATTTATTGTGTGTATGCCATGTTGTAGGATCCAAAGAGAGAAATCAAAAAAATACTGCACTTCTTAAAGAGAGAGTTGAGCGAGGAAGTTCTGGAGAAGATTGTTCACCACACTTCATTCCAAATAATGAGCAAGAACACCATGGCAAATTATAAAACCATCCCAAATGAACTTTTGAACCAGACCAACACTGCCTTCATGAGAAAGGGTAAAAGCAATATCTGTGTCGAGTTACCCGAGGAATAAAACCGTTTTTACAAAAGGGTACTTATGTCTTCTACTGCCCTACAGTGCCCATGAATAGCTAGATCCAATATATTGTATTCTATTCATAACCTTTAAAAACAGGGGCTTTCCAAACCCAAACCTGATGTGTCATGTCAAGTAATACAAAAGTAAGGCATTTGTAAGTAATGCAAAGACAACTTCATTGCCACATTTTTCATAGCAAAAATTGAACATTGCCTTTGAGGACATTTACAACATTTTTATTCTGATAACTGATAAATGGAGCTTCACAGATGCATCAGTGTAGTTTGACATAAATAAAGATAGGCATTAAAATCCGGTATATAAAAAGAACCAGCTAAATCTATGGTCCCAACTCTATACTTGTTCTGTTTGGGTTGGACAATTTGGCTGATTACATCCATGATGCACAACCCTCTGGGCATGCATGGCAGTTGGGAAGGGGGAGTTTTAACAAAGTCTTATCTGTCAATGACTCTTCTTAGCAGGTCATCAGAAGATGAGGAAGTGAAAGTAAAGGTCCCTATACACGGGTCGATTCTAGCTGCCGATATCGGTCCCTTAGACCGATTCGGCAGCTAATCGGCCCGTGTATGGGCACCACCGACAGGCCTGCCTGACCGATATATGGCCTGAAATCGGCCAGATCTCGATTGGGTAGGTTAAAAAAATCTAGCTGGATCGTGGACCGCATCGGCACGTTGATGTGGTCCCCGGACCGACTTTGCCTATACCCGCCGTAATAATGTGAATGTAATTTGATCGTTTGGCCCCAGTATCTGATGCTTTTTTTTAGCATGAAGAGAACACGCAGATCTCAATGTAAGGTGGAGGGAGGAATACAAGTGTGGGCACTGTGAATTTCAGATCATCTGATGACATGTCACATGGGCCCATAGAAGGAATCAGCAGACTAGACAGGCTAACAGTAAACTATACAGGCTGTCTAAACTGCCTCTTTATGGGCCCCCATATGGAGCTCAATCTGGTTACGCAATTTAGAGTGATAGCAACACATTAAGAATTGCAAGTGTTTTTATATCTTATTATTCCTGGAATGATGCGTGAAATGCTGTAAGAAGAAAATAGGATCATAAAGGGGAACAAGGGTCATCAGACACTATACAGTGCAAACATACATATCATATATATACTTTTACCTCTAGGTATTTTGATACTAGCCACACTGCCTTTGTTCCCCTGAGATGCTGCTTGCTGATTGTACACATTGGTCAGTTGTAGAGAGGTGTTTGAGAAATGGTTTTAGTGGACATGGTCAGAACCAGACCTGGTATAGCTTGAGACAGGGAAGAAGAGCCCTGACTAATGCATCCACTTCCAACTATGACAACACTGATTTATCCTTCTGAGAGTTTGAGGTCACTATCTTCTAGTTATGGCACTAACCAAGAGCTTACTGAGATACTGAGAGAGCCAGCCTTACCGAGTGCAACTAAAACCCTTGCTTTTCCGTTTTGTTATATGTGGTTTCTCATATTTTGGTGTCTAAAAAAAATCTTTTTCTTCCCCTTTCTGTGTGTGTCTCAGGAGAGGCTGGTGACTGGAAGAATCATTTCACTGTTGCTCAGAATGAAATGTTTGATACCCATTACCAGAAAGAGATGTTGGGGACAAGCCTACATTTCAGGACTGAGATCTGAGGCCTACAGAAACAACTCGCCTGTCTTTTTATGCTATGAATCTATGAAAGTTATTTTAATAAAGCAAATGTGGAACAAAATTTTAGTACAACTGTTAATATATTTCAACAGGGCTTATCCATTTGATAAATAGACAATGTCAGCTTTTCACAGTGAATTACTGTCCTTAGAATTTAATGCAGAAATGCAGGAGCTTGTACGTTGGTGTTTATAAATATGTGTCAGTAATAATAATATGAGATACATATGTATATACATGTATGTATGAACGTTTATTAGTCAAAGAGGCCAAGTTCAAGAGAACTAGCCTATTAACAGTCTGATTGGCTTTTTTCTAATAAGCAATTCCAATCAAACTATTACTTTAAAATCGAATACTCATTACAGTGATACAAGTGCCCCTCACAACTTTCCTTGTGTATGGTTTCATAGTGTAGTGGTTATCACGTCTGCTTTACACGCAGAAGGTCCTGGGTTCGAGCCCCAGTGAAACCATCGGTTTTATTAAGACCACCCCCATGGAATAATGTGTCATGTCCTATAAAAGTGTCACCCACACTACATTACTTGCTTATAGATGTATATCACTCGCTTGTGTAGAACGTTAGTTCTCAACCTTCCCAATTCCACGACCCTTTAATACAGTTCCTCATGTTGTGGTGACCCCCAACCATAAAAGAGTCATGTTTTGGTTCCTAAGACCATCGGAAATACATATATTTTATATTGTAATTCAATATTGTATATTGTTGTACATTGTTTTTTATAATACACAAGTGTATTATAAAAAAGTGACAATGTGACAGAAATTACATCACTGAGTACCAATAATAACTGATGACATCACAAAGCACTGTTAATAAGGATATCATTTGCAGGATGTTAATGGCTCTTGAGTACTATATATATATAGATATAGATATATAAAAATAGTATCAGTGATCTACAAGCCTATTAACAGTCAGATGGGAATTTTTCTAATCAGCAATACTAGTCAAACTATTATTTTACAAATTCTTATTACAGTGTTACACAGAACTGTGTAGTTTGGTTTCATAGTGTAGTGGTTATCACGTCTGCTTTACACGCAGAAGGTCCTGGGTTCGATCCCCAGTGAAACCAGCTGCTTTGTTTAGACAACCCCTATGGAAAAAAATTATATATAAAAATATAAACAGATGCTTGTCACTGGCATATGTAGAAAGCTATTACTACACATATAGATTAATTAATGTACTTTCTGTTGTAAAATATGAGGATTTTATAAATTACTAAGGAGTTCCAGGACCCCATATAGGCTAGGCTAGGCGATAGGGCCAACTGGAATAATTTGTCATGTCCTATGAAAGTGTCATCTACGCTGCAGTACTTGTGAATGTTTATCACTGGCATGTGTAGGAAAGCTTCAAACCCATAATGACATATAGTGAATAATGTACCCACTATTGTAAAATATAAGGATATTACAAGTCACTGCAGAAGGCTGAAGGTAAGTATTTTTATACTAGTCATGAAAATCTGTTTAAGAGTCAGAAATCTGCAAGCCTATTAACAGTCTGGTGGCCATCGTTTCTAAGTATAAATATCAATTAAACTATTTATGTTATAAGTATACATATGAGCCTAGTCAGTAGCTTGGTTTCATATTGTAGTGGTTATCACATCTGCTTTACATGCAGAAGGTTCTGGGTTCAATCCCCAGGGAAAGCACAGGTTTTATTTAGACCACCCCTACAAAATAAATTGGCATGTTCTGTGAAAGTGTCATCCACACTGCATTACTTGCTGACATTCATCACTAATGTGTAGAAACACTACAAACCCATGACGACTTTTAAGGAAAGATGAAACAACCCATGTTTTTTTTTGAAAGTTTCATTTTTATTGTTTTTTAAAAAAAAAGTGGGAAGGAAGGGGAAGGGGAAGAGGGATCAACGGGAGTACATAGCTTTGTTATGGTACAGTTTACATACATAGTGAGGATAACATTGTACAGAGGTTTACCATACAAAAGGCGAGCAGTACGATATTCGTATTTTGCGGCATTATTGCAGTAATTATTACACTGAGTGGATTGGGCGAAGTTAACATAGCGGTCCGTTTAAGGGTGTACGGGTTAATTAGCTGGGATCTTCATGTCCCATCAGGTATACCAGGATTTAGTTCCAACCAAGGGGACCAGATTCTTTCAAACTTCAAGGGGCACCCACGAGCTTCATAAGTGAGTCTGATAGAGGGCAGCGCTGCATTAATGAGGGTTTGCCATAATTCCGGTGAGGGTACGTTATTACTCATCCAGTTTAGTATTATGACTTTCCTAGCGTAATACAGAATAGTTCGGTATAGGGATCTGGTTTTGTTGAGTGGCACAAGATCTTCGATCTGGGCCAGCAAGCATACCTCTGGGGTGCATAGATTAGGAAGACCCAAGTTATCTGCCATGTATTTAGTTACCCTAGACCAGTAGCTTTGGATTGGTGGACATTCCCAGGCTAGATGTAGGAAAGCAGATCCTGTGTTGTGACATTTGGGGCATGTGGCCTCAGGACTGCGGCCCATTTTTTGCAGTTTGAGGGGGGTAACATACAGTTGGTGGATAAACTTATATTGTATTAGTCTGTTGCGAATTGAGATCCCATTGTTCGTTTGTCATGTTGGGAATTATTTGTTGCCATTTGCAGCGGGCCGTGTTAAAAGGGGGGGAGATACTGTTCAGCAGAATTTTATAAAATCTAGAGATTAATTTGCCTGTACAGGGGTTCCTTAATACTAGCTCGATATTTGAGGGGGTAGGTGCTAGCTCCAGTGTCATAAATTGAGCTTTGAAGGCGTGCCTGAGTTGGAAGTAGCGAAATATTTGGATGTCCCGTCTATCTAGTTTCTCTTGAAGCTGTTCCAGGGTGGGAAATCTATCCTCAACCACTATATCGCCTAGGTACTTGATACCCATTTGGGCCCAGTAATGTACGTCTTGGAGGCCCTGCAGGTGCGGTAGATTAGAATTGCTCCATAGGGGGAGGAAAGGAGAAATGGGGGGAGTAAGATAATTGAGTAATTTAGATGCTGCTTTCCATGCCCTAACTGGGACAGTGACTGTTGTGGGGCATCTAGGATAGTCTGAGGGCCTTCTGTATATAGTGTTTTGGACTGCCTCTGGTGAGCCAATCTGGTGGGCCAGGATAAGGAATCCCGGGTCTTTCTAATCTGCATGAAGCCAGGTGTGGATGTAGTATAACTGGCTGGCCAGGAAATATAGGTGTAGGTGTGGGAGAGCCAGTCCCCCCTCTGACACCAGGGCCGTGAGGGATTTCCAGGATATTCTAGGGGTCTTATTGTCCCATAGGAAGGGAATTAGTATTGAGTTTAATTTTTGAAAGGTCTTTTTGGGAACCCAGACCGGTGAATTGTGTAGCTTGTACAGGAGTTTGGGGAGGTAAATCATTTTGTACATGTTTACTCTGCCCCATAGCGTGAGGGGGAGTTTGGCCCAAAAGGTTGTGGTGGATTTGAACTGAGTGATGAGAGGGTCAATGTTATCGGCTATATAAGGTGTGGTTGAGGGTGAGATCTGTATTCCTAGATATCTAAATTTAGTAACCCAGCGTAGGCCATGGGTGTTATCGGGGGGGTTCAGTATAGGGTCTACTGGAAGTATTATTGATTTTTCTTTATTTATGTGGAGAAAACAACCCATGTTTAGTTAGTCTTAGGGCCATAGTCCTGGGATCTGGCCAGTGGGGAGCAGGCTAGGTTATGTAGGTAGATGGTGGTGGCAGGGAGTGCGGGTTGGCGTTGGGCAGCCTTGGGCAACTTTACCTTGCCTAAATCTGTCCCTAGGGCTTGTTGGTTTGCTCCTACCTTACCCCTCTAAAAGTAGCTATGACACTGTTTAAGCAATACTTTGTATCATTAGCATGTTTCCCATTCAGCCACCATGTCATGTGGGTTTTGCAGCTGTCCCTGATATGTGTTTTCTATTTGTGTTAAGTTAACTTTTAGCTACAAATACCTCTGAATAAAGTAACAATATTTACAGAGCAATATTTTTAGTATGTGTACTAAGCATTTATTGTGTGTATGCCATGTTGTAGGATCCAAAGAGAGAAATCAAAAAAATACTGCACTTCTTAAAGAGGGAGTTGAGCGAGGAAGTTCTGGAGAAGATTGTTCACCACACTTTATTCCAAACAATGAGCAAGAACACCATGGCAAATTATAAAACCATCCCAAATGAACTTTTGAACCAGACCAACACTGCCTTCATGAGAAAGGGTAAAAGCAATATCTGTGTTGAGTTACCCGAGGAATAAAACCGTTTTTACAAAAGGGTACTTATGTCTTCTGCTGCCCTACAGTGCCCATGAATAGCTAGATCCAATATATTGTATTCTATTCATAACCTTTAAAAACAGGGGCTTTTCGGTCCGTGTATGGGCGCCACCGACGGGCCTGCTTGACCAATTTCTGGTATGAAATCGGGCAGATTTCGATCAGGCAGGTTAAAAAATGTAATCGGATCGGGGACTGCATCAGCACATTGATGCGGTCCCCGGACCGACTTTGCCTATACCCGCCATAATAATTCGATCGTTTGGCCCCAGGACAAAAACGAATTAGCCTGGATTCTCCTGACATCGCCCACCCGTACGTGGGGGATATCGGGAGAAGATCCACTCCCTTAGCGACATCTCCAAGCAAGTGGATCTTAAAGGAAAAAGAAAGTCAAAGTCACTTGGGGGTGCCAAAATGTTAGGCACCCCCAAGTGACTTTGACCACCTACCTTTTACCCCGGGCTGGTGCCCCTGTGAGGAGAGAACAGCACCAGCCTGGGGTAGCTGCCGGCGCTTACTTCTTCCTGACTCGCTGCGCGCGCATGCGCAGTAGAGTGAAAAGCCGAACTTAAACATTAAAGTCGGCTTTTCACTCTACTGCACATGCGCCCACCGCTGGCATTCCAGCAACGGAAGCAGGAAGAAGGAAGCGATCCGCTCCAGGTACCAGCCCGGGGTACAAGGTAAGCGGTTAAAGTCACTTGGGGGTGCCTAACATTTTGGCACCCCCAAGTGATTTTTCCTTTAAGGTGTATGGGCACCTTAACTCTAGCTTCTACTCCTCTTTAAATAATCAACTCTTTTGTCTTTGTCAACGCTGATTTTTTTCAAGTGAAGAAAAAATTGATATTCTATTCCCACACCAACTTTTTTGAACACCAGTATCTGATGCTTTTTTTTTAGCATAAAGAGAACACGCAGATCTCATTGTAAGGTGGAGGGAGGAATACAAGTGTGGGCACTGTGAATTTCAGATCATCCGATGACATGTCACATGGGCCCATAGAAGGAATCAGCAGACTAGACAGGCTAACAGTAAACTATACAGGCTGTCTAAACTGCCTCTTTATGGGCCCCCATATGGAACTCAATCTGGTTACGCAATTTAGAGTGATAGCAACACATTAAGAATTACAAGTGTTTTTATATCTTATTATTCCTGGAATGATGCGTGAAATGCTGTAAGAAGAAAATAGGATCATAAAGGGGAACAAGGGTCATCAGACACTATACAGTCCGCGTGTAACAGTTGTGTATATTATTATGATTATGAATATGCAAACATACATATCATATATATACTTTTACTTTTAATACTAACCACACTGCCTTTGTTCCCCTGAGATGCTGCTTGCTGACACATTGGTCAGTTGTAGAGAGGTGTTTGAGAAATGGTTTTAGTGGACATGGTCAGAACCAGACCTGGTATAACTTGAGACAGGGAAGAAGAGCCCTGACCAATGTATCCACTTCCAACTATGACAACACTGATTTATCCTTCTGAGAGTTTGAGGGGTGACGCTGTGAAGTCACTATCTTCTAGTAATGTCACTAACCGAGAGCTTACTGAGATACTGAGAGAGCCAGCCTTACCGAGTGCAACTAAAACCCTTGCTTTTCCGTTTTGTTATATGTGGTTTCTCATATTTTGGTGGCTAAAAAACAATTTTTTCTTCCCCTTTCTGTGTGTGTCTCAGGAGAGGCTGGTGACTGGAAGAATCATTTCACTGTTGCTCAGAATGAAATGTTTGATACCCATTACCAGAAAGAGATGTTGGGGACAAGCCTACATTTCAGGACTGAGATCTGAGGCCTACAGAAACAATTCGCCTGTCTTTTTATACTATGAATCTATGAAAGTTATTTTAATAAAGCAAATGTGGAACAAAATTTTAGTACAACTGTTAATATATTTCAACAGGGCTTATCCATTTGATAAAATAAATAGACAATGTCAGCTTTTCATAGTGAATTACTGTCCTTAGAATTTAATGCAGAAATGCAGGAGCTTGTACATTGGTGTTTATAAATATGTGTCAGTAATAATAATATGAGATACATATGTATATACATGTATGTATGAACGTTTATTAGTCCAAGAGGCCAAGTTCAAGAGAACTAGCCTATTAACAGTCTGATTGGCTTTTTTCTAATAAGCAATTCCAATCAAACTATTACTTTAAAAATCGAATACTCATTACAGTGATACAAGTGCCCCTCACAACCTTCCTTGTGTATGGTTTCATAGTGTAGTGGTTATCACGTCTGCTTTACACGCAGAAGGTCCTGGGTTCGAGCCCCAGTGAAACCATTGGTTTTATTAAGACCACCCCCATGGAATAATGTGTCATGTCCTATAAAAGTGTCACCCACACTACATTACTTGCTTATAGATGTATATCACTCGCTTGTGTAGAACATTAGTTCTCAACCTTCCTAATTCCACGACCCTTTAATACAGTTCCTCATGTTGTGGTGACCCCCAACCATAAAAGAGTCATGTTTTGGTTCCTAAGACCATCGTAAATACATATATTGTATATTGTAATTCAATATTGTATATTGTTGTACATTGTTTTTTATAATACACAAGTGTATTATAAAAATGTGACAATGTGACAGAAATTACATCACTGAGTACCAATAATAACTGATGACATCACTAAGCACTGTTAATAAGGATATCATTTGCAGGATGTTAATGGCTCTTGAGTACTATATATATTTATAGATATAGATATATAAAAATAGTATCAGTGATCTACAAGCCTATTAACAGTCAGATGGGAATTTTTCAGCAATACTAGTCAAACTATTATTTTACAAATTCTTATTACAGTGTTACACAGAACTGTGTGGTATGGTTTCATAGTGTAGTGGTTATCACGTCTGCTTTACACGCAGAAGGTCCTGGGTTCGATCCCCAGTGAAACCAGCTGTATTGTTTAGACAACCCCTATGGAAAAAAATTATATATAAAAATATAAACAGATGCTTGTCACTGGCATATGTAGAAAGCTATTACTACACATATAGATTAATTAATGTACTTTCTGTTGTAAAATATGAGGATGTTATAAATTACTAAGGAGTTCCAGGACCCCATATAGGCTAGGCGATAGGGCCAACTGGAATAATTTGTCATGTCCTATGAAAGTTTCATCTACGCTGCAGTACTTGTGAATGTTTATCACTGGCATGTGTAGAAAAGCTTCAAACCCATAATGACAAATAGTGAATAATGTACCCACTATTGTAAAATATAAGGATATTACAAGTCACTGCAGAAGGCTGAAGGTAAGTATTTTTATACTAGTCACACGAAACTCTGTTTAAGAGTCAGAAATCTGCAAGTCTATTTACACCCTGCCTGCACCCAAATTAATTGAATACTCTCGAGTGCAGGCACATCTAGCCGAAATCCACATAAAAATGTGCCTTCACCCAATCGTATTCAATTCATTCACATGGATATGTTATCACAGGGATACACTTAATGCGGCTTTAGCCTTAGCCATAGGCTGATGTTAGACGTGGCGTATTCTCGGCAAGCCGGAATACGCTTGCTGAGAATACGCTCCGCTACTGTAAATGCGCCCTACCTATGCCTGCACCCGAATGAAAGAGATATGCTTGGGTGTAGGCACATGTAGCAGAAATACGCATAAAAACGTGTGAGAATGCAAAGTCTTCTGTTTTATATGTGTATTTCGGCTACATGTGCCTGCACCCGAGCGTATCTCATTAATTCCGGTGTAGGCACAGGTTGGACGCATTTACAGTAGCGGGGCGTATTCTCGGCAAGCATTTTTCGGCTTGCCGAGAATACGCCATGTCTGACATCACCCTTAGGGTGTACCTGCAAGTCCAGGTGATTACCATTGAAATGAGTAGGTGGAGCTATTCTAAGTGATTTATTCCAGCTGAAATTCAGGTAGATAGATCTCTGCTGTCGCGGGCAACTAACCAATCTGAAATGGCAACAATAGGAGATGCTGGTGGAAAGCCTTTCACACCACTTTGTTTCCCAAAGTCACGTCAAGTTGCCCGCAGGAGGAAACCGTGCGACTTTGGATTACCGAAGCGATGCAAAGTTTTTCCCACTAGCGACTCCTATTGTCCTCAGTGGGAAGCCATTTTGGAGAGGTTGGTTATCCGCAATAGCAGAGATCTATTGCGGGCAACTGAACCGCTCCATGGGTTCTTACCCTTAGAAGACTACCAACCCCCTAGCATTGCTTTGTGTGCCATTGTCCTTAGGGAGATAATAATTTTAACATTGTTTTCTCTTCAAAAGAGCGATGAAAACATGTTGAAAGCACTGCAGTATGGATATCAACAAAAAAAACCTGGTTTCACTGGGGATCGAACCCAGGACCTTCTGCGTGTAAAGCAGACGTGATAACCACTACACTATGAAACCACATGATGATAGTAAGGTGAGGATGGCATACCAATTCCTACCATATTGCTGGAGCATAAAAGATTAAAGGGGTGGTTCACCTTTAAGTTACTTTTAGTATGTTATAGAAAGACCAATTCTAAGCAACTTTTTAATTGGTCTTCATTATTTTTTTATGGGTTTTTTTAAATTTTTTGCGTTCTTCTTATAATTATTCCTAAGACGATCGGAAATATGTGATTTCCAATGGTCTTAGGTAACCCCTGTGAAAGGGTCGTTTGACCCCCAAAGGGGTCCCGACCCACAGGTTGAGAACTGCTGTTATACAGGGGTAACTGTATATTAAAGATGCTTATGTGAGTGCCTTAGAAGCATTAGCCTTGAATCTGGAGGAGGGGTACAATAGCAGGTTCCCAGGAGCCTCTTTCTCTCTCCCTCCATTGCTGATAAGGTCCTTTCCCAGAACAGTATCATATGCCTACTAGTAGACAATAGGTGGCCAATCCTACATGATATCCGACCAACTGTTTATTGCATATTGTTCATATTTGCTATTAATGTATGTAAATCTGCCACCTTTTTGTTTTTTTAAGTGGAGGGTTCCCAAGGCAAGTGTGTGCCCCAATTACAACCTCCCGCTCCGTACCATGTATCCCTCCAACACCACTGGTCCCCTTGGCAAACGCATGCACCATAAACCCACCCCTGCTCCAAATCCTGGTCTTTCAGACAGGCTGAAACTAGGGGAAGGAAGACAGAATAGATACATTCTACACACTACCACTGTTGCACCCTGAGGAGTTGCCTTTTCTGCCTACCCCTTGTGTTCTGTGATAAAATGGTGGCATTTTACAATATTGGGTGGGGCTTTTTTTAAACCAGTATTCCACTGTGAAAATACACATAGTTTGTTCTGCTTATTTGGGGGTGGAAGGATGGTCAATCTAAAGTAAAAGAGAATGTGATTTTCAATAATTGGCATCAGAAATCAGTGACTAATTTGTGTTGTTTTTAAATGTACAGTTCTTGAGCAGTGTGGGGTGGGAGTGTAAAGAAAAAGTGAGAATTTGGTGTTATCAGCATCAGCAATATTAATGCAGTTATAAGGCAAATTTCCAACGAAAAATTGTATGGTTTACTCATTGATCAGTCAGCATAGACAGACAGTACTTCACTAAACAAGCCAAACCTCTCTGTCCCTGGTTGTGTGTTTGGTTGATGTCTTTCTACTGTATGTCCTACCTACATGGAAGCAATTGTACTTCTGAAAAAACCCATCAGCTGTGCCTAAACAAAAGCCACCTCCAGCCAAAGGTGCAGGCACTTCTTTTATAATAGCCATAACCTGATTAATGACCTCCATATGGCCCTCCAGCTGTCAATGTAGCAGAACTACACTTGCTTCCGTTTCTGAAAGCAATTGTCCAGTGACAGCTACAGGGTTGCCTAGTTAACATAGAAAATATCCAGGTAGCCCCCCCCAGCACATTATACAGCCAGCTGCTTTAATGGAGGGCATGTGTGCCATAGTAGGCTGTTAAACACTGTAGATTTGCAAACACAAGTGCAGTGTATGAGAATTAATACATAATAAGGGGGACATGCAAAACCTTTATGAGTAGATTTATCAATGTGTGAAATTAGGGCTCTTCACAGAAAAAAATGTGGAATGTTTAGAAGTGTATTTATTAAATTGGGAATTCTTTCACCAACTGATAAAAGCGCCTCTATGAATCCCTTAAGAGTGAATAGAAAGTGGGTGAATTTTTCTGTGGCGAGCTATACTTTCACACTTTGATAAATCTGCCCCTTTGAGTGTGGCTACAGCTCCATGAGAGCAGGAAGACTCTAGCACAGTTTGGTTTGGCTGGAGCTGAGATACAGGGGCGGGACTTGGGCTGCTATTGCAGGGCTCTGCTTGTCACTCACAGTTATGAGCACTTCCTGTGGGAGAATGAAAACACGCCCAGCCCTCATTTGAGCCCAGACACGGAGCAGAGAGGTAAAGTGCAAGTTAAACCTTTTTGTTTTTCCTGAAACACTGTAAACTACAAGTAAATAGGGATATAATAGAGGGGAATGAGGGTGAACCAATATCCCCCTTATATGTATCCACATATAAATTGCTAGCTTTGTTGGTGGTTTAGCAACTATTTCTAATCTGTGGCTGGAGATATATGTTGTGACTCAGTAACAGCTGGCTTCCCGTGGGCTGAATGCCCCTCACCTGTTGGATTTGAGTCATCCCAATATCTGCACGTTACCGCTTCCTGTTTATGTTTTGTTTTCTATCTGTTTTATTCACTGAAACCGGCATCAAGTATAATAAGGGAAATGCTGACTTGGCACCCAGTTGCACGCAGCTTTATGCAATGATGCACATGTAATGTCTGTATGTATTTGGAGTGGACGTGGAGGCTGAATTGTTTCATGTTGTCCCATTGGACATGCTCTGTATATAAAACGTCTGACTTATTATTCTCGTTTACCTGATATTTGCCCACACTGTCTAATAGTTTTTGGTATGCAAACAGTTGACTCACGGGCCAAATGAGTGGATACCATCGGACCTTTCTGTTGCAGTTTTGGCTGCTACTCCTCATCTGCCAATACACTATGGACCTGCCAACATGTATTAATGACAAACGAGTAGATCTGAAGGTGCATAGCCAGATTTAAAGGAGAAGGAAAGGCTAATAAAGAGTTAATCTCAAGCTGCAGGCATACCTTCAGTTGTCTCAATAGTGCCCTTCAGTCTCCCCATACTTCACCCATTCAGAAGATCAGAAGCCAAACATTAAATAAAAAATGCTGAGCTGGGTAGAGAAGATTCCCATAATGCATCGCTCCTTCAAGACTTGGCGACTTGTTACTGCAGGTGGCGCATGCGCACAAGGCAGGAGCGTCCGGTTGCCGCAGCAACGCCGAACTCTGTGACAAGCAGGTGGGGGAAGCGGGGGGGCAGGTGCTGCGAGCGGCGGGGGGTTTGTGGCAGGAGCGGGGAGCTGCAGAATCTTTGTGACAGGATCGGGCAGCTGGCTTGTGCTTTTCAGCCCATACAGACATGCTGGACAAGATGGCGGCGCCGTTCACTGAAACAAGTATGTAGGTTCTAGTATGTGTAGCTCTGTAAATCTCTCATTAGGCAAGCCAGGAATATAGCGTTTTTACACAGCAATAGTTGTACTATTTAATAGTGTGCTTAATAGATTGTGACTTTCCTTCTCCTTTAAGGTGGCCATACATGTTACAATTAAGATGGTTTGAGGAAAGATTGCTTGTACCCTCCAATAACGTTCAGAGCTAAATCTTCAGATATGGAGGTAGAAACAATAGGAATTCTAGCCCCTGAATCTGACGATTCAGCCCTAAGCACTTGCCTTTGCTAGGGGGCCTTCAATGGCGCCAAATCAAAGCTTTTTGTCGGCGAGACTACTGATATCCAAGGCTTTTGGGTTATTGGTTACCTAGTCAATTCAACATACACACTGAATATCTCATGAAACCTTGTTTCGTACAATAATATTGTTGCGTGTATGGCCAGCTTTAGTTTTTACTAGTCAACCCATCAGTTCATGATGGCATGTTACATCCATTTTACTTGGCTGCAGAATCCTGTATGACAGTTCCTGTACTTTTCCCTGGAAACCTGTAGGATTGCCACCAATGACTGAGACTAAACACAGGGAAAGGGAGTGCAACCAATGAAGATAAGAGCGAGGTAGTGATGTTGAGGGTGGTGTTGGTATACCCAATATCTGTGGGTCGAATGAGCTGACATTTTAGAGCCTTGTGCATTACCTTGACTGCGATCTTCTGGATCTGCAATGCAATACATCAATTAAAAAAAATGCAGCTTTTTGATGATTTCTAATGTAATAATATGGCTTGGAACAGTTACCTAAGACTTGCCCCCCTGTTCTTCTACTGATCTGGCTGACTACTTTGAGACTCAAATAAAATATAACAGTAGTCAATTGGCCTTAGCCTGCCTTCTCCAAACCCCACAATCCTCTTCACACGTGATGTCAATAAGGAAAGAAACATGACAGTGCAATGCATTGTGGGTTATGTAGTTCTTGCATGCTGTCTGTAAGCTGTGGAGAAGTTGTTACAATTTGTAACATCAATGTTTCAGTCCCTCCTCCCCTGCCAGGATTTCAAATGATGCAGAAAGAGAAGAACATTTTTGCAGCTGGATATCCGTATATAAAAATGGTATTTATTAATACTTTTTTGAAGGAACAGATTACAATGATAGGTATATTAGGGGTTTCTTTGTGTGTGGCACTTCAAAGAAGAATTGAATCCTAGCCCCCTCCAGGCTTCCTCCCCACAGCATCTATTCTTTTCAGATGTCTCCAAGTGTCACGACCTGCCATAAATTTGCAGAGTTCCACAGCAGAGTTTAGGGGGGCCAGCTTCCCTTGTGCCAACATGTATTTTGGAGGAGCCTGCGTAGTTGAATTCACACCCTGAATCAGCTTCAACTGCGCACTCTTCTGCAAGATCTGTACTGACAACTGAGGGAAGAGAATCAGAAGGCAGACAGAAGATGGTGCCGTTAAACTCAGCTTGCAACTCTTATTTATAGCAGGTTAGCCCACAAGAAGACTTCTAAACAGAATAGCTCTTGTGGGGAGGGAACTTGGTGGGAAGGCCGAGAGTAGGTTAGGATTTCTCCTTAAGTTCTCCTTAACAAATGTTGATATCGGAAGCCAGAGTTCCCCTTTAATTTTTTTTATGGGGGGTGGTCGATGTAGATATTTTTCCAGTCACTTCTGTGGCTTATATTAAAAGGCTAAGAATCTATATCATACATAGAGGCAGAGTTATCAAAATGTGAGTTTACAGCTTAATACATAAAAACTCACCCACATTCTATTCATTTCTATGGGAATTTCAGAAGCATATTGATCAGTGGGTGAAAGTTATAACTCACTATTTGATAAAAACACTTCTAAAAATCCCATAGGAATGAATAGTGGTTTAGTTATGCATTAAATTCTAAACTCACATTTTGATAAATCTGTTCTATAGTGTATGTTACTGTTTTGCTAAATTTCACTCTAAAATTGTAACCCATAGCAACCAGGTCATCTAAAGCCATACATATTTTTAGTATTTTTTTGTGTTAATTGGTTGTTATGGGTTACCATTTAAAAGCAAAATTTACATCTGTGGGATGCCTGGTCACATACTGAATGGGTAGTTTGCAATCAGAAAGATAATTGTTACAGACTGCACTGGTGTCTATGCAGTTGTGTCACATTCATAATTTGTTATTCAGCTTGAGGCCTGTCTCAGGTAGGGACAACACTGTTTGCGAGCTCTGGAAATATCAGTATCCTGGGATAGATTAATGTACAAACCAGATGTACAGTGTGAGAAGGAAGCTCACAGCTGTTCTGTGTTTCCCTAAAAAAGGCATGGATTGATATTGTATTTTGTACTGTATGTACTTATCACCTCTGTTTCTGCTTTCTAATGCGCTCTTTAAAGAATTTTGTCAAATATCCCCAATGTAAAAAATGTGGCTAAATATTTGGTAAGACTAACTTCCTTCCTTCTTGTTTCTCAACACGTAACATGCATTTATTTATATTAATTCATTGCAAGGAACAATCATGTTAAAATGCACAGTGCTGTACATGCAACTATTGCACTTGTAATGCAATGCCATTGTGTTTGCAGATGGACGGAAGTGAAACATCGCACAGTTCTGGGCTGAATGACTTCTTACTGAGAAGCAGCGTGTCTTCTGGATCACGATGTATGTATTTAATTCTTTGGGAAAAGTAATGTGGACAATGTTTGCCTTGATTTCACTAACCACTAGCAGCAAATCAGGTGTTTGCTATTATGTGACTTACTGCAGCTTGCCAAACTTAGCCCCAGTTGCTAATATTAAAAATACAAAACTAGTTTTTCTTCTATTAAGGAAACTGTAACAACAAAAAAATTGAAAGTCAAACTAATTAAAATATAATGTACTGTAATTTATATTATTAAGCTGCTGTGTAGTCATGGGGGTAATGATTTTAACTGAAATAATGCTAGATAGCTTAGGTTACAAAGCAGATAACAAATAAACTCTGTCAAACACTGTATTCTATAGAGCTTTACCTACCTGCTATGTATGTATGTATGTATGTATATCTTTGTAACCTGTGCATTTTCTCCTTTTTGAATGGCTGCACCCATGGCTACTGTAGTATTGGCTACTATAGTAGTGTTTCTGAAGCAAACACACAACTGTTACCAGTGCAAGGCAACAGTACATTATATTTTTGGTGTTTCTATTCCTTTAAGGTAGAAGAAAAGGTACAATCACTGGGGGGCTATTGTAATCATTTACCTGATACTCCAGGTTGGTGCTCCTGTTAGAAAACTGCACTGACCTGGGGTACCTGCAAGTGAGTGATCCTCTTACATCTTCATGCCACTTGCCCATGCAGAGTAGAGTGACATAAAAGCTTTTTCACTCTACTGAGCATGTGTTGGACCTGGGATTGCAAAAGAGATAGAAGGACAAGGAACGCTCGATCGCAGTTACCCCAGGCCGGTGCAGTTTTCTGCTAACAGGTGCACTGACCCAGGGTCTTGGGTAAGTCATTACATTCACTGGCACCCCTTTGTAACTGCACCTTTCCTTCTCCTTTAAGATATTTATAAGACATGCAGAGTGGCAGGTGTTATTTTCTAATTAAAGGTATAACTGGCCATACACTAATGCACCAGTGCCCAAGAGGATTTTTCTGTCCGACAGATATCTGGATATCTGGTGCTTATACCTGTTTTCCCCCAGCCCCCCCACAAGGGGTCTGCCCTTCTATAGTTACACCACTGATCAATTTCCATGTCCTCACTAGCTGTTTGTGTTATGTATTGTCTGTGTTAGCACAAGCGTGGGATTGCTTGGGTGAGTGGGTAAATTCTTTGAATGCCAGACATTCATATGCTTAATTGGAGACTGTATGTGTGCGCATTTGTTTCTCAGTGAATGTGTGTCATCTGCAGTATGTGGATTGTGTATGCTGTGTATTTGAATAAACCTTATGGAAAGTACTTGTTAATTAATTCATTACAGGGGCTAAATGAATGTATATGAGAGGGTTTATGCAAGGTGTTTAGTTTTATTCCTGTTTTGTCCCTGTAGATAATCACATGATGAACATTAATAGAACCTACAATTTCCATTGCTGATAGAGTCAGAGTGACATGTAACCCTATGGGAGAACTGTGGGCTAGAGTGCTGAGCTGTCCAGTGTAAGGAGGTTAACCAACAAAAGTGACAGGCAGTGGTGCTTCTGATCTTGGACAAGGTCTCGGTGCTACCCACTGACTATTTCTTTTCTGAGTCTGATTGGAGATCAAACACCTAGATGAGAAAAACTGATTAGGGATGAGAGCTGTGTAGCTGGACTGGACCTAGCATGTCCCCTTAATTTGTTATTCAGGCGTTCGGCCTCCTGGAGGGTGGTGCTTAACCCCCAGAGAAAACTGTTTTATCTAGCAATCTGTTCTGCCAGTTGCTGCCACGTAGGTATTTATGCCATGTGATTTTTTTTGCTGTCATTTGGCCAGGACACGCCTTACCTCCAACCTTGTAATTACCCTCAGCTTGAGGAGGGTGGGGTTTGATTAGTTCACCTTTACAGACTGCATAAATAGAACCACAGGCAGTCCAGTGAGCTGCTTACTAACAGGCTGGTGGCTGGTTGAATCAACTTGCTTTCATTTCAACTAAAAAGGGATAAGTATTCTTTACTAACTTTATCAAAACCATTGTGTTTTTTTACTGTTGGGTTTTATTTATTTTTTTCATAAGTAATTGTTGTTTTTGGAGCTAATTTACAAAGTTTGTGGGATCCATAGGCTTACAGCAGGTTACATTCCCTTGTAATTACCCTCAGCTTGAGGAGGGTGGGGTTTGATTAGTTCACCTTTACAGACTGCATAAATAGAACCACAGGCACTCCAGTGGAGCTTGCTCTGGTGGTAGGTGCTCTGTAAGTGATTGCTCTTTAAGTGGGACTCTGTAAGTGGAGTTATAAACTCAGGAGTTAAACACTAAGGGAGTTAAAAATAAGGTAAAACAAGGTATTTACTACAAGTCCTTACACCTATTTTTGTTTAACTGTTCTTGTAACTGGGAGAATGAGTGGTAGCAACATTGAAGGTCTGACACAGTGCACAGCCTGCCACATGTATGCAGTTGTGGAACAACAGTTCCAAAGTGCATACCTCTGTTGTGGATGTGAGCGAATTGCCACTTTAGAGGCTCGCGTTAGAGTCCTAGAGGAACACGTCGCAACACTGCGTTCAATCAACAATCTTGAGAGGGGTCTCTTGTTAACTGAACAAGAACTAGTGGGGTCAGATAGTAGGGGGGGAGGGGAGCAGCAAAAGGATGATAGGGCAGTAAGCTGGGTGACAGTTAGAAAATCTAGTGTGGGGAAAAGGAAAAGGGAGGCTGCTCCAGGGTTTGCGCATCCCAACAGATTTGCCAGATTGTGTGAAGAAGATGGGAGTGTGAACTCTGGATTGGCGGTTCTAGGTGAGGCTGATCTCTCTAACAGCCGGGAGACCAGTTTCACTAGTAGTGGTGGGGAGGAGAGCAGAGCTAGGCCTAAACAGATGGTGGTTATAGGGGATTCGATCATTAGGAAAGTGGACAGGGTAATCTGTCAAGCGGATCGCTTCAACCGGACAGTTTGCTGTCTTCCTGGTGCCAGGGTTCGGCATGTGGTTGATCGGGTTGACACATTATTGGGAGGGGCTGGGCAAGACCCGGCTGTCTTGGTACATATCGGTACTAACGACAAAATGAACGGTAGGTGGGGGACTTTAAAGAGTGAGTTCAGGGATCTAGGCTCTAAGATTAGGCAAAGGTCCTCCAATGTCATTTTTTCGGAAATTTTGCCGGTGCCGCGTGCAAGTTTAGGGAGACAGCGGGAGCTTAGGGAGCTAAATGCGTGGCTAAAGTCTTGGTGTAGGAAGGAAGGGTTTGGGTTCCTAGAGCACTGGGCTGACTTTTCCTTGGGGTACAATCTATACAGCCCTGACGGATTGCACCTCAATGGAAGGGGGTCTGCTGTGCTAGGGGAGAGAATGGTTAAGAGGTTGGAGGAGTGTTTAAACTAGACAAGGGGGGGGTGGGTGAGCTAGAATTCCATGGGAAAATTAGTGTAGACGGGGTAGGGGGACTAGCAAAGGGTTGTGGGGGAGGAGTGAGGGGGGCATATAGTTTATCAGATAAGGAGCTTCCGTTACAAGGAAAGCAGTCTCATAATTGCCTTAGCTCTAATTCTCCCTTAGCTAATGTAAACATCAGAGGGAGAAGTAATAATCTCCGCTGCATGCTGGCTAATGCGCGTAGCTTGTCGGGTAAATTAGGGGAGCTGCAAGCTATTGCATGTATTGAAAATTATGATTTAATAGGTATCACTGAGACCTGGTGGGATGATAAATGCGACTGGGCTGTGAATTTAAATGGGTATACACTTTTTAGGAGGGACAGAGAGATTAAAAAGGGTGGAGGGGTTTGTCTTTACGTAAAGTCAGACTTAAAGCCATGTAATAAAGACATTACCAATGAAAACGTCGAATCTCTTTGGGTAGAAATTTCAGTAGGGCTGAAGGTCACAAAGAAAATGATCATTGGTGTATGTTATAAACCACCCCGTATAGATGAGGGGGATGAGGCCCAGCTATTGTTGCAAATGGAGGAGGCTTCAAAACTGGGTCAAGTTGTTGTTATGGGGGACTTTAATTATCCGGACATTGACTGGAGTAATGGGGTGGCTAAGTCAGAAAAAGCTAGTAGGTTTGTAAATATGCTAAATGACAACTTTTTATTTCAGGCAGTTCAAGAACCCACTAGGAATGACGCTATTTTGGACCTGGTGATTTCTAATAATAATGAACTTATCTCTAACATTTGTGTGGGTGAGCATTTGGGGAACAGTGATCACAACATGGTCTCCTTTGAGATAATGCTGCAGAGACAGCGCTATAAGGGAGTAACTAAAACACTCAATTTTAGACGTGCAGACTTTGCCAGTATAAGGGCATCTCTGCAATGTGTCAACTGGGAAAGGCTTTTCATGGGGTTAGACACAGAAGGAAAATGGAACATCTTTAAAACATTGCTTTGTAGGTATACGCAACAGTATATCCCCCTAGTAAGCAAGGAGAGGCATCGCAAAGCAAAACCTTTATGGCTGAATAAAAGTGTTATTGTCGAGGTTGGTAAGAAAAAACGTGCTTTTAGGGCATTCAAGTTAGCTGGGACAGCAGAAACTTTCATCAGGTACAAGGAAGCAAATAAAGCATGCAAAAAAGCTATCAGGCAAGCTAAAATAGAGATGGAAAGGGATATTGCTGCTAGGAGTAAAAAGAATCCAAAATTATTTTTTAATTATGTGAATAGTAAAAAAATGAAGCAAGAAGGGGTGGGAACTTTATTATCACGGGGGGGTACGTTGGTTGATGAAAACGGGGAAAAAAGCTGAAATTTTGAACTCTTATTTTTCATCTGTCTATACATCTGAGGAGCCAGATAATGAAGGCTTCCCTTGTAATATGCCCAGTTCTAGTAATTTAGCTACTGACGCATGGGTCACTCGGGAGGAAATTCAAAAGAGACTTGAACATGTAAAGGTAAACAAAGGTCCAGGGCCGGATGGGATTCATCCCAGGGTATTAAATGAGCTGAGCGCTGTGATTGCCAAACCTCTTCACTTAATTTTTCAGGATTCATTGAGGTCTGGCATGGTGCCAAGAGACTGGCGGATTGCTAATGTGGTGCCGTTATTTAAAAAGGGATCCCGTTCTCAGCCTGAAAACTATAGGCCTGTTAGTCTGACATCAGTAGTAGGAAAACTTTTGGAAGGGGTAATAAGGGATAGGGTACTTGAATACATTGCAGTTCACAATACTATTAGTTTGTGCCAGCATGGTTTTATGCGTAACAGATCTTGCCAGACTAATTTAGTTGCCTTTTATGAGGAGGTGAGTAGGAACCTTGATGCTGGAATGGCAGTTGATGTCATCTACTTGGACTTTGCTAAAGCGTTTGATACAGTACCTCACAGAAGGTTAATGATCAAATTAAGGAATATTGGCCTAGAACATAATATTTGTAATTGGATAGAGAACTGGCTGAAGGATAGAGTACAAAGAGTGGTTGTAAATGGAACATTTTCTAATTGGACCAGTGTGGTTAGTGGAGTACCGCAGGGGTCAGTCCTTGGGCCTTTGCTGTTTAACTTGTTTATTAATGACCTGGAGGTGGGCATAGACAGTATTGTTTCTATTTTTGCTGATGACACTAAATTGTGCAAAACTATAAGTTCCATGCAGGATGCTGCCGCTTTGCAGAGCGATTTGACAAAATTAGATAACTGGGCAGCAAACTGGAAAATGAGGTTCAATGTTGATAAGTGCAAAGTTATGCACTTTGGTAGAAATAATATAAACGCAAACTATCTACTGAATGGTAGTGTGTTGGGGGTTTCCTTAATGGAGAAGGATCTAGGGGTTTTTGTTGATAACAAGTTGTCTAATTCCAGGCAGTGTCATTCTGTGGCTACTAAAGCAAATAAAGTGCTGTCTTGTATAAAAAAGGGCATTGACTCAAGGGATGAGAACATAATTTTGCCCCTTTATAGGTCCCTGGTAAGGCCTCACCTTGAGTATGCAGTGCAGTTTTGGGCTCCAGTCCTTAAGAAGGATATTAATGAGCTGGAGAGAGTGCAGAGACGTGCAACTAAACTGGTTAAGGGGATGGAAGATTTAAACTATGAGGTTAGACTGTCGAGGTTGGGGTTGTTTTCTCTGGAAAAGAGGCGCTTGCGAGGGGACATGATTACTCTGTACAAGTACATTAGAGGGGATTATAGGCAGTTGGGGGATGTTCTTTTTTCCCATAAAAACAATCAACGCACCAGAGGTCACCCCTTTAGATTAGAGGAACGGAGCTTCCATTTGAAGCAGCGTAGGTGGTTTTTCACGGTGAGGGCAGTGAGGTTATGGAATGCCCTTCCTAGTGATGTGGTAATGGCAGATTCTGTTAATGCCTTTAAGAGGGGCCTGGATGAGTTCTTGATCAATCAGAATATCCAAGGCTATTGTGATACTAATATCTACAGTTAGTACTAGTGGTTGTATTTATAGTTTATGTATGTGAGTATAGATTGGTAGGTGTGGGTTAGGTGTGCTGGGTTTACTTGGATGGGTTGAACTTGATGGACACAGGTCTTTTTTCAACCCTATGTAACTATGTAACTATGTAAGATGAATGCTGTCAGTCATCCTGTTACAGATATACAGATTGCTTATTGTTGTCCTAGTAATCATCACATATGTCACCCTAACATTGCTTTAATCTGGGCTCCACTCTACACACATTTGGCCTTCACCTCTGCCCTGCTCGCTTAGCCAAATAACTACACAAATTACTACATGTTTAAAGTTAAAGTAGATTTGTAGAAATTACTTTATAGCCTCCTTTTAAAATATTTATAAATGCCTGGCACACCTGCAATGATAAAATCTGATCTTTATTAATAACTTCATTAATGACTGACTATAATGTGAATAATATCACATAAACTTGGTCTTCAGGATGTTCAGTTACTTGAGTCAATGTAACGAATAAGTAACTGATGTAGGAAATGTATATAGTTTTCCTGATCGTGCCAGCTGAACATCCTGAAGACCAAGTTTATGTGATATTATTCTCATTATAGTCGGTGCAATGTACAATTTAGGCATAGGATACTAATTTTAATTCCTTCTTTTTCTTGCTTTTCTATTTTTAACTCTCCCCTTTTTAACAAAGTTATTAATAAAGATCAGATTTATCATTGCAGGTGTGCCAGCCATTTATATGTGTTCTCTTTAATTAGTTTATATTTATATGTTCATTACACATTGAGCACCCTACATATAAGTGGTAGTGCGAGGTCTTTCCCTTACTGTGTCCTTTTAAAATATTGTCTTCTGATTTCTCCACAGCAATGGATGTGATTGTTTACCTAATTAATGATGAGATAATACAACTTACAGTAGATGGGCTTTCAGTCATCACCGCACATGAACTACATAAGTCTATACGCGAGGCTCTTCAACTACCTGAAACTGCTCAGGATGTCTTTGCTTTGTGGCTCATCTCGCCTTTCTTGGGTAACAAACTGCAATGTTACAGAGATGTGTATGCTGCAGGGTTAAGTGGTAATGTATCTAAATGCAAAAGAACCATATTTGTTAGGGAGAGAGGGGCTAAAAGGAGCCTAAGATCCCTTCTCAAATGCAAGACTAGAACCAAAAACCTTCTTAAAATAGAAGATATTCACATGCCTCATGCTACACACATAGCACTGCCTTAAAACCAAAAAGGAAAGGTTTGACCTTCACTTATGCCATTAAAGGCAGAGACACGCAAATGACTACTTAATGTCCCTGTTGCCAACTATGCATCCAGATACAGTCTAATAGTTAGCAGCAATATGTGCATAGCTAATGTCATATATAATGTCATATAAACATGGCAGCTCTAAAATTATGAAATGCATGGATTTAGTAACTATGCAAACAGTTTAAATATAGGATACAAGTCATAAGCACCAAAACTTGTATAATATCTGACCTTTTGTCTATCTTATTATTCCTGTTTTTAGAGGTGCAATTAAAACCAAAGCATCAGCCATACAAGGTTTGCAGACAGTGGCATGATCTCTTGGCTCGCTTCACAAACTGTTCTTCCAATGACATTCTCCAAGGTAAAGACAACTATGGCTGGTGAATTTTCTGAGTATAATATGTTCAAAGTGAGGCAAATAACCTTTACTTGCAGACGTTTATTAAAACGTAAGGCAGGTTTTTTTTTCATTTCTCTTTATTTTTAATGTGTTTTTGAGGGTCCACAATATGTGGTACAATTTTGTGGGTGCTCTACTTTTATCTATGTCTGCTTTCCCTTTAATGTGCATATTTTTGCTTGCCATGCATAGTGGAGTGTGGTCTGCAAATATTTTACTGTAAATCAATGTGGCGTATTCTTTGCAAATTAATTTTTAATAGTCAGGACTAATATGTCATGTAGTAAAAAGGTTTTGATCAGTATGAAGTATTCAGTCAGCTGACAACCTTCATGATGGCGCACATGGCAATTTAGGGTGAACCTCCCTGAACCAATATTTTCATATCATCAACATTGACTACAATCGGATCCGATATCTACATTTGCCAGTGAAGACTGGTTGCATTAACATCTGACAAGCTTTGTTTCCTTCAGTAGGAAGCAGTAAGACCTTTATCCTCTTACAAAGAACAGAGACTGATCTTTGTTTGTGACAAACAAAACATGGTCATTCACGGAGTATATATAAATAAAACTGTTAATGACATGTTCTCATATTACATGACCTGCAAGTGAACATTAGGAATGGTGCAGGATGGACGTGTATAATGTTGTGTGTGCAGGCCAGAAGCTTGGGTCAAACAAGCCTTAAGCTGGCCATACACGCACCGATAATATCGTACAAAACCTCGTTTCGTACGATATTCAGTGCGTGTATGGCAAGTCTGGAGGCTGCTGATATCGGTCGACTCGCCGATCGGCCAGGTTAAAAGATTTTGATCGGGCGCCATAGAAGATGCCTGAGCAAAATCTGCCGTCAGGGCTGAATCGGCAGAAGGAGGTAGAAATCCTATTGTTTCTACCTCCTTATCTGCCGTTTCAGCCCTGAAGGTTAGTGGCAGATTTAACCATCTTTCGTGCGACCAAAGATCGCAAATCACCACATGTGTGGCCACATTTAGTATTGACTGTGCAATGGCAGATTCATATAATAAGTTCTGCCATGTTTTTAATTATATAGATGTAAATTGGACTGAAAAAATAGCCTGACTGGTAGCTTTTGTTAGAACTGGCCCATTATTTTTTTTTTTAAAAGGTTTTTATTTTGCTTTTGTAAACACAGAAAACAAACATACATACAAAACTAATAAACATCATGTGGTTTTACATCATGTTACCTTGGTCTTATTTATACAATTCGCCTATATGGCAGTATTGTCACCTGATAAGCTTAGTTTGGAGGGCCTAAAGGTATAGTTAGTCCCTATAGTATAGGGAGCGGGGCAGTTTACGTGGTGGCATCTATCCAGCTTCTCCAGACTTTTTCGTATTTTTGTGGGCATCCCCGTGCAATATATGTGATTTGGAATAGTGGCAGCAAGGTTTTGATTAGATTTAGCCATCTATCTATTGTGGGAGGCGATTGGGCCATCCAGTGTAGGAGTATACATTTCCTGGCATAGAATAATAGGCTGCGATAAAGGGTTCTCATGTGGGCTGCCGGAGTGAGGTCATCAATTACCCCTAGTAGGCAGACCTTAGGTGTCAAGAGGTTTGGGAGGGAGGTTTTTTCCCCTATGTAGGTTGTTACTTGCGCCCAGTATGACTGGATTGACTGGCATTTCCAGAGAAGATGTATATAGTTTGCCTCTGGGGCATTGCACTTGGGACACTGGGGTGGATTGCGCCTATTCATACAGTGTAACCTCAGAGGGGTTAGGTGGAGCCTATGGATAATCTTGAATTGTATCAGTCTGTCCCTAGTTGAGACAAGATAATCGTAAGCTCTATCCGTAGCTTCATCCAAATCGTCATCGTCTATCTCTGGAAAATCTCTCTTCCACATTACATGGGCTGTTTTGAATGGGGACTTTACTGTCGAGAGGAGGAGCGCATATAGAGCTGTAATGAGTTTTTTATTTGAGGGGTTTTGCAGGGTTAGCTCTATATTGGATGTGGTCAGTTGTGGTACTGATCCTCCAAATTGTGCCCGAAGGGCATGGGAGAGTTGGAAGTAGGAATACCATGGAAGTATTGCTTGGGATTGCGAGTGCCTGAATTGATCTCTAGGTGCCAAGGTCCCTCCTGGTAGTATATCTCCTAATGTTTGGATTCCCCAGTTGGGCCAAATTCTGTATGGTGCTATTTGCTTGAAATGGGGAAGGTGTGAGTTTGCCCAGAGTTGGAGTCCAGGGGAGAGGAGGGGGAGTTTTGTGTGGGATAGTTTTAGAGCAGCCAGCCAGGTTTTGTATGGCGTAAGTATAACTGGATGTGTTATTTGGAAGTCTGCTGGCTTACAGTATAGTATGTATGCTAATGACTCTGGTGAGGTTGCTATTGTAGCCTGAAGGGGGGAGTTAGGATTTGTGGGGTCTGGGTTCAGCCACCACTGAATGTAATATATTTGTGATGCAAGGTAGTATAGATACCAGTGTGGCAGACCCAGCCCTCCTTCAGTGACTGGTGCCCTTAGCTTGTTTCTGGCAAACCTGGGTGTTTTGTTTGCCCATAAGAATGCTGTTTGTGCAGCGTCTAGGGTGGTAAAGAAACGTTTGGGGATTGGGGAATTATGAAATATATATAGAAATTTGGGGAGGAAAACCATTTTTATTAGGTTTATTCTGCCCCAAATGGTGAGAGGTAAATTGGCCCATATTGCCATTCTTTCTTTCATGGATTTTAGTATTGGGTCAAGGTTGTTTGGGAGGAAGGCTTCTATTCTCCTGTGGACCATCACTCCAAGATACTTAAAGGAGTTTACCCAAGTGAGGGGGGTGGGGGGGAATTTGTTGGGGTCAATGCCCTCCTCTAGAACTGGCCCATTATTATGTGAATGCCATATTCTTGTCCTGAACAATTACTTTCATGTAAATGCTCAAAACAAAGAGGTAGAAGAACAGTTTCTTTAAACTTGTGAGCACTTAAAATATCTGACTAGAGAATATGGGTGACTGTGAAGTACACAAAAAAATGTGTATAGACACTTTGTTCAGTTTCGACGTGCACACAATATTTAAAAACAATAGAATGCTTGGAGGTGATAGTGATGGTGATAAAGTTGCCCATACACATACCAATAATATATAGTTATAAAGATATTACCTGCAGTTTTACATATTGCTCAAAATAATATAATCAAAATATTTTATTGATTTTATTTATTGTAGATGAACCATTTCTGCAATTCCGAAGAAATATATTCTTTCCTAAGGCTCGGGAACTTCAGGTGGGTCTAAAAATGGCACTTAAAACCCATGGAAAGTAAGGATGCATCGAACCCTGGAATTTGGTATTCTGCCAAAACCCCAAATGTTTGGGTATGTGTTCAGACGAATACCAAACCGAATTTAAACCCAGAAGTGGAAGTTAAAGTGGGTAATATTATACTGCACATGCACAACACAAGGAATTAGGGGCACTGGCACACTGGGACAAAACCCAGTTGGCCCAGTCCTGTTGTGTCCCACTGCCCAGTGTGTTGTTTATGGTGGGGGACAATTGCCAACAGCCATGAGGATTAATTCAGTGGCGAGGTTGTAGTGCAGCTGCAGGAGGGGAGGTCCCATTTAAAGGAGGTGCTCATATAAAGGAGAACTAAAGCCTAACTAAAGAAGTAGGCTAGATATGTTCTACATTATGTTTTGAGCTTCTGCACCAGCCCACAGCTCTTTAGCAGGGAAGATCTGTGCCTCCAAATATGCCCCCAGTAGCTCCCCATCTTCTTTTTAGCTGCTTCCCTGCACATGCTCTGTGCTGCTCTCACTTACCTGAGCTTAGGGGCCGACATACAATACTGTGTGTGTATGTATGTACTTTATGTATATGTGTGTGTGTGTGTGTGTGTGTGTGTGTATATATATATATATATATATATATATATATATATATATATATATATATATATATAACAGGAGGAGCACACCCACCCTTCAGGCAATCAAATACCCTAGGTGCTGGCCAAAAATACACAATAAAAGAACAGAGTGCCGCACACATAGGGATTTAAGAAAAAACTGAAAAGTGTTTATTGAAAAAGATCCGACGTTTCGAGCACCAACTGTGCTCTTCCTCAGGTTTGTCCCTGAGGAAGAGCACAGTTGGTGCTCGATATATATATATAATATATTAACATAATAAGGACAGGGCACACACCACCAAAACAAAAGCTCCCTAGGTGACGGGTAAGGTAGCCAACATGTAAAAAAAAAAGGACTCAGCACTCCAAGGATGTGCAGAAAAAAAAATAAAAAAAATGCTTTAACGTGCAAAATCAACTTATGGTCACATCTTGGGACCTTGTTCAAGAGGATTGATTTTTTTCTGCAAATCCTGTGAGTGCATATATATATATAGAATATAAATGTCACAATATAAGGCTGATTGGTAATTAATGCAGATAACTACTACATGGCAGTTTAAAAACCAGTGCAATTAGCATCAGAATTTAATAATCAGCACTGTAGCATCAGCTTATTAAGAGACAAACCATGCTTTCTGCTTTAACAGCTATTTGCTCCCAGAGAAAGCTCCACTCCACTGGATTGAAAGTGCCCTCTGCTGCTCCCTATTAGCAGATCTGAATGATGTACACGTTAGGGGCAGGGATGCCTACATGCCTCCCTCTGCCCCTCCCCTTGGATAAAGCACTGCCTGATGCAGGCAGTACTGTGTTCAAGGGGCTAGCCACAGGTCTCTGCATTCCAGTGTTAAATAACAGCCTGGAAGTAAATTAACTGTGAAACAGTTTTAATTAAATGCATAATTTTAATCAGAAAATGAAGTGTGATATTTTATTATATATTAAGTTGCAAGGCAATGGATAGGAAGTTAATAACTAAAGTTAAAGGGATTGTTCACCTTTGAATTAACTTTTGGGATGGTGTAGATATTGATATTCTTCATGATAGTCTTCATTTTTTGTGGCTTTTGAATTATTTAGTTTTTTTGTTTAGAAGCTCTCCAGTCTGTAATTTCAATAGCTATTTGGTTGATAGGGTCCAGTTTAACCTAGCAACCAGGCAGTTGATTGAAGAGAGACAGGAATATGAATAGAGGAGGGCCTAAATACTAAGATAAGTAATAAAAAGTAACAAATCGTAGCCTCACAACAATAGTTTTTTGGCTGCTGGGTTCAATGACCCCCATTTGAAAGTGTCAGAATAAGAAGGCAAATAATTAAAAAGCTATAACTATTAAAAAAAATAAAATAATGACCAATTGAAAAGTTGCTAAAAATAGGCCATTCTATAACATACTAAAAGTTAACCTGAAGGTGAAAATCACTTTAATACAGGGAATTAAAAAACTGTCTGGAATTGCAGACTACTCTAATGTGGGTGACTGAAAGGGCAATGAACAAATAGATGTTTGGCAGAGATACAGGTTAAATATGGAAATTTTGCGTATTTGATTCCAGAGTCTGTTTAAGTAAATCTAAAAAGCACAGTAGGATTGCAGGCACAATAAATGTGACGCAGATAGCTGCTGATTCACAGGGTAGTGACTTTGCAATCCCTAAATAGCTGATTCCAGCAGTGACTCATAGCAGGGCAGGATCTTCTGTCCCACACGTAGCAGCTTTGTACCTCGCCCCCACACACTCAGCTGTCTTTGTACTTAGATCATTTGTGATAATGAACTGTGCTTTTTGTCACTGATCTGACCTATTGTGGGTGGAATCAAACATTAAAATGTAAATGGGATGCTATATTAAGTTGATGGGGATCTGTGCCCAAAAAGTCATTATGAAAAAAGAGACGTAGTCGTTATTTATGTGATCATCCCCAAAAAGTGTGTTTTTGTACAGTGAAAGAAACTGTAATTCTACAAAACTTTCCAGTATAAATTAAGTAAAAATGGTCAATAGTTATATGTAAATGTATTTGCAATTGAAAGCAGTATCTGTCTGGCTGTTTTTACATCATTTGTACTTCAGGCTCCGACTCCTCAAACAGTGTAGCAAAAGCCACCTCTGAAGGAAAAGTAAAATGCACCCGTGACCATAAATAGCATCCCTTGGGTTAATGTCACACAAGGTATGTTCTCCAGCGATGGAAAAACAGCAGATGGAAGACACCAATCTTTTCCAATTTAATGCATGCGTGCCCATTTTTGGGCAGGGTCGATTGGGGCAGACTGGTGTTTTTCCACCAGTGGAGAAAGCACCTTATGTGACACTAGCCTTGAACTTTGAACCTTTGTCTCTAATAGTAATGTGATATTATATTTTGGGCATGGCCTTTCTTGCTTTTTAAAACAATGGTACTTCCAGGGCCAGGCTCAGCGTATGTGGTACACAAAGCACGCCCCCTCCCAGCACCACAGTGGAGTGACAAGTGAAGAGGAGCGAGGGGCCATGTAGGGACTTAAGAGGGTGGTTAACAAGGCCCAATGGACGAGTGGGGACTCTTCACTTAAAGAAAGTAGAAAGAAAATCGACTCCTGCACACAGCAATGGAAAAAAGTTTTCCCCAGCTTGTTGCACATATCCAGTTTGACAGCTGAAGGGATATCACCTGTCAACTATCCTGGCCACTTTCCAGCACTATTTTTAAATAAGTTTGTTTTTTAGTGTGTTTTTGTTTTTTAGAGTGTGTTGTTTGTTAGCAATTTGCTTCTAATTTTTGGCAGGTTAACTTTGTAAATTGCCTGTACTTCATGATTGTCTCTCCCTATTACAGATTGCACATGAGCGTACCTTGTATTTGCTCTATGAGGAAGCAAAATACAATGTCCTAGATGGGAGGTATCCATGTGATGTAGAGGACTGCGAGCTTTTGGGTGGCCTGGCCTGTAGGCTAGAGCTGGGACCATACAATCAGAATGAGCACACTCCTGCTACTATAAGGTAAGGCTATATTTTAGGGTTATCTGAAGCTCGGAACACTGATGTTGTGAAAGCTGAAGTGGTATTTTGGCTTTGTAATGCTTAAATGAGCAGTATACCCCTCTTTAGAGGTCATTTATTATTCCCTGGGGTGTATATGGTAAAGAACTAGGGAGCAAAAGAGCACATCCCTTAGTGCTCACTTACCAAGAATTTGCACCCAGGGGAATACTGCTTTCTGGACCAATGTTGGATCAGAAATTAGCATCAGGAGATGCAGCCAAGCCCTGTCCTTACCACCTGCCTTAGGGCAACTTCAGGCTATGATTGCAATCAAAGCCGAAGCATATTTCCCACTGGCAATTTACATTATTGCCAGTGGGAAGGGAATGTTGGATGATTTGTGACCCATACTGAAGGAGATGGGTGCATATCAGCCCCTACGCTGGCATCTGTCTTTCCCTGTGACTGCATCTGGATCCATTGTGTTGGCCCAGGTTCAGGCGCATGGAGTGGATTTTAACATAGAAACGCACTATTTGCGCTAAAATCTGCTGTGTGCCTGCACCCAGGCCAACACAATGGCTCTGTGTGTAGGTACACGGAAAAGCGAATGATGATTTAGGGGCTGATTCTCAGCCTGCTTTTATCTGCAGGCCAAGAATCAGCCCTGAGAGGCATTACCTGAAGCAGCTCAGTACACAGATCCTTTATATGTAGACTGGATATTTGCTTTACTACCTTTACCTCCTTGGGCCGATGCCACACGGGCCTGATTCTTAGCCTGCAGAAAAATGCTTGCCAAGAATCAGCCCCTCCACTGGCATCAGCCTTCTACATTTCCTGCACCCGGCTGATGCCACACTGGGTTGATGCCCTATTGATCGGTTTAGTTTAGCTTCTTATCTCAGTGGAAAAAATTATCTACTGTTTACTGCAGGGGGGAGGACATAGTTTTAGGGCCGTGGTAGACAGGGTGATTAGTCGCCCGTGACAAATGTCCCTTGTTGAAACTTCCGCGATTTCGGGAAATTGCATTGCCGCATATGCCATCCCGCCAGCGATTTACATTCAAGCCGGTGGGATGGCATATCAGGGAGATTAGTCGCCTGCAGCAAGGGAGATTTGTCTACCACAGCCCTTAAGGTTTTTATTTAATTTTGTTTGTTTTCCACCCAGACCCAAGCTAGATTCCTTGTTCCCTCCCTATCTATGCAAGAAGAGGAATGGTTTTTTTACCACTTTCAAAAACAAGGGAGGGCGCCAGGCAAGTTTTGAGCAAACTGTGCTGAATACATACAAAGAAGTAAAAGAAAGCAGTGCTTGCACCGAAGAACAAGCCATGAAAAACCACTACAGAGAATACCTGAAAAAATGCCACGAACTCCCATACTACGGGTCTGTATCACAAATGACTGGAAACACTGTTATCCCTAGTAGAAGGCCATGGATAAATAAGATGTGCATTATATTTAATGAGATTTTGAAAGAAATTGGATCAGTAAACATACCAATAATGCTGTACAAAACAGTTTCATATGGTTATTTGTATGGGTATGGTGGTTTGCCAATCCCAACCAACATCCATGTATTATGGATATGTCGGTTTGGGAATTGGCCGTGTTAGAAAATGTGCCCCCATATCTAATAAAAGGCTCTTAGTTTGTCCAGGAGCAGTAGCAACCAATAAGATGTTTGCATTAAAACAAGCGACCAGTAAATGCTACCTGCTGATTGCTTATTGAATTATTATTATGAACATGTATTTAGAAAGCGACAACATATTCCACAACACTGTAGGATAAATTGGTTTATACACTGAAAGTACATGCAAAGCAACCAATTACTGATACAAAAGGTGATGAGAGCCCTGCCCAAAAGAGCTTACAATTTATAAGGAGAAGGGGTTGAGACATAAATCTAGTGTCTTTTTTTTTTTTACATACCCACATTAAACTGCCAATGCACCTTGGCTAGTGATGGTGCATTGGCAGATGAGGAGGTGAAGAAGAGCCACAGGTCTGCATTTCATACTGCTATTTCGATAATTAATGCAGAGTGCATAAATGAACAGAAGGAGCCATACCCCATGTAGCACCTCATATGGTCTACATGAGCCAGT
This sequence comes from Xenopus tropicalis, assembly GCF_000004195.4. Lineage (NCBI taxonomy): Eukaryota > Metazoa > Chordata > Amphibia > Anura > Pipidae > Xenopus > Xenopus tropicalis. The sequence goes on along the minus strand of NC_030680.2, from coordinate 33,855,874 downwards.
GCATGCCCACCTTAATACAGACCAAGAGATTGGAATGGCATCAGCGTAGTTTAAAAATACAACACCTTTAGGTACATGGACACTGTCCAGTCAATCCTTACTAATATCTTTGTTTAGTGCCTATCTGTTGGGTCATTCCTGGACATGCTAGAAATAGTATAGTGCATCAGTAGTCTGTGGCTCCGCCTTGGGCACTTGTATGGTATCCATCCATTTGTCTGTGGTCAGGTACCCATAAGAGTATAGTCACTTTCAGTGGGACAGACAGTTTAATGTGCGCCACCACCAATGTATTGCATATTATAAACAAAACAATTTACTATTAATAACATGTCTGTAAACATTGCAGTTACGTACATACAGAAAATATGGAATGCAGTAATCAAAATAAAAAATATGAGTATAAATTATAATACAGGAAAACTAAGGAGAAAGAGAAATGCATGTCCAGGTATATAATATACAGGTATGGGACCTGTTATCCAGAATGCTGAGGACATGGGGTTTTCTGGATAAGGTCTTTCCGTAATTTGGATCTCCATACCTTAAGTATGCTAATGAAAAAACATTTAAGCATTATTTAAACCCAATAGGATGGTTTTGGTTACACTAAGGATTAACTCAAGTACAAGAATTCTTGTACTCAAGTACAAGAAATGGCCGCCTTGTAATTCTGAGCTTTTAAAAAATAAGTTTCCTGATAACGAATCTCATACCTGTATTTGAAAATGTATTTTTATGTGTTTTTTAGCTGTGCCTTTTTCCATGGGGTTGTTGACAAGCCTGCTCAAGGATTCCTGAACAGGAGTGGGCGGAAGCCTGTGTCAGTGGCTATTAATCTGGAAGGAGTGTCTGTTATTGACAGAAAAGAAAAGGTACCTGAGTAACAGCAATATTTGTCTCATTAACAATACGTTTATTTTTCAGCTGGAATAATACAGGTTACATTCAGAATACTTCTGTAGAAGATGTTAAAACTTCACATAAGTACAAACTATTTTAACAATAGAATGTTTCTGCTCCACCCTCCTGACTGTTACACTTGGATTAAAAAATGCACACAGTACGCATTGCAAGCCACCAGTGTAACTAAGTAGTTTCCTGTACAACTGCACCTAGTATGAGTAGTTCTGTGCCATTTGAACACATTTGTGTCAGAGTGTGGGCAGGCAGCATGGCAAGAGATGATAGCTGGATATACAGAGTTATGTACAGAGTAATTTTCCATCTAATTAGTTTTCAGCTATGTGCACAAAAAAAATCTTTTGTGCACACAATTTAAACATTTGTGTGCATTTTTAAAAATGGCGTGTTCAGGTCAGAATGGATACAAATTTTGGTGTTTTCACTTAAATTTCTTTGTGCACACCACAATTTGCTGTGTGCACTGACCTCAAAAGCAGATCTTACATAGAGTAAAGGTGTGTATAGTCTAGTTTTGTTGTTACACACCACATGATATTGGCTTGAAAACGCGAAAGCAGACATTTTTGAGACTCTCTACTCACGCTGAAGCTGTGCCTATCAGTGCAACTACATGGACCTACTGATGAGAGCAGATCCACTTCTCTCCACTCTCCACCTGCCTACAAAATGCAGATGGAGAAGTGGACTGTTTGCCATTTCAGACTCTGACCTTATAGATTTTACGAGCAAGATATTGGATGGGGGAGAATCTTAGTTAATAAGGTACAACAAAACACTCCAATCACTGAGCTGAGATACTAATGTAAGCACACCACTGCACAATTCTGATTGGTTGCCATGTACTACACCTGGTCTATGAATTTCAGTTTTTCCCTATATTAGTGGCAGCTTTGCAGCTCTTGCACTGGCACCATCCCAAACTGCACCTCCGGAGCCCCAGTAAACTTCTGTGTTTTCTGTACCGGCTTCTCATCTGAGATAAATATAATGTAATTACATCACTGCACAGTTGTGTTTTATTAAATAATAAGAACTTCTTATCTGATATCCGACAGGCACTGCCAGATGTGCTCATCCGGGCTCAGATTCTTACATTTGAAATAGCGCGTTCAAATCGCCATGCGTGACATCATCACGTGACCACACACAGTGTAGCTTGTTGCGCACATTTCTTTGCCTGTTGGATATCAGATTACAGAAGTTTGCATATCATTTAATAAAGTGATGTGGTGCAGTTGAGGGATGCAGTTAAATTAAATATTCTATACTCTGCCTGCCGCCCCAAACATTATGCCAGCCTAGACCCAGGTCTTTGCCCCCTTTCCACAGATCCAGGCTTGGACAAGGGGTTGGTGTGTTTGAGGTGTAACGGACATGGCTATTTGTATCATTTAGTTAGTTTGTTTTCTTAATTGGGTTCCCATTCTACTTAGCTGGCATAATCCCAGTGACTTGTGGGCTAATAACTGGGGCCTTAAAAAATTCTGTTGGCATGCCTGCCCCCGCTACTTACTTATATTGGTTCTATTGCTTTCTTTCAGTAGTTAAAACATGTCCTCCACATCCCAGTAGCACTGCACAGTCTTCCTGCACATCTATACCAATCTTGTTTGGTGCTAGGCTACACATTTATTATGGATAAAATAAGCACAATGGTTGGATGTATATGCCTTTTTTAATATGTAGGAAGCATTTGGTCACAGACATCTTTCTATTCAATTTTGCGCAGCATATATTGATAAGTCTGACATACCCTGAGTTATCATGGGATCACACATACCCTGATGAGGAAGAGCATATCCTGTGGCTGGAGTTTGATGGTGATGCTGAAGGGACACCAGTGAACAAGCTGCTGAAAATATATTCAAAGCAGGTGATTTTGTCCTTAAAATATATGCAGGGGGCTACCTGAAAGCCTCCATCATCATGAATGGTAAGGCCAAGAACAGGGCACACCAAATGTTACTACAGTCAAAATGTATTCATTACACTTTACAGAAAGAAGCCCAACATGTTTCAACCCCCACAAGCAGGAGTCTTCGTCAGGCGCACTTGCAACAAAAAAAGAAGGCTTTGGCCTTACTTATAAAGATAGCTAGACTCTAGGAACATACCTCTAGTGTCTCTAGGGTTGCCACCTTTTTTGGAAAAAAAAATTACTGAGCTTCCTATATCTTAATTTAATTTCCCTATCAATAATATTGGCACACAGCATACGCAGCTCCACAGTCTGTTTACCACTAGGTTAAGGTGACAAGGTGCTGTCACATTTGCTTACATCTAGCCAGGCTTTACTGCTGCGTGTATTCTTTGGAGAGACGTGTTAAACTGCATATAGCAAGGATGACAATCAGTGCTTCTCTCACATAGCAGGCCCTAACTGGCCCAAGTTTTAAACAATCTTTAAATAAATTGGGCATGCCATTCATCAGACATAGCCTCAAACCAAACAAAGGCATAAGTGAAGGTCATGATATTTATTAAATTTTAATCAACCAATAATTTCTTAAATCCTGAATCCAGGCGGAGCTAATGAGTGGACTCATTGAATATTGCATAGAGCTCAGCCAGACAACTGAGTCACCAGCCTCAGACTTCTTACCTGGGAACTCTCAACTTTCTGAAAAGCGCTCCAAACTGAGACGACAGGAGAGTGTCCTTTGTAACCGCATGAAACACCTCAATACTATAGACTATGTTGAAGATGGTAAGTAAAAAAGAAAAACAATTTGCCCACAAACTTCAGTGAATAGCAGCAGACCACAGCCAATCTAAAGGCTACCTACCTTTTAAACTTTGTCTAGTTAACCACTTCTGTGGTTTTTTTTGCAGGTGCCAGTATTAAACGTGTGAAGCCCAAAAGAACTGCTTCATTTTTTACTCGCCAAAATACCCACTACTCGGCTGTGCAGCCGTCTGAAACACCAACAGAAACCTGACCCTTGTCAGGAACGCAAGTGCTCAACCAAAGACACCAGAACTCGCCAGTAAGTTTCAAGGACAATATCGATGGACCAAGTACATGAATCAAGTAGTCCTAATTGGCATTTCAGCACTCACTTGGTCCTTTAGTGACTTTCTACGTTATAGCCACCAGATACTTCCATTGGATATTGCTGTCTTGTTGGCATATAGCTCTCTATACCCATAATGGGCTAGCATGCGCTACATTGCTGACATGATTAAGAAACAGATACAATTATTTGGTTTCTTCAGAATCCAAAGCAGGCATATTCTTGTTCTCTCTCTTTTGCAATTTACCCCCATAATCACAAAACCTTGCTAAAACAGCAAACTATGTACCCAGTATACCCAACCTGCAATCTAGCTGTTGCACAGCACCTTCCAGTACATTTGTTAAGGAAACTGGCAGGTTACAGGTTGGATGTCTGCATGAAACAATATTTTGTAAAATCTACCTTACATTTGCACTGTATGTCTTGCTCCTTTTTGGCACATGGGTCAATATATATATTCCTACTTAGCTAGAAGTTTATTTATATTGAGTTTAAATACCTAAGCTTAGGGTTACACAGATTTACTATAGCTAACCAAGTGATTCTTTAACATTGGGTTGCTTAGGGCTTCAGTCACACTAAGAGAGACAGCCAAATATTACATGTGAATATTACAAAATGTTTATTTTCTACTGTGATGTAGTTTGGAATAGGAATCTTTGGTAATTAAAATGTAAAGATCGCTTTCCCTTTACTAGAATAAGAGATGAAAAATACAGGCCTATTTTGTAACGTGCATGGTCTGCCCTGGTCCACTGCCAACCAGCATATTGCATCAAAAATTAAGGCTGATAACTATTTAAAAAAGAAGCTATATACAGGCTGCACTCTTATAATGAATGTTTGAATGAATGGACAGCAAAATGGCCAAATTGGATTGGTGTAATATTCTAACTAAGGGTCCCTAACAAGATGATCTAGAGAGATTTGGGAGGAAAGTGCTGCTCCTATCTTGTATACCCTATACTGGTATATGAAAGTAGACTAGTCTGTAAGATCAATTACAGGACAGTCTGTTAAAACCACTTTTTATGGGAGTCACAACATGAATGATTCACAGCCACTAAGGCTGAAAGGTGCCCTGTATGGACATCTTTATTGGACCTGGGCATTCCAAAGTTACTATATATGCCACACAGAGCCACACTATATCAATGTTTTGTCAGAGGAAAGATCTGCAGACACTGCAACATCTGTTTCATATAGTCGATACTTCCCTCAAAGAGGTAGGGAAACCAACTTGTACTTATAAGCATTTAGTTATGTTAAAATTAAAATTTAAAAACACTTAACTCCATAGCTCTGTTTCCTGTTAATAGTTCGATAATTTTTCATTTTTTGATTATGTATAAACAAATTGGGAGCAGCCATGTGTGCAAATAGTGATCACTATGTGGTCAATGTACAGGTACGCAGTCTCACCTAGCAGGACAGGTAATACTGTCATGATACACAGCAGTGCTGATTTACTGCCATGGATAACAAACTTCATTGGTGCAGTTATCTATATCAACCAATCAGAAATGACCTTTGATCAGTCTGCAAGCATTTGCAAAGGTGTGGTTGCAGTGGGTTATTGCACTGGAACAGTTTTGCACCTATACTAATAAGTTCCCCCCTATGTTTATCTCATAAATAGCTGTATTGTTTAAGGCACATTTAAAATGTTTTCTTTTGACTTTTGCAAGTAACAGCAAACAAATGCAAAAACCTAAATCTTTTATATAAATGTTCCTATGTTCTTCTTCAAATCTTGTGTGACCACTATGAAATTGTCATATCCACTGCTCCGTCCTTTGGCTGCAGTCTCTAACAGGGTGTTTTGTAAAATTTTCTATGTTCTGTAAACACTTTGCTTTTCTAGTGCCTTTGCTGAATAGATTGTATGTGCCTTCACAAAATGCCTGTTGTTTAAAATCATAACATCAATATTTATATTTTTATACTGCATCATTTGTACTAACAGCATTTTGAAAAATAAAATAAAAATTGCTACAAACTGTAATTTTTTCTTTTAAGAGGGTTTATATTTGAAATTTACATTCATTTTCTATTTTTATTTTCAGGCTGTTATGTTGGCTAAAAATCAGCAACCCAAGGGTTAACTACCCAGGAAGTGCTTGGACAGGGAATAGACAATTAGGGTCACCGACATCTTTGGCCTTTAAAAGGCAGTTAAGCTGAAGCCTGCATTTTAGTATAAAACTGTTTAAAACTATTCTTATATCTCAGAAAACACTTCAAATAGAAAATGAATGTAAAATGCAAAAGTGTTCATGGGACCACTCTGAATGTAGTTTACACCAATTCATTTTTTTGGGTTTAGATCTGCTTTAAAGGGGTAGTTCACCTTTGAATTACCTTTTAGTATGATGTAGACCGTCATATTCTGAGACAATTTTGTAGTTGATCTTCATTTTTCAATGTGGATTTGCTAGGGTTTGGTTTACCCTAGCAACCAGGAAGCGGTTTTTGGATTGTGAAAAGAAGAGGGACTAAACAGTAGGCTATGTAATAAAAACTAACAATTACATTGTAGCCTCACAGAACAACAGTTATGTTTATTTTCCTTCTGGGGTCAGTGACCCCCATTTAGAAGCTGGAAACGGGGGTGTTTTCCGAAGTTACTCGAAGTTGCCTGCAGAAGGAAACCGCGTGACTTTGGGAAATCGAAGCGATGCATAGGCCTTTCCAACAGTGATTCCCTTTGCAGCCGGAGGAAATTCATTTAGTAGAGATTAGTTGCGTGCAGTATTACATTACATTAACATTTATTTATAAAGCGCCAACATATTCCGCAGCGCTGTACAATAAGAGATCTATCGTGGGCAACTAATCTCTGCATGGGACCATCAACCTTAAGCAAATTTACAGTAGTTCTCCTGTCTGCACTTTCTCAGTACTTTGGTTATAACTGTTTGGTACTCCAGGACTACTACACATTTAGCGGGCCTGGATTACTGAGACAAACCACTGGGAAATTGCTTCAAAAAGGCCGTGCATCACTTGCATACAGTTAGACTGCCATCTCAGAGGCCCCCACATCCACCATGGGCCCTCTCAATGCAGTTGTGAGGTCCCACGAACACCAGCAATGCAAGCCCCCTATCCTCCCCCCGCATGTACCTTGTACTTTTCCATTCTGGCCATGAGCAGGGCGTGGGTCTGGGTTGGCAGGGACCACCAAGGTTTTTCCTGGTTTCCTGCTGGCCCAGTCAGACCCTGCTTACATAGAATATATACCGGGCCAGGAGTTAGCAATTATATTCACTGGGAGGTGTTTACTAATTTGGCAACCCCTAATGAACATGACTATTCTTGTCATTTAAATTAATCTTCTATAACATGAGTAGGTCAAGAATCAGTGTCGGACCCCGGCAGTCAAACAAGTATTGCTGTATGAGGTTACCACTTCATTATTATTATTATTATTTTATTCCTTATATTTCTATTCAGAGCCTCTCCTATTCATTTTTCAGTCTCTCATTGAAATCAGTGCCTGGTTGCTAGGGCCTTGTTTACCTTAGCAACCAGGCACTGATTTCAATGAGAGCTGCTGAAATTCCAAACTGGAGAGCTTCCAAACAAAAAGCTAGATAACTAAAAACCACAAAACATAAAAAAACAAAACACAATTGCAAACTGTCTTAGATTTAATGTCTGTCATACTAATTTAAGTTAATTTAAAGGTGAACACATATAAGCTGTCTTGTGCAGGAATACCACTAGATGTCTCTATTTAGCTTATTATGTTTTGCTCTTTTTCTGCTGTACAAATACAGTATAGAACTGTTATGCAGCTTTATAGGAATAATAGAACCACATCGGCACTTTAGGCATAGCTCAGATGGCAATGTCTTGCAAGCACTAATTTGCCTGTGTTTTGTTGTGGCTGCAAAATGCCAGAAAATACTGTGCTGTAGATAATACTGAGAGTTGTGTAATTTGAGTGTTTTAGCAGAGACAGGTCTTGGTATTATCTACAGTTCTCTGTATTTTCTGGCAATATACACATGCATTCAACATGAGTTAATGTTTGACATACTACTTTTTGTTGTTCCAGTTTTCTCCTGGGATTTCTGGGAAGAGGTGAGGGCAGTTAAATACCTGTAAAATGAACTCCTCCTGATTATTATGCCAATACAGATGTAGTACAGGGAAAGCATTGTTTTAGAACAGATCATTATCTTTATTCAAATAAACACTCCTGATTACATAGAAAGCTATTAAGTATAAAGCTGGCCATACAAACACCGATATTATCATATGAAACTTCGTTTCATAAGATATTCGGCGAGAGCATGGCGGATCAATGCAAAGACCAATTCAGCCCTGAATGTTGATAGAGGGAACGAATGACCATTGGTCGAAGTAAGGATTGTAATTGGTATGTGCATGGCCACATAGAGTGAATCATATGCTTTTCCTTGCCTGGAACTTTTCACCAAGGAGGAAAAAAAAAAAAAGCACATCCGCGGTCATGCACACCCTCCTGTAGCTCCATAGACAAGTACACAGAGTGGCTACCAGGACAAAAATGCATATTTGCCTTTTTTCCCACCAGTATCCGCATTGTGTAGCTCCACACAGGCTGATGCCTGTCAATGTAGCTATTGGAGGGGGCACAATCAGGGGTGCTGTGCCATGATGCGAGTTGAGTAACTCTACTCAGGCGGTGCCTGGCAAGTTACCACAGGTGGCAAAAAGCCACTCTTGGTAACTTAAAGAGGCAAAATTCTGATTTTTAAATTGTTATTTTGGATCATTACCCTTAGGATAACAGAATGTGCTCTTCATTGCTAAACATATAGTCTGTCAATTGATATGAGGGGGTGGCTGGAAAAAAAAGGTTCTGTTGCAAAGAAGATCAAAATGGATACATACCCTGAACAGTCTGCATTCTAACAGCAGAAATTATAAATATAGTTGAACATTAGACAAATCAAAGGGCTCGTGCTGGACATCATTTTTGTGTATTGCTTTAGTTTATATTGCATTACAGGGCAGCAAAACTGAAACTTTCAGTTTCCAGGTTTCTGCTTCTTAAGAGCATTCTAGTACCGGACAAAAATCTGAGGGCACCCAAGGCAGGCCCCTGATTACCCCTACCCACACTGGTCACCTCGGCATCCATCTACATCTTCCCTTGCCATGTGACATTTGCAGCAAATTCCCCTACACCGAGACTTACAAAAGGGCTGAATCTAGGGGAAGCCAGGCAGAAGGAGAACATACCCTGCCCAGCCTCCTCCTTAACATTGCACCATAGGCACATGCCCCAACCCTGGTAGGTAATCAATGCCACTCTACAAATAACCCAACCTTTTAGATGGTTGCAATTTGCTTTGAATTGCAATCTTCTGAAAGCAACGGTGAACATTCAGGATATTCACGATTATGACCTATAAAATGTTAGCTGCACTGTTTTAGAAATGCCCCTGTGCCAGACAGTGGGGGGATACATGAATTAAGTCCTATTGGCTAATTAAAGTACTGGCTAAATGTTGAATGGAAAAAAAAAACAATGCATGCACCACCTTGCTTCATGTGGTGCAGTTTCTTTCAGTATGCATCCATTCATCCATTCAAAGTTACTAATGTAAAACAGTGTAAACCCCCTGTCCCAGTCACCCCTTCAACACTAAAAGGACTGTGGGGGGTGGCTAACCAAGGACAACCATTTACAGCTCTTATCACATCCTTCTGTAGTTCTGTAAACTGCAAATAAGTGGTGTGCTGGTCAGGAAAACTCAACGCTTACCCAACCCTAACCTGCAAAATATTGCCACTGTAGGACCTGCACTCAGTATGTACCTACCTGTGCCTGCACCCGAATGAATTGAATATGCACAGGTGCAGGCACATGTAGCAGATATTCGGTGAAAATGTGTTTTTTGGTGGATAACAGCTACATGTGCCTACACCCGAGCGTATTCAATTCATTCAAATGCGACACAAGGTAGGCCAAACTTAGTAGTGGGTCGTATTCTCTGCAAATGTTTTTCGCTTTCCGAGTATACACCCCGTGTGGCGTTAGCCTAAGGCATACCTCCCAACTATCCCGATTTTTGAGGGACAGCCCCTCTTTTAACAGCATAACCCACAGTCTCGGATTCTAACTGAAAAATCCCTCATTTCCCTTTGATCTCCTGCACTGAATGCTAAAAAAGACAACAAAATTGATTAAAAAGTAGCTTTTTATTAGAGAGCCCAGAAAGTTAACAAGCCACACCTGCACTTATATACAATTGTAACTAATAAGCAGTAAACAGGTCTCTTGGGGAAACTGAGACTTGCAATTTCACCTGCTTTAGCAAAACTGTGTCAACACATAAAACAAGATCCCCAAAACCCCCAGAAATGTGCTCAAACTTTAAAAAACCTGCCAAATTTTGTAAAATGGGAATGGTATTTAGGGGACGTGGTCCAAAAATTTTCACCGCATCTAGCGCAGCACTTCTTTTTGTCCCTCTTTCCATTTTCCAAATGTTGGGAGGTATGGCCTAAGACAGTGTTTCCCAACCAGTGGCTCGTGAGAAACATATTGCTTCCCAACCAGTGGCTCGTGAGAAACATATTGCTTCTCAACCCCTTGGATGTTGCTCCCAGTGGCTTCAAAATAGGTGCTTATTTTTGAATTTCTGGTAAGGAAGCAAGTTTTGGTTGGTATAATGCTAAACAGAGCCTGCTGTAGGCTGCCAGTCCACATAGGGGCTATTAAGTAGCCAATTATAGTTCTTATTGGCTCCCCCAGGAAGCTTTTTCATGCTTGTGTTGCTCCCCAACACTTTTTCCATTTAAATGTTGCTCACAGATATTAAAGGTTGGAGATCTCTGGCCTAAGGGCAGAGAAGGAGTCTGACCTGCACTCAACCTAAACCTCCAATAGTCATCTCCATTTCAATCCCAACCCACCCGACCCGTGGGTTTCGGGTCAACCTGCACATCACTACTTCAGAGGTTCTCCTTCATACCTCACTCTTTGGTAGTATGACCTTAGTGTGTTTTGTGAGCCTTAGATTGTAAGCTCCATAAGGGCAGGGACTTATGGGAATGATAATGTTTCTGTAAAACCAGTGCACAAACATAAAAAAAAAAAAAAATCATGGTGCAAATACTGTGAGGGGTATTGGGTGTACATGCAGATAAGTAATCCTCACTGAATTCTACTTATTACATTCTATTCAAACCACTTTATTTGTGCACAAACACAGCTTTTAGCTGCTCACCCACCCCCACGTTAGCGTTTAGCAGGCCTCACACTGTAATCTGATCTTCCTGTTTTTGCTGCAGTAAAAGTTGGAGGCGGGGCTGCTGGGGGGAGAGAGGCAGCGGAGGAATTCAGCCAGGATGGAATTTTCCACAGACTTCTGAGTTAAAAACAACTTGCACAATACAAGAACAGAAACTGTCTGTACATGTCCTACTGTACCCACCTCTGCCATTATAATTTTCTTAGTCTTGCATAGTCCTTATCATGACTTTGATTTATACTTCAGAAGGGGGGGGGGGGTTTATCTAGTGACTCCAAAAAAAGATTTTTTTTTTTCATGAAATTGGTATTTACTAACCAAATTTTAAATAGAGCAAATTTGTTAAGCAAAACAATCTAAATTTAAAAGCTACTTTCAGTTGGATCACATTAAGCAGTGATCCCCAACCAGTGGCTCGGGGACAACATGTTTCTCACCAACCCCTTGGGTGTTGCACTCAGTGCCCCCAAAGCAGGTAGTTATTTTTGAATTCCTGACTTGGGGGCAAGTTTTGGTTGAATAAAAACAAGATTTACTACCAAATAAAGCCTCCTGTAAGCTGATTGTGTGCATAGAGGCTGCCTAATAGCCAATCACAGCCCTTATTTGGTTTGGGGATCCCTGACATAAAGGGTCATTTAATATGACTCTGGCCATAAGTGCAAGAGCACTAAGGGGGAACAAGAAAATGCCCCATATCCTCATGCAAAGAGCATTTCTGCCAGGGCCTTGTCAGGTTGAACCCTACAGAAATCTGCCCATCCACACTCTGTATTAGGACAGAAATGCTTTTACAACTGATAAGGAATATCTGCGGGGCATATCGTTATGCTTTGCCTCTAATTATAATTTGGATTAATGTCACAGTGATACATACAGTGTGCCTTTGCTAAAACGTCTTTGTATCCTTGGACTTTTCCAGTACTGCAGCTTCTGCAAAATGACGCAGTGCAGCAAAGCAAGCGAGCACTACCCTCTGCAGGATATTTCATTGACAAGGCTCCTATAGAGGAAACAGTTTATATTTGGATCTTTTGTGGTGAAAATATGAGAACATTTAGAACATTTTGTTTCTGCTTTATAAAGCAAGATGCAAGCCCTTGAGCACCAAAGACCCCAGGTTGATGCCACATTTTCTATGCTTGCCTTAAGGGCTCTGGCACATGGGGAGATTAGTCGCCCGCGACAAAACTCCCTGTTCGCGGGTGACTAATCTCCCCGAGTTGCCTTCCCCTGCCATCCCACCGGGGAACATGCAAGTCGCCAGCGGGATGGCACACGCGGTGGCGCAATTTCGCGCAAATCGCCGAAAAAGCCTCGCGAGTCTTTTTCGGCGATTTCGGGAATTCGCGCCACCGGCTGTGCCATCCCGCCGGCGACTTGCATGTTCCCCGGTGGGATGGCAGGGGAAGGCAACTCGGGAAGATTAGTCGCCCGCGAACAGGGAGTTTTGTCGCGGGCGACTAATCTCCCCATGTGCCAGAGCCCTAACTCCTTTAGCCATAGTCAGGCCCGGACTGCCAATCTGTAGATTCTGGCCAGAGCAGGGCGATTTATGTCCCTCTGCTGCTTTTAGGATGCTTTTTTGCCACCCCTGATAACTTGTGGGCTGGTGCTGCCTATGGCAAGGTTCTCACCTTTCCTCATGGCAGGAGCACCCCTGTGCCATAGTGGCTGCTGTAAGATGCCATAGACAGTCACTATTTAGTAGGCCTATGGGGGGCTGTTTGGGCTGTTGTTAAAGCCCAGTCCAGGCATGGTTCCAATGTTAGGTCACATTTGCCTGAAAAGTGTTCCTATAACAACGTGGACAAAATTCCCTCCTATGTTAGGTGAATAGAAGGGCCATCAGCTAAAGGTGCCCAAGGCCATCACCTCTAACCACCCCCAGCAGAGGTATGTGCTAGGGCCCTAAAGCACACTATTGCACTCTAAGCATTTGCCCCTGCTACCTAGTTCTGCCCCTGCCCCCGAATGTGGGGTGCTGTCAAGCAGGGTCAGACAAGGTGCCCCCCTAACCCCCCACCCAATGTCCTCCCTTGAGCGCGAAACTTGCTTTCAGTGTGTCAGGGGAGGGTTACCGGCGGCCAGGGGTACACCGAAAGAATTGGGTCTGGGCCGCTGGGGCCCACTGGGTTTTTTGCCGGTGCCCCAGTCCGACCCTGCTGTCAAGTGAAAGACTGCATTTTGGAGGCAATTCCCACTCACCTTTAATTGTGGGGGCATAATATTAAACATTTTGTCGTCATCCCACTGCTACAACATGCTTGCAATGACCCTTTCTGCCTTTGAAAGCTACAAGTGCCTTCTACTGCCACTAGTCTTTTTTTTAATCCATATGTTAAAAACTTGGGTTAGGGCAAACAGCTCCTAAGATTTATTTTTTGTTAAAGTAAGACAGCAATTCCTTCAGGTTTGGCCAGACTAATCTCCCCAGTACAGCTATTGTCTGCGTTTATCTTTGCCATATTGCTATATGTTACCCATTGTACAACGTTATTAGCCTATCTGGAGTCAGCTATAACTTATTTTTTATATAAAACCTTGAACAAGTATTTGAGCCAAACGTCGCTTTTAAGCTTTAAGTGTAAGATTCTAGAACATACTCGGCTCGACCGCACCTTTCTTTGTTTATTAAACATCCTTCACAATCCAGTTCTAACCGGTTTTAGCCGGATCTATGCGTCAGTAAAGTAAATTGAAGCAGAGCAGATATCGTTCCGCAACTTCTCAAGCACTGACGCCATCGCTAATAATAGAGAATGGGATCAGTCCGCTAGTTACGTGCTCAAGTTTTAGTATCATTCCGCCAATTTACAAAAGAAAATGAACTGGTAGTTTTAATCGCCACGCATATATAATCCCCTCTGTCATGCTTTATAAGTGCCGTTTGCTAATATAAATACAACGCGATCACGCTAATCAGTTTAATTCACTTTACTAGCTCTGGACTTAAAAAATTACTTTTGCGCATGCGTATTTTAGAGGGTGGTGAACGTTCTGCATTCTGTATGCGCTTTTTAACTACTCAGGTGACATGTGACTTTACGAAGGTGACATATTGTAAGTCATATTTATAAAGTGCATAACCGAACTAGAATGTGGAGTGTGGATTCAGATAGAACCCTAAATTAGGTTATTCGTAATGGGTGTTGCTGGGACTAGCTTCATACAGCGGAAGGATTTATGTCGTCACAAGGTGTGAAGCGTCAAAGTCTACAAAAAGAAGCGACCCGGGCTTACGTGACAAAGTGATCGAATGACGGACAAGAAGTGAGTAGTAGAAGGTACGAAGCGGTAGTGGCCGAGTGGTAAGTACTATGGCTAAGCCTGTGGCGGCCGTATGGTAAGTATTATGCAGTACTCTGGGGTGAGTGGGTATGGCTGCACTGTAACAAATGATATCGATTTTTTTTTATTATTTAGAACTAGTTATATGCAGTTTAGCTCTTATGCTATGCGACAAATGTTTATTTGGTCAAAACATCAGTGCGTCCTTAAGCCGTTTAGTAATATTTGACATGTGTAGTTCACCTAAAACTATTTATTTTATTATTTTAAATCTGTAAGTAGTTGTATTAATAGATTTTATGGCAGAAGGCACCTAAGGAGCTACAAGGTCTGCTTCCATTATAGTTAAGCCCTTTATACCCTAAATTGGACAACCTGAAAGGCACTTAATAGAAAACTAATGCCTCTGTAGACCATGTTACAGATAGGTTGGTATGGTTCATGTAGTAACAGCTCCAATTTATAACTACTATTGGCTAGCTGGCTCTTTTATTCACTTTTAAACAGAAGTAGAATGCTGCGTGGCGTTGGCTACTGCACATTTGCACCTATCAGTCATTGCGCCTAATATCGGGCAACAAATACAAAGCTATAGGCACGTGCTCTTGGCTTTTGGGGTGGTTGTGTGTTTTTCTGGGTCTTATAATTCTCAGGCCTCTTTAAAAAGCGCAAGAGGTTCCCTACAAATGAAAGATGCGTCTTTCTGAAGATTCTTTTCACTTCACGGGCTACCTGCACGTTAACTGAAGAAGTGTGAATACAGCAGTATGTCGGGTGTAAGCATATGGATTGTGACGGAAGGTTGATCAGTGAAGGTCAAAGGTGCTAGACGAGGAACGTTTGACTACTGCATTAATCAGGCATGATTAATCCCTCGGGGTGGGTTGTAGCATATGACGCTTATGCTCTTACTAGATGTGGGAGGAAAGGGGTGTGTCCAGTGGGGCATATCTAGTTTCTTTTTAAGTACAGCTGCTAGACGCCTTATGTTCTAGCTTTGTGTAACCACTAGGTGGTACATTACCACCTAATTACTGCACTATTATATTAGGCAGTAGTGACATAATTTATTTTGGGGTTCAGTGGGAGGGCATGGGAGCATTGAGACTTCTCCAATTTTATTTTCCAGGTCTTAATCAACCTTGTGATGTCTTGACATGAAGTTGATATGCTTCATCATCAAATGTGTAATTTATATAGGTTCTTGGGCTAAATGAGGTGTCTTTGAGGTGTATTCTAGTAACTTTGCAATAAACACTTTTCTCAGTGATGAAAAATTAGGAGGGGAAGTGTAACTTTAATATGCAAAAAATGTGAGATATTTTGTAACTGATCTTGCCATTGTGTATATATGTTTTTGGGTTTTGTTTACCCCAAGGGGGAGGGGGCTTTTATAAAATGGATATTTTTAGATTCTTTTCAGAGCACTCATACGTTACCAACAGATGGCTACAGTGGAACCTTTACTTGATGCATCCTCATAGCCTGAGATGTACGTCTGGCTGCAGTGTCCTTTTAAGATCTTTGGCCCAAGATATGCATACCTGTGCTGTTACTTCATCATAAAAGTCCCATTGCCAGTGCTATCTCCCTTAAAGGACAGAACATCTTTCTTGATTGTCACCAAGTTGCCTTAGTTCTTCATACCTAATAAAGTTGGACTTAGGTGGAGGCCCATGGCAATTCATTAGTTGAGGCAGCCTGGAAAAAAGTGAACTAAGTATAACAGGAGAATGGGAGAGGCCCTTGCTGAACTTGCATTATTTATTTCAACATAAAGGTGTTGCTCTGCAATCACAACATGGACTATGATAAAATAGTATTCTGAAACCTGTGCTGATGAATACTGTTGTCAAATGCAGTCTCCAATAATAGCATTTTGTTTGTAAGGTGCATCTTACATATATTTAATACTTTGTAGTGTGTGCTATACCATGCAGTAACCTTATATTTGTATTTGATGGGTGGGTCATCTAAGTGCCATGTCTTTATGTTCAGAGCTTTGTGTACTGCACATGCCTCCTGTTTTTAATTCTAGGCCCTTTGCCCTGTAGCTGGGGCAGTTTAGTGTGTGTCTTTTGTTTCTAAACCGCTTTGTCCTAATGGGATTGGGTAGAGGAATAACACAAGTAATTGCTGAATGAGGTATCAAATGATATATATAATACAACATAAAAACCACTTAAAAACCTCTTAAAATGCAGCTTCACTTCAACTCAAGACTTGACTCTTCTGAGAAAAGCCAAGCAGGAAAGGCGATTATGGTCATCATCTTTGGAAGGAAAGGATCAACTTGTTGCAGTGGCTTCTTTATCAAATGCCCATTATTCTGGGAAGTGCACTATAAAACTGACCTACAGCTTAACCAATATGGAATTAAAACAACCATAAACCAAATAGTGTGTAGTGTATTGGTCCAAGAACCTTTCAGTACACATATATAAATAAACGTTGGTGGTGGTCTTGAAGTGCTTAGGGTCAGATTGAGGCTATATACCGTTGAGTATCTCTCTGAGAGTATTTGCTTGTTCAATACCATGGGGGTATTTACCTATCACTTAATACCTTATTCATCAATCTGGTCTGCTTTACAAACATGACATGGATATTTTGAAAACCGTGATGGCAGTGGATTAATCAAACAAAGCAGGCTGCATGGACCAATAAAAACAACTAGAGGATAAAAATAAATCCTTGCTAACAAAATGCTTATTGGTATCTGCACGTTTACTCCCTACAGGATAATTTGTAAAACGGCATGTCTGGTTAAAGAAGCCTTGATATTTCTGTTCTGTAGTTCATATAAAAGAAAAACTACTAATTTGCACGCACTATGCTTTGGAGGTTGTCCCTAAATTTATTGGCACAATATGGCTTGTCGGTATTAACCAAGTTACTTTAGTCAAGTGAAATTAATGAAAAACTGAATAGATAAGCATTCTATGAAGTTTATACCCACTTTACATACTTTCAAAATGTCAATGAAGCTTTAGATCTGTTTAATGTATTGAAACATAGCCATACATAATAAAAGTCTGGTTTCTGATTAAAATTTGTTTTGCAGTATATTTATAACCACTTCTTTAATGTAGCTGATTGGATTTTATGCGGTAAGTGAGTTTCCAGTTCCCTTGTCATATTGTTCAGTTTATAATACAATGCTGTTTACTTCAGTAAAAATGTTGTGGCAGATCGTAGGTCACTAAGTTATATCTAAAAGTTGCCATTAATTATTAAGATTTAGTTATAACTATTTTAAGGGGATTATCTTTTACTTACTTTGTAGTCATTGGCACTTGTGCTTTGGCTGTTGCACAGTAGAACACAATTTTTCTGGGGTTTTACTACTAAGCATGCACAAATGATCTGGGTTTTTTTCAGGATGCTGGGGAAAACTGCATGTAAAATGCCAGCATAATTTTAAGAATTTTCCTACAGACCGGTTCAGTGTTCTCTAAACAGAAGCACTGGTTTGGGGGGATAAACTTTTTAATTATGTACTAATGTCATTGGTAGTGTTTAACATTTTGGCACTGGACTGTGAAAAGTGATTTTCTTGTCCTTTAAAATTAACCCTATTGGTGATGGCCATATTCACTCGCAGGGAAACTGAACTGCTCCTGAAGTAGCTCTTAAAATGCCCTAAAAATATTTATTTAGTTTGTTGGGTTTCGAAACTTGCAGGACTTTATTTAGATAACAGATTATAGATTGTTGAAATAAAGAATAGGTATGGCCAACATCATTTATGGTGTTTTTGGTCCTCTATGCACATTAGTTGTAGCACTGTATTGGCTTAAAAGTGTTAAACTGCAACAAAGACATTAGTAATTTTATGGGTCCGTATAAAAAATATTTTTAACTCTTTCCTTGCCAGTGGTGTACCATCTATGTATTGAAGAAATGTAAGTGAGCTAAAAATGTAGATTAATATGTGTCTGAATCCTTAAATTAGAGGGGTAGTTTACCTTTAAAGTATTCTTTTTACCTATATGACAATGTCTTTTTCGGTTGTTTACATGTAAACTATCTTTTTAATGAGAATGAAGCTTTACACATGGTTCCAGGGGGGCTGCTGGCTGATTATTTACAATTATATGGAGCTGGTGCATGTTTACACAGTTCTTGTGTTACACTTGACTATAGTTTAAGCAAATTAAATAACTTTCTAAACCTTTGCATCCACACTGCTGCATGCTGAGACTGATCGTTCAACACTAAGTTAATATTAGGATGCAGGATGCCCTTTTTTTTTTTTTTTTTTTTTAAATTAGAAATATTTGGACTGGACTTTGTCTTATGGTTTATAGTTTCCTCTTATGTCTTTTTAAATGGGGGTCACTAACCCCAGCAGCCGACTACTGTGTGAAGCTACAATTCTTTACTTTTTTCTATCCTCAATTCAAACCTCTGCCTGCTTGCATAAATTAGACCACGGCAACCAGATAGCTGCTATAATAAACTGGAGAGATGCTGAACAAAAAGTGAAATAATTAAAAAACCATAAAAATGAAGCCTAACTGCATCAGAATATCACATCTTTTAATATATATTGTAATTATACTTTAGTAATTTAAGGGTGAACAACCCCTTTAAGATGACATGGCACGTGATTACAATGGGTAACTTAATGAAAAGTAGCCTGGTCATGTTGGATGTATAATACTTTGTATTCTCGTTTAATATTATTGCACTATTTTTTGACCCCCCAGACGTATTCAGGTCATTTTTGTATCATGTAGTTAAAGGAGAAGGAGAGGTAAAAATCACTGGGTGCCAAATTTTCGGCACCCCCGGTGACTTTATTCGCTTACCATTTACCCTGGGCTGATGCTCCTGTTAGGAGAAAATCGCACCAGCCCAGGATAGCTGCAGCGAGTGTTCCTCTTGCTTGCTTCCTCGGCTGGTGCGGTTTTCTCCTAACAGGAGCACCAGCCCAGGGTAAATGGTAAACTGAAGGGTATAATCTCTGGCCGGTGGCTATGGGCCAAAAATGTATCTTGCTTATTGGTTATACATAGTTTGTGGCATGTTAACTAGTTTGCACTCAAGTTTACACTGATGCCATCATTGCCAAAATTATATATATCTAAAAATATTTCACGACTGATACACCATATAAAAAAAAAAAATCACTGCTTTATTGGTCCCATAAATAGACCATTTGCAACTTAAATATATTCCATGTCATGGCAATTTTGATCTGAAAACAACTAGGGTTGGGAAAAGGTGTGCCAGTCGTGAATTAATTTTTGTCTACGTTTAATTTGGCTGTGCACTCCGTTGTATATGTATTTTTGGCATTCGTGTGCAGTTTGCCGGGAAATCATTTCTTGAAAAGAGAAAAGTTGCCTGGGTGCAGTACATTAAAAATATTATAGAAGCAGAATGGGGGTGGGAGATGCTTTTATTTTAGATGGACTAACTTTCCGGCTAGCAATCTAGCCTTTCAAAGTGATTCAAACCATACATCAAGTGCCTTATAAACACATATCTTTTCTCTGTCCTTTTTTTTGTTTCTCTCTTCAATTATAGTTTTCATTTAAGCTTTGTGTTCATTTAACTTTGGAGTATGGCCTGGCCATCTAACCCTGTTACTATGGACTATGTATTGCTTTCACCATGGCAATACGTATAGAAACTTCGAACCTTTCATTTTCCATCTACTGTATATGGTGCCTTGCCGATCATTTTTGTGTGTGTATAGACAGATAAAGATATATATTCATTACAGAATAATTACCAGAACGTTGTCACATGCGCCTAATTATATGTAGCTATAGTAACCCATATCAACACTTCCACTCCTCTCCTGTCTTTATACCAAACAGTTTCCTTTACTGTGCAGCTTTCCTGAAGGTTAGTGGTGTCCCTACTTCTCAACATCCTATGCAGCTTTTTGAAATGTAGTAGTGTTTCTACTTCTCGGTACCTACATAATATGGAGTGAGCGATTGTTTTAAATTACTAACTAAAATATATCTCCCTATACTTGTAAGCATGTATTTTGTTGGTGTGTGTGTTTACTGAATATAAAGGTTACTTTATTAGTGCACGCTTTAAAAGAATTCCTTCTGCTTACACAATATGTACATTATAATCTTTTTGATGTTTTCATGTAAAGTTCTGTATACAACCCTATGAGTATTCTCATTCTAGTATATAGACTGATATATGAATTAGTCTACTTGTTAACAAATGTTACAAATGTACATTTGTAACATTGTTCTACTGTGAAACTGATTTATCCTGCTACCCTCTTGCTTTTGTATTTGGTTTGGTATGTTCACTGAAGCTTTATTCTTTGTTTCAGTTTACACTATATTGTGATGTGTCCCATGACAGTGACATGTGATGAAACTCGCCTTACTTTGAGTTTATTAGGCAATTGATGGTGGTTTGGATCACTTTAAAAAAAAAAAAAAAAAAAAAGCTAGATTGTATCGACCACAAGACTTTTCTCTCTTTATTTATTTATATAATACCATAAACTTTAATGATTGTATCCAATCACCAGTAGCATCTTAAAACTCAGTGCCCTGGCCTTTATGATTATTACAGCAAATTAAGGTTAACTTTTATTGAAGGATTGTGCTGCTGTCATTCTACATGCTGAAGTTGTTGGACTACCAGATAATCCTTCAAAGCTGGGGACCATAAAGAAACTTCAGAGCCAAATGAATAAAAACAGGACTAAAAATTCTATAGTTTCGTTGTAAAATGACACCTTTAGTGTATAAGTGCATTGCCTTTCACACTTTAACCAGTGCTCGTTGCACCCAGCAGTGGTTTTTTTTTTATGTTTTATCCCGTAGCCTTTGGCGCTGAAGTTTCTTCATGGTTTCATTGTACATGCTACAGTATGGGAGTTTGGGCACACAGGCTATGCAGCCTTCTCTCCAGGGAGACAAGTGAGAGCAGCTTAGTCTTAATTTTTCCTAAAATATGTTGGAACTGATGAAGAAAATCTGATTTGTAAACTACATGGAAGATTTGTCAAACATAACATGCCTGTTGGAAGGGAATGTTGCATGCTGCGTCTGCATTTGAAAAGATTTTGTGGGTTCAATAAAAGCCATGCTTGTATACTCTGCCAACCTCCTGTGATGGTGTTGAAGAATGCTTGGGGCATTTATATAAATAAACACTGTTGGCCACGTTGGTGTAGGCTGAAACATCTTGGGTTAGGGTCTGGTTGAATAATTTTCATCCCAAGCATCACCCTTCCACATGTCTTCATATTTGTCTTGACAAACCCTGGTTATGTAGGTGACCTTATTTGTTGTGGCAGTGCCTATGGAGAACTGTAAAATGGGGGCACAGAGCATGGCACACTTGCAAATAGCAAAATAAGTTTTCATTAGGAGGATGGCATTTCATTTTCTATTGCTGAAAGGATTTAATAGTGTAGTTCTCTATTACATGTCCTAGACACCACATTCTGTTCTCCTTCCAGACCATGCTGTCCTGCATTGTACAAAATTTAGGTAGGGGTGTTATTATTACACTGACATAAGGTTAAGACAGTGTAACAGTGTAATAGAGGGCCTGAATAGAAATAAAATCACATTTGGCTTTCTAGTTGCAAGAATCCCAGGCCATCACAATGTGCTTGCAGGTAACAATCCAAATTTGACAAAAGCTAGCAATTAGAATCTGTGTAAAATAATGACCAGTTGCAAATTTGCTTAAATTATTTCAGTCTGCAACATAGAAAAAATTACATAAACTGAGCTTTGAACCTTACAGAAGTGCAATATGTACATAAAATATGTATTAGGTTAGACTTGGATAGTAAGCTCTATGGGGCAGGGACCTCTTTCCTACTGTGTCTCATACCACATGGCACTTACTCCCTGTGTATTTTTATATATATATTTATTTATTATAACACTTGTCCTTCCCTGTGTGTAATTTTGTAAGATTGTATAGCGCTGCGTACCCTTGTGGCGCTTTATAAATAAAGTTATACATACATACATTAGGAAAATTACGGATACTCCTATAAGTCTTAGGGGCTGATATACTAATCCAAGAATCCGAATCCCGAATGGGAAAAAATCGGATTGGAAACTAACATTTTGCGACTTTTTCGCGTTGTTTTTTTTTTTTTTTTTGTAGCCGTTACGACTTGCGTGAATTGTTGCGACTTTTTCATAGCCATTATGACTTTCGTGAATTGTCGCGACTTTTGCGTAGCCATTATGACTTTTGTGAATTGTCGCAACTTTTGCATAGCCATTACAACTTTAGCGAATTGTCGCGTTTTTTTTTCGTATTCAACGCTTGAAAAATTCGCGACAATTCGTGAAAAAGTCGCAAAATACCAATCATTACGAAAAAACGCATTCGGATGCTTTTCGGATGTTCGTGGATTAGTAAATGTGTCCCTTAGTCTCTTGATGCGGATTACCTGAGGACAGCCGATTGTACACAGTGGGCATTTGTTTCTGGTGGTATGGAAGGCCTGGCTTTACTTTAGCTCTTCTGAGGTCTTTGATTCCCTTTAAATTCTGTTCAGTTAATACTGCCCAGGAATATTCAGACATTGGATAGCCAGTATCAAAAAGACCCAAAAATCTCTAAAACCACAAAGCAAAAAAAGATCTTCAGTAGTAAAAAGGATATCTGCCGCCGACTTCTACATGATCTCGACAAGTTTTAGTTGGTATATTTTTGCATTTGGAATTGTCGCATAATATATCTCAACAAATTTGTAGGTTGTTTTTTTTTTTTTTTTTCTGCAACAGAAGACCCCCAACAAAAAAAAAACTGAGCATCAGTTAAGGCCACCTTAAATCCTTAAAGAATCCTGTTAAACAAAGTACATACAATTTATAGTTTATAACCGTGTAAAATAAAAGTCAGCAATTTGGTCGTTTTGAATGATTTTTGTATTTGCAAAGTTGAGAGTTCTCAAAGTTAACGTTACTTTAAAAAAACAAATGGGGGGAAATGAATAGGAAGTTCAAAGTTTTCTAGTAGTCTAATCGCCTATAATGATGAATTTGCAAGTAGCATTTTTTTTTTCTACAGTGACAAACCAGCATTTAGCATTAACTGATCAGCTGATAAGTTAATTAGGTATGGTATAGTTCAAGAGTATCTACATCTGTATATTTATATACTTTAAATATCTGAAAGCATGACCATTTAGGCAGTGCTCCTGATCCAACAAAGCCATGCCTTAAAGGAACAGTAACTTCAAAAAATTAAAGCGGTTTAAAGTAATTAAAATATTATGCGCTGTTGCTCTGCAAAAAACTGGTGTTTTTTGCTACAGAAAAGCTACTATAAATAAGCTGCTGTGTAGCCATGGGGGCAGCCATTCAAGCTGGAAAAAAGGAGTAAAGGCACAGGTTACATAGCAGATATCTAGTAGATAAGCCCCATATAATGAGGGTTTGTCTGTTATCTGCTATGTGCCTGTGCCCTTTCTCCTTTGAATGGCTGCCCCCATGGCTACACAGCAGCTTACTTATATAAACTATAGTAGTCATTCTGAGGCAAACACGCCAGTTGTAGCAATGCAGGGCAACAGTACATTATATTGTAATTACTTTTATATACTTTCATTTTTTGGTGTTACTGTTCCTTTAAATATGTATCACCTTCATGTCCTGAGAGCGTATATTTTCCTGAAATCTTACCCTGAGGGCCCTTACACACAGGCATGTCACCCTGTGTTCTCCTGCCCCTGTATAAGGGCCCTAAAAGACCATAATTTAACCCTCCAGGAATTGCTAGAAGAGCAGATAAATGTATCTACCACCCAAACTCCACCACTTAATGCCACCTAGAGGTAAAGCAGCACAGCTTTGAATCTTCTGAAATAGCATCGTCATTTAGTTATATAGTGAGCAGGGTTCACAGAGTAAGAATCTGACCAGAGGACCCTACCTGCAAGAGCTTACAGTCTTTATTTACAATGATTTTTTAACATTTTCAATATGCAAGTCATCTTAGCTTACTCGAAATAAAGCAGTGTAACAGATTTCCATCCATAATACAAATCAATATGAAGCCGCAGAAAATGTTACATTTAAAGAGTAATACTGTACCCATATGCTTTGCGCCTAAAGGGATTTTTATTCAGAGGGTAACTAGTGAATTCATTTTCCTGATTAGGCAAACAAGCAGATCTATACCGGAGTAATGGGCAAATCCCTTGTTTATGTTTGGTTTTTTATTACCCTTTTGAATTTGAACCTTTCTCCAATTTACTTCCCGTTTCTGTTGCCTTCCACTTCTAGTTTCTGTGCAATATGACTTTATTATTACATTCAAATACCCCTACAATGAAATAGCATACAAAAAAAAGTTTTGATTTTTTGCAATTTGTCACATGGATTGTAAAATGTAACATGTTTACGTTGCTTTTATTTGTAATATTAAGATTAAAGAGGTAGTTTTAGCATACAATGCATGGTATTGTAAACTCATTTTTAACCTCTAGATATTGTAAATGGTTGTCATATCCGTTCTACATAAATTCTTTCCAAATATTGTTGAGTCTGTGTGCTCTATGTATTGTGACAATATCTGGTATCTGGATTAGATTAATAACTACCATACAGTGAAAGATTTGAATTTGCCTATTAAAAAAAATATATATAAAATATAAAACACTGACTAACATAGGCCTAGACATATGTAGCCGTAACTTTTAGGGGGGGGAAATGTATATGCAATCTCAAGTATTAAGTGCAACTAATCACTGGATTTAATCATGGTTCTAGTAATCCCAATAGCACTGACACCCTGTGTTTATTTTATTAATATTAAACACCACATTCTTATAGCGGGCCAAAAAAATGTGGCGTTAAAAAAACGCTTTCAATAGACTTATATGTTAATGCCCTCATAAGTGCTTATGTCAGTGTATGTTTGGGTGATAGTAGCCTGAAAATGTGTAACTAGGTCCATGTACCATTGCCTTTCAATGATCATAATGCCCTTGGTCACACAATTGATTCTCAAATGCAATTTGGTCAGATCAGGATTCCTTCTTAAATGAAAAACATTCCAACATGCATTTCCCTACAGCTAAGCATTGCAGTCATGCACACATACACTCAAGCAGTCACTGTACAATTAATTCTCATGGCCCTGCAAATACAATGTACCTTTCTACCCTGCTCTGCCCTAAGTTATCATTAATTCTTCTGTCTTATTACTGCTATTTACCTCAAGGATTTTCACACACAATCCATTCAAATTTATTTTTTTGCCTACTACATCAATGTACCCAATCCCCCCCCCCCTTTCTCAACCCTGAACACATATCCCTTATACATGCATACACCCATACCAGTCATATGCCCCATCTTACCTTCTCACACCTGGTTACTAGGTCTACAGGCTTGGACTTGCGATCTGTAGATTCTGGCAAATGCCATAAACAGGCACTTTTATTGGGCTGTTGGGGGGGCTGTTTGGGTTTCTGTGTACTGGGAAGACCATGACCAATTTTGAATCTGACCTGACGTGTTGGGCTGTGTGATTTTACTCTACTGCACAAACGCACAGCCCAGAGCAGCTACAAGGGATTACAGGAACAAGACAGAAAATGCCTGTGCATGGCTCAAAAGAATACTGGCCACCCTGGGTTAGTGTGTTCTTCAGCAAAGAGGTGTGCCAGCCAAGATGCTGAGGTTGGCAAAAATATTCACTGAAGTGCCTAATTAATTGTCAGACAGCAGTAAATAAGATGTTCTTACTTTTTCTGTACTTTTTAAACAGATACATATTTGCAGTCTATATAGGTAATGAATATACAGTCTACATAATATTTGCCACCAAAGTAATAACGGTGAAAAAATATTGAAGTTGATTTCCGTCCATTAGTTCCATTGTGGCATTCTGCTGGGTCGACTTGTAATTTTCAGTCAGTCCAGCACATGCCCCCTTCACTCTGCGAGTGTAACTTTTATGCTGGACAATCAGTCCCAGTATGTAACCAGTTAGTCAGTTGGGGGATGATAAATAGGCTCTAGCACTTGGTTTCCTTCTTTTTCAGTAGATTTCTTGCATAAAGTAATGAGGCACGTGTTGGATATAAGCAAACAAGTGAACTATGATTTATAGGTAACCCACTGTTACTGATGATTTGGCTGCTTTGGAAATGGGTTCTATGTTCAACAATCCTTTGCCATATATAGTAAACACATAAATCTTTTTTATTTTTTTAAATTGCAACGCAACTGCTTACACATTTACTGCCTTGCACAAACCTGCACCCTTTACCCATTCCCTCCTTTCTCTGCCATACATGCAAGCATTTATACTTTTTCTCTGACGTACACACATAAATAAGCATAATCAATAGGCCCCTTTATGTAACCCATTCCTGCACACACTTTAACCATCCATGCACTCCATCCCTTTCTGTCTCTTACACACGTGCTCCATCCCTACTCTCTCTGCCCTGTATATACACCCATGCCCCTTAAACCCTCCATTCTGTTTTCTACACACATGGCATGCCTCTCCTCTCTTGGCCCTGCACATTTAAGTACCACTTTCCATCCCAAGCTATTTCTCTCTCCTTAGCCTGGCTAATCATACACACTGACATGCATTTCTTTGCCTTGCCCACACTTAGCTGAACTCTGTTGGTCCTATTTGCACACAATATAATGCCATTGCTCTTTTCTTTGCATGCTAACCAGATACAGTACCTAGTATCCAGGCTTTACATTCAGCCTTTCTAACAACCCTCCCATACACACGGCATTTATCTGCCTTACGCATGTACACTATAGTTTATCATTCCCTTTGCATGTCTTACAGTGTATATATAAGCTAAGTTATTGTACTTCTCATCCTGAATTTGACAAAAATGCAATTTATATATCTTAAAAGATTTGATCTGTGTTAAAAATATGCATAATCAGGGATAAGAATACATAATGGCACCCCAGAAAGATCTTATAAATTTATCTCTATAAAATATACCGTATATACTTGAGTATAAGCTGAGGTACCTAATTTTACCTAAGAAAACTGGAAAGACTTATTGACTCGAGTATAAGCCTAGGGTGGGAAATTATTTTACTATGGGGCTAGGTTAAATACATAAACAGCATGGAGTTGGAGAGAGAAAAGTCAGGCATATTCACTTTCTCCCAAACCCACATTTTTTTTTTTCACCACCTTCTCATTCCCCAAATTTGACCCCCCTCTATCCTCCCTCTTTTCACCAGCCGTTCCCCTCTTTTGTGTGCCATTTATTCTAGCTTCCCCCTTCTCTGTGCTTTTCTCAATACTTCGACCACCTGCCCACAAGTTCAATCAACCCTCACCCCGTTTCTCTGATCGGCTACTTTCCCAAGTATGCCTGGGTAATAATGAAGAGCAGCACCCTCCATTCGTTGCAGAAGCAAACTGCTTTTAAGTATTAATGTAGAAATCTTTACATGTATTTGGCCTGAACTGCCGCTCCAGTTTTCGTTTTCATACCGGAAATGTAGCTATTGTTACAGCCCGGACAGCACAGCACTAGATTGGCGGTGCCTGCCAGCACAAGTTGCCACAAAACCCTCCCCCGGCTATCGCACACCTTAACAGGGAGCGGGGTCTACTTGGACAAGCGCCCTAGCCCTGCCACCAGATATAAACAGCGGGGCCAGCAGGATAAGGCACCCTGCAGCCAAACCCGCTACTGACACCCCCCAAAAGCACAGCAGGGCCCAGTGGGCCAGTCCGACCATAAACGCGTGTACGCATGTGCGTGCGTGCGTGCTGATGGGTTTTTTTTTGTTTTTTTTTAGATTTCAGCTAAACTACAAACCGTATATACTCGAGTATAAGCCGAGGGTGACTTTTTCAGCTCATTTTTGGTGCTGAAAAACTCTGCTTATACTCGAGTATATACGGTACTTCTGCCTTATATAGAGAACATGGTTACATCCCCTGGAAGCACAGTTTATTCAATGTAAAAAGTGTTAACTTTTTGCTATCTTATACAAATATTTATAAAACTGATCTTCCCTTAGTAGCCTTTCTAATTCTGTGGTGTCCTTTATGTACCCAACCAAAACGCACTGGATATTTTAATGTCTTGCTAGGATTTTATCCAGAAATGTGATTCTGTACTACTTAGTACAAGCTATTATAGTGCAGCAAGGGTGGTAAGCGGCATTCATATTCTAACCATAATACCTAAACATAACTATTCTATTCTTGCCTGACATTGTCTGTATACTCTCTTTATTCTGGTCCATAGTTGCACTCTTGTATTATGTTTTCCACATTGTTTTTTGCCTTTATTATTTATTTTGCCTTTATTCCTTTATTTACTAACATATTTCAATTAAAGAATAAAGATGAAGCCTGGTGCTGGCTTATCGTATCTGTGCTTTGTGTCCATTTGCAGAGAACTATCTGGCAAATCCTAAGATTTATTTTTTTTAAGTTTTTCCATTGCAATTGGTACACATTAATTGGATACAAAGATTACAGGAAATACTTACCAGTAATAACAATGTTTGAAAGACATGAGTATTACAATTGCAGTCTAACTTCACTTATATAAGGTGAACTAATAGTGAAAAAATCAGTTTTAATAAATCATGAACTAGAAAAAAGTGAACTGGGCAGTTTTCTCTTTTTAAATAAAGTGTAAATATCACGTAATCCGTAAATCCTTCTGATAGGGTTCAGTTATTAGTTATAAATTGAATCACTATATAGTTTAGGTGGCATATATTTGAGAATAGATTTGTCAAGGGTGCCAAAGCTTAACAAACAGTCTGTAATTCCCTATTGTGCTTTGTTTCTCATATAGGTATACATTTGCTAATTGTTCCTTAACCAAATTAAATGCCAAATATAGCGTTTTCTAGCTTGCTGAAATTGTTTGGTGAAGATCAGATTTTGAGATGCCGTCAGTTGATTAATAGGGCTTTCCATGGGGAGTTACTCCTAATATATTGTCTATCATTGCATAGATTCTACACAATAAGCATCTAACCTAGGTCAATCTACAATTTGATTTGGTGTATAAGCTCGGGGGAAGGCAGGGTTCCCAAATAGGCTTATGCTGGAGTATGATCTGACAAGGCCAAGGAGCTTTTTACATTGTTCCCATATCTTGGAGAATGTGATATAAGTGGGTTTACAATTGAAATCTCGGCGTACTCTGTAGTGATTGAAGAAAGCCCCTAGGGAGATGTAAAGTCAATGTTTGGAATAAGTACAGGTATAAGGGAAGAACCAGCATTTTAATAGCATGAATCCGTTCTAGTAGAGATAATTGAGAATCTTTCCATTTGCTAAGTGATTTGGTCTTTGTTAACATTGGTATATAGTTTAGGTCTGCTGCCTGGGAATATTGTGCTGGAAATGTAATGCCTAACTATTCCAAATAAGGATGTGCTCAAGTAAAATCAAAATTAATTTGTAATAATTTAAGTAATAGAGGGGGAGATTGATGTTAAGGGCTATTGGATTTTGAGGAATTAACCTTGAGCCCTGAAATTTAAGCAAATGTTTCTAATATTTTATAGAGATTTGGGAAGAGAGAGTACTAAATTATCAGCAAATGGTGTGCACTTCTAAGTGGCAGAACCAATTTGAATACCGTTGATATCAAGGGAAGTACTAATTGGTATAGATAGTGTCTGTATTGCTGGGAGAAATAAGGCTGGAGATAGAGGACATCCTTGTCGGGTGCCTCTATGTATGCAAAATGGTTGTGAGAGCAGCCCTAAAGTCTTTATTTGGGCCATTGGTGTATTGTAAAGGGCAGAAATATAATTTATAAAGGGAAGGGGGAATTCCTTATAACAAAGAACGTAAAATAGATACTCCCAATCAAATGTTTTCTCAAGGTCCGAACACAGGAGCATCGAGGAGGCATTCGACTGAGTAGCAGACCAGACTATATTAAGCAATTGCCTGATATCAAAAGTATGTTTTCCTGATACACAGCCCGATTAGAGCTAATAAACTTATTCAAGTGGAGAACTAAAATCTTTGAGAATATTTTCATGTCCAGGTTGAGTATTGTGATTGGTCAAACATTTCCACATTGTGTGGTATTTTTACCTGGTTTACATATATCAGCTATATAGGTCAAAAGGGCCTCTGGTGATAAATGTTGATCTTGAAAAAGATTAGTAAATACTGAAAGCAAATGTAAAGCTAAAATAGCTTTAAATTTCTTACAGTAAGCCCTGGGCCCGGGGCTTTAAGTTGGGGAAAAATGTGTTTGCTTCCTATAACTTTTTTTTGTAAAATTGAGCAAATGTGGAAATAGATCTAGCAAATGCAAATGTATGATAAAATCTCTGAGAGAATGTAATGTTTCTTTAATCTGAGCAATTTCAGCATAAGAAACTTTTGTCAGGTTTTTTTTGTGTCGACTTAAGCTTGTTCTAATTATGCTGCCAAATTGTTAATGGTGGTTTTTCTGACTTTTTTTCAGAGAGGCTATTTGTATAAGTAGTATTAAAGTCTCCTCCAATGATAACCAATTCGTTTCTGTGGATATCGATAGCTTTAAAAAGGGAGAGGAAAAAAACTGGTGTTTATTGTTTGGGCTATATAATGTAGCTAAGGTAATTTCTTGATCCTGTTACAATAATATATCTACCGGCAGTATCTTTGACCTGAGAAAGTAGCTCAAAGTCTTAAGTTCTTATGTAAACAAATGGCTACTCTGTAAGTTTTTTTTTTATGTGCATTGCTCATAAACACTGTGTGGTAAACATGATGCATATAATTTGGGAAAGAATCCTTGGAGAAATGAGTTTCTTGAAGTAGAAGGATGTCTGTATGGTTGGCCAGAGCACATTTTGTTGGTATGTTTTGGCCTTTCACATTGTGTGTAAGAATGGTTAGCGAAATGTTTTAACCATAGGGAAATAATGCCAATGGTAAAGGTTATTTATAAGATAAAATAAAAAGGCATAGGGTATACATGTAGAAATCTGCTACTGAACAAATCGGTTAGTTAATAACCAAAAACTTGATCAAGAAGTAGTGGTAGTGTTGTATAGCAAAGTTGTCTCTTGGGACAGTGAAACCATTGGTCGTTGTTCTGTGTAGCAAATTCCTCAAACCATGGAGGGGTATTCCTCTCCACGTGAAAAATAATATAGAAGAGAAGGCCCAACGGTAGTGAACATTGTGCAAAATTAGTTCAGTAGTAATTAGCTTAAGTTGCCTACATTTTTGGATAGGTGTTGGAGATAGATCAGTGAAAAGTTGGTAAGGAAATCCTTTATATTGCAAAAGCACCTGATGCTTTGGCCACAGCCATGATAAAGTTGAGCCTTGCGATTATATCCTTAGGTGGGAAGAACATTTTATTTTTTGTCCTTGCATGTCCAGTTTGGCAACAAATACGGATCAAAATCTATTGACCATAAACTGAGACTTGCAAGGGACAGTATTAAGGATAAAAAGCAAAATGACCACACATCATCTTCATTTACATATACCCAAAGCCAGTTATGTATGTTTTCCTCTTGCTTTATATACACTCTATATACACTCACCTAAAGGTTTATTAGGAACACCTGTTCAATTTCTCATTAATGCAATTATCTAATCAACCAATCACATGGCAGTTGCTTCAATGCATTTAGGGGTGTGGTCCTGGTCAAGACAATCTCCTGAACTCCAAACTGAATGTCAGAATGGGAAAGAAAGGTGATTTAAGCAATTTTGAGCGTGGCATGGTTGTTGGTGCCAGACGGGCCGGTCTGAGTATTTCACAATCTGCTCAGTTACTGGGATTTTCACGCACAACCATTTCTAGGGTTTACAAAGAATGGTGTGAAAAGGGAAAAACATCCAGTATGCGGCAGTCCTGTGGGCGAAAATGCCTTGTTGATGCTAGAGGTCAGAGGAGGGTATTAGTATGGTGTTGGTTATACACTCACCTAAAGGATTATTACGATCAGTTTCCCTGGCCATGCCATTTGATTCATTACTCCCAAATTAGTTGGTTATAGGCGTCTGTACATTATTTTTGACATTCAGGTCATAGCCAGAATATAATGGTGTTTTGTATATCTATAAAAAGCATGAATTAGGAGCAATTCCATTGTAGTAGAAAAGTTAGGATAAACATGAGGCATAAGGGGGGTGTTTTCAAACATTTTTCCATTTACAAACATGAAATGCTGTGAGTCACTATCTGATATTACCTGCTCTTTAATTGGCTGATTCAGGCTCAGGTCACATATTAGGTGCAGGCTAATTAAAGCAGGCTAATAATGCACATATTCTTATTCTTTAACACGGTTTTGTTTTGTTTTTACTTATGGGCTCTGAGTTATAAGTGCATTTTTAGCCTGCTGAGTGCATGTTTGTATCCATTAGAGCTTTTTTCCTTTATGGCTTTAAGTTGCTTCAAGGCTTCCTCTATTTATCCTGTGCCCTAAACTTTGAGTACTAAGTGAATATAGTTTGCATAATACACATCCAAAAACCCTGCCATAAGGCACTGTACTAGAACCAGCCCTTCCATTTATAAATCGGTTTGAATGTCTTTTTAAAATTGGGTACCTTTTAGTGTGAATAAAAGATATAGAGGTGTAATTTCACAGGATGTACAAATGGCAAATGAATTGTAAAATGCTTACAATTAAAGGAAAATAAAAACCACCCAATGTCCCCTACAATAGATTCCACTTCTCTTCATGGGTTGCCCCTTGCCCTGTACCTGGCCTGACAAAGTATCAATGTGCCAGCTCAGTAGTGCTGAATGCTGATCAGGGGCATGCGCAATAGAAAACTACAATCATTTCAACTGTCAAAATGTGGCAAATTACTGGATAGTTTTTTTTTTTTTTTTAGTAAATCTAAAGATTTTTTGGTAATGTTCCTCTAATGCTACTGAGATGTATCTGCTTATGTAGCAACTTGTAATTGTTTACAGCAGCAGTTTTCAAGATAACTCCTGATGCCAAACATTTGGCTGGAACATTACTCTATCAGCCATAAGCCTTTCTTAAGGTTTTTAAGGAAATCATTTTTAAAATTCTGAATTATTTGATGAAAATGGAGTCTGTGAGATGGCCTTCTTGTAAGTTGGAACTTCATGGATAACAGGGTTACAGATGACTGATCCCATACCTGTACAGCAGCAGGCCATGATGTTAGGCATCAGCTCACTCCAGCCTTAACCCTTTTACTGCCAGCCATTTTGGTCAAAGCGGAACTTGTATTGCCAGACCGTTTTTGAACATTTTGCACTGTTTCACTTTAGGGGCCTTTCCTCGGGGGGACTTTTAGTTTACCAAGGAAAACAATATATCGTTTTTTTCAGAATAACCTAAGCTTTCAAAATATGGTAGAATTTTTGTGTAATTCCAATTCTGTAACAAGATATAGGCTTCTAAATGTCTAAAAATGCAAAAAAAAATCAAATTTTCCATAATATAATCACACATACTAGAAACAAAAATTATTTTATGCACGAATATACAACTGATTTGGAAAGTCCCATGTCTCCTGAACGTGCCAATACCAAATATATATAGTTTTATGGAGATTTCTCACTTGTATAGGTCAAAAACTCCCAGCAGTACACTACCAAATTCCCAAAGCACTGCTCCAAAAAAACTGCATACTTTGGATTTCAAGGCCAAAATTCCACTAACAGAAGGTTTATCCCAGAAAATTGTTCATTTCTGGAAAGAACAGATTCTGGGGAATACAGAATAGGCACAACTGTCTGTCTACTCCAAACTATCAAGTCGCAATGCTTTCCTAAAGTTATTGGTTTTTATCAAAATTTGTGATTTTTTTTAAAAATCGCTTCAAAGCTTCCAGTCTATAGCATCTTATCTCCTACAGGTCATAAAGTAACCAAATAGAACACCCTAAATATGAATGCCTGGGGTCCACTGAACAGTTTGATGCCCAATATGTATAGGTTTACTTAAGTATGTGGCATGTAGGGGCCCCAATGTGAACATACCCCATATGAACTGTCATTTCTGTCATTTCAGCTTCTGCAAAATCATCACATTTACATCATTATATGTGGGATAAAGCTAGTAAAAAGTATGCTCACCCCAGAAAGTCATATATTTTTGGAAAGTACACATCCCCCCGAATCTATAATGGGTAAATATTTCTTATTGCTACAAAGTACCAAGCTGTAAAGCTTTCCTAAGTTTGCAGATTTATATGACATTTCGAAAATCGCATAAAAATGTTGCAATTTGCCGCATTTATCTCTCACAATTTCTTGCGTACAAAGGCAAGTCACCCCAAATAGGAACACCAGAGGCCTACTGAACAGTTTGATGCCCAATATGCATAGATATACCAAAGTCTGCGGTATGTACTGAACCCTAAATGAAAATAGCGCATAAGGATTTCTCGCCTGCCAGCTCAGCTTTTGCACACAGAGCCCCCTGTCAGTGTATTATGTGCCAAAACTTCCCCTAACTATACAGATCCCCCACAAAACCATATATTTTTGGAAAGTACACATTCTGACAAATCCAACAAGGGTAAAGAGTCCTTTCTACACCAAAGTACCAATCTGCAGAGCTTTCCTAAAGTTATTGGTTTTTATGACATTTCAGAAAATCGCCTAAAAATGTTGCAATTTGTCGCATTTATCTCACACAATTTCTTGCGTACAAAGGCAAGTCACCCCAAATAGGAACACCAGAGGCCTACTGAACAGTTTGATGCCCAATATGCATAGATATACCAAAGTCTGCGGTATGTACTGAACCCTAAATGAAAATAGCGCATAAGGATTTCTCGCCTGCCAGCTCAGCTTTTGCACACAGAGCCCCCTGTCAGTGTATTATGTGCCAAAACTTCCCCTAACTATACAGTGACCCCCACAAAACCATATATTTTTGGAAAGTACACATTCTGATGAATTCAAAATAGGTAAAGTTATTTTTGTACACCAAAGTTACACCTGGCAAAGCTACGCTAAAAACAGATCAGGAACACTTATATAGGGATAAAATGTGATAAAACCACAAAAATTGTGCAAATCAGTGAAACAACAAAATAAGTTACATGACAGTGTAATTAGTGGCCAGAATATCTGATCCAATAGTTACGCTGTCAAAATAAACAGTTTTTAGGTAAAAGAAAATAAAAACAAAGTGGTAAAATGAAAAAAAGAAAAAAAAAAAAGCAAAACAAAAAAAAACCAAAGTGTTTGTGTATACATGTGTGTACATGTGTAAAAGTTGTGTGATAGTGTGTAAGTGTGTATATGAGTGTAAATAAGTGTATAAAAGTGTGAAAAAATAAAAAAAAAATAAAAAATAAAAAAATGCTAAAATGTGTGCTGTAAGTGTGTGTATAAATGTATGTAAATGTGTGTAAATGCAAGAAAAAAAAAACTCCTTACCTGTTCCTGAAGACCGATCGCCTCCTTCCTCAGTTGGGCCGGCGCTGGGGGAGAGGGAGGAAGCAGGAAGCAGCAGACGCAATGCGATCGCGTCTGCTGCTTCCTGGAGGGTCCTGCGAGCGATCGGCTCGCAGGACCCTGATGACAGCCCCCCTGGCACATTGCCCAGGGGGGCTGTCATTGTTAGAAGCCCTCTGCAGCGGCGGCACATGCCGCCGCTGCAGAGAGCAGCGCTGAAACGCCAACGACGTATGAGACACGTCGTTGGTGTTTAAGCCCTTTTACTGCCAGCACGTATGCCATACGTGCTTGGCAGTAAAAGAGTTAATAGATTACATTTCTGGCTAACTAACTAATATTAAAAACATTTTTTATTTTGCACAGTCTATCTATTATTTTACCCAGTTTCATTTTTTCACTGAACTACTTCTGTGTGCTGTAATTTAGGCCTAATTTTTACACCTTGTACAGTGTTAATACCTACAGTAGATTTTACATTGTGTTGGACAGAATTAGTGTAACCGCTTGCATGAAGGACTTGCATGAAACCTAGAAGCAGACAACAGTAACTGCTTTTTAGAAGAACATCACATCAGTTATTGTATTACCTTTTGTAAGTAGTCAAAATTATATTATAATATTACCTATGTATGTTATACAGAAATTCCTGGTAGGAGTCACCATGCATTTATTATCTATTTTATTTTATTATTTATGCAGTAAATAGCATAAAAAATGCAAACACTGAAAATTGCCTTAAGTAGAAATGTGGCTATGGAGCAGCTTCCATATGCACACTGCTCCCAGAGCACCAGGCATTGAGACATGTGTAGCAAAACTTTCTTGGTGTTCAGTAGGGCTCCTTGAGCAGATACTTATTTACACGTTCCATCAACTTCTGTAATGTTTCTTAGTGATATAAATCAAGCAGAAATGCCTAGTTGCTCGGTAACGATCATTATCTGTATTGCAGGTCCATGGATTGGTTTTTGGATATTAGTCCTAAAGGGCTTTGAGTCTTGCAGAATAATAGCTACAAAGTGCACACTTTAAAATATCTTTGTACACTGGAATGAAGGGGAAAGGACATACACCGCACAAAGGGGCAACCTCAGGCTACTTCAGAACCAAAGTGTTAACTATGTTGGTGGTAAATCTGTGCTACTGTAGGTGACAAAATGATCTGTGTGCCATCATCCTTAAATCTGGAAACATGAGATGGTGTAAATATCCATGTAGTAGGACTTCTTCAGCTGAATAAATGCAGTAACTGAGGTGTGTTTTTTTTGTGCCAGTGCGCGGTAGTGAAGTCACCAAAGCAACTGGGATAAAGTACTTCCAAAATTACAATATGTAACACTAAAGCAGGATACAGACTAAGTCTATACAAAGGTGACATTAATAAAAACTTTTTATATCTTGTTGCAAAGCTTGTTCAGCTTGTCTTGTTATTTCAGCACAGGGCAAAACTATCACAAATCCAGTACAGGATTTATTTATTTCGAATAAAGCAACATGTTTGAATTTGGTTACTGTTAGTGGTTAATCATGTGGCTACCTTTTTATAGCAGAGCATCTTGTCACAGATGTCAGGGATACCATACTGTGGCCTCTTAAGATGTTGAGATAAGAATGAAAGGTAAATCAAATCATAGTACTATTTACCTTTTTTAATTTTCAAAATGCTTATTGGGTATAAAATATATGTTGTGTTAAGCGGCCATCATTGACATCATGGACAATCGCCTATTTTAATGTTTATATTCTATACATTTAACTACATTAACATAGGGAGAAATGCGAATGGAGCATGGGGGTGTTCTTTCTTTGGCTTTTGCCATACATATAGTAATTTACAGGGGTCTATTAAGGTTTTTTTTTTTGTTTTGTTTTTTAGATTTGCGTGTGTGTGTTTAGGCATTTTACTATTTTTGTTTTAATTCTGAGAATTTATTTTTTAAAACCCACAAATGTTCAAGATTTATAAACACCAGTTTTAGGCTGCAACCATTGAGTCCTGTGGAACAGTAGACAAATAGAATAGTCAGTGACCACCTGTCCTTGACACATTTTTAAGGGAAAGTTAAAACCATAGTTTTGCTATCTTGAATGTCAGAAAAGGTTATTTAAAAAAAATCTTATCTGGGCCAGGACTGCATTGGCCTGTTACTAACAAATGTATTGGGAGGAAAAATTTGGTTGCATCATATTTATTTTATCATTTACTTGTTGGAGGCAAACAATACTATTGGGTTTATTTAACTTTTTTTTTTTTAGTAGCTTTAAGGTATGGAGATCCAAATTACAGAAAAATCTTATCCAGAATCCCCCAGCATTCTGGATAATTGGTCTAGTACCTGTAATAGTAAAATAGTTTTCAATCCGGCCATTGCCCAATAAGTATAGAGAAAGAAACCTTTAATTGGAAGACAAACAAGGTTTATTATAGAACACCAAAGACAGCGATAAAATAAAAATGCAATAGAACAATATTTTAAAGAAAATAAAATCCAGGACACTTCTTATGTAACATGGGGAACTCACAAATGTATAATAAGAGGTCTCCTGATTTAATTAGAATTCTATAAAAACAGGAAAAATATAGATTTACTATTAGAAGAGATAAAGGACAAAAACATGAAAAGGGGGACATCTCCGATATTATTAGAGTTGGCAAATAAAAGAATTAAACATTTCATAGACAATCAGTTTGATTAACCCTTTCCCTGCCTGTGGAACTTCTACTGCATTTTGCACTTTAGGGGCTTTTCCTCGGGGTGGGGACTTTGTTTACCCAGGAAAACTATATATTTTTTTTTCAGGACGACCTAAGCTTTCAAAATATGGTGGAATGTTTGTGTAATTCCAATTCTGTAACAAGATATAGGCTTCTAAATGTCTATAAAAAATGAAAAAAAATATTTTCCATAATATAAACACATACACCAGAGAAAAAAATTATTTTATACATGAAAATACAACTGATTTGGAAAGTCCCATGTCTCCTGAATGTGCCAATACCAAATATATATAGTTTTAATGAGATTTTTCAACTTGTATAGGTCAAAAACTCCCAGCAGTACACTACCAAATTTCCAAAGCACTGCTTCAGATAGCTGCATACTTTAGATTTCAAGGTCAAATATTGAAAAACAGAAGGTTTATCCCAGAAAATTGTACATTTTTGGAAAGAACAGATTCTGTGGAATCCAGAATAGGTAGAGCTGTCTGTCTACTCCAATCTACCAAGTTGCAATGCTTTCCTAAAGTTATTGGTTTTTATCGAAATTTGTTAAAAATCTTTCCTAAAGTTGGCATTTTTGATAAAATTTCCAAAAATCCTCTCAGCTTCCAGTTTGCAG
The DNA here is from genome assembly GCF_000004195.4 of Xenopus tropicalis. Lineage (NCBI taxonomy): Eukaryota > Metazoa > Chordata > Amphibia > Anura > Pipidae > Xenopus > Xenopus tropicalis. Next base: position 33,816,678 of record NC_030680.2, on the reverse strand, counting down.
CATCGTATCTCCCACATATCATTAGGTACCAAGATAAAACACCCTGAATTTGAACACCAGGGGGCAACTGAACAGTTTGATGCCCAATATGTATAGGTTTACCTAAGTTTGTGGCACATTTGCATCATTTTATGTAGGATAAAGCTAGTAAAATGTACACTTACCCCAGAAAGTCATATATTTTAGGAAAGTACACATTCCCTGAAATCTAAAATCTAAAGTACCAAGACGGAAAGGTTTCCTAAGTTTGCCGATTTTATGACATTTCCAAAAATCACCTCAAAACTTCCAATATGCAGCATCTTATTTTCTACAGGTCATTAGGTACCAAGATAAAACTCCCTAAATATGAACCCCAGAGGTCTACTGAACAGTTTGATGCCCACTGTACATAGGTTTATCAAATCACATGGCACTTAGAGACCCCAAAATATACCTTGTGCACATTACTTTCATGGCTTACCTTTACCTAATTTATAACCACATGGCAGTTTTATGTTGGATAGAAACTGCAGAAATGTAGGGTGACCCCTGAAAACCAGGGCTGAGGAGTCGGAGGCAATTTTTGATACCTGGAATCGGCAAAAAATGAACCGACTCCGACTCCTACTAAATTTAAATGGGAATAAAAAAATAAATAAAGCAATTCTCTGCTATAAGAATAAAGCCTAAAGCACGCAGTGCATAAACTAACACGTTGAGTGACCATGAAGCATGCTTTTCATTGACTGTATGAATGTATAAAATACATTAGCATATTAAAAACGGAGGAGTCAGAGTCGTGGAGTCGGAAGTATCAGAAACTAAGAAGTCTGAGAATTTATCTACCGACTCCACAGCCCTGCTGAAAAACATTCTCATAATGTAGAGCGACACCTGAAAACACGTTCTGACAAATCAAGCATGGGTAAAGAGTCCTTTCTACACCAAAGTACCAATCTGCAAAGCTTTCCTAAAGTTAGTGGTTCCTATGACATTTCAGAAAATCGCCTAAAAATGTTGCAATTTGTTGCATTTATCTCACGCACTTATCTTGCATACAAAGGCAAATCACCCCAAATAGGAACACCAGAGGCCTACTGAACAGTTTGATGCCCTATCTGCATAGATTTATCAAACTGCAGAGTACAGGGGCACCCAAATAAAAAATAGGGCATATGAATTTTCACATATGACGCTCCTGCTAGTGCAATTTTTGCACCTGGTATGTGTATTATGTGTCATAAGACCCCCCCCTAACAGTACGGAGACCCTAGAAAACCATACATTTTCCGAAAGTACACATTCTGACAAAACAAAAATGGGTAAATACATCTTTCTACTGCAAACTACAAAGCTATGCTAAACAGAACGGTTTCTATGACATTTCTGAAAATCGTCACAAAGGTTGCATTTTATTTCATTATGTACCCCCACATTTCATAACGTACCAACATAAAACACTCTAAATATGAACACCAGGGTTCTACTGAACAGTTTGATGCCCAATATACATAGATTTACCAAACTACGTGGGGTACAAAGGAAGCCATGTCGAAATATAGCAGACAATATGTCCATGTGCAAAACAAGTAACATAACAATATTAAATGCAATAAAATCGCTAAAATCTCAAAAAAAAAACCTAAAATCAATGTTTTTTTTTTCCCTAGTGATATCTGCAGTCAGAATCACAGTTTGAGTATTCTGGCTTGGGCAAATTAGTTTTACAGACAAAGTCAAGAGAACAACAACTATGCATAACTGAACACGCAATAAAATGGCTAAAAATGCACCAAAATCACAGAAAATGTAATAAAAACACCAAAATAATACACAAAAGGTATTGAGCAGTATGGTGAGCAAATACGCTATTGCAATGGCAATAAATCATTTTTTTCAGGCAAGAATAAAAACGATGCGATGTGTAAGTGTGTACATGGCAAAATGTGTTTTGTGTGTGTGCAAGTAAGTGTAAGTGCTGTGAATGTGTTAAACCCCCCTAAAAAATGTATGTATGTGTGTGTGTAAGTATAAGTGTGTATTAGTGTAATATTTGTTTGTGTATGTGGCACTTACCTGGGGTCAAGGAGCTGAAGATCGCAGGGGGGTGACAGGAGACACAGGGGTGGCACAGGAAGAGGGAGGAGGGAGAGCAGAAAAAGCCAGACACGTAGAATCTACGGGCTGGCTTTTCCTATGGGGCCCCCTGGGCAATCGCGCCCCAGGGGCCACTAGTTACCACCCTCTGCTCGTTCTCTAGGGGGTTCCTTTACCTTGCGCTCGTTCTCTGCACTCGGATTAAGCGCAGAGAACGAGCGCAAGATAAAGAAAACGTAGCTCCTATGTGCTTGGCGTCTAACCTCTTTTTATGCCAGCACGTAGGAGCTACATGCTTGGCAGGGAAAGGGTTAAAGTGGACCTGTCACCCAGACATAAAAAGCTGTATAATAAAAGCCCTTTTCAAATTAAACATGTAACCCAAAGTCATGTTTTTATTAACACATCTATACCCATTATACACTCACCTAAAGGATTATTAGGAACACCATACTAATACCCTTCTCTGACCTCTAGCATCAACAAGGCATTTTTGCCCACAGGACTGCCGCATACTGGATGTTTTTTTGTAAACCCTAGAAATGGTTGTGCGTGAAAATCCCAGTAACTGAGCAAATTGTGAAATACTCAGACCGGCCCGTCTGGCACCAACAACCATGCCACGCTCAGAATTGCTTACATCACCTTTCTTTCCCATTCTGACATTCAGTTTGGAGTTCAGGAGATTGTCTTGACCAGGACCACACCCCTAAATGCATTGAAGCAACTGCCATGTGATTGGTTGATTAGATAATTGCATTAATGAGAAATTGAACAGGTGTTCCTAATAATCCTTTAGGTGAGTGTATAAGCATTTAAAAGTTCCAGCTGTCAATCCTATATTGCCTGACCCGCCTCTATGCCTTAGGCATAGGGGTGGGGCAGACAATTTCCTTTTCAATTCAGAACGTCTTAGATGTCACTACACTCCTCACATTCCCCCTCCCTCCTCACCATCTAATTGTGTAACCAGTGCATGGATATGGGTCCCCCCCATACTGGCACAGAAACAAGATTTTGGCAGGATGCCTTAATAACACTGTCCACAAAATGGAGCCTGCCTGTTTTCTGCAATTGAGAATTCCAGTGATAAAGGAAATAAGTTTAAAATGTATATAGTGTAATTGAAGTTTATTTTGCTTAACAAACACAATAGAAAGCAATTTGTAATTATTTCTTAGGGTGACGGGTCCCCTTTAACCCTTTCACTGCCAGCCGTTTTGGTCAAAGCGGAACTTGTATTGCCAGACAGTTTTTGAACATTTTGCACTGTTTCACTTTTAGTTTACCCAGGAAAACAATATATCTTTTTTTTTTTTTTCAGGACAACCTAAGCTTTCAAACTATGGTAGAATATTGGTGTAATTCCAATTCTGTAACAAGATATAGGCTTCTATCATCATGTTTTCCATAATATAAACACACATACCAGAAACAAAAATTATTTTATGCATGAATATACAACTGATTTGGAAAGTCCCATGTCTCCTGAACGTGCCAATACCAAATATATATAGTTTTATGGAGATTTCTCACTTGTATAGGTCAAAAACTCCCAGCAGTACACTACCAAATTTCCAAAGTACTGTTTCAGAAAGCTGCATACTTTAGATTTCAAGGACAAAAATTCCACTAACAGAAGGTTTATCCCTGAAAATTGTACATTTTTGGAAAGAACAGATTCTGGGGAATTCTGAATAGGCACAACTGTATGTCTACTCCAAACTGTCAAGTTGCAATGCTTTCCTAAAGTTATTGGGTTTTTTTTTTACCAAAATTTGTGGGGTTTTTGGTTTTTTTTTTTAAAAAAATCACTTCAAAGTCTTTAGTATCTTATCTCCAACATAAAGGAACCAAATAAAACACCCTAAATATGAACGCCAGGGGTCCACTGAACAGTTTGATGCCCAATATGTATAGGTATATCTAAGTAAAAAAAAAAAAAAGTACTCTCACCCCAGAAAGTCATATATTTTTGGAAAGTACACATTCTCTTGAATCTAAAATGGGTACCCATGTCTTTCTACTCCAAAGTACCAAGCCATAAAGCTTTTCTAAAGTCAGCAATTTTGATGACATCTCCAAAAATCCCCTCAAAGCTTCCACTTTGCAGCATCTTATCTCCCATATAGCATTAGGTACCAATATAAATTTGACCGCCAGGGGTCCAATGAACAGTTTGATGCCCAATATGTATAGGTATACCCAAATATGTGGCATGTAGGCAGGGCCGCCATCAGGGGGGCACAGGGGGTACAGTTGTCCCGGGCCCAGGCGTTTAAAGGGGGCCCGGCCGGGCTGTATCATTGTTATCGCTGGTGTCCGCTGTTATGTCCCGAACTCCCCGCTGCATGTGCGCTTTTATAAGGTTGTGCCCCGTGCGTACTGACGTCACACGCACGGGGCGCAACCCTATAAAAGCGCACATGCAGCGGGGAGTTCGGGACATAACAGCGGACACCAGCGATAACAATGATACAGCCCGGCCGGGCCCCCTTTAAACGCCTGGGCCCGGGACAACTGACAGAGTTACAGGATGCAGAAAAATTCTGGCGGCGGCTGCAAGGGGAGGGGACTGGAGGATGCTTGAGGGGCCCTGGGGCAAGGTGGAGGATGCTTGGGGGGGGGCCTGGGGCAAGGTGGAGGATGCTTGGGGGGGGGCTGGGGCAAGGTGGAGGATGCTTGGGGGGGGGCTGGGGCAAGGTGGAGGATGCTTGGGGGGGGCTGGGGCAAGGTGGAGGATGCTTGGGGGGGGGGCTGGGGCAAGGTGGAGGATGCTTGGGGGGGGCCTGGGGCAAGGTGGAGGATGCTTGGGGGGGGCCTGGGGGAAGGTGGAGGATGCTTGGGGGGGAGGTGGGGGATGCTTGGGGGGGCCTGGGGCAAGGTGGAGGATGCTTGGGGGGGCCTGGGGGAAGGTGGAGGATGCTTGGGGGGAGGTGGAGGATGCTTGGGGGGGAGGTGGAGGATGCTTGGGGGGGGCTGGGGCAAGGTGGAGGATGCTTGGGGGGGGCCTGGGGCAAGGTGGAGGATGCTTGGGGGGGGCCTGGGGCAAGGTGGAGGATGCTTGGGGGGGGCCTGGGGCAAGGTGGAGGATGCTTGGGGGGGGCCTGGGGGAAGGTGGAGGATGCTTGGGGGGGAGGTGGGGGATGCTTGGGGGGGGCCTGGGGCAAGGTGGAGGATGCTTGGGGGGGGCCTGGGGGAAGGTGGAGGATGCTTGGGGGGGAGGTGGGGGATGCTTGGGGGGGGCCTGGGGCAAGGTGGAGGATGCTTGGGGGGGGCCCTGAAGGAAGCAGCAGGATGCTGGGGGGAACTGAAGAATGCTTGGGGTGCCCTGGAAGAAGCAGGAGGATGCTGGGTGGGGTGAGCGGGAAGAAGCAGTAAGGAAGCAGCGGAGAGCGGGCCATTGTATGGGGACACGGGGGGAGGACCACTAATGTTTTAGTGGGTCCCTGCCCTGGCACCAATGCAAAACGTAACCCTTGGCCACAAATGTTTTAGGGGGGCCCTGGCTACCAATGTTTTAGGGGGCCCTCGCTACCAATGCCTGTGTGTCCCTTGTATTGATGGGAGGGGCCATTGGGGGCGTGGGAGGGTGGGGCCCAGAAAATTTTGTTGTGAGGGGCCCCGCGATTTCTGATGGCGGCCCTGCATGTAGGGGCCCCAATGGGAACATACCCCCATATGATCTGTCATTTCAGCTCCTGCAAAATCAACACATTTACATCCTTTATGTGGGATAATGCTACAAAAAAGTACACTCACCCCAGGAAGCCATATATTTTTGGAAAGTACACGTTCCCCCGAATCTATAATGGGTACACATTTCTTTTTACTCCAAAGTACCAAGCTGCAAAGCTTCCTGTTTGCCGATTTTTATGACATTTCAGAAAATCACCTAAAAATGTTGCAATTTGCTGCATTTATTTCAACAATTTCTTGCATACAGAGGCAAATCACCCCAAATAGGAACACTTAAGGTCTAGTGAACAATTTGATGCTCAATATGCATAGATATACCAACGCCTGCGGTATGTACTGACCCCAAAATGAAAATAGCGCATAAGGATTTTTCGCCTGCCAACTCAGCTTTTGCACACAGAGCCCCCTGTCAGTGTATTATGTGCAGTAACCCCCCTAACTATACAGAAACCCCCAAAAAACCATATATTTTTGGAAAGTACACATTCTGATGAACTTAAAATAGGTAAAGTTATTTTTCTACACCAAAGTCACACATGGCAAACCTATGCTAAAAACAGATCAGGAATACTAATACAGGGATATAAATGCAATAAAACCACAAAAATTTAGCAAATTAGTGAAACGACAAAATAAGTCACATGACAGTGTAAATAGTGGTCAGAATATCTGATCCAATAGTCACGCTGTCAAAATTAAACAGTTTTTAGGGAAAAAAAACAGAGGTAAAAAAAAAAGTGTTTGAGTGTATGTGTAAAAGCTGTGTGGGTATATGAGTCTATATAAGTGTGCAAAATGAAAAAAAAAAAAACTGCAAAATTGTGTGTGTGTGTGTGTAAATGTATGTAAGTGTGTATAAATGCTAAATATTCACCCTTACCTGTCCTGAAGCTTGCCTGGTCCTTGGTGCTGCAGTCCTGTCCTCCATGTGCAGGAACTCAGTGGGCCGGCGCTGGGGGGGAAGCGGGACCAAGCAGCAGATGCAATGCGATCACGTCTGCTGCTTGGGGGTCGGCCCTGCGACGATCTCGTCACAGGGCTGACATGACCCCCCCCCCCGGCTTGTTGCCCAGGGGGCTGTCATCGTTAAAAACTCTGAGTATCTTTATCTGCCAAACAACGTACGGCGCACGTCGTTGGCAGTTAAAGTGTTAAAGCTGAAATAAATTACATGAATACAGTAATAAATGTGGTAAAATTCAGCCAGTATGCTTAAAGTACAATATGGGAAATCTTATATTCATAAAATGAAAGATACCAATAACTTATTGGTATCTGCTACTCTGGAAATAGCAAAATGTTTTTTAAGTAATGTAAACAACGCAACGAAAAGTAACATAATGGAAGAAGGACAAGATCAATTAGAATCATATTTAAAAATTAGCAAAGCTAATAAAATTACCCCTCAAGCAGCACAGAAATTAGATATACCTTTTATAGGAAAACTTAATGCAATTATTAAGGATCTTTCATTAGGTAAAAGTCCTGGACCCGACTGCTTTACTGTCCAGTATTATAAACATTTTGAGAGAAGCATGATAGACCAACTCCCATCCCAGTACAATCACAGGAAGCACATATAATGGCAATTTATAAAGAAGGCAAGAACCCTTCAGAATGTGCAAGCTATAGACCAATATCTCTAATGTAGATCAGAAAATATTTGCAAAACTTATAGCTAATAGAATACAGAAATATTTACCTGATCTTATAAATCCAGATCAAGTGGGATTTGTGCCTACAAGGAAAGGAAAGTGTAATGTAACATTAAATCTGATTATAATGGCAAAAACCCCAAGAAATGTTAAAACTATAACTATCAACAAACGGCAAAAAGGCATTTGATAGAATATCATGACACTATATGGAGGCAGAACTACAACATATGGGATTTAATAGATAAGATAATGATAAGATAATGTCATAATATAATCATAAAGTAGCCGCTTTCCCTGACAATTCCTAATTTAATGAATAAACTAAGTAGTTCTGGAAAATGTTCAAACTATATGCCCTTTATTTGGAGAGGGGTACCAGGACATTGAGACATGTAAAAATGTGTATCCTGGTTTGGAAGATTTAATGTAATTAAAATGTACATTTTACCAAAACTATTGTATATAATGCAATCTATATCAATAAGCATTCCAAGCTTCATAAAATTTATATGGAAAGAGCCACCCAGAATATCGTATGCTCAATTAATACTACCTAAGTAGGGGTGGGAGGGTTTAGTATTACCCTGTCTATATTCATACTATAAAGCAATACATCTGGCCAGAATATTAGCAGGGGCCAAAGAGGATGAAACAGCACTTTGAATAAACCAGAAAGAACCAATGAAACTACATTATATCCTACCTTTAAAAATATGAAAAAAATGAAATAAGAAACCACAATGTGTTTTTTATATCCATCATTACTAAGCCCCTTACAGGATAATGTAGAATTTCCCCCAGGACAAAATTATACAATATTTCAGAGGTGGTCTAAAAGGACAAGTAAAGCAATGAATTGTAGAAAATAGAATTTTTTTATTTTTTTTTCAGGATCACATTGAAAATATAACCAGATTGTACACTGCTTACAAACATCTAATATAAAGAAGATTAGAAAGTAAAAGTAGTGGCTTATAGAAAAATCCTAAGACAGAAGGAAATAGTTCCTAAGTTTGTAGCACAATGAGAAAAATAATTAAATATCTTACTTTTACACAAACAGAATGGAAACAAATTTGTAAGGCAAATCTACAAACATAAATAAGGTTGAGGAGACTGCCTCATACAGACAAAAGCAAACAAAAGGAATTCTGGGTTTGAAGCTGAAGCCAGGACAATAGCTGATCAGATTCCCAACTACAGACCGGTTTCGCCTTTCTTGAGGCTCATCAGTGTAAGGCAAATCTACAAACTTTAACAGCAGCATAAATGCAAGAAGCAGGGAATAAAATTGTCAAGATGGTATCACACCAAGTAAGATGCATAAAATAAATGGCACGTCACAATTTTGTTGAAGATTCAGAGTAGAAGAAGGAACATAATTTCACATATAGTCTAACTGAAAAGGTGAAGCCATTTTGGAAACAAGTAGAAAAGGTAATTTTAAAAATATGTAGGTCAAAAGAAAACTTAAATGTTACAGGTATGTGATCCCTTAGCTGGAAACCCCTTATCCAGAAAGTTCAGAATTACGGAAAGGCCATCTCCCATAGACTCCATTATAAGCAAATAATTCTAATTTTTAAAAATGGTTTCCTTTTTCCCTGTAATAATAAAACAGTACCTTGTACTTGATCCCAACTAAGATATAATTAATTCTTATTGGAGGCAAAACAAGCCTATTGGGTTTATTCAATATTTGAATGATTTTTAGCAGACTTAAGTTATGGAGATCCAAATTATGGAAAGATCCCTTATCCGGAAAACCCCAGCATCATGAGCATTCTGGATAACAGCTCCCATACCTGTACTAGCCTATTTCTGCTATATGATCTATATAATTCATGTTTAATGGCAGATTCCTTAAAATGGTTAATTACATGGGAAGAGATGTATTGAATTATGACACTATGAAACCATGTTATGGGGGGGAAAAATATTTTTCTTTGCTATCTTGAAAATACGTCGGAACCAATTTTTTTTTTTTGGGCTTCCTTTTTCTTACTGTTAAGTGAAGTGACTGATAACTCAAGAAGTGATGAATCGCTTATGTTATTATTTCTTTGTTTTTCTTTCTATAATTTCACTGTACTTAACGTGGATGAAAACGTAATAAAATTTGAATTGGTGAGGCCTTACCAGAGACCTGTAAAGAAGTATAATTAGGTTTTCATCCCTTGAGTCAATGCCCTTTTTTATACAAGACAGCACTTTATTTGCTTTAGTAGCCACAGAATGACACTGCCTGGAATTAGACAACTTGTTATCAACAAAAACCCCCAGATCCTTCTCCATTAAGGATGCCCCCAACACACTACCATTCAGTAGATAGTTCACATTTATATTATTTCTACCAAAGTGCCTAACTTTGCACTTAACATTGATTGCCTCATTTTCCAGTTTGCTGCCCAATTTTCTATTTTTATTTTTGTCAAATTGCTCTGTAAAGTAGCAGCATCCTGCATGGAACTTTGTTTTACAGTGTTCTGGCCAAACCTTTTCACTTAAAGGAAAAGTAAAGGCTATCACAGAGCTAGGCTCATTTAGTACCCTGGAAGGAATATCATCCAGTCCTCAACCTTTGTTTACCTTTACATGTTCAAGTCTCTCTTGAATTTCCTCCCGAGTGACCCACGCGTCAGTAGCTAAATTACTAGAACTGGGCATATTAAAAGGGAAGCCTTCATTAGGTGACTCCTCAGTTTTGTAGACACGAAAAATAACCAAAAAAATGCTTTTCCCCTGTTCTCATCTATTAACTGACCTTCCTCCCTCTGATAATAAGGGTCCCACCCTTTCCTTTTTTTATTTATTTATTTTTTTTAATTTATTTTACCCCTTACTGCAACACACTTTCCATCTCTATTTTAGCTTGTATTTTTGCATTCTTAATTGGCTTTCTGCTGTCCTAGGTTTTTCTTTGTGATGTCTTTCCTTACTTACAAGGGGAATATACTGACCTGTATATTTGCTAAGCAGTGTTTTAAAGATATTCCATTTTCCTGTGTTTATTCATGTTAAAAAGCCTTTTCCAGTTAATAAATTTGTATAGATGCCATATTATGGACAAAGTTAGCATGTTTAAAATGTATTTTTTGTTACTGCTTTTATAGAGATGTCTCTGCAACATAATCCCAAAGGAGACCATTTTATGATCACTGTTTCCTAAATGCTCACCCAGGCAAATGCTAGATATGAGTTTAGTGTTATTGGTTATTACCAGGCTCAAGTGACTTATTCCTAGTTTGTTCCTTAACTGCCTGAAATAAAAAGTTGGCGTTTAGCATATTTCCAAACCTGATGTTTTTTTCTGACTTGGCCAGCCCATTACTCCAATCAGTGTCCCCCAAAATAACAACTTGTGTTGTGAGGCCTCCTCCATTTGCAATCATAACTGTGTTTCAATCTCCTCACTTATATGGGGTGGTTTGTTACATACACCAGTGACATTTTCTTTGTAACCTTTAGCCCTGCTAAAACCTCTACCCAAAGGGGTTGCACACCCTCCCCAGCGCTACTGCTGGTAATTTCTTTAATGCATGGCTTTCATTTTGAGACAAGCTCCTCTGACCTTTATAGTCCCTCCTAAAAAAAAATAAAAATTGTGTGTAACCATTTAAATTCACAGTGCAGTCACGTTTCATCCCCCCAGGTCTCAGTGATACCAGTTATATCACCATTTTCAGCAGATGAACTCCAGCTCTCCTAATTTACCTTACAAGCTCTGTGCATTAGACCGCATACAGGGAAGGTTTCAACTTTTCTCCTCTGCCACTTACATTGTGTAATGGAGAGTTAGATTTAAGGTTACTATTTGCCTTTTTCTTTGTAATAGAGGGATCTCCTTTGCTGGTAAACTGTATGCCCCTCACTCCTCCCCCATTAGCCCTTACTAATGCCACTGGGCAGGGCCGCCATCCAGGGGGCACAGGGGGGACTGTTGTCCCGGGCCCGGCCGATTGTTGCTTTAAAGGGGGCCCGGCCGTGATACAGCTTAAAAGAATTACGGGCCCTTGGGTCATTGGTGGTCAGCGGGTAATTCAATTGGCTGGGCCCCGTGCGTACTTACGTCACAAGTACGCACGGGGCCCAGCCAATTGAATTACCCGCTGACCACGGGCGCAACCTTATAAAAACTGCAGCGGCGAGCCGGTGGGCATAAGAAGAGGATACAGGCGGCGGTGGAGGAGGAGGAGGATGTAGAAGGCGGGTGCTAGGGAGAGCCACAGGACATGCCTCAGGAGATGCCTCAGGAGGATGGTAGGGAGGAGGATGTTAGGGGGGGCTGGAGTATGTTGGGGATGACGCTGGGGGAAGCTGGAGGATGGTAAGGGGGGCTGGAGAATGCTGGGGGAAGCTGGATGATGGTAGGTGGGGCTGGAGCATGCTGGGGAGGATGTTGGGGAGGTCGCTGGGGGGAAACTGGATGATGGTAGGTGGGGCTGGAGGATGTTGGGAAGGACGCTGGGGGAAGCTGGAGGATGGTAAGGAGGGCTGGAGGATGCTGATGAGGGCGCTGGAGGATGCTGGGAGGGAGCTGGAGGATTTTGTGGAGGATGCTAGGGGGCAACTGGAGGATGCTGCAGCGGGGAGCGGGCCATAGTATGAGGATGCTGGGGGAGGACCAGCAATGTTTTAGGGGGCCCTCGGCTGGCTAGCAATGTTTTAGGGGGTCGCTACCCTGGCTACCAATGTTTTAGGGGGGCCCTGGCTACCAGTGTTTTAGGGGGCCCTGGCTACCAATGTCTCTGTGTCCTTTGTACTGATGGGAGGGGCCATTGGGGAGGCGTGTGGGGCGTGGGAGGAGGGGGCCCAGAAAATTCTGCTCTGAGGGGCCCTGTGATTTCTGATGGCAGCCCTGCCACTGGGCAATCTACGCTTGCCCCATAATACTCGCACACACCCTTTTCCTAGTTTAAACACTCCTCCAGCTTCTTAGCCATTCTTTCCCCTAGCACGGCAGACCCCCCTTCCATTTAGGTGCAGTCAGTCATGGCTATATAGATTTTACCCCTAGTGATTTAGGAACCCAAACCCTTCCCTTTTTAGAGACTAGATCCCTGAACTCACTCTTAAAGGTCTTCCAGCTACCATTAATTTTGTCGTTAGTGCCAATATGTACCAAGACAGATGGGTCATGCCCAGCCCCACCCTAAAATTTGTAATTTGCTCAAGGAGTAAGGGACTCCTTTTAGATTGTCAATTGAACACAGTGTTGCAGTTTGTTGCTCTAGGGCTCTAATGTGAGCCTCTGAAGTGGCAATTTGTGCATCCACCTTAGAGGTAACCACTTTGGACCTCTTGTTCCAAACATGCATACATATGGCAGAATGCACTGACTCTGATGTTCGATCCGGCTGCCACTCATTCTTCCAGTTACAGAAAATGGTTAAAAGAAATGGGCAAAAAAATTACAATAAATTATAACTAAGTTTTTACCTTGTGTTCCCAGGGGTTCTATATATACTTTATATATAGGTGCAACTAGTCAAACCCCACCTACCTCAGACAGAGGGAAATCTGGCAAAGTCACATGGAGCTACTTGTAGCAGTTACATGTCATGGCTACTAAAACAGACAATGTTGATCATTTACTGATAATTGTCTCTACATGTATGTTTAGCAAAGGCAATTCTCCATATTGTCTATGGCAGGGTATTTTCTGGCGTTAAGTAACAGTGACTAGTATGGTTACTTCACCCATATAGTCCACTAGCTTATTATTTAGCACCTCTTAGTTTAAATAACATTTAATAAAAAATACTTAGCCTTTGTTGATTTGTTATAGTTGCTTTAACCAGTCTCGTAACCTGTGCTCTGATAAACTGTCACACTTTACTGCTGCGCTGCAAGTTCAAGAACATAATTTTAAATGGTAGATGGTAAATGGTATTATTTGCTATGTAAACAGTGTAATTTAGAAATAAAACGTGCATCCTAAAAATCATGACAGAATCCCGTAAAGGTGCTTTATGACGCCCAGCAGGCATATCTTTTGGGAATGCCTGTACCTGAATTGTAGTGGCCACAGAAAGCTCTTTACAACTGTAACCCAGAATGAGGCAACTCCACATAAGATGAAAGAAGTCCACACTGGGTGATTGGCATTTAGGGCAACAATCATTGGGCTGTATTTTTGTTCTGCGCATACAAACAGGGGTGATGAATGTGTGAGAGAATCTGCTCCTGATATTGAAGGGTAGTGTCCAGTCATTCCCCATCTTCCAAATCCAAATCTGCATAGCTCCCATTTGGTTCTAAGGTTAAAAATATATTTTTTTTCTTTTTTTTCTTTTTTTTTTTTTTTAAAAGGTTTTTATTTTGCTTTTGTAAACACAGAAAACAAACATACATACAAAACTAATAAACATCATGTGGTTTTACATCATGTTGCCTTGGTCTTGTTTATACAATTCGCCTATATGGCAGTATTGTCACCTGATAAGCTTAGTTTGGAGGGCCTGACGGTATAGTTAGTCCCTATAGTACAGGAAGCGGGGCAGTTTACGTGGTTTTTTCTTTTATTTTTAAGTAAAGTGGAGTAAATCCATGATAGAGGACGGGCTCTGTATATATTTACCAGGTAATCCTGTATGTTTTCCACTGACTATTTTGAAACCAAGACGGGAGACATTGAGGCTTAAATGCATGTGCATGCTTATTTATTGTATTTATTATAACACATGCCCTCCCTGTGTAATTGTGTATATTGTAAGATTGTACAGCACTGTGTATCCTTGTAGTGCTTTATAAAGTTATACAACTTATTATAAAGTTATTTGAGTTGGTAATATCGCTGATTTTGACATTACAACCATGTTTTTTTTTGCACTTACTTGGTCAAAGGACTTAAGTATTCCATCTTACAATAATAGGAAGAGGGCAAATAAAATTCTTACATTTGTAGGAATCCCTGAGGGGGGGTACATTTCCCAACAGCAGTTGGTTGGATGGATTGTAAATCTAATAGAAATAATTATTTGGAATTCTGCAATTGCACTGAACTCAAGATGCAGCTTAATACAAGTAGACTTACTAGTTTTTGTATGCCGAGTATAACGGGAATAGTGTTATTTCATATGTCTTAATTTTTAATAGAAGTTGAACAGCAGATAGTGGTTTAGACTTTAGTTTCAGGCTGGTAAATGGCCTCTTAGCTCTCCCGTGACAGCAAACCCTATTAGCATAAGAGTTAACTGCTTGCAGTGGAATAACTATATGATATGGGGCATTGCAGAAATGGAAAGATCTGTTCGCATAAAAACAGTAAAACTTCTCTAGGGATTCTACTCTCTACTCTCACACAAGGTGTGCTTTGTAAAAATGCATTCACTGATTGGCTCTATGCAAGTATACACGCACGTTTAGCAGCAGTGTCATCTTGAAACTACAGGTGTAGAGGGAACAAACTGGTAAGTTGGCCATACATTGAAAAATGTGCTTGTTTGATGAGGTTGCTAAACAAGCGGATCTGTCTCAATATTCCCATCTTCAGGTGAGCAATATAGCCCAAGAGTCACACAATTGAGTAACGCCATTAGGAATGCAGGCCAGCAAGCTAATGAGGTGCTTGTTCCAATGAGATTTTGACACTTGACTGATTAGTATCTGCCAGTATTTCTCTAATCACAAATAACAGCCTGCTCCTATGCACTGTTATATTGGCAGTGGCCCAGTTATCATCTATACTTACATAATTTAGGATTTTACTGGCAGAATATGGGTTTATCAGATAATACTGTTCAGACATCTTTAGGACAATGACACATGGGACATTTTGTTGCCCATGATAAATCTTGGCTAGCATGGCGACAAAATGCCCTTGTGTACTTTCCACTGAATAAAATGTAAATTGCCAGTAGGTATATGCCCATGGTAGAGAGATTTGTTGCAAGTTACTAATCCTTTTGGGTCAAGGACCATATTGGCTTGTTGATGTGTTGACCCCACCAAACAAGCAGATCTTTCCCCAATATGCCCATCTTTAGGTTGGTGATATGGGCCAAGGGCCAAACGATTGAATAACAGTGACTAGAATAAAGGCCAGTGAGCTGATGTGGTCCTCTCCCCATTGGGGTTTTTAAACCTGCCTGGCCAATATTGATCTGTATTTCTCAAATAACCCTTTAAGTGCCAGCAGAACTTCGCATTTCCGTTGCATGAAATGCCAGATGTTTTTTGAACACTTTGTGTTCCCCCATTTTAGGAAAAATTATTTTTTTTTTCCCAAGAGAACCTGAGCTTTCTAAATCTGTGTATTTCCACTTAATACTCTAAAATACAAAAAAGTCATTTTTCATTTTGATATGTGGCTTTGTACCAGAGAAATATTTTATTTGATGCACAAAAATTCAACTGATTTGGAAAGTTTCATGCCTCTTGAAAGTGCCAATACCTGATATGTATAGATTTATGAAGATTTCTGACATCTATAGATCGAAAACTCCCAGTAGTAAACTACCAAATTTAGCATTCAGCAGAATAAGGCTTACTTTAGGTTCAAAAGCTAAAAATCCCGGAACAGTAGGTTTACCCCAGGAAACCATACATTTTTGAAAACTACACAATCTGGCAGATCTAAAATTGGTAACCATGTCTTTCTACTCCTAATTATCAATGATCAAGGCTTTTTTTTTTTTATAAAAAAAAAATATGGAAATTCTGAAAAATCACCTTAAAACTTTCACTGTGCAAGTTGGCACCTCTCGTATAACATTAGATATGAAGTAAAAACTAAATATGAATGGCAGGGGTCCACTAACCATCGTGTTTAGGATTACCAAAGGTATCTAGCATCGAGAGACCCCAAAATGAAGTCAGTGCCTACAACTACTGCTAATTAAGCCCATTTACTGCATTTTTGTGGGGTAAATACACAAAATACATTGACCCCCTCCCACCCCCCCCAAAAGCATATATTTTGGAAAGTACATGTAATCACAATGCTTTCCCAGAATTGGGATTAATAACTAAACACCTCAAAGCTTCAAATTTCAAGCATCTTATTTCCCACATAGCATTAGGTACCAAGAGGAAACGTTCTAAATATGAATGCCAGTTTGATGCCCATTGTGCATAGGATCACAGATGTATCTGGCATTTAGAGACTCTAAAAGGAAGTTAATGCGTAGAAACTGTCCCGGTGATCACTTCAGCTACTGGAAATTCAACATATTAACTGCATTAATATGTGCATAACTACACATTCGGGTGAATTCACAATGGGTAACCATGTCTTTCTAGAACAATCTACTGGGTCACAATCATTTCCTAAAATTGGCAGTTAGGATGAAATACCTGAGAATTGTCTCAAAGCTTCCATTTTCTACAGCCTTATCTCCCACACAGCATTAGGTACCAAGAAAAAACACCCTAAATATGAAAGCCAAGGGTCCTCTGAACAGTTTGATGCCCATTGTGCATAGGATCACCAAAGTATCTGGCATTTAGAGACTCCAAAAAGAAGTTAGTGGCATATAATAATGGCATATATTTCTACTACCAAAACATAGCACCTGATTTATGTGTGGTAGAAGTGATAAATAAATAAGTCAAAATTTTCAGAAAATATTCATTTTAGATTCAGCAGAATGTATAAGTATTATGTGCCATAAGACCCTAACGGTACATAGACCCCAAAAAACCTATATTTTCTAAAAGTACACATTCTGATGATCCCAAAATGGGTAAATACGTATTAACACTAAAAACTACAAAGCTATACTAAACCGTTCTTTAATGAAATTTCTCAGCTTTCATTTTACCCCATTATATGCCAAATATTTTGTAACGCACCAACACAACATCCTAAACATGAACTTCAGGGGTCTACTGAACAGTTTGATGCCAATAGATTTAACAAACTATATAGCAGACAAAATTTCCATGGGCAAAAAGAAGTAACCGAACAATGTGGATTTTGTTGCCTAGTGTCATTTGCAGTCAGAATCAGTTTGTATATTTTAGCATGGACAAAAGTGTATGTGTACACTTGGCAAAATGCATGTTGCAAGCATGTGTGCTAGATATATATATATATATATATATATATATATATATATATATATATATGTGTGTGCGTGCGCTGTGAATGTGTAAAAACCCCCAATGCCCCAAAAAATGTGTGTGTGCATGTGTATTCGTGTAAGACGTTTGTGTATTGTTTTGACACTAACGTGGGGTTGGCAGGCAGATGGAGCTGAAGGGGATGCAGGGAATGAAGTATGCTGCTTCTGATCCAGTGAGTGGGCAGCGCTAGGGGCAGGAAACAGCAGACAAGTAGTTTGCACAATCACACCCTAGGGGCCACTTGTTCCTCTCCTCTGCTTATTGCCTAGGGGCTGGGATAGCAGTAGGGGAGTGAAGGAGCGGCTTCTCCCAATGGTATGCATTGGCCTGGGGGCAAACTATCACATCAGTCTGATATTGCCCAGCAGAGAGGATGGCATATTGGGCAAATACCTGCTTGTTTGGTGAACTCACCAAACCTGCGGATCTTCCAAAGGTTGTATGCTAAAAGTATAGGAGCCTTTGATATATCTGTCTGATGTAGTAAGTTTTAGTTTTATACCATAATGGATTTTAGTACCCAGCGTTGGCTTGTAGGTCATTTCCTTAAAACAAAACCCCCTAGTTTCAATGTAGGAAGGGCAGCACTGCATAAATGTTTTCATTTTCAACTCTCAGGTTTGTAAGCAGGCTACTAGACAGAAAAACTAGAAATTTCGGCCACTTAAACAGAAAAAGTCACAAAACCCTCTAAAACCATAACTGCCACAGTTTACCTAGGGCAGCTCCCACTGACGTGTGCATAACCTCATAGCTTTTAGATTGCTTAACTTTGTATTGGTGGTTTTTGGGTTTTTACATTTGCTACTGCAAATTTGTGTCTTCGAGTAAATATTTTAAATATACATTTTTTAACACTAGGGGGAAGATTTATCAAAATGTAAGTTTGGAGCTTAATACATAAAAACTTGTAGGCGTATGAGTAAGTGCCCTGTCCTAATATAAGTTATATTTTTACTTAATAAGCACTTCACTGGTATTATTTTTGATTGGTGGCAAAACAGTCCTATTGGGTTTAGTTAATGTTTCAATGATTACATGGTAGACATAAAAGTATGAATATCCTCAAAGCCATGGAATCAATCAGAGATAGACTTCAGGACAGGAGCTATGAAGGGGAACTGGAGTGGTATCCATGGGCCCAGTACCTGGAGAGCCAGCAGACAGAAAGCACCGCATAGGAACCGACTGAGAACCGGTAACTTTTAACCCTCCCTCTATCCCGTCACCCACTTCCCCTTACCCCACTTACTTTCTATCCAATCAACCATAGCCTGATAGAAGCAAGAAACAACCAAGAAAACATAAGGAGAGAAAAAAAAAAAAATAAAGCACAAAGTCAATATGTTATCAATTTTGAAGCCTTTATTGTATAAAAGTAAGAAAAGCTGTTTAAATGCAGTACAAATACGTTGAATGTTCTATACCTTCTATTGTAAAAACCAATGAAAACCTTCAAATTAAAAAAAAAAAAAAAAAGTATGAATATCCAAATTACAAAAAAATTCCTTATCTGAAAATATCCAAGTTCTAAGCATTCTGGTTAGCAGGTCCCATACCTGTGTTACAAACACCAAATGCTGACACTGTGTGGTTATGAGAATATGGTTTTTGTGGTGGTTCCTAATATTTCAGATTGTCTAGTGAAAAGGTTCCAGTATCCAGATCTTGCGAAAGAGAATTGCTTGACTGAAACTGCCAAACCTAGAGTATAGATTGTTAGGAAATGTTTGTATATGTGGTGTGTTGTACCAGAGGAATTTATAGAATAGAAAAATAGTATCTATTTATACATTCTGTGTAATATCTAGTCTCTTGTATCAAATTCATAGAAACAGCTTTGCTGTTACACTTTCCCCAAAACATATTCATTCACTGCATGCTAATGGAAGAGTAGGCACGCAATAGTTATTGAGATATTGTTCATTCCAGAAGTACTTGTGCTCTGCGCAGAGTGCCAGATAATATCCACCTCTTAATGGCAGTGTAAGGGAGGGCCCCCACCTGCCCTACACTAATCCAGCACTGACATGAGTAGTCCTTTGTGCACACCCAAACACAGCACAAAATGGTGTAATTGTTATACTAAACTACCTACAATACAATCTTGTGTCCTAGTGGCAGTGCACATACTCTGTATGCTCTCGGCTGCCAAGAAGCTAATTTTAAGGGATATAAGCTCATATATTTTATAGTAATGGATGCTGCATGGCTAAATATTAATTGTGATGCAGAATACACTGGTTTGTATACTGTTGTGTAATGCAAATCTATATTGTGAGTCGGCCCCTAAGCTCAGTAAGTGACAGCAGCACAGAGCATGTGCAGGGAATCGGCAGAAAAGAAGATGGGGGGCTACTGGGGCATCTTTTGGGGGCACAGATCTTCCCTGCTAAAGGGCTGTGGTTGCCTTGGGCTGGCACAGAAATCCAACCCTATATGGTGTAATGTGTCTAGTGTGCAGCTGTTATGGGATTTGACCTTCCTGATCTAGAATTGAGGCCATTGACATATTGCTTGGGTAGATAAAACACAGAAGTGAATACCAAGTGCCCTCCTCTCCTCCAGGCAGTCACATTGGGTTTATAGGAAAAGTTAATAATTAGGAAAAGTGTAAGCTAGCATGATTGTCCCAGAAGATTTGAAATAACCCCCTTTCCTATATTTACTAAATTCCCTTGACCATCACCCCATCCCATTTTCACTTTGGTTCAATCTAAACCTTCTGCCATCTCAACTTCTTATCCTTAAAGGGTCACAATCCCCTTATTTTTGTGTTTAGTACAGTGGAATAGTTACTATGACGTAGCTTTATAGCATGTCCTTAAGGCACTGGAGGGTTAACATGTTCAGCTAACTAAGCAGCTAATATAGTCCATGCTTCTTGGTAGTCCTTGGAAGAGGACGGCTGTGCCCATACACAATACAATAGCCGTTTGGCCCCCTTGGCTAGGCGTAACTGGTCATTTCAAACTTTTCTAAACACCAAAGGGAGAAGGAATCGCTTGTTTTCAAATGACAGAGGTAAAATAAGAAGGTATAACGTCTTTAAATGTCAGCAGTATTCTTTTTGTGTAGACTCTTCTTGAACATCTACATGCCCCACTGAATGGTCCCCATGATTGATTTGATTCACTAAACTGCCTGTATTACTCCATTTATACTCCTGTTAGTAGGCAAGGACTATTAACTCTCTAGCCCAGTGCTGTCCAACTGGCGGTTCACCTGTTCACACCTCAGACGTAGGTACTGTAGGTACTGCCTGGCACACAGGCAGGGTAGGGCAGGCAGAGTATGGCACACACAGGCAGGGTAGGGCAGGCAGAACATGGCACAAACAGGCAGCTAAGGGCAGGCAGAGTATGGCGCACACACAGCCAGCATAGGGCAGGGAGGGTATGGCACACACAGGAAGGGTAGGGCAGGCAGAGTATGGCACACAATCCAGTGTAGGGCAGGCAGAGTATGGCACACACAGCCAGCATACAGCATAGGGCAGGTAGAGTGTGGCACACGCAGGGAGGGTATGGCACACACAGGCAGGGTAGGGTAGGCAGAGTATGGCACACACAGGCAGGGTAGGGCAGGCAGAGCATGGCACACACAGGCAGCTAAGGGCAGGCAGAGAATGGCTCACACAGCCAGCATAGGGCAGGTAGAGTATGGCACACACAGGCAGCATAGGGCAGGGAGGGTATGGCACACACAGGAAGGGTAGGGCAGGCAGAGTATGGCACACAGGCAGGGTAGGGCAGGCAGAGTATGGCGCACACACAGGCCGCATAGGGCAGGCAGAGCATGGCACACACAGGCAGGGTAGGGCAGGCAGAGCATGGCACACACAGGCAGCTAAGGCCCGCGACCCCCCTTTGTGTGGCCCCCCACCTGTCTGGCTGCTTTGATGGCTTACCTTTTGTGTAAGCTCTAAATGGTATCCGTACTGAGATGAACTGGCCCCCTGCATGGTTCTCACCTCAGATTCAGGCTGTAAACCCCCTGTATTGTTTAAACATTTAATCCCCTGTGTTGTTCACACCTTTTAATCCCTGCATTGTTCACCCCCTGCAGTGTTCACACCTCAGGCTGGAATCACCCCCATTGTTCACCTGTTCACACCTCAGACATAGGTACTGTAGGGAGGGTATGGCACACACAGGCAGGGTAGGGCAGGCAGAGCATGGCACACAGCCAGCATAGGGCAGGTAAAGTATGGCACACACAGGCAGCATAGGGCAGGGAGGGTATGGCACATACAGGAAGGGTAGTTACAACAGAGGCCTTACCGCACACCTATTACCTATTGTTACTTTATTTTTCTAGCACTTTATGGATTCACTCAGGTTATACAATGTTTCAACTATATGGACTTTCTTAGGGTATACATTGTTTCTACCTGTTAGGTCACTGAACATAATATAAAAAATAAAAAAAGGATGAAAAAGAAAACAAGAAGGTTACTATTTCATATTGATTGCACATAATGTTTGACATCTTTATATGGAATTTACTGATTGTAACATGTATATATGATTACACAAACTGCTGTTCTTATACTTTTTATGTAATTTAACACCTACAACACCACTGTTGTTGAGGTAAAGATACACGTAAGCTGCCAATGAACTTGGGGGTGTGGTTATTAAATTTGTATATATTCACTCTGTCTGCACTGATCTGTATGCTTGATAAAGAGGCTGATTGGCCTCGAAACGTTGCATCTTTTTCGCAAATAAAGACTTTCTAACAAGGAATTATTTCCCGTTAGCCCTGAGTGCCAATTTGCTTTTTGTTTTACACACAGGAAGGGTAGGGCAGGCAGAGCATGGCACACACAGGCAGCTAAGGGCAGGCAGAGTATGGCACACACAGGCAGCATAGGGCAGGCAGAGTATAGCACACAGGCAGGGTAGGGCAGGCAGAGCATGGCACACACAGGCAGCTAAGGCCCGTGACCCCCTCTGTGTGGCCCCCCCACCTGTCTGGCTGCTTTGATAGCTTACCTTTGTGTAAGCTTTAAATGGTATCAGTACTGAGATTAACTGGCCCCCTGCATGGTTCTCACCTCAGATTCAGGCTGTAAACCCCCTGTATTGTTTAAACATGTAATCCCCTGTGTTGTTCACACCTTTTAATCCCTGCATTGTTCACCCCCTGCAGTGTTCACACCTCAGGCTCAGACTGGAATCACCTCCATTGTTCACCTGTTCACACCTCAGACGTAGGTACTGTAGGTACCTATGTAGGTACTGCCTACTGGACTATGCTGCCTGTGTGTATGGCACGCATAGGGCAGGCAGAGTATGGCACACACAGCCAGCATAGGGCAGGCAGAGTATGGCACACACAGCCAGCATAGGGCAGGTAGAGTATGGCACACGCAGGGAGGGTATGGCACACACAGGCAGGGTAGGGCAGGCAGAGTATGGCACACACAGGCAGGGTAGGGCAGGAAGAGTATGGCACACACAGGCAGGGTAGGGCAGGCAGAGCATGGCACACACAGGCAGCTAAGGGCAGGCAGAGAATGGCTCACACAGCCAGCATAGGGCAGGTAGAGTATGGCACACACAGCCAGCATAGGGCAGGTAGAGTATGGCACACGCAGGGAGGGTATGGCACACACAGGCAGGGTAGGGCAGGTAGAGTATGGCACACACAGGAAGGGTAGGTCAGGCAGAGTATGGCACACAGGCAGGGTAGGGCAGGCAGAGTATGGCACACACAGGCAGCATAGGTCAGGCAGAGTATGGCACACACAGACAGCATAGAACAAGCAGAGTGCTGCCTGTGTGTGCCATACTCTGCTTGCAGGAGGTGAACCTGGCAGGGGTTTGTTGTGGGAGTTTGTTAGCAGTTGGAAATAGCCATTAAATGGTCCCTAAGGTGTGTAATTATGTACTGGGGGTTGCTGTGCTATCCACAGGGGAGGAGGAGGCATATGGAATTTAAGGGTATATCTTAATATGACATAATATAATTCTTTCACATATGAATGATGGCTGATATCCCCACAGTAAGGACCAAGCATTTGGGATTTTGCTGTGCTACCACCATTGTGATTAAATAGGTGTGGTTTGAAGTGGGTGTGGTTTTAAAAAGGGGAGTGGTCAAAACTGGCTTCCATTAGCAGCCCTCCACCATGTATGCTAGAGAAATTCCGGCACTCTGCACCGCAGAAGTTGGACAGCACTGCTCTAGCCCATTGTCTCTGTGGTAAAATGATCTTTGCCTAAACCTTAGTAGAACCAGATACTGCAGGATATTTACTGTCCCCCTCAACAACATTCAATTACATTGTCTTGTTGCTGTGAGAACTCTACTTTGTTACAATTATACATTGTCTCTAAATCACTTGCTGGAATTGTGTTTAATCACCTGCGGGTTTTCTTTTTCCTGAGGATCAGCACTGAGATCTGGGATTCACTCTCCTTATTCTTATATATATAGAGCATTATAGCCATAGTTAGATGTAGACATAATATGAAGCCAAAATGTTTGGACAGAAATTCTCAGATAGATGTTAGTATTAAAGTAAAATACACTTACATGTCACCAATTACCTGTTAAATAGGGGAAACTCCTAAAATATCCCTCACATGGTGCCATGTAGGTTTCAACATATACCTGGGCAATGGATTTAAAGTTGAATATTGCAATTTCAATATATAAAGGCACAAACTGCCATAACATTGCATTTTAAATTATTGCAATATTTACAGGCTTGGCAGGATCCAAAAATGAATGATTTAATAATAAATCTGGCTTTTGGTTGCAAATCTGATATATGTGAGTGGGCACTAGTTGTGTGATTGTGCAGCAGAACCAGTTGTACAGTATATAGCTGGTAGCAGGGGACAGGATTAGGGCTGTCACAACACAATCTGCCCAAAAAGAGGCCGCACAGACTTTAAAACAGCCATGCATACACATTCTATTTAGATTACCTTATTGTTACCAAAATATGTGATGGGAATTGGAGCTCTCAGTCCTGTAGGAATCTAGCTATTATTATTATACTAAACCTTGCAAGCCTTAGGAGCTGGATGGAGAGAGTTGTAGTTCAGGAGAGCCTCGAGTTAGACATCCCTGGTCTGAATCCCTAAATCCCAGTGATTCCTCGGGTTTTGCTTTTGACCTGCAAGTAACAAATGAAAAAAAAAAAAAAAAAAGCAAAAGGCACCGGTGGTTGGCACACCTGATATTCAGGACGGGGTTCAAATCCCTGCGGTGTCTCTGCTTAAATGTGCAATTAATGCTTTAATAAAAGTTGGTGATTTAGAGACTCTAAATATAAAGCCAATAAAGGGCAAGAAACCTGGAATTCCACACACTGCTTCACTGTTTTGCAAAAAATATATATTAGCGACCCAAATCACTCAATCTCTTGCCATATTTTCTTAAGAAACTGTCAAGGTGAAAGAACCTTATGGAAGGCCAGCAGGCATACTATTGGGCTACATTATTATTGGCAATAGCGCCATCTATTAAATGAGAACAACAAAGAAATAGGGTAAAAATAAAAAACAACAATTACAACTTTGCTCCTGGATCCTCTCAGCGAGAGGATAGTAATAGTTGCAGTGGGCAGGGTGACAGGAATTCATCCTTGCAAGCAGCTTTGCAATTGTTGTGTTCAAATAACCCCCAGCTGCGCCTTCAGCTGATCCTGCAATATCGACAGACAGAAGCAGGAAGGGATGCAGCAGCAGCAGAAAGACAAGCAGAGAGAGAGGCTGCAGCAGCAGAAAGACAAGCAGAGAGAGGCTGCAGCAGCAGAAAGACAAGCAGAGAGAGAGGCTGCAGCAGCAGAAAGACAAGCAGAGAGAGAGGCTGCAGCAGCAGAAAGACAAGCAGAGAGAGAGGCTGCAGCAGCAGAAAGACAAGCAGAGAGAGAGGCTGCAGCAGCAGAAAGACAAGCAGAGAGAGAGGCTGCAGCAGCAGAAAGACAAGCAGAGAGAGAGGCTGCAGCAGCAGAAAGACAAGCAGAGAGAGAGGCTGCAGCAGCAGAAAGACAAGCAGAGAGAGAGGCTGCAGCAGTAGAAAGACAAGCAGAGAGAGAGGCTGCAGCAGCAGAAAGACAAGCAGAGAGAGAGGCTGCAGCAGCAGAAAGACAAGCAGAGAGAGAGGCTGCAGCAGCAGAAAGACAAGCAGAGAGAGAGGCTGCAGCAGCAGAAAGACAAGCAGAGAGAGAGGCTGCAGCAGCAGAAAGACAAGCAGAGAGAGAGGCTGCAGCAGCAGAAAAAGAGGCGGAACGCCAGTATCAACTGGAGTTGGCAAAGCTCCAGCAACAGAGACTACCCCCACGTTCCAGTGAGACCTCGGAATTGCGCACTTTGATAACCTCTGCGGATAAATTTCCAGTCATGGATAAAGATGAGTGTTTTGAAAGAGCTTGCAGACAGTAGGGTTGATTCACTAAAGTGCGTTAATTTTTATTGCATCTATTTTGCTTTAAAATAGATGCGACAATTAGCGCGCGATCCACTACAGTATTTTCGCATTCATTAATTTGCGCGCAACCGCATGCAGTAATTTTAACGCATGCGTTAATTAGCGTGCAGAATAGAATCCTAACGCATGATTCACAAACACTTAGATGCGCTAAATATCGCATTAGACTATGCAAAAATTAACACCTACTTGGGCCAGGCGGTAATTATAGAAAAGTACAGTTCATGAGCTTTTGGCAACACAATATGGACTTTGCAGTGTGATTTATTCAAGTCCGTGTTGGCCCTAGAGTGATGCAGCTTCCAGTTTGCAGGGAAACGGGCATTTTCAGTACAGTAATTTTCCGCAAGTATTGGCGTGTATGGCTAACATGGCGTGCGTTTATTCGCACGACTATATGCGGCTACTAGTGATGGGCGAAATATTTTGCCAGGCATGGATTCGCGGTGAATTTCCGTGTTTCGCCATTGGCGGATTGTTTTGCGAAACGGATGAAAAAATTTGCCGCACGTCCAAAAATTGTCGCATGCGACAATTTTTTTTTGCCACATGACATTTTTGCCTATATTTTACGCATATAAATAGTGCATATAAATAGTAGCCGCATATAAATAGTAGCATATAAATATTTATATGCGACTACTATTTATATGCTACTATTTATATGCGGCTACTATTTATATGCACTATTTATATGCTACTATTTATACGCGGCGACTATTTATACGTGGGCGTTGATTAGCGCACATAATATTAGGCGTTAATTAGCGCACATGCGGTAAATGTCGCATGCGGCATCGCACATAAATTAGCGCAAGTATGCTTATAGTGAATGGAGCGTTAAGTGGCGAAAATTTAGACGCAATAACATTTTTAACGCACGCTATAAATAGCGCACATTTTAACGCACTTTAGTGAATCAGCCCTAGTATCACTTACCCTGTGAGCAATGGGCAAAATACCTCACACCAGGATTAAAAGGTAAAGCCCTGGATGCTTTTGTGGACTTGCCACCAGAGTTTGATGGGGACTATGATTTGATGGGGACTATGATGCTATGAAAAATGCTCTAATCAAATTATTGAACAACACCATTGATCAATGATCCAAGATTAAGACCAATAAGCTACACTCACAACACAAGACATTTAAACTATACTCACTTAATCAAAAAATTGAGCTACACTTACTGAAGCAGACTACTGACCAACACTCAATGCACATTGTCTACTGTGCTACACTCAATACACTGAACCACACCATTGGCTACACTCACTGAACCAGAACACTGAATTACACTCACTGAAACAGATCACTTAGCTACACTCACTGGACCAGATCACTGGACTACATTCACTGGACCAAATCACTGAGGTACAATCACTGGACCAAATCACTGAGGTACAATCACTGGACCAAATCACTGAGGTACAATCACTGGACCAGATCGCTGAGTTGTTAATTGTAAAATTTAAGGATGTTATAAGTCACCTTGGAGTTCCATGACCATATAAAATCACAAGGCTGAAGGTCAAGTGCTTTAATACAGGTATACCAGACTTATAATATATATCTCAGACTTATATCATATTTTAAAACAGGGGGTACTTTATTATAATTCACAAGTTTAAGTCGTGACAAAAAAGACCTTACTAAGCACTGATTACAACATTACTAAGCACGGTTTATAAGAATATAATTTACTGTTTGCTTATTTCCTTATGGGCCAAACTGTAAAATATATGTATATAAACACCACTTTCCTATGTCAGGAGGCACCTTTTAGAGACAATCTACCTAATGCAAGTGTCTCCCAACATTTTCCCATCTCCTGGGCCTTTTTCTTTGCTGTCCGCTGGTGCTGCTAAATCACCTGGCTGCTGCTGCCCTCCCCCATACCGCCAAAGCTTGCCTGCCTGCCATAGCAACCATACTGAAGCCACAACTTAACCCCTCCAGCCTGCCCAATCATCTGCAAGCCGCTGCTCACCGCACCCCTGCCTGCACAGGGAAAGGCAAAACTGAAGCAATAAGCAATGCACGCCAGAGAAATGGAAAGAGGGGAAGAAATCTGAGATGAATAACTTGCAGAGAAACGGATACTGGGAGGGCAAGCAAACACAGGCCAATGGCTGCAGAGAAATGAACACAAAACTAAAGGTCCCCATACACGGGCCAATACTAGCTGCCGATCGGGCAGGTTAAAAAAATCTAGTCGGATCGGGGACCACATTGGCTTGTTGATGCGGCCCCCGAACTGATTGCCCCATTGCCGCCAATATGGGCCAAACGATTGAATTAGCCTACACATTCCCCAATATCGCCCACCCGTAGGTGGGGATATCGGGTGAAGATCCGTTCGCTTGGCGATCAGTGAGGGCTCTGGTACACGGGGAGATTAGTCGGCGGTGGGATGGCATACGCGGCGGTGCGATTTGTGGAAATCGCCTATAGAGGCAACTTCGGTGATCGTGCCGCCATGTATGCCATCCCACCGGCGATTTACATTTTCGCCAGTGGGATGTCATATCGGGGAGATTAGTCGCCCACAACAAGGGAAATTTGTCGCGGGCGACTACTCTCCCCGTGTACCAGAGCCCTGATGAGTCAGTAAAGCTCAGTGAAGCACACACTGCGAGGGCAAGTAAATGGAGACAGGAGGGTAGGGAAGCAAACAGCCAGATAATGGCAGAGAAAGGAACAATGGGAGGGCAAGTAATCAGACTGGAGTGCAGGAAAAAGAGGACT
Source organism: Xenopus tropicalis (assembly GCF_000004195.4). NCBI lineage: Eukaryota > Metazoa > Chordata > Amphibia > Anura > Pipidae > Xenopus > Xenopus tropicalis. Next base: position 33,787,975 of record NC_030680.2, on the reverse strand, counting down.
GTGGAGTGGAACTGAGCTGGGGAAATATTTATGCGGGTCAAGAGTGGAGGTTAATAATTCCCACTACAACAGCTAAAGATTATAAAGTAAAAATGCTAGTAAAATGTATAAAGATATTCTATATTTGTTTATGATCATTACTGTCGTGGGGCTACTGAACATCTCTCCAGGAATACACGAAAAACAAGAGCATTTGATATTCCGTTTTATCCACTGTTTTATATTCCCACGGATCCCGAATAATCAGTCCCCTAAGGAAGGCACGGAGCCCTGGATTATCAGATTCCTACCACCCAGTCTCTCTTAAACCAAGACATTAAAATTCTAAGCAAAGTTATGGCCAAAAGGCTACAAAGCTTTCCTAGAATTCCTGCTTTATACCAGCTAGGTTTTCTCAGAAAAGGCGACACATTCCAGCCTCTATTTCTCCTAATAGTTTTGAGAAACATGGCATTCTAGTCAATCTAGATGCTGAAAAGGCATTTGATAGGATATATCATGCCCATATAAAGTCTGTATCCTTACTTAAACATTTATTACAATAACTTTTAGTATGATGTAGAGAATAGTTTGAGACTATTGAGTTATTTACCTATTTATTCAGAAGCTTTTTCAGTTTGCAATTTTAGCAATATGGTTGCTAGGACCCAAATTACCCTAGCAACCATGCACTGATTTGAATGAGAGACTGGAATATGAATAGGAGGGGGCCTAAATAGTAAGATGAGTAATAAAAAGTAGCAATAATAAATTTGTAGCTATACAAAGTATTTGCTTTTTACAAGGGGTCAGTGACCAACATTTGAAAGCAGGAAAGAGTCGGAAGACATAGGCAAATAATGAAACTATAAAAAAGTAAAATGAAGGCTAATTGAAAAAGTTGCTTACAATTAGCCATTCTATTACATAGTAAAAGTTACCACCCCTTTATGGGCTATATAAAAATGTCCCTTATCTCTTCTAAAGGAATTGAACGCAAACTGGTGGCATTAGCATACAATATCATATTAATCATCAATAAACCCCAAGAAAATGTTCCCACAATTCTTACAATGTGTAATCATTTGCAGTATTTAGGGCTCTGGTACACGGGGAGATTAGTCGCCCACGACAAATCTCCTATGTCACAACTCAAGGCAACTTCCCGCGTATGCCATCCCACCGGCAATTTACATTCTCGCCAGTGGGATGGCATTTCAGGGAGATTAGTCGCCTGCGACAAATCGCCCCGTGTGTGACTTATATCAGACTGGTCATCAGTATTTCCATTAAAGAAAGATCCACATTATATATTTGGGCATTAAATTTGCTGATCACCACTCCCATATAACTAGTGATCTCCATAAAAAAAAATCACATTTTGGAGACAGCCTCTAAATGACTTTACACACTTCAGATGCTGCCTCATTGTATGAAACCCAAAGATCTCAAGCTGGTGAAGAAAAGTTTTCATGCCTTCCTATGGGGAAAGAGAAGACCTTGTATCGCCATGTTTGAGCTTCAGGTCACATAGACAACAACAAAAGATACTCTGCACTTATGAGTCCTACATCAGTTATATCTTTACCACTTTTCAAAATGGGCCAAGAAGCTACTCTGGTCCTCTGCCTACAGCTCTAATACTATTTAGTTAGAAGTCTATAAAAACAGGTTAATATTAACAAGCCAAAACAAAATCCTTTGTTGCTTACCATAGAAGGCTGAGGCTTAAGGTGGCCACACACGTGGCAATTTTAGATCGCACGAAAGATCGTACAACCCGCCACTAACCGTTCAGGGCTGAAACGGCAGATAAGGAGGTAGAAACAATAGGATTTCTACCTCCTTCTGCCGATTTGGCCCTGAAGGCAGATTTTGCTCAGGTGCCTTCTATGGCGCCCGATCAAAATCTTTAAACCGGCCCGATCGGCGAGTCGACCGATATCAGCAGCCTCACAGACTTGCCACACACGCACCGAATATCGTACGAAACAGGGTTTTGTACGATATTATCAGTGCTTGTATGGCCAGCTTAATGCCACACAGGGCTGATTCTTGGCCTGCATATAAACACAGGCTGAAAATTAGCCCCTCCACTGGAATCAGTCGTCTCCTGTGACTGCCCCAGGAGCCACTGTGTCAGCCCGGGAACAGACACTCGGAGCAGATTTTGGCACCAAAACAAGCCATGCATTTCGTAGCCAAAATCTGCTGCGTGTGGCCTATGTAGTGGCTCCAGGTGCAGTCACAGGAGAAGGCAGATGCCAATGGAGGGGCTGATGCTTGGCCTGCAGAGAATCAGCCCCACGTGGCAGTAGATTGAGTATGTTGCACAAGATCCATTATATATACCAGAGATTTACTGGCACAAATATAATCTATATGATGACAGAGCTTTATCTCACAGCTGTCTGTTACCCTGTATATAATTCAGAACCCCATGGTCCCAGTTGGGTTTGTTTCAGTTTTGTGTTCATTAAATCTTGAATTGTTTATCTCATAGGAACCTGAAAATTGCAACTTATCTGAAAAACATGATTTACTGTAAACTTACACCTTATTGATGTGAAGTTTGTCTTAAAGGAGAAAGGTAAAAAATAAGTAAGCTATATCAGAAAGGTCTATGTAAATACAGCCATAAGCACTCACAGAAACGCTGCACTGACTTCTCTGTCAAAAAGATTTGTTGTGTCTGTTTTCCTCTGCAGGAGACACGCTAAGAACTTACTCCACCCCCTTAAGAATGTGGATCTGAGCCAATCAGCAGGAAGCTGACTCATAGTCTTACTAACTGAGCATGAACACCGGTCTGGGTGTCTGTGCAGGAGTGAGGCATTATGGGAACTTTCTTTACACAGCTCAGGGTTTTTTCTTCCTGTTTGGCTTCTGATCATCTGAACGGGAGAAATATGGGGAGACTTAAGGCCACTATTGAGAGAAATTTTTCTACAACATTTTTGGATGTAATTTTATATGTGGAGCTTCTCATGTGCTATCAGATACCCAGACAGCAGGGCCACGCAATGGCTTTGGGTGTGGGCACATCAAAATCTTTTAGGAGTGTAGGGGCGGCTTCTTGGCCCGTGTTTATCCGCTGGCTGAGAATCTGCCACGTGTGGCAATACCCTGAGTGGAGCTTAACAAACCAGGGCCCACCCCAGTGAGCACAGTCTCCCATACCACAAGCATATTATGAAAACAGACTTTTCCCTGGGATGTGGATAACTTATCCTAGTTATACTATATAGCTTTGTTATGTTCAGTACATGTACATTCAGTATATCCTTTTTAGAGTGAAAAGACCCACATAAGACACAACTGAAATGCAAAACCATACAAATAAGTTCCCTGTAGCATATTATTTACGGAGGCCCTTGTAATGTAAATATAACTTCCCCTATGCAACTTCCGCACTGTGTCAGCTGTGAGCTTATTTGGTGAGTGCTTAGCAGGGCTGTATTTAGGTCCAGTGCTGCCGTAAGCACCTCATCTCAGCTCAACCCCTGCCCGTGACATTCATTGTATGAGCAGAAGCTCCGCTGGCAGATTACTTATAAGTATCTGGCAGCAGGTGGGGGATTTTCTGTTTAACATATAAGCCCCCCTATACATGTGCTTATATGGTAAATAAAGCCATGGTGCTTACCTGAACAAAAATTAGCCTTTAAATAGCACTCTGTAAATAAAAATCCTCTGTAATAGGAGATCCATTTCTGTGCATGTGGTGGCAGGCTTACATTTTAGTTTTCTGTTCCATATATACTGAACACATTTTAATTTGGTACATTCTCTATAGGCGGCATCTAGGGGGGAACAGGATAAGTAGGGCTAGTTTAGGCTCTGGGGCTAAAGTTGGGTCATACATAGCATTCATTTCCTGAAAAGCCAGCTCCCACACTCTCTTTACTTGAGGGCATTCCCACGATATGTGCATATATGTACAGTAACTATCAGTGCACATCCCCTGAAGCATGAATATTACTCTGCATCCTATTCAGTTTTTGGGGTGTCATCTACCACCTGGCAATGGTTTTATAACCACTCTCTTTCAGTAAGGTATTAGTCGAGATCTTTGTAATATTTTCATATACAGGTATGGGACCTATTATCCAGAATGCTCGGGACCTGGGGTTTTCCAGATAAGGGATCTTTCCGTAATTTGGATCTCCATAACTTAAGTCTGCTAAAAATCCTTCAAATATTGAATAAACACAATAGGCTTGTTTTGCCTCCAATAAGGATTAATTATATCTTAGTTGGGATCAAGTACAGGTACTGTTTTATTATTACAGAGAAAAAGGAAATCATATTTAAAAATTGGAATCATTTGCTTATAATGGAGTCTATGAGAAATGGTCTTTCCGTAATTCGGAACTTTCTGGATAACGGGTTTCCGGATAAGGGATCCCATACCTGTACTTCATTCCATGAGTCAAGTGGGCTGCCTAGAGCATCATCTGCCCATTGATCTTGAAATTTAGACGGTGTGCTATCAATTTTCAAGGATCAAATGATATAATATAGTATAATTCGAGAGATATAACCAGAGTCTCAATCCTTTTTTACAATCGGATTCGTAACTAGTATAGCTTACCTCACATGTGAATGCCTTTAACCAGTGTGCCAATTGCATATATGGATAGTGCTCCCATAGGGGAATATCATACTTTGCATGCAAGTCATTACATGACCTAAGGAGGAGCCAGATAATGAAGGCTTCCCTTTTAATATGCCCAGTTCTAGTAATTTAGCTACTGACGCATGGGTCACTCGGGAGGAAATTCAAAAGAGACTTGAACATGTAAAGGTAAACAAAGGTCCAGGACCGGATGGGATTCATCCCAGGGTATTAAATGAGCTGAGCGCTGTGATTGCCAAGCCTCTTCATATCATTTTTCAGTATTCGTTGAGGTCTGGCATGGTGCCGAGAGACTGGCGGATTGCTAATGTGGTGCCCTTATTTAAAAAGGGATCCCGTTCTCAGCCTGAAAACTATAGGCCTGTTAGTCTGACATCAGTAGTAGGAAAACAATGGATAGGGTACATTGCAATTCACAATACTATTAGTTTGTGCCAGCATGGTTTTATGCGTAACAGATCTTGCCAGACTAATTTAGTCGCCTTTTATGAGGAGGTGAGCAGGAACCTTAATGCTGGAATGGCAGTTGATGTCATCTACTTGGACTTTGCTAAAGCGTTTGATACAGTACCTCACAGAAGGTTAATGATCAAATTAAGGAATATTGGCCTAGAACATAATATTTGTAATTGGATAGAGAACTGGCTGAAGGATAGATTACAAAGAGTGGTGGTAAATGGAACATTTTCTAATTGGACCAGTGTGGTTAGTGGAGTACCGCAGGGGTCAGTCCTTTGCTTTTTAACTTGTTTATTAATGACCTGGAGGTGGGCATAGACAGTACTGTTTCTATTTTTGCTGATGACATTAAATTGTGCAAAACTATAAGTTCCATGCAGGATGCTGCTGCTTTGCAGAGCGATTTGAAAAAATTGGAAAACTGGGCAGCAAACTGGAAAATGAGGTTCAATGTTGATAAGTGCAAAGTTATGCATTTTGGTAGAAATAATATAAAAGTGAACTATCTACTGAATGGTATTGTGTTGGGGGGATCCTTAATGGAGAAGGATCTAGGGGTTTTTGTTGATAACAAGTTGTCTAATTCCAGGCAGTGTCATTCTGTGGCTACTAAAGCAAATAAAGTGCTGTCTTGTATAAAAAAGGGCATTGACTCAAGGGATGAAAACATAATTTTGCCTCTTTATAGGTCCCTGGTAAGGCCTCACCTTGAGTATGCAGTGCAGTTTTGGGCTCCAGTCCTTAAGAAGGATATTAATGAGCTGGAGAGAGTGCAGAGACTGCAACTAAACTGGTAAAGGGGATGGAAGATTTACGCTATGAGGATAGACTGTCATGGTTGGGCTTGTTTTCTCTGGAAAAGAGGCGCTTGCGAGGGGACATGATTACTCTGTACAAGTACATTAGAGGGGATTATAGGCAGATGGGGGATGTTCTTTTTTCCCATAAAAACAATCAACGCACCAGAGGTCACCCCTTTAGATTAGAGGAACGGGGCTTCCATTTGAAGCAAGCATTGAACTTGATGGACTCTGGTCTTTTTTCAACCCTATGCAACTATGTAACTTTATTCCTTGACCAGCAGTTTGCCAACTTTCTGTACCCACAATTGAAAATTAGAAATAGTAGTCCAAGGAGGGGAGGCTGCAGAGCGGGGTCATCAAACTTACATAGTTTGTCCTTATGCTTATGAGCTGCCCATGGAGGGGGGTACAGATAAGCTCTTTAGAATATAATGTGGTTTTATCTGTTATCTGCTATGTAACCTGTGCCTTTATTCCAGCTTGAATGGCTGCTCCCGTGGCTACACATCAGCTTATTTATATAAACTATAGTAGTTTTTCTGTAGCAAACGCACCAGTTTTACCAGTGCAGGGCAACAGTAGGTTATATTTTAATTAATTTAAAAAACACTTATTTTTTGGCGTTACTGTTCCTTTAATTCCTAATCCAGCCCAATGTATCTGGCACAGAGTCTCACTGAAGTGTCAGGAGAGGTAAAAGAAAATTAAAAAAAAATAACATTTTCTTGGCTCCTAACAAGTAATACTGACATGCTTCTATCTGTTATAGGCAATGCCATGTGCTTCCTCTTTGTACACTATTGCAGGATAAATGTAACATTTCTGTATGCTCCAAACATCTGAACAGTCACTCATTGTTTATATCAGGGATCCCCAACCTTTCTTACTCGTGAGCCACAGTCAAATGTAGAAAGACTTAGAGAGCAACACAAGCAGGGCCGCCATCAGGGGGGCACAGGGGGGACTGTTGTCCCGGGCCCGGCCGATTGTTGCTTTAAAGGGGGCCCAGCCGTGACACAGCTTTTAAGCACGGGCCCCCTTTAAAGAATTACGGGCCCTTGGGTCATTGGTGGTCAGCGGGTAATTCAATTGGCTGGGCCCCGTGCGTACTGACGTCACAAGTACGCACGGGGCCCAGCCAACTGAATTACCTGCTGACCACGGGCGCAACCTTATAAAAACTGCAGCGGCAAGCCGGTGGGCATAAGAAGAGGATACAGCCGGAGGTGGCGGCGGCGGATGATGTAGAAGGCGGGTGCTGGGGAGAGCAGGGAGAGCCACAGGACATGCCTCAGGAGGATGGTAGGGAGGAGGATGTTAGGGGGGGCTGGAGGATGTTGGGGACGACACTGGGGGAAGCTGGAGGATGGTAAGGGGGGCTGGGGGAAGCTGGATGATGGTAGGTGGGGCTGGAGGATGTTGGGGAGGTCGCTGGGGGGAAACTGGATGATGGTAGGTGGGGCTGGAGGATGCTGGGGTAGGATGGTAGGTGGGGCTGGAGCATGCTGGGGAGGATGTTGGGAAGGACGCTGGGGGAAGCTGGAGGATGGTAAGGGGGGCTGGAGGATGCTGATGAGGGCGCTGGGGGAAGCTGGAGGATGCTGGGAGGGAGCTGGAGGATTTTGTGGAGGATGCTGCAGCGGGAAGCGGGCCATAGTATGAGGATGCTGGGGGAGGACCAGCAATGTTTTAGGGGGCCCTCGGCTGGCTAGCAATGTTTTAGGGGGTCGCTACCCTGGCTACCAATGTTTTAGGGGGGCCCTGGCTACCAGTGTTTTAGGGAGCCCTGGCTACCAATGTCTCTGTGTCCTTTGTACTGATGGGAGGGGCCATTGGGGAGGCATGTGGGGCGTGGGAGGAGGGGGCCCAGAAAATTCTGTTCTGAGGGGCCCCGTGATTTCTGATGGCAGCCCTGAACACAAGCAACATAAAAGTTCATGGAGGTGCCAAAAGAGGGCTAAGATTTGCTATTAGGCAGCCTCTATGCACACTATCAGCTTACAGGGGGCTTTATTTGGTAGTAAATCTTGTTTTTACTCAACCAAAACTTGCCCCCAAGTCAGGAATTCAAAAATAACTACCTGATTTGGGGGCACTGAGAGCAACATCCAAGGGGTTGGGGAGCAACATGTTGCTCAGGAGCCACTGGTTGGGAATCACTGGTTTAGATGTTTGCTTGGCAACATTACGTTGTAACCTAACAACATTTGTATCAGTCTGTTTTTCCCTCTCAACCTACTAATCCTGATGTCCCACAGTCCCTTTTCAGATGCTATTATCCCCATTGCATCTATTAGCAGTTGCTCTGAGGCATGGTGAAGCCCCATATGTCCACTTAGCCATGCCTTCCCTGCCCATTACTTCCAAACACTTTCCCTTTTGTAGGGAGCCCTACACCTTTTGTATTATTCTGGCCTTCTGACAAGACTTCACTGCCCCCCTCCCCCAATAGTAACTCTGTCCACAGTCCCTTATTAGAGGATATTATACTGCTGGCCTCTCAATCAAATCCTACTGTCTCACAGCCACAGTGCCTTTACAGAGGCTGCTATACCCTTTTGGGATCAGTGATATTCCTACAGACAGAATTAAGAAACAGATAAAGAATAAAAACTCCAAACATAAGGGCTAAACATACCCATGGAATTTAATAAATGCAATGCTACTGTACATTTAATGCTAAATGCCCCATTATATCCATCACCAGGGTAAGCAGGTCGAACAGGGCAGTTAGCAAGTGCTAGATGGCCAACAGAGACATCTAAAGAGAAGTAACAGTATCTGAGATATAGAAAATACAGCTTTAAGGCCTACAAAAGTATAATTATTCTCACCACACTAACCAAATTGTTTCTAATTGTGTTTGTGACTAGTGCACTAACATGGGCAAAATTATCTTGCCACTGTCTAAATGAGAGCTGGATACTCAGTGCTAACTTTCAGTTTGTCTTGGAAGCAATGTCTGCCCTATTGTTAGAGACCATGTGCTTCTAATAGGTGACTAATAGGCAATCAAGTTTAGCATCACAATGTGCAATTCCACATAATGGCTGGAAATGGTGTAAAGGTCCCCGCCACTGGACTCTGGAGAAAGTCAAAGTCTGGGTTTAGTAGACACCAGGAGAACGCTACTGGCCTGAATGCTTGATGACATAAAGGTTGTTCTAGTCTGATAGTTTATCATGGTTCCATTGAAAGAAAACCTTAAGGCTACAATATACAATGCTTCCTTGACTGGCCTGTGCTAAGCCCTGACCTGAAATAGCAACTGCAAGCCAGGGATCTCACTATCACTGCACAGCCTCACTAATGTACAGGAGGCTGAATTAAAGCAAATACCACCAATGGGTTACATAGTGAAAAGCTTTCTAAGAAAAGTAGAGGCTGTTATAGCAGAAAGGCAGGCCCAATAACCTTGATTTAGGAATAAAATGGTGGACAGTTACTTTTGGCCATATAGTGTATTTTCTTTATCCCACTGAGCTCATTGTTTATGTGCACTAGAGCCACTTTTAATGGTTTTCATGGATATCTTTAAGATTGTTGTATCAACAAAAACAAAGAAAAAGCAATAATAATTAGTGTGACCAATTTCCCATTTACAGATAGATATACTTTATTAATTATCATTACTTTTAAATACATATTCATTAGTGTGCCAAAGCATTTCACAAAAAAATACTTATTCATTTGTAAGCAATTTTAGGATACATCCTGAAGAACAGCCTCTGTTTTTATAGATGGAATTTGTGTTATCTGCGTTTTAAACCCGTTAAGCTAAAAATACATAGAAGATCAAAAAATAAGGAAAAAAGGCACAGGAGGATTGTACAGTCTCAGCAAAGACACCGCAGGGATTTGAACCCCATCCTGGAAACCAGGAGTGCCGGCCACCGGTATCTTTTGCTTTTTTTTTTTTTTTTTGGTAATTCGAGAGGTAAAAAGCAAAACCTGCAAGAACAAAAAGATGTTCTCCCAGTAAAAGAAAACCTTTTGAGACTACAGGAAGAGCATTTTTTCTTCTAAGTACTTTTATTGCTTCAATAGGTGCTGTCACCTAGGAAGAGTCATAAAGACCACTAAGTTTGCCTACCCCATAACAAAACGAAGCACAAATATGGAATTCTGAATACAGCCAAATGGCTACATTTGACTTTAATAAAATTGCCTCTAATAAAAATTAAAGATATGCTTCTTATGAAGGAAGCTGGCATTTTTGCTTGACTAGGTAGCACAACCAGGCATGTTCTTGGCTTCTAGAAGACTGCAGACAGAACAAATTAATTGTACCATTGACGTAAAGGTTTTAAAGAAGAAGACAACTGACCTAAATGTATTTTCAAAGAGAGTTGAGGTAAGAGGTAACGCGGACGGCCTCGAACATACGTACCACTAAACTTTGAGGTATACACAATCGAGACTGCTTTGCCATATCTAAATACTTCAATAATGTATGGATACAAGATATTTTACTCCCCCTTCAATATAGATGCCTTGCTGTGGTGCAGTATCTGACCAAGATTATGGCTTTGCTATCCAGCAACAGTTTAAGAACCCACAAGAAGCAGAAGGTTATTCTTAATTTTCTAGGCTGGACCATTTTATTGCAAACCTGAAAAGACAAATCTGAAGATATGTTGTAGGTTAGCTCCCTCCCCCAACCCAGAGAATGATAATTTTCAATATAATGACAAGCCCCGATAGCAAAAGGAAAAATTCAGCCTTCTCTTGGCATTCAGGATATTTGGCATTGAGCCATTCACAAGGAGGGAGGCATTACAAACCAAGGCAACAGCCATAGTCCTTAAGGGAAAGTTTGTAAAGCTATGATTTTGAATAAAGACTATTTCGCCAGATAAGTAACTATCTCTTCTATGCGTCAGGTATATGGATTTGTTGTAGCATTCCAGTTTTACAAGCAAGAACATAAAGACACCAACCTCACTTAAGACAGGTTAATAATAGAAGATGAATTTCTATGACGCTCTGCCAATCATACAGGACCTGTTAGATTGTGAGCTTTGATCTTCTACCACCATGATCTTGAAATCCATTAGCCAATCTGTGAGATATAAGCTAGAAACAGAACCCCTCCAAATCCCCACTGAAATTTTCTAAGCCTTACTGAGGCAGATTTCACAGCACATTCAGGTTCTTTGAGTCTTGCAAACTAGTGTGAAGAAAGAACAAAGAAAGCACGCATAGAACAACATGCAGTGGAACTTGGCAGAAAATGATTGAGAATAGAATCAGTAATATGCACAATAGTGCATTTTGAGGTATACTGTACATTTCACTATTTTGCCAGATGCATCTGTAAAAAAAAAAAAAAAAAAGAATAATTTCCTCCCCCTCGCCCTCCAACCCCTGAAAAAGAAAAGTCCCCAAGAACATTCAATTCTAGACAATAAATCACATGGGTATTTCCAGCACAGGGGTTATTAACAAGCTAGGGTCTAATGCTCACATTTAATATACTTCGTGCCCAATCATGACACAAACGTAGATACATTCCCAATCATTGCAGACGATCTACAAGGGAGACATGCACACATTGCACATTACCTGCTAAAGAATCCAATTAGTTTGCACTGAGAAAAAAGCTCTGTAAAATATAACGTAGCACAAAGGTTTCGGATCCCCCGAGTGCCTCCCTACTTTTCTTTTGATCGGCGATAAAGAAGTTATAGATGCAATGTGACTTTACAGGTATTACAAGGCAAAAGCATACAGGAAAAGCAGAAGACGAAACCAAGTTTTTGCACGACTCATTCCTCTTTGGCTCCTGGAGTGTAACTGTACTTTATAAAGTAGGTTGTCTCTGTAAAACACACAACAAAGGTTGCCCCCCCCCCCCTCCCCGGCAGCCTTCTATGTGACTAAGCTACTGCTAGACACATTCAAAGAGTATAAACACTTTTTTTAGAGTAAACCCTTAAGGGTTCTCATTGGGAATTGTATATGCTATGTTTGTAATGTTAATATTTTTAGAAATACCAAATATTTGAATTTAAATTCAGAAAAAGAAAATTGCAAACCTGTTTCTCACCAATGTCTCTGGGAATAATTTAAAGTTCATTATTACAGTTTACTTTGTGAGTTTAATATTTGTTAATAATGAACAGAACTAAAATGCCAATCCGTCAGTGGAATAATCAGCATCAATCACTTGCCCAATTAAATCAGCTCCAACGTTGTTAGCCTTAAAGTAATGCTTCCTATGTGAAGAGAAAAAAGAAAGATCTACAAGGTAAGCCCCCTCAACCCCAGAATATTTAAACAAACTATGCTTACAATAATCAGTCCCAATTTACAGCAGCACTACAATTTGTGTATATCAAAATGAATGAAGCGGGAGTATTTCTTTGCAGAATGTACCCAACTCAGCTCCATCGTGGTTAGCCTTACAGTTATGTCTCCTATGTAAAGAGAAAAGGAAAAAAAACTACAAGGTAAGCCCCCACAACCCCAACACCAAGAATACTTGAACAAACTAGGCTTACAATAATTAGTCACAAATTTATAGTAGCACTACAATTTGTATTTAACATAGTGAGTTAAGCGAGAGTACTTTCTTGTAGAATGTTCACTATCACTGCCCAATTAAGTCAGCTCCATCGTTGTTAGCCTTACATTTATGGTTCCTATTAGAAAAGAAAGAAAAACTGCAAGGTAAGAGCACCCCCCTCCAACCTAATTATCCCCACAATAATTAAACAAAAATATACAGTGTAAATACCATTTGTATAGATCATAGAGCATGTATATTGCAAGAATATGCATTTAAGCATTAGCCCAGTACCCGAAGTCAAGAGGAAGTGTTTTAAAATAATAATTTAATATGTATTCTATATCTATATCTACCTGAATGCTGTTGCAGATTAAGATAAGCACTCTTGCTTATGGCACATTTTTCTCAAAAGGGAAAAAATACACATGCTGTTATAACACTTATCTGTTAAAATAGTTGTTTCCAGCCTCCAAGATGGCTAAGGTCTACTGGCCTTTAATCTGTTTACCATGTCTGCCTGTGGAAGGTCAAACATACTCTTGCTTTCATCCTGATAAGCCACTGGGGTATAGGAATTCTCTCATATTTGCTAGACGAAAGGGAAACTCATCCACACAGAGAGGTGCACTTAATTCTTGTTTTCATATCATGCCAGAAGGTTGGGGAACTGAAGCCATAACTGAACTGCTTGATTTTCATTTTTATTCATTTCTTGGAGTGGGTTTTGTTGATAATTTCTGCCTTTTGGCATTGATATTTCAATAATGGTTGAGACTTGTAAAATTACTATTTTAATTTTGAAGTCTGTTAAATACAATGCAGATTATATTTGTATTTTCTGATTCATCTGTGGAGAATCCTGTAATCACTACTGACTGCAAATATAGGGAGCACTTCTTCAATTAAATTCTCTCTCATTCACTTTTATCATGTCATCTCTCACTCCTTGGCAATACCTTGAAACTCTGGAATGGGTAAGCTCAGACCCATTGGTTTGGTGCCATTTCACAGGACGATTCTGAAAGATTGAAAAAGAGAAAGCCCCTTCCACCCCAATATATACATTTGTAGTATGTTTTAAATGTTACTTTACACAGTGGACTTCAATATTAGCCACGATCACAAAGCATACGCAACTCTTAACTCCAATAGAGAATGTCTATTTCAAATGGATCCAAAGTCAAGACAGCTACATATTCACTTGTTAGGTACACTTGTACAAGTCAGGAGACATTTTTATTGATATTTTTACAGCAGGTACATAGCCTTACCCAAGACCACAAGAAGATGCTGATCCATCTGTTGATTTCTTACATACCTAGTTAGAGAGGCTATCTACATACTGGATGGGTTCCCAAATGCTAGATGGTTTGAATTTACTTAGTCCACTTACATGTAATAAATGCTGAGGATAGTTACACTGTTCCAGTAGGATTACTTTACACAATCCTGAAAAAGAAAAACTACAAAAAGAAAACCCATCCCCAAAACCACAGATCTAAATTAAATATAAAAACAATGGGTCTGACAATACAACCTTGCTTTCTCTGCCTTCCAGGACATCAACAGCTAGAGGCTTCTAACTCCCCTTGGGATCTTCAAGGCTTCCTAGCTCAACTGGACCCACTTGATTTTTCCTTCAGGAGTGCCACTATCACTTCATCCTTGCCCACTCTAGCTTCAAGATCTCAATTCCAGGCTCTTCTATATGATTCTTGCACAGCCTAACTTCATTAGCTTGTGAATGTTGAGGGGGGTAAATTAAACCTCAAGTATAGAACCTTTAATTCATTTCTCAAGTGGATTATTGATAATTTCAGTCTTTAAGGTTGATGTAATAAAATACTTTGGATTGAGAATTTCCTTGATATTCCTTGTTTGAGATTCACTTCTACCCACTCAGATCCTGGCAAATGCTTAGCTTCTTGTCTGAGATCTACTTCTACCCATTCAAATCCTGGTAAATGCTTAGATTAATTTGGACATCTTATTCTTGCTTCAGTAATATTCTTATAAAGTTGAGTTAGTAAGTCAAAGTGAACTCTTGCAATAAACTGTAATGGAATTCTTTATATATGTAGAAATTCTGTATACTGAATCCGGATTCTTTTATAATATGAATCTTATCTGCATAATATAAAGCCACTGGCTGTTTTCAAATATTCAGGAGGTCCGACGCAAATTTCAAATCCTCGCTCTTTCAAATGTTATGTTATTTCTATTCTTCATTACTGCTCACTCATTCATCAACGATACCTCGAAAGTGATGGTAACTTCAAACTCAGTTCACATCTGTCTTATTGCCATTTAGCAAATAGAATCTGAAAGAGTCTAAACTGAAATATTTCACACAACCCCCCCCCCAACACCAAAATATATTTTTTATTTTATATCCTCACCATTATAGTTAGAATATACACAGAGTACCGAGTACAGTACTCAAACATACAATACATACATTCAATGCAACCACAAATGAATTGTGGTGCTTTTGACTAATAATGTGACTACATTATCCTTATTAGCAAGCAGCACAAAGGGTCATAACCACAGGCATGCTTAAATTTATCTACATTTCCTACCCATTAAAATCATTTTTATTTGCAGAAAGCATTACTCTCCTTCTTTGTAAAGTACTGAGAGTAGTAAATAACTTAAATATAGAAAAACTTTTTGATGTCTATTTTTAATCATACATCTGTAGAATTATACTTGTCACAGAGACACCCCTCTAATGCAGGTACAACAATTGTTGCGTTTAAGATAAAATGTCCACTTGGGCAAAAATTGCAAAACAGTACATCTTTCCTTATTCCTTACAATATATATTATTGTGCATTTCTGCAAAAATATATAAAACAGCTTGCAACCCAACCCATCCCAATCAACCAACGTACCCCAATATCCCATACATACTGTAGAATAATCCCCTCAACCTAAATAATGAAGTGCAAAAGTGGTACTGCGCTTGTAAAAGTCTACCTAATACAATGTCTTAAAAAGTAAAAACCTTTTTACAAAGTTTTTACTCTTTTGGGATATATTCTTACCAATGACCATAAAAGGATGCTGATCCATCTGCTCCTGATTTAGGCACCTTCAGATTACAGAAGCTAACTATAAAAAGATGGAGGGAATGGAGGTCCCAGATCCTATTTGGCTTGGGTTTCTTTCTTCCACTTTACATGTAGTATATGCTCAGGAATAGTTACGGCACAAGAAGCTTTACTGTGAAATCCTGAAAAATAAAAACTGCAAAACACCATCCTCCCCCACCTCCACACTATATTTATTTGTAATACCATTAACATACATACTCTGGGATTGGCAATTACTCAAGCTTGCTTTTTCTTCTGGGACATCAAAGTTTCTAACTTTCCTTGTGGTCCTCCATATACTGTCTAGTTGAACTGAAGCCACTTCATTTTTCTTGGGTTCACTATCACCATTATGATTTTTTTCCCATCCTAGCTCCACAATGCTTTTTTCAAATAATAATATAAGGTTCATCAAATTCATTATGTGAGAGCTATGTTTTTGATCAAGTAGAACTTTTTTTTCCATTTCTGCCAGCAAATGTATATTCTTTGAAATTCACTATATAAGTAATTTTTCCATTACAGATTTTTAATTGGTTGAGTGTAGATCACTTCTATACACTGAATTATTTTGTAACTGTATTGGCACTTCACAGTGATTCTTATATGAATTTCTTTTTCAAATCGAACTTGTGGAATAAAGAGTAATAGAATTTGATGAAAATACTGGGAGACCCTCTGGATAAGTATAGTCGATTCTTCTGTAGTAGCAACTTTTCCTGCATCAAGTATGCCAATTGGCTTGTCAAATATTGGATTTCAGACTTAAAATTCTATTCTGTAACACTCTTCACTCATTTATCAGGAATACCTTTTATGATTGTAACTTCAAAGTAAATCTCATTTTAGCCTGGTGCCATTTCATGAGATGAATCTGAAAGAGTTTAAAGCACAACATTCTCCACAACACCAACTTAACAGATACATTTCAATTAAGTTTTCTAAATGTAGTTTCTTTATATCATGTTTATTAAGCCAGAAAGTCAAAAACATCTTAGGCATTTGCTTCCCCACCCGCTTCTTATGCAATTGTTACATATATACAATGCACGTATTGAGATTACAACCATAAATATATTAAGGTTTGAACTAGAGCTAATAAACCAGTCAATAGTAACACCAGGACAAGAGCCAGCCTACAGGCAAGCTTACTTATATTTGTATGACAAGCTAATATCTGTCACTTTCTATTTTGCTGTTTATGAACCACATTTCCTGCCCAGTATACACATAAGGTGCTGGACATTGTTTATATATACGCAGATATTTGCATATATGAAAAATCTAGAGAAAAACTTTGCATTCCAACCCATCCTCCCTACAGAAAATAACTCATTACACCACACATTTAATTTAAATCCCACCGTTCATTTTTGCACAACAGTACTATCTACATACAACCAGTAGTTGGTTATAAAGTAAAAAGATGGCTTACTACAGTTATCCCCTTATGAAATGTTAAAAAAGTGATTCTTACCAAAGACCACACAAGGGTGCTGATCCATCGGTTGCTGATTTTTCCCATACCAAATTAGCGGCTATCTACATATTGACACTGGAGGGGTTCCCAAATGCTAGCTGGCTTGAATTTACAAAATTCACTTACATGTAATAAATGCACAGGAGATACACAGCACCAGGAGCCATATCTTACGGAATCCTGAAAAATAAACTACAAAAAAAAAAAAAAAAAAACACCCAAACATCCCTACCCCCATCTACACCCAATTCTAAATTTTACTGTATACATACGATAGGTCTGCCAGTTAGAACACAAGCTTCTTTTCTCTGCCTTCCAGGACGCAAACAGCTAAAGGTTTCTGTCTCCCTTGGGATCTTGACGGTTTTCTAGCTCAACTGATGCCACTTGATCTTTGCATTGGTTGTACCACTACCACGTGATCCTTGCCCGTCTAGCTCCAAGATCTCTCCTGCAGGCTCCTCAACTTGATTATTATCCAGCCTAACTTTATTCTTCTAATGTAAGCGCTGTTGTGAGGGCTAAATAATTCTTCAAGTACACAACATGGAAATCTTTTCCTGGAGTAGATTTTAATTGATCATTTCAGATATCAATTTTCATAGCTAGTTTTAAGTTAGGAAATATTTGGTGTTTGATGCTTGTTGGATATTAATTTATATCTTTTCAAGTCTTTCATTGCTAGCAGAAAATATATGTAATATTGGTTATTGGTAGTATTGGTAATATTTTTGCTTTTCCTTGTATGTGATTCACTTCTGCACACTCTGAAATCCTGGTAAATACTTAAATCTCTTATTCTTGCTCCAGTAGAACCTCTGGATACTGAAATCTGATTTTTCTATGGTGTTGATTTTATCTGCATAATAAAAAGCCGCTGCCTCTTTTCAAATAATCAGGAGGTCAAACACAAATTTCCAATCCTTGCCTTTTCGTTTCTATTCTGCATTATGGTTCACTCATTCATCAACGATACCTTGAAAGTTTAGGATGGAAACGCAATTCGCATCTGGCTTGTTGCCATTTCATAAGACGAATCTGAAAGAGTCTAAGGCAAAATGTTCTCACCCACCCCTCCCAACTTTACAAAATAATGATTTTAAAACCAAGGACATTCATTGAACACAAGACATAAATGTCTCTACATCCAAAACAATGTATATATTTATAATGCAACCACAAATAAACAGCGGTGCTTTAAGTAATATAATGACTACAAAATGTTTGTTACAAACACCAGCACAGGCAACATATCCATGTGCATGCTTATTTCTATTCCCCTTTTCTCCATGTTTTTTTTGTTTTTTGTGATGTTCATCTCCTTCTTTGTAAAGTATGGAGAATCCTGAATAATTTAAGTACAGATTTACTCTCTGTTCCCCATTTGTAATTATAAATCTGTAAAATGATACATTACAAACAGCCCCCAATACAGATACAACATTGTTGTTCAGAATAAGCTGTATATTAGAAACCCATCCAATGATATATGAAAAGTCTACCTGTGCAAAAGTACCAGAGTCCATATTCTTGCAAACCACGGCAGAAGATAATCTTTCCTTAATATACAATACCGTGTATTCCTGCAAAAATCTAGCAAAAAAAGTTTGCAGCCCAACCCATCCCAATTACTTATAAAAAAAAAAACCCACATAGGCCCCAATATATATTGTAGAATAATCCCAATTGCTGAATTACTTTACCAAAAATTAGAATTAGTCAATGAACACAAAAACTAAATAGCTTTGTACAAAGTTTTAGCCCTTTTGTAAAGTCAAAAAGTTATAGTCTTACCAAAACCCACAAGAGGGTGCTGTTCAATCTGCTTCTGATTTTACAAACACACTGTGAAATTACAGACGCTGTGTATAGATATATGTATATATAGGTACGCTGGTCCCAGATCCTAGCTGGCTTACATTTGCTTTTTCCGCTGTTGTGTTATGCTCAGGAATAGCTACGGCACCAGGAGCCATACTTTATAATCCTAAAAAATAAAAACTGCAATAAAACATTCCCTGACCCTCCCACACTCTCCTGATTATTTATCCCCATGCAAGCTTCAGCAAAGCTTGTTTTATAATCATAAGAGAACACTGAGTAATGTTTGAATTAGGTTCATCATCAAACAGAATTTTTCATTTATTGGGATGTATAGGAGAGTCTGTAAGACTGACTTTTCATTGCAATCAGCAAATGAAAATAATTTAAAATTCAGATACTGCTTTTTTGCTTGAATGCAGATCTTTTCAACACACTAGGACATTCTACTTACATATGTTTGATTTAATATCATACCTAATATTACTGAGCTGGTGGAAAAAGTGTTAATGGAATTTGTTGCAAATAAAACAAACACAACTTCTGGATAAAAAAAGCCAATTAATCTATAGTAGCAACCTTGCCTGCTTCAATATTTTGAATTTTGGAAACATCCTTGTTCTTTTAGACTTATACTGCTATACTGTATCACTCTTCACCCATTCATCAGGAACACCTTGAAACTTTTGGATGGTTATGTTAGTTCGACTTTAACTTAGTGCAGTTTCACGAACTGAATCTGAAAGAGTCTAAGGCAAAACATTCTCCACCACAGCAACATATAACAGACACATTTCAACTAGGTTTGTAAATGTAGGTTCTTAATTTAATCATATTTATTGAACAGGATAGACATAAACAGCTTGAATCCCCACCCTTATAATTACAGCATACTCCACATTCTTTATTCAAACATTACATACATGCAATACGCATACTTAGAATGCAATTAATTAAATTAACACCTGTTCTAAAACTGAATAAATCAGTTTTTAGCAACACCAGCACAAAGATGAGCCCACAGGCATGCTTATTGCTATATATACACACACACAATAAGAGTAACCCCAGTTACTTCCTAGTTTGAAGTTTTTAAACCCAAAATTCCTACCCAGTATTTTTTTTATAAGCAGAACATGCTGGGTATTATTTCTCTCCTATAGGATAATAGCTAACAGCATGTCCTTTTTGTGACGTATTTATGTTATTATATAAATATCTATATACATACAAATACACACAATCCCGCAAAAAATGAAAAACTACCTGTGAAAAAGCATGAATCCGGATACTGGCAAACCACAGCAGAAGAAGATACTCTTGCCATTTATACATACACCACAATGTACTTCTGCAAAAAATCTAAATAAAAAAACATTTGCACCCCCAACCCCACGCCAGTTACCCTAAAGATGTATGCCTTACTGGCTCAGTAACAACTGTGAACATATAAAAACCCATGACAGTAAGCTAAACTAATGGGTAAGAGAAATAATATGGGGGTAGTTGTATTTTTAACTAGTTGGAAAAAATAAATAATATTCTTACCAAAGGGCACTGTGATCCAGCTGCTGCTGAGGTTACACAGACCAAACTAAATACAAACTACCCATGTATAGAAGAAGGTTTTGCCAAAAGCTAGATGGCTTGAACTTGCCAAGTCCTCCTACTGGTAATAAATGTTCGGGGATGTTTACACTGCACCAGCAATTCTTGGATACAGTCCTGAAAAACAAAAGCTGAAAAAGACCATCCCCCCCCCCAACCCCTCCCTCCCCAAGAATTACTTGTATCCCTTTTACCATATACGTACGATGGGATGGGTCAGGCAATTAGAACACAAGATTGCTTTCTCTGCCTTCCAGGATATCAATTGCTAGATGATTCTACCTCCCTTGGGGGTCATCCAACACGCTCTATAGCTGAACTGAAGCCACTTGATTAATTTCTGTGTTTCCTACCACCACTTGATTCTTGCCCGTTCTAACTTCACCGACATCAGCAGATTTTTCGCCTTGGTCCTAAGCTTCCCATTCACGTTGTCAAATAATTCAAAACCAGCACAACAACCATAATTACTCAGTCCCCTTGCATATTGCTAACTGCTTTAAGTTGAGTCCGTCTGGAAGTACATATACTCAAGTTTTGATTCGCAACTCCCAAGTGATCACATAATTACACCGCTAATGTAAGACGAGTACCAGAGTCCAACAAGTCATTCTGCCTAGCAAGACACTATGCAGAAAATCTCAGTCCTGTCCTTCCTTTCAAAGCAATTTCTCCTTGTCTTCCTGCTTCTTAATTCATCCTCTTCTAAAATCTTCCTGCTTCTTCCTAAAAAGAAAATAACCCTTCCTACTACCCTTTTACTGTCTTCTTCTTAATCTAGTCGTGACTAACTAGTGATTTTTTTTTTCTGCTGGTTAGAGAGTTATTTCTATTTTTTTTTTAAATTTTCCTTCAAGATTGTTCTTTTATATATAGAACTTTCTGCATAACCTCGATCAGTACTGTCAGCTTAGGGCTGGATTGAATAAAATTGTATATTAATGCCTTGCTTAATTTTCTTCCTTCATTTACACATCTATTCTTCAGGTCTTTCTGTCGCCACTTCTGTTTTCACTGGGGTTAGAAATCTCACATTGCTGAAATACAGCTAATTTCTTCTTTCTTCTATTTTCTAATATGATGATTGCATTATCTTCTATTTTCAAGGTAACTATAAGTAAGTTAGCTGTTTAATAAAGATTTATTGTTCTCAAGGCAGCTATCTTCTGTTTTTCTTTTTATATCTTCTTTGAAATCTGAAGCTAGTCTGCTTTTGAATTCTAATCTCTCCTTTTACATATAGACTACTTTCTTTTAGCTTTTCAGAAATCTAGTCTTCAGTTTTCTTTGCCAGTTTTCTCCTTTTCTATGTTTTCTGAGCATGATGCAGGTATGCCTTAGCTCTTACATTTCATAAAGAAATCTGCTCTAGCCATTTCCCTTTGTTATTTTCAGTGGTCGTTTTCAGCTATCATCTATGAACGTACTTCCACATTAAATTACTGTTAAAGAGCCTAGCTTTAATCTTTTTGAGGCTAGTGAGGCAATACACAAAGCCTATTATGCATTTCATGGCTGCGTAAATACAGTTGTTCAGTAATGCCGATTTTTTTTCCCTCTCTGCTTTCCTGATGCTGGATCACTGTTCCTTCTAATCTATAAAATACTATTTGCTTGTTTGCCTTTATTCTCCCTCTACACTTTCAGAAAATAAAAATGTTTAAGCCCACTAGAATATAGCTAAAATTCCAGTAGCTGTGTTAAAAGAAATTCTATAGCCTAAATTTAAAAAAAAAAAAGAGCTCACGCCTTCCCTTGTCTGCATGCCTCTCCTGTCCTTTGCTCTTCCCATAGGTCTAATGATAAACAAGCAGCTCTTGCCTTTTATGGTCTCTGCAGCAGTACAACGAATGAAGCATGTCCTTCCGCCCAATACCATGTAGGGAAAATGTAGGAGGAGAGTGAAAAAATAGTCCCACAAAAGTCATCTACACATTAAGAGGGGGGATGACAAACACACACACACATATATATATATATATATATATATATATATATATATATATATACATATATATATATATATATATATATACATATACACACACATACATTTATTTGTGCATTTGCACTTTTATTTTAGGTTTCTACCCCTTCCTGATCATTGTTGAGACAAGCTTTTGGTTTTATGTCTGGCTGTTTAAATAGATCTCAAAAACTCATAGTCAACCCAAAGTCATTATTAGTGATTGCAGCCATACTGCTCACATTCTAGGAAAGGGCTACTTACGAAAATGAATTGTGTAGGGCTGGACTGACATATATATAAAGCCCTGTGTTACCTTTATTACTTGGTTTGTAGCTAACTACTTATATCAAATTAAACGTTCTCTGATTTTTGAATTGGGGACAGTCTGTGCTACAATTTGCAGTCTGTATGGGGCACACCATAGAAAGAACCAGTGGTTTAACTACACCACACCGGGCCCCCCTGCCCAGCACACACAGCAACCACCACCTAAGAAAGATCCTGGGGGAGGGGGGCATTCCTACAACTATAGAGGAAGCAGACCCCTGGGCCCCTCAGCAAAGCACAGGGTATTCTTCCTCTGTATAAGTGATGAACAATATAATATGCATAATCAATGCAGTTTGCAAAATGTATGTACAAACCTGTATAGACAATTTGATGCAGGAAGAAAGGAAATACCCCAATCATAATAACATCTGATCAATCTATAGAATGTGGGGGTTTAGCTGTATTAAACCACTCTGCATCTCCAGTTCCCACTTACTGTGGAGCTGCACGCAAGCCTGATTGCAAATATGTACTTAGTGATACCATGTAATGTGGGTGTGCACAGCAGCAGATGGTATAGCACAGGTTTGTACATATTACCCCTAAAATCCATAGGCTGCAGATTTGGTAGCTTTTTGTGTCAGACACATGCTGCACAGTTAGCAATTATGCCTTTAACCTGCTTCTGAATTTATTGTACATAGTGTAACCTGTGAAACTACAATTCCCAGCATCCCCAATAGCCTTCAGTCATCATAACATTCTAGCAGCTCAGATAACAGTGTACAGCTTGTATATTATCACACGCTGTACTAATGGCTTTCCTGCAAACTTGGCTATGTACCTCAAAATAAGTAGTGAACCTTAGTTAATCATGTCTTATAAGGGATATCTGTGTGGCATACATTTGTTTACTCCTCCATGGCATACGCAAGACAAAAGTCACCTCTGCACAAACACGTCATGTACCTGCACCTAGCCTGGTATAAAGTCTCCCTTATTTGTGTAACGCAGTGTTTGTTTATCCAATACATGCACACTCCTGTAATTTTCCTCAGCCTTAGCCATAACACGCCCGACTGGTGTTAGTAAACATAGATCCGGCCTCTGTGCGGATGAATATTCTTCTTCTTCATGCCTGTGCCTGAACCGGTTCAAACCAGTGTGCAGGCCTTGTGTCGCAGCAGAAAATTCACTGACGCAGTGAGAGAGAGTGCACATGCGCAGAGGCTCCTGCCTGATGGGCTTTTTTTCCTCTTGTAACCTGAGCATGCGCTCTGTGTGTGTGTATGCAGTATTTGCGAGACGTGATGAGTGGGGGCAGGGGAAATAATGCTGGCTAAAAATACAGCCATGACGCTAGATACCAAACTAACTCCTCTTTTCATCCTGTGCTTTTTCTCGATTATCTGTTGTCATAATTTACTGGAACTTCAACTCACATTGCTTCTGCTTAGCTCTTGTGGTTGCTTCTGAGAGTTGTAGTTTCACAAACGATGCAATTCTGTAGGTATCTCTTTCCAACGCTGCTTATAGTCATTGTTATTAAGATATGTTTATATATAAGGGTATATACATACAAATATATAAACTGACTGATACAGAATGCCATGAGGGCCCTGCTTATTACAATCCTGCCTGCTGCCTACCCAGTAAGTGCTACAGACTGCTCCATGTTGCCTCTCCCCTCATCAAGTGTGACATATACACTAATAGAAAGGTATGTGTTTTATGGAGTATTGTGTATAGCTGCACAATCATATATTTAGAATAGGACTTGTCATTGTACATGTCACCCATTTGTGTCCTGCCTGAGGTAGCTATTGATCAAGCAGAAGGCCTGCCTCGCAAGGAAACTTCGGGCAAATTCAGGAAACTGAAGCAACATGTATGCCATCCCACCAGCAATTTACATTCTTGCCGGTGGGATGGCATGTCAGGGAGATTAGTCGCCTGCAATAGTGAAGATTTATCGTGGGCGACTAATCTCCCCGTGTGCCATGAGATCCATCTTCTGATATGCCCACCTAAGGTTGAAGACACACAGAGATACTTTTCATGACTACAAAAATAGACAATGCTGATCTTTTACTGATAATTGGCAATTCTCAGTATTGTCTATGGCAGAGTATTTTCTGGTGTTTAGTAGCTGTGACATGTAGCTGCTACTAAGTAGCTCTATGTGTCTTTGCCATAAATATGGCCATACAAAGGAAGATTTCATCTGCCGATTCAGGTCCTTTAGACCAGTTCGGCAGCTTATCTGCACGTGCATGAGCACCCCCCGACTGGCCTACCTGACTAACATCTGGCCTAAAACTGGCCAGATCTTGATCGTGCAGGTTTGATTTTTCCTAGGCCCAAACAAATGAATTAGAACGACGGACATATGCCAATCAAACCTGCCCAATTTTTGGACAGATATAGATCAGGGAGGCCTATCGGGTGGCCCCAAAAATGGACAGATAAGCTGGCAAATCGTTCTAAAGAGCACAAATCGGCAGCTTAGACTGATGCCACACTGATGCGGTTTTTTTGGCGGATATCGGCTACATGTGCCTGCACCCGAGCGTATTCCATTCATTCAGATGCAGGCACACGGTAGGATACATTTACAGTAGCGGGTTGTATTCTAGGCAAGCATTTTTCGGCTTGCCGAGAATATGCCCATGTGGCATCTGCCTTAAATCTGCCCGTCTTTGGCCTCTTTTAAAATAGCCAAGGGGGGGAGGAGAGCCAAGTGTGCTTGCACATCATTTTGGCCAAGCAGAGAGGTCCCCTTAAAGGAGAAGGAAAGGCTAGTTAAGAGTTCATCTCAAGCTGCAGGCATACCTTCAGTTCTCTCAATAGTCCCCTTAAGTCTCCCCATATTTCACCTGTTCAGAAGATCTGAAGCCAAACAGGAAGAAAAAACGCTGAGGTGTGCAAAGAAAGTTCCCATAATGCCTCACTCCTGCACAGACACCCAGACTAAGTGAACATGCTCAGTAAAACTATGGGGCACATTTACTAATCCATGAACGTCCGAAAAGCGTCCGAATGTGTTTTTTTCGTAATGATCGGTATTTTGCGATTTTTTTCGTAAATTGTCGCGACTTTTTCGTAGCTGTTACGACTTTTTCGTAGCGTTATGACTTGCGTGAATTGTTGCGACTTTTTCGTAGCGGTCGCTCCGAGAGCGAAAGTTTCGGATTCATTCAAGCTTCAGTATCGTGACTTTCCTTGGGCCAGGTTGGAGCTGCAGAGTGCCATTGAGTCCTATGGGAGGCTTCCATAATCATGCAAAGTCTGAAAGGTTTGCCCGCCATTTACGAGCGCTCAATACGAAAAAGTCACAACAATATACGAGCAAATCGTAACGGCTACGAAAAAGTCGCAACAATATACAAGCAAATCGGAGCGGCTACGAAAAAGTCGCAACAATATACAAGCAAATCGGAGCGGCTACGAAAAAGTCGTGACAATTCGCGCAAGTCATAACGGCTACGAAAAAGTCGCTACAATTTACAAAAAAGTCGTAACAGCGACGGAAAAATAGCAAAAATACGAAAAAGTCGCAAAATGTTTGTTTTCAATCCGAATTTTTCCCATTCGGATTCGTGGATTAGTAAATGTGCCCCTATGAGTCAGCTTCCTGCTGATTGGCTCAGACCCGCATTCCTAAGGGGGAGTGAGTTCTTAGCATTCTTGAGAGAGGGGGGAGCAGGAAAGAGCAGAGAACAGAAAGATGCGAGTTATGGCACAGGAATTACAGACACAAGAAATATTTTTTCAGAGAAGTCAGTGCAGCGTTTCTGTGAGTGCTTATGGCTGTATTTACATAGACCTTTCTGATAAAGCTTACTTAGTTTTTACCTTTTTTTCTCCTTTAACTGGAGTGCAACACGGGGGCAGCAGACTTGATTTCCACTGATTGCTGGGACCAAGGAGTATGGAGGGCCCAGTGGGCTCCAGACTGTTTATTTTCCCAGTCTTTGTGGTTCCTAAAATGGTTTTTCTGTAGGACCTAATAATTTCTAGTTATTCCCTGGTCCCAGGCAGTAATTTAGGTTGAAAAAAGATACATAAATTCATTAAAAACTCCATCTATTCCTCTACCTGGTGTCAGGTATGACAATGGTATGGTCTATCAACCCCAAAGTGTCAAGTATTACTGTCCATCTCCCCCCCCATTGACAAGTGGTAAGGCCCATAACCTCTCCCTCCTGCTGTACAGTTCATGCAACCCCCCCCCGCTATTGTCAAATGGTACAGTCCATTCCACCATTGTAGTGGTGGTATAGTCCATCTTTGCCCCACTGTCAAGTGGTACGGTCCATCTTCCCCCACCCTGTTGTCAGGTGGTGCAGTCTATATTTTATCCCAACTGCTGTCAAAAATAGTATGGTCCACCAACCCAATGCCTTTGTCAAACAGTATGGCCCATCTAACCCTCTGCCATTTCCAAATGGTACAGTCCATCACCCCCCCTTGTCATATGGGACAGTCCATCTCCTGTACTGTTGTCAAGTGGTACTTTCCATTTTCCCTCCTACCTGCTGTCAAGTGGTATGGTTCATCCAACCCACCCTGCCATTGTCAAATGGTATGGGCCCTGTACCCCCCCCCCCAGTTGTACAATCCAACCACTTAACAACAGCAGGTGGGTGGAAGATGGACTGTATAATTTATAAACTGCAGAGGGAGATGGACAGTACCACTTGACATTAGGGGTAGATAGACTGTAGCGCTTCACACTGGGTAGGGCCATGGGGATAGATCATACCACTTGAGAAAGGAGGAGTGATAGTGATGTAGTGTAGTGTAACTTTGCAGTTCAGTATTTTAAAGTAAAATAATGCATTTGGCCATTCTGGAATTAGCAGAATTAATACTTCCAAATCTTAGATCAGGTGTCCCCAACCTTTTCTACCCATGAGCCACATGAAAATGTAAAAATAAAAGTTGGCGAGCAACAAAAGCATGAAAAAAGTGTCTGAGGGTGTAAATATGGGCTGTGATTGGCTATTGGTAGCCCCTGTGTATCCCGGCAGACTACAGGGGGCTGTATTTGGCAGCACACATTCTTTTTTTTTTTAAACTAATGCTTGCCTCTAAGCCAGAAATTCAAAAATAAGTACCAGCATTGAGGCCACTGGGAGCAACATCCAAGGGGTTGGGGTGCTCATGAGCCACAGGTTGGGGATCACTGTCTTAGATGAATAGTACACAGTGTAAAAACAATGATGGAGAATAGGTCAATTTGTTCCTACTGGGTGGATTTCAGCCAGAAAACACTTGTGTTTTCTTCCTCTCCCCAATGTGTGCACAGTGACAGGCGGATCTTGTTTACTTATGTCACATATGGAAGTGAAAGAAAAGAAAACTGCATCATTTAGTGAAAATGCAACAGGTTTTCTGTATCATTTTGTTATCACTGATATTAACAACATAGCACTGAGCAGTACAAAATTAACTGAATGCTTAGTTTTCTATGCCCTTTCTTTGTCCTTACATTGCTAGGTTTTTCTGGAAGTTTCTGGCAGACAGAAATCTGCATTGCAGTGCTTGACAGCATTGTATTTTAATGGAACCCACCCCTGGGGCTGTAACAGAAAAGGTAGGACTTCATGCACACATTACCTGCTAATAAAACTCAGTCTCACATTTATATACAAATCTCATATTATTATATATATTTTTATTGTTTGTATTACAAAAACAAAAGAACTTACTAAGCAATGGTTTTCTGGTCTTCAGATTGTACAGTATATCAAAGCCATTGGAGGGAATATAAGTTGTTTAGTACTTGGGACTTGATTTAATAACTTTAAATAAAGCATATAGGTATTATTACAAAGCTGTCCTTGACACATGCAAATTTTGTTTCTACGGTCTACCTAAATTAATAAACTACCATCATTTGCTTCTGTAAACTATTTTTAAAGCTGCCCAGGAGTTTACAGAAATCTGTGAGGCCCCCTTTCTTTTATATATCAAGAGGTTACCTAACCTCATGGTAACATCATAGCACTATTTCTCAGCCAAGCAGGTTCTGTCCCATTATCCTAACATAGGGGTTACATTTATTACATAGGGATGGATATCCACTACACTTCAATTAATTTTCATTGTTAAAATGTTAAAGTTAAGTAAATTATCTACTTTTCATTGGTTGCTGCTTTTTGTCATGTGCAGTCCTGTCATGTTTTTAACAATGAAACCAAACTTGTTCTGTAACTCAAGGTGACTCTATTTGCATTGCTGACAAATGCTCGGGAAATAACACAGCAGGGTATGAGAGATACGAGAGTCAGACAGAGGAAATGAGACTGCATAGGTCTAATTACATCAGGCCTATACAAATTCCAAGGACCTGACCTGGACTGTGTATTTCAAACTGGATTGCACATTGGAACCACATGTTTCCATTTAAAAATACAATACTGTTAGAGCAATAGAATAATATGACAGGATACAGAAGCTCTGGAACTTGGTTATACCTTTAAAAAACAAAATATGTCTTAAGACATACAAACAGAACCTTCACCTCACCTATAGTTAAATACCCTAGTGCAAGAATATGGTGTCAAAAACACTGAATCATATCATCAGTGAAAACATAGTGTACAGGTATAGACAAAACAAAGAAGAAACCCAAATAGAAAATCAAATATTGTAATTCATAGTTCCTGTCCTGAAGTCTATCTCTGATTGATTCCATAGCCTGATGCGTTTCGTGCCTAAAGGGCACTTACTCACACGCCTACAATTTTTTATACCAGTGCAGCCTTGCACCATGCATTTATTAGATGGAGAAAAGGGTCAGGTTAACCTAAAAAAAAACAAAATGCTCATTTTCACTAACCCTAGATGGCCAATGGCTCCAATAGGTCATATGGCCTTGGCATTAAAAGTATGGCAACAATATATATGCTGAGATAGCAAAAGTGGCTACATAATAACTGGCTTAGCAATTACTGCTGTAGCCATAACTCGCTCACTGAATTAAATTAACCAAATGTTTGTAAAGAATTAAAATAAGGATAATTGGGCGATTAACATGGAAGTGAATAGTAGCAGTTTCTGGGTATTTTAGTTCAGTGGATTAGCACTACTTAAAAACTTGGTGCTCAAAGAGCCCTGCAATACCACCTGTGCCATTGCCCTTAAGAGCAGACATACAAAGAAGTTTTGCTACTGGACAGAAGCAGGAAAACCAGCCTGGATCTCCCTGTCAAATATCTACCCAACAAGAAGGATTATATGGGGTGCACAATGCACAGGTATGTACAAATACAAGCATGGTGGCCCAGGATGAAAAGTACAGAATCTCTGCTTCACCCCACAAATTTATTTCAGGACTGTGCAACATGGAGCTATCATTTGTTGTCCAGTGACCCAAAACTAAGATGTAGCTCTATAACAGCTGGAAACATGCAAAGTGAATGATAAATAGTGGGACAATACATTAGGGGGTATATTTATCAGGCTGTGTTAAAAGTGGAGTAAAACATTACTGGTGATGTTACTCATAGCAGCCAATCAGATGCTTTGCTTTGGTTTGCCAACTGTTGAAATCTAATTGCTGATTGGTTGCCCTGGGCAACATCACCGGTAATGCTTCACTTCACTTTTTTACACACATGATAAATATACTCCTAAGTGTTTTGACCAAAGCCCAGTCAGTACATAGCAAAAGTTTGGTCTGACCATATTAGAATCTTCAATTGCTCCCTTCATTCAAGAGAACATTCTGAATCTGCAGCTATTAATAATATGTAAAATGTAGAAATTGCAGAAGCAAGGCCTAGGGGGCAGGTCCAATATACAGTGGCCACCTTGCCCCTCCACCCACACTATCCCTGTAATATTAGCTTTGTTGAAGGTCATTGCCACGAGGGGCACTTTCCACCATGCTGGCACCTGAAGTTGCTGGGGACCCAAATCACAGACGTGTATGGTTGCCATCGTTTAAAAATAAATAAATAAATAAATAATAATAATAATAATGAATAAATAAATTAGTTAATACTGGCCTTGCTGTGTTTTGTACCCTTTTTCAATAATAACATGGTTAAGGTTTCCAGTGGATGCAGCCCGGGTAAATAAGCATATGAGACCTGGATGGTAAAAATCTCCTATGGTCTATAGCAGCCTCTCCCATGCATACCCCGGGAGCAGGAAGTGGGACAGAAATGCTACAGTAGAGAGTGCAACTGCATTCACTCCAGGCCACAACTGGGGCTAAGCAGGTGGTTTAGGCACAACATTTCCCAGTTGCTGTGCCATGACCTCTGTATGTAGTGTCGGGGCACCTGGCAGCAAGTGGGCAGGGCTGACAGCAATCCAAGTGGACAGGGGACTGTAGGTGGTCTACACTACACTTTAAAATGATGGTTTAAATAACAGAAATTAAGCTCTTAAAGTTGAAAGGGTCCCGAGGCAAGGTTTTTACCATCCCTCATACCAAAAGCAGCACTGAAGCAGCTGCCTGCCATTCCATTTATAGCACTGGTGATAACTCTTTCTGTCATGCGGTCTACAGTCTATTAGTCTATTCCTAAATACATTAAATACAGGGCTGTTATTAAACCATGCAAATTGTAATCTCATGATTCATAAGATCCTGAATGTTGCTGTAGTACCGACATGTGATACTTACATACGCCTGTTTAAGAATCAGCAGGGCCTAGCACTAAGATGCCTATGTTTTGTAACCTAATCTGGAAAATGCTAGGAGCAAATAGAAACATTATACATCAATCGACAAGTCAAATCCATAAAAGTGTTCAGCTTCTCCATTATCTACTTAACAAGCTGTGCAAGTTGTCAGGAGGCATCCTCAGGACACACCAGAACCCATCCACTAGCCCTGGACTCCAAGCCTCTAAGATGCCCCTTTGATAGAACATTTTGAAGGTGAAATAATATTACTACCCTATATTATATCTGTTTCTTTTAGTAACACCAGACATGGCTAGAGCTGTCCATACATGGTAAGATCTGCTCGTTTGCTGAGGTCACCAACCAAGCAGATTGTTACCCAATCTGGCCACAAACAGAGGGGGCTAAATCAGCATGATCACCTGAGAGTCAACAACAGGATCATGTTAGGGCCTACAGAGACATGTTGGCAGAGAACCACATCAGTGTACCGATGCTCTCCTTTTTAAAACGCATTTTCGAACCTGCCTGATTAATATCTGGAAGATATTAATTCCAATTTATTGCCATTTATAAGCAGGAGAAGGCTTCTAATTATAGGCTGGCAGAGTGAGTGCCCCAGAAAGAATTTTCAGAATGTAAATTGGGGTACTAAATTTAATGCATTAGTTATTCATACCTGTAATCCTGTGTTCCACAGCACAGGAATGTCGCAGGCCCGGACAGGCAACCTGTGGATTCTGGCAAATGCCAGAGGGGCTGCTGCAATGTGCCATAGATAGCCACTATTTATAGGGCCATGCTGTGTTTTCAATCTAAGTTCAGACTTGGAATGCAGGGCTTAACTGACCCAATTCTTTACTGTGGGGACTGTACCCACAGGAATGTACTGAAGCACACAGATTAAACCAGGGATCCCCAACCTTTCTTACTCATGAGCCACAGTCAAATGTAAAAAGACTTCGGGAGCAACACAAGCACCATAAAAGTTCATGGAGGAGCCAAATAAGGGCTGTGATTGGCTATTAGGCAGCCTCTATGCACCCTATCAGCTTACAGGGGCTTTATTTGGTAGGAAATCTTGTTTTTATTCAACCAAAACTTGCCCCCAAGCTAAGAATTCAAAAATAAGCACCTGCTTTGGGGCCACTGGGAGCAACATCCAAGGGGTTGGGGAGCAACATGTTGCTCACAAGACACTGGTTGGGGACCACTGGATTAAACACAACATGGGGTCAGAATTCAGAGTATATACAGTTATAAAGGAAAACAAAACATAAGCAAAATGGGACAGATTTGCTCAACACTAGTGAAGGTGAGGACACACAGAGTTACAAGTAGCAGCTACTTGTCATGGCTACTAAATGTCAGAAAATACCCTGCCATAGACAATAATGAGAATTGCCTCTGCTAAAACACACTTAGAGACAATTATCAGTAAATGATCAGCATTGTCTATTTTTGTAGCCATGACAAGTAGCTGCTACTAGTATGTATGTAAATCGCTGGTGGGATGGCATATGCAACTCTGCCGAAGTTGCCCGAAGTTTCCTCTCAAGGCAACTTTGGGGGCGACTTCAGGAAATCGTAGTGACGCGTATGCCATCCCACCAGCGATTTACATTCTACCTGGTGGGATGGCATTGCGGGGAGATTAGTCACCAGCGGCAATGAAGATTTGTTGACTAATCTCACTGTCTGCCACTGCCCTTAGGGTTAAGACACATGGAGCTACTTAGTAGCAGCTACTTATCACTGCTACTAAACTCCAGAAAATATCCTGCCATTGACAAGTCTGAGAATAGCCTCTGCTAAAACACACATAGTGACAATTATAAGTAAATAATAAGCATTGTCTGTTTCTGTATCCGTAGCTGTAGCTGCTACTAGTAGCTTTGTATGTCTTCACCCTAAGGGCTTTGACACACGGGGAGATTAGTCACCCGCAACAAATCTCCCATGTTGCGGGCGACTAATCTCCCCGAAATGCCATCCCACCAGTGAGAATGTAAATCACCGGTGGGATGGCATACCGGATACCGGAAATCGCAGAAGTTGCCTTGAGATGAAACTTCCGCGATTTTGGGGAAATAAGCAGGCCGAGAATCAGCCTATCTTCTGGCCTATGCTGGCTTCCATGTCTGTACCAGGAAGCACTGTGTCGGCCTGCACACATCTGGAGCAAATTTAGCCATGAAAATGCATACTCATGCTTTTCTGTTCCAAAATCTGCTCTGTGTGTCTGCACCAAGGCTGCGTATAAATGGATGTGCTGGATATAGCCTATATGGAGATGTTACATTGGGCATTCACTTCATGTACCATCGCCACCTCTCATTCAATTAAATGAGAAACTCCTGACAGGTATAGGATTAGCTTTTTCTCAGCCTAAAAAAACTGTATTAAGCACTTTCAGTCGCTTCACAGTCATGTAAAATGATGGTGTTTGGGACAGTTATACAGGGCTTTTCCAAGAACTGAAATATGCCAGCCCCATGTGCCATCAGCCTAAAGGGAAGCAGACTCTGTGACTGTGCAACAAGATAAATTACTCCCATATCCTGCAAACCCGGATGCGTTTTTTCTTTTTCAATTATGGTTAAGTCCAATGCCATCTTGCCAAAGGCCATCTTTCAAACGTATGTCTCATGAACATTTCTGATTTATATGAGTTCAATCAGAACCACTGCTCGCATATATAAAATTAGATGTGAAAACTTGCACGGGGATTCAAAAAATTATACAGCATGAAAGTCAGATTTCAATTAGGACAGTTTGCACTGTAGCTCATCTTTGTTGAGATGGAATGAGCAAAGAAATTGTCCAATCATATTAGAAACTGAATCCAGCTTTGAAAAAGTGTTAATGAATGTGATGCCTGAATGCCCCTTGGAACCCTTACATCCCAGTCTGCTCTAAAATTCTGAAAATGTACATAAGGCCTTTTCTTTTCTGTACCCACAGTGCCACCCCCTGGACATTTTTTTTTACAAGAGGACATTTATTTTAAAAGGGGTAGGTTAATTTTAAATTAAAGTATAGTGCAAGTTAGAGGGTGATATTCTGAAATAATTTGCACTTGCTCTTAAATGTTTTTCATCTTGTGTTTTTTTTAGTTTAGTTTTAACTTCTTGTTAAGCATTCGCCAGTTTGGATTTTCACCATCTATCTGTTTGCTAGGGTCCAGTTTCATCTAGCAACCAGGCAGCGTAGGTCCCAACATCTGAAAAATGGAAAGAGGGACAAAAAGATCTGGCTTGTGTAGCTCTGCAATTATTGACCACGCCCACTTTGTGGCTACAACCACCCAATACCACAGCTATTTTACAAAAGCACACCCCTATTCAATGGTTACTATGCATCTAAATAAATTGCTAATTAGCCAAGTTGGATGTGGATTCAAAATGTGATTTATTGTAAAAATGTGAGAAACCAGCCCTACCAAGACCCTCACACCCATGAGGGTTTCATGTGAAACACAATGCTTTCAGTACACTTTTAGACACTGTATTTACATAAGCTGATTTCTGTCTAATGAAAGGATAAACAACTCAAGAGTGAATCAATGCTCTGATAATTCCATGTACAATAGGGAACTATAGAGTGTCTGACAATGAGATCCTGGTGATAGGTTTGAGAAGCACGACTGTCCTTAAGGTGAAGGGTGAAAACCCCCCATTAACTTTAATGCATTTGGATGAAGAAAAAAATCTAGTGTAAAAATATGTCACACATAAAAAATGACACTCATGAGAAAAGCAGTTTTGAAGGAGCCGGGAGAACCCAAAGACAACTGGCGCTCACATCACTCTTACCTCGCAATCTTTCCAAAAGTGTCTGGAGAGACCCAAAGACAAGTGGAAGAGTTAAAGGCGTACATTTACATAGCTTTCCAGGACAGAGGGATGGGCTGCAGAAAATGGGATTATCCCACTAAAAGAGGGACAGTTGGGAGGTGTGACCAGTGGTTTGAAGATGAATAAGTGAGGGCCCAAATAAATAGATTGACAGTAAAAAAATAACAGAAATGTAGCCTCACCGAGCAGTAGGTTTTTGTGACCCCATTGAGACCATATGTGAGAATATTATTTACTCATAGTTCTATGAATATCTCTGGCAGCAATTTACTAGCTTGGCTTTCACTTGTGTATACGAGAACAAATGGGTATTTTTCCCATTTCTTTAGACTGTAAGCTTTTACACCTCTTGTATTTGTTATTGGTTGCTTTGTATGTAATTCTGTATGTCCAATTTATAAACCCATGTATTGCACAGTGCTGCAGAATATGTTGGTGCTTTATAAATACATGTCAATAATAATAATTTGTTATCCTCCTTTATCTTCAGGCTTGCCCCCATTATTCCTAGTTATAGCACTGCAGGGAATACTTTACATTTCACGCCGTTTTGAAGGCTTACACATAGGGCCAGGTTCATTACAGTACGAATTACGAGTGCGATTCACGAACTTTCGGTACGATATGAAAGTTTCAAATTTTTGTATCCGAGCGAACGTAAACGGCGCAAAAACCTTTCTGACTTTGAACATTCAGTGCATGATTTTGGAAGCCTCTCATAGGACTCAATGGCACTCTGCAGCTCCAACCTGGCCCAAGGAAAGCCTCCCATAGGGCTCAATGGCACTCTGCAGCTCCAACCTGGCCCAAGGAAAGTCTCCCATAGGGCTCAATGGCACTCTGCAGCTCCAACCTGGCCCAAGGAAAGTCTCCCATAGGGCTCAATGGCACTCTGCAGCTCCAACCCGGCCCAAGGAAAGCCTCCCATAGGGCTCAATGGCACTCTGCAGCTCCAACCTGGCCCAAGGAAAGTCTCCCATAGGGCTCAATGGCACTCTGCAGCTCCAACCTGGCCCAAGGAAAGTCACCCATAGGGCTCAATGGCACTCTGCAGCTCCAACCTGGCCCAAGGAAAGTCTCCCATAGGGCTCAATGGCACTCTGCAGCTCCAACCTGGCCCAAGGAAAGTCTCCCATAGGGCTCAATGGCACCCTGCAGCTCCAACCTGGCCCAAGGAAAGTCTCCCATAGGGCTCAATGGCACTCTGCAGCTCCAACCCGGCCCAAGGAAAGTCTCCCATAGGGCTCAATGGCACTCTGCAGCTCCAACCCGGCCCAAGGAAAGTCTCCCATAGGCCTCAATGGCACTCTGCAGCTCCAACCCGGCCCAAGGAAAGTCTCCCATAGGCCTCAAT
The DNA here is from genome assembly GCF_000004195.4 of Xenopus tropicalis. Taxonomy (NCBI): domain Eukaryota; kingdom Metazoa; phylum Chordata; class Amphibia; order Anura; family Pipidae; genus Xenopus; species Xenopus tropicalis. The sequence goes on along the minus strand of NC_030680.2, from coordinate 33,751,481 downwards.
GGCACTCTGCAGCTCCAACCCGGCCCAAGGAAAGCCTCCCATAGGGCTCAATGGCACTCTGCAGCTCCAACCCGGCCCAAGGAAAGTCTCCCATAGGGCTCAATGGCACTCTGCAGCTCCAACCCGGCCCAAGGAAAGTCTCCCATAGGGCTCAATGGCACTCTGCAGCTCCAACCTGGCCCAAGGAAAGTCTCCCATAGGGCTCAATGGCACTCTGCAGCTCCAACCCGGCCCAAGGAAAGTCACAATACCAAAGCTTGAATGATTTAGAAACTTTCGTACTCGTTGTGATAAATACGATTTTGTCGCACAAATTGTCGCAAAATAAGAAAAAGTTGTGCAAATAAATGAAAATATTGCAGTAAATATGCAAAAGTTTTAAACTTTAGAAAAAATACTAATTTTTTGTAATCGGACCTGTGATACTTTCATAAATGTGCCCCATACCCTGCATAGCCTGACAGAATAATTCAATAATATCAATCTGTGCTGGCTTATATCTATTTTTTAAAAGAATAATCAATGATTATATGCTGTTATATGGTATTTCTGTCATTGTGTAAAATTTGTCGCAAAGTACGAAAATGTTGCGCAAATTAACGAAAAAAAAAACGCAGAAAATACACAGTTCTATAAATTAGAAAAAATACAATTTTTTTTTTGTATTCGGAATCAATCATACTTTTATAAATGCGTCCCTATGTTTACGAAGAATAAACATAAAATCACAAACATTTGCCCAAACCCTATTGCGACAGCTGTACTGCTGAAACCAGTCACAGCCGGATCAAACTGGTTTTCCAGACGGATCTATTTTCAAACCTTAAAGCTGTTGATATCAGTGCACCGCTGTAGAAGTGTACGGAAATTAAACAAAAAACAACTGTGATGCAAAAACGCACATTTTTTTGGAAGAAGAAATAATAGTAGCATGAATAAAACACAGAAACCATACATTTATTAAGTTAAATAGTGCGAATTCTGCGGAACTTCCACAAGTTTCCGGCGGAGGAATACTTGCCTACGTCACAATGTACTGACTACGTCACAAAGGCAGTCCCGTTTGAGCCTACGTCACAAAGGCGAGGTGATATAAGGAACCCTTGGCAGACGCTGGCTTAGTTGTTGTTGAAGAGTGGAAGGGGAAGGAGCGGAGACTTCGAGCAGCAGAAAATCCTCAACATTCGCAGTTATTTTTTGTTGTTTCAGCGTTCCGTCTTACTCAAAACCATCGCTTTCTTCTGTCAGCTACTTTTACGCGTTTTGCGAACCTGCCCCTATATGAAGGTATTTATAACTAGCTACAATACTGTGCTATTGTGCCTCCCTGTTTCTTAGTTATATATGTATTTCTTTGTATATATTAGTAGAGAACGCAGCGGCTGCCTTTAGTTTTCTCAGTGGGTTGGGATTCTGTTTAATGAGCACAGTGAAAGTATCGGTATCAGCCAGTTTAAAACTAAGCGAGTTCGCTAGAAAACCAAGTGGGAGAAACTATAGCTATTATATATTTAATCGCTTATGGTACGTGATATTGTGCGACTTAAACGCGCTGTTAGTGTGGGTTTATTTGCCACGTCTCGCCGGGCTTAGCGATAGTCTACAAAATGGCGCCTGCTGGTTCTTAGGTGGGCGTGGCTTAGGCTGCCGGTCGCCATTTTAAACTCTATGAAATTCCTTCCAAATTCAAGATGGCTGCCCAACCTTTTATGGGCGGGGCTAGAATGTTCTCGTAAATCTGTATGACGATACCTGTGGTTATTTCTAAGATTAACCACAATGTAATATGAGCGTCTAGTACAATGTAGGCGTATTCTATTGTCCTGAATTTTTTTTCAGCCCCTTTTCTTTCTAATCATTTATACCGAATTAACTTAATGATCATGGCTATTTATAAAACCCAGATTTCAAATGGGCTTTATTTCCCTTGCTGTGGGGAAGGGTTCCTAATGCAGATTTCATGGTAAAGGTATAGGACCTGTTATTCAGAATACTTGGGACCAAGGGTATTCTGGATTAGGGGTCTTTCTATAATTTGTATCCCCATAACTAGTCTATTAAAAAATCAATAAAACATGAATTAAACCAATAGGATTGTTTTGCATCCAATAAGGATTAATTATATCTTAGTTGGGATCAAGTTTAAAATAGTCTGAGACAAGCTTTCCGTAACTCGGAGCTTTCTGGATAATGGGCTTCCAGATAACTGATCCCATACCTGTATAACTTTTCTAAATATAGGTCCGGGGCTTCTAAGGCACAGTAGCACAGTGTTGCATTGTAATTAAATATGTTAAGTTGTGCTGTAAAAGTAGCTGACAGTATTTCTTCTTTGATGCCATTGGATTCAGAATGGACGGCAAAAAGACCGGATCAACGTCATGCATTGCTGGACTGCAATTACTCAACTACATACTCGCTAATGAACGGACATTCCACTTTTTTTTTACTTATTATTCTCAGTTGAGATTTTTTTTACTTTTTATTACTTCTCAGTTGAGATTGGTAATATTGTATTGTCGTACTTTGTGCTGCTTTTCATATGTATTTTTGTTTGTTTTATTCAGCTGTGTTCATATAGGAATAGTATGCGCATGTTTGATATTTGATATAATTTTCTTATCCTTTCAGATGATATCGGCCTCACTAACCATTAGTCTTTTTTACCTAAACCAGATCCCTCTATTGTCTATAAGAGACATGTCCCGTATGTCAAAGGGATGCTGCAGTAGCGGTCTTAATCAGCTTGTGTTACTATAGCAATATTTAACATGTCATTCCCCTGATTTTTATTTTAGTCCACAGTTCACCCTTTTTTCCATTAAATGGGATTATTTTTCAGATGTTAACCAAGTTTGCTTCCATTTTGTTCAGTTGTCATTGGATAGCTTCTTTTGATACCTCATCTTCAATGCAGCTTGGTCCCTGTGATGGCAGTGTACTGTCAGTCCCGTGGTAAGCAATAACCCCACCCCTTACATTACATTTTTTGGCCCAATTAAGCCCACATTTGAATTAAACTAAACCAGCCTGTTCATAACCGTTTTACCTACTCCCTCTTCTGTAGGATTTGCACCACTAATAGAAATGATTGAATTCTTGCCACTAAGCAGTGTATTGTAGTCTCTTGGAGAGTTGTGGCAAGACTTTCTTTAAAATAACACATTCTACAATAATGCTAACAATTGTTAGTAGTATAGTTCCACATTACTCATTATAAGCAGTATAGGGACCCTGTAAACAAGTTTACTAGTAATTACTTCAAGTTTTGTCATGCAGTTTCTTCAATTATGCTGTTGCATTCTTGCTTGAGTAGAAACTTAATGAAATCTGTAATATTAATGCGTTCAGCTGTTCCCAGTGTTTCCGTAGGTAGTTTTTTTTTTCAGATAGTAATGGTTTTGAGTGACTTGTGACATCTGCAAAGTCTTAAATGTATTTACAAGTAAGAATTGATTGTATCAGATTATCATTTTATGTGTAACAATTTTCAAAATTAAATTTACAGATTGATTTGTTTCGTCTCATTTTATTTTTTGTTGGTTATAAACACTTTCTAGTAACTGTGTTTCAGATGAGTATGAAGTGCCCTGGAAAAAACAGCACCTTCTCTCAGCTTCTTACTCTGAATTGGCTCCACTAAATGCTAAGTACACAAATGATGGTTCTCACTAGTAAACAATATGTAATACAATATAACCCGGTTATTTCCGTATAGATTTCTCCTTTCATGATCAAATGATAGGATTTCTATGATACAGACCTGGGTTACAGAATGACTGAAATATCCTAATACTACAGGAAAGTGTGGTAATATCTGAACATTGCTTTCATTTCCTTGGGCAGGTTGCGCATCCTAAGTGGAGGTGAAAAGTCCAAAAAGACTAAAGTGGGCTGAATCTGAGCGAATTCTGCTAGGCAGAAGGCAGTTTGCGTACATCCAGTTCCAGGAAGGTTATAACACTTTTGTCAGGGTTTGGCCTCTGTGCCAGCGGTTCTTTTGCTGGGTAAGGTCTCCTAAGCCCTGCACAAGGTACATGTATACAACTCAAAGGGAATGCACTGTTTCAGCTCGAGGATGTGTATGCATACCTTTATATGTTCCTTAGTCATGGTCTGCACATGCAATGCTGGCTGTATGACTACAGGGAACCCCTTGACCAAGTATATATTTAATAGTTTTAGAACAAATGTGTTGCTGCTTTGGTTTATAGCAGTGCTTGAATTTGTATGCAGAATATTACTGGACCATGCCAGCTGGTTAACTTTGCAAACTTGCATGACAATTGTGTAACCATGCACAGAAACAAATTAAGCATCGTAAACATATTTGCATTACAACATACTTGCATAAAAAGTACCCTCCAACAGTTATCCTTTCTCTCTTTCTGGTCTCCTTGGTTATAAATTCCTCTCAAGAACATAACTATCCTGATCTGCGTAAGCAAGACTTGACGAATACTTGACATCAATTTTGTTGTGGTATCTTGAGGTCTTTGTAAAAGCAACTACAAGGTAAAACAGTGGGGCAAAGCAGTGCATGAAGGAAAATGGGGGGGGGGTGAGATGCTAAAGACTACAAGTATAGAAGGAAAACAATATACACATTTCATGTAGTTGACAGATGTCTCTGTGGGCGTTTTGTACCTAACACTTTACAAAAACATGCCAATCACCTGAATTTAGTTTTTCTTTAGTAGTTAACATTTTCGTCTGATGCCACACACCATGCAAGGGTTTTGTATGTGTCTAAACATAACTTTCCTTTTACTTGACCAGTGATCCCCCAACCAGTGGCTCGTGAGCAGCATGTTACTCACAACCCCTTGGATGTTGCTCCCAGTGGCTTAATACAGGTGCTCATTTTTAAATTTCTGGTAAGAAAGGCAAGTGTATTTGGCACCCTTATGAACCTTTTTCATGCTTGTGTTGCTCCCCCAACACTTTTTCCATTTAAATGTGGGTTGTATGTATAAAAGGTCCCTGCATTAGACTATATTTGAGTATTAAAAGTGCTCAGTTTGTGCTAAATACATTAGCTGCTGCTTGGCCATAGAAGCAGCCATTCATGGTAAATTGGCCTTCATGGTCTTAGGTTTACCTAAAAGATCACAATGGCAACAGAAGTTTTTATCCCTTGAGTGATATGTCAATACTCGGTGTAAAAAAAAAAAAACCTGGTTTGGGTGAGAACTAAAAATACCGGAATGCTTTTTTTATTTCTACCAATGTAGACTATTTCATCTGCTTTCTGAGAGGACTTGAGCTTGTGCCATTGCTACAGATGCCAACAGCAGCCTTCAGTTTGGGGTGGTCTGTTTGGTAAAGATCATGCAACCAATTCACTCAGGACCACAGGTATGGGAACATGAAAGGGAGATATCTCGGTGCTTTACGGACATTGTTTCGAACAATCTCATTTTTTAATTTCTGGTAAGAAAGGCAAGTTTTGGTTGCATAAAAACCAAGTATAATGCCAAACAGCATACTGTAGGCTGCCAGTCTACATAGGAGCTATTAAGTAGCCGATTATAGTTCTTTATTGGCACCCTTCTGAACCTTTTTCATGCTTGTGTTGCTCCTACAACACTTTTTCCATTTAAATGTTGCTCACCTGTGTAAAAGGTCCCTGCATTAGACTGTATTTGAATATTAAAAGTACTCAGTTTGTGCTAAAAGCATTAATTGCTGCTTGACCATAAAGGCAGCCATTTGTGGTAAATTGGCCTTCATGGTCTCAGGTTTACCTAGAAGATCACAATGGCAACAGAAGTACTTTCATCCCTTGATTGAAATACCAAGTTGGTATAAAAAAGAAAAAAAACTGGTTTGGGTGAGAACTAAAAATACCGGAATGTTTTTTTTATTTCTGCCAATGTAGACTATTTCATCTGCTTTCTGAGAGGACTTGAGCTTGTGCCATTCCTACAGATGCCAACAGCAGCCTTCAGTTTGGGGTGGTCTGTTTGGTAAAGATCATGCAACCAGTTCACTCAAGACCACAGGTATGGGAACATGAAAGGGAGATATCTCAGTGCTTTACAGACACAAATGTTTAGAACAATCTTCCAATGAATTATAATTGTTCAAGCAACTTTGTGATACTGCATCATTGTGTGCATCTGTAAATGAGTATTAAGAGTTTTATGAGTGATGAGAAGGTTTTGTGAATATAGACAACATACCGTATGTAGGTCTCTGTTGTGTATATAATGATTTGCCCATTGAAGTGGCATATTAAAGGGGTCTAGAGAAAAAAAAAAACTATTTTCAATGCAAGAGGGGCTAGGTGCTATTTTACTGATCATAATTTATATTAAGTACATTTTAACTCAACACCCAGGGTCAAGCTTTCTGCTGCCTGTTCCAACTACAAGAAGACTCCATTTGCTCATATTCCTGCATCAGGGATTTTTTCCCTCTCAAAGGCTGGATGTGCAGCAGCTGAACTGTTTATCAAATATGTGCTTAGTAGTCGCAAGTCTGAAGAAGTTGAATAGTGGGGTAAGTTTAAAAAACAAACAAAAAAAAAATGAAAAGCAAGGAATGTGTTAGAAGGATTATATGCAAGGAAAGCAAAACACATGGAAGGTGGGCAAACCTTTTGTGGATCAGTAATGTATAGGGTTCCTTGGTTTCCAAAATGTCATATTATTTTATGCCACTTAGTTGACTGAATATTAATTTCTAGGCCTGGGAAATGCAGTTATATGCAAACAATATCATGTGTACCCCAGTCTTATAGGTGGCAAGGATGGTGTAACAATGATATGCAAGCAAATGTCAAGGTTCAATAACTTTTAGGGTGCTTACTGGAACCTGTGAATGGTTACTCTGAATTCACTTAGGTTTCCCAAAACATGAAACTCGAACACTGAAATTATGTGAATTTCATATTGACAGAATTGTAAATTATTGTGAGTATCTCTTAACTTTGGAGAGAAACAAATGTAATGGGAATATAAAAAGTGTAAAGCATATAGACCATAATTTTCCTTAAGCAAGAATACTAAAATACAAGGTCTTAATGTAGTTGCAGCACACAAGGTATACCCAAGTACACAAGCACTTTGTTAATACCTGAAAAGGGAAGCTTAAAAATACTGAAACCCTGATAAACTGGGTAACTCTTTCCTAGAACACTGTTTTCCTTGTAGTGATGTGTAATATTGCCACTAACAGGCAATGTAATAAATAATCTTCCATTGAATAGGACCATCACAACTTTGCAGCTCCAGGGCACACAAGGTGCTTACACCATCACCGTGCCAGAGCATTATAAATAATTTTAAGCACGAGTATGTAACAAAAGAGTATCTTTTTACTTCTGTTTGTCTATACAATTATTAGTGTCATGGGCTTTTTTCTGCTCTAACACTACAAACACTATCTTAAGAGAATGCTACCAGAATCTAGTGCAAACTGAAACACTACCCTTATTTAAATAATGCATGTGCATATGGAGATTATTTTATGAAATTATTGAAACCTATACTTATGCAATACAGAACACTGAACTACAGATAGAGATTATTTAATTACTGAATGTATGCATGGAATTTATAAAGCAAGGTGGGAAACACATTTTATTTTTAAACGTTATCACAAAAGCCATGTATAATTTATATGTGTAGTTGTTTGATTCAGCCAGTGGCTGCTAATATTTTTACAAAATGTGATCACTTTAGACTTAAGGTCCCCATACACGGGCCGATTCTAGCTGCCGATATCGGTCCCTTAGACCGGTTCGGCAGTGGCAGCTAATTGGGCCGTGTACGGGCACTACCGACGGGCCTGCCCGACCGATATCTGGCCTGAAATCGGCCAGATCTTCATCGGGCAGGTTAGAAAATCTAGTCGGATCGGGGACCGCATTGGCTCGTTGATATGGTCCCCAGACTGACTTCCTATGCCCATCGTTATAATTCGATCGTTTGGCCCCAGGACCAAACAATCAAATTATCCTGGATTCTCCCAATATCACCCACCAGTGATGGGGTATGGGGACCTTTAGATGTCCTTGTAATAGATTTTTATTTTTAATTCTGCCTATTTAAAAGTGGATAATTGTTCCTGCGTCTCTAGATAAAGATCCACCAAAGACGCATTTTATCCCGGAATTAAATGCTAATTAACAACTCTTAACAGTCAAGCAATGGAATTAGAAATGCAACTCCACATTATTACAATTGTATAGTGTTGTGGAATTATTTTATTTTATGTTGGTTGAACTAATATTGTGCTGCTTGATCTTTTCAGCACAAGATAAATAATTCCAGGACCTAGGGGCCTAATAAATCTATTAATCAGGTTTGGCCTTTTTGCTTCAGTTAACATTTAGGAGGTAAATCTGTGTTCTACTATGTATTTGCTAAATCTTTTTACTGTAGTGGGAAGCCTCCGGAAACACTGGCCACAGCTGAGAAAATGGAATAGTAAAGAAGTACTAGCAAAATGTCTAGAAATATACTATAAAACAAGGCTAAATGCCTTGTGGGTGTTTGCTTTGACTTTCCATACAGTATTCAGAAGATGCGCAGGACTCAAAAGCAGACACTTCTCCTTAGTTCCAATGACAAAGGAGGTGTAAGCAGGGGCGTTTGCATATGGAGATTATTTTATGAAATTATTGAAACCTATACTTATGCAATACAGAACACTGAACTACAGATAGAGATTATTTAATTCCTGAATGTATGCATGGAATTTACAAAGCAAGGTGTAATAAAAGCCATGTATAATTTATATGTGTAGTTGTTTTATCCAGCGCTTACCTCTCCAGCGCAGGAGCGGGTCCGGGGGCGGTCTGATCGCTAGTGCAGAGAGCGCAATTGCGCTCTCTGCACTAGAAGAGCCGAATTTCCGGTTTAAAAACCGTAAATTCGGCTCTTAAAGTTACCAGGAGCGGCTTTTTGCCGCCCCTTGTAACTGGGGCGCTTCTGCCGCCTGAGGCGAGTTTCTCAACTCGCCTAATGGCAGAGGCGCCCCTGGGTGTAAGAAAAATACATATAGGTAAAATAATTTCTGTAATCAGATACACCATTTAAAATTTAAATGGCAGTAGAAAATTGTGCCCTTGTGGGTGTTTGCTCCGAGTTAAAAGAATTCCAGTTATAAGGTATGCTATTTTTTAATAGAAGTCAAAAATGGGGTATTTGTGGGTTTTTGTTCTGATTCTCCCAACAGTATTGTGAAAAAGCAAAGAACTCACTGAATGGAATGGAATGGAAACTCAAAAGACTAAAATCAGAAGAGGACACTGTCTATTATGAAAAAAATTACCTGCATTTTCTTTGGGTGTTTCATCTGAGTTCCAAACAGTTTTGAGATCAAGTCAAGCACTCTACCCAACGACAAAATGAAAAATCTTTGGTATCCATTCTCTTGAGCTCTCACAACAGCTCATACAAATGACACAAAAAACCAGTTTGAAGTCATGAGAGGGTCGTATTGTAAGAAAGAATTTTCCTATATTTTTTTTTTTTTGCGAATGTAAGACTTGTGGAGTCTAGTGGAGATGTGTTGAATTTTCTGTTGGATACCTATACTTCTTTTATCAGCCAGTGATATAAAAATGTAAAACAGAACACTATGGTCAAAAGAATTCCTATATTTAGGAATGCTATTTTTTTTAATGTAAGTAAAACATTGTATCCTTCTGCTGATATAATGTGAGAAAGCAAAGAACTCAACTCATATGCAGAGCGGAAACTCATCTAAATGGTCAGGAGAGGACAACGTTTTGTAAAAAAGGATTATCTTGCAGTTTTTTTATATTTGAGACTTGTCTAGTCTTCTAGAGATGTGTTGTATTTTGTATGGTATGCCTGTACTTCTTTTATCAGCTCATGACAAAGTAGAAGAAGGAATGTCAAACAGGACCCAATGGTCAATACAATTCCTATTGTTAGGTATGCTATTTTTTAATAGAATTAAAGCATTGTGTATTTGTGGCTGTTTTTTTCTGAATGTCCCGACAGTTTTGTGAGAAAGCAAACAAGTCTACTCACAGGCATAGCGGAAACTCATCTAAATGGTCAGGAGAGGACATCGTCTTGTAAGAAAGGATTATCTTGCAGATTTTTTTATATTTAAGACTTGTGAAGTCTTCTGGAGATGTGTTGTACTTTGTGTTGTCTGCCTGTACCTCTTTTATCAGCCCGTGACAAAGTAGAAGAAGAAATGTCAAAGAGAACCAAATGGTCAAAAGAATTCCTATTATTAGGTATGCTTTTTTTTACTGGCATTAAAGTATTGTTTCTTTGTGGATGTTTTTTTTCTCAATGTCCCAACAGTTTTTTCAGAAAGCAAAGAACTCTACTCATAGGCATAGCGGAAATTCATTGAAATGGTCAGGAGAGGACATCGTCTTGTAAGAAAGGATTATCTTGCAGTTTTTTCATATTTTAGACTGGTGAAGTCTGCTGGAGATGTGTTGTATTTTGTGTTGTCTGCCTGTACCTCTTTTATCAGCCCGTGACAAAGTAGAAGAAGAAATGTCAAAGAGAACCTAATGGCCAAAAGAATTCCTATTATTAGGTATGCTTTTTTTTACTGGCATTAAAGTATTGTTTCTTTGTGGATGTTTTTTTTCTGAATTTCCCAACAGTTTGGTGAGAAAGCAAAGAACTCAACTCATAGGCATAGCGGAAACTCATCTATATGGTCAGGAGAGGACATCATCTTGTAAGGAAGGATTATCTTGCAGATTTTTTAAGACTTGTCTACTCTTCTGGAGATGTGTTGTATTTTGTATGGTATGCCTGTACCTCTTTTATCAGCCCGTGACAAAGTAGAAGAAGAAATGTCAAAGAGAACTTAATGGTCAAAAGAATTCCTATTATTAGGTATGCTCTTTTTTTACTGGCATTAAAGTATTGTTTCTTTGTGGATGTTTTTTTTTTCTCAATTTCCCAACAGTTTTGTGAGAAAGCAAAGAACTCTACTCACAGGCATAGCGGAAACTCATCTAAATGGTCAAGAGAGGACATCGTCTTTTAAGAAAGGATTATCTTGCAGTTTTCTGGAATTTAAGACTTTGAAATGTTTTGCATTTTATATGCTACATTATGTCCTTTTGGATGTTTTTTTTTTGAATTTCTCAACAGTTTTGTGAGAAAGCAAAGAACTCTACTCACAGGCATAGCGGAAACTCATCTAAATGGTCAGGAAAGGACATTGTCTTGTAAGAGAGGATTATCTTGCAGTTTTTTCATATTTAAGACTTGTGAAGTCTTCTGGAGATGTGTTGTACTTTGTGTTGTCTGCCTGTACCTCTTTTATCAGCCCGTGACAAAGTAGAAGAAGAAATGTCAAAGAGAACCTAATAGTCAAAAGAATTCCTATTATTAGGTATGCTTTTTTTTACTGGCATTAAAGTATTGTTTCTTTGTGGATGTTTTTTTTCTCAATTTCCCAACAGTTTTGTGAGAAAGCAAAGAACTCTACTCATAGGCATAGCGGAAACTCATCTAAATGGTCAGGAGAGGACATCGTCTTGTAAGGAAGGATTATCTTGCAGATTTTTTTATATTTAAGACTTGTCTACTCTTCTGGAGATGTCTTGTATTTTGTATGGTATGCCTGTACCTCTTTTATCAGCCCGTGACAAAGTAGAAGAAGAAATGGCAAAGAGAACCTAATGGTCAAAGGAATTCCTATTATTAGGTATGCTCTTTTTTTACTGGCATTAAAGTATTGTTTCTTTGTGGATGTTTTTTTTCTCAATTTCCCAACAGTTTTGTGAGAAAGCAAAGAACTCAACTCATAGGCATAGCGGAAACTCATCTAAATGGTCAGGAGAGGACATCATCTTGTAAGGAAGGATTATCTTGCAGATTTTTTAAGACTTGTCTACTCTTCTGGAGATGTGTTGTATTTTGTATGGTATGCCTGTACCTCTTTTATCAGCCCGTGACAAAGTAGAAGAAGAAATGTCAAAGAGAACTTAATGGTCAAAAGAATTCCTATTATTAGGTATGCTCTTTTTTTACTGGCATTAAAGTATTGTTTCTTTGTGGATGTTGTTTTTCTCAATTTCCCAACAGTTTTGTGAGAAAGCAAAGAACTCAACTCATAGGCATAGCGGAAACTCATCTATATGGTCAGGAGAGGACAACGTCTTGTAAGAAAGGATTATCTTTCAATTTTCTGGAATTTAAGACTTGGAAATGTGTTGCATTTTGTATCTTGTGGCTGTACTTCTTTTATCAGCCCGTGACAATTTAGAAGAAAAAAGTGTCAAGGAGATCCATATACAACGAAAGACTTCCTATAATTAGGTATGCTATTTCTTTAATGGCAGTAAAGCATTGTGTCTTTGTGGATGTTTTTTTTCTGAATTTCTCAACAGTTTTGTGAGAAAGCAAAGAACTCTACTTATAGGCATAGCGGAAATTCATTGAAATGGTCAGGAGAGGACATCGTCTTGTAAGAAAGGATTATCTTGCAGTTTTTTCATATTTAAGACTTGTGAAGTCTTCTGGAGATGTGTTGTACTTTGGGTTGTCTGCCTGTACTTCTTTTATCAGCCCGTGACAAAGTAGAAGAAGAAAAGTTAAAGAGAACCTAATGGTCAAAAGAATTCCTATTATTAGGTATGCTTTTTTTTACTGGCATTAAAGTATTGTTTCTTTGTGGATGTTTTTTTTCTGAATTTCCCAACAGTTTGGTGAGAAAGCAAAGAACTCTACTCATAGGCATAGTGGAAACTCATTGAAATGGTCAGGAGAGGACAACAACTTGTAAGAAAGGATTATCTTGCAGTTTTCTGGAATTTAAGACTTTGAAATGTTTTGCATTTTGTATGCTACATTATGTCCTTTTGGATGTTTTTTTTTCTGAATTTCTCAACAGTTTTGTGAGAAAGTAAAGAACTCTACTCACAGGCATAGCGGAAACTTATCTAAATGGTCAGGAAAGGTAGTCTTGTAAGAGAGGATTATCTTGCAGTTTTTTCATATTTAAGACTTGTGAAGTCTTCTGGAGATGTGTTGTACTTTGTGTTGTCTGCCTGTACCTCTTTTATCAGCCCGTGACAAAGTAGAAGAAGAAATGTCAAAGAGAACCTAATGGTCAAAAGAATTCCTATTATTAGGTATGCTTTTTTTTACTGGCATTAAAGTATTGTTTCTTTGTGGATGTTTTTTTTCTGAATTTCCCAACAGTTTGGTGAGAAAGCAAAGAACTCAACTCATAGGCATAACGGAAACTCATCTATATGGTCAGATGAGGACAACAACTTGTAAGAAAGGATTATCTTGCAGTTTTCTGGAATTTAAGACTTTGAAATGTTTTGCATTTTGTATGCTACATTATGTCCTTTTGGATGTTTTTTTTTCTGAATTTCTCAACAGTTTTGTGAGAAAGCAAAGAACTCTACTCATAGGCATAGTGGAAACTCATCTATATGGTCAGGAGAGGACAACGTCTTGTAAGAAAGGATTATCTTTCAATTTTCTGGAATTTAAGACTTGGAAATGTGTTGCATTTTGTATCTTGTGCCTGTACTTCTTTTATCAGCCCGTGACAATTTAGAAGAAAAAAGTGTCAAGGAGATCCATATATAACGAAAGACTTCCTATAATTAGGTATGCTATTTCTTTAATGGCAGTAAAGCATTGTGTCTTTGTGGATGTTTTTTTTCTGAATTTCCCAACAGTTTTGTGAGAAAGCAAAGAACTCTACTCACAGGCATAGCGGAAACTCATCTAAATGGTCAGGAGAGGACATCATCTTGTAAGGAAGGATTGTCTTGCAGATTTTTTTTATATTTAAGACTTGTCCACTCTTCTGGAGATGTGTTGTATTTTGTATGGTATGCCTGTACCTCTTTTATCAGCCCGTGACAAAGTAGAAGAAGAAAAGTTAAAGAGAACCTAATGGTCAAAAGAATTCCTATTATTAGGTATGTTTTTTTTTACTGGCATTAAAGTATTGTTTCTTTGTGGATGTTTTTTTTCTGAATTTCCCAACAGTTTGGTGAGAAAGCAAAGAACTCTACTCATAGGCATAGTGGAAACTCATTGAAATGGTCAGGAGAGGACAACGTCTTGTAAGAAAGGATTATCTTTCAATTTTCTGGAATTTAAGACTTGGAAATGTGTTGCATTTTGTATCTTGCCTGTACTTCTTTTATCAGCCCGTGACAATTTAGAAGAAAAAAGTGTCAAAGAGATCCATATATAACGAAAGACTTCCTATAATTAGGTATGCTATTTCTTTAATGGCATTAAAGTATTGTTTCTTTGTGGATGTTTTTTTTTCTCAATTTCCCAACAGTTTTGTGAGAAAGCAAAGAACTCTACTCACAGGCATAGCGGAAACTCATCTAAATGGTCAGGAGAGGACATCGTCTTGTAAGGAAGGATTATCTTGCAGATTTTTTTATATTTAAGACTTGTCTACTCTTCGGGAGATGTGTTGTATTTTGTATGGTATGCCTGTACCTCTTTTTTCAGCCCCTGTATGGTATGCCTGTACCTCTTTTATCAGCCCGTGACAAAGTAGAAGAAGAAATGTCAAAGAGAACCTAATGGTCAAAAGAATTCCTATTATTAGGTATGCTCTTTTTTTACTGGCATTAAAGTATTGTTTCTTTGTGGATGTTTTTTTTCTCAATTTCCCAACAGTTTTGTCAGAAAGCAAAGAACTCTACTCGTAGACATAGCGGAAATTCATTGAAATGGTCAGGAGAGGACATCGTCTTGTAAGAAAGGATTATCTTGCAGTTTTTTCATATTTAAGACTTGTGAAGTCTTCTGGAGATGTGTTGTACTTTGGGTTGTCTGCCTGTACTTCTTTTATCAGCCCGTGACAAAGTAGAAGAAGAAAAGTTAAAGAGAACCTAATGGTCAAAAGAATTCCTATTATTAGGTATGCTTTTTTTTACTGGCATTAAAGTATTGTTTCTTTGTGGATGTTTTTTTTCTGAATTTCCCAACAGTTTGGTGAGAAAGCAAAGAACTCTACTCATAGGCATAGTGGAAACTCATTGAAATGGTCAGGAGAGGACAACAACTTGTAAGAAAGGATTATCTTGCAGTTTTCTGGAATTTAAGACTTTGAAATGTTTTGCATTTTGTATGCTACATTATGTCCTTTTGGATGTTTTTTTTTCTGAATTTCTCAACAGTTTTGTGAGAAAGTAAAGAACTCTACTCACAGGCATAGCGGAAACTTATCTAAATGGTCAGGAAAGGTAGTCTTGTAAGAGAGGATTATCTTGCAGTTTTTTCATATTTAAGACTTGTGAAGTCTTCTGGAGATGTGTTGTACTTTGTGTTGTCTGCCTGTACCTCTTTTATCAGCCCGTGACAAAGTAGAAGAAGAAATGTCAAAGAGAACCTAATGGTCAAAAGAATTCCTATCATTAGGTATGCTTTTTTTTACTGGCATTAAAGTATTGTTTCTTTGTGGATGTTTTTTTTCTGAATTTCCCAACAGTTTGGTGAGAAAGCAAAGAACTCAACTCATAGGCATAACGGAAACTCATCTATATGGTCAGATGAGGACAACAACTTGTAAGAAAGGATTATCTTGCAGTTTTCTGGAATTTAAGACTTTGAAATGTTTTGCATTTTGTATGCTACATTATGTCCTTTTGGATGTTTTTTTTTTCTGAATTTCTCAACAGTTTTGTGAGAAAGTAAAGAACTCTACTCACAGGCATAGCGGAAACTCATCTAAATGGTCAGGAAAGGTAGTCTTGTAAGAGAGGATTATCTTGCAGTTTTTTCATATTTAAGACTTGTCAAGTCTTCTGGAGATGTGTTGTACTTTGTGTTGTCTGCCTGTACCTCTTTTATCAGCCCGTGACAAAGTAGAAGAAGAAATGTCAAGGAGAACCTAATGGTCAAAAGAATTCCTATTATTAGGTATGCTCTTTTTTTACTTGCATTAAAGTATTGTTTCTTTGTGGATGTTTTTTTTCTCAATTTCCCAACAGTTTTGTGAGAAAGCAAAGAACTCTACTCATAGGTATAGCGGAAACTCATCTAAATGGTCAGGAGAGGACAACGTCTTGTAAGAAAGGATTATCTTTCAATTTTCTGGAATTTAAGACTTGGAAATGTGTTGCATTTTGTATCTTGTGCCTGTACTTCTTTTATCAGCCCGTGACAATTTAGAAGAAAAAAGTGTCAAGGAGATCCATATATAACGAAAGACTTCCTATAATTAGGTATGCTATTTCTTTAATGGCAGTAAAGCATTGTGTCTTTGTGGATGTTTTTTTTCTGAATTTCCCAACAGTTTTGTGAGAAAGCAAAGAACTCTACTCACAGGCATAGCGGAAACTCATCTAAATGGTCAGGAGAGGACATCATCTTGTAAGGAAGGATTGTCTTGCAGATTTTTTTTATATTTAAGACTTGTCCACTCTTCTGGAGATGTGTTGTATTTTGTATGGTATGCCTGTACCTCTTTTATCAGCCCGTGACAAAGTAGAAGAAGAAAAGTTAAAGAGAACCTAATGGTCAAAAGAATTCCTATTATTAGGTATGTTTTTTTTTACTGGCATTAAAGTATTGTTTCTTTGTGGATGTTTTTTTTCTGAATTTCCCAACAGTTTGGTGAGAAAGCAAAGAACTCTACTCATAGGCATAGTGGAAACTCATTGAAATGGTCAGGAGAGGACAACGTCTTGTAAGAAAGGATTATCTTGCAGTTTTCTGGAATTTAAGACTTTGAAATGTTTTGCATTTTGTATGCTACATTATGTCCTTTTGGATGTTTTTTTTTCTGAATTTCTCAACAGTTTTGTGAGAAAGTAAAGAACTCTACTCACAGGCATAGCGGAAACTCATCTAAATGGTCAGGAGAGGACATCGTCTTGTAAGGAAGGATTATCTTGCAGATTTTTTTATATTTAAGACTTGTCTACTCTTCTGGAGATGTGTTGTATTTTGTATGGTATGCCTGTACCTCTTTTATCAGCCCTTGTATGGTATGCCTGTACCTCTTTTATCAGCCCGTGACAAAGTAGAAGAAGAAATGTCAAAGAGAACCTAATGGTCAAAAGAATTCCTATTATTAGGTATGCTCTTTTTTTACTGGCATTAAAGTATTGTTTCTTTGTGGATGTTTTTTTTTCTCAATTTCCCAACAGTTTTGTGAGAAAGCAAAGAACTCAACTCATAGGCATAGCGGAAACTCATCTATATGGTCAGGAGAGGACAACGTCTTGTAAGAAAGGATTATCTTTCAATTTTCTGGAATTTAAGACTTGGAAATGTGTTGCATTTTGTATCTTGCCTGTACTTCTTTTATCAGCCCGTGACAATTTAGAAGAAAAAAGTGTCAAAGAGATCCATATATAACGAAAGACTTCCTATAATTAGGTATGCTATTTCTTTAATGGCAGTAAAGCATTGTGTCTTTGTGGATGTTTTTTTTCTGAATTTCCCAACAGTTTTGTGAGAAAGCAAAGAACTCTACTCACAGGCATAGCGGAAACTCATCTAAATGGTCAGGAGAGGACATTGTCTTGTAAGAGAGGATTATCTTGCAGTTTTTTCATATTTAAGACTTGTGAAGTCTTCTGGAGATGTGTTGTACTTTGTGTTGTCTGCCTGTACCTCTTTTATCAGCCCGTGACAAAGTAGAAAAAGAAATGTCAAAGAGAACCTAATGGTCAAAAGAATTCCTATCATTAGGTATGCTCTTTTTTTACTGGCATTAAAGTATTGTTTCTTTGTGGATGTTTTTTTTCTGAATTTCCCAACAGTTTTATGAGAAAGCAAAGAACTCTACTCATAGGCATAGCGGAAACTCATCTAAATGGTCAGGAGAGGACATCATCTTGTAAGGAAGGATTATCTTCCAGATTTATTTTATATTTAAGACTTGTCCACTCTTCTGGAGATGTGTTGTATTTTGTATGGTATGCCTGTACCTCTTTTATCAGCCCGTGACAAAGTAGAAGAAGAAATGTCAAAGAGAACCTAATGGTCAAAAGAATTCCTATTATTAGGTATGCTCTTTTTTTACTGGCATTAAAGGATTGTTTCTTTGTGGATGTTTTTTTTTTCTCAATTTCCCAACAGTTTTGTGAGAAAGCAAAGAACTCTACTCATAGGCATAGCGGAAACTCATCTAAATGGTCAAGAGAGGATATCGTCTTGTAAGAAAGGATTATCTTGCAGTTTTCTGGAATTTAAGACTTTGAAATGTTTTGCATTTTATATGCTACATTATGTCCTTTTGGATGTTTTTTTTTTTAATTTCTCAACAGTTTTGTGAGAAAGCAAAGAACTCTACTCACAGGCATAGCGGAAACTCATCTAAATGGTCAGGAAAGGACATTGTCTTGTAAGAGAGGATTATCTTGCAGTTTTTTCATATTTAAGACTTGTGAAGTCTTCTGGAGATGTGTTGTACTTTGTGTTGTCTGCCTGTACCTCTTTTATCAGCCCGTGACAAAGTAGAAGAAGAAATGTCAAAGAGAACCTAATAGTCAAAAGAATTCCTATTATTAGGTATGCTCTTTTTTTACTGGCATTAAAGTATTGTTTCTTTGTGGATGTTTTTTTTCTGAATGTCCCAACAGTTTTGTCGGAAAGCAAAGAACTCTACTCACAGGCATAGCGGAAATTCATTGAAATGGTCAGGAGAGGACATCGTCTTGTAAGAAAGGATTATCTTACAGTTTTTTCATATTTAAGACTTGTGAAGTCTTCTGGAGATGTGTTGTACTTTGGGTTGTCTGCCTGTACTTCTTTTATCAGCCCGTGACAAAGTAGAAGAAGAAAAGTTAAAGAGAACCTAATGGTCAAAAGAATTCCTATTATTAGGTATGCTTTTCTTTACTGGCATTAAAGTATTGTTTCTTTGTGGATGTTTTTTTTCTGAATTTCCCAAGAGTTTGGTGAGAAAGCAAAGAACTCTACTCATAGGCATAGCGGAAATTCATTGAAATGGTCAGGAGAGGACATCGTCTTGTAAGGAAGGATTATCTTGCAGATTTTTTTATATTTAAGACTTGTCTACTCTTCTGGAGATGTGTTGTATTTTGTATGGTATGCCTGTACCTCTTTTATCAGCCCGTGACAAAGTAGAAGAAGAAATGTCAAAGAGAACCTAATGGTCAAAAGAATTCCTATTATTAGGTATGTTTTTTTTTACTGGCATTAAAGTATTGTTTCTTTGTGGATGTTTTTTTTCTGAATTTCCCAACAGTTTGGTGAGAAAGCAAAGAACTCTACTCATAGGCATAGTGGAAACTCATTGAAATGGTCAGGAGAGGACAACGTCTTGTAAGAAAGGATTATCTTGCAGTTTTCTGGAATTTAAGACTTTGAAATGTTTTGCATTTTGTATGCTACATTATGTCCTTTTGGATGTTTTTTTTTCTGAATTTCTCAACAGTTTTGTGAGAAAGTAAAGAACTCTACTCACAGGCATAGCGGAAACTCATCTAAATGGTCAGGAAAGGTAGTCTTGTAAGAGAGGATTATCTTGCAGTTTTTTCATATTTAAGACTTGTCAAGTCTTCTGGAGATGTGTTGTACTTTGTGTTGTCTGCCTGTACCTCTTTTATCAGCCCGTGACAAAGTAGAAGAAGAAATGTCAAGGAGAACCTAATGGTCAAAAGAATTCCTATTATTAGGTATGCTCTTTTTTTACTTGCATTAAAGTATTGTTTCTTTGTGGATGTTTTTTTCTCAATTTCCCAACAGTTTTGTGAGAAAGCAAAGAACTCTACTCATAGGCATAGCGGAAACTCATCTAAATGGTCAGGAGAGGACAACGTCTTGTAAGAAAGGATTATCTTTCAATTTTCTGGAATTTAAGACTTGGAAATGTGTTGCATTTTGTATCTTGTGCCTGTACTTCTTTTATCAGCCCGTGACAATTTAGAAGAAAAAAGTGTCAAGGAGATCCATATATAACGAAAGACTTCCTATAATTAGGTATGCTATTTCTTTAATGGCAGTAAAGCATTGTGTCTTTGTGGATGTTTTTTTTCTGAATTTCCCAACAGTTTTGTGAGAAAGCAAAGAACTCTACTCACAGGCATAGCGGAAACTCATCTAAATGGTCAGGAGAGGACATCGTCTTGTAAGGAAGGATTATCTTGCAGATTTTTTATATTTAAGACTTGTCTACTCTTCTGGAGATGTGTTGTATTTTGTATGGTATGCCTGTACCTCTTTTATCAGCCCGTGACAAAGTAGAAGAAGAAATGTCAAAGAGAACCTAATGGTCAAAAGAAGTCCTATTATTAGGTATGCTCTTTCTTTACTGGCATTAAAGTATTGTTTCTTTGTGGATGTTTTTTTTCTGAATTTCTCAACAGTTTTGTGAGACAGCAAAGAACTCTACTTATAGGCATAGCGGAAATTCATTGAAATGGTCAGGAGAGGACATCGTCTTGTAAGAAAGGATTATCTTGCAGTTTTTTCATATTTAAGACTTGTGAAGTCTGCTGGAGATGTGTTGTATTTTGTGTTGTCTGCCTGTACCTCTTTTATCAGCCCGTGACAAAGTAGAAGAAGAAATGTCAAAGAGAACCTAATGGCCAAAAGAATTCCTATTATTAGGTATGCTTTTTTTTACTGGCATTAAAGTATTGTTTCTTTGTGGATGTTTTTTTTCTGAATTTCCCAACAGTTTGGTGAGAAAGCAAAGAACTCAACTCATAGGCATAACGGAAACTCATCTATATGGTCAGATGAGGACAACAACTTGCAGTTTTCTGGAATTTAAGACTTTGAAATGTTTTGCATTTTGTATGCTACATTATGTCCTTTTGGATGTTTTTTTTTCTGAATTTCTCAACAGTTTTGTGAGAAAGTAAAGAACTCTACTCACAGGCATAGCGGAAACTCATCTAAATGGTCAGGAAAGGTAGTCTTGTAAGAGAGGATTATCTTGCAGTTTTTTCATATTTAAGACTTGTCAAGTCTTCTGGAGATGTGTTGTACTTTGTGTTGTCTGCCTGTACCTCTTTTATCAGCCCGTGACAAAGTAGAAGAAGAAATGTCAAGGAGAACCTAATGGTCAAAAGAATTCCTATTATTAGGTATGCTCTTTTTTTACTTGCATTAAAGTATTGTTTCTTTGTGGATGTTTTTTTTCTCAATTTCCCAACAGTTTTGTGAGAAAGCAAAGAACTCTACTCATAGGCATAGCGGAAACTCATCTAAATGGTCAGGAGAGGACAACGTCTTGTAAGAAAGGATTATCTTTCAATTTTCTGGAATTTAAGACTTGGAAATGTGTTGCATTTTGTATCTTGTGCCTGTACTTCTTTTATCAGCCCGTGACACTTTAGAAGAAAAAGTGTCAAGGAGATCCATATATAACGAAAGACTTCCTATAATTAGGTATGCTATTTCTTTAATGGCAGTAAAGCATTGTGTCTTTGTGGATGTTTTTTTTCTGAATTTCCCAACAGTTTTGTGAGAAAGCAAAGAACTCTACTCACAGGCATAGCGGAAACTCATCTAAATGGTCAGGAGAGGACATCGTCTTGTAAGGAAGGATTATCTTGCAGATTTTTTTATATTTAAGACTTGTCTACTCTTCTGGAGATGTGTTGTATTTTGTATGGTATGCCTGTACCTCTTTTATCAGCCCGTGACAAAGTAGAAGAAGAAATGTCAAAGAGAACCTAATGGTCAAAAGAATTCCTATTATTAGGTATGCTCTTTTTTTACTGGCATTAAAGTATTGTTTCTTTGTGGATGTTTTTTTTCTCAATTTCCCAACAGTTTTGTGAGAAAGCAAAGAACTCAACTCATAGGCATAGTGGAAACTCATCTATATGGTCAGGAGAGGACAACGTCTTGTAAGAAAGGATTATCTTTCAATTTTCTGGAATTTAAGACTTGGAAATGTGTTGCATTTTGTATCTTGCCTGTACTTCTTTTATCAGCCCGTGACAATTTAGAAGAAAAAAGTGTCAAAGAGATCCATATATAACGAAAGACTTCCTATAATTAGGTATGCTATTTCTTTAATGGCAGTAAAGCATTGTGTCTTTGTGGATGTTTTTTTTCTGAATTTCCCAACAGTTTTGTGAGAAAGCAAAGAACTCTACTCACAGGCATAGCGGAAACTCATCTAAATGGTCAGGAGAGGACATTGTCTTGTAAGAGAGGATTATCTTGCAGTTTTTTCATATTTAAGACTTGTGAAGTCTTCTGGAGATGTGTTGTACTTTGTGTTGTCTGCCTGTACCTCTTTTATCAGCCCGTGACAAAGTAGAAAAAGACATGTCAAAGAGAACCTAATGGTCAAAAGAATTCCTATCATTAGGTATGCTCTTTTTTTACTGGCATTAAAGTATTGTTTCTTTGTGGATGTTTTTTTTCTGAATTTCCCAACAGTTTTATGAGAAAGCAAAGAACTCTACTCATAGGCATAGCGGAAACTCATCTAAATGGTCAGGAGAGGACATCATCTTGTAAGGAAGGATTATCTTGCAGATTTATTTTATATTTAAGACTTGTCCACTCTTCTGGAGATGTGTTGTATTTTGTATGGTATGCCTGTACCTCTTTTATCAGCCCGTGACAAAGTAGAAGAAGAAATGTCAAAGAGAACCTAATGGTCAAAAGAATTCCTATTATTAGGTATGCTCTTTTTTTACTGGCATTAAAGGATTGTTTCTTTGTGGATGTTTTTTTTTTCTCAATTTCCCAACAGTTTTGTGAGAAAGCAAAGAACTCTACTCATAGGCATAGCGGAAACTCATCTAAATGGTCAAGAGAGGATATCGTCTTGTATGAAAGGATTATCTTGCAGTTTTCTGGAATTTAAGACTTTGAAATGTTTTGCATTTTGTATGCTACATTATGTCCTTTTGGATGTTTTTTTTTCTGAATTTCTCAACAGTTTTGTGAGAAAGTAAAGAACTCTACTCACAGGCATAGCGGAAACTCATCTAAATGGTCAGGAAAGGTAGTCTTGTAAGAGAGGATTATCTTGCAGTTTTTTCATATTTAAGACTTGTGAAGTCTTCTGGAGATGTGTTGTACTTTGTGTTGTCTGCCTGTACCTCTTTTATCAGCCCGTGACAAAGTAGAAGAAGAAATGTCAAAGAGAACCTAATGGTCAAAAGAATTCCTATCATTAGGTATGCTCTTTTTTTACTTGCATTAAAGTATTGTTTCTTTGTGGATGTTTTTTTTCTCAATTTCCCAACAGTTTTGTGAGAAAGCAAAGAACTCTACTCATAGGCATAGCGGAAACTCATCTAAATGGTCAGGAGAGGACAGCGTCTTGTAAGAAAGGATTATCTTTCAATTTTCTGGAATTTAAGACTTGGAAATGTGTTGCATTTTGTATCTTGTGCCTGTACTTCTTTTATCAGCCCGTGACAATTTAGAAGAAAAAAGTGTCAAGGAGATCCATATATAACGAAAGACTTCCTATAATTAGGTATGCTATTTCTTTAATGGCAGTAAAGCATTGTGTCTTTGTGGATGTTTTTTTTCTGAATTTCCCAACAGTTTTGTGAGAAAGCAAAGAACTCTACTCACAGGCATAGCGGAAACTCATCTAAATGGTCAGGAGAGGACATCGTCTTGTAAGGAAGGATTATCTTGCAGATTTTTTTTATATTTAAGACTTGTCTACTCTTCTGGAGATGTGTTGTATTTTGTATGGTATGCCTGTACCTCTTTTTTCAGCCCTTGTATGGTATGCCTGTACCTCTTTTATCAGCCCGTGACAAAGTAGAAGAAGAAATGTCAAAGAGAACCTAATGGTCAAAAGAATTCCTATTATTAGGTATGCTCTTTTTTTACTGGCATTAAAGTATTGTTTCTTTGTGGATGTTTTTTTTCTCAATTTCCCAACAGTTTTGTCAGAAAGCAAAGAACTCTACTCATAGGCATAGCGGAAATTCATTGAAATGGTCAGGAGAGGACATCGTCTTGTAAGAAAGGATTATCTTGCAGTTTTTTCATATTTAAGACTTGTGAAGTCTTCTGGAGATGTGTTGTACTTTGGGTTGTCTGCCTGTACTTCTTTTATCAGCCCGTGACAAAGTAGAAGAAGAAAAGTTAAAGAGAACCTAATGGTCAAAAGAATTCCTATTATTAGGTATGCTCTTTTTTACTGGCATTAAAGTATTGTTTCTTTGTGGATGTTTTTTTTCTGAATTTCCCAACAGTTTGGTGAGAAAGCAAAGAACACTACTCATAGTGGAAACTCATCTATATGGTCAGGAGAGGACAACAACTTGTAAGAAAGGATTATCTTGCAGTTTTCTGGAATTTAAGACTTTGAAATGTTTTGCATTTTGTATGCTACATTATGTCCTTTTGGATGTTTTTTTTTCTGAATTTCTCAACAGTTTTGTGAGAAAGTAAAGAACTCTACTCACAGGCATAGCGGAAACTCATCTAAATGGTCAGGAAAGGTAGTCTTGTAAGAGAGGATTATCTTGCAGTTTTTTCATATTTAAGACTTGTGAAGTCTTCTGGAGATGTGTTGTACTTTGTGTTGTCTGCCTGTACTTCTTTTATCAGCCCGTGACAAAGTAGAAGAAGAAATGTCAAGGAGAACCTAATGGTCAAAAGAATTCCTATCATTAGGTATGCTCTTTTTTTACTTGCATTAAAGTATTGTTTCTTTGTGGATGTTTTTTTTCTCAATTTCCCAACAGTTTTGTGAGAAAGCAAAGAACTCTACTCATAGGCATAGCGGAAACTCATCTAAATGGTCAGGAGAGGACAACGTCTTGTAAGAAAGGATTATCTTTCAATTTTCTGGAATTTAAGACTTGGAAATGTGTTGCATTTTGTCTCTTGCCTGTACTTCTTTTATCAGCCCGTGACAATTTAGAAGAAAAAAGTGTCAAAGAGATCCATATATAACGAAAGACTTCCTATAATTAGGTATGCTATTTCTTTAATGGCAGTAAAGCATTGTGTCTTTGTGGATGTTTTTTTTCTGAATTTCCCAACAGTTTTGTGAGAAAGCAAAGAACTCTACTCACAGGCATAGCGGAAACTCATCTAAATGGTCAGGAGAGGACATTGTCTTGTAAGAGAGGATTATCTTGCAGTTTTTTCATATTTAAGACTTGTGAAGTCTTCTGGAGATGTGTTGTACTTTGTGTTGTCTGCCTGTACCTCTTTTATCAGCCCGTGACAAAGTAGAAAAAGAAATGTCAAAGAGAACCTAATGGTCAAAAGAATTCCTATCATTAGGTATGCTCTTTTTTTACTGCCATTAAAGTATTGTTTCTTTGTGGATGTTTTTTTTCTGAATTTCCCAACAGTTTTATGAGAAAGCAAAGAACTCTACTCATAGGCATAGCGGAAACTCATCTAAATGGTCAGGAGAGGACATCATCTTGTAAGGAAGGATTATCTTCCAGATTTATTTTATATTTAAGACTTGTCCACTCTTCTGGAGATGTGTTGTATTTTGTATGGTATGCCTGTACCTCTTTTATCAGCCCGTGACAAAGTAGAAGAAGAAATGTCAAAGAGAACCTAATGGTCAAAAGAATTCCTATTATTAGGTATGCTCTTTTTTTACTGGCATTAAAGGATTGTTTCTTTGTGGATGTTTTTTTTTTCTCAATTTCCCAACAGTTTTGTGAGAAAGCAAAGAACTCTACTCATAGGCATAGCGGAAACTCATCTAAATGGTCAAGAGAGGATATCGTCTTGTAAGAAAGGATTATCTTGCAGTTTTCTGGAATTTAAGACTTTGAAATGTTTTGCATTTTATATGCTACATTATGTCCTTTTGGATGTTTTTTTTTTTAATTTCTCAACAGTTTTGTGAGAAAGCAAAGAACTCTACTCACAGGCATAGCGGAAACTCATCTAAATGGTCAGGAAAGGACATTGTCTTGTAAGAGAGGATTATCTTGCAGTTTTTTCATATTTAAGACTTGTGAAGTCTTCTGGAGATGTGTTGTACTTTGTGTTGTCTGCCTGTACCTCTTTTATCAGCCCGTGACAAAGTAGAAGAAGAAATGTCAAAGAGAACCTAATAGTCAAAAGAATTCCTATTATTAGGTATGCTCTTTTTTTACTGGCATTAAAGTATTGTTTCTTTGTGGATGTTTTTTTTCTGAATGTCCCAACAGTTTTGTCGGAAAGCAAAGAACTCTACTCACAGGCATAGCGGAAATTCATTGAAATGGTCAGGAGAGGACATCGTCTTGTAAGAAAGGATTATCTTACAGTTTTTTCATATTTAAGACTTGTGAAGTCTTCTGGAGATGTGTTGTACTTTGGGTTGTCTGCCTGTACTTCTTTTATCAGCCCGTGACAAAGTAGAAGAAGAAAAGTTAAAGAGAACCTAATGGTCAAAAGAATTCCTATTATTAGGTATGCTTTTCTTTACTGGCATTAAAGTATTGTTTCTTTGTGGATGTTTTTTTTCTGAATTTCCCAAGAGTTTGGTGAGAAAGCAAAGAACTCTACTCATAGGCATAGCGGAAATTCATTGAAATGGTCAGGAGAGGACATCGTCTTGTAAGGAAGGATTATCTTGCAGATTTTTTTATATTTAAGACTTGTCTACTCTTCTGGAGATGTGTTGTATTTTGTATGGTATGCCTGTACCTCTTTTATCAGCCCGTGACAAAGTAGAAGAAGAAATGTCAAAGAGAACCTAATGGTCAAAAGAATTCCTATTATTAGGTATGTTTTTTTTTACTGGCATTAAAGTATTGTTTCTTTGTGGATGTTTTTTTTCTGAATTTCCCAACAGTTTGGTGAGAAAGCAAAGAACTCTACTCATAGGCATAGTGGAAACTCATTGAAATGGTCAGGAGAGGACAACGTCTTGTAAGAAAGGATTATCTTGCAGTTTTCTGGAATTTAAGACTTTGAAATGTTTTGCATTTTGTATGCTACATTATGTCCTTTTGGATGTTTTTTTTTCTGAATTTCTCAACAGTTTTGTGAGAAAGTAAAGAACTCTACTCACAGGCATAGCGGAAACTCATCTAAATGGTCAGGAAAGGTAGTCTTGTAAGAGAGGATTATCTTGCAGTTTTTTCATATTTAAGACTTGTCAAGTCTTCTGGAGATGTGTTGTACTTTGTGTTGTCTGCCTGTACCTCTTTTATCAGCCCGTGACAAAGTAGAAGAAGAAATGTCAAGGAGAACCTAATGGTCAAAAGAATTCCTATTATTAGGTATGCTCTTTTTTTACTTGCATTAAAGTATTGTTTCTTTGTGGATGTTTTTTTTCTCAATTTCCCAACAGTTTTGTGAGAAAGCAAAGAACTCTACTCATAGGCATAGCGGAAACTCATCTAAATGGTCAGGAGAGGACAACGTCTTGTAAGAAAGGATTATCTTTCAATTTTCTGGAATTTAAGACTTGGAAATGTGTTGCATTTTGTATCTTGTGCCTGTACTTCTTTTATCAGCCCGTGACAATTTAGAAGAAAAAAGTGTCAAGGAGATCCATATATAACGAAAGACTTCCTATAATTAGGTATGCTATTTCTTTAATGGCAGTAAAGCATTGTGTCTTTGTGGATGTTTTTTTTCTGAATTTCCCAACAGTTTTGTGAGAAAGCAAAGAACTCTACTCACAGGCATAGCGGAAACTCATCTAAATGGTCAGGAGAGGACATCGTCTTGTAAGGAAGGATTATCTTGCAGATTTTTTTATATTTAAGACTTGTCTACTCTTCTGGAGATGTGTTGTATTTTGTATGGTATGCCTGTACCTCTTTTATCAGCCCGTGACAAAGTAGAAGAAGAAATGTCAAAGAGAACCTAATGGTCAAAAGAAGTCCTATTATTAGGTATGCTCTTTCTTTACTGGCATTAAAGTATTGTTTCTTTGTGGATGTTTTTTTTCTGAATTTCTCAACAGTTTTGTGAGACAGCAAAGAACTCTACTTATAGGCATAGCGGAAATTCATTGAAATGGTCAGGAGAGGACATCGTCTTGTAAGAAAGGATTATCTTGCAGTTTTTTCATATTTAAGACTTGTGAAGTCTGCTGGAGATGTGTTGTATTTTGTGTTGTCTGCCTGTACCTCTTTTATCAGCCCGTGACAAAGTAGAAGAAGAAATGTCAAAGAGAACCTAATGGCCAAAAGAATTCCTATTATTAGGTATGCTTTTTTTTACTGGCATTAAAGTATTGTTTCTTTGTGGATGTTTTTTTTCTGAATTTCCCAACAGTTTGGTGAGAAAGCAAAGAACTCAACTCATAGGCATAACGGAAACTCATCTATATGGTCAGATGAGGACAACAACTTGCAGTTTTCTGGAATTTAAGACTTTGAAATGTTTTGCATTTTGTATGCTACATTATGTCCTTTTGGATGTTTTTTTTTCTGAATTTCTCAACAGTTTTGTGAGAAAGTAAAGAACTCTACTCACAGGCATAGCGGAAACTCATCTAAATGGTCAGGAAAGGTAGTCTTGTAAGAGAGGATTATCTTGCAGTTTTTTCATATTTAAGACTTGTCAAGTCTTCTGGAGATGTGTTGTACTTTGTGTTGTCTGCCTGTACCTCTTTTATCAGCCCGTGACAAAGTAGAAGAAGAAATGTCAAGGAGAACCTAATGGTCAAAAGAATTCCTATTATTAGGTATGCTCTTTTTTTACTTGCATTAAAGTATTGTTTCTTTGTGGATGTTTTTTTTCTCAATTTCCCAACAGTTTTGTGAGAAAGCAAAGAACTCTACTCATAGGCATAGCGGAAACTCATCTAAATGGTCAGGAGAGGACAACGTCTTGTAAGAAAGGATTATCTTTCAATTTTCTGGAATTTAAGACTTGGAAATGTGTTGCATTTTGTATCTTGTGCCTGTACTTCTTTTATCAGCCCGTGACACTTTAGAAGAAAAAAGTGTCAAGGAGATCCATATATAACGAAAGACTTCCTATAATTAGGTATGCTATTTCTTTAATGGCAGTAAAGCATTGTGTCTTTGTGGATGTTTTTTTTCTGAATTTCCCAACAGTTTTGTGAGAAAGCAAAGAACTCTACTCACAGGCATAGCGGAAACTCATCTAAATGGTCAGGAGAGGACATCGTCTTGTAAGGAAGGATTATCTTGCAGATTTTTTTATATTTAAGACTTGTCTACTCTTCTGGAGATGTGTTGTATTTTGTATGGTATGCCTGTACCTCTTTTATCAGCCCGTGACAAAGTAGAAGAAGAAATGTCAAAGAGAACCTAATGGTCAAAAGAATTCCTATTATTAGGTATGCTCTTTTTTTACTGGCATTAAAGTATTGTTTCTTTGTGGATGTTTTTTTTTCTCAATTTCCCAACAGTTTTGTGAGAAAGCAAAGAACTCAACTCATAGGCATAGTGGAAACTCATCTATATGGTCAGGAGAGGACAACGTCTTGTAAGAAAGGATTATCTTTCAATTTTCTGGAATTTAAGACTTGGAAATGTGTTGCATTTTGTATCTTGCCTGTACTTCTTTTATCAGCCCGTGACAATTTAGAAGAAAAAAGTGTCAAAGAGATCCATATATAACGAAAGACTTCCTATAATTAGGTATGCTATTTCTTTAATGGCAGTAAAGCATTGTGTCTTTGTGGATGTTTTTTTTCTGAATTTCCCAACAGTTTTGTGAGAAAGCAAAGAACTCTACTCACAGGCATAGCGGAAACTCATCTAAATGGTCAGGAGAGGACATTGTCTTGTAAGAGAGGATTATCTTGCAGTTTTTTCATATTTAAGACTTGTGAAGTCTTCTGGAGATGTGTTGTACTTTGTGTTGTCTGCCTGTACCTCTTTTATCAGCCCGTGACAAAGTAGAAAAATACATGTCAAAGAGAACCTAATGGTCAAAAGAATTCCTATCATTAGGTATGCTCTTTTTTTACTGGCATTAAAGTATTGTTTCTTTGTGGATGTTTTTTTTCTGAATTTCCCAACAGTTTTATGAGAAAGCAAAGAACTCTACTCATAGGCATAGCGGAAACTCATCTAAATGGTCAGGAGAGGACATCATCTTGTAAGGAAGGATTATCTTGCAGATTTATTTTATATTTAAGACTTGTCCACTCTTCTGGAGATGTGTTGTATTTTGTATGGTATGCCTGTACCTCTTTTATCAGCCCGTGACAAAGTAGAAGAAGAAATGTCAAAGAGAACCTAATGGTCAAAAGAATTCCTATTATTAGGTATGCTCTTTTTTTACTGGCATTAAAGGATTGTTTCTTTGTGGATGTTTTTTTTTTCTCAATTTCCCAACAGTTTTGTGAGAAAGCAAAGAACTCTACTCATAGGCATAGCGGAAACTCATCTAAATGGTCAAGAGAGGATATCGTCTTGTATGAAAGGATTATCTTGCAGTTTTCTGGAATTTAAGACTTTGAAATGTTTTGCATTTTGTATGCTACATTATGTCCTTTTGGATGTTTTTTTTTCTGAATTTCTCAACAGTTTTGTGAGAAAGTAAAGAACTCTACTCACAGGCATAGCGGAAACTCATCTAAATGGTCAGGAGAGGACATCGTCTTGTAAGGAAGCATTATCTTGCAGATTTTTTTATATTTAAGACTTGTCTACTCTTCTGGAGATCTGTTGTATTTTGTATGGTATGCCTGTACCTCTTTTATCAGCCCGTGACAAAGTAGAAGAAGAAATGTCAAAGAGAACCTAATGGTCAAAAGAATTCCTATTATTAGGTATGCTGTTTTTTTACTGGCATTAAAGTATTTTTCTTTGTGGATGTTTTTTTTCTCAATTTCCCAACAGTTTTGTGAGAAAGCAAAAAACTCAACTCATAGGCATAGCGGAAACTCATCTATATGGTCAGGAGAGGACAACGTCTTGTAAGAAAGGATTATCTTTCAATTTTCTGGAATTTAAGAATTGGAAATGTGTTGTATTTTGTATCTTGTGCCTGTACTTCTTTTATCAGCCCGTGACAATTTAGAAGAAAAAAGTGTCAAGGAGATCCATATATAACGAAAGACTTCCTATAATTAGGTATGCTGTTTCTTTAATGGCAGTAAAGCATTGTGTCTTTGTGGATGTTTTTTTTCTGAATTTCTCAACAGTTTTGTGAGAAAGCAAAGAACTCTACTCACAGGCATAGCGGAAACTCATCTAAATGATAAGGAGACGACAATGTCTTGTAAGAAAGAATTATCCTGCATTTTTCTTTGAGTCTTTTGTTTTCTACACACACACATCAATATGTAAAGGTTTTTATGTATATTATACTTTATACTTGCACTCTTATTTACCTCAAAGGAACAGTATCTAGTCAGATGTAGGTTTCATCCCATTATCATGTGGGTGCACTTTTATTACATAGGAAAGGATATCCAAATGAATTTATTTTTGTTTGAAAGCCTTAAGCTTGTTTTATTGTGTAGATATTTTTCAGTATGTGATTTTTTTCATTGTTATAACAGAAATACAGATTTAGTAAGGGTAAATTATAAACTGTCAATCACCAAATTACAAGTTGACAGATTTAATGGTCCATTTATTGCAAACACAATCAATTCGTTTTTTGGTTTTCCAGGTATCACCACTAAGCGGCTAAAGCATATTCAAAGTGTACAAAGGCCCTTTCTGCTGTATACTTCCAGGACGTGGCCCTCACACCTTTCCACAGAACTTTTTCCAAAGTATATCAGATCAGGAATCAAGATGGACTGAACTGTTCAAAATGGCAACCATCTGGATCGTAGTGTGGAGCATGCCGTTTGGACGTGTACTAAACTAGATGCTGTCTGGACTGAAGCTACACATGGAATATTAGCCTATGAAATATTCAAGGAAATCATACAGTCAGACAAGTATTGCTAACCTCACAGTGGTTAAACTATTTTGGAATTCTGGACATATAGACACCCCCTTACAAAACAAATCTTGGAACATAAATTATCCTACATGATGGGGCTTGGCATAGCAAGACAAACAATCGAAAATTTCTTCTGATATGGGAAACATACCTAGGCAAACAGGAAAATCAAAAGCAATATACATTACAAGCTCCTTTTCAATTCACCAATCAATGAACAAGACTTAAGGTCTCATCTTCTTCTCTAGAAAAATGCCATCTCATGTAAATGATACTGTAGAGTCTCCTATATCATGTGAATGGGTCTACTCCTTGGAAGATTCCCAAGCCATTATAAAAAATAGCTCTATACCAGGGAGATCAAGAGAGAAAATAGGGTAAACAATGTGATATATTTGACATTTGATATGGCTAAATGATTCATTGATATTATGACATGTAACCAAAGCTACACCAGGGGGCACATTTATCAAAATGTGAGTTTAGCTTAATAGCTTAATGAGCTTAATACATAAAACTCACCTACAATCTATTCATTCCTATGTGATTTTTAGAACTGTATTTATCAAAAGGTGAGGTCTAACTTTCACCCAATGATAAATACACTTCTAAAAATCCCATAGGAATGAATAGGATGTGGGTGAGTTTTATGTATTAAGCTCTAAACTCACATTTTGATAAATCTGCCCCCAGGTGTTTCCACATCAGGTTGGTTTTGCACACCTGTATAGTAAGTAGGGATACACCGAATCCATGGTCCTGGCTAATCCTAAATTAGCATATGCCAATTAGGATTTGGAAGGGTTAAATGTTAGGGGAAAAAAATTTTTAGACACGTGCACAACGATTTTCCCCCCCCCTTACAGATTTGGCCAAATCCCTTGGGATGGATTTGGGGGTTCGGTGCATCCCTAACGGTAATGTATGGGAACTTCAGGCATGTGAATATATTACTGTACTGGGACCCAATGTTGCCATTTAAAGCTGTACCGGTAAAAATATTTCATTTTGTACCGAATGTTAGGAGTTTTTTATAAATGGCATAGATGAAAGTACAAGAACACTAAAGGGAACAAAATCTCTTCCTTCATTCACTTAGCATTTGTGTCCCAGGTCATAGCAGCATTCTGCATCTTTCTCTGTGATTTAGTTTTGCAGATTAAGGGCATAGATGGGGGTGATACCTTAAAGCCATGATACATAATTTATTGTGTATGAAATTATTTCTATAGGGCTTTTCTCATGAGTCACAATGGGTTTTACAGCAATCAAGGCAGTCATGATAGGAGCGCAAAGAATGTTGGGACACCAGGTGATCAAGTGACTTATCCAGGGTTACAAGGAGTTGTCTATCAGGATCTGAAGCATGAAATCCCACACCATTGGTCACTTTCCCTCTAGGCCAACTCCTACGGAAGCCATATGAATTCCCATCCACATATGGAAAATGGATTTATGGATAAAATATTAAACTACTTTATACAACAAGATGAGACTTCGGAATACTGTATTGAAGGATGAACTTATTTCATCATTACTGCTAATATGCTGTGCTCTTAATAAAAGTTTATCATTTTAATTAGTATTCACTGTGTTTCTTTTCATAAGTACATTTGAGTAGATTAATCTTGTAAAGGGTGATTTCATTTTTAGAAAATTCATTTAATAGAGTATAAATATCTAATGTAGTAATGGTGCAGGAACAGTTATCTTCATGAGTGGGCTGATCCACTTGTAACAATATCAGTTCCAACTTTTTAAAACCTTGAGCCTTTCTGTTACTTAAAGAACAGTAACACCAAAAAATGAAAGTGTATAAAGGTAATTATAACATAATGTACTGTTACCCTGCTCTGGTACAACTGGTGTGTTTGAAAGACTACTCACAGATAAAAGACCATTGTATTCTACAGAAGGTATCTGTTATTTGCTATGTAACCTGTGCCTTTTCTCATTTGGCTGCCCCCATGGCTACACTGCAGCTTATTTATGTAAACCACAGTAGTCTTTCTGTAGCAAACACACAAATTTTACCAGAGCAGGGTAACACTACATTACATCTTAATTGTGTTACTGTTCCTTTAATAGAGTGGTGGACAGCAGCCAGTGATGCTGGCTACAGTGAAACTGAGACCAATCTTCTCCATTAGGAAAGGACAGGAATGCATTTATAAACACCCATGTGTAAAGCTGGCCATACACGCACCAATAATAACGTACGAAACCTTGGTGCGTGTATGGCAACTCGGCGAGGGGACCATTATCGCAGGAGGTTGCAGATATCGGTCGACTCGCCAATCAGCCAGGTTAGAAGATTTTGATTGGGCGCCATTGAAGGTGCCTGAGCAAAATCTATGTTCAGGGCTGAATCGGCAGAAGGAGGTAGAAATCCTATTGTTTCTACCTCCACATCTGATGATTCAGCCCTGAACGTCAGTGGAGGGTTGGAACGATCGAAAATCACCATGTGTGTGGCCACCTTAAAGGAACAGTAACACCAAAAAATGAAAGTGTTTTAAAGTAATTGAAATATAATGTACTGTGGCCCTGCACTGGTAAAACTGGGGTGTTTGCTTCAGGAACACAACTATAGTTTATATAAATAAGCTGCTGTGTAGCCATGGGGGCAGCCATTCAAGCTGGAAAAAAGGAGAAAAGGCACAGGCACATAGCAGATAACAGATAAGACACCATTGTATTCTACAGGGTTTATCTGTTAGCTGCTATATAACCTGTGCCTTTTCTTCTTTAGAATGGCTGCCCCCATGGCTACACACCAGGGTTTATATAAACTCTAATAATGTTTCTGAAGCAAACACAAAACTTTTACCAGTGCAGGGCAACAGTACATTATAGTTTAATTTCTTTGAAATGTGTACATTTTTTGGTGTTACTGTTCCTTTAAGAGCCCAAAGGTTACCACAAAACCTGATGCGTATTGAACCTACATCCTGCCTAAAATCCTTAAAGGGATCCTTTTAGACAGGTAAAACTCAGTCCTTTTGTTAAATGTATATTAAGTGGAATTCATAGTGATCAGATAAAAGTCAGTGTAGGACTGGCCAGATTTGGGATGACTGATGTAGATGGCCAGCATAAAGTATATTGCAATATATGGACAAACAATCCCTGTTTAGTTGAAAGGGGAGGGCATATCTCGCTAGCTTAATGGACAGACTATCTTAATATCCTATATATATTGATAATGGGTGAGTGCAGAGGACCTCTTGTTACCTATTTTTATTTTGTAGTCACAGCCTTATTGCACCCCCACCTAAGGGTTTAAAATTTAGTGGTGAGCACAATTCCCCCCTATTTTACACTGTTTACATAGCTAATAATTCACTCCATCATTTAAAATATTATTCATGTACCAACAAATCTCAGTGCATTGTGCCTGAGTCTGAGCTTTCAGAAGGAGCCAGTGCTACACATTAGAACTGCTTTCAGGTAACCTATTGTTTCTCCTACTCAATGTACTGTCAATAAGACACAAGGGGGCACATTTACTAAGACACGAATCTGAACCGAATTGGAAAAATTCAGATTTGAAAACGAACATTTTGCGACTTTTTCGGGGTTTTTTTGCGATTTTTTCGGCGTCTTTACGACTTTTTGGAAATTGTGGCGACTTTTTCGTTACCAATACGAGTTTTTCGTAGCCATTCCGAAAGTTGCGCAAAATCTGGCGATTTTTTCGTAGCGTTAAAACTTGCGTGAAAAGTTGCGCCTTTTTCGTAGTGTTAAAACTTAAAAGGTGCGACGTTTCGCGCAAGTTTTAACGCTACGAAAAAATCGCAACTTTTTGCTCAAGTTTTTTCGCACAAATCGTATTAGTAGCGAAAAAGTTGCGACAATTTTCCGAAAAAATCTCAAAATACCGATCATTACGAAAAAAACGCAATCGGACGCATTCGGCCCGTTCGTGGGTTAGTAAATGTGCCCCAAGGTGTATAACAAGAAGTGCCTTAATACAACCCAACAACAATGGAACATATTCATGTGGCAAAAAACAACATAAAACCTGCCCACATGTCTGTAATTCAGACAAAATAAAGATTCCAGACATTAGAGGAATACAGCATCCATGGCCAGTAAGTTAATAGGGAAGGGTCACTGTTAGGAAGGAGAAAATACATTTTACAAATAGTCATGCCACTAACCAGACGGGGCAATGAGGTCTAGAAATCGTACTGAATGGTCCTATAATGAACAAAAGGGAAAGGAATTTCTAATAAAATGTTCCAGGGACAAAGAAAAAAGGGGACTCAGAGAAAAGGAGGCAGGGCCGCCGGGACGCCAGGAAAAATTCCGGTGA
This sequence comes from Xenopus tropicalis, assembly GCF_000004195.4. Taxonomy (NCBI): domain Eukaryota; kingdom Metazoa; phylum Chordata; class Amphibia; order Anura; family Pipidae; genus Xenopus; species Xenopus tropicalis. The sequence continues at coordinate 33,715,436 of NC_030680.2, read as the reverse complement.
GCCCCAGCTGCCCAGACCCGACCCTTGCCGGTGCTCCCTCTACCCGACCGCTCCTCCCCAGACGCGTTAAATTTAGTCGGGTGGGGGACACTGCGGGGGAAGACGAGGCCGGCGGGAGCCCTGGTGGGCCCGCACACTTCAGTCCGACTCAGAAAGGAGGATATAGTAGGAATAATAACCCCAAGCAGAAAAAGAAAAATTGTGAGGGAAGAAAATGGGGGAAAAGAAGTGGGAGGAAACTTAGTGAGAAGTTTAGAAATAATAGACAGAAGACATGTGGATCCCCATATAGGCATTTACAATTTGACAGATAAACCACTAAACCCCTTTCATATCAATGTACTGAAAAAAGGACTGAAGTATGCTTCAACAAATAGATTGAATACATTTCAGACTTATATAGATGTACCGTATATACTCGAGTATAAGCCGAGGTACCTAATTTTACCTAAGAAAACTAGAAAAACCTATTGACTCAAGTATAAGCCTAGGGTGGGAAATGCAGTCGCTACTGCACAAGTGCCTACATGACTACCATATTAATAAACACAAGGTATGGGTGCATCCAACATAAGATAACCATATGCAAGGTTGTACAGGTTAATATCTCATTTAATTTTACATACATATTGAAATTGTGATGTGTAAATTTGTTATTTAATTCTTATATAGTTCTGTATACTTTTTGGGGTGAGTGATGTAGAATCACAAGTTTAAGAAAGATGAGATCATGTGTACTAGGAAACAGTAAATATTTCTGACTCTTATCTCATCCAGTCTCTTCTGCAAACCACTCTCTGGTTGCTAAAGTAAACAAGGCCCTAGCAACCAGATATGGACCTTAGATTGCAAGCTTCTCCAGGGCAGGGACTGATGTGATATAAATAACAGTAAATAAATAAAACATAAGAGCATTCCCTTACTATGTGCAGGGCAGGATGCAATCTGCCCCCACCTCCTGCTTGTAAGATAATCTGGGGTTCAGCAGCTGTGCATTGCTCTCCTCCCTATCTCCTGGCTGGCACGCTCGAGGGCAGAACATATGTCCACGGGGGGGGGTGTGTGCGAGCGCGCGCGCGCACGCCTGTAAACTACCGTATATACTCCTGTATAAGCTGAGGGTGCCTTTTTCAGAACATTATTGGTGCTGAAAAACTTGGCTTATACTCAAGTATATACGGTACATTAGTTCATTTGGAAATTAAGTATAAAGAAATATTTCATGAAAAGGAACAGGGAAATAGATGTTTATAATTCCAAATATAAACATACGGATTTAAAACCTAAATCCACATTTAATCCATCCTTTGTTAATAGCCATTATATTAATACATTTAGGGACCTAGTATTGGATGATCTAGAAAGCAGAGAGGAGAGAGTGAATTATAATCTAGCAAAAAAAGAAATAGAAGCCCTAAAAGAACTAAAGAGTGACACCTCCATAGTCATTAACCCTTTAAGTGCCAGCCGAATTCGTCATTTCGGTTCCCCCCAGTGCCAGACGTTTTTTAAGCATTTTGTACTCATTCACTTTAACAATGTTTTTTGGTAGGAAAACCTCCACGAAACTAGGGAAATTATATATCGTTTTTTTCGTCACTAATTGGGCTTCGACATACATACCAAATTTTATAACTTTTCTGGAGATATGATGTGTATTTTGGGTGAAATATGTAAAAAAAAAATAAAATTATGAAAAATTTCTGTATATTTTGAGGTTTTTTTCCATAGAAAAGTTAATTTTACTCACTTTTTTTTATTGTTTGTAAAAGCCCTGATACTCCCAATTCCAACGATACCAAATATGTGGTGGTACCCCACAGTTCCTGTCCAGAAGTAACCCCCAAACTAAGGCAATACTTAGTACAATATCACACCAGAACAAAGCAGAAAAGCGCTTGTAACAGTTAATGCAGCATAACTTATATGTAAATCTAAAATATCCCCTCATGTTTGGTATCTTTAGAAACTACAGACCTTCAGGTTTCTAGGTGCAATGTAGTTTTCACTCAAAAGCCAAATACCTTTTGTCAGTGCATTGTGAAATTTGGAACTTTTTATGACATTTTTTTTTTTTTTCTAAAACGTAAACTTGGACGCATGATCAAATGTGGATTTGACAAAAAAAAATCTCATAAAAATTTTCTAGCAAAGGCATATTTGAAAGACAAACTTCTCCTGAATAAAATGATGCCCCATATGTATGGGTGCACATAAAGACATGGGCACCAAACACTCCAAAGCAGGGGCAATGCACAAGGGCAATTACAGCTAAAAATGTGGGGGCTGCGCTCTATGTGCACTTCCTGCAGTTTTTCAGTGTTAACCCCCCCTACCTGTGAAATAACCCCCACAAACTATATATTTCTGAAAAGTGCACACCTTCAGCTATTCAGAGACGCCACTCTCCTCTTTCTACATGGAAAATTGTGGCCGCAGTCCCTTGCAGAAGTTAGCGCTTTGGTCAGAAATCAAGGAAAAACCAGATACAAACCTAGATTTCTCCCCAAAATCTCCATGGCAACTACCAAAAACTTACTAACCATCAATCTGCAAGTTCCCCTGAATAAAACGATACCCCATATGTATGGGTGCACATAAAGACGTGGCCACCAAATGCCCCCAAACAGGGGCAATGCATAAGGGCAATTTCAGTTGAAATTTTGGGGGCTGCGCTCTATGTGCACTACCTGCAGTTTTTCAGTGTTAACCCCCCCTACCTGTGAAATAACCCCCACAAACTATATATTTCTGAAAAGTGCACACCTTCAGCTATTCAGAGACACCACTCTTCTCTTTCTACATGGAAAATTGTGGCCGCAGTCCCTTGCAGAAGTCAGCGCTTTGGTCAGAAATCAAGGAAAAACCAGATAAAAAACCTAGATTTCTCCCCAAAATCTCCATGGCAACTACCAAAAACTTACTAACCATCAATCTGCAAGTTCCCCTGAATAAAACGATACCCCATATGTATGGGTGCACATAAAGACGTGGCCACCAAATGCCCCAAAACAGGGGCAATGCATAAGGGCAATTTCAGTTGAAATTTTGGGGGCTGCGCTCTATGTGCACTACCTGCAGTTTTTCAGTGTTAACCCCCCCTACCTGTGAGATAACCCCCACAATCTATATATTTACGAAATGTGCACACCTTCAGCTATTCAGAGACACCACTCTTCTCTTTCTACATGGAAAATTGTGGCCGCAGTCCCTTGCAGAAGTTAGCGCTTTGGTCAGAAATCAAGGAAAAACTAGATACAAACCTAGATTTCTCCCCAAAATCTCCATGGCAACTACCAAAAACTTACTAACCATCAATCTGCAAGTTCCCCTGAATAAAACGATACCCCATATGTATGGGTGCACATAAAGACGTGGCCACCAAATGCCCCAAAACAGGGGCAATGCATAAGGGGAATTTCAGTTGAAATTTTGGGGGCTGCGCTCTATGTGCACTACCTGCAGTTTTTCAGTGATAACCCCCCCTACCTGTGAGATACCCCCACAATATATATATTTACGAAAAGTGCACACCTTCAGCTATTCAGAGACACCACTCTTCTCTTTCTACATGGAAAATTGTGGCCGCAGTCCCTTGCAGAAGTCAGCGCTTTGGTCAGAAATCAAGGAAAAACCAGATACAACCCTAGATTTTGGTCAGAAATCAAGGAAAAACCAGATAAAAACCTAGATTTCTCCCCAAAATCTCCATGGCAACTACCAAAAACTTACTAAACCTCAATTTGCAAGTTCCCCTGAATAAAACGATACCCCATATGTATGGGTGCACATAAAGACGTGGCCACCAAATGCCCCAAAACAGGGGCAATGCATAAGGGCAATTTCAGTTGAAATTTTGGGGGCTGCGCTCTATGTGCACTACCTGCAGTTTTTCAGTGTTAACCCCCCCTACCTGTGAGATAACCCCCACAATCTATATATTTACGAAAAGTGCACACCTTCAGCTATTCAGAGACACCACTCTTCTCTTTCTACATGGAAAATTGTGGCCGCAGTCCCTTGCAGAAGTTAGCGCTTTGGTCAGAAATCAAGGAAAAACTAGATACAAACCTAGATTTCTCCCCAAAATCTCCATGGCAACTACCAAAAACTTACTAACCATCAATCTGCAAGTTCCCCTGAATAAAACGATACCCCATATGTATGGGTGCACATAAAGACGTGGCCACCAAATGCCCCAAAACAGGGGCAATGCATAAGGGGAATTTCAGTTGAAATTTTGGGGGCTGCGCTCTATGTGCACTACCTGCAGTTTTTCAGTGATAACCCCCCCTACCTGTGAGATACCCCCACAATATATATATTTACGAAAAGTGCACACCTTCAGCTATTCAGAGACACCACTCTTCTCTTTCTACATGGAAAATTGTGGCCGCAGTCCCTTGCAGAAGTCAGCGCTTTGGTCAGAAATCAAGGAAAAACCAGATACAACCCTAGATTTTGGTCAGAAATCAAGGAAAAACCAGATAAAAACCTAGATTTCTCCCCAAAATCTCCATGGCAACTACCAAAAACTTACTAAACCTCAATTTGCAAGTTCCCCTGAATAAAACGATACCCCATATGTATGGGTGCACATAAAGACGTGGCCACCAAATGCCCCCAAACAGGGGCAATGCATAAGGGGGGGCTGTGCTCTATCTGCAGTTATTTAGTCTAAACACCCCCATACCTGTGAAATAACCCCCGCAAACTATATATTTCTGAAAAGTGCACACCTTCAGCTATTCAGAGACGCCACTCTCCTCTTTCTACATGGAAAATTGTGGCCGCAGTCCCTTGCAGAAGTTAGCGCTTTGGTCAGAAATCAAGGAAAAACCAGATACAAACCTAGATTTCTCCCCAAAATCTCCATGGCAACTACCAAAAACTTACTAACCATCAATCTGCAAGTTCCCCTGAATAAAACGATACCCCATATGTATGGGTGCACATAAAGACGTGGCCACCAAATGCCCCAAAACAGGGGCAATGCATAAGGGGAATTTCAGTTGAAATTTTGGGGGCTGCGCTCTATGTGCACTACCTGCAGTTTTTCAGTGATAACCCCCCCTACCTGTGAGATACCCCCACAATCTATATATTTACGAAAAGTGCACACCTTCAGCTATTCAGAGACACCACTCTTCTCTTTCTACATGGAAAATTGTGGCCGCAGTCCCTTGCAGAAGTCAGCGCTTTGGTCAGAAATCAAGGAAAAACCAGATACAACCCTAGATTTTGGTCAGAAATCAAGGAAAAACCAGATAAAAACCTAGATTTCTCCCCAAAATCTCCATGGCAACTACCAAAAACTTACTAAACCTCAATTTGCAAGTTCCCCTGAATAAAACGATACCCCAAATGTATGGGTGCACATAAAGACGTGGCCACCAAATGCCCCCAAACAGGGGCAATGCATAAGGGGGGGCTGTGCTCTATCTGCAGTTATTTAGTCTAAACACCCCCATACCTGTGAAATAACCCCCGCAAACTATATATTTCTGAAAAGTGCACACCTTCAGCTATTCAGAGACGCCACTCTTCTCTTTCTACATGGAAAATTGTGGCCGTAGTCCCTTGCAGAAGTCAGCGCTTTGGTCAGAAATCAAGGAAAAACCAGATACAAACCTAGATTTTGGTCAGAAATCAAGGAAAAACCAGATAAAAAACCTAGATTTCTCCCCAAAATCTCCATGGCAACTACCAAAAACTTACTAAACCTCAATTTGCAAGTTCCCCTGAATAAAACGATACCCCATATGTATGGGTGCACATAAAGACGTGGCCACCAAATGCCCCCAAACAGGGGCAATGCATAAGGGCAATTTCAGTTGAAATTTTGGGGGCTGCGCTCTATGTGCACTACCTGCAGTTTTTCAGTGTTAACCCCCCCTACCTGTGAGATAACCCCCACAATCTATATATTTACGAAAAGTGCACACCTTCAGCTATTCAGAGACGCCACTCTTCTCTTTCTACATGGAAAATTGTGGCCGCAGTCCCTTGCAGAAGTCAGCGCTTTGGTCAGAAATCAAGGAAAAAACAGATACAAACCTAGATTTCTCCCCAAAATCTCCATGGCAACTACCAAAAACTTACTAACCATCAATCTGCAAGTTCCCCTGAATAAAACGATACCCCATATGTATGGGTGCACATAAAGACGTGGCCACCAAATGCCCCCAAACAGGGGCAATGCATAAGGGCAATTTCAGTTGAAATTTTGGGGGCTGCGCTCTATGTGCACTACCTGCAGTTTTTCAGTGTTAACCCCCCCTACCTGTGAGATAACCCCCACAATCTATATATTTACGAAAAGTGCACACCTTCAGCTATTCAGAGACGCCACTCTTCTCTTTCTACATGGAAAATTGTGGCCGTAGTCCCTTGCAGAAGTCAGCGCTTTGGTCAGAAATCAAGGAAAAACCAGATACAAACCTAGATTTTGGTCAGAAATCAAGGAAAAACCAGATAAAAAACCTAGATTTCTCCCCAAAATCTCCATGGCAACTACCAAAAACTTACTAAACCTCAATTTGCAAGTTCCCCTGAATAAAACGATACCCCATATGTATGGGTGCACATAAAGACGTGGCCACCAAATGCCCCCAAACAGGGGCAATGCATAAGGGCAATTTCAGTTGAAATTTTGGGGGCTGCGCTCTATGTGCACTACCTGCAGTTTTTCAGTGTTAACCCCCCCTACCTGTGAGATAACCCCCACAATCTATATATTTACGAAAAGTGCACACCTTCAGCTATTCAGAGACGCCACTCTTCTCTTTCTACATGGAAAATTGTGGCCGCAGTCCCTTGCAGAAGTCAGCGCTTTGGTCAGAAATCAAGGAAAAACCAGATAAAAAACCTAGATTTCTCCCCAAAATCTCCATGGCAACTACCAAAAACTTACTAACCATCAATCTGCAAGTTCCCCTGAATAAAACGATACCTATGTCTGGTTGCACATAAGTACATGGCCGCCAAACCTGAAAATGCATAATATTGGGGCTGCACTCTATGCACCCCTTTTTTTTTGCCTGCACCCGAATGAATGGGATACGCTCGGGTGCAGGCACATGTAGCCGATATACGCATGAAAACGCGTGAGAATGCAAAGTCTCGCGTTTTCATGCGTATATCGGCTACACGTGCCTGCACCCGAGCGTATCCCATTCATTCGGGTGCAGGAACAAGTAGCAGGCGTAGGGCTGAATTTTCGGCAAGCGTTTTTCCACTTGCTGAAAAAATCAGCCCTACGCCTCGTGTGGCATCAGCCTAACCCTTGGCAATAGAAACTACCAGAACAATCTTAGCACCTCTGGACCTTTCTAGAACAACTGAAATCAAATGGAATAAAACCACTAAAAGCAATCAAAGAACAATAGTTGCAATGAAATCGGTAAGAGCCCTGGATCCACCAATGTCACTGCAAAAGCAACCTTTTTGGGGGCACTAAACACACAATAAAGAACAATGCAAAGATAAAACACCGTAAAATCCAATAAAACCACCTAAACCAACAGAAGAACAATAATTGCAATGAAATCGGTGGTCAGAGCCCTGGATCCACCAACGTCACTGCAAATTCAGCACCAAATAGCAATAAAAAAAGTTACAGTGCAATAGAATAATTCAAAAACAGAAATCAATTATGAAAATGCCAAAAAAACACTAAAATGCAACCAAATAAATCAGATAATTATAGAGCAAGATCAGAAATAAAGTTTTAGTAAAAAAAAAGACTGCCAAAGAAAGCAAAGACAGAAAGAAAAGAAAAGAAAGAAAGAAAAAAAAAAAAAAAAAAAAAAAAAAGTGTAAGTGTAAGTGTGTGTGTAAGTGTCTGTGTGTGCTTGGGAAAGTTGTAAATAAGTGTGTATGTGTACAAAAGTGTAATAATGACAAAGATAGAAGAAAAAATGCAAAAAAAAAAAAAAAAAATTTTTTAGACAGTTGAGATAGAAATAAGCAAAATAAACAGTGGTAGAGAGTTGTAGTTCAGCTTACCCAAGGCAGGCAGACGATCAGGGGCGATCAGGGGCGATCAATCCAGCAGGAAGGCAGCAGGGGAGCTCCATCTTGTCCGAAGTGCGCAGCAGGAGTGAGGGAGCCGACAGTAGGCGGCGCTATTTAAAGGGACAGCAGTGGACACGTCATCAACGCGTGTCCACTGCTGTCATTGGCTGGCGACGCGATCGGTGCGGCTGGGGGACCCGGATCGGTGAGTATGTCTTCATTGCTCGTTGCCTAGGGGGATCTGAGGGGTTTACAAGCGCTGCGCTGCTTTAAAAGCGAGCGCAGCGCTTGTAAACCCGACAGTGCCATTGGACGTAGATTCTACGTCCCATGGCACTTTGGTCCCTTGGTACCTGGGACGTAGAATCTACGTCCCTTGGCACTTAAAGGGTTAAGCCTGCAGATAACGGGGGAGGGATTGTAATCATGAGTAAAGACAAATATGTTGCAGAAACTTTATGATAATAGCACATATGAGAGATTAAAAAAGAATCCAGTTGATGAATTTCAATCAAAATTAATGGAGATAGATGGGGGAGAAACAGAAGTATACAAAAATGAACCCATATGACATTTTTGGTGGACTATCAACACACTTTCCCACAGAGGAAAACATAACTGGATTTAAAAACGTATGTGACATAGCAACCAGAATAATAGAGAATTGTATGAATTATTGACTTATTTTTCTAGCCTTGTGTCCCATATAAAGCCACGGCGTCCTTCTCTGTCAGCAGATTTTTAGAGAAATGGCAGCTGTTTGAGGTTATTTATAATTGGCTACTACAGCCTGTTCCGTTGTGCCTCCATCTCTATGTATTGCTAATGAGCCATACTTTCATATATTTAACTTATACTAAACCTGCATTAAGTGCCTGTTCAGTGACTGCAAATGTGTAATGTCTCAGTTAAATATTTTATCCTTAAAGTTGGTGTTAACTAATCCTTGGGGTTTCCCCATTTAACTGCCAGTGATATCCTACTTAAGTGCCAGTTGAGTGCCACAGTCTCTGCAGCTAGCTGCCCATGCTTGACGTTTGGAAATCAGCACGCAACAACAAAATATTTGTTTTTTTTGCATTTAAAGTTCATATTTATCCAGGGTCTACAAATAAACCATTTTTTAGTAACAAATGTCCCGTTCTCTATGAGCCCTGTTTATCTACTCGTCTAAAAACTAAAACTATTGTATTCTGCTATGTAAACATATGCCCTCTGCTTAAAATGGCTGTCCTCATGGCTACACAGTATCTTATTTATATAAACCGTGGTAGTGTTTTCTGACGTGAAGAAGGGATAGATTAATAAGAGAAGGGCTGAAAGAAGCCTACAAGTCCTGCCACTGTGCAATACATGCAATGAAAGACTTGTTATAACAGCAGGTATTTACATGACTCATGTTACATTCCTAGCATTCCCATAAAATCCCCTTTATGTAGCCGTGGCCAACTATGTTCTGCCTTTTGGTTACTGTCCAAGTCCTACCCCTCAGAAATATATTGGTGGAAAAGCCCAAGATCCAAATGAAATACACATATATAGTAGTAGTCCATTTATGTATGTATGTATGTATAACTTTATTACAGAATACAAAATTACACACAGGGAGGACAAGTGATATAATAAATAAATACAATAAATATATATATATATATAAGTGCCATGTGGTAGGGGACACAGTAGGAAGGAGGTCCCTGCCCCGTAGAGCTTACAATCTAAGTGGTTATTATTATTTTATTGCCCAAAAGTTAACATGCAAATTAATAAACTATTTCTAAACAGCTAGTCAGTCTGCTAAAACATTTTTCTGCTTGATAAAGTCCTTATATGTGTAAAATGCATTGCAGAGGTTTATTAGTTTTACTTTCCAATATATAGAGAGTATCCTGTTATAATATTAGAATACTTATAGTAAGGTTTTCTTTATACAGGTATGGGACCTGTTACCCAAAATGCTTGTGACCTGGGTTTTTTTTTCCAAGATATTTTTTCCATATTTGGATCACCATACCTTAAATATACAAAAAAATAATTTAAACATTAATTAAACCCAACATGATTGTTTGGCCTCCAATAAGGACTTATTATATGTTAATTGGGATCAAGTACAAGGTACAGGTATGGGACATATTATCTAGAATGCTTGGGACCTGGGGTTTTCCTTACAAGGGTTCTTTCCGTAATCTGGATCTCCATAACTTAAGTCTGCTAAAAACCATTTAAATATTGAATAAACCCAATAGGCTTGTTTTGCCTCCAATAAGGATTAATTATATCTTAGTTGGGATCAAGTACAGGTACTGTTTTATTATTACAGAGAAAAGGGAATCATTTAACCATTAAATAAACCCAATAGGGCTGTTCTGCCCCCAATAAGGGGTAATTATATCTTAGTTGGGATCAAGTACAGGTACTGTTTTATTATTACAGAGAAAAGGGAATCATTTAACCATTAAATAAACCCAATAGGGCTGTTCTGCCCCCAATAAGGGGTAATTATATCTTAGTTGGGATCAAGTACAGGTACTGTTTTATTATTACAGAGAAAAGGGAATCATTTAACCATTAAATAAACCCAATAGGGCTGTTCTGCCCCCAATAAGGGGTAATTATATCTTAGTTGGGATCAAGTACAGGTACTGTTTTATTATTACAGAGAAAAGGGAATCATTTAACCATTAAATAAACCCAATAGGGCTGTTCTGCCCCCAATAAGGGATAATTATATCTTAGTTGGGATCAAGTACAGGTACTGTTTTATTATTACAGAGAAAAGGGAATAATTTAACCATTAAATAAACCCAATAGGGCTGTTCTGCCCCCAATAAGGGGTAATTATATCTTAGTTGGGATCAAGTACAGGTACTGTTTTATTATTACAGAGAAAAGGGAATAATTTAACCATTAAATAAACCCAATAGGGCTGTTCTGCCCCCAATAAGGGGTAATTATATCTTAGTTGGGATCAAGTACAGGTACTGTTTTATTATTACAGAGAAAAGGGAATCATTTAACCATTAAATAAACCCAATAGGGCTGTTCTGCCCCCAATAAGGGGTAATTATATCTTAGTTGGTATCAAGTACAGGTACTGTTTTATTATTACAGAGAAAAAGGAAATTATTTTTAAAAATTAGAATTATTTACTTATAATGGAGTCTATGGGAGATGGCCTTTCCGTAATTCGGAACTTTCTGGATAACGGGTTTCCGGATAAGGGATCACATACCTGCACTGTTTTATTAATACAAAGAAAAAATATATTTTTTTAAAAATGAAAAATATTTATTTGCTAGTAATATTTTTTAAAATGTCAAATATTTGCTTAAAATTGACTCATTTGGAGATGGCCTTCAGTGATATGCGTGTTGGTCCAATACACCGGGTTTGGGCCAACCTTGGCACATCAAATGAGGGTCGCAGGCGGGTTCGGGTTCAGTGGGCTGGGGTGGGTGGGGCGTGGGTCTATACAAATCCATCACTAATGGCCTTCCTGTAATTTGGGGCTTTCTGGATAATGGGTTTTCTGATAAGGAGCTCCATACCTGTTCTGACTTTTTGCCTGATTTTTCCAGATTGCGTTCAAAGGCATAACACACCACTGGGTTACACAGCTCCATCTTGCATAGTAAACTGAAGGGTTTGCAGTTCAAAGGGTTGCCACTTGTCCAGTGATGCTTAATGCCAATGTTATTAATTGTGAGGTAATATTAGGAAGGCTGGTATGTATTTTGCAGGCCTGAGGCATCACAAGCTACATGGCATCACAGAAGGGAGTGTAATTGAAAAATATCACTATATTGTATATGTTACAGTGCAGAGGGGATTTATGGAAAGGTTAGTATAGGTGCCTGATATTCCCTTGGGTGTGCCACCTATTGCCAGCTGGATTTTTTACACATTTCAAAACTGCCCATCTATCTTTCTCTCTGAGCCCGTGTTAGCAGAGGTGGATTCATCTCCTTTAGGACTCTGGGCAGAGCCCTAGCCCTTCCCCATTTTTCCATGGATTGGCTGTTTTAGCACTTTTTACTGTATGTTGCCAGCCCACTGTATAACTGAATATTCAGACAGCTTTCAGAGCGATTCTAATCCTGCTACGGCCTGAGATGACAGACCTGTCACCCTAAGAAATAACTCCAAATTATTTTCTGTATTGTTAGTTGAGCAAAATAAACTTTACTTACTCAATTAAAGCAAGCAGGCAGCTGCCATTTTGTGGACACTGTTATGAAGCCAAGCTTTGTATCATGGCAAAATCTTGTTTATGTGCCAGAATGGGGGACTAGATGCCCAGGCCCATGCACTGGCTACACAATTAGATGATGAGGAGGGAGGGGGAAAGTGAGATGTGCAGTGACATCTAGGTAGTGCTGAATGGAAAGTTACAGTTATTGTCTGCCCTGCGACCAAGGCATAGAGGCGGGTCAGGCAATATATGATTGACAGCTGGGATTTTTAATTGCCTTTATAATGGGTATGGATGTGTTAATATAAAAATTAATTTGGGTTTCATGTTTAATTTGAAAAGGACTTTTATTATACAGCTTTTTATGTCTGGATGACAGGTCCTCTTTAAGTGGGACTGCTTTAAATATAATTGGGGGCCACCACTCTGTCTATCAAGAAATGATTGGGAGCCACCAGTGTGTCTGTCATGAAATTCTTGGGGCCATTGCTGTGTTTTTCATACATGGGGGCCACCAGAGTCATAAAATGCCCTGATAGCCTGGTTTTGCAAGGGGCTGCCTGGATTTTAACATTCTGAAAACCGGGTAGAAATCAACCCAGTTATTTCTGAGTAATGCAATAACCCTGCCCTCACTGTCATAGCTATAACCTGCAGCAAAGATGGCAATCTCTACAGCTTCTTATCTCCCACATATCATTAGGTACCAGGATAAAACACCCTAAATATGAACGTCAGCAGACACGATAAAATAGTGTCTATTGTTAAAAGTCGGTCCTGCGACAATCGAGTTGCAGGACCAACTTGGCTTATTGCCTAGAGCAGCAGTTCTCAACCTGTGGGTCGGGACCCCTTTGGGGGTCGAACAACCCTTTCACAGGGGTCGCCTAAGACCATCGGGAAACACATATTTCCTATGGTCTTAGGAATAATTTTATGGCTGGGGGTCATCACAACATGAGGAACTGTATTAAAGGGTCACGGCATTAGGAAGGTTGAGAACCACTGGCCTAGAGGGTTGGGGGCATACTGGGCTCTCTGCAATGGCAGCAAAAGCCACCAGTGCAGAAAGAGATGCTTCATTTGCAAGCATGTAAGAGCACTCATACCCCCTGTGAGAGAATAAGAGCACTCGTGCCCCTGTGAGAGAATAAGAGCACTCGTGCCCCCTGTGAGAGAATAAGAGCACTCGCGCCCCCTGTGAGAGAATAAGAGCACTCGTGCCCCCTGTGAGAGAATAAGAGCACTCGTGCCCCTGTGAGAGAATAAGAGCACTCGCGCCCCCAGTGAGAGAATAAGAGCACTCGCGCCCCCTGTGAGAGAATAAGGGCACTTGTGCCCCCTGTGAGAGAATAATGGCACTCGCGCCCCCTGTGAGAGAATAAGAGCACTCGCGCCCCCTGTGAGAAAATAAGAGCACTCGTGCCCCCCTGTGAGAGAATAAGAGCACTCGTGCCCCCTGTGAGAGAATAAGGGCACTCGCGCCCCCTGTGAGAGAATAAGGGCACTCGCGCCCCCTGTGAGAGAATAAGGGCACTCGCGCCCCCTGTGAGAGAATAAGGGCACTCGCGCCCCCTGTGAGAGAATAAGGGCACTCGCGCCCCCTGTGAGAGAATAAGGGCACTCGCGCCCCCTGTGAGAGAATAAGGGCACTCGCGCCCCCTGTGAGAGAATAAGGGCACTCGCGCCCCCCCCCCTGTGAGAGAATAAGGGCACTCGCGCCCCCTGTGAGAGAATAAGGGCACTCGCGCCCCCTGTGAGAGAATAAGGGCACTCGCGCCCCCTGTGAGAGAATAAGGGCACTCGCGCCCTCTGTGAGAGAATAAGGGCACTCGCGCCCTCTGTGAGAGAATAAGGGCACTCGCGCCCCCTGTGAGAGAATAAGGGCACTCGCGCCCCCTGTGAGAGAATAAGGGCACTCGCGCCCTCTGTGAGAGAATAAGGGCACTCGCGCCCTCTGTGAGAGAATAAGGGCACTCGCGCCCCCTGTGAGAGAATAAGGGCACTCGCGCCCCCTGTGAGAGAATAAGGGCACTCGCGCCCTCTGTGAGAGTATAAGGGCACTCGCGCCCCCTGTGTGAGAATAAGGGCACTCGCGCCCCCTATGAGAGAATAAGAGCACTCGCGCCCCCTGTGAGAGAATAAGGGCACTCGCGCCCTCTGTGAGAGTATAAGGGCACTTGCGCCCCCTGTGCGAGAATAAGGGCACTTGCGCCCCCTGTGAGAGAATAAGGGCACTTGCGCCCCCTGTGAGAGAATAAGGGTACTGGAACCCCCCCACAGACTAGGGGTAGACATTCTGTGCCCTGGGCATGCATTTTTCCCCAACCCCTAAGTTCTGGCCCTTCCTGAAGGAAATGCTTCCTTCCTTTTGCAGCACTTCAAGTGCAAAGGTTTCTCAGAAAGAAATCCCTTCTGCGTATGTTCTATTAAAACAATATTAAAAGGCATCTATCGCCTAAAAATTTTCCCCTCTCTGGAGGTTTGGGCTAACAGAGCCAACACTTTTGGGCAGATTTATTAAGACACAAATTTGAAACCCGAATGGGATAAATTCGGATAGGATACGATAATTTCTGATGATCACAAATATCACGAATATGCTTACGAAAAAATCGTATTAGTCACGATAATATCGTATTAGCGATCCGAAAGTCAGGAAATTTTCGTATCCGAACGATTGTAAAATGCAGGAAAACCTTTCTGACTTTGATCCTTCTGTGCATGATTTTGGAAGCCTCCCATAGGGCTCAATGGCACTCTGCAGCTCCAACCTGGCCCAAGGAAAGTCTCCCATAGGGCTCAATGGCACTCTGCAGCTCCAACCCGGCCCAAGGAAAGTCTCCTATAGGGCTCAATGGCACTCTGCAGCTCCAACCCGGCCCAAGGAAAGTCTCCCATAGGGCTCAATGGCACTCTGCAGCTCCAGCCCGGCCCAAGGAAAGTCTCCCATAGGGCTCAATGGCACTCTGCAGCTCCAACCCGGCCCAAGGAAAGTCTCCCATAGGGCTCAATGGCACTCTGCAGCTCCAACCTGGCCCAAGGAAAGTCTCCCATAGGGCTCAATGACACTCTGCAGCTCCAACCCGGCCCAAGGAAAGTCTCCCTTAGGGCTCAATGGCACTCTGCAGCTCCAACCCGGCCCAAGGAAAGTCTCCCATAGGGCTCAATGGCACTCTGCAGCTCCAACCTGGCCCAAGGAAAGTCTCCCATAGGGCTCAATGGCACTCTGCAGCTCCAACCTGGCCCAAGGAAAGTCTCCCATAGGGCTCAATGGCACTCTGCAGCTCCAACCGGGCCCAAGGAAAGTCTCCCATAGGGCTCAATGGCACTCTGCAGCTCCAACCTGGCCCAAGGAAAGTCTCCCATAGGGCTCAATGGCACTCTGCAGCTCCAACCTGGCCCAAGGAAAGTCTCCCATAGGGCTCAATGGCACTCTGCAGCTCCAACCTGGCCCAAGGAAAGTCTCCCATAGGGCTCAATGGCACTCTGCAGCTCCAACCTGACCCAAGGAAAGTCTCACATAGGGCTCAATGGCACTCTGCAGCTCCAACCCGGCCCAAGGAAAGTCTCCCATAGGGCTCAGTGGCACTCTGCAGCTCCAACCTGGCCAAAAGGAAAGTCTCCCATAGGGCTCAATGGCACTCTGCAGCTCCAACCCGGCCCAAGGAAAGTCTCCCATAGGGCTCAATGGCACTCTGCAGCTCCAACCCGGCCCAAGGAAAGTCTCCCATAGGGCTCAATGGCACTCTGCAGCTCCAACCCGGCCCAAGGAAAGTCTCCCATAGGACTCAATGGCACTCTGCAGCTCCAACCTGGCCCAAGGAAAGTCTCCCATAGGGCTCAATGGCACTCTGCAGCTCCAACCCGGCCCAAGGAAAGTCTCCCATAGGGCTCAGTGGCACTCTGCAGCTCCAACCCGGCCCAAGGAAAGTCTCCCATAGGGCTCAGTGGCACTCTGCAGCTCCAACCCGGCCCAAGGAAAGTCTCCCATAGGGCTCAATGGCACTCTGCAGCTCCAACCTGGCCCAAGGAAAGTCTCCCATAGGGCTCAATGGCACTCTGCAGCTCCAACCTGGCCCAAGGAAAGTCTCCCATAGGGCTCAATGGCACTCTGCAGCTCCAGCCCGGCCCAAGGAAAGTCTCCCATAGGGCTCAATGGCACTCTGCAGCTCCAACCTGGCCCAAGGAAAGTCTCCCATAAGGCTCAATGGCACTCTGCAGCTCCAACCTGGCCAAAAGGAAAGTCTCCCATAAGGCTCAATGGCACTCTGCAGCTCCAACCTGGCCAAAAGGAAAGTCTCCCATAGGACTCAATGGCACTCTGCAGCTCCAACCCGGCCCAAGGAAAGTCTCCCATAGGGCTCAGTGGCACTCTGCAGCTCCAACCCGGCCCAAGGAAAGTCTCCCATAGGGCTCAATGGCACTCTGCAGCTCCAACCCGGCCCAAGGAAAGTCTCCCATAGGGCTCAATGGCACTCTGCAGCTCCAACCTGGCCCAAGGAAAGTCTCCCATAGGGCTCAATGGCACTCTGCAGCTCCAACCTGGCCCAAGGAAAGTCTCCCATAGGGCTCAATGGCACTCTGCAGCTCCAACCTGACCCAAGGAAAGTCTCACATAGGGCTCAATGGCACTCTGCAGCTCCAACCCGGCCCAAGGAAAGTCTCCCATAGGGCTCAATGGCACTCTGCAGCTCCAACCCGGCCCAAGGAAAGTCTCCCATAGGGCTCAGTGGCACTCTGCAGCTCCAACCTGGCCAAAAGGAAAGTCTCCCATAGGGCTCAGTGGCACTCTGCAGCTCCAACCTGGCCAAAAGGAAAGTCTCCCATAGGGCTCAATGGCACTCTGCAGCTCCAACCCGGCCCAAGGAAAGTCTCCCATAGGACTCAATGGCACTCTGCAGCTCCAACCCGGCCCAAGGAAAGTCTCCCATAGGGCTCAGTGGCACTCTGCAGCTCCAACCCGGCCCAAGGAAAGTCTCCCATAGGGCTCAGTGGCACTCTGCAGCTCCAACCCGGCCCAAGGAAAGTCTCCCATAGGGCTCAGTGGCACTCTGCAGCTCCAACCCGGCCCAAGGAAAGTCTCCCATAGGGCTCAATGGCACTCTGCAGCTCCAACCCGGCCCAAGGAAAGTCTCCCAAAGGGCTCAATGGCACTCTGCAGCTCCAACCTGGCCCAAGGAAAGTCTCCCATAGGGCTCAATGGCACTCTGCAGCTCCAACCCGGCCCAAGGAAAGTCTCCCATAGGGCTCAATGGCACTCTGCAGCTCCAACCCGGCCCAAGGAAAGTCTCCCATAAGGCTCAATGGCACTCTGCAGCTCCAACCTGGCCCAAGGAAAGTCTCCCATAAGGCTCAATGGCACTCTGCAACTCCAACCCGGCCCAAGGAAAGTCTCCCATAGGACTCAATGGCACTCTGCAGCTCCAACCCGGCCCAAGGAAAGTCTCCCATAGGACTCAATGGCACTCTGCAGCTCCAACCCGGCCCAAGGAAAGTCTCCCATAGGGCTCAATGGCACTCTGCAGCTCCAACCTGACCCAAGGAAAGTCTCCCATAGGGCTCAATGGCACTCTGCAGCTCCAACTTGGCCCAAGGAAAGTCTCCCATAGGGCTCAATGGCACTCTGCAGCTCCAACCTGACCCAAGGAAAGTCTCCCATAGGGCTCAATGGCACTCTGCAGCTCCAACCCGGCCCAAGGAAAATCTCCCATAGGGCTCAATGGCACTCTGCAGCTCCAACCCGGCCCAAGGAAAGTCTCCCATAGGACTCAATGGCACTCTGCAACTCCAACCCGGCCCAAGGAAAGTCTCCCATAGGGCTCAATGGCACTCTGCAGCTCCAACCCGGCCCAAGGAAGGTCTCCCATAGGGCTCAATAACGCTCTGCAGCTCCAACCTGGCCCAAGGAAAGTCTCCCATAGGGCTCAATAACGCTCTGCAGCTCCAACCTGGCCCAAGGAAAGTCTCCCATAGGGCTCAATAACGCTCTGCAGCTCCAACCCGGCCCAAGGAAAGTCTCCCATAGGGCTCAATAACGCTCTGCAGCTCCAACCCGGCCCAAGGAAAGTCTCCCATAGGGCTCAATAACGCTCTGCAGCTCCAACCCGGCCCAAGGAAAGTCTCCCATAGGGCTCAATAACGCTCTGCAGCTCCAACCCGGCCCAAGGAAAGTCTCCCATAGGGCTCAATGGCACTCTGCAGCTCCAACCCGGCCCAAGGAAAGTCTCCCAAAGGGCTCAATGGCACTCTGCAGCTCCAACCCGGCCCAAGGAAAGTCTCCCATAGGGCTCAATGGCACTCTGCAGCTCCAACCCGGCCCAAGGAAAGTCTCCCATAGGGCTCAGTGGCACTCTGCAGCTCCAACCCGGCCCAAGGAAAGTCTCCCATAGGGCTCAATGGCACTCTGCAGCTCCAACCTGACCCAAGGAAAGTCTCCCATAGTGCTCAATGGCACTCTGCAGCTCCAACCCGCCCAAGGAAAGTCTCCCATAGGGCTCAATGGCACTTCTGCAGCTCCAACCTGACCCAAGGAAAGTCTCCCATAGGGCTCAATGGCACTCTGCAGCTCCAACTTGGCCCAAGGAAAGTCTCCCATAGGGCTCAATGGCACTCTGCAGCTCCAACCTGACCCAAGGAAAGTCTCCCATAGGGCTCAATGGCACTCTGCAGCTCCAACCCGGCCCAAGGAAAGTCTCCCATAGGGCTCAATGGCACTCTGCAGCTCCAACCCGGCCCAAGGAAAGTCTCCCATAGGACTCAATGGCACTCTGCAACTCCAACCCGGCCCAAGGAAAGTCTCCCATAGGGCTCAATGGCACTCTGCAGCTCCAACCCGGCCCAAGGAAAGTCTCCCATAGGGCTCAATAACGCTCTGCAGCTCCAACCTGGCCAAGGAAAGTCTCCCATAGGGCTCAATAACGCTCTGCAGCTCCAACCCGGCCCAAGGAAAGTCTCCCATAGGGCTCAATAACGCTCTGCAGCTCCAACCCGGCCCAAGGAAAGTCTCCCATAGGGCTCAATAACGCTCTGCAGCTCCAACCCGGCCCAAGGAAAGTCTCCCATAGGGCTCAATAACGCTCTGCAGCTCCAACCCGGCCCAAGGAAAGTCTCCCATAGGGCTCAATGGCACTCTGCAGCTCCAACCCCGCCCAAGGAAAGTCTCCCAAAGGGCTCAATGGCACTCTGCAGCTCCAACCCGGCCCAAGGAAAGTCTCCCATAGGGCTCAATGGCACTCTGCAGCTCCAACCCGGCCCAAGGAAAGTCTCCCATAGGGCTCAATGGCACTCTGCAGCTCCAACCCGGCCCAAGGAAAGTCTCCCATAGGGCTCAATGGCACTCTGCAGCTCCAACCTGGCCCAAGGAAAGTCTCCCATAGGGCTCAATGGCACTCTGTAGCTCCAACCTGGCCCAAGGAAAGTCTCCCATAGGGCTCAATGGCACTCTGCAGCTCCAACCCGGCCCAAGGAAAGTCTCCCATAGGGCTCAATGGCACTCTGCAGCTCCAACCTGACCCAAGGAAAGTCTCCCATAGGGCTCAATGGCACTCTGCAGCTCCAACCCGGCCCAAGGAAAGTCTCCCATAGGGCTCAATGGCACTCTGCAGCTCCAACCCGACCCAAGGAAAGTCTCCCATAGGGCTCAATGGCACTCTGCAGCTCCAACCTGGCCCAAGGAAAGTCTCCCATAGGGCTCAATGGCACTCTGCAGCTCCAACCTGACCCAAGGAAAGTCTCCCATAGGGCTCAATGGCACTCTGCAGCTCCAACCTGGCCCAAGGAAAGTCTCCCATAGGGCTCAATGGCACTCTGCAGCTCCAACCTGGCCCAAGGAAAGTCTCCCATAGGGCTCAATGGCACTCTGCAGCTCATACCTGGCCCAAGGAAAGCCTCCCATAGGGCTCAATGGCACTCTGCAGCTCCAACACGGCCCAAGGAAAGTCTCCCATAGGGCTCAATGGCACTCTGCAGCTCATACCTGGCCCAAGGAAAGCCTCCCATAGGGCTCAATGGCACTCTGCAGCTCCAACCCGGCCCAAGGAAAGTCTCCCATAGGGCTCAATAACGCTCTGCAGCTCCAACCCGGCCCAAGGAAAGTCTCCCATAGGGCTCAATAACGCTCTGCAGCTCCAACCCGGCCCAAGGAAAGTCTCCCATAGGGCTCAATAACGCTCTGCAGCTCCAACCCGGCCCAAGGAAAGTCTCCCATAGGGCTCAATAACGCTCTGCAGCTCCAACCCGGCCCAAGGAAAGTCTCCCATAGGGCTCAATGGCACTCTGCAGCTCCAACCCGGCCCAAGGAAAGTCTCCCAAAGGGCTCAATGGCACTCTGCAGCTCCAACCTGGCCCAAGGAAAGTCTCCCAAAGGGCTCAATGGCACTCTGCAACTCCAACCTGGCCCAAGGAAAGTCTCCCATAGGGCTCAATGGCACTCTGCAGCTCCAACCCGGCCCAAGGAAAGTCTCCCATAGGGCTCAATGGCACTCTGCAGCTCCAACCCGGCCCAAGGAAAGTCTCCCATAGGGCTCAATGGCACTCTGCAGCTCCAACCCGGCCCAAGGAAAGTCTCCCATAGGGCTCAATGGCACTCTGCAGCTCCAACCCGGCCCAAGGAAAGTCTCCCATAGGGCTCAATGGCACTCTGCAGCTCCAACCCGGCCCAAGGAAAGTCACGAGTACGAAGCTTGAATGAATCCGAAACTTTCGTACTACTTGCGACAATACGATTTTGTTGCGTTTTTTTTACGCACAGTACGAAAAAGTTGCGTTAAAACGTGGAAAAATAATCGAAAATATGCAAGGAGCGAAAAAGTCACAGAAAACATGAACGGTCTGATCGAACAAACAATCGGACCATTCGTGGATTGATAAATCTCCCCCGTTGCATTTGGGTTATTAACAGGATTTTACATGAGCATTCTGGCTGCCACTTCGTAGGGGGATTTTCTTTTAAAATACTATTGTTTCCCACGTCCAAAGTGTTGCCTCTACCCATGGGGGAACAATTTTAAGTTTATTTGTGCCCTTTAAAACCAATTCTACATACGAACAGAAGAACAAAAGCTACGTAACAACTACGGCTGTTTATAATTGCAAACAACCCCAGCAGATATTCAGTGTGCAACAGTAACGCAAAGCGAGTGTATGCGGCGTTCAGCCTTCTACATTTACTTCAAGCATGAATCATTTTTTTGCCCCGCCTCTCCAGGTCAGCTGACGTTCCAAGTTTGTCATGTGACCATGGTGGTGACGCGGCGCACCGCGCAAGTCACGTGATATTAGAAGCAACACACACACACACACACACAGCGGGGGTGTGACGTCACGGTGACGTGTCTGCTCCGAGTGTCAGGATGTGGTTCTGGTCTCGGGATCCGGCCCGTGATTTTCCCTATGACGTCACCGGGGAGCGGGAAGAGTTACCGGCAGGATGGGGGGTACAGAAGGGCAAAAAGAAGGTGAGTGTTCGGTTAACCGCATCAGCAGATAGCACCTATGGGTGCAGCCTCACACGTACAGCACAGTTACAGGGGGACATGGAGGGATGAGCACATACAGTACTGTGCTGCCTGTCTCACACTGGTGCTGGTAATACCAGCCATGGCTACTAACCAACTAGTGCTAAATAAACATGTATTTATTAGCTACATTCCAATAATATATGTGTATAGGTAGGAGCTTTGTTTGTTTATAATTATACATATCTGTTTTCTTATCTTGAGTAAAACTGAGTATAAAGTGCACCCTCCCACAATTAGACAGAGGAAATAACATAGATGGTGTATAGGGGTATGATGGAAATTTAAAGGGGTATTAGTAGTCATTGGGCCTGGGCCCACTGGGAGGTTACTCTGCCAGGTCAGCCCTGTGAGCTGTACAGATAAAGCTGCAGTAGGGAGCATGCATGGGGGATTGCTATATATATATATATATATATATATATATATATATAACAAAGTAGGTGTCTGCGTCCAATGGTACACCATTGTTTCTGCTTACACCCATGGTACCCTAAAAGCTTTGAGCAGTGTCTGACAGAGTTATACAGTTGCTTTATATAAGGAGGTAAAGGCCGCTGTCATTTGTGTAGAACAGGGTAGCGCTCCATAACACTTGCTTCCCAAATGGTGCTGATTTCATGCCTCTATGGCTTTTTTTATGGAAATAATTAATTTGCCCTGTCCTTCTAATTAGCTAGTGAAATTACTTTACTCCTCCTCCTTTGTGAACACCATCCTCCTCTCATGTATGTAGTGTATGGCCACAGGTTTGTTTCCTAACCCGCTATTGATCTCAGCAAAATGTGCGTATGTCCTACCAGGATCATGTGTTAGTAGCTTAGGGGTAGGTTGCCAGCTTTACCATAGAGTTGACATGTTTTCTGCTTGGCTGTGGCCACTCAGCCTGGGGGTATGGTGCAGTGCATCGCTCGGTGCTATATATAACATGATGGTGTGACAGCGCCTACTGTGAGACCCCTCTGGAAGGGGTTGGCAGTGGAGTGAGTAGAGGAGATCATAAAGTAAGGAAGCTGAGTGCAGGTAGGAAATAGGGTAAAGATGGCAAAATATTTGGGAGAGTTAAAGGGGGAGTCAGTGTAAGAATGACTGGGTAGTAAAATGGGGGAAAGGAAAAGAGAAACTATTGTGGGAAGTACAGAAGGCACAAGAGTAAGAAAACCTTAAAAAAAAAAAAAAAAGTGTCATTCATATGGGATTGTAGGGTCATTGACTTCCAGTGACGACCATCCAGCTAAGAGCAGAACTAAAAAAATACACTTGTTAGGTATTTACTGAGCAAATGTCCTCTTTTAGGTTTAACCTGTTGTGTCTTGATGCCTTCACTATTTAGCATGTGTGCCTAAACTGTTAAAAGCTCCCGGGTGCTCATGCAGTATTACTCCACAAGGTATTGCTGGGTTGGTTAAATGGCCTTTTGCCTTTTAAGCCTACCTGCTTGTCTACTGATTAACTGGAATACATTGGGAGAGAAGATATTATATGAGAGAATGGAAGGGGATGTCAGTGATTACCTATGATATACTTTAAAAATCTGCAGTAAGATGAATTTGGAATGTTTTGATGTGTTGATGGGTGCAGGATAATAATGTAACCTCACTTGTTACAGACTGGCGGAGATGCCGTGTCAGTATTCACGTACGAGATCCGGCCTGGGGCTGAAGAGCAAACACAAGCCGCCAAAACAGCCTTAAAAAGGATCAAAACCCTGAAACACCCCAATATTTTATCATACGTAGATGGACTGGAGGTAACTTAATTTAAGCTACATTATCCTAAAGAAACTTTTTACCCTTTTTTTGGGGTTTGAAGTTATTTAATGCCTAGAAAAATAGGTTGTATTTACTTTCCCATCAACAGAGGGAGCTCTATGGCTGTTTACTCAGGTATGGTAAAGCATTCTGTAGAATAAATAGTGTTCTAGCTTGCACTATAGTGACTAATCTATTAGCTTTCCTTCTCCTTTAAGGGACTGTAAACCCAAATCTAAAACTTGGCCTAATAAAAGCAAATTTAATTTGAAGCAACTTTCCAATTTTCAGTTGAAACCAGCTTTGCATGTTCTGTAAATAATGGACTTTTACAATGAAGTGTTGAAGGCATTGTGGAAAATGGAGTCTGAATAAACAGAAACAACAGCAAATCCATTTGCAAATAACTTAAGACCAATATCTACTGGAAAGTTGCTTTCATTATACAAAAT
Organism: Xenopus tropicalis; assembly: GCF_000004195.4. Taxonomy (NCBI): domain Eukaryota; kingdom Metazoa; phylum Chordata; class Amphibia; order Anura; family Pipidae; genus Xenopus; species Xenopus tropicalis. The sequence goes on along the minus strand of NC_030680.2, from coordinate 33,691,510 downwards.
GTCATATTTGGGTTTATATTCAATTTCAATTCATTTTTCAGTTACATTTTTAGGGTTTTTAGCCCCTTCAGGTGCACAATGCAGTTGGGCACATTACAAAGACCAGAATATGTTTTCTTTTTCCTGGAGTTAGAGGGAAATGTAGCTGTGGTTGACACTCTGCCAGTCAGGACAGTGAACATTAAGAATTGGAAATGACTCCTGTCAGAATTTATAGTTTATTGCTAGTAACTGCTCATTTTCCCATAATCCCTTCCTATCGCTCAGACCGACAAATGCCTGTACATTGTGACAGAGCCTGTTACACCGCTGGGGACATATGTGAAACTGAGAACGGACAGTGGAGGAGTCAGTGAACTTGAGATATCGTGGGGGCTCCATCAGATTGTGGTGAGAATATATAAATGTCTTTTAAATTTAATTTTTTTTTACTTTTTACTCCTTCCCTCTCTCCTAACCCTTTCCTTACCCTCCTTTGTAGAAAGCTCTGAGTTTCCTGGTGAATGACGGTAACCTTATTCACAATAATGTCTGTATGTCGGCGGTGTTTGTGGATCGAGCAGGTGAGTGGAAGTTGGGGGGCCTGGATTACATGTACACGGCTGGAGCTGAAGACACTGCACCTCTAAAGGGAATTGAAATGGAGAAGTACAACCCCCCAGAAAAGACCGACCGCAGCAAGACCTCCAAGGAGAAGTGGTAAGAACAGTCGAGGGTCTAGACCTTCCCCACATGTATTTTGTGTTGCCTTTGCTTTGTGCCCATATTCTTATATTTGCCCTCTAACAAACTGTTTCTGCGTAACAGGTCAGCTGACATGTGGTGCCTTGGCTGCTTGATCTGGGAGGTGTTTAATGGGCCACTTCCTCGGCCAACTGCTCTCCGGTCTCTCGGAAAGGTATTGCCCTTCTGTTACAGTATCGCCTTTACTACAACACATAAGGGCTGTTAGACTCCCTTTAATGATACTGCTCAACTAGAAATAATTCACATGCTATCCACATCTTTTATATAGGGTAAATAAATAATGTTTATACAAATGTGCATATAGTATGCCAAATAACATATATACAGCACAGTCACATGGTTTGACAAAAATAAGTTTTGTGTGCGTATGAGATGTAGTTAACTGTACCTTTGAACATGGCATCAGCAAAATCTTATCCACTTGGTAGGACAGAACCATTAGCCGTCAAATTGCATTTGCCCCAAGGAATGTTTTATCCCGTAACCAGTTCATGGGCTTTGTATATCAACAGCAAATATGAGGTTGAGAGAACCAGGGAATTTGAGCTATGCTGCAATAATAAACAATACTTTACTACATGTTACAGGCACAATAACAGCCGAAAGAACAACCACATCATACTATAAAGCCCACACTATAATCCACCCATACTCCAATGTAATTGGAGCAATATGATCAGAGGAGGGGTGCTTGTTCAATAGAGCCTTAACCAATTACACATGAGGACGCGTTCACTTACCTGGTGATTGCAAATGATACATGCAAATTTGCTGCTCCAACCACAGTTGCATCCCATTCACCAAAGTGGACACAACTGTGCATGCAATTTATCATAAAATATTTTCTAAGCATCTGGCGTCATTTCTGGTGTTGAGCGTTTGAGTGACATATGTATGCTGTGTCTATTGACGCAGGGAGCTGAGGAAACACTGGAGCTACCACATGGTCAAGACGTGGAGGTAGCTCCAGGGTTCCCTGTGTCATTAGGAGCAGCAGCACCTGATTTGGAAAGGAAGGAAGGGGTTAAGTGGCACCAAGCCAGACTCTACAATAACATGAAGAGCACATTTGATGCAAGTGCCTTTAGTGAAAGTGGTTTTTGGCACAACTCCTGCAGGAAAAAGTGTAAGTTGCTCACTGCACTTGTGGACATAATGAGCCTATAGCCAAATGGGTCATTTGGACAAAAATCCATTATTGTCCAAACACTGTATTGCTGCCCAGAAATGACCCTTTAGGGATCTACCATGGGGGACTGGTATAATATACATTTTAATTGCACCAAAAAAAACATAACTAACCTGCCAACATTACCATTAGTGTTAACTGAAAGCTTAAAGGGATACTATCGTAATTTTTATGGTGTACTTTTTATTTCTAAATTACACTGTTTACATAGCAAATAATTAACTTTACCATTTAAAATTTTATTCTTGAACCAACAAATGTATTTTTTTTTAGTGTGTAGGCGCCTGAGTCTGAGCTTTCAGAAGGAGCCAGCGCTAAACATTACTCCCATGTAACTGGAGGAGTCCCAAGCCAGCCTTGGATTTTTTACTATTGAATGCTATTCTGGGAGCTGCTATCTTGCTCCCTTCCCATTGTTCTGCTGATCAGCTGCTGGGAGGGGGTAGATATCACTCCTACTTGCAGCACTGCAGTAAAGTGTGACTGAAGATTATCAGAGCACAAGTCAGATGGCTGTGGCACCCTGGGAAATGAAGAATATGGCTAATTTCAAAATTAAATATAAAAAAATCTGCTTGTGTTTTAGAAAACATATTTCAATGCAGGATTCTGCTGGAGACACTCTATTAACTGATGTGTTTTTTAAAAAACATGTTTTCCCATGACAATATTAATTTTATTAATAATAATTTAGGGACATCAAAACAGGTGGCTCTCATAGGTGTTGTCATATGATTACATGCTTTCAGATCAGATTCCATTGAATTCAGTTGAACAACCCACATACACACACATTATACAAGAGAGAGAGACTCACAGTGCTCAGAGAATAGCTATTTGTATATATGCACAAGACTGCTCCCCTGAATCATTTTTAATGCTGTATTAGTATTTTTGTTCCTTGTATGAATAAGACGGTGCAGTGTAGCTCAGCGTGTGTTTTCTGCTTCAGATTCCCAAATCACTGGTGCCTCATTACTGTGAGCTGGTCGGGGCCAACCCCAAAGTCCGTCCCAATCCTGCACGCTTCCTTCAGAATTGCCGCTCTCCGGGGGGATTTTTTTGCAACAGTTTTGTGGAGACCAACCTCTTCCTGGAAGAGATACAGGTCAGATTCAGATTTTTCTCTCATGTTCTTTCATTGTCTGTGTTTGTATCCCTATCTGGTTCTCCCTGTCACAGAAAGCTTCCACCCTTCTCAATCCTTCCAGGTCTAACTGATTTTCTTATGCACTGCTTTAGTGTAATGTTTAAAGTTGAACTATACCCTCGGGTGCTAAAAGCCCCCTTAACTATCACTGCCTTGACACCCCTCACCTCGCCCTTATCGCATAGTACCTAAGTCTGAATGCTGTCCCTGTTGCTAACCCCTAGCTAAAAATGCAGAGTAGCACAGCAGCGTACCTGGCCAACATCTTCTTAGCAACTGAAGACTCTTCGGGTCTCACCGTCGACACGGACCCTGGTTGTGCATGCACAGCTAAAGCTCCTCCAACTGCGCATGCACAAGCAGATTCGTAACGGCGGTGAGACCTAAAGAGTCATCAGTTGCTATGAAGATGTTGGCCAGGTACGCTGCTGCACTTCTCTGCATTTTTAGCTTGGGGTTAGCGATAGGGACAGTGTTTAAACTTACAGACTATGCAGTAAGGGAGGGGTGAGGGGGGTCAAGGCAGTGATAGTTAAGGGGGCTTTTAGCACCCGGGGGTATAGTTCTCCTTTAAGCTTTTGTCACCTACTCTCTTTAAAGTGGTAACTCGCCTTCAGAAAGCATTTTGTTGGAATGTTGTGTATACCATAGTTGCTTTTTAATTGCTAAAAAATTGCTAACTTGCCAGACAAGTTAAGATCCGTTCATTTAGCGAGGTCGCTAAACAACTGTATCGTCCCCTGATATGCTAACTTAAGGTGGGCATTATTGTGCTTAATGATTGAATAAGAGTTGTTAGGTTGAGGACCGCATCAGTGATCCAATGCAGTTCCTGATCCAGTGGGACAATCAAACATTTCCAATCGACACCTGGATGATTTTTGGCCAGATATCTTTTGGGGAGGTTTGTCGGGGGGGCAAATAAGTTGCCGAATCAGTCTACAGGGCTCGAATCGGCAGCTTAAATCTGACCATGTATGGGCATCTTAAATTGGTTCCCCTCCCCCATCTTTTCCAGCTAACCTAGACATGCAGACACCTCAACTGCAGCTTATGCCCCTACTGAGAATAATTCCTGAATTTAAGGGGAACTCCATCCAGTTAAAGAGAATGCAACTCTAAGAAACTTTTTTTTTTCTAAGAAACAAGACAACTCCTGCTCTTTTCTTTATTCTCCTGATTAACCTCCCATAAGATATTTTTTCAGTGTCCTTTTTAGTGAACCATAGCCTTCAGAGAGGGCTCCAGAGATGGTCTAAGTCAATGATCCCCAACCAGTGGCTCGCAAGCAACATGTTTCTCACCAACCCCTTTGATGTTGGTCCCAGTGGCCCCAAAGTCTGTGCTGATTTTTGAATTTCTGACTTAGAAGCAAGTTTTGGAGGCAATAAGATCATGTGTACTGCTAAACAGAGCCTCTAGTAGTCTGTCAGTCCATATTGGGCTACTCTTTAACAAATCTGAGTTCTTATTGGTCACCTTTTAGGAAAGTTTTTGTGTTTGCGTTGCTCACATGTCACAGGTTGGGGATCCCTGGTCTATACATTGGCTCTTCCTATGAGCAAATCGCGCTTACACAGTTGTGAGACTGACACCAGTCCTTTTTGAGATCCTTTTCAGACTGCTTGTTTGATGCCTAGGAATTCCCTCTGAGTAAGCAGGCCATTGTCCTGCCATCTTTGCCACAGGCTCTAATTTTCAAGCATATTTTGGTGTCTTTAGGGGATCTTGGGAATTGAAGTACTAGCAGTTCACCTTGGCAGACTTCTGCCCAAGCACACTCAAGCAATAGATTAAAATAAATTACCTGTTATGAACAAATTGAAAACAGACAGCTTGGGCTAGGGAAACTGCCCATTTAACTTCTCGTTCTTGTTTCCTTAGATAAAGGACCCAGCAGAAAAGCAGACGTTTTTTGAACAGCTCAGTGAAAACTTAGACTCCTTCCCTGAAGATTTCTGTCGACATAAAATCCTTCCACAGCTGCTGACAGCATTTGAATTTGGCAGCGCAGGCGCTGTTGTTTTGCCCCCACTTTTCAAGGTAAGGTTGGTTCTCACAATGGTAGTGTGTGCCTACAAATTCTTATATTTCCATTTCCACCCTGAGATTCTACCATCTTAAAGTTAAAGGGAAAGTGCACTTTCAGCTTTTAGGGCTCTGGCACACGGGGAGATTAGTCGCCCGCGGCAAAACTCCCTGTTCGCAGGCGACTAATCTCCCCGAGTTGCCTTCCCCTCGCGAGTCTTTTTCGGCGATTTGCGCGAAATCGCGCCGCCGCGTCTGCCATCCCGCCGGCGACTTACATTGTCGCCGATGGGATGGCAGGGGAAGGCAACTCGGGGAGTTCCAGAGCCCTTAGCGATACAGACCGCTATGTTTCCAACATGGCCAAACACCTTCAGACAATTGCATTGCGGGTGGGTATGTAGTAATTTGTTGCCACCCACTGAGCTATAATTCACACTATTCAAACTAACTTGGATATGTACCATTGTTTTTAGTTTGCATTCTGGTTGCTATGGATAATGACCCCAACAGGGTAGGGAAAGGCCATAATTATATATATATATATAAATTATATGCATTATTAACAATATACAATGCAGTTACTTTAACTTATAGTAGCTTGTACACATACTTAATTCATTTCTAAGGTGCACTTCTCCTTTAAGGTGTGGTAGCTTGTGTTAGATGTTTATGCCATAAATAAACAGGCACAGTGAGCGGTTTTATGTGACGTGGCAGTGCATTACTGTGTCTGAACAACATATCAAGTATTTGCTAAGGCAAAAATTCTGCCAGCACTTGTGACAAATGTGGAAGTGTACTCTGACTCACCCCCTCCCTAATTTGGTTTGTTCCAAAGCTTTAATTTCATATTGTATTGTTTGCCGTACTGCAGATATGCCCAGAGCATAGCACAGCAGCATTTTAACATTTCGTGTGTTTTTATAGATTGGGAAATTTCTGAATGCTGATGAATACCAGCAAAAAATCATTCCAGTTGTAGTTAAAATGTTTTCCTCCACTGACCGTGCCATGAGGATACGACTTCTGCAGCAGGTGTGTGCCAGCCTCCTTCCATTGCTTCACTGTGCTTTGTTAATATGAAACCTGTATGGGTCCTTATGTGTTTTATTTTCACCAACTGCACTGCTCATATGAAAATAAATGTCCATTCCTTTTACTTTCTAGTCAGCACTTACTAGATGTCACTACTCTTCATCTCATCTGCATAGCCAGTGCATTGGATGGGCATTAGGCCCCATTCTGGCACATACACAAGATTTTGGGGTGATACAAAGCTTGCCTTAATAAGTATCCACAAAGTGGCACCTTCTTGCTGTGATTGTGTAATTCCAAGATGGAAGGGAACAAAATATAAATAACATATATAGTGTAAGTAAAGTAAACGATTGAAAGGGATTTAGAATTATTTCTTAGGGTGGCAGTAGTAAGTAGTTACAATAACTCTCATCAATTCTACATTCACTTATTTTAAAGTTTTACTTATCCTTTAAGTATAGGATTGGGTGATATAAAAGACAAGATGATTCTGAAGGAGAACAAATGCTATGCAGGGTTTTCCAGAATGGTAAAGGATAGTAATGGGTTTGTTGTTGCCAAACTTCTGGATATAATAATTCTGTGATACATTGATATACTAAGCAATTGGCAGGTTGCTAAAGTGCTGCTGTTCTTTAACTTTCCTCAGCAGACTGTAGGCCTGTTAGTGTGCCTTATGGGGGAGGCATACTATAGAAAATATTGGAATTTAAAATACAGGAAAATACAATTTTCTAAAAACAGAAGTGATTCTAAAACCTAAATCATAGTACAGGTATAGGACCTGTTATCCAGAATGCTCAGGACCTGGGGTTTTCTGGATAAGGGGTCTTTCTGTAATTTGGATCTCCATAACTTAAAATCATATAAATATTGAATAAACCCAATAAGATTGTTTTGCCTACAATAAATTTACTATACCTTAGTTGGGATCAAGCACAGGTACTGTTTTATTATTACAGAGAAAAGGGAATCATTTAACCATTAAATAAACCCAATAGGGCTGTTTTGCCTCCAATAAGGGGTAATTATACCTTAGTTGGGATCAAGTACAGGTACTGTTTTATTATTACAGAGAAAAGGGAATCATTTAACCATGAAATAAACCCAATAGGGCTGTTCTGCCCCCAATAAGGGGTAATTATATCTTAGTTGGGATCAAGTACAGGTACTGTTTTATTATTACAGAGAAAAGGGAATCATTTAACCATGAAATAAACCCAATAGGACTGTTCTGCCCCCAATAAGGGGTAATTATATCTTAGTTGGGATCAAGTACAAGGTACTGTTTTATTATTACAGAGAAAAAGGAAATCATTTTTAAAAATTAGAATTATTTGCTTATAATGGAGTCTATGGGAGATGGCCTTTCCGTAATTCAGAACTTTCTGGATAATGGATTTCTGTATAAGGGATCCAATACCTGTAATAGCAACCCTGCAGCGGCAACAAGGTGAATGTCCTGTAACGGCCCAGTCAGACCTCTCATCTCGATCCAACTGAGAATCTTTAGCACCATTTTAAAACTAAAGGCCATACTAGTAATTCAGCTGTAATCTGATAATAAAGTACATTAAATCTTTATTTTTATGTGGCAGATGGAGAATTTTATCCAGTATTTAAATGAACCAACAGTCAATGCACAGATTTTCCCTCACGTCGTACATGGTTTTATGGATACCAACCCTGCTATTCGGGAGCAGACAGTAAAGGTAAGTAATGTGCAACATGGCCATGCATAACAGACACCCACTCTTTATCTCTAAGGTTTATTCTTGGTAGGTTCTGGGGAAAACCCTGCCATTCAGTTTAGATGCAAAAGCCACTTTGATGATTGCTAACTGAGCAAGTGCGGCTAATTCCAGATATATCATGGCCAGGAAGGATTGGTTCCAGTAGGAAGTGACTGCAGACAGACAAGGAAGTGCTGTGATTCTCCCTAAGTGTGCAGCAGGGGTCAGAAAGCCCAGGCCCAGGAATGAGAGGAAATAGTGTTTATAATACGTAGGGTCGAATAGTTTGAATGCAGTCAACGAGTATACATTGTTGCCAAAAGCTTAATAATATTCTATTCTCTCCCTTCAGTCCATGTTGCTCTTGGCCCCGAAGCTAAATGAGAATAACCTCAATATGGAGCTAATGAAGCATTTTGCCAGACTCCAGGCACGTGATGATCAGGGACCAATCCGCTGTAACACAACTGTCTGTCTTGGGAAGATTGCGCCATATTTAAATCCTGCTGTAAGTGTTTATGTGTAAGCTGTGTGTGCATATTGCTACTGGGTACATGTTCTAAATATACATCTATCATTACTGGGATACACTGTCCTTAAAATCCAGGAAGCTTGTTGCCATGAAAGAAGTGCAAGCACATGTGCTCAGTGCAAGCTTTCCCTTTTTGCAGACACGTCAGAGGGTTCTGATTTCAGCCTTCAGCCGAGCCACCAAGGACCCGTTTTCGCCATCGCGGGCAGCAGGTGTTCTTGGTTTTGCTGCTACACACAACTTTTATTCCTTGACTGACTGTGCTGGAAAGGTTCTGCCAGTTCTTTGTGGGGTCACTGTGGATCCAGAGAAAAATGTCAGAGAGCAGGTGAGGCATCAGAATTTATATCAGCCCTAGCGATATTACAGAGTAGGGCTCAGCTTTGTGTTGGTTGTAATGTCAGTGACCAATCACTACATCCCATGACTTGGGCATTTATTCATCTCAGGCTTTCAAAGCAATCCGCAGCTTTTTGGATAAACTGGAGACAGTATCAGAGGATCCATCGCAGCTGGCAGAGCTGGGTAAGTGCCATATTTATCTCACTTTTAATCTACAGATCTGTTTGTGTGTAAATAATGGTGCTCTGTCATGGACTCAGATTCCATAAACCACAGCAGTGACTTCTGCCTCTGCTTTTATACATAAAGTGATGCTAGCATCGCCCAGGTTTGTTATCCCTGCACCCTTGTCTCGTGCCTGTGGCCATGCTTGTACAGTCGGTACGTAACCAGTGCTACCCATTGCCTTATGCAGTGTCTCATCTCTCAGTGCAGCTGTCTTGTGCTGGTGCCCATACTCTCACAGGTGGTCACAAGTAACTGCACACAGTGCCACTACTGACCTGACAAACTACCCCTCTATCGCTGATTAGCCAGTGGGCAGAAAGCAATTGGCATTTTGTGTGCAAACAGACAATACAATCCTGAATGTAGTGCATCTCTTCATCAACCAAACCTACCCCCACGAGCCGCAGCCACCAAAAGCCAGGGTTTACCTTGAAATCGGACACAAGAATAGAAGGAATATATGAGAGATGTGGACTTTGTACAAAGCAAGAATCTCCATCTGTCTGTCTCTCTCTCCAGAAACTTGGTGCTGCTTTTCAGAAGTTGACTACCAATATGAATCTTCCTCTGATATAAATATAATTACTTTTTAATTTCTGCAGAGAAGGATGTACACACAGCTTCCGTAAGCCCAAGTGTTGTGGGAGGCTGGGCTGGCTGGGCCGTCACTGGCGTTTCTTCCTTGACCTCCAAGTTCATCCGCACAGGTGGTGGAGCCCAGGATGCAGCTGCTTCAGAAGGGGCATCGGCACCTTCAACTGCCTCAGAAGCAAGCAAACCAGGTGCAGATAATCTAAAGTACCAACCTAATACACAGACAGGAGATGCACTGCATTACATGTAGGGCATTTAAGGGCAACTGTACCTTAGAAAATGAATTCATTCAAACTTACCTAGGGTGCTTTTTTGTGCACTTTTGCAGTTTATGCTTTTTTAAAATTATTTTTAATGGTTTCTGAGATTTTAGACTGCTAATAGCAGGCTTCCAACTTAGTGGCTCTCTTTGAAGTTCACAGTGCTAGTGACATTGACTATCTATGAACTTTGCTTTCCTGCATTTGTTTAATCCTAGGGTTGCTGAATTTCATTTTACAGAGCTTATCTGTTATGTTATTTTTACCTGTGCCACTTGGCCCTGTTTCAACTTGATTTTTTGTACTGTACTGATTTTAATGCTTTTTATGCATTTGTATTTGTACTTAGAAGTGGATATATAATTATATGGGAAAGAGCGCCTGTATCAGTAGTTTCCCTCCTTGCGGTGGAAGTACAACCACCTATGAAAATAGTAGCTGTCATATGACATGTACATGATTTTCCACCATTTATTATTTATGTGCATAATGTTATGTGACAGAAATGACATCACTAAGAACCGTTTTTAATTCACAGGATATTTATAGCTCTTGCATTATAATATTATGACCCTCTGCTTCCATATTACCTTGGCTGGTCTTGTTAGGAACCACCTGTTAACACTATTTTTTCATTGTGTTTTTTATAAGATACTGCTCCTTCATCATCTGCTCCCCCTGCTGCTGCATCAACTGCCCCAACCAGTTATGAACCTGAAGAAGAAAAAGGTGCTCCGGATAATTCCTTAGATCGATGGGATGATGAAGATTGGGGCAGCCTAGAGGTGGGGTAGAAAATATTGGTATTGAAACATAGGAACACTGACCCCCAACCCTGAGTGATGGGCTGGAATAGTATACTCCCCAATGTATATAGTATGCCTGTTTTCCTTGCAGGATGCCGAACAGAACAGGGGTCAGACTGAGAATGACGACTGGGACACAGACTGGGGCCACGGGAAAACACAGGAGAAAACTGTAAGTGGCTGATACTAAATGTGACTCTGCTTCTCTTACAGCCTTGCAGGCACTTTGTGCAGGGTTAGTTCATGCTGTTTGTACATTTCTGTGCAACGTATACTCTATTTTTACTTATTTGTCCTGTTACTCCAGGTTGACTTTTCTTCCTCAAGGTCCAAAACAAAGCAGGTTTCACCCCCTCCTAACAGAACTTCTGCTCTTGATGATGGCTGGGGATGGGATGATGCATTCCAGACTGTTCCTCCCTCTAAGGAACACACAGCATCTAAATCCCAACAGCTGGAAGGTACTCGGCCTGCTAGCGACTATAACTGGGATACCTCAGGCAGCAGCGGCCGACAAGGGGACTTCTTTGCATCTTTGTCAGAGCCTTCCAGCCAGGTACCAGTTGTAACACTAGTTATAAGCCTTTGTATTGATACCTGCAATACATACAGTAATTTAGCAGAGAGACCGTTAGGTGAATATCTATTGATAGAATGGAGATTCTCAATGTCTAGTAAAATATATAGCTTGTTATTCTTCCCAGGGAGCCTTATTTATCTGTAATTTGTTGTACTTTAGCACAGCGCTTGGTTACATATTATTGATAGGCTGAGAAACAGAGGTATTGGTAGAGTTTCACTTTCCCTACCTTTGGAACACTGCACCTCTCTGACATTGCAACACCCTGATTTTATCCTGCAAAAGTCAGTATTCAGACTTAAAATGTCCCATTAGCATTATTCATACCCCAGAACACACGCTAGCTTATGTATCATTCAGATGTGCACAGAGTATTGGGGAGCATAAGTCCTAAGGAGTGCACCCTTACGCTAATGTCAGACGTGGTGTATCCTCCTACTTGTGCCTGCACTAGAAAGCATTGAACACGTTGGTCGCAGGCACATGTAGCCGATATCTGCTGAAAATGCAAAGTCTCATGTTTTTTGGCGGGTATCAGCTTAGTGTGCCTGCACCTGAGAATATTCAGTGCTTCCCAGTGCAGGCACAGGTAAGAGTTTTCTTGCATTTATATTATTTTTACCAAAGTTCATAACTTTATACTTTTCAACTTTCTACCTCATTTTCATTTTTGCTGGCCAGATTTTCAGTTTTGTCAAATCGCTCTGCAAAGCGGCAGCATCCTGCATGGAGTTTTGCACAATTTAGTGCTGTCAGCAAAATTCGAAACAGTACTGTCTATGCCCACCTCCAGGTCATTAATAAACAAGTTAAAAAGCAAAGGACCAAGGACTGACCCCTGCGGTACTCCACTAACCACACTGGTCCAATTAGAAAATGTTCCATTTACCACCACTCTTTGTACTCTATCCTTCAGCCAGTTCTCTATCCAAGTACAAATATTATGTTCTAGGCCAATATTCCTCAATTGTATCATTAACTTTCTGTGAGGTACTTTATTAAACGCTTTAGAAGAGTCCAAGTAGATGACATCCACTGCCATTCCAGCATCGAGGTTCCTACTCACCTCCTCATAAAAGGCGACTAAATTAGTCTGGCAAGATCTGTTATGCATAAAACCATGCTGGCACAAACTAATAGTATTGTGAACTGCAATGTATTCAAGTACCCTATCCCTTATTACCCCTTCCAAATGCTTTCCTACCATTGAAGTCAGACTAACAGGCCTATAGTTTTCATGCTGAGAACGGGATCCTTTTTTAAATAATGGCACTAATTAGCCAGACCTCAATGAAGCTTGAAAAATTAAATAAAGAGGTTTGGCAATCACAGCGCTCAGCTCGTTTAATACCCTGGGATGAATCCCATTCGGTCCTGGACCTTTGTTTACCTTTACATGTTAAAGTCTCTTTTGAATTTCCTCCCGAGTGACCCACGCACCAGTAGTTATATTACTAGCACTGGTTATAGTTATAGTTCTGAATTCCCCCTCCCCCCTGTGATAAGGGTCCCACCCCTTCTGGCTTAATTTTTTTACTATTTATATATTTCAAAATAAAATTTTCTTTATTTATTTTACTCCTTGCTGCAATACCCTTTCCATCCCTACTTTAGCTTGCCATGTTTTTTTTGCATGGTCAGTTCCTGTAACTGTACAGTCAGAGGGATATACCTTTAGAAGGAAAGCAGGGAAGTGTTCTGGGGTTGTTCTGCTCAGGAAGGAGATGTGAAAGGGCATCTGAGGCTTCTGATCTCTTTCCGTACCAGAGTAACACCAGAACACTTCTCTGCTTTCCTTCTGAAGGTATATCGCTGTGACTGTATGGTTACAGGAACTGACCAGCAGGTGGTGGTGTTATTGTTACAAAATTTACATTGGAAGTTACTAAAAACTTTTACATGAAATTAGGGATAAGTAAACCTTAAAGGTCACTTAAATTTAATGCTACCAAATAGCTTGGGGGTGGCTGGATATTGCATTGAACTGAGAAACTGTGTTAGTGTGAGAGATTACACCTTCTCCAGTTGTTCAACTTGAATTTATTCCACAATAACATTGGGCATGCCATCACAATCTGTTATGAGAAATGCCACACAATGTGTAATGGCACACTGCAACTCTGCTGCACAGTATAGTTGTTGTACCAGGAGAACAGTGCAGTGCTGTGAATAGAAACTTAACCAAGAACCATAAGCATGTATAACTGTTGTGAGGGCTTGCATTCCTATCAGTTGGAACAACTTTGTTTGCACATACAATTTACACACACATAAGGCATTCTTTGAGCTCCGCTATGGTTTAGAATATGTGGAAAACTTTTCCAAAAACCTGTTTGGTGTGTTACCAAGAATAGTTGCCTGACCTACAATGAGGATGGAACAGACTCCTGACCAATCAGTTAGTGCCACATCACCCTGCAGTAATACAGAACACACAAGTCTTTTACAAAACAAAGCACAAACGGGTAGATATTACCTTTACAGTAGATTTTTAGTATGATGTATACAACTTGCAGTTGGTCTTCATTTTGTTCTAAATCATTTACAACAAGAAATGTAAGTGGAACACAAAAAGCCATAACAGCACAATTTTCAAAGTTTTCAGATTATCTTTTTCCTTTGTTCTGTATCAGAAAAATGATAATCGGAATTCAGATAGCGCCGGGGATTGGGGAGGAGACGACAACTGGGAATCCGTGGAAGCAGATCAGGGTAAGTTTTGTGCTTCCTTTCACTTCTAGTTTATAGAGATTTGCATAGGATTTTTTAACGATTAATTAATTTTCTTAGGTCTGAGTAAAGCTGAAATGGCCCGGAAAAAGCGAGAGGAGCGTCAAAAAGAAATAGAAGCCAAAAGGGCTGAGAGGAGAGCAGCCAAAGGGCCCTTGAAACTGGGAGTGAGGAAACTGGACTGAGAGGAGCTAGGAAATAAATAAAGGACACATTGGTGATGTTTTATTATTAACTCCACAGCAGAAACATCATGTTCATTGTTTGTCGGACTGGTCCAGTTATGGCTCAGAGTCATACTCCGTGCAAGGCCACCCAACCCCAGCAAGCTGTGACACTTCCCATAATGAAGAGAGAACAAGGTCAGAGGTTTCATAATATTTATGCTGTATAAATTTTTATCTTACATACAATGCTGTACGTGTACAGCCAAAGAATAAAATGGAATTTTACGAACCAGAATGTCTCCATTGCATCTGTAATTTCACATACAATAAAATGAAGCAATGAGAATCCATCCGCAGACACATTCATGCAAGGGCTTATAAATATGTGCTGTCCTCACTCTGGTAATGAATATGAATAAGATGAATATTGTGCTAGTAAACATTTATTTACACATATATATTTAACATGGCACCAGCCATTTGGCAATAAAGATATGTAATACACACCTAAAATATCTCCTAAATGTGCAGTAATTGCACGTTCAGGGGAGGTGCTAGTGTAAAGCCTGATGAATAAATCAATCAATATTTAAAACAAAAACATTTGCAATACTCCTAAAATTATTGCATTATATATGCAAAGTGGTGGTTTTTTTTCACATCCTATAGAACTTAGTTTCATGATTAAATCAGTAAGGCCAAAATGGCTCCTGCAGAGGTGCACTCAGATAATGATTGGCAACCCAATTATTTAGCCCCACCCCCCATGACTATAATTACCTACCACTCCTACCTCCACTTACGGAAAAAAAAATGCACTGGGGCAGGGTGCACAGAAGCCATCTTCACCCCTCAAAAGACTTGGGTGTGGTCCTGAGCTGCTTCAGCAAATTGCAATGAGCAGGCACCCAGTTTTTATTGGCTCAAGGGAGGCCTGGGACAAGCTGCGCACTCTCTCTTAAAGTACCACAAGCCAGTGCATTTTACTTTAAGGAGACTGCTGGCCTATGGTAAGAGCTTAGTCTTCCTAGACCAGTGTGCTGACCCGCTGTCCTGTTATCTAGCAGCAGAACATAATCGTACCTTTTAAACACTGCATTTATGTGAAATACTGGGTAGATGAATATGGAAAAACTCTGCATTTATCTTTTGAATGACAACAGCCATAAATATATATATATCACTGAACCCCAATAACCTACTGAGTTATGTAGCTAGAGCTCTGAAGGTTTCTTTCATTTTTGCTCACCAGCCCATGTGACCGTGTCCCTTTGCATCTTTCTGTAAGGTCCAGCAGGGTATGAGAGTGCAATACACACTATTCAAAGGGGCTGAGATCTGAAACAATATCTTTAAATCTTTTAAAGTTAAACTAGAAACTTTCATATAAAAGTAAACTTTCATTTCTGCGGTAGGGTTCTTCAGAGAGTCCTGTTTTCACTGCATATTTAAGGGGCATTAGGGCACTGTTGTCATAATTAGCCAAACTGCAGCTCCCAGCCTTTGGCACAAGACTCCTCCGCTTGTTAGTATGAGGTGTTGGAGAGGTTTAGGCCTGTGTGGTCAGAAATCTGAAAAATATGGCAAGGATAAGGCATTAACACAGACCCAATGCTGGTGCTATTCTTTATAGGAGATGAATTACTCTGTACTGATGTTTAAAAAGCAAAAATATCCATGTCACCTCCTGTAGAATGCAGTGGAAAACCACCCCCACTAGTGGTGACAAGTGATTTTCTATGGGAGGTAGAGGTTTTGGGAGTTTCTGCCTGGTGTGATATTAAACTAAGGAAAAATAGTTCATGGGCCCTTTTTATTCTTGCCTAGAGGAAACCATTTTTTTTTTAGTACTCTTGAACCAGGCACTGGTACTAATTAAAGACCACGGTGCACAGTGTATATGTCGCTGTAACTTGTGGCAGCAGTTAATATGCAACTAATCACCCAAGTCATACATAAATTACAATTCAGTTGAATGGGAAGCACTATTGACTGGCCGGCACCCATTCCTTTTACTTGACCAAACCGGGACACTTTTTATATGACAGAATGAGAAGTGGTCTTGGGTGAATGTTGGTATCACCCAGATAAGTACTGATACTCAAATCCCATGTACTGTAGCCCTAACATGCTACACTGCTCCTTGAAATGCCTGTGGCTGATTTTACAAGCATAATCATTCAGTTTTTAACCTTCAAGAAGGGGTTGGATGGCAAGTGAAGGGAATACAGGATTATGGGAGATAGCTCTTAGTACAAACTGATCCAGGGACTGGTCCGATTGCCATCTTGGAGTCAGGAAGAAAATGTTTCCCCTCTGTGGAAAGGCTTCAGATGGGGGTTTTTTGCCTTCCTCTGGATCAACTTGCAGTTAGGCAGGTTATATATAGGCATTAAGGTTGAACTTGATGGACATATGTCTTTTTACAACCTAACTTACTATGTTATAAACAGAATCTGAACCCTTATTGTGAGAGAAAATAACACTATTAGTGCTTGTGTGCTTAGCTCCTGTGCTTTCATAGTTAGAAGCAAACCTCAATACAAGGTGATGTATAAAATGCAAAGACATTCTCTCACCTCACTCAGAATATCTGAGGACAGCATAAGCCCTTGAGGAGAAGAGAGTGAGTCCTCGGATTGGGAGCTGCTGGAATTTCGCTTTACTGAAAGAGAAAAAGAAGCTTTACGTTTCTTGCCTAGCACATACCATTATGCCCAATTTAACGGAATGCTGTGGGTTTTACCATTGTCAATACTGGAGGAAAGAGATGATCCTGAAGCAGACACATCTTGCCCACTGCTCCTCCGTTTCTCTTCTTGTGCCTAACAAAAGAAAAAGAAAATGAGGGAAAAAAACGAGAGAGTTGTAACAGCCCTGATTTATAAACCTGTTGGGAAAAGGTGTTGCTGTTCTGTTCTTGCTTTATTATTCTGTGGCTTTAACTGGGGAAAGGGGAAGCAGGAGTCCAGGTCCAAATATACGGTTTGGGACAAAGACACATTTCTCTTTGGTTTAACCCTCAGCTTCTCAGTGTAAAATTTTAAATTAAAAAACAAGTCAGATGTGATTAAAGGGGTGGTTCACCTTTAAGCTAACTTTTAGTATGTTATAGAGTTGCTAATTCTAAGCAACTTTACAGTTAGTAACCAGCTATAAAGAAGGAAGGGTAGGATCGATCAATCGATTGTCGCATAGTGGATTCTGCTCCTTCTGCATCGCCGTATCGCCTTATTTCAAATGACCAGAAGCCAAGTTTTAGCTGGTATTTTCTAATAAAGCATTCAAAATAATAAATGGTTTGCAGGATAGGGCAATTATTGGTACAGGGTAGAATAGATTTTTTACTTTTACTAATTTTAGTGTTACTTTTCCTTTAACTGTTGATTAGGAAGGGGACCAGGGCATGATCTCTGCACTACATGGATCACAAAAGTGGTTTTCCAAACCATTGCTTCTGAAGGCAACTTTGAAAAACCAAATTGACGCAAAGGCCTTTACACCGGCGACTGCTATTGTTACCATTGGAAAGGCATTTTGGAAGCAGTTTGTCGACTGCAATAGCGGAGATCTATCGCGGGCGACTAACACTCCCCATGGGATATCACACAGAGCTACTAGTACTAACTACTTGTCACGGCTACAAAAATAGAAAATGCTGATCATTTACTGATAATTGTGTCTACGTGTGTTTTAGAGGCAATTCTCATTACTGTACTGTACAGGGTATTTTCTGGTATTTAGTAGCTGCTAAACACTGCTACTAAGTAGCACCTGTGTGTTTGCCCTTAGACATGGATTTGTAGTTTTTGATAAAGGGAGCACAGGGTAGTTATGTTAAAGGAGAAAGAAAGGTAAAAACTAAGTAAGCTTTATCAGAAAGGTCTATTTAAATACAGCCATAAGCACTAACAGAAACGCTGCACTGAGTTCTGTCAAAAGATTAGTTGTGTCTGTTTTCCTCTGCCAGAGACACGCAGCTCTCTCCTCTCTCCTGCTCCCCCCTCCCTCAAGAATGCTAAGAACTCACTCCTCCCCCTTAGGAATGTGGATCTGAGCCAATCAGCAGGAAGCTGACTCATAGTCTAACACTGAGCATATACAGGGGTCTTGCTCTTGGTGCAGGAGTGAGGCATTATGGGAACTTTCTTTACACAGCTCAGCGTTTTTTCTTCCTGTTCGGAATGGGAGAAATATGGGGAGACTTAAGGGCACTATTGAGAGAACTGAAGGTATGTCTGCAGCTTGAGATTAACTCTTTATTAGCCTTTCCTTCTCCTTTAAGAGTGTATAAGCTAGATAATTAAACACTATGCAGGGCTCTAGGTTCTCCATATATTTCCTATTTAAATGAAATATCTCTTAAGGGGCACTAAACTTGAAATACTTAACAGGAATGTAATATCTGCTGGTGTTATTAAACCATGTCTTATGTGCTGGTATTTCCACCCCCACAGCTGTGACCCATTAATCCATTCATCCTATATCACTGGCAGCAGGCCATTTATTTAGGTCACTTCCATCATTCGGCGAGAGCCGAGTAAATAATAGTGCCTGCAGCCTGGTACACTTACCACTGCTAGGTCTTTTAGCTGATGTTTTCCATCACCAGGCCCAACATGAACCAAATGGTTAAAGTTCTTGGGGTTGGAGATCAACTTTGACCTAAGTTCAGGGTCTTTCATCATCACTCTGTGTATGACATCACAAAATTGGTTATTTGACATTAAATGTTTAAGCAAAAGGAGATTTTGTGTACTCACCGTTAAATCTCTTTCTCTCCAGTCGCTTGGGGGACACAGGAACAGTGGGGTATAGCTGGTACCACTAGGAGGCAGGACACAACAACTACTGTCTATACCCCCAGCAGGCGGAGCCTAGGTCAGTTTGTACCAAGTACGTAGGAGTGTGAAACCTTTTAACATATTAACATAATAACGTATTCAACTTGCAACTGTTATAACGTGTCTGATGCTACAGCGAGGGCCTCTCCCAGGGAGGGAAGTCCCGTGTCCCCCAAGCGACTGGAGAGAAAGAGATTTAACGGTGAGTACACAAAATCTCCTTTTCTCCACCGTCTGCTTGGGGGACACAGGAACAGTGGGGACGTCCCAAAGCTGTCCCCGTAAGGAAGGGTGGGAGAGAGGCCTACGTGGATAGATCCACTGCGGCTTGGAGCACCTTCCTGCCAAAGCGGGTGTCAGATGCTGCAAAGTTACCGAATTTGTAGAATTTGATGAATGAGTGGACAGATGTCCAAGTGGCTGCTTTGCACAGCTGTTCTGCAGAGGCTTGATTCCGGAAGGCCCAGGACGTACTCATCCCTCTGGTGGAGTGTGCCTTCAACCCCGGAGGGGGTTCCATTTTTTGTGATACGTAGGCCCTTTGGATTGCCTGCTTTATCCAGCGGGATATGGCCGACTTTGATGCTGAGGTGCCCTGGTGTGGGCCTGAGGGTAAGACTAGTAGGGAGTCTGACTTTCGGATGTCGCGAACTCTGTGCAGGTAAAACTTGAGGGCCCTCACCGGGTCCAGGGAGTGGAGGGCCACCTCCTTGGGATTGGATGGAGATGGGCAAAACGTAGGTATGACTATTTCCTGATTCAGGTGGAAGGAGGAAACCACCTTGGGTAGAAATTGCGGTACAGTACGCAGGACTGCTCTGTCGTTGTGAAAGGTTAGGAATGGGGCTTTGTGTGAGTGCAGATACCTGTGACTTTAGTGAGCCGAGGGATAGTCCCATGGAGAGACCAGCTTGTAGGAACTCTAGAATGTTGGGAATCGAGAATTCTTCGAAGTCCACTCTTTTCCGGTCGCACCATTGGTGGTAGGTGGACCAGACCCTGTGGTAGGTCTTGGCGGATACCGGTTTGTGGGCTGCCCGCATGGTGAGGACCACGGCTTCGGAGAACCCCTTGTTTCTCAGTATCTGGGTCTCAAGAGCCACGCCGTCAATTTTAGGTTGGAGGGGTTTGGGTGCAGGATGGGTCCCTGAGTTAGCAGGTCCGGGGGGACCGGGAGGGTCCAGGGTTCTGCCACCGAGAGGCTGATGAGTTCCGAGAACCAGGTTCGACGGGGCCAGCTGGGCGCTATGAGAATGAGGGTCGTGTGTTGCGTTCCGAGCTTCTTGATTGTTCTGGGGATGAGTGGCAGGGGGGGGGGGAAGGCATAGGCGAGACGAAAGTTCCACGTGGATGTTAGTGCATCGACGCCCAAGGCCAGAGGGTCCCGATAACGGGCGATGAAGTTTGGCACCTTCCTGTTCTGTCTTGAGGCCATCAGGTCTACATCTGGGATTCCCCACCTTGATGTTATGTCGTGGAAGATGTCT
Source organism: Xenopus tropicalis (assembly GCF_000004195.4). Taxonomy (NCBI): domain Eukaryota; kingdom Metazoa; phylum Chordata; class Amphibia; order Anura; family Pipidae; genus Xenopus; species Xenopus tropicalis. Next base: position 33,671,052 of record NC_030680.2, on the reverse strand, counting down.
TCTTTTAGTGACCACTCGTTTGGATCTAGTGACTGGCAGCTCAGGAAGTCGGCCTCCCAGTTTAGGAGGCCCGGGATGTAGATGGCAGACAGCTGGGTCTGGTTGTTCTCCGCCCAGCGAAATATGAGTTTGACCTCGTTTAGCGCTGCCCTGCTCCTCGTGCCCCCTTGGTGGTTGATGTACGCCACTGCTGTGCAGTTGTCCGATTGGACCTTCACTGCCTTCCCTATCAGATCGTGCTGCCAATGGCGTAGTCCGAGTCGGATTGCCCTGATCTCCAGAAGGTTGATTGGAAGAATCTTCTCCTCCGGTGTCCATTGGCCCTGGGCTGTCTGGCCCTCCAGCGTCGCTCCCCATCCGAAGAGGCTCGCGTCTGTCGTCAGGATGTGCCAGCGCGGGTCCCCGAGAGGCTTGCCTGCGGTGAGGTTGCTGGTCTGCAGCCACCAGGAGAGTGAAGCTCTTGTTTGGCGAGATAGGGGGATCTCCTGGAGTAAGGACCTCTGCCTCCAGGAGTGGAGAATGTTCCACTGGAGTTCTCTGAGGTGATGTTGGGCGAAGGGAATTGCTTCTATGGTGGATACCATTACCCCTAGGACTTTCATGCAGAACCTTATCGTGTGGGACGGTCTGGATAGCAGAGACTTGACCAGTGATTGCAGGTGAGTGATCTTGTGCTGGGGGAGAAGGATCCTCCTGGCCCGAGTGTTGAATTCCATGCCGAGGAATATCATGGATTGGCTGGGCACTAGGGAGGATTTGCTCAGGTTGATGCACCATCCGAGTTCCTGGAGAGTGGTCGTGGCGGAGCTTAGTGCTATCTGCGCCTCCTAAAGAGATGGCGCCTTGATGAGGAGGTCGTCCAAATAGGGAGTGATCGACATTCCCTTGTTCCTGATTACTGCTGTGGCTGCTGCCATGAGCTTGGTGAAGACTCGCGGGGCTGAGGATAGCCCGAACGAGAGGGCAGTGAATTGGTAATGTTGGTTTAGGAAGGCAAAACGCAAGAATCTCTGATGGGGAGGGAAAATCGGTACATGTAAGTAGGCATCTTTTATATCGAGGGATGCCAGAAACTGGTCCGGGGACATCGCTGTGATGACCGATCTGAGGGACTCCATCTTGAACCTCCGAGGACGAATCAACTTGTTGAGTTCCTTGAGGTCGAGGACTGGGTGCACCGATCCATCCTTTTTGGGTACTACGAAGAGGTTTGAGTAGTAACCCTTGAATCGGTCGCCTGGTGGGACTGGGGTAATCACTTCCGTGCTTAGGAGCTTGGAGATGACGTCCTGAAAGGCCCTGCGTTTGTTCGCTTCCTGTGGGAGTCTAGACATAAAGAATCGGCCTGGTGGGGGGGACACGAATTCTATGTGGTAGCTGGAAGACACAATTTTGTAGGCCCATGTGTCTTGAGTAAGGGTGAGCCAGGCATTGGCGAAGTGGCGCAGTCTTCCTCCTATGGCCATGTGATCTGGGGGCTGGGTTGAGTAGTCATGCCGATGTGGGCTTTTCAGTCGGTTTGGTGAAAGACTTTCTGCCCTGCCAGGTAGGTCTGTGTTTATTCCCGAAACGGCTCTTGCCTGATGTCGACTGGCGTGTGGGTGATGATCTTGCGTGCTTGTTTTGTGAGCCACGAAAAAACCTTCCCCTGCGAAAGGGTGCGCGGGTCTTCGGCTGTGGGAGAAGTGTACTCTTCCCCCCTGTGGCTTGACTGATAAGTTTGTCGAGGTCTGGCCCGAAGAGTAGTTTGCCCTTGAATGGAAGGGCAGTCAAGGACTTTTTGGAAGAAAAATCTGCTGACCATAGTTTCATCCAAAGGGATCGACGGGTTGCCACCGCTAGGGAGGAGGAGCGGCTGGCGAGTTGTGCGGCATCCAGAGATGCTTCGCAGATGTAGTCATTTGCCTCCTTGATTTGGGCGGCCTGCTGAGATAGCTCAAGACGCGGGGCCCCAGAGACGATCGCTTGGAGTAGTGAGTCCACCCAGGACTGGATAGCTCTGCTGACCCATGCTGTGGCCAAGATGGGGCGGAGGGAGGTGCCCGAGGCCGCAAAGCATGAGCGGAGAAGGCTCTCCATTTTCTTGTCCATTGCGTCCTTGAAGGAGGAGGCGTCAGGGACTGGCAGAGCAGTGTTCTTGGAGAGACGGGAGACCGGAGCGTCCACTGAGGGAGGGGAGGACCATTTTTCAACCAGTTCCGCGGAGAAGGGATACAATTTTGAGAATCGGCGATTTGCTTGAAAGCGCCTCTCTGGTTTGTCCCATTCCTGTTGGATAATCTGATCCAGCTGAGAGTGTGTAGGGAACACTGGTGAGGATTTGCTATGCCTCTTGAAGAGTGCTTTGGAGGGGTCAGAGGAGGTTTCGGGCTCCTGTAGATGTAGTGTCTCAAGGACAGATGAAATGAGAGCGTCTACTGCCTCAAAGGAGTGTTTGGTTGGCTCATTCTCCTCCTGGTCAGATGAGTTGGACAATTCTCCCTCCGACAGGCTGAGGTCTGGGAGAATGGGTGAGGGGGCTCTGGAGCAATCCTCACTGTCCTCGTCCGAGGGGGAAGGAGCTCTGCGCTTGGCAGGCTTAACCTTGGGATTATCCAGCCGTGAGAGGAGTCTGTCGAGTGATGAAGCCAGTAAGGGAATGCCTGTAGCTAGCTGAGAGGCCCACGTGGGTATGGCTTGTGTTTCTGCCTGCAGTGGTTCTGCGGGTGTTGATTCTTCCGGACGAGGTTGTTCCACTGGGGGGGGAGCAGGCCTTGGGAGTTCTGGATCTCGCTCCCGCGGTTTGCAAGAGGCGCAAATAGGGTCTTTATGGCCTGCCGGGAGACGTTTGCGGCATTTGGCACAGGCTAAAAATTTTATCTGCGCCGAAGTTGCGCTCCTGGTAAAGAGGCTGTCACTTGAACACTCAAACATGATGAGGGTTGCGGAAGTGAATGCACGCAGCGCGCTATGAGATTTTTTTTTTTTTTTTAATATAGTACAGACTGTGCTAACTACTGACCTGCAGGTGGAGAGCAGGAGAGAGGAGCGATAGAGAGAGACGGGGGAGCCCCCTAGAAGAGTGTCTGCTGTAGTGGCAGCAGCTAACCCGGCTGATAGTGTGCTGATATGGTCTCAGGACGGATATAGCGTCTGTGTGGCAAGCAGGGATTGCTGCAGGTCACAGGCTGGTATGGGGTAGCCAGGAGAAGTCTCGCGGGCACCCTCTGGAACGGATCTGCAGAGCTTGGTAGGCGCTATAGCAATGCGCCTTACGTGTGGCGAAAGAGAGCCGAACTTCCGGGTTTAGAGCGGAAGTGGCGCGAGGAAGAAGCGCGCGCGAAAATGGCGCCAATTTTGAATTTTTTTTTTTGTGGCGCCCCTAGGTGTGTTCCGTGTCGCCTCACAGGAGAGCGCAACGGGGGAGTTCCTTAGGAACTGTAAGTGTGGCGCTACTGGGGGCTCCCGTACTCTCTGGTCTGAATGGCTGTGGGGGGGGGGGGAGCCCAACCCGATAGCCCTGAGGTGGGGGGAGGAGGAGGGGGGGCTGAAGGATGAGGTGGATCCCGGTACCGTAAGCAGGACCCGTTCCATCGCTGGTTCCTCCCCTGTCATCCGGGCAGCTGGCTCTCTTCCTGTAAGGGGGAAGCAGAGGTGAGGTAGCTGGGGATATCAGTGTGAACACTGAAAACCCGGAGACAATCCCACGTTGGGGGGTGCCAGAGGGGGACCTCCTACTCAGTGTAGGGGTCCTGACTACCCCCTAAGTCATATAGCAGACTTAATAGGCTGAAGATTGTAGGAAAATAATAAAATACGTCCTAACCTCCTGAGGACACAACAAAACTGACCTAGGCTCCGCCTGCTGGGGGTATAGCCAGTAGAGGAGGAGCCAAAATTATTCTAGTTGTTGTGTCCTGCCTCCTAGTGGTACCAGCTATACCCCACTGTTCCTGTGTCCCCCAAGCAGACGGTGGAGAAAATTATATTAGTTTCATAAACAATAGTTCTATAGTTTTAGTTCCCAGGCCAGTGAAACCCGAGACTACAAATCCCATGGTAACTGCGCTGACCATGTAGGCCCAGTAGTTATCTGCAGCATCACTTCATTCCCCAGAACATATTACAGTAACTATTAGGGCCTCCTCATCCTGATCCTCAGCCAAAGTTTCACCAAGCCATTTTTGCTGTTTTCACCTTCTTTGCTGTTGCCGCTCTTCATCCGAGATTCTGAAGGAGAAATGCCTCTTGCTTTTCGTCCTTACCATTTGTCTCCGGCTATTATCTGAGGTTTCTGGCACGTTAAACTCATCTTGATCTACGTGGGATTACAGAATTGCACAGTCAGATTATCCAGAGTTAATTATTTCAAGATCAAGTCAAGTAAATTTGACCGAAATGCATGGTTATCCAGAGCTTAATTGCAGTGCCTCAAAATGTCAGGCTGAGACTTATGATACTTGTAGTGCCACGAAAGGTGGAGGGGCTACTGCATATCCAGCCAAGTTTACATGTTTGCTGTCACAAAGAACTGTTGAATAAGAATTTTAAAGTAGAGAGGTAAGCTTGTGCCACTAACCAGCGAGTTTGTTCCTTAGATATACCAAACGGACCTTTTCACTTCCAAATATGCAAAGGGAACCCTCCGCATTTAGAGATCGAACCTGTGTGAGTGGACAGAGAATATGGGATTACATCCAATAACAATTATATAATAACCAGCTTTGGCTCTGATTTACAGAACAAATCTACCAGTTAAACCAGAAACATCAAGGCCATAGCAGGCCATAAATCTACACAATCTATATAAAACAAAATATTGTGTAGACAGAAGAAAAATTCAAACAATACAAAACAAATAAATGGCGGTTGAAAAGCTGCATACAACTGGTCTATCTTTAACATATGAAAATGTTATGAATTTCTTCTTTAAACTGCTGGTTTAACTGCATGTGTGTAAGGTTCCGCACATTATTCTCCTCCTAAAAGAAGAAATCACAGCAGTGTTTTGTCTTTACGGTTGCCATTTTGATTCTCAGACCTAGCAAACCACCCTTCCAACTGAACAATCAATTCTGACATCCACATGGACTGCCAATGGCACAAAGTAGCACATTAGAGCAGAAATAGAAAGGAACAGCTGGGCCCTGGCATTTCCATGGTCTATCGAGGCCACGGGCTGGAGGCAATAGCAGACCAGACTGGTGATGGAGATCCATACATGCACCAAGGTTTAGGTAGCCAGGGCAACACTGGCACCACGCAGACCATATCAGCATATGTATGTATGTATGTATGTATGTATGGTCTTTCTGAGAAAACAAGACATAAGCTAAATGTACTAGTGCAGTTACCCATAACAAATATGATCTTTGCTTCCATTGTCTAGATCAGGGATCCTCAAAGTTTTTTTTACTTGTGAGCCACATTCAAATGTAAAAAGAGTTGGGGAGCAACACAAACAGGAAACATGATTTTGGGTTGCCAAATAAGGGCTGTAATTGGCTATTTGGTAGTCCCTGTGTGGACTGGCAGCCTACATGACGCTCTGTTTGGCAGTACAACTGGTTATTATGCGACAAACACTTGCCTCCAGTCCAGAAACTTAAAAATAAGTACCTCCTTTAAAAGGAACAGTAACACAAAAAAATTAAAGTATATCAAAATAATGAATATATTATCTACTATTGTCCTTAACTGGTAAAAGTTGTGTGTTAGCTTCCAAAAGACTACTAAAGTTAATATAAATAGCTGCTCTGTAGCCATAGAGGCAGCCATTCAAACTGGAAAAAGGAGAAAAGGCACAGGTTACATAGCAGATAACAGATAAGTTGCATAGATTCCCATTTTATTCTACAAAGTTTATCTGTTAGTTGCTTATGTACCCTGTGCCTTTTCTCCTTTTTTCCATTTTGAATGGCTGCCCCCGTGGCTACGCAGCAGATGTATATATTATATAAACTATAGTAGTCTTCCTGAAGCAGACACACCAGTTTTACCAGTGCAGGGCAACAAAACATTATATTTGAATTACTTTAAAACATTTTTATTTTGTTGCTGTTCCTCTATGTCCACTGGGAGCAACATCCAAGGAATTTGGGAGCAACATGTTGCTCACAAGTCACTGGTTGCAGATCACTGTTCTACATTTTAGTAGAGTGATCTTAAATAATAATTACTATCTGATACAGGGCAGTAACTCATGTTAACAGCACCGGTTTATTTTATCACCAATGTTAGTAAATGGAGGCCTGTTTATGGCCACCAAAACAAAGTATTAAAATTCAAAAAAAGCTTTATTGTCCATCCAACATTAAAAACATAGAAAAAGATTCCATTCCAAAAGATTTCCATTCAGAAACACATCCTCACCACCACGATGTGTGCAATCACCTGACTCGTTTTATGCCTCTTTCTGAAGATTTGTAGGCCCACGGTTTTTGTTTTTTGGACTGGCATTGTGTATGGGCTGAGAGCCTTATTGCAATTGGGTATCCCCAAGATAAACATACTCCTCAGTGGGAGAAGCCTGGGACTGTGACATGTAAGTTTTGTTTTATGGCCACCCTTAACAGTAAATAATGTGTGCCACTTAGATATTCTAGCGTATTTGTTTGTGGATCTAAGTAGATATCAGGTCTAGAACAGGAAACAACATTACTTACTTTTTTGAGAGGAATTGTTTGAATCCATTCACTTCTCCTGACATCAAATATATCTAAGGCATTTTCACTGAAGACTGTGAGGTGGGGAGCGGTGTACACTGAAGGGAAAACATTCACATGTCAAATTGTAGTAATTATCAAGTCACACCCAGCAAGCCTACTAAAGCTGGCCATACACTATAAGATCTGATTGTGTATGCAGTTTTGTGCCGGATTCCACTCAGTGTGCCAGCACCTGGGTCGATGCTATGGCTCTGAGTGTAGGCACATCCATAAGATAATCACTATTTAGTGGGTGCTGTGTGGGCTTCTCTGCACTTAGGGTTGCCACCTGGCCGGTATTTTACCACCCTAGATGGTAAAAATGATGCTTGATGCCAATGTTATTAATAGGAAAAAAAAGAAAACATATAAGGAGGCCGGTATTTTTTTCCAAAAAAGGTGGCAACCCTATGTGTACTTGAAATGCCAGGACCTATTCTGAATCTCAGTCTGGGCTTGACTGTGACTTTAAATGCTTAGCAACAAAGTGAAGGTCCGATTAAGCCTAATGAAACTTACCACAGGCCACTGGTGGTGCAGGCCACATAATTTCCTGTGTCCGTGACTTCCTTCCTTGCGAATCCACATAGACACCAAAGGTTGAAAAACAGAGTAAAAATTCACTAAGTGTCACCCTAGCTGCGCACAGCGCATCGGGTGTAGACTGCATCAGGAATGTCAATTTAGGCTCATTTGGGTGTGGTAGTTGAATAGGAGCAGCCTCATTAAGAATAGGGTGCAGCGAGAAGCCAGAGGAATAGCCCACACAAAGACGTTCACCCAAAATATCCATGCATTGCACCACCCCTGCAGCCTGAAATTCCTTAATTCTCCGTGGGGAGCCCTTGTTGCTGGTTAGCTGGAAGCAATAGACCTGGCGCTTGGAGGCAACACAGAGCACCGGTGAGGATCCCTGGCACACAAGCCCGGATGCAATAGCATGGCAGCCTTTTGCCTCAGGAATTTTCATGCCAGTAGAGTCTGGGAGGAGGAGGAGATCCCAAGAGAAGAGGCGCACACTGTGACTTTTTCCACAGAGCACAGCCAGTTGCTGAGCCTCAGGGACACAACGCAGAGCCAGGACTCGCTTGCAATCCCCTAACTGCATGATTTCTGTCAAAGAAATGAACAAACGTTATAGACAAATATGGGCATTTCCACATCCAAGTTTTCCAGTCCTTTTTATCTTCATGGTAACCACACAAAGCTCATGGTAAATCAGTAAGATTGGTGGCAATTACACACACACACATATTATATTTAATCCTTTATGAGTCACAAATTTAATCCCTACCTAAAACCCAGGCTTCACCACAAAAGTACTATTGTACCATCTGCTTGGGTCCTATGTTAAAGGTTCAAAATATCTTGTCTATACATGGGATTTATTCTCCATCCTAAAAAAAAAAACTTTGGTCTATTTTAATGGCTTCTATGAAGGGTATAGCAGGTTTAATGGGAAAAAATGACTTCAAATGGAAGCAGATCTCACCATTTTTGTTTACATGCAGAAGGAAAAGTCCATCCTCATTTCCCAGAGCGAGTCTCTCTTGATCTGAAAGAGCATAACATTTTAAGGAAAATGTACCTCATATAAGAAGGCTGATTTCTGTGGATTCAAATTCATGTCCATCAGACACTCCAACCATTCAGTAAGTGGACAGCAAGTTGTATTTTATATGCAAGTCTCATTATTACTATGCTTCAAGCTGAATTTCCTCCCTGCTGGGTTCTTTTCTTGCTGCCGAGCCTCTGTGTAATAGGATTCATAGTTCTGAGGTTCTTGTGTGGTAGCCTAAAGCCGTAGTCCCCAAACTGTAGATTGGACCCTGAGTGGAGCTCAAAGCCATGGATTGAGAGTGGGAGGTAATGTTCCTCTAAGCTGTGCGCTCGTGCACACAAATTGTGGTGTGCACAAAGAGTTTTGTGTAAAAACACTTAATTTTGCATTTATTATGACCGGAGTGCACATAGAAGAGAAGGAATTAGAGGGAGCATTGGTGGGAGGTGTGCTATTTAGGGGCAAATGCTTTATTATTCTGATAGAATTATCCTAGAACTACACAAGACTGACTGTTACAGCCATGTTTTCATATACATCTAATCTGCTTATTTTTTCAGAATTGCCTATCCACTGCAAAGGTGGCTTTAACTCAAATACTTTAAAAACCTCTGGCATACAGCCTGAGATTCAGGCTTCATATTCAGTTTATGAATGAATAAAACACACCCATAACCCCCTATGCCCTTCTGTTTCACTTACCAATGATTGTTGCACACAATGCTGTGCGTATAAGAGGTAGAGCACTATCGTATGCCTCTTTCAGTACACGGACAGACTGGCTGTGAGGTCCCTTCAGGAGGCCATGAAGCTCCTTCAGCACTTGCACCCACTTCTGCATCTCTTCCCCTGTCTCTGCCAGCAGCAACTGGGAGGATGTAGTGGGTGGAGAGGACATCTGAGAGAACGTGATCTATGGAAATCAGAATATACATGTGAAAGTAAGAATTCTGTATTCAATGCCATTTCATTCAGAAATTCCAGTATGAAAAGATTTACAAGGTAAAACCTTTCTCAATTTTGGCAGAACTATAGAAACAGCCCCAGCCATGTTTAATGGGGGGGGGGGGTTTATCCATATTTTAAATGCCAGGACCAAACAGAAAATTAGAGGAACAGAATTCATTCTCACTTACTCGGAATATACATGGAATGTCTTTAGTGCTGGCATGAATGACATCAGATTCCAGTACAGAACTAACAGAGAAGTTTTCATCTCTAACAAAGAAAAAAATGTCTGTGAGACACACCAATGCTTGGTCCATAGTAGCAGTGTTAGATCTTGAATACTCACCTCATATCAATAGCCTGTATAATAGCTGTGTTACATGGAGGGCAGGCATCATATACAAGGACCTTAAATTCACTTAAAATTACATATGCCTTTTGCCACCCTTTTCTAACTCCAGCAGGCTTGGGAACCTATGGACACATTTCACAAAAATAAGTTTTAATACTTAATATGCACTTTCCAATCAGGAGCAGTAGCAAACAAAGTTCCCAAACACAAAAAAACCCCATTATTTTAATTATTTACATGGCTTTTAGGGTGCCCCGTGGCTGGAAGAGCTACAAATATTTCAAAAAGGTTTTTAGGGTGCTCTATGGTTAGAATAGCACTTAACAGGCATCTATCACACTAAAAATGTCCTCACCCACCAGAGGTAGGGGTGAACAGAGCCTGCACTTTGTTAGGCCATCCACACCGTGCATGCACATAATGAGTGAGACTTCCCATTTGCTTATTATACACATGTGTGACTTAGGAGCAGTGAATGCGACTCACCCACTCACACGCATGTGCATAATGAGCAAGCTGTGGCCTTGCTCCTTATAAGCGAGTGCCACAACATGGCTGTCTAAGCCTGGAGCTCTCTCCCGGTGTAGGCAGCTTTGTATTGTAGGGGGATGTTTCTTTTCTTTATTGAAGACCTTAATGCTAATACCACACAGGATGAAGCCGAATTTGGCAACAAAATCCGCTCTCTGTGCCCATGCCTGAGCTAACAATAGCGGTGCAGGCACAGTGAAAGGCTGATGTCAGCGCAGGCCATACATTTATCCGCAAGCCAAGAATCAGCCTCCTGTGGCATAAGGCTAAAGTGAGAGGAAAAGCAACTCCCTCTAGCTACTAATCAGTGCTATTTAGCCAGTATGAAATAAATCAACCCACAGGCAGAGAGGACCAATTAAATGTGCCAGGGCAAAGATTTTATTGGTGGCCTGCCTGCGGCCTCCCCAATAAAACTGTGATTGTATTACCCTCAAGTACGTAATCTTCAGTTAAATAAGGTAGGAAATTAAAAATAGCCTGTGTTTAACCAAAGTAAAAGTTGGGTTAAGTTGCACCACCCTGGACCAACAGCCATGGGAGCAGATAAACCATAATTATAAAAATGGAAAACAAAATAAAAAGTTACAAATTCAGTTTTTTTATAAATACATTATGAGGCCTAGACTGGAATTTAAAATAGGTTCTGCCAATTCAGGTACACAGAGGCCCAAACAGCCACCCACCAGCCCAATAAATAGTGACTGTAGCATCTATGGCATCTTTCAGCAGCCTCTCTGCCATTTGCCAGCTGGGTTCTAGAGCATTCTCAGTTTATTAAAATGAGCATTCTATCATCTCAGGGGGATGCTTTAGTCAAAAGTTATAGCAGATGAATGGTCAGATTGTGGACCCCCTGTCTTGGTAGGCCCTGGGCCCACCATTTATAAAAGCAGCTTTGCAGGCAGACATCACTACCTTTGGAACACTTTCCCCTAAATAGAAGACAGTGAGCAGAAACGTCTTTTTCGACCACATAGAGTAAATATAAAAAGAGATTTACCGAAAGAGATCCTTCCAGTGCAGTCCCACTGCCAGTTACTGGATCCACTCCCAGGATCTTCTTGATCTGACTTGGAGGAGATGGGCAAATTGGGGCCTTCTCAGAACAGGACACATGGCAGATATACCCACAGACTAAAAGAAGACTTAGAGTGGTCAAATCAAACAAAGGCATTAACCATACGGACTTAAAAAAAAAAAAAAAAAAAAGAGAACACTGAGCTTTTACCCCTGCCCAAGTTAGGCTGAGAAGATTTTGAAAGAAGGATAGCTTCTGTTATAACAACTGTTATATGTGAATCCCAACTGACTCAAATGAATACCTAATGCTAAAATAGGTGATTCTCAGCATATGTTGGTTTAATGGGATATTATACATAATTTATACAACCGGTAGTAACTGCACACCCATCTGTCACTGCCACTTGCCTTCACAGCAGAGCCCTTGGCGACACAATCCAATCATAACAGATGTACAACGCAGACATTTAGTTGGAGATGTAAAGGTTTTCACTTTAAACGCATGGGATTTCATCTGTTATAAGGCAATAAAGATATAATTACTATGCATATCAATAGAATGGTACCAATAATACAACCAAAATAGATAGTTATACAGGTATGGGACCTGTTATCCAGAATGCTCAGGACCTAAGGTTCTCCAAATAAGGGATTTTTTTGTAATTTGGATCCCTATACTTTAAGTCTACTAAGAGATCATTTAAACATTAAATAAACCCAATATGATTGTTTTGCCTCCAATAAGAATTAATTCTTTCAGTTGGGACCAAGTACAATATACAGTTTTATTATTACAGAGAAAAAGGAAATCATTTTTAAAAATTTGAATTATTGGCTTATAATGGAGTCTATGGGAGATGGCCTTCCTGTAATCTGAACTTTCTGTATAATGAGTTTCAGGAAATGAGTTACAAAATGAAATGAAAATTCACAAAGTAGTTTCGTATGATTTTCGTACCGTACATGGGCTAAGAATGATCGTCCCGATAATTTTCATACCATGGCGATCAGTCGTTTAGTCGATCAGCCAGGTTAGAAAATTTTGGTTGGAGAATGATAATAATTAGAAATGTAATAATTTGCTGTCATGTGTTGGTGCTATATTAATAAAAAAAAAGGGTACTAAATAATAGGTACCTTTTCAGATGCCTCTTCTATAGTGTCAAAGCCAGCAGATCTCCGGTTTACTTTATTTTTAACAGACTAAATAAAAAGACATACAGGACAATTAAGCATATTATTAAATGTTCAGCATCACAATAAAGGCAAGCACACAAGAATTGTCATTGAATTTCCCATAGATAGGCTAAAGCTGATCATATATATATATATATATATAAAGATCTGTATATTTACATAGTAAGTTGGGTTGAAAAAAGACATACGTCCATCAAGTTCATTTAGTAAAGTCTACAAACAAGCAGTTCTTTGCCCATTCTGGTCACCTACGTGTTGTGTCAAATCGGGCAAACCTGGGTTTTTTAAACCTGTCTCATAGATAGCTGGCCAATTTTCTAACAGATATTGGTTGGTGAGGTAGTTGGGGGGTTGATGAAAATGTTCACTCATCTCATTATTATATAGGATTTAAACAATTTGCAAATCATCCCATTTTGGTATTTCAGGCATTTGGGAAAAAAGATGGCAGCATCCCTTTAATCCTTTCTAGCAATATTTATCAAGCTTTGTTTGTATCCCTTTCATTGTGGAAGTTTCAGTAGGAAAGACAGCCATGCAGAGGTACTAGTAGTACTTTTAATCATTAAGTTAATACTTGCACAGGTAGCTGACATAAGTAATTCCCATAATATCTTTCAGAGGATCTCTTGGGGCAAAGACACACAGGGCAATTAGTCACCACAACCTTTATAAACTTGGTCAATTGTGCGCCATTTGTGGCATGCCGATTAGTTGCTGCAACTTAAGCTGGCCTCGATCTTTCAAAGATTGTCCAACCCTCCACTAACGTTCAAGGCTGAATTGTCAGATATGGAGGTAGAAACAATAGGATTTCTACCTCCTTCTGCCGATTCAGCCCTGAACATAGATTCTGCTTGGGTGCCTTCAATGGCGCCCGATCGGCGAGTCAACCGATATCAGCAGCCTCCTCCGATATCAGTCGCCTCACCGACTTGCCATACACGCACCGAATATCGCAGGAAATGAGGTTTCGTACAATATTATCGGTGTGTGTGTATGGCCAGCTTTAGTCACAATGACTAATCGCCTCACGTGTCTCCGACCTTAGTGATCACCAGTATCATACCCACCTCTGTTCTGCTATCTCTTCTAATCATGACATTATTTTGAGTTTGATCTTCAGCATTAATTGGATCCTTCTGCAAAAAGGAGAAGAATTAGGTTGAAAATGTATATGTACATGTAACCATTGGGGATCAGAATGTCTGGATGTCCATCTACTAGAAAATAAAATCATGTTTTCTAAACAGACATCTGTTGGTACATTTTCTACTTTCAGTGGGGTTCTTAGTAAAGTGCTGCAGGGTGCTCTATTGGGTCCACTTTTATTTACTTTGTTCTTTAGTGACTTGGGGAGGGCATGGTAAGCAATGTATCAGTGTTTGCCAAAGATATAAAACTGTGCAGGACAATTACATCGGTCCAAGATTTGTAAGGGCTCTGGCACACGGGGAGACTAGTCACCCGCGACAAATCTCCCTTGCCGCGGGCGACTAATCTGCCTGAAATGCGGCGCCGCAACTTCCCCCGAAATCGCCTTTCCTCTCAAGGCAACTTCCGCGATTTCGGGGAAAACGCGGCGCTGCGTATGCCATCCCACATTTCAGGGAGATTAGTCGCTCGCGGTAAGGGAGATTTGTCACGGGCGACTAGAGCCCTAAAAGGTACAGGACAAACAAGCAAATAACGGCAGCTAAATCAATGGATTAGATTCAGATTATTAGGCATTCACAGCTTCAGTGTATACAATAGCATAACTCCTTCAACGCAGAAACACCTCAATCCTTTTGTATTTGTCTAAGGAAAAGTAAAATATAAATTTAAATACATAGCCAATAATTTCTACACATTTTTTAACATCTCTATGTAGAATCTTCCTTTTCAGGTATATGCAACTCCAACACACAATTCCAAGCTCTAATACTATCCTCCCTTGGAAGTCTCTCTAATTTCCCATACAGACACCTGCGTGACTGAATAAAAAGTTTGGTGTCCTTTTTTTTTTTAAAGCTTAATTGAAATCTTACCTCAGTACGGAAGGACAGGAACGGTATTAAAGGTCTTTGCTGCTTTGTTTCTGAGAGGGAAAAAATGAACTAATTAATGTGATTATAAAATCGATGCAATTTTTTTTCATATAAATTTTTAGTTCTGGATGGCCATGTCATTTTCCCAAAGTCACATTTACCTGTTATTGCCTTTTGCTTAGCTTCCTCACGGACCTTTTCCACTTCCGCTCGCAGTTTTCTATTTTCTTCCTCTGCCTCCTGCAGCTTTCTGTTTAAAATAGGAAAATTCAATAAAACACTAAGTAAAATATCCTGATGCCTGCATTTGCAATGCCTACAGTGACATAATTATGACCCATCACCATGTGTTTATGTTGGGACTGAAAAGCATAAATATTTAAATGTTTGCTAACTAAAATACTAGCTGTGGTAAGGCTTTTGTGCATTCATCTTTGAAAGCTAAAGGTGGCCATACACGCACCGATATCATCATATTCGGTGCATGTATGGTATGTTGGCGAGTCGACCGATATCGCAGGAAGCTGCTGATATCGGCCGACTCGCCGATCGGACCAGTTTGAAAATTTTGATCGGGCGCCATAGAAGGCGCCTGACCAAAATTTTCCTTCAGCGCTGAATCGGCAGAAGGAGGTAGAAATCCTATTGTTTCTACCTCCTTACCTGCCGATTCAGCCCTGAATGGTGTGTGGCGGATCTGACGATGTTTCGTGACTGATGGTCACACGAAACATTGTCAGATCACCACGTGTATGGCCAGCTTAACTAACCCAAACCACTCTGAACTGTGAAGTGAGAGGCAGAGTTGCCCACGGTAAATCTGATCTGTAAGAGGCAAATAATCCCGTGAAAAAGTGGAAAAATATAATTCAGCCTTGCTTTGCATAGTAGCCTAAAACTGCCTGGCGAGGAAACTTTGGACCACTAGGTGGTGATTTTGTTTTCACACTGGTGATTTACATTAATGCCAGTGGGATTATTATTATTATTAACATTTATTTATAAAGCGCCAACATATTCCGCAGCGCTGTACAATAAGTGGGTTACATACATTGGGCATACAGAGTAACATATAAAGCAATCAGTTACCGATACAAGAGGTGAAGAGGGCCCTGCCAAAAGAGCTTACAATCTACAAAGTGGGATAATTTTTTTAGGAGATAGCCGTCTACCAAAAAGTATATTTACCCTAAGTGCAATAACAGGTGTATGCCGTGTCTGTAGATATGTGGGCAGAGAATATGCCAGATGGGACATGGCTCTTAATAGGGATGATTATTATTTATTTATTTATTTTTATTTATTTATTTTTTTTAACAGGACTGCACTTGCTATAAGAGGTCTTTAAACCTGGCCAAAAAAACAAAACTGCACCATCGCAGATTAATAATCAGTTCAGAGGCATGATTTTATAAAGCCAAATAGAATGCAACTGGATTATGAATCAGCAATGCATTTGTGCATTAAGAACTCCTACATCACGAGTGGTCTCCAGAAATCCCATTCCGCAATCAAGAGATGCTAATGAGAAAACTGACACAGGTCAGAGAATGCCTTAGGAGACACAAAATGGATAAAGGCAGGAGTTTAACCTCAGGGCAAGCAGAGACCAAATAAACTGCACAGAAGGCTGTCTTCAGCTATGTTGGAACCTAAGGCAATAGAGGCTCTGTGGGGCCCTGATATTTATTTGAAATAGACAGACAGGAACAACCGGTGAAGGGTCACAAGAGTGCAATAGTGATATAAGCTGTCTCTACAACTAGAGACAGTTAGCTGCATGAATAAGTACAGTGTCAGTTTCGTAGTACTGCTGACTTGTACCTGAATATGATTGATTCCCTTTACTGAAATAAGAGTTAAAGCATGTTTTTGACCAGAAAAACGCATACTTTTCTAAGACCCACCTCTCCGTATTGTGGCTTTCAGATTTGAACCTGTTCAGTTCTTCCTGGATACATTGTTTGGCCTTTATCTCAGCTTCCAGAGCAGACTGAAGCTCCAGTCGGGCTGAAGCTTCCAGCTTTTGTAGCCTACGTGCTTTCCATTGACTCTCCTGATAGAATACGAATGCAAAAAAGAAATAAGGAATTAAGAAATCAGCAGAAACTATGCCGAAGGCTTTGTATAAAGAGAAGCTTTGACTGACTTCATATAAAAGTCTTCTACACTGGATCTTAGTTGCAACTTAAACACCGATGACTCCTATCTATGTGCCAAAGCCAGAATCACAAATAATGCATGGATTCTGTTAATCTACCCAGTTCAGTATTCGGTTGGCCACAAACAGGTAGGTATTCGATACTGATAGTAAATATACATAAATGGAAGGCACTCACTTTGCATGCAAAAAAACAGCAATGTAAGTATTTGGTGCAAAAAAAACCAAAAACAGTACCCCCATACAGGGCACCAAAAACAGTAATTGTAAATAGAATAAGGGTTTGCACACAAGAAATACAAGCACGCTGGTAGTATTAATAATAATAATAAATAGTAAAAATATAGTCCTTTATGTAATATACAAAAGAATTTTTAACAGCAGTCAATTTTAATTGCAAAGTTACTGCAAGTACATAGATTAATAAGATAATACTACCACAAAATGTGCACAGGCAAAAGAAGACACACAAGTTAGCGGATATATTTGCCAAAGATGAGAATTACCCCTATTTGGTATTAGATACTGACCCAGTCACTCTATTGCCTCAAAAAACTACTTTCCTTATCCCTGAATCCGATAAATAGCCAGTCAGTTAACGCTAAAACATTTAGTTAACGCTGTAATTTATGAGTTTGTTTAATAAAAAGTGCAACATTTGCAAAATCTATAGCAACCTATTAACAGATGCCTTATTAACTGCTATGGTTTACTGCAGCATTGGGAACAATATAGTAGTGAATGGTTTATTTTGTGTGACTACTAGTTCACTCAGTTGTTGCCTTGCCAGCATCTAGGGGCACTTATACACCATGGAACTAGCTTCTGGACCGTGTGTGGGAATACTGTCGTTAACATTACTAAAGTTGAACAACTTTTGCACGGTTTGAACTTTTTAACTGTTTTGCAATGCTTCTAAAAGCAAAGACCTGACAGGGTGAAGTACTGGTGTAAACTGTGCCTCCAGCCTACTGGGCCTGTGCTTCACTTCCAAACCCAAAGGCACCCCTAGATTAGCCATGGCTAAATATGATATTTAAAGCTGGCATGGTTAAGTAAAAAGGGACAGGAAAGAGGCAAAGTTTTACTCTCACCCCAGTTTTGCTTGATGGTGTCTGACCCCCTGAATTCTTTAAGGTATCCAACTCATCCGTCAACCTCACAGACAAGGCCTGTAGATAAACTCGAGACTGTTTCTCATCATTTACCCTACAAAATGAAAAAGATTTTATGGAACAAAAGGAACAGGATGAATCTGTATCATACAAACTTTGTGCTGCATAGTAGGAGTTAGTTTATTTGCAAAGATAAAGTAGGTTAAAAGAAGGCAACTGGATCAGTCATAGAAAGTAGCTCACCACTGTAAAATGTCTGTGACTTGGGTTTCCCAGTTGACTAATGAGTCCTTTTTCACATCCAATAGCTGAAGTTCTTCTTCCAAACTCTTGTGAGAAGCAGCAAGTTTGTCAGACTCTGCGAGCACCTAAATATATTTAAAAAATATTAATGGAGTAAAAGGAACAGAATGATATGTTAGTCGTCATAAGCTGATTAAAGGGGAACCAAACCTCTACTAGCCAGCAAAACTGAAAATGACTAACCTTCTCAAGTTCCTGCTTTAGTTTCTTATTCTCTTCTTTTAATGAATTTCTCTCTCTCTCATTTATCTTTTGCATTTCCTGTATCTCCTCTTCCTGGGCCCGAGCACTATATTGGTATAGAAAAAGATATAGTCAACAAGAAATAATGTTAAACAAACACATTTAGAAACATTAAAGGACATGTAAACCCCACACACAAAAATGTAATCAGTGAACAGCCTCTTTCAATCTTTCAATACCTGCCACACTGGTTGTCCAGAGGTTAATAGTAAGGCTGTAACATCCCCTTAATCAATTGCATTTGCTTCTCCTCCTGTAACCCACTCTGCCACCTTCCTCAGGCATTTGCTTTGGCTGTTGGCTTGTGGGCATGCTCAGTTGTTCTAAGCTCAGATTACGAAACACGCCCCCCAGTCTAGCAGCCACAAAAGAGATGGCATTGCTGGTTCCCATAGAAACTCAGCTCTGGCTGTCTGCTTCAATTTTTTTTCTCCCAACCAACTCTCCAGAGAACAGCTCAAACAAAGCAGAACTTTTATCAAAGACAGTTGTGCCTGTGTGAGCCTGTATTCTTGATTAATGTACCCTGAATAAGGGTCTGTGTGTATGTATGCTGTTTGCAGATTTAAATGTATCCGATTATGTATCAGAGGAATAATGGCCACTGGGAGAAAGCTGCTATTTGGTTTAGGAAAATGTGATGGTGCTGGCAAGCGGAGGGGATATATGCAGTACAAATGATGCCATTTGGGTGGGGGAGACGTGCCCAACTGATATACATTGTAGGCAAATGTAGGCTTTACATGTCCTTTAATGAAGTATTTACCGATCACTGCTTTTCCTTCCCAAGCTTTCCTGCAATGCCTCCATTTCATGCCTCAGGGATATTAGTTCTGTTTCTCGTTCTCCAAGTTCTCTACGTAGCGATTTTGTCTCTGTAGCATGCTCTTCCTCTCGACACGCAAGTTCCTTCCTTAAACGTTCAAGCTCAGTCTCATGATGCTGGCTTCTCCTCTCAAGATCTGTTCTTAGCTGGGTCATCTCAGAATAATGAAGTGAACCACTAATCACTGGTGAAGTGATAGACTGCTGGGACTACAGGGTGAAACAGATAAAATTGATAATGTTCTTCTTCATTTGAAGAAATGGTATCGAAGGCAAATGCAGTGGTGCCTTAAGTCTATTTGGACAATTACTATTAGCTAAATAAACAAATGGTGGTAGAACAATAAATTGTGTGGGACAACAAACATTGTGGACCCACACAACAAAGGATTACTGCATTTAACATAGCCAATACCTTTAAGCACTCAAGTTCTTCGGTAGCTTGTGTGGCTAGAGCTTCACTTCTCTCTCGCAGCTTCTTTTGTTTTTCCAATTCTAAGTTCAAATCTTCTATCTGTGATTCAATCTAGAGGGGGAATGGATATACACATGTTCTATTCTATAGTTTTGGGAAAATCGCATAGCAGACTTTAAAATAAATATTTTCAACAGCTGATAACAAATAAGAATAGAATTTCAAGGAGTAGGTTAGCATTTTGATTGTAGGACCTCATACATACAGACACAACACATAAAGACACACATCAGCAGAGTACAAGACATATAGGGGGGAATTCACAAAAGTGCTGATATTGAGACAAAATAAAAGTGGAGATAGATTTGTTGGATTTTCCACCTAATTCACAAACATCTATCTCCACTTTTGTGAATTTGTCTTTTAAACAGACAGTTTTCAGATTTTGTCATTTTCCAGATAGTTTTTTTTATGAATTTGCCTTTAGCTGTTAGTAAATCTGTCGGTGCCATCAAACCCAGTCTCACAGTGACAGGAGCCTCAGGGTAAGGATTTTACCAGCAGGATTTTGCATTTCATATGCCATTTGCCATTTCACTTTGGGGCATTTTCCTGAGGGGTAATTTTAGTTTGCCCAGGGAAACTATACATTATTTTTTCAGGACAATCTGGGCTTTCTAAAGTTTTCTATATTTCTGTGTAATTCTGTAACAAGATTTAAGGGTCTAAATACCTTCTTCTCTAGCCCTTCTCATTACTGATCAGCAGCAACCCAGCCCACACACCAACATGCCCGGTGAATAGAGCTCCAACAGGACTAGGGCCCACTGGGCCCTGTTGGGCCAGTCAAACCCTGTACCCCAATATCCCAGTTTGGGTGCCAGTGTGTATGTGCCACCAAGATGGCTGCTGGGAACAGGTGGGGACCAATGCTGTTAAGCAGCTCTGTAGTTCTGGACATGCTATGGGAGCAGAGATAAGTTGGGGCAAATGTCAGTGAAGTGGTTAAAGAGGGGGCACTGCTGCTAAAACTAAAAATTTGCCTGGGAGGCTTTACTTTTTCTTTTAATAAAAATGTTTACAATATATTCACACAAAATGTTATTATTGTCTCTTTGATTAAGCTAAAACTAGCATAATTATGTAAATAAGAGGTAACAACTTTTTATATATAAGATATAAATAAACCTTTTTTTAATCAGTGTTTTACTTGTTTATAAAATGTTAATTAGGCTTTTTGCACCTATTGTTCTAGGGTTAGACAGAAACTTGTCCCCTAACAATAAGCTGCTAATCCCCATTAATATGTTAATGATCCCCCAATGGGGCCCCTACCTTAGGTGTGAAATGGAGACTGGGGAAAACAAAACAAAACAGAAGAGCTTAGAATTTGTCTGACAGAGTTACAATGAGCTTTACTCCATTTTGAAAATGTTGGGAAAAAATGTTGTTAAAACGTTGTATAAATGTCGTATAAACGACAAATTCACAAAAGTGTCTGTAAACTATCTATCTCTCTTTCACCAAAAACGGAAAAGTGGCGGTTGAGTCGGAATTTAGGTGGATTTCTGTTTGTGAATCTGGAGAAAGTGTTTTTCACCAGTTTGCAGTACTGTACTGCAAAAGGGCTCTCTCCACTTTTGTGAATTCCCCCCCTAGTAACTGTTTTCGAGTCAAACAGCATCAACGGTTTTAGATAGTTAAGTAGATCAGTTGATAATTATGTATCTTTTGCAATATGAATTTCGACAGTATAAGAAAAGCTTATGTTCACATGGGTTCCTTTCTCACCTCTCTTCTGCTGCCCTCTGCTTTATGAAGGTTCTTCCTTAATAGCCTCACTTTCTCTGCAGTTGCCTCCACCTCATCTTCTTTGTCCTTAAGCCTGCGAGTTAAGCGACCAACCTGAGAGTTTAAGCTCTCACACTTTTCTTCTGCTCCACGTAGTTCTTCTTGCATGGTCTTCTTTTTCTCAAGTGCTGCCTTCAGCTCCACTCCCTGTGACTTTAATCGTTCCAGCATATCAGAAAGCTCCTGAATAAAGAAAAAAAAAATAAGTAAAGCTAAAGAGACACATGAACATGAAAAAAAAAAAAAAATATATATATATATATTAAAATATTTTTATGTAATATAATACACGGACATTATAAGTCCCCAAGAAGTTGCAGGACCATATAAAAGCACAAGGCCGAGTGCTTTCATAAAATTTATGAAACTCCAAATTGACTTCTAATATCCTCAGGTGGTACATTATTTATTATACTGCACCAGCAAGTCATGAGACAAGAATTACATCACTTAGCACTGATTATAACTGATGACATCGCTAAGTAAAATTTATAAAGATTATAAAGATAATTTACAGGATATTTATAGCACTTATGTATTATATATGTATTATATATTCAGTTATTACTTGTGTTTCCCTAGAAAATATTATTGTAACACTGTGAATTTTAATAGAGCAGTTTTATACCTTGTTACATGATTCTTTTTCCTGTTTAAGGGATCGGATCTCTTTTTCAAGAGACTGGAATTGAGAACCTGATAAACCTTCTTGCTCCTTGGCATTCACTGAAGAGACAAATCACACAATGTAAGTATTGTCAATGGGCACAAATATTTTATGTTTCAGATGGTGATATCTGCAGCCGGACAGAGTTTGCAAAGAGAGGATTGATACTTAAAGGAGAACTAAATTCTAACTAAAGACGTAGGGCAGAAATGTTGTACATTATGTTTTGGGCTTTTGTTCTAGCCCAAGGCAACCCCAGCCCTTTAGTATTATAGATCTGTGCCTCCGAATATGCCCCTAGGGCATCCACATATTCTTTACTGCTGAGTCACTCCACATGCTCTGTGCTGCTGTCAGTACTAAGCTTAGGGACACATAATATATACATTACATATAGATTATGAATGTCACAACAAAAGACTAGTAATAGTAAGTAAGATAAGATTAGTAATTAATACAGACAATTACTACATGGCAGCTCAGAAACTAGTGAAATTACCATCAGAATTTAATAATCAGCCCTGTAAGCATCAGCTTGTATGACAGGCCAAACTAATTTTCTGCTTGATAATTTGTGACAACCCCTAAGCTTAGCTTCTAAAAAGCTGCTCAGAGCGCACTGAGTACATGAGTGTCGCAGACACTTTCCAAGATGGGGAGCTCCTGTTACAAGTTTGAAGTTCTGCATCATAGCTGCCACCAAGATGCTGAAAATTATTTGTGCAGACTCTTCCTGTTCAGAAGAACTTCAAAAGGAGCTCATAAAACTAATTACCAGTCCACTGAAAGGCACTTAATAACGAACTGCTCAAATGTTGCTGCTGTTTAGAGAAGGGGTCTGTTTGTTCAATTTGTCTAAACAAATTTCCCTGTTTATAAAGGAGTATAAGCCCAAAGTTCAAGTAAGTGCTTTAGGGCTCTGGCACACAGGGAGATTAGTTGCCCACGACAAATCTCCCTGTTCGCGGGCGACTAATCTCCCCGAAATGCAAAAATGTAAATCGCCGGTGGGATGGCATACGCGGTGGCGCGATTTCCCTGAAATCGTGGAAGTTTCCTCTCAAGGCAACTTCCGCGATTTCAGGGAAATCGCGCCTCCGCATATGCCATCCCACCGGCAATTTACATTTTCGCAGGTGGGATGGCATTTCGGGGAGATTAGTCGCCCGCGAACAGGGAAATTTGTCGCGGGCGACTAATCTCCCCGTGTGCCAGAGCCCCTATAAGGGCAAAAAATTGTAAAACATGTATGTATTACATTTTAAACAATGAAAGGCAATTTCATCACAAAGCCTATTTATTGTGTTATTTTAGCAAAGAAATTTAGGTGTATAATGTCCCTTTAAAATAGACTATGAGGGATGGCCTCTCACTGGTTTCCAGATAAAGGATCCCATACCTGTACATTGTACAAAATATAAAATGGTTTAAGCACTTTACAAATAATATTCCATCTTGTATGCAAAAATAACCATGACAATAGTTAAATTTGGACTAACAGATAGCAACGGCAAATTAAGAGCTACATACGGGACTTGCCCTTAGAAATCCTTTATTGCGGAAATGAAATAGTTAAATTTGGCCCACCTGCTAATTTCTTTTGTAGGATTTCCATCTCCTTCTTCAGACTACGAATCTCACCATCCTTAGCTGGAATTTCAAGGTTTAAATGAATAATAAAGCTTTCCATGAAAGATAGAAATCAACAAAACCCAAGCATGAAGTGCCAATTGTTAACTTTTTAATAGAATTTGGAAGGTATCTGAGTATTCTGCAGGATAGATGCAAACAGTTAGATGAAACCATCTTTCCTGTATATAGGAGTGCCAATACGAGTACTACTCAAATACATGATGGATTTCCACACTTTATAATTAATTATTTTGCACACACTGTCACTCTACCATTTAGCTGCTCTTTGTCCTGTCCTGGCTTGGTGGTCTTCTCAGAAGATGCTGTGCCACTGCTGACTGCACAACTCAGTGAACCTCTATCAGACAGTGAACTGGATATCAAAAAATAAACACATCATTTGAGAGGCATTAACATTTTATAATTTTGTTATACACTGCTCAAAAAAAATAAAGGGAACACAAAAATAAGACATCCCATATCTGAATGAATGAAATATTCTTATTAAATACTTTACATAGTTAAATGTGCTGACAACAAAATCACACAAAAATGATCATCAATGGAAATCAAATTTATCAACCCATGGAGGTCTGGATTTGGAGTCACACTCAAAATTAAGTGGGGAAAAAAAACACTACAGGCTGATCCAACTTTGATGTAATGTCCTGATGATGTAAACAAGTTAAAATGAGGCTCAGTAGTGTGTGTGGCCACGTGCCTGTATGACCTCCCTACAATGCCTGGGCATGCACCCACACAAATGGCTCAGGTAGCGCAGCTCATCCAGGATGGCACATCAATGCGAGCTGTGGCAAGAAGGTTTGCTTTGTCTGTCAGTGTAGTGTCCAGAGCATGGAGGCACTACCAGGAGACAGGCCAGTACATCAGTAGACGTGGAGGAGGGCGTAGGAGGGCAACAACCCAGCAGCAGGACAGCTACCTCCGCCTTTGTACAAGGAGGAACAGGAGGAGTACTGCCAGAGCCCTGCAAAATGACCTCCAGCGGGCCACAAATGTGCATGTGTCTGCCCAAATGGTCAGAAACAGACTCCATGAGGGTGGTATGAGGGCCCAACATCCACAGGTGGGGGTTGTGCTTACAGTCCAACACTGTGCAGGACGTTTGGCATTTGCCAGAGAACACCAAGATTAGCAAATTTGCCACTGGCGCCCTGTGCTCTTCACCGATGAAAGCAGGTTCACACTGAGCACATGTGACAGACGTGACGAGTCTGTAGACACCGTGGAGAACTTTCTGCTGCCTGCAACATCCTCCAGCATGAGCGGTTTGGCAGTGGGTCAGTAATGGTGTGGGGTGGCATTTCTTTGAGGGGCTGCACAGCTCTCCATGTGCTTGCCAGAGGTAGCCTGACTGCCATTAGGTACCGAGATGAGATCCTCAGACCCCTTGTGAGACCATATGCTGATGCGGTTGGCCCTGGGTTCCTCCTAATGCAAGACAATGCTAGACCTCATGTGGCTGGAGTGTATCAGCAGTTCCTGCAAGATGAAGGCATTGATGCTATGGACTGGCCCGCCCATTCCCCAGGCCTGAATCTAATTGAGCACATCTGGGACATCATGTCTCGCTCCATCCACCAACGCCACGTTGCACCACAGACTGTCCAGGAGTTGGTGGATGTTTTAGTCCAGGTCTGGGAGGAGATCCCTCAGGAGACCATCCGCCACCTCATCAGGAGCATGCCCAGGTGTTGTAGTGATGTCATACAGGCACGTGGCCCCACACACACTACTGAGCCTCATTTTGACTTGTTTTAAGGACATTACATCAAAGTTGGATCAGCCTGTAGTGTTTTTTTCCACTTTAATATTGAGTGTGACTCCAAATCCAGACCTTCATGGGTTGATAAATTTGATTTCCATTGATAATTTTGTGTGATTTTGTTGTCAGCACATTCAACTATGTAAAGAACAAAGTATTTAATAAGAATATTTCATTCATTCAGATCTAGGATGTCTTATTTTTGTGTTCCCTTTATTTTTTTGAGCAGTGTATATTATAATGTTATTTGATAAACGGCAATCAAATAATATACATAAACATATATAATGTGATGCAAATTACATATAAAAGCTAAGGGATGACTCCATGCTTAAAGTAAAACTAAAGCCTAACTAAAGAAGTAGGGCAAAAATGTTGTGCATAATGTTTTGGACTTGTATCAGCCCAGGGCAACCACAGCCCTTTAGCAGGGAAGATCTGTGCCGCCAAATATGCCCCAGTAGCCCCCCATCTTCTTTTCTACCGATTCACTGCACATTGCTCTGTGCTACTGTCGGTTACTGAGCTTAGGGACCGACTCATAATATACTGTATATATAGAATATAAATGTCACATTAAAAGGCTGACTAGTAATTAATACAGATTGATTACTACATGGCAGCTCAGAAATCAATGCAAATTGCTATCAGAATGTAATCATCAGCCCTGTAGCATCAGCTTATATTACAGACCAACCTCATTTTGTGCTTGATAGTTTGCAATGACCCCTAAGCTTAGCTTCTCAACAGCTGCTCAAAGCACATTGAGCATGTGCAGTGTCGCAAACACTTTCCAAGATGAAGAGCTCCTAAGACAAGTTTGAAGTGAAACTTGAGGCTGGTGCAGTAAATACAGTATATAAAATATAGCATTTTTAGTCATTCATTTTTAGGGTTCAGTTCTCCTTTAAAAAGGCAAATGTATACCTGCCTTAAAGCAACAGTAACATCAAGTAATTAAAATATAATGTACCATTGCCCTGCACTGGTAAAAGTTGTGTGTTTGCTTCAGAAAGATCACTATACTATTAGCTGCTTTGTGGCCACGGGGGCAGCCATTCAAGCTGCACGGGTTACATAGCAGATAAGCGCTGTGGAATAAAATGGGAATCTCCATAGCTTATTTGTTATCTGCTATGTAACCTGTGTCTCTTCTACTTTTTTCATTTGAATGGCTGCCCCCAGGTCTACACTGCAGCTTTGTTTATATAAACTATAGTAAGGTTTCTGAAGCAAACACTCAGCTTTTACCAGTGCAGGGCAGCAGTACATAATATATTAATAACTTTGATACACTTTAATTTTTTGGTGTTACTGTTCCTTTAAACACCTAAAAAATATTCCTAATAAATAATGTATTATGCATAACTATGTTGCACATATGAAGAACTATGTGGCTTTTTTTTGGTCCTGTATAAATGGCTCTGTAGATGGCTAAAGTGATGGCATTGGCTCAATTTGGCCCACAGCAGTCAAATGATCGGATTTGTTGGATTTGACCCACCACCAGGGTGGCCAAATCAGGAAAAGAACCACTTGTTTGGGCACTTTATAAATACAATTATACACCTCATGAAATTCATAAAAAGATACTTGATATTGGATATTAGATGCAACAAGAATGCATCTAACAGAAGGATTGTGAGCATCTTAAATGATAGTTTATATTATAAT
This sequence comes from Xenopus tropicalis, assembly GCF_000004195.4. Classification (NCBI taxonomy): domain Eukaryota; kingdom Metazoa; phylum Chordata; class Amphibia; order Anura; family Pipidae; genus Xenopus; species Xenopus tropicalis. The sequence goes on along the minus strand of NC_030680.2, from coordinate 33,644,052 downwards.
ATATGGCAGCACTAGGCCTACACCTGAAGGCACCCAAGGCAGACCCCTCTTCCCTGATCTCTCCTGTTCTTCCCCCACACACCCCTCTCATGAGTGTGACCTTGCACAGACCATCCTGCCAAATCCCTTCCTTGACTTGTAAACAGACTCCCCCTCCCTGCAGCAAAACAGCAATGCATCTGCAAACAGGGCAATTTGGTGCACCAGGCTTAGATAAGGTCCCAAACTTACGGAAATAAAAGACGAAGAGGTATTTGCCCAGGGCCCCCAACCACCCCCCACTCTTGTGCCTTAGGAATGTGCCTCTTCTGCCTACCCCTAGTTTCGGACCTGTCTCATGGATTGTAACATTAAAGACACTTACCACTCCGATGTAAATGTAAAGCCGACAAAGGGTAACAGATGAGCAGAAAACCCATTGTGATTATTCGGAGGCAATGTGTCCTGAAAATACAAACAATTCAATAGTTATTACCAGAAGTCTCAAATTAGTAATTGTGTCACCCTCAGGAGACACTGATACACTCCTATAACAGATTGTATCATGTCAGCATTAGTAGTAAAGGAATGGCCTTACTTACACATCTGGCAATCCTAAACGGTCTAAATCAGTGCTGTTAAACTTCTGTGGTAAGGCAGGCAGAAAATAGCACAGACAGGCAGCATAGGGCAGGCAGAGTGTGGCACAGAGCATAGGGCAGGAAATACATACAGTGACATGATGCTGGTGTGAACAATACAGGAGCTTACAGTCAGAATCTGAGATGTGAACAATGCAGAGGGGCAGTTAATCTCAGTATGGATACCATTTAAATCTTACACAAAGGTAAGCAGTCACAGCAGCCAGACAGGTGGGGAGGGGGGGCAGGCCGCAGGCCAGATGCGCCCCAAGTGCCACCAGTTGGACAGCACTGGTCTAAATTATCAGAGCAAAGAGAGAGAGTTTTACCAGCCATGCTGGTCTAGGGACAGCAATATCCTTCCTCAGGTCCTTGCACTGTTAACATTTGTGCTGAAGTCTAAAGATAGATCCCCTGCCTAGCATTACAGACAAAATTCTCTATCTGCGCCCTGATAATACACGTCAGTGTTGGATCTGTAACTACTGAATTACTAACTACTGTCCTATCAATTACAGAAATGTGTCCATATCACTTTAATATGTAGTAGCTATATGCTTATATTTCTATCTATTAAAAACATAATAAAAAAAAATAAAAAAAAAGGTCAGCTAAAGAGTTGCTGAGATTACTTCCCTAACATGCTAACATGTTAGAGGAAATTCAGAGGTCAGCATCCCCTTTGAAAATTGAAGTCTTTGTTGCATGAGACTGCAAGGAAAAAAAACTAACCAAATTTTTCAGGGACTCATCATCCACATCAAAATTAGAGGTGTCTGCAGGGCTGTCCACCTCTGGGGTGTAAGGAGGAATGGCGTTCCTAATATTATCCCAGTCTACACCATTAAAGAAAGGATGCTTTTTAAAATCATCAATGCCTCCTTTTCCAAGGCGCTCTTCCTTCCTGCAGATAAGGCGCTGGATCAAATCCTTCGCTTTCTCAGATACATCTGTAATGTCAGATGGAAACTGCAGATGCTCCTGCGGCAGAAATTCAGGAGGTGACCATCAGTGCAAAATAATTTTTTGGAGATGCAAAAATGTAATTATAAAATGATAGAAACAAAGCAGGTTGAGGTTTGGCAGTTAAATAAAGCTGTTAAATATTGAAGCAATCCTTGGGCTAATGAATTGTAGAGACAGCAGAAACCCAATAACGTAGAGTTCAACCAGAATTGGGTTTTTCGAACAGCTGGCTTAAACATCCAGCCACAATATGCAAGTTTTAAACAAGCAGGGACAAGGTTTTCTAGTTACTGCAGGAAGTAGGATAGAATAGGCAACTTTCTGTACAATTATGGAACTTATTATCCAGAAGTCTACTAAAAAAAAAATCATTTAATAAACCCAATAGGATTGTTTTGCCTTCAATAAGGATTCCTTATTTCTTAAATGGGTTCATGTAAAAGGTTCTGTTTTCTTATTTTACAGATAATACTGTAGGGTTCCTGAAGATAAAGGATTATATACCTTAAGAGGTGAGAAGAAAGAAGAGGATTGGCCCTGGGTATCAGGTAAGTGATAACAATCACTGGGAAGGAAGAGGGGGTTTTGTAACATCCATTGGAACAAAGGCACATAAAGATATGCATAAGAGAGTAACCAATACGGTTGTTGGGTTACCTCATGGTTCATGATCTTCCCATACGTTTCCACTAAAGATTCAGCATAGAAGGGGGTCTCTCCAAAGAGAAGTTCATACATAGAAACACCAAGAGACCACCAATCGCATTCTATCCCATACTTTCCCTTGCCATCCTCCATAGCCTGAAGAATTTCTGGGGAAATATAATCAGGGGTGCCAACAGCAACAGAAGATTCCACCTGAGAGACAGCAGATCAAGTCATTAACTACAAAGGTAAGTCAAGTCATTTTTAGGGTTATGATATAACATGGGTAAGCTTTTCCCAAGTTCAGTAACCCAGATCAAGCCATCAGATGTCTTTCATCATTCTAAATTTGATTTATCATGTAAAAGATAACTGCAGTTTGGCTGCTATAGTTTACTGGGCTGGGACAAACCTTGCCTCACATTTACTTTATATAAAAACATACTTGCACCCATACATGCTATTTTAAATTTGCGGCAAGTGCAAATACAGCAGTTTAGCCTGCTCTACTTAGCAACATGCAGGTGAATGTATTGCCAGGGAACCACAATTGACTTGCACCAAGTGAATCAATGAATGCCATTATTAATGCAAAGTGTTGGAAGGGACACCATTCAAACACAAACTCTGGGGAAATAGCAAGTGATTTTTCCCAAAACAAGTGCTAATTTAAATTTATGCAATGGAACATACATATGGTACATCACAAGCATGTTGTGGTGGACATGCTGTAATCCTGGGTAAAAACTTGGCGATTAGCATCCAAAATCTGCACTTTGCAAATACACATTGAACTTTTCTGTCAGTAGAGTTGTGGACCTACGGGATGTTGATTATAATTACCGTTCCATCTGGTTTCATTTTCAGACAGGATCCAAAATCAGCAAGACGAATGTGTCCTTTCAAATCAATAAGTACATTATCTGGCTTTATATCTCTGTGGGAAAATGTAAATAGATAATGCATTTTCTGCAATGCTATGCAAGTACATCTACACATACAAGAGACTTGTTTTACTCAACTTTATATCTTTGATTGTTTTACAGATTAGGATCATAATATTACAGTTTGGTGTGTCAGGGACCCAGGTATATTGTCTGAATTATGACTAAACATGGTAACATTTTGGGCCCTCACTAAAGGTTCAAGCTCCAATGGAGACTAGAACTAAAATACAAAATGGTTGTTTAGGCTTTAGAAAAATAATGTCAGTTGTAGGACAGTGATTTTTGGACATATGCAGTTTAAACCCCTTTAAGCATCTTGAGACCTAACCTTTCATCTGGGCTTAAAAAAAATTGCCAACATGAAAACACAATTCCAGCTATTAGTCTAACAATATCCAGGACTTCAAATAATTGCTCACCACCATATCTTACTGTGATCTTCAACTTGGTCTCCCAGAAGTATACAGAAGAGCTAACATAAATTATCTCAAAATCTCGCTCTCAAAGTCTTTGGGCTTGGCAATCCATCCAAAGCTTTATAGTGTATGCATCCAGAAGTATCTTTAAGAGCAAACAGGCACTTACCCAAAATCTTTCCCTAAGTGGCTTTTAGACTGAACCCCTCCAGACAAGGCTCTGATCTACCCTAAGGAAACTAACCCTGTTGTTTGGAAACCAATAATCTAGTGAAAGTATGCATTGCCTCTAGTGTAAACAGAAGTGGGTATTGTGCAACACAGAGCTTGGCATATATTTCTGCTTTAAAAACTAATAAGCTAGTAAGGCCTTTCAGTCACTCAAAAAAATAATTCAGTGAAATTAGAAGGCTGTTATTTTTTTTTAATGTTTAGCATTATATTGTATTGTATTATGACATACTGGACTGCTGTGTGCGAGGTTTCCTAGACACTTAAAATACCACCAACTTGTATTGAAGATCACAGGATCTACCATGTTTCCCAATTACCTGTGTACATAGTTCAGCTGGTGTATGGAGTCTATCGCTAAGACCATCTCAGCCAAGTAGAATCGAGCCATATCCTCTGGTAACCGATCCTCAAATTTACTCAGCAGGGTTAGTAAGTCTCCTCCAACATAATAATCCATTACCAGGTACTTTAATGGGAAAAATGACAAGTAACCAATTTAAAGGACATCTAATGAAATCAATTAACATAACACACAACATAAGAGATGTTTCCAAAATGTTTGCCTGTTGCAAGTGACATCACTGTCAAATCAGTTTTAAATAGATCAATTGTTATTTAAGTTGGGTTGAATTTCCTCTCGAGGCAACTTCGGGCGACTGAGGGACATCACAGTGACGCGTATGCCATCCCACCGGCGATTTACATCCTAGCCGGTGGGATGGCAATGCGGGGAGATTAGTCGCCCGCGACAACGAAGATTTGTTGCTGGGCAACTAATCTCCCCATGTACCCCTGCCCTTAGAATGTGTTAGGATCTGCATGTAGCACTTAAATGAGTTTTAAAGTAATTTTGAATGGTTCATATATTGAAATCTATATGATCTTTAAACTGCTGGGGAAATATTTATCATTGCTTGGTAAATTTTTCAAAATTTCAAAGTAAAACAAACATTTATTCACATTCTCATGGTTAGGTGCAAATGCACATTTTATTTACATACTAAACTCCAGTTAGCATGTTGGTAAATTTTACAAAGAAGTAGAAATAGTTATTGGTTGACAGTTTATTTGTTCCAACATAAAAATTATATGGAGGATTATTTAGACTATATGATTTTGTGTTTTAACCCCAGCACCACTAATTTGAATATTAGTTTTTGTCAACAGTAGAAGTATAACTAGTTGCCTATGTACACAATATATAATCAGTAAGGAAAGTGAAGGAATATTTTACCAAGTAATTATCATCATGAAATGCATAGTGTAGGCTGGGTATCCACTGAGTATCTCCTTTAACTAAAACATCTCTCTCCTCACGAAAGCAAGCTGTCTGAAAGAAAAAAAAAAAGTTGTTTTACAGATAGGAAGAGTAAAATCAGGCAACATCATTATTTAGTTGCACAGGTTACATTTAACTACAGTTTTATATCCCACATGTATCCATTAATTTGCAGCAGGAAGGAAAATCTCAGAAATCTCCTTGAGAAAAAGCCTGAAACATCTCAAGCGCCTCTTCTCCAGTGTAAACAGACACAACTTGGACAGTTTTTCTTCAAAACAGACTTTCCATATTCTTTACCAGCTTATTTGCCCTTCTCTGGACCCTCTCTGGAGACCAATCTATGCTCATTTTAATACAGCTCAAAACCTTGTTTGCCCTTGCAGCTGCTGACTGAATTTACTTGTTACAGCCAAGTGTACTATCTATTCTAGAAGGGTTCCAAGGTCTGTCTCCATTACGGATTTGCCTAGTGAAGTCCCATTGAGGGTGTAAGTGGCTTGCATATTTTTATACCCCAGGTGTATTGTATTTAGTGACACCAAATCTTATCTGCCACTTAGCTGCCAAGATTGCCAGTTTATCAAGATCCTAAAGCAAGGATGCCATTTCCTGGATGAAATTAATTGGGCTGCATAGTTTTAGGTCATCTGCAAACAGTGATACAAGTTAAATAAAAGTGGACCTAATACAGAACCCTCTGGGACTCCACTAAAAACCTAAGAATATACTATTAACAACCACCCTCAATCCTGCACCCAGTTTCCTATCCATTTACAAACATCTTTATTAAGACCAACAGACCTTAGCTTAGAAAGCAGTTGCTTTCTAATGGCAGAATTCCAAAGTAAAACCTTTATTTACCACCTCCTGGTGCAAATGCACTATTTTATATTCTAAACAGCAGTTGGTGCGTTACTTTTGCCACTCATGGCACCAAACCAATATCCTAGGGGTGGTATAAGTGTTTGGGTTTTCACTGTCTGTTGCATTGTTTAATCATTTCCTGCTTTGTAAAAAGATGCAGAAAGTGTCTGTACTATATAAATAAATGATGAGCCAGACTAATGATACAAACACAGATACAAACATACACACAAGCTCTGGCTGATCACTCAGGCGAGGAGCAAAGTGGAGGTGCCTGTAAGAACTTGCCTGATTTCTGGAAGGCATCCCAGATATGACAGCAAAAAGAACAGAACAGTAACACATCTTGGCATTCCAGTTTAACATGTCCCCAGGGAATAAAAGGTCAGCTCTGCAGACCTCCCAAACCAACAATCTCACACACTATGAAAATTACAATAAATCAAGTTTATTTTTAATTTGTCAATTTATAGCATTTCTTAAACCCCTTCATTTATGCACTTTAAGCTTTATATTTAATGGTTTTATTTAGTCCCTTTTATAGTAATTTGCAAAGTACAAAGGGCAAAGTACTTAATTAGAAACCATTTTCATACCATCAGTTCAATGACAATAAATATTAATACATTTTAATTCATCAAGGCAGTTACATTTCCCATGTTAACTAATTCATCTTTAGATCAAAACACCACCATGAGCTTATACAGTCTTAAAAAATCCAATGAAATCCCATTACTCAGGATATTTAGGCACCCATAATGTGTCTCTTATCCTAGAAAATTCCTGTGGATGCTAAAGCGCCTAAACCGGAATATTATTGAAGATAGCACATTTATAGAAGTTTGTGCTGCAGTATTAGTGCAGTGAACTCATTGTAGCAGTATGAAAAAAGAGCATAAGTAAAAAATGTGGAAAACATCAATTTGTATTGCCTGGGGGGGGGGGGGGGGAGAAATTTGTTATAAAATGTGTGTGTATTCACTGACAGGTAACCTACTGTGGCAACATTTAGCTTTTGTTTCAAAAATATTCTTGGGTGCCTATTGAGGCATATTGTACATGGGCTTTTTCCCTGTTTTCTGTAAAGACCTGTCCGTTTCCTTCTGTGCTGCACTACACGAGCATAGTGACAATCCCTGCACATGATGAAACAGGCAGAGGGATTAGGAGAAAGTATAACCAGTACAGTAAGGAATCAGCCAGAAACTCACAGTGGTAAGGAACTGGTAACATTAAAAAGGGTAAATATATTTAAGTTTGTATTTCTTTATCTAGCACTGAAAAATATGCTGTTTCTTGATGGAAAACGTTCTATATGAGGCAGGTCTTCATTCTATAGCCCAGTAGAGAGCATTTATTGGAATGTGACTCCTGTTTATCATCCTGTATAAGAAATAAACGTGTTGTATTTTACACTGTTTTGTACAGCATAAATCTGTGCCTTTTTGCCCTAGTTACAGCTGTGTAGCCCCTGGGGCAGCCACGGAATGGCTTATGTATATAAACTACACTAGTGTTTCTGAGGAAAACTTAAGGCACACAGGTCTGGGGATCCACTTTTTCACTCTGTGTTTTGCACACAAGCTAAGAAAAGCTAACACAATAGGTCACTAATAATTATATACATTTCCTGTTGGTTAAGTATTAATCCTGTAGGTATAGTTTACCTTGACATGCTTTACTTTTTCAAAGGCCTGAAGAGGCACTGTTTTTTTTTTGTGTGTTTTTTTTTTTTAATAACTGTGACCCTTAGCTGCAATTTAAATAGCAGCTACAGTATGGGGGAAGAGACAAATGGGTATATATGATTTTTAGCAGGTAGGGGGTGGAGGAGGAGAGAAGTGAGGGGGTGCACTCAGTGCCTGGGGGCTTAAGACCGCCTAGGTCTGGCACTGACTACTAATATATATATAACGCCAGTCAGTTCAATCACAGCTAGAGTATGAGGTCATAACCTACCTTGCTGTAAGGTAAACTATAATGAACACAAAACTTTTAAAATGAGCTTTATCTCATGGAAAGAAACTAAATATAATCATTTAAAAAAAAAAAAAAAAAAAAAAAAATATATATATATATATATATATATATATATATATATATATCAGTGCTGTTTCTGAAACAATTAGGTTCATCTTCACAATCCCCCTTTCAGCAATCTGTCCCTCCTCACTCAGGCTCCATGATTGTTTTAACTGTCCATCATTAAATCTGACCGACTCTATGCACATAGAGAGACAGATTGCTGAGAAGGGAAAAGTAAAGAGTAACTTAATTGTTTCAGAAGCTCTTTTCTAATCTTGTGTCTCCTTGAGGTGAAGCACATTTTTTGTGCTAGTTCCCCTTCAACTTCTCCCTCACAAATCCCTCCCTGTTATATATTGTGCTGTTCCAACATGAACGATACAGTTTTCTTTACCAGTATGATCTGCTAGTTTAGTAGCAACATTACATCACATTACATTGTTACACAACACTTGCATTTCAGGTTTGTGATTCAAACACAGAGGCTTGTTCAGTACATCCAAAATGTGCCAAATACAAGTGCTAATAAAACATTTTAGTTTTCCTGCTATGCCAAGTTATAAAATGTATACATTATATAATAATAATAATAATAATAATATATATATATATATATATAGATATAGATAGATATAGATAGATATAGATCTTAGTGCTTAGTACTCTTAACCTCCTCTTTTGAACTTTATTTGTACATAATTTTTATGTTTAGTGTAAATACCCTCCTACAGAACAGAGCTGTGCAATATGTTACTTCTTATGAATAATGAAAATATGGTGGCAATGCATAAAAGACTATTTAATGTTATGCTTTATTAAAGGAAAAGTAGAGGTATAACCACTGGGGGAGGGAGGGGTGATTATAACCACTTACTAATACCATGGGCTAGGGCTCCTGTTCTGTGAAAAAAAAAACACTGACCCAGGGTACTTCTGTAGAAGATCATCACCATCTTGTTCGGCTTCTTCTGCCTTCTCTCGTTCTGGTCCAGGTGCATATGCTTAGCAGAGTGAAAAGCTTACTTTAGTAGCAAAAAGCCAGCTTTTCACTATACTGTGCATGCACACTGGCACGGGCCTGAAGGGAAGTCTAAAGATGCCAAAGACGTGATGTGATTCTCCTACAGAAACACCATGGGCCGGTACAGGTCTAGTGAACAGGGGCACTGGGCCAGGGTATCAGGTAAGCAATTATAATGACAAGGGGGTACATAATATTGGGCCACCCCCGCCATGATTTTAACATTCCTTTTTCTTTAAAATCTACTGCATTTTCTTTGTCCTACCATTGATTACCAATCTCCTACTCTCTCTGTGTCTCTTGTTTTCCTGTCATAGAAGACAACTTGATATTTACACTCTATGGTTTTGCACGTTTTGTGGCCGAGCCCTACCCAAGGTCTCAGCATTCCTCAGCCCCAGTTATTTCTTTTATTTTTTTCTGCATCTCTGAAATTCTTCATTTACATTTGTTCTATTAAAAGGTAAAAACCATCTGCACTTAGTAATATTAGAATGATAAATTATTAAAAATATGCCTATGAACATATGCACATAATGATAACTAAAGCAAACAGCTGCTCCCGGTTTATGTGCCGACACCAATGCAAAGTTTACTTCAAGGAAAAACATACCCTATTATTAAGCAGAGTTTTGGATGGCCTTTTTTTTTTGTTTGTAAATGATTAGAAAAACATTTGGACATGGGGTCTCCTTCACAGAAAGCTTATTTGTATATAGGTTATATATTAATTTTGTGTTGTAATATTTATATATATGAATGAGCAGTCACAATTGCCCTGAAAACAAACATTCAAAATAGGTAATTTACTGCCACCCTGGGAGCAAGTGCAAGAGCAAAAGTGTGCCCCTAAGTGCTTGTTCAAAAAGTACCTGAATCTGTTGTGTGGCTGTGTTTTATATCACATGGTACATAAGTAATCTGGCGCAAGGAGCAGAGCACAGCTCCAGCAGGTGCAAGACATTTCTGTCCTTACCGCCTGTCATAGGAAGGTGAATAGTACAAAGCTCCATTATGGCCTGTATACAGCACTGTATTCACGGGGTGAAAACAAGTGTTTGTTCTTCATTTTGGAGCAGAGAGATCTGTTGCAACTCTGCAACCTGCCCTGCAGGTAGAAAAGTGCCAAAAACATGGTGGATTGCTCCCATTTTCTGAACTTTGCACCTTGCACTGCAGGTAAGTAATTGACTACTAATGACTTTGGTGCCCTCTGGTGATCAAAGTATTCTTAAAAATGCTTAGTTGATTTGCTCTAACAATTGATCTATGAATCTATACTGGCAGCGTTTTACTTGTTACACATTAAGTCTCTTTAAAGTGGTTTATTAGTTTACAAAGCTGCAAGAGAATCTTCCTCATGACTACATGAATGTACAGTATCAAAAAAAAAAAAAGCCAGTGTACCTGCTAATGGGTACATTTTTACTTACTTCAGCACGTTTTAGCATCTCCCACTTATGCAGTATTTTCATGGCAAAAATTTTTCCACTGCCCTTCATTTTCACAACTGCTACCTGGAGAAAATAACAGGAGACACAGTCATGGAATTGTGGAAAAACTGGGCAGATTAAGTACATGGGCATTTGCTTCTTTAACAGAATAGACAGCAGAGTAGTTCTTGTTATTTCAGTATAACTACAGGCAGAGAATAATTAAGTGCTTTGTTCTAGTCCTAGAACATAATCTAGTTGCTGAGTTTAGACTCATCAGTCTTTTCTACATACTCACAGAATGTATCTTTACCGGGTCACAACCTACCTCTCCAAATGCTCCCCTCCCGATAACTTTTACAATCTCAAAGTCATCTCTTTTCAGTCTCATCTGTTTGACTTTTGAGGAAAATGGTTCAGCTAATTGGAAGAGGGAAAAAAATGTGTTTTTTTAATTGTAACATTAACATTTTTTATGTGCTTTGATGGAATTCAATGCAATTCCATTAGGCCTTCTACACAGTGATAAATCAAAAATGCTACAGATCTTCCCATATGCAAGTCACAGAGTAGGACAGAATGCTGGTACTATTCACCAAACTTCCAGCCAGGACAAAAGGTCCTGATTTTTTATAAACCTGTTAAATGCCTCTGCTGCACAGCATCACTAACAATACAGTCTTATGCTAGAGCCTTTAATCTGATCAGAGATATGAAAAAGTTCCACAAACAAAATAGGTCTACCTTGGGCACCCATCCCATTCATTGGGGGCTAGTTCTGGTGTTAGAGATACTGACCAACCGATCTCTGTTTTGCCTACTCATAACCTCAAAGTTGGCATATTAATGAACCTCTGTTGTAGTCCCTGATATTGCCCATGAGGCAATATAAACTAAAACCTTTTGCCAGACCTGCCATTAGGGAAATTATATGGTTCAGGTATGTTATCCAGAAAACCATTATCAGAAAGCTCCAAATGTCCTTTTTTCTCTGGATCCCAACTAAAATATAATTAATCCTTTTTGGAAGCAAAATATTCCCCCTGGTTGTATTTCATGTTTAAATTAATTTTTAGTAAACAAAGTATGGTGATCTACATTACAGAAAGATCCCTTAGACTAATGCCAGACGAGGCGTAGGGCGGATATTTTCGGCAAGCGGAAAAGCGCTTGCTGAAAATACCGCCCTACACCTCCTACATGTGCCTGCACCCGAATGAATGGGATACGCTCGGGTGCAGGCACATGTAGTGAAAATACGCATGAAAACATGGCCTTACATGGAAAATCTCAGGTCCTGACATTATCTATTAATGGGTCTCACACCTGTATTAAATATTGGAGAGACTTCTATTTTCAAATGATTAATTGTTTTTAACATTGTAATGATTAAGTATCAAGGATATTATTCTTTTTTGTGTCTTTCTAAAGAACAGTGAGTGATATAAAACATATAGGTATCATACATTTAAGTGACCAATAATTAAAGTATGTCCCCTCACCCCCCCTAAAAAAAAAAAAAATTCATAGACCACTATTGCAAGGCAGATTTCTTTTGCTTCTTCTGCCCACAACATCCTGCACAGGAGCTTGAATGTTCCTACAACAATTGAGTTGTCAAGAGAAGGTTTCTTGAAGACCTGAAGTTAACCTCCTCAGAAACAGTAAAGGTGTTTATACACGCAGAGAAATTATCATACAACCATCAAACAGGTGTAAGACTAGTTTGTTTGGTATACAGAATTAACACAAAGAAAAATCAAAAATTGGCAGAATGGTAATGCATGTAGAGATAGCAGTCGGAAACATCATCCGTCAGCAATCAAAAATTGATCCAAACTACGCAAGTGACTGATATCTACAGCAAGACCATGTCTGTTTCAAAGTTGCTACTAAAAGGTGTCTATACACGTTAATATATCTCTCTAACAACCAATTTCAGTGAAATCCGACAAATTCACAAAACTATCGTAAGGTTAGTGGGTACCGAACAATCGTACATCTAGCAATTTTTCATCCAACAACGGTCAGAAAATCGATCGGGCAGGTTTGAAAATTTTCACTAGCAATGAAATATCCCCACTGTCCAAGCATTTGCAGGACCAAGCAGGTAGTTTTCCTGGCTTCAACTAGACGATATTGCTTGAAATGGTCATTTTCGTGGATGGACAAATTGTACTTTTAAACGATTGTTTCAAGATTACCTACAATTACAGAATGATCTTTTAAAAATCTTAACGTGTATCTAATAACAATGTTTATGGCCAGATTAACAACTGGAAATAGCTCTAGGAAACAAAGGTTGGGAACCAGCCCTGATTCAAAACAATACTTTGCTAAGTTACAAGCTCATAATGTATCTTCAAGGTAAGTTTGTACTGTAGTAAACTTTAGAACCAATTTCCTCACAGTTATGGGATCCATTGTCTGGCAACCCTGCTCCTATTAAAGCAACCCTCTATTGAGTACCATAAAAGTTACTGTAATTTAAGAATCCTGGGTCATCTTTGGGAACCACACACAAAGAAAAGATATCCTGACACTACGCAGAAGAGGTAGTAAATAAATTAGCTGCTAAATTCAACACCCGTGTCTCCCTTTGGGCATACCTGAAAGAAGGAAATATTTGTAGATCTGAGAGAAGCAGCAAGATTAAATCCCCAAAGGGCGTTAATGGTTTGTAAAATGTACACTACCTATCCTGCTGTAATTAATATCTAAATAAACACATACACTGGTACAAGTTTTTTGAATATGTGTGAGTCCTGGGCATATAAGAGCATGCAGGCAATATCAGGTCTGTAACATGATATTTGCAAGCACACGTGTGTCAGAGTAAAGGTATTATCTGCCCCTCAGGATATGTAATGTAGAATTTCTACATTCCTCTGCAACAAAACAGAATTATAAGCTTAATGCTGTAGGAAGAGTGAAGAGATGGAGGCAAGGGTTGATGTTCTTAAAGGGGCAGTATACCATTTTGTTAAACATGCATTAAATTAACAGACGTTAAGCTGAACAATCTTTGGATCTCCATAGCTTAAGTCTACCAAAAAATAAAAGATTATTTATATCTTAGTTGAGATCAAGTACAAGCTACTGTTTTATTATCACTGATAAAATAATGAAAATTTGAGATGGCCTTCCTGTAATTTGGAGCTTTTTGGATGGGTTTCTGGATAAGGGTTACCATACCTATATTATATTCAGACGGAGAGATTTATATTTTCTTTTTTTGCACATCCCTCATCTTTTCATTGGTCGGGTGCAGCAGATTTAACTACACTACTTTAACTGCAATAGTTTTGTGGCTCAGATTAAGGAACTACTTACTGCCTCTTTGATTATATATAGCACTATATATAATTAATAGCTCTACCCCAGCAACCACAATGGTCATAAATCTGGTCTCATTAAAAAAAAAAAAAAAAATAATAACTGTGAGAGTTGTAATTGGATGATGGCTCTTGAGTATAACTATAACTATGAGGTTCTGGACATATGCCCAACATTGGAGTCTACTGATGTATACCTATTTGTTGCATTCAATGGCCAGGGTACCAAATATTCTGATCGCCCCAAAGAAAAAAGGTATCTATAGACATAACTCCTCAAGGTTGAGGAGTAGTGTGTATTTTTTTTTAGCTATACAGACAGATCTGTCAGCCCCCAGCCAATGAGATGGACTGCAGTTTGGTTACTCACAAAGACGGACAAAATTGTTCTGCGCATTTAGCCCAGAGGTCAAAAGAACCACATTTTCTACTCCCTTCTTGCATAAGATGCAAAAGAAACTGAAAAGAAAAGAAGATGGAAGTTTATTTCCACAAACCTAATTATTGCCAATTATTTCCCTATAAGAATAGAGAAATAAAATGACCAGATGCCTGAGCAGCTAAAAGCAGAACCTTTAAATAGTTCTTAATCATCATTGTCTGGTGTTGACACTTATTTACAAACAGATGATTTTCATATAAACCTAAAAATTACAAAAAGGACAATCATCTGTATGTCTGCAAACACCCAAACACTTTATTACAACCAGAAATCCTCATTCGTAATAAATGTTTATCCCCCTCTGGCTCTGTAGGCACTGTTTAGAAAGAATTGTCTGAATTGTATTGTGTATAAATAATTCATGTTTTATTGCACTGGACATCTGGAAAGCAGCATATAAAATTAATTTCACTAACTTTCACAAATACATGATTGAGAGCATTTTGTAATATAACAATGACTAGACCACAGACCTGTTATCTGGAATCGCATTCTCTAGAAATCCCAAAATAAAGAAATGCTATTTTCTATAACCAAACTATTCTTACTTTTTTGCCAGATTTGCTTATTCAGTGTAATAATTAAACAGTATATTTTTACCTGATGGTATATAAGTTATTTGTAATGTGTGGATCAGGTATTTCCTAGTGCAAGAGTCCCCATTTTGCCACAATGGGATTTCTCTGCACAAATATATCTCTTTAAGATTTTTTACTTTCCCTGGTTGGCCTCAAAGTGGAAGCGTACTACAAGTTAGAAAATTAACTACTAGCAGCATGAAAAATAAGGTAATTAATTTTTAGCCTATTTTTGTAAAGGAGAACTAAAGCTTAACTGAAGAAGTAGGTTAGAAATGTTGTACATTATGTATCGGCCCCCTGTACCAGCCCAAGGCAACCACAGCCCTTTAGCAGGGAAGATCTGTGCCCCCAAAGATGCCCCAGTAGCCTCCCATCTTCTTTCTGCCGATTCCCTGCACATGCTCTGTGTTGCTGTCACTTACTGAGCTTAGGGATTGACTCACAGTATACATAGAACATACGTGATATAAGGTACATTTATTAAATAATTTATTCAGATTCACATGACATGGCATGGCAGCTCTGAAACCAGTACAATCAGCATCACAATTTAACAATCAGCCCTGTAGCATCAGCTTATACGATAGGTCAGTATTTTCTGCTTGATAGTTCAAAAAAATCCCTAAGCTTAGGTTCTCAACAGCTGTTTAGAGCAGACGGAGCATGCGCGTGTCACTGACACTTCAAACAGAATCCAAAATGAAGAGCTCCTGTAAAGACCTGGATCATTACTACTACTGAAATACTGAACCTTAAGGCTGGTGCAATAAGTTCAGTATATAACATTTTTGGCATTTTTAGCAATATTTAATTTTATGATTTAGTTCTCTTTTAAAAAAAACTTAAAAAAAGGTTTGTAACACGTTATGTAGCATAGTCAGCATGCTGATATTGTATAATATATCTTTTGTATGCAGCGTTTAGTGTTGAGTTAAAGGATAAGAAATGTCCCAAACACTGGTAATATATTATGCACAATTGTATTTTTGCATACAAGAGTGGGAGATGTCCTATAGTTTGCCTCTTCTATGGCATTATCCATAGATAAAGCAAAAATATGGATCTCAGTTTATTCTATCCTATTATATACCACTATGAAAATACGCCCTTGTTGTGAACAGGATAGGATATTAATTTAAAGTATAATTACTTGTTGCATAGATCTTCCCGCTAATTAATTTGTCTGCCATATCTGGACAAGGCTTTAATTAGACATTGTAGCTGAAACCATGACGAAAATGGTGTGAAATAGAAAACTGTACCTACTTTAATTTCTGTTTCTTGAATAAACATCTTACACAAATGACACCACAGCTCTACCATATTTCTTCCTATAAAAGGGTTAAATACCAGTTTCAAACTGCCTTGAATATCCTGGAAAATATATCCTAATAAGCGGTGCTTAAGATGTCATCAGTTATAATGGGGGTGATGTAATTTGTGTTACATGACTCACTCTAAAAACAGATACCCTCCATTTTTGTCTAGCTTCACCAAACATAGAAAACAGGCCTTCCAGTGAGCATCAATAAAGTTGAAAGAATGTCACAAATGTTACAGCAATGCACTATAATACCACTTTGATAACAGATATGGTGTTACCTAGTTGTTTAAATATTTACAGCATGTTGCAACAATTATACAAGAGGTATTTAGCTGGCAGTGACACACACTCCTATATAAATATTATAGAAAAACTGATTTTTCTAAAGAACTAATAAACAGCACATTCGGTTACCTATATGCTGCAAAGTTATTCTTGAGTGATTTGGGGGCCCTGTGATGATACTGGTGAAGAAGCATGTTATTAATAAGAGATATCCAGTTTATGATTATTGAACCATTACTGTTCTTGACCTATAACTTCCAGACACTCCGGACAGTATACGGTTATAAAAAAAATTAATGGACGGGACCCTCAGTATATATATATTGCCTGTCTGTGACTTGATGTTGTGTAACATAGGCAATTAGGCATCCACAATCCCAAGGTTGCCATACACACACAACAATGGGCAAGGCAGTTTGCAAAATGTCAGCTTATTGCCAGATCATCCATGCATCTGTGTTTTGAATGGAAGGTATTAGGTACACTGAGGAACCAAGTAACCCTATGGCATTTGGATGAAAATGCTCCTTTTAAACCAAATTATGCTTCATTTTAAAATCAGTGGTAAACATACCATGGGGTGCCCCATTTGAGTAGCCTGGAGCAATGCCAGGATGGGCACTTTGAAGTCCATTTAGGGTAAGATTTGGGTAAAATAACTGTTGGCACTTTTATATTTATATAACCTAAACCCCTAGCTAAAAGGTAAAAGGTCAGTTAGGATAAGAGTTAGAGTTAAACACTTATTTGCGCCCCTAAATCTGATTGTAACTATGGCTGAATGAGCAATACATCTACGTATTCCTATATCTGTATCTTGTTGTGAACCAAGGGGGGCACAAAAATAAAGGGGGGGTTGGCCCTCTAAAAGATGCTTGAACCAAAAAAGTCTGACAACTACTGATCTAAAAGATAAGAAAATAATGTCTCAAAAATGCCTAGAGTCTAGATGAATATCACCCTAATGACATGGCATTAGCTGACATCTCTACATATACTTTTAAAGCACTAACCAAAGTTATGGAGAGAGTGACTCTAAAACAGTCATATGACATTTTTGCATCAAATAAAAATGGAGCATGGTGTCTAACAAAGGGCAAACAAAACCTGATCTGTATGTTTGTCTAAGTAACAAGGCTATAAATAAATATCAAACCCCAACCAATGGAATGTAATAAAAGTTGTCAGCAAGAAACACCTTGCTTTTATTTGATTTTAACTTATCCACTAGCGAGAAAAAAAAGGACACTTTCGAGGAGGTCTGTAAAAAAAAAAAAAAAAAAAAAAAGAAAACAAAAAGGCATAATAAAAATGCATCATGTAATACCTGCCTAATAAACAATAAGACACTGCACAATGCAATTTCTTTACATTCTTAAATTTGCTTGAGCAGGGGAGCTGAAAAAAAGTGAGTGAATGAATGTAATCCTAATATACTGGCTTGTAGTGGAATACTTGCTAGGAATGCACCAAATCCACTATTTTGGGATTTAGTCAAATGCTTTGTGGAAGATTCTGCCCAAGCCCGAACCGAATCCAAACCCTAATTTGTGTAAGCAAATTAGGGCAAGGAATGGCTAAAGCAAACCACACAGTGAACATTTTTCAAGTTCCGTGTTACAAAAAGTCATGTGATTTTAAGTATTCAGTTTGGCCAGGCACTTTTTGCCAGATTCAAATCCTATTGAAAAAGGCAGTATCCCAAGCCGAATCCTGGATATCCCGTATAATCAACATACAGCAAATAATAAAAGATTTGTAAAAACATCAGTTAAACCATTTTAGCATGTAAAAATGTAACTTTAAATTAATAAAAAACCTAAGATAAATGTGGCCATTTAGTAAACACTGAACTTGTTCAGGTAACATTTAAAGGGAGGGGGCAAAGCCCTTAGAGTATTAGATCAAGTATGAATGCTCTGGACTGGCCATGGCTCATCCTAAATCTTAGAAGTATGATATGTCACAGATAATTGATGAGGTTTTCTGATTCATTTTAATAGCTTGGGCGCTGGCCCAAACATTTTCAGGACATGAATCACTTAAACGTATCTTTCACTAAACCCTTGTACAGGTGATCAGCATCCTAGCATTTTGGTTAGAATCTCTAGAAGAAACGTCTATGTTAATTTATAAGGAATCATAAACCAAAAACATATTTATGCATATGCCCCTTTTATTAGCAAGCACCTATTCTCTTGTGTTAAGGCCACATAAATGGCATGTACCATTCATTACGACTTCTGTAACATTTTTAATTGATGCATGGTCATAAAATGTTTAGGCCCAAAAAGGACATTCATCAGGATTACCCTGAATTAGGTCTGTAACTGGGATGAACGCTTTTTTATGATCATGCAATAAGTCTAATACTAAATTATTGTAACAAGTATGAGCTACTTATTTATATTACACAAGAGCCATTAACATCCTGTAAAATATCCTTATAAAAAGGTGCCTAGTGATGTTTTCGGTTATAAACTATTCTTGGTGACATCATCTGTATCATATGACTCACTTAAAAACTGTGTATTATAAGTATTAACATATCAACTTGTAAAAAATAAAGACATCAGAAACAGCCTCAGAGTTCCATGACCTGTATAAAAGTATTATGCCTTTTTATAACCACGACACTCCTTGGCGACTTCTCGTTTTCCTTATATAAGGTATATATTATTCATTGTTCATATATTATATATTGGCAGCTTATTATGTCATGTTTTTCATTTATATATATATATATATATATATATATATATATATATATATATATATATAATATATAAATACATAGTAATAAAGGCACTGACGTATAATTCTGGAGCCAATGTGCCTGGGTGCAGTATAGCAGATATCACAGACCATAATAGATTCCGCACTCACAGGACTTAAATAAAAGTGGTAATTTATTGTGACGTGGAGCCAACGTTTCGGCTGTGTCCACAGCCTTTGTCAAAGGCTTCAAAAGGTATCAAAATAAAAAAATATAAAAAACAAACACAAATAAAAAGAGTTGGTGGCACGGAACTGCATTACTCATACCTAATACTAATGCGGTTCCGTGCCACTGACACTGCTAACCTGGCGTTTTGTGCTGATTTCATATTTAATACCTTTGCAGGTCTGTGCTTACACAATGCAATAGCAGTCCTGTTTTTCATGCTATAATTTAGCTTCACTTATAGGCACCGGTCAGTGAGTTGCAGTTCAGCTATGTAGGATCTCCCGCTCCTTTATTTCCTTTCAAACATATCTTTCTCCCACTATTTTACAGCTCTCAATACTCACTCGTACTCTTATTTGTGATTATTTTTTATTTTTCTATTGTCATTCTTTTCTGTTTTTGACTTAATTAGCTTGCAATTTTGTCTCACCTGATGATGTCACTACTTGTGCCTGCACCCGAATGAATGAGATACGCTCGGGTGCAGGCACATGTAGCCGATATACGCATGAAAACGCGAGATAATGCAAAGTCTCGCATTTTCATGCGTATATCGGCTACATGTGCCTACACCCGAGCGTATCTCATTTATTCGGGTGCAGGCACAAGTAGCAGGCGTAGGGCTGTATTTTAGCCAAGTGTTTTTCGGCTGGCCGAAAATATCAGCCCTACGCCACGTCTGGCATCAGCCTAACTGTGACAAAGGCTGTGGACACAGCTGAAACGTTAGATTCACGTCACAATAAATTACCACTTTTATTTAAGTCCTGTGAGTGCCGAATCTATCTTTATGGTCTAATAATATATATATATATATATATATATATATATATATATATATATATTATATATATATTAAGGTATATATATATATATTACACATTGCCAGCTTATTGTGCGATGTCTGATACATGGGTCAGTAAGCTGCCAACTTGAAATATGGATCCATGTCAACACACAAGAAGATTTAACACCAAAAGACTTTGCTTGAAAAAACTGTTCCAAGTCACAAAGATCTGGTAACTAAGGAAATATATGTAGGGGCTGATATAAGAGGGTGCCAGCTGCAAGAGGTGTGTTTGCAAGTCATCCAACATAGACTTATGCCTTTCAAATTCCCAAAATCCCTGGGGATATTCAAGTAACTCTTTAGACAATATGGTTGTGGAAATTATTTTCTCTGCAATGGTGGCACTTCAGAACAGGTCAATATTGCAATATCCAACCTGATTTTCTAAAAACAATGTTTTATCTGTAAAAGAAACAATACACTTCACAGTCACTTTCACTGGGTCAACAGCATCCCACCTCTGGCATGTCTTAGGTCCATGGCAGACGCGTGACTAATCTCCCCGACATGCCATCCCAACGGCTTGAATGTAAATCGCTGGTGGGATGGCATATGCGGCGCCGCAATTTGCTGAAAGTTTTCTCTCAAGGCAACTTCTGCGATTTCGGGAAATCGTGGCACTGCATTAGCTATCCCACCGGTGATTTACATTGAAGCCGGTGGGATGGCATATCGGGGAGATTAGTCGCCCGCAACAAGGGAGATTTGTCGCGGGCGACTAATCTCCCCGTCTGCCACGGCCCTTAGGGTTGCCACGTGGCCAGTAAAAGAGATACTTGATTCCAGTGTTATTAATAGTGAAGACAAATATATAGGAAGGCCGGTATTTTTTTCCATAAAATGTTGCAACCCAAGCATGGCTCATACTCACTCAACCTACTGCAGGGATTGCCTAATAATATAGTGTGTAATAGTTGCAGAAAAATACATTCCCAACACCTAGGCATGGAAAATAAGTGCTCTAACACAAGACAGCAGACACTAATAGATAATGCTAATAAACAGGAAATGAAGATGATTTGGTATATACTAGTCACAATGCTAATTTATTTCATGTGTAATTAAAAAGTTAAAAAGATGCATTATTTTCCAGAAAAAAAGTTTCATTTGTAAATGTTTACATCACCTGGTGATTGCAGCATGGAATTATTATCTCTGCACTAATGATGTGGCCCCCAATGCAGAAGCAAACCTAACAAAGAGGGAAATTATATGCTATTTAGAATTTAAGACCCTTGTTACCTTTTGAATCTGTCTGTATGTATGTACCTGTATGTTCAATGTATACACCAAAGTACAGCACTGCGAAATAATGTTAAAAATCATCATATTTCCATTTTCAGCAAAAGGGCATATTATTGTGTGTAGAGAATATTTAAATGATGCAAATGTGGGAACTGACAAGACAGAAGCATTCTCCATATTCATGAACAGAAATCCAGCTCTTAGGAGGTGATAGATAGATAGATCATGTCACTCTAATTTATTCAGCCAATAATCCCAACCAAGCAAATGGCTACCACATATGTTTTAAGGCAAATATGCAAAGAAGGGGCTTCTATGCTCAAAAACTGAGCAGAATACTTAAGGGCAAATAAATGGAATATAAACCCCAATTATAAACAGGGCATTTTATGTTTTAAATAATTGGCAGAAAAATTAGTTTTCCCTCTAAATACTTGGCAGGAGGCTCATTTGCCTCTCAGTGATACTGAAACTTCAAGAACAAAATGACAGGCATTTAAACTACGACTGCAATCAGGCACGCATTAACCCAAAACATTTTTCACAAAGGCCTCGAGAGATTTGTCTCAGAACGAAACATTCTGCTGGGTTCTGTATGGACATGTTTAACTAGAAAAACAAGTCTGTGTTATCACTTAGAAATAATAGCATTTAGGTTTTGGATGTGCCAGCTGCCTTTCTGGGAAACTTGGGAACAACTGCAGGAAAAGCTGGGAATCTATGGACAAATTTGAAACCAAAAGTTTTGCATCATTATACAAGTTTTGGTACCAATAAAAACCTGCCACCAAAATGCATAAGTTCAGCATCTGCCAGATGAAGGACTGCACAGAATCATTATTTTTGTATTCAACTGAATGCCAAATCCTTGTTTGAATATTTATCATTTAGTAAAATCAAGACATCTTTATTTGTTCAGAGCTTTGAATTATCTTGCCTTTGAGGGTTCAGATTTGGTTTGGTCGCATGAAAGATCGTTGCAATCCGCCACTAACCATTCAGGGCTGAAACGGCAGATAAGGAGGTAGAAACAATAGGATTTCTACCTCCTTCTGCTGATTTGGCCCTGAAGGCAGATTTTGCTCAGGCGCCTTCTATGGCGCCCAATCAAAATCTTTTAACCCGCCCGTTCGGCGAGTCGGCAGATACCAGCAGCCTCCTGCGATATCGGTCGACTCGCCGACTTGCCATACACACACCAAATATTGTACGAAACGAGGTTTCACAACAAGGGAGGAGGATCGTGAGTGTAGACCACAGGACCACTCTTCAAACTATGTTTCGTTCTGTGTTCACTAACTTTTTTTATTCTCTTAATTGCTTTTCAGTACATATTAATCTATCCTTCCCTCAGTTCTTCATGGCCATGACACATGGGGCAATTGGTGGCCACGAATATGACTGTGGCGACTAATCAGGACGATTTAGCTGCCATAGGCTAATGTACAAGTCGCAGAGACAATGTTTCAGGGGATGCCCCCCCTTCCTCAGGTGCTTTAACCTGAGCTAAGGAGCGCATCCTCTGTATAGACCAATTCAGAAATCACATACAGGAACAAACATGAAAGCTGAATACAAAAGATAATATTTTTATGCACTCCGTATTCGTCTTCATCCCAAAGATGTAAGGATTAAATGGACCAATTATTGATATAAGGCCAAAAACAGTGGCAGAGAAGCCACGAATACAGCTCAACTCTGCCTGATGTCTCTTAGCAGTGACAGGAATAGCAACCATTGTCACTGTGCACACAGGGTGGATTTAAGCACTTTTCCGGTCCTATATCTTACTTATGTGCAAAGTGACAAGTGGATAGCATTCTTGTCACTGCTAAGAGACACAGGCTAGCATCAGGAAGTATTTTGATTTTCTCCACCAGCATTTTTTCCACTGGCAGGGAACAAGCTTGGTCTGACATTAGCCTATGGCATCTTTACTCTACATCCACGAACACTGCTAACCTACAGATCCCATCTAACAGCATAGAACAGCAGCCCAGTGCAGACTAGCTCTTCAGATATTTCTAAATTATAACTAAAAGCATGTCTCGCCAAATGAGTCTATCAGCTTGCTATTGTGCACTAAAAAGAAAAGAGATATTATATTATCTAATTTTAAGGGGCTCTAGATATAACTTCAATAAAATGGACTGAAAGGCACCATGTGGTGGCTACAGCTCAAAACAGAATAGCTCATCTTCAAGCATTTATTAAAATCAGTCACTTTTTTAAAAAAAAAATACTTAATTTCTGATGTAAATTAGGCATGCATAACCTGCAGAGGTATTCCAAAGATGACCAATTTTAACGACAAGGAGAAGAAACTAAGTTTTGTTCCTCCTCCTCTTCCACAGTGTAACACAAAGGTAAATATACTAAATCTGCTGTGACTGGGAACCTGTGGTTAGAAATCCAGATAAACCAGCTGAAACCATGACAACATCACAGCCACCCATACTAATGATGGAATCAATGCGACAGGCAGGGTGGCAGTGATGTCAACCTTTGTTGTTATAACTCTTCGGCAACTTTGAATGAAACCACAGCAAGGCAAAGGTGCCACAAAAGCAAATATTTTGTTTTACTGCTTTTAAATTCTTGCCAGTGGGATGGCATGTTGGGAAGATTAGTCACCCGCAATAGTAAGGATTTTTCACGGGCGACTTATCTCCCCATGTGCCATTGCCCTTAGGGTAAAGACATGGACCTACTAGTAGCAGCTACTTGTTGTGGCTACTAAAACAGACAATGCTGATTATCATTAACTGATAAATGTCTCTACGTGTGTTTAAGCAGATGCAATTCTAAGCATTGTCTATGAAAAGGTATTTTCTGGAAGCCCATAAGGGCAATTCCACAACTAGCGATCAGATGCACGCAATAGCTTCACAAGTAAACACTTGGAATCATTGCCCATTGACTCCTACTGTAAAATGTTTCGGAACAATCACCACCTAACTCACTAGGGCACCCTCCATACAAGGTGACTGATGCTGAAGTAAGTGGGGAGGGATTCCATTTATTTTGTCACCCACCTGTGGAGAAATTGATCACGCAAGTAACAAAACATCTAGGGCCATATTTATTATAGTTTGTAAGCTAAGATCACCAATGATGTTGCCCATAGGAAGATCTTTGCTTTTGGTTTCCAACTTGTAGGTGACCGTTTAATTCTAATTACTGATTGATTGCTATGGGTAACATCACAGGTGATGTTGGCTTATACACAATAATAAATATGCCCCCTAGAGTCATTACAAGTTCCAATGTAAGTTAATGACAGAAGCATGAAAATCTTGTGTTTACCTGTTTGCTATGTTTACCTGTACACTATCAGGTAAAGCGTTATATAAAATGCTTTGAATGTCAAAGAGGAATATAGAAGAGGGATCAAATAAAAAAGTCTATAGTCTTAATCTGCTTTGGTTGCCAGAGATAATGACTTCAGGCATTGGAGAAGCAAAAAATACCAGCAAATAATTAAAAAGGAACAAAGACCAATTGACACTATAAATTATAAGCACCTACAGCATTTAAATGACTGACAACACTTATTCAAGGCAAGGGCTAAGGCACCACTGAAACTCAGGCTGAGGGAAACCTACCCCTTGTTTACCTGATCTAATCCTGCAGGCACCACCAGCCATTATGGGCTACTACCCTTGATCTCTACCCGGTCTTGGAGCACACACATATCAGTTATGTACCCCAGTTCATCTATTGTGTTGGGAGAACTGGAACATTTAGGAACCTCATCTGAAGCCACTCAGAGGGGAAAAATTTCCTTCATGACTCCAAGATGGCAATCGGACCAGTCCCTGGATCAACTTGTATTAAGAGCTATCTCCCATAACCCTGTATTCCCTCACTTGCTAAGAAGCCATCCAACCCCTTCTTAAAGCTATATAATGTATCAGCCAGCACGACTGATTCAGGGAGAGAATTCCACAACTTCACAGCTCTCACAGTAAAAAATCCTTTCCAAATATTTAAACGGAACCTCCCTTCTAAACGGAGTGGGTGCCCTCGTGTCCAAGGACCTACTGGTAAATAAAGCATTAGAGAGGTTATTATATGATCCCCTTGTATATTTATACATAGTTATCACATCCCCCCTTAAGCGCCTCTTCTCCAGTGTAAACAGACCCAGCTTGGCCAGTCTTTCTTCATAACGGAGGCTTTCTATACCCTTTAGGCTGATGCCACACCAGGCGTAGGGCTGATTTTTTCGATAAGCGGAAAAACGCTTGGCGAAAATTCAGCCCTACGCCTGCTACTTGTGCCTGCACCCGAATGAATGGGATACGCTCGGGTGCAGGCACATGTAGCCGATATACGCACGAAAACGCGAGACTTTGCATTCTCTCGCGTTTTCATGCGTATATCGGCTACATGTGCCTGCACCCGAGCGTATCCCATTCATTCGGGTGCAGGCACAAGTAGCAGGCGTAGGGCTGAATTTTCGGCAAGCGTTTTTCCGCTTGCCGAAAAAATCAGCCCTACGCCTGGTGTGGCATCAGCCTTACAGCTTAGTTGCCCTTCTCTGGACCCTCTCTAACTCAATAATGTCCCATTTAAGCACTGGAGACCAAAACTGAACAGCATATTCTAGATGGGGCCTTACCAGCGCTCTGTAAAGGAGAAGAATAACACCCTCCTCCTGTGAATCTATACTCCTGAAAAGGAAGCTTGTTCTACAAATTGGGGTTATCTAGCAGTTCCCTCAACAAACTTAACTGCAGTGGCGACCCAAATTCAAGACCCAACTAGATTGCAATACAGATACATGTTTCAAAATGGACCCTGACGCTATATCTTTCCTATTCACCTGGACTCGCAGTTAGCCATCTGCACCAGACGAACACCCCCTTTGTGATCGATTTCAATGCAAAATTATTAGTGATAGCTACCAAACTGTTAATTGGTGCAATAAGCACAATTTCTAAGGGCAAAACGAATATATCTGGGTAAACTGTGTGCTGGAGTGTTCATGTGTTAAGGGTAGTTTCTGTAAACCTCAATTTGTTCAGTAAAAGCACTTAACAGCTGTATACTGGGAGCACGGGCACACTATAATTATAACGACACAATTTGCATAATGATGGGGACATCTGTGCACACTAAACAATGAGGTTGAATGGCTTACCCCAGGCCAGAAATTCTGTCACGTTCTTGTCCCGTCGTAAAGGTGCTGCATTGCATGCATGACACAGGCAGATAAGGGCATCTATTAGAGTCTCCATGCTGAGTGACCCAATGCCAGGCCCTTGGGGGCCTCTCAGAATCATGTCCTCCAGCTCCTTTAGCCTCCTTTCTACTGACATGATGATAATTTTCAGTCCACAAACCTTGACACAGTCGGACCTTTAGCACAGCCCCAGCAGAATTATCCACTGTGCGTTTAGTATATATTTAAAGTCTCTCGGAAGTCAGGCAAGGTGATAATTCTGAAGACTCCAAGGCGAATGTTGTTCAAAAACTCCAAGCTAAAAAAGCCTTATCCACATTCAGAGGTAGGAAAGCGCATTATTAATCCCCAAGAGGTTTGGAAATGGGATATCCAGGAATATTTGCAGCTCCTGTAATCAGCTGATACACAGTCTGTCTGTACAGAGCAATGTGGTCCCTTCACAGGGTGGCAATACAGACAGGAGGCGCTTGAGAGAGAAAGTGTGCCTCAGAGTAGGCACTGTGTGGGCAAAAGCCTTAGGACCTTGGTCAGGTATCCCACAATCCTCTAATACTCCCAGAATCCCCTAACAGCTCCTAAAGTTCACTATCAGACACAAGGAACAAAACATATAGGCTGACACACACAACTTTCCCCCCACGCACATACACACACTGCCACACACTTCTCAGCTGTCATGGGCACACAGTAGCACACACCTGAAGCAGCACCACTCAAATGCATTGTGCCACAGTCACACACAGCCAGCAGCCATGCTCTCCTACCTCTGGCCTCTCACACACAAGCAACACTTTTGCACACTTGCATTTGCACTAGTGAGGCACACGGGCTGTCACTCGTCACACTCACCTCTACAGCACTGCCAGTGTCCCCAGTATATACGTGCGTGTGTGTACTGCTGCACCTATCGTACATTCTAATCGTTAAACCATGTTATGCAGCTGTCTAGCCATGAATTGTATTTTTCAGCAGTGAGCTCCGACAGTCTCTCTTCCTGAAGCCGCTGCAATCACCTCCCTTCTCCTCTCACCTGGTAAAGACACGCCCAAATAAAAAACCTGCGTTCTGCTTACCATTAGGTACCGCCCACCGGCGCTGGCGAAGCTTACCTGCAGCCCCGCCCCCTTATTTTTTTACTCCTGCCTGCTCTGAGGCTGACAGGTAAATTCAGGAAGTTTGCAGTTCACACTGGCAATGCCAGTGCCCTTTCACAAGTACCTAATGCAACTGGCTGGTATTTTACCTGCCTGACTGGTAAAAATTATGCTTAATGCCAATGGTATTAATAGGAAGAAAAGAAAGAAAAATAAAGGCCAGTATTTTTTTGCAGAAAAGGTGGCAACCCTAAGGGGCACATTTTCTTACTTACGAACTGGCCGAATGCGTCCGATTGCGTTTTTTTCGTAATGATCGGTATTTGGCGATTTTTCGGAAAATTATCGCGACTTTTTCGTTGCCATTCCGAATGTTGCGCAAAATGTTGCGATTTTTTTCGTAGCGTTCGGATTCATTCAAGCTTCAGTATGGTGACTTTTCTTGGGCCAGGTTGGAGCTGCAGGGTGCCATTGAGTCCTATGGGATGCTTCCAAAATCATGCTAAGTCTGAAAGTTTCGCCCGCCGCTTACGAGCGTTCAATACAAAAAAGTCGCGACAAGATACGAGCGAATCGTAATGGCTACGAAAAACTTGCGTTTTTTCGTGCAAATCGTATTGGTAACGAAAAAGTCGCGACAATTTCCGAAAAGTCGTAAAGGCGCCGAAAAAATCGCAAAAAATACGAAAAAGTCGCAAAATGTTCGTTTTCCAACCGGAATTTTTCCAATTCGGATTCTAATTCGTGTCTTAGTAAATCAGCCCCTAAATGTAAATGTGAGCACAGGCCTGGCTTTAAGGCTAGAACACTTACTGCCTGCTTGAAATCTGCTCTTTTCTACCTGTGCCTATATGGGAGGCACCTCTGTGTTACAGGAAGAGGAAGCCCCCTGCAAGTCTGTGTGGATATAATACTGCTTCCAATGTTTTCTGTGACTGAGTAACTTTAAGTAAAGTTGTCAGAATGGGAAGTTATGGGGATGTAATGTGCAATTAAGATGAAAACTGTAAACTGTTCTTGTAAATGTCCATTTTTTTAGCTGGCCATCTAAGTTTTAATAAGTCATTAGTCATTAGTTAATGATCTTGTTTTCAAAAATCTGTTCTTTGGGTACTCCCTTAAAATACAATAACAAAAAAAAGGCATATGTAATACAGTGTGTAAGCCAACATCACCGGTGATGTTGCCCATAGCAACCAATCAGATCTTTGCTTTTGTTTTCTAACTTGTAGGTTACTGTTCAATGTAATTGCTGATTGGTTGCTATGGGGAACATCTCTGGTGTTGTTGGCTTACACACTGTAATAAATATGTCTCTTAGTGGCAATTCTCCAAGTGGAGAAGATTGCTAAGGCACTCCTTTCAAGGGACATTTTTCACCTCATGCCAGCAGCACCCCTGGATGAGTTGAAACACTTTCTTTTAGGAGGCACTTGAGCTCGACTGCCAGTTATGCAGACATACCTCCACACTTCCATGCTTTTATGAACCATTTTCCAACCCCTCTTAGGCTCACACTGTCATGCAACCTCTCCCTCACCTTATTCTTTCATTAAGGGATAGATTCTGTGACTTGAAGTCCCTCTGCTTTCTAGAAAATCTGTGCATCACCCACTATAGAAAAAAGAGGGGCTTAAAATCCCAGAATCCATCACTTCAAAGGTGAGGGTGGGGTTGCATTACACAGGGTGCTTAGGGGGTAGGGAACTGACCCCTGTGGGCAGAGAGCAACTATCATGATTTACTTTTAATTTTTGGAATCAAGTATTTAGGGAAAGGGAAATTAAGGGAAAAATTAGGGAAAGGGAAGTGTACAGTCCATAACGCTAATGTTCTGTTAGGCGAGCTTCGACCTGAAACTTTGACTTTAGCGCCTGAGTGATCCCTACCTGACAGCTACAGTGGCTTCCAAGGCATCACATTTTTTCCCTCAGGAGTAATTAAAGAATATATGAAACTGTATCCCAATTGTGCCCTCTCTACCTTTTAATGAGGCTCTGACTTCATTGTAAGATTCAAAGATAAAACATGTATATAATACAGTATATACTGTATATGGTTCTGCAGCTGTTGCAGCTATTAAGTAGAATATGGCAATGGCATTCCAGGTTTCTCTGCAGTCATTCCCTAGTGCAACCAGATGCAACACATACATGTTTTTCTTTCTGAGTGATCTGACGGAGCTTGTTTTTCTAGTTGAGCATGTCCATGCAGAACCCGGGAGAATGTTTCATTTTGAGACAAATTTCTTGAGGCCTTTCTGAAAAGTGCACGATTGCAGTGATAACTCACATGCCTGTCAGTTTGCTCTTGAAATTTCAGTATCACCAAGAGGCAAAACAACGCTGCCAAATATGTAAAGTCTTGGTGAAACAAAAGACTACAATATACCTTTAACCCCCCCCCCCCCCGAGGCTTTGACATCTCCTTCAGAGGGATTGTATTAAAACCAATCGTTGGGTGATTACTGTGATTCCAGATATAATGAAAAAGGGCAGTCTTTCTTAATGAATGTACTTTGAGAAGATGGTTATACGTATTGGCAAAGCTATATTGGTAGGATTGTTTCTTGACTTTAAACTTGATGTTTAAAAGTCTCTTTTTCTGTCCCTTCTCCAGCAGCCCAGGAGGTAATTTGTCATGCAGGAAGCTTTTTCTTGGGCAAAGGGTGCCCTTCATCACCCTACTGTCATGGCACTGTATTGGGTTCTGGAGATACAGAGAGCCATTCCCTGAGGCCAAAGCAGATCTGTGACATCCTCATCAACCACTTCCTCCCTCTACTTTCCCTTTACTTTACATAGAAAAAAAAGGGCTTGTAGTGATTTAACGTACTGAATGTACTGACCTGTGGTTACCTTAGGGCAGTGATCCCCAACCAGTGGTTCGTGAGCAACATGTTGCTCCCCAACCCCTTGGATGTTGCTCCCAGGGGCCTCAAGGCAGGTGCTTATTTTTGAATTCCAGGCTTTTGGGAAAGTTTTGGTTGCATAAAACCCAGTGTAAAGCCAAACAGAGTCTTCTATAGGCTGCCAGTCCACATAGGGGCTACCAAATAGCCAATAATAGCTCTTATGTGAACCACAAGGAACTTTTTCCATGCTTGTGTTGCTCCCCAACACCTTTTCCATTCAAATGTGGCTCATGAGTATAAAAGGTTGGGGATCCCTGCCTTAGGGTGTCACAACTCTGTCCTGGGATTAGTGTTGCCACCTTTTGCTGAAAAAAATACCAGCCTTCCAATATTTTTTTCTTTCTTCCATATTAATTATTTAGATATCCAGAATTAATTTTACCGTCCAGGCCAATAAAATACCAGCCAGATGGCAACCCTAGCTGGGATCGGGGATCCTGCTCTATCCCTCTAGAGCCCTGCACACTGCCATGACAGCAGGATTCCCATACTAAATGACAGTAGGTATAGGTCTGGACTGGAATTCAAATTAGGCCCTGGCATTTTAAGTACACAGTGGCCCAAACAGCTTCCCACCAGCCCAATACATAGTGACTGTTTATGGTATCTTACAGCAGCGCCTCTGGCATTTGCCACAACCTCTGAACCTACAGATTGCCTGTCCAAACCAAAGCATGGTACGTTCCCTTGCCTGAATTGCAGCAACTGCAACTCTGTCATGAAGGATAGTTAAATCACACATCTGTGTGTCTTCACCCTAAGAATAAAAAAAACACAGACACCAGTAGGGATTTTTTTTAATGCAAAGCACAATGCTGCTAGCTTTTGCTGGATGGTTTTACAGCAGGTCCAAGTACCAAACCATAGAGGTAATCGGAAACAGATATTACTTACTGAAGCAAGATGGATTGATTTATTAAATACTATTGAACCAATGGGTATGAATGAAGCATAAAGCTTAAAGAAATACTGTCACGGGAAAACATGTTTTTTTCAAAACGCATCAGTTAATAGGGCTTCTCCGGCAAAATTCTGCATTGAAATCCATTTTTCAAAAATAGGGCGAACCATATTCTTCATTCCCCAGAGTGCTACAGCCATGTGACTTGTGCTCTAATAAACTTCAGTCACACTTTACTGCTGTCAGTTGCAAAAAACAGGGCATTCCTTAGAAAAAATTCAAAATGTATTAGTAACACACATAAAAAGACCCAACGTGTTTTGACCCTAACTGAACAGGGGCCTTTGTCAGGGCAACATGCAAAAAGGTGCAGGCAACTAAGCAAAATATAGCAAATATATATACTCTCTAAACAGTCCAAGGGTAAGCACACCAAACTTCAGTTGTCAGCATGCTTGATTGAAGAGCTCGTAGAAGTAGACCTCTCCTACACCTCCCACTATAAGCAGCAGCAGCTGAAGGTGGAACAGGACTGCGTTCAAGTGGAGGAGTAGCAAGAGTGCCGTAAATCTGAGCAGGCAAAGGCAGGCAAGGGTCGGTTCAGGCAGCAAGTATCAGAAGTCAAAAAAACAGGCTGAGTGGAAACACAGAAAACAGATAAGAAGTTGCTCAGGGTTACACCAGAAAAGTGACATTCACTTCGCAAAGAGTCTAGGCCCTTGGCATCCTTTTAAATGCAATGTGCCGAAACGTGTGCACACCCGCATCATGCCGTCACAGGTGTTTGCACCTACATGCTGAACGTCAGAGCGTTTACGCGCCTGCGTCTCATTGTTGCGAGTATTTGTGCTCATGCGCCCCACCGACCGATCACCAGATTGAAGGATAGGGACGCGCTTGCACACCAGTAAGATCCTTACACCAGTGTCCCTTCGCTGTGCGCTTGTTCCAGAATGTGCAGTTTCCAATACCGACATCTTTCCCCAAGTCCAAGTGCTGAATGGAAGCATTTGGGTATATTCTTTGATTTTCTCTGAGCCTTTAGTTTAATATAATGTAAAAATGTGGCGTTTCCCTAAAAAAACTGAATAACAGAAACTGAAATAGGAGGCAAACATGTGGAGCTGCACAGCCAGCTTTTCAACATAGATAATAGATCAGCTATTTAGATAAAAATGCCATTCTGGCTCTATCCACACCTACATGATAAAAATAAACAATATAAACCTTCTGTTCACTTTTTAATGGCCCTTAGGGTAAAGACACACCGAGCTACTAGTAGCAGCTACTTGTTGTGGCTACTAAAAGAGACAATGCTGATCACACTCTACGGGTGTTTTAGCAGAGGCAATTCTCAGTATTGTCTATGGCAGGGTACTTTCTGGAGTTTGGTAGTGATTACAAGTAGCTGCTACTGGTAGCTCCGTGTGTATTCTGCCTTAGGGCAGTGGCACACGGGGAGATTAGTCGCCCAAAGTATCCTTGGGAGGCGACTTTGGGAAATCGTAGCGACACATATGCCATCCCCCCAGCAATTTACATTCTTGCCGGTGGGATGGCATTGCGCGGAGATTTGTTATGGGGCGACTAATTTCCCCGTATGCCACTGCCCTTAGGGTGAAGACACACGGAGCTACTATTAGCAGCTACTTTTTCAGAGTGGGGGGGCATACTGGGGAGATTGCTCGCCTGCGGTAGTGAAGATTTATCACGGGCAACTAATCTCCTCGTGTGTCAAGGCCCTTCCTTAGTGGAAAAGGTATTGCCGTTTTTTTACTTCCAGAGGGGTGCCAATTTCTTAATACTCACATGAAAATATGTTTTTCCTATCTGGTCAACAGCAGAAATTCTACCTTGTTTTATTCCAGGAATGGTAGATATACAGGTAGGATACCTGTTATCTACTGTAGGAACCTTTTATCCAGAAGACACTGAAACACAGCAATTCCTAGGGTAAGGAAGGGGCGATTTTGCCATTTCCTTAGGGTTAAGTTTTGGTTCAGCCAGGCACTTGGATTTGGCTGAATCCAAATCCTGCCAAAAAATTCTAGGGTTCGTCTGAATCCCAAACCAAATTGGTGATTCAGTGAATTCCTACCATTGACACATGAGGAGATTAGTTGCCTGTGGTTAAATTTTGGCTACCGCAGGCGACTAATCTCCCCAAAATGCCTTCCCACGGCAATAAAACAAAGGTATAGAGAAGGTATATGTGACACTTTATTTACCAAAGTCACCCGAAGCTTCATGTTCCCACTGCTGATTAACTTTTTTGCCAGTGGGAAGACATCTCGGGAGATAAGTTGCCACATTAGGCCAGATTTATCCACAGGCGACCAATCTCCCCCATGTGCCCTTTGACTAGTCAACTGGCTTCTTCCTTCTAATAATAATACAGTACTTTGAATTTAAAGGTCCAGTAACCAGCCCTCCTGCAATGCTGCCCCCTCCCAATAGTTACGTTTGCTGTGCCTGAGGGTTCCAGACAGGGGCTGTATCACTAGTGCAGAGAGTGTAATAGCGGTATTATAACTGGGAATTTGACTGTTAACGTTACCAGAACTGGCGGCCCCTGGTAAATTGTGGGGTGCTGCCGCCTGAAACAAGCGTCTCAACTTGCCTTATGGCAGCAGCCCTCCTGCCAGTAACGCCTTCCTAAAACCCCATATCAATAAAATCACAATACCCTATTACCTTAAGTATATGCTTTTATTAGGCTGGAGTTTAATCATAATAAAGATAGCACAAATTCATTTTGATGGCAAAGTAAGCCTTAGGCATGGTTCCAGGGGCATGGGTGCCATAAGGCGAGTTGAAATAAGCTGCTCCTGGTTACTGTTGTTTTAAAAAGGAATTTCTGTTATTATAGGCAGAGATTTCTATTGCACTCTCTCTCAAAAATACTGCATTGAGGGGCGAGGAGTGGGCAGCATCCTCTAGGCTGCCTCTGGGTCCGACTAAGTGCCAAAATGCCCCTGCATGGTGCTCCACATTTTGTAAAGACCCCTTATCTGGAAATCTCCAGTTCGCAAGCATTTTCCATAATATTATTCATCTGAGGGAAAAAAATTACATTTTTGCCCTGAATATCTAACTATATATATCTTAAATACCTAACTATATAAGAACTGGCTTGTTTATCTATCTAATATCTTAGCTAAAATTCATTATTGGAACTTTGTCATCAATCGGATACCATACCTGTGCTCTCAGGCTAATGTCAGACCTGCTGAAAATCTGCCACCTGAAATAATTCCAATCTTCTCTTATCTGTCCAGTATTATATGAGCAATAGAAAAAACAGGGAGACACGCTAGCAGGTGGTCCCTGTATAGACTTCAGAGCATTGCACCGTTAATCCCAGAAAAAGGTAATGATTATTAACAGGTAATTCACTTGATCAAATAGGATAGGAAATTAAAACTTAACCTTTATTAATCAAACTTAAAAAGGTGAAGTATATCTTAAAGAAATCCCCATTAAAAATCGCCTTGGGTGATGTTCAATAACAGTAAGAACTATGAGGTAGTGTGGGGCTGCTCAGAGTGAACCTGTCTGGTTAAATTCGCCAAATTGTTGCAGTTTGAAAGATAACTTTTGTATCGGAATTCCCTACTTAAACAGCCCTGTGGAGGCAGTCAGGGAGAGATCGTGATAAACCTGCAACAATTGTTACGAAAACGTTGCCATATAAAGAGAACTCAGGTCCGGTTTCCTTATGATCTAAAGTCACTGCTTAACAGAGTAGGGGATTCGAACCCCGTTCTGACTGAAATGAGGTGCGGATCTCTTATAGCTTAGGGCTGAAAGTCAGCCGTTTCTGTGTCCACCACCCCACAATAGAATAAATTCTGGTAACTCTATATTGCAGCCCAGCCTCCCATTCTATATATTGAAGCACCCTGGCTAAATAAAATGCACATCATTCGTGCAGACGTAGCAGCCCACCCTTCCAAACCCAAAGCCCTGCATCAACACCCGTTCCACCCCCCTCAAAGCCCAACGCGCGTTTCGCCCCTACACGAGGAGCTTTTTCAAGGACCAGTCCTCCACAGGGCTGTTTAAGTAGGGAATTCCGATACAAAAGTTATCTTTCAAACTGCAACAATTTGGCGAATTTAACCAGACAGGTTCATTCTGAGCAGCCCCACACTACCTCATAGTTCTTACTGTTATTGAACATCACCCAAGGCGATTTTTAATGGGGATTTCTTTAAGATATACTTCACCTTTTTCAGTTTGATTAATAAAGGTTAAGTTTTAATTTCCTATCCTATTTGATCAAGTGAATTACCTGTTAATAATCATTACCTTTTTCTGGGATTAACGGTGCAATGCTCTGAAGTCTATACAGGGACCACCTGCTAGCGTGTCTCCCTGTTTTTTCTCTTTCTCTCTATATAATTTTACTTCAGTTGCACGTTACCCCAGTACACTTACTCTAGTCCATCTGATCTCAATACGAGAGTATAGACAGTTATATTTTGAGCGTGTATGGTTAGTGTGGACGGTGCTAGCTTTTTCTACTTTTACATTATATGAGCAATGACTGCCGAAATTAGATCAACAGCAGATTGGTAGTTCCACGTGTAAGAATAGGCTGAAAGTGCACATTAAGATCCTCTTGTTTGGCCAAACGAGAGGATCATCTCCCAATATGCCCACCTAAGGTGAGAGATATCTGGCTAATTTAATTGTTTGGCCCTAGGGCCAAACAATCAACTTACAATGATGGGTATAGGGGCCGTCAGACCAAGTACTGCATCAATGAGCCGATGCAGTCCCCGATCTGATGGGAATATCAAACCTGCCCAATCAACACCTGCCTGATTTTTGTTCAGATATTAATCAGCAGTTTAAATCTGCCCTTTACAGAGCTATTGTCCTACACAGTAATATAACATAGGTGCTAAATTGCACAAGTTAGTAACAGCAACCAATTAGCAATTTGTTTTCTTTGATCAGTGTGCTACAAGTTAAAGAATTAAATTTGTTGCTGTTGGTAACTGACCTTGCGCAACATAATAAATCAGCCCTAATTATGCTTTATTGGAACAACTCATTAGGGAAAAGTCAGACTTCTCTCTGCTTCTCTCTGTCTGCAGTTTGTAGGCAAGTGGGGTGAAGTCGCTCTTTGTATCTACACTAAAAGGCACAGCTTTGGCCTGAGTGCAGTTGCACACAGAGGTGAACAGGCTGAAAACAGCTGATGCTGTGTCTGTCAGTGCCTGTCTGCGTTTTGTAGAAAGGGGGATAGAAGTGGACCATACGCCAAGCCTGACTTTGCACTTAGTATTAACAATTCTGTTTTTTGGAATGCCTGTGACTAATTTAACAAGAGTAAGAAATAAGACTTGACTGCAATCTTTGGACAGAAATCACCATTTTCTTTTTTTATCCTAATACAAAAAATTTTACCTAGAAATCCAGCTTTAAATTGACTCCTCACTTAGAGTGGGGAGGACATCACTTGTGATGTGCCAATACATGTACTTTGCTTACAATAACAATGTTATGGACACATGTACCTGTTATAAATAACGTTAATGAGTGCTCTGATTGGTTGTTTGTTAGCCCCATGTGGACTGCCAGCCTGCAGTAGCAGAATTAAGGCAGCAACATCAGTGGAGTAGCAGATAACATGTAATTTAAGAGTTACAGGTTGGGGATCTTTAATCTATATGCTGCAATAAATAAGGAACCATCCATTAATGGCCACTAGATGCTGATATTCTACTTATGTATATGGAAAGCTTGTGGCAAAGCAGCTCCCATGTAAATGTA
The DNA here is from genome assembly GCF_000004195.4 of Xenopus tropicalis. Taxonomy (NCBI): domain Eukaryota; kingdom Metazoa; phylum Chordata; class Amphibia; order Anura; family Pipidae; genus Xenopus; species Xenopus tropicalis. Next base: position 33,606,706 of record NC_030680.2, on the reverse strand, counting down.
TATAAATATGAAAAGCATAAGTTGTGATAATATATTTTATATCTTTTTCAAGTAACAAGCAAGTATTCTCATAATTCTCGTTGCAATCTGCTGGCAATACTGTGTGTTCATGCTGAAACTGGAAAATGCAATCTTATTGTACTGTGTAAGGGGCCAAACTGATGACCTGCCCAACCCTGCAGATATCTATTGGTAAAGATGCCTGAAATTGGCCAATTATCCTATCATTGGACTGAGGACCAAACAATAACATCAGCCAAAATTGGCCCACCAGCTTATTTGGCGACCCAGGGCGAGAACTAGGGGTAGGCAAAAAAGGCACATGCCTTGGGAGCAATAATGGGGAGGCACTAAGCATGTACCTCTTTTTTTCTGCCTACTTCAGCCGCATCCTTCTTCCCCCGACCACCAGTTCATCAGTTACCACCCACCACAAGTATACTTGCTTGTTTGTGCACTGGGCAGGGGGGTTGGCTGGCCGGATGCACTAGACCAGTGGTTCTCAACCTTCCTAATGCCGCGACCCTTTAATACAGTTCCTCATGTTGTGGTGACCCCAACCGTAAAATTATTTCTAAGACTATATCGGAAATATGTGTTTTCCAATAGTCTTAGGTGACCCCCAAAGGGGTCCCTGCCCACAGGTTGAGAACCACTGCACTAGGCAACCCACCACTGGCACTGTGGCCACCTCAACAAATAAAAGGGTCTTTCCATGTATGCCCAGCTTTATTAACTATTGCTGGCAGCTCCCTATCCAGACTGGATTTTGAAAGTAGAATTATCACTTGTTACTTGAAACTATAGAATTGTAATTCTGTTATATAGAAATTGTATTTCTTTTGTATTAAAAAGGAATGTATCTATACTATCAGGCTTTATAGTGGTGCTTTTAGAAATGCTCTTTTTTGTCTCCTTGTGTTGTGTTAGCTATGACACTGGGTTATATTAAATACCATGGGAAATATTTACATAGTCTGAACTATGCGAGGTTCTGGCACTAAAATCCATTATTTGAGCAAGACTGTGTAACAGGCTCTAGTTTCACAAGGCTGACACTGTGCACTAAAAACAGGTCATAGTGCCAAAACCTTGCAAAGTGCAAGGTTCAGATATTATCTCCCATTTGCTTTGTCCAATTTAAACATTTATACCAAAGCAAAACAATAACAAACCTGTCCCCAGCCTCTTCAGAAATCACTTAACTATTATACATCTGGCTAAACCTGTTTGTTTCTAGCAAAAGTGCTGACCCATGATCTACCCCTTGAGAGCAAGAGAATCCAGGGCTTGTTCCTTCTCTGCTCTGCACAGCCTCCTATACTAAATATAGGAGAGGTATGAATACTTTCCAAGCATGCTACAGCTAAATCTAGCCACACATACAATATACTCTCCTGTAGCCATGTAACTGAACAATGGAATCCTAATTCAACTCCATCAATATGATGGCCCAAATCAGGGTGATCCAGATGTGTGGAGCTGTGTTTATGATTGCCATGGCATTTTTTAGAAACCCACATGACTTTCTAATATTTTATTGGGAAGTCAATGAATACAGTAGTAACTGTTTAAAACATTATAGACAGTATTAACAAAGTAGCCAATTGGGGTGGAGTCTGGGTTCCTTATTTTATTGATCTTTTTTTGACACCTATCTCACCCTACCTACTCACAAAACCTTAACACTCTTTGCCCACTTTTATCCCTGCCCCTTTACATTACTGATTACATTACGCTCTGTCCTGCTCTGCCTCATACATCATTGACCAGTATGGATCTGGAAAAAAGGGGGCAAATCTACCCTTGTTAGAGAAGCATTTGGCCCTATTAGCAGTGCATTGAGGTTTATCCCTGAGCAAGCCATAAACAGGAAGCAAACATCACCTACATGCCAGGTATAGTTAATTAATTGTTAGCCCTAGATGAATGATAGGAAATACTGTATGTATGTATATATATATATATATATACACACATAAACACACACAGATATATAACTCTGAAACCATTAATGATTGCAAACAGAATTATGCAGGTCATTCCCTTTTCCTTTAATATTAAAATAACAATCCAGCAATAGCATTAGAAGTGTGTGTTTATTAAAGACAGCCATGGTAATATCACAGTCACAAAACGGGGCCATAAGCAAAATAGAAAAAAATGGGGGTAAACAAGGAAGAAAACTGAAAAAGCAACCACAGACAGAATTATCAGCTGCTGTTCATGTTTACAAATTCCCATGGTTGTTGGCCCAGGGTTATACACCAGAATCAAATTCCTACTTCATCAGGCAGAGCTAGTTCTTTATTATCTCATTATGGTCAAATTCATCAGCATGAATGTAGAACTGCCACAAATTTTTGGGGCGATGGTGGGGGCCTGCCAGGAGGCAGTGGCAATCTCACTGGTACATTTTTGTATTCTGTGCTGCTTCATTATAACATTACATTCATGCCTGCTAAATACAGTATTGGATGGCCTTTGTCAAGTGGGCCACAGTGACTTAAGGTATAATTTCACTTCTGCTGAGCATTCTGGGTTAATATGGTGCAATATTCCTCTCACATTCAGGAAATAAGAACAATAAACAGTCAGAGCAACAGAGGCAATGCAGTTACCAAGCCCTGGCATTTGGTAGCCATACAATTCTGCCTTTAAGGTTTTAAAGTGTTCTTTTAGAATCACAATTCAAAGAAAAAGGTGCCAGAATACCTGTCCCCTATGGCCCTAGTCCTTGTGGGCTGGGCCTGTCAGTTTAGACATGGTACATTTTTTTTTGCAATACAGTGCTATCCTCGAAAGGAATGAGAACTGTCCACATGTTTAAACAAAGACAATCCAGTTCATATGGATTCTGCCCTTTTATTCAAGACCTCTGGAGCAACTTCCCCTAAATAGAGGTCCACAATTGTTGCCTTGGACTAAAAAAATTGAAAAAGATGATGGGACATAGAAATTGTAATCAGTGTGGCACAATCTAACCATGGAATTGTGCTCATAATGCTGGTTCATTTTAGGGTCTCTTGCATAATATATTGTGATGGTCTTGTATATTGAAAGCCTAGGCCTTACAAACCATCTTGAAAATGATCATTTACTTGTGGGTCGGTTGTTCATTCATTCTCTGCATCAGAATTCCACCCCCTCCTCTTTTATACTAGGCAGCTGCCTACTCCTAGTTCTGAGCCTGATTCAGTTTGTGTGGCATGTAGCTATTGTACAGTGGGTGTATATGATGCAAGTTCATACACTCATATAATAACACGTCACATCTCTCTTCTTCCTTTGACTCTCTTCATTCTAACATCCTAACTGTCTCTTGTCCTAATCAGGCTACCTCTGTCTACTACAGCACACTCACCAATGCCCTCAGTGACCTTGCTCCTGCCAAGATAAAATGCATGAGGCCCAAAACACTCCAACCTTGGCACACTGCTCATACCAAATCCCTCTAAAAACAATCACGTGCACTTGAGAGCCGCTGGCGCAAATCAAGGTCAGAATCGGATATCAGCTACAAATCTGCTCTGGTCTCCTATAATACCACCCTCCGCCAAGCTAAACAAACCTACTTCACTGCACTCATTCCCATTCATCTCCAAACTACTCGAGCACCTAGTTTACAACCGACTGACGCTATTCCTCTCTGACAATAACCTCCTGGATCCCCTACAATCTGGTTTTAGACACTCCACCGAAACTGCTCTAACCCGACTAACAAATGACCTCCTATCGGCTAAAGCCAAAAAACACTACTCGCTACTAATACTTCTTGATCTCTCTGCTGCTTTTGACACTGTGGATCACCCTCTTCTCCTCCAGTCTCTTGGCCTTCGTGATACTGCCTTATCCTGGTTTTCATCTTATCTCTCAGATCGATCCTTCAGTGTCTCTTACAATGGGGAATCATCTTCTCCCTTGCCTCTTTCTGTCGGGGTTCCTTAAGGCTCTGTCCTGGGCCCCTTACTATTTTCTCTTTATACCTCCTCACTTGGCAAATTAATTAATTCTTTTGGCTTTCAGTACCAACTCTATGCTGATGATACTCAGATCTATCTTTCCTCTCCTAATTTCAACCCAGAGTTCTAACTCGTGTCTCTTCCTGCCTGTCCGCTATCTCCACTTTGATGTCCCAACGTTACCTTAATTTAAACCTCTCTAAGAATGAATTGGTTCTCTTTCCCCATCCAAGGCCCACATTGTTCCCGAGGTATCTATACAGGTTAACAATTCCACCATCACCCCAATCCAGCCCCTTGTGATTTTGGTGGTTGTATGATGTTTTGTACCCGAGGGCTCATACTCACAAACAGTTGCTTCTGCACTTCCTTATTTTTCTTAATGGGCCCCTACTCACACAGGCACATGTAAGCACTAAACACAAGTGGGATGCAACATGCACCCAGCAGTGGGACACAGAGAAACTCAACGCAGGGAAGTGCAGAAGCAAACACTCATGGCTTCAAACCTTTAATGTGCTGTGAATTGCAGAACCATCTATTTGTAAATTATGTTTTGGCTATTTTGTGTATATCTGACATACACATTTAACTCAACTAAAACAATTAAGTTAATTTGGTTAAAAAAAAAAATGTCAATGTCTATTAAGCACATATATATTATATATATATATATTGTATTGTGCTAGAGCACAGAAAGAAATCTGTAATATTGGTTTATTTAAATAACAATAACATACTTGTACTACAAATCATGAAGCTGTCAGAGGTTTAGTGCAGCCCTTGCTTACTTACACACCCTCCATTTAATAACTTAATTAAATGGGAACCAGGAAATATTTATATACACAGGGTGTGTGCTCTGAATCAGCTGAGCCCTGATCCTTAGTTTATATATTTTTCCTTGTCAATACATAGGTTTGCAATGAGGGCAGCTGAGAACCAAAAAAAAACTTGTTGTTGATCTGAGGATAATTTAGTGGGGTAAAGAAGAAAAAGAACTTACCATTACCAACAAACTGTGTCATTTTGTCCAGCTACTCAATTATTAAACAAATGTGTGTATCTGAGTGTTTATACAAAAGGAATATTATAAAAGAGGATTTTCTATGCTATAGCTGTGTGCAGTGAAAGAACCAATCAAGCCCTTATCTAAGAAAATAGACCCTCTTGATCCCCTCCAATCCAAATAAAAAGGTGGGGGGTGCTCGGCCTCAATCAATCAATAAACCCCACACCTGAAACAGTTCTCCAAACTTTATTAAACTGCAGAAATAAATATTCCAGCTAAGTTTAATTAGCAGATCCCAAATGAAATAATTAGACAATCAGATTTTCACAACATATTACAACGCAGTGTGTATTCTTTAGATTGCAAGTGAACTGTGTAGGAAAGAAGGCATTCTTTTAGTACATTTTAATTGGTATAACCAAATGTAAAAGAGAACTGAACCCTAAAATGTATTTTTGATATCACACAGAGAAGTATTACTCAGTAACAAATATTTTGATTGTCATAAATGAAGCACCTTGAACCACAGGGAGATGCTTGGCATTGTAGTGTTGACAAAGCACGCTGCCCATGGTGTTTTTTTTTTTACAATGCTCGCTCCAGTGTCACATATGAAGCAACCTGCACATAAGGTATTATGGGACTCATCTGCCACTGGTGTTTCCATCCCCAAAAGCCTTTTCCCTTAGCCATGTTCCAAAATTGTAGAATTACAGAACTATATTGTAATTGCAGGTGGCAGAAGCAGGAATAAAGGTTTGGATGTTTTTTTCATGTATTTATAAACACATGCTGAGTGCATAAAAACACATGTATTGCCTGTATATGTATTTAAACACACCAATGTGCATTTTTGACAGATTTTAAACACAACCCTCTATTCTATTGTCTCCTGAATGTGCATCAGGCACAAAAAATGCAGCACGTGGCATCTAAAAAAGGAGCAAAAAAAACCCACAAATGCCATAAAATCAAACTCTGAATGCACACGAGTACAATCAGGCTAAATATATATAATGGAATCAATTACTGCTGTGTTTAGGTGCATTCAAACCTGCAATCACATGTAAAATGCATAAGAAAGCACCCATGGGTAAGAGCCCTTAAGCAGATAAATACATCTTGCTCAGTTTTGCTCTGTCTGAGACGCACGTGTCAGTTTCATGCTGCGCCTTGCGGCAGCCACAATTCTGCACTTTTGGCCTTCAACTTCTCACTTATATGTGCCATTAATTTAGCTCTATGCTGTAAGTTAAATTCTTCTTTCTACGTGTTTGTTTTCTCATAGGAAGCTCTATATTTGTAAGCTAGTTATGAGCTGTGAGGTCCTGAAACTTGAAGAAAAAAAAAAAAAAAAAAAACTTAAAACCACTGAAATTGTCTGTAGCAACATTGCAACTTAGATTACATTTAAAGCAGTACATGTACAAAATGTATGCAATCCTCAAGGTTAGAAAGCATTATTTTCAAGAAGAGGTAGCCAGATATGCTGACTACAAACACACGCACTCCAATCAACCAACCAGACCTCCAAAAATCATGTGTTTTCAACAGGGTGGCCATTCTCTGACTGAAAAAAAATCTTTTTGCATGAATATTATTAGTAATAATAATATAATTATTATTAGTCGCAATGTTTTTTCAGGAAATTTTTTTTGGTGAAGGTGCCCCTTTGTAGGGGACACTTGAAGTTCTCCAATGTAAGGGAAATAGAAAATACATCAGAGTCTGAGGGCAGCATAAAATGAACTTGGTGTAAGGCAGTTTTTAATTTGAGCTAGCTGTACAAGAAAAAGACCTGCTTGCTAAATAAGCTTGCCAGATGAGCTGATATCTGTGCCTGTTTTGACCAGCCACATAGTTGGCTCAATTGGGCTGGTCCCATACATGGGTCATAAATCTGTCAACTAAGGAGTTGCCGAGTCAGTAGACAATATCGACCTATGTATGGCTAACTTAATGCTTCTAATGTGATATAATTTCAAATTAAATATTCTCCTGCATATATATGCATCAGCCTACTGATGATTAAGTGTCCCTTTTCAATATATTGTTTTATCCATGTAGCTTTAAAAGGTGAATATCCTGAGAGCTGGGGCCTAGAGTACTAAAACAGGGCACATGCAGATAAAGTATTTTTATAAATGCCCATTATCTTTGCATTGTTAATGTACTGAACACATAACCTGTTGCATTCTCCAATTCCTGTAGTGTTTTAGACAGTACTAAACATTGAAAGAAAACAAGGGTCTGAATTTCTGAGAGAAACAGTATTTGGAAACATATATAAAAGAATATATTACAACATGTATGATACACATCCCATTTTACATACAAACACACATATGTGATTAGGAGAAAGTTAGTTCTGTTACTTTTAATTTTGGTTTAATTTGAAAAATAACCATAGAGTATGTCTTTGCAGCTCTAATAGTTCAAATATACAGAGAAGTCTTTTATTGTGTTAACTAATGGATTACGAATGTGCTCAAGTCTTACAGAACACACTTCAGCTCTAAAACTGTTAAGAGACACATAAGTGCTGTGGCCTCTGTAAACAGAATAAAGACATCCACCATCTTTCTTATTTCTGTTTTCTTCTAAAGCCAATGTTCACTGATGTCTTAATAGGGCTTTTCTTTCTTTTTTGACTAATAATGGATTCCAAAGTCCTTTGTAGAAGCGAAATCTACAGCCACTGTTATGTTCCAAGCTGAAGGCTGAAGATTCTCTTTTGGGGAAGGTCAGTCAAATCTTTCAGAAACCTTCCTTTCCCACCTGACAATATCATATTGTCTAGGCCTTTTACTTATATATATGTATGGAATGGGGCTGATTTGACTTTGTTGTCCTCAATTTGTTTTGGCGTGCTTGACTACTCCTTCCCAACATGGATATGAGGGTTTAAGAGAGGGTCAAGATTTGGGTCATTATCAGCTGAAGCTCTGCCCAGTTTAGACATTAGTAGAATTAGGGTTAAAAACCCAAGAACACCAATAATCAGAATAACCAGAAAGCGCTGCATGCTGGAGGCTGGCCGGGACTTTGAACCTGATCGGTTTCTGTAGTTGAAGAAAGGTATATGTTTTGTGAGGCATCACAAAATAATGACCATACATGAAATTGATACATAGAAAAGGACATTACAAACCACTCACCGGAGTATCCTTGCCAGCCAGCTAAGGGTAGGTCTCCTTCTGTATTTATCGTCATCAAAGTCAATTACAGCATCTTGGCCTCTGGCAGTCTCTCGAGTGTCATAAACTTTTCGGGGACTGGATCCTTAAAAAAAAAAAAATCTATATAACTTCCTATTAATCCACTGAACCCCCCCCCCCCATTCTATCCAAATAACCTGGAGAGTACACATGTTCTTCAGTGCAACAGTGTAATTTATTGAGATATCACTGCACTACATGTTTCGGCTAACAGAAACATCTTCCATGCTCTCAGTTGCTGCCTCACCTGTTCTTTTATAGGACCTGTTATCCAGAATGCTCGGGACCTGGGGCTTTCCATAATTTGGATCTCTACTAAAAAATAATTTAAACCCAATAAGATTGTTTTGCCTCAAATAAGGATTAATTATATCTAGTTGGGATCAAGTACAAGGTCTGTTTTATTATTACAGAGAAAACAAATCATTTTTAAAAATTGGAATTATTTTCTTATAATGGAGTCTATGGGAGAACTTTCTGGATTATGGTTTTCTATATAAGGGATCCTATACTTGTACATTAATTGTTAAAAGCCCAACAGCTTAGTTCTTTTTCTTCCACGCACTGATTTCCCAGAACCTCTTTCACAGTCACTTATTATTTAATAAATAACCCTGCTTTTGTCACTCAATAAGTATCCATACGGATACTCAAATATCTTTTACCTGCATTTATGGTAAGGCTATCAGATCCTGTGTCCCGAATAGTAACAGCGTGGTCCTGTGACATGTTTACATTCAAACTATGTTGTGCTACACTAGTGGGCACAGAGTTGTAAGCATAGCCAGTTTGGGATGTTGTTTCTGGGGTTTCTGACAAGTTATCACTGGATGCTGAAAAAAAAGTAAGAAATTGTAAACTGCAAATAGAAAAAGAGACTTAACCACACCAATGAGATATGTTCATATGTTTAGGCAAGTGCATACAGAATCAAAATGGACAGTGATGCAACCCCATAGCTTACACACAAACAGTAATGTGTAAAATGCTTCAGACATGCTGAAAACAATACGTTAACTAACCTATATAAGTAAAAGTATTCCTCAAACATACTGTAATTATATACTCACAATTAACAACTGACCAGTCCCTGTAATCCGTTTCATCATGTGACATTGTATCATCTACAGGCTCTGCTACTTCAATCTAATGACCAAAAATAAAGAAAGAAGAAGCTGAAGAACTGTGATATTAGTGGTGACAAGTTGAACAGAATAAATAAAATAAACAATGTATGAATTTATATGTAAATTTATAAACAAAGAGGTAATTGGGTGAAGAAAATAGGACGAGTGCGGCTGAGTGACTGTGGTTTTGTAGCAACAAAGTCACTGCCAGGAACGTAAGCTAAACTAACTATATGAGGGGGTTAGTTGATAACTGCATGGGTCCACACTCCCTGCTAAATAAATCAACCAACAATCCTACAAGCTGCTTGGTCAAATGGTTACAAGTTTTACGAAATGAAAGTTGGGGAGAGATACAGTCACTTTTTGCATGAAGTGAAAACTTGGAGATTCATTTCTGAACATTGAATTTCAACATTTCCTAAGAGATTTCATAGAATAAAAATAGGGAGAAACCAAACAAAAAGTGTTACTTACCAAAGGAAGACCTAAGCCAGCCCTGGCCCAGTTGACAGTAGAGAGCTTTTCTCGAAGGGTTGCTGCCACAGGGCTTACTAAGTTGCTTGGGGGAAAAACAGGTCCCTGGCAGCTTGGACATCGGTATCCGGCAGGTGCTGTATTTGGAGGCAGCTGCGTTGCCAAGTCATTAAGGCAGGACCAGTGGAATAAATCTGCGACAATAAAAAGGATATATTATGCATCCAGCCATTACAACAAAAATGGAGTTACGTGATAAAAGGCACTAAGTTTGCCTAGGAGCAGTAACCTATTGCAATTAATCAGCAGGTGGCATTTATTGGTATCAAATATCTTATTGGTTGCTATGGCTCCTGGAAAAATATAGTGCCTTTTATTACATATAGGGAAAAGCCTTTTGTTTATCCTGTGAAACACTATGAAGCCTCTTTTTGTCCACACAAAACTTTATCTGGTTTTAAATGAAAGTTCCCCTATAAATGTATACATTCCTACCGACCACCCTATTCACACACACACCCTTAAATATTCTATATTATGATATTCTAATGAATGCCTGGGACAAAGGGTTTTGGATAATGAGCAATTACATCCAAAATAAGAAGGCTTAAGATAAAAATAAACTAAATATTAATTTAAAAACAATGAAATTTACCAGTTGTGAAATGTTTTAGGTTAGTTTTATACCTACATACCATAACAAACTAGTCGTGCAGTTTCCTTGGAGGAGAGAAGTGTGTTGCACAGACGACAGTTTGGGTTGTAATCACTGTCCTGAAGCCACTGGAGGTATGACTGGACTATGCACTAGTTGAAGAGAGAAAAACAGAGTGTAAGAATCAAGACACAATGAAAACGACAAAGTGAACATGTAGCGGTTTTCTGGAGGCAAAGAAATGCATGATAGCCAATTTGTCATGAGTGATTTTTAACATAAAATGCTCAAATATACATTTTTGAGCTGTGTGCCATTAGCCTAAACATAAACAAACTGATTATAGACGTGTGTATTGAAAAAAGAGCAAAATGTTTAAGCAATTAAAAGAATAGTTTAAAAAAAAAAAAAAAAAAAACTTAAACAGAGCTGTATTCCGCCAATTACATATTTGTTACATTATAAGCCCAATAAATTTAACAAAAAATCAGTATATCTTTTTTTATTACAAAGTACACAGAGAGTTGATCCTTTTTAGAATTAGTCCTAATTCAAAAGTACCAAGTAAATGGAATAAGGGCGCACCTTTTGGAAATCCGCCGAGTTTAAATTGTCTAAAGCAGGGGTCCCCAACCTTTCCAACTCGTTAGCCACAGTCAAATGTAAAAAGACTTGGGGAGCAACACAAGAATCATAAAAGTTCCTAGAGGTGCCAAATAAGGGCTAAGATTGACTATTAGGTAGCCTCTATGCACACTATCAGCTTACATGGGCCTTTATTTGGTAGTTTACTAGTCAGAAATTCAAAAATATCTACCAGGTTTGGGGGTACTGAGCGCAACATGTTGCTCACAAGCAGGAGCACCCATTAGCGTTTACTTACTATGCTCCTGCATGACAAATGCTGCTTTCTGTACCGAGCAGCAGATTAATAGGTTGCCCCATGCAAAAAGCTGCAGTAGGGGCACAGGTCAGCCCTGTCCTAACCACTGCATAGGGCGGACAATTAAGTAAAGGGCCCCATTGTAACCTGTTTCTTCAGATGCACCTTTGTTTGTTTACTTCTGAATGAAGTGCAAGTTATGGGGCTGGTGGGGGGGCACCTATGTGATCGATGTGAAGTAATCGCTGTATTTGTGGGGGGAAGCTGATGGTCTCAAAGCTCTGGAAAGGAGCACAGAGGCATGTGACAAAAGTAGAAAGGCAGAATGCAGTGTGCAAAAAAAAAAAACAATTTTAAACCATTCCAAGTAAGTATGTGTGCAAGCCATTCAGATAAAGAGGATTTGATCCTGTTTTTTTCCTGTGTGTCAGACACTGATCCTGAGTTTACATCTAAAATCCTTGCATTAAAGACATGCAGCATACACACAGATAATTCCTTTTGTTTACAATGAGAGGTGAGGAACAGTTTTCCTTAAAGGAACAGTAACACCAAAAAATGAAAGTGTATAAAAGTAACTAAAATATAATGTGCTGCTGCTCTGCACTGGTAAAAGTTGTGTGTTTACTTCAGAAAGTCTACTATAATTTATATAAATAAGCTGCTATGTAGCCATGGAGGCAGCCATTCAAAGGAGAAAAAGCACAGGCACATAGCAGATAACAGATAAAACACTATTGTATTCTACAGAACTTATCTGTTATCTGCTATGTAACCTGTGCCTTTTCTCCTTTTTCCCAGCTTGAATGGCTGCCCCCGTGGCTACACAGCAGCTTATTATATAAATTATAGTAGAATTACTGTAGCAAACACACCAGTTTTACCAGTGCAGGGCAACAGTGCATTATATTTTTATTACTTTAAAGCTCTTTCATTTTTTGGTGTTACTGTTCCTTTAAACACCAACAAGCAGAGCTTGCCAGCTTGTGCATTAAATGTCAGATGTATGAAAACGACAGTTTATATACCTGTAACAGTTTCACCTAGAGAGTCGACATTGATGCCCCAATACTTTGCCATCAAGATAATAAATTTCAACATTTTAGTCACCTTAGCGTGGTTGGCCACCAGGCAGTGTTCACAAACATTTACACGGTGCTCAAAGCAGAATAGATTGGTCACTTTCCTCTTGGGACATTTGCACAGCCCCATGATGACAGGGACACCTGCTGAGGGAAACAGAAATGGTGACAGAAATGCATCAGCCATAGCTCTCTTAAAAACCATCCTTATAGAGTATTCAAATACAAATTAACTTCTGTATGTTTTTCATGGTTCATATTGCATAGAGTACACTGAATAGAAGCAGACACATGTATCCAAATTATTCCCGGTGGCCTTAATATCATAAAAGATAAAACCAAATTTCAGAAGTATTTGTGCCCATACAGGGACAAATTTCCAAGGGGACACTAATTTGTATATAATGCTACCTGTTAATTTTCTATTAACCTCTGAGAGAGCTGTTTTACCCTGGGCAACTTCCTATATGGCCAATGCAATAAAAAAAATCTTTAAAGACATTGGTTGTTGAAGAAGACACTTGTGTGTATTTGCTAAGCCAAGTCCTCCTGACTTTGACACATTAGGCTAGTTTAACTATACTGAAACATATGTTCTATCTTTGTTCCAAGTTGCATGGGCATTTTTAGTAGTTATTTGCAGGAATTGTACTATAATATAAAGATACGGGTAAATGAACAGAATGTTATTTTTCTTTGTAATATGTGGTCACAACCTCACTGCTTCACTGATGAAGAGGAAAGCTTACCTATAAAGGATAAGGACGGGTGGATTTATTGGAGGTGCCAATGTGTTAGATACCTCTCTGATGAATCCAATCAGTAAGTTTTTCCTGGGGGCTGGTGCTTTTTTAAGGAAAATACTGCACCCTCCCAGAGAAATAACCAACAGGCCACAGTGCTGCTATTTTACATGTCTGTCACTAGGTTAACCATCTTTTCTGGAAAAAAATACTGGCTTTTTTATACTTTACATTGGCATCTATCATCAATTGTACTGGTCAGGGCAGTAAAATCCCAGCCCGTATTTTTATTTTTTTCCCTATTAATAAAATTGGCACCAAGCTTCAGTTTTACAGGCCAGATGGCAACACAAACGCTATGTGTCCCTGACACTGACTGACACTCAAGCATGTACAGAAGAATGAATAAGGCAAAATGGTGGAGAAAAACCTTACTAAATCCTTTTTTTTTTTGTTCAGAGCATCATATACTCATCTTCCATTCATATTTTCAAACAACTGTCTGGTTGCTTCAGTAACTAAGCCCTAACAACCACAAAAGTCGAAGCCTGCGAGCTGCAGAACAAAGTACACACACTTGTCTCTGTATATTATACCACTATGTTTCTGTTGAGATTTCAAAGCCTTGAATCCCGTGACAGCCCGACGTGGATGGAAACCTGAAGTGGTAGCGCAGAATCTGTATAGTTATACTATTCGTAGTCTCATCCTACACATAGCAATGCACCTACCTGCCTAGCGCTATATACACACAGCGGCCTCACGCCCCAATGCTCTCCCTCTTGCCAGCACTCTTCATTCACTATTCTCCCCTCCTGTTTCCATCCGGCACAGCTGGTTTACTATCTTTTTCCTTAGACAACCCTTTCCCACTCTTCTCTGCCACGTCTCTTCCGGGTGACAGTGACAGCAGCGTACGCGTCGCCCCGTTGTGACGTCATTTCCTCGACGCGCAGGGTAGTGGTTCTAGCAGCACAAGCGAACGTCACTTCCACTTCCGGCTTACAGAGCGGGCGCGGGATATTTGAAAGGCTCCTATTTAGTGACACTGGCGGAGTTTAAAGTCGGCTTCTGATAGTTTATACAATTCAGGAGTAGTAGGAGGAGGCTACTTATTTGTGCGGGTTACTAAGGCCGCGCAGTTCGTGTATGTAGAATTGTACCTATTACATAAAGGACTATAAGGATCCAAGCGATGTGTATGGCTTATAGGCTAGTGTGTAACCATGCAGCAGCCTCTGGTCGGTGGTAAACCTTAGTGAGCCGCGGCTTTAGATTATGTTAGAAGGTGCTAGCACCACTGGGGACTTTGTCTATAATAACTAAAGGACAGTTTTACAGACGGAAAGGCTATCGACACCAAGCGCCATGTCGGAGCGCAAGAAGAGAAGTAGCGGTGCAGAGTCCCGCAGAGGAGTAGGTGAGACCTGGGGTATGAGGGGCATTTGGCTAACAACGTAGCAAGTTATATTCTTATGCCATATTATTTAGCGCTGACATATTCCTGGGAGCTTTGCAATCTAAGGAGCCTGTAATATTCACACACAGTCAGGCCAGCTTTACCTGAAGCCATATAACCTGCCTGGATGTTCTTGGAGTGTGGAAGGAAACTGAAGACAGCAAAACTTACAGATGTTTTGAAATTGGACGCATTATTGGCTACATCTTATATAAAGGGTCCAGTTTATTAGGGTCACTAATATTCACATTTAGATCTGAACACAGTCTGTGACCAAAACATTGTCTTTCAGGCACTTTTAATCCTTATGACAAAGGTTTGGATCTGATTTAGCTGTCTGCTAAGGGTTCGTCTGGCTCTTGCAAAAAGCTGCTCAGATTCACGAGTCCCAAACGAAATCCTGGATCTGAGGCATCCTTGTTACATGCAATCGAAACCTGCCACCGGTCATCCAAATATGAGAGATCAAATAATAATTTATAAATATTATAGCAGATAATACATTAATTGTACAAAGGGACATGTCATTAAAAGTTTTCAGTTTGCTTATTATTGATATAAAGATAAGTATTAGAGTACATAATATATACACTATCCTATTTTCCAGACATAGGAATATTTTACTTTTATGCAAGAATGTTTATTAAGCTTGCCACACACACCAATATGATCATGTCGCACCAATATATTCATCCAAAACAAAGTTTCATACAATTTTTGGACTGTGTGGCATTCGAATTATCCTCCAGACAATTTTTATACCATGGCAATTAGAAACAGCGCTGCATATTTCTACTGTATTCCAAATAATGTTGAATGTGTTTTTTTTGCATTATTGCAGAATGTTTCACATGATTAAAATATCTGCCTATGTGTTTTTTTTTTTTTTTATAATAATATTCACAAGTGGACTTATTACAATAATTGGTTATGTTCCACTGAATACCCCCTCCCCTTTTGAGTACTGCTTGGCATTTACTTGAATGGGAAAACACTTTTTGTACTAGTAAGCTGATATAGTTTGGGAAAACAGATTTCCCGAGTGATATTGACATTATGGCAAATGTGAATGGGATGCTGATGTTGGCAGTGGTGTTCCTTCCTTTCAGGACCTGTAATGATCAAAACTCTTGTGATTTTTACCCTCATGTTCTCTGCCATAGTATGTCTGGGGATGTTTTGATTTGTTGTATATTATTTTAACACTTGTATCTCATTTTTTGCCACCCTTTTCATTTGCAGGTATCGTCTCTCCACCTAAAAGAAGATCCCAAAGAAAATCTGCTTCAGACAGTCCGGTATGTTCTTTACTTTCCATCCCTCTATTAGCCAGCTCCATTCAACACTCTAGTAAAGGGAAAATCCACCTTGAAGCAATCTTGTCCTGTTCTTTTAAGTTGATCTTCACTTTCCATAGTTGTTATAATTTGCATTCCTCTACCCATTTCCAGCATTTAAAAAGATTCAGAGACCCGGCACCCAAAAGACTATTGATCTCCGAATCTACAATTTTATTGCAACTTGCCCCAGTCCCTTTTACCTTCCAGTCTATTATTTAAACCACTGTCTTGCAGCTGTGGTACATTGGACCCTAGCAATCAGATAACCTAAATTCCAAATCCACAAAAAATGAAGGCCATTTGGAAATCATCTGATAATATACTGTCTACACCATACTGAAAGTAAATTAAAGGTGAATGACCCCTTTTAAGTTATTTTAAATTTTGTATTTTTCAGATCCCAGATCCTATCATGAAACGTTCAATTACGGTCAAGAAAATAATGCCCAGAAAAACACTGGTAAATATACTGTCGTGTTATGAAAAAAGAAAGCTTTACCCTTCTTCTGATATAATAATATTGGGGACTAATGCATATATAAAAGGAAGTAGCTAGTTCCGCTCACATTAGTGCTGAGTGAAGCAGGGGGAATAATATAGCTACTTTGTGACTCACTACAACACCAGGTGGGGAAATATAGGCACCTAGGCTTCATTTAATGGTAATTTTTTCCTGGTGCCAATATAATTATTTCTCTGGGAAGAGCATTACCTTTTTTGTAAATCCTTACATTCCCTGCTGCAATAGTGTCATTCTCCCATTGTTCAGCACTGTAAATCTTTGTTGTCTTCAGTTCATAGTGTAAAAATTCTTTGTATGTTTTTATCAGTAAGATGCTACAATTTTTCCAAATTGTTGTGCATTTTTCTAGAATTATCAGAATTCTTGATTATTAATTATATAGGAACAGAAGTAAGATAAGATTTAACTTGTGCCAATCTATAATATATGATTATGTATTGCATGTTTAGTGTATGATTAGGCAATGCTGATTTACATTGGTGTATTTCCAAATTGCTCACTGATGTATTTTTGTCCTCTGTTTCCAAAACATAGCTACCAGCTCAGATTCCAGCATATGTTTTTTAAAACTTGCTCTCACACTACTTTTATTTAATTTGTACTTACCTGAACTGAATCAGAAGCATTTTTTCTAACATTTCAGACTCAATGTTGCTACTATAACTGGTTTCAGCACCCAAGGCCTGAACCTGACATTAGCAGAGTACAGACAGACTGCTGTATTTAATCCTCACATTCACATGGCAGAATCTTAGCCTTTGTAAGCATTATTTGGGTTGTACCAATTTCTAATCAACAGCAAAACTGAATTTCATCAAAGAAAACTGGTGCATTCCAGAATTTTTTTCTTATTTTCTGTATCATTCCTATTTGTCTTTTTAGGCAGCTATTGCCAATACAGGATCTCAGTCCACACCTAAGGTAGGTCTTGACAATTTAAGTAACAAAAATCTCATGATTTCCAGCATTTAAGTGATGCTAAAAAATAACTAGTGTAAATGCCTCTGCTATTTGACTTAAGGTGGCCATACACAGGCTGATTCTAGCTGCCGATATTAGTCCTTTAGACCGATGCAGCAGCTTATCGGCCCATCTATGGGCACTAACGACAGGCCTGCCCGACCGACATTTGGCCTGAAATCATTCAGATCTCGATCGGGCAGGTTTGTCTTTTTGTCAGATCGGACAGCACCTATACCCGCCGTTCTAATTCAATCTGTATAAGCCTGATGTTGCCCGCCCGTAGGTGGGGATATCAGGAGAAGATACGCTCGCTTGGCGACCTCGCCAAGTGAACAGATCTTGCCGTGTATGGCCACCTTTAGCCTAAGCTGACTCCAATTGATGGGAAGTGACCTGTACTGAGAAGTGAACCGTTCCCCCAAGCATAAGATTGCTTTATGAATCCTGTACCATATCTGACTGATACAGTACAATTTCTACAAGTAGTTTATGTATGATGTAGGCATTAAAATGTACAACATACATTTCATCTTGTTGGATCTATGATAAAGTATGTGGAAAATGCCCTGCCAGTGTGAAGCAGTAAGATAGTTGATATTTGTATAGGAAGATAAATGCCTTACTATCTTGTTAATCTCTTCCCTGTTGTGGCTTTTTGGTGCATCCCACTTGTTTACAAGCAAAACATGATATGGTTGTCACTCTGGGCTGAGGATGTATTTACCTAGATTGCAGTCCTTTTACAGGTTTGGCCTGTCAGTAATGCTGGGCTGGGTGGTTGGTTAAGGGGTATTTAAAAAAGAAAAAAAAATAGGTTTGTGGGAGTGATACCGATCCCTATTGTGGATAGAAACGTGTTATTAATTTAAATGATTATATAGTTTTAGCTCTTTTCAATGTATATTAAATGGGTTTTGGCGGTCAGACTGCAGTATAGTGAGTTGCTTCCATAGCCGTAGTGTTTTGTTCATTGACTGTTTCCTGATTTTCTTTATTCTTTAAACAGGTTTTGAATGTCACAGCAGCTCCAAGGAGAAGTTCACGGGTAAGTTATTTTCAACATCTGATGCAAACCTTTTTTTTTTTTTTCATCTGCCTCACTGTTGGCATGAAACGTGCATTAGTTTTCTCTCTGTTGCCTTGGGCTGGTAAAGAACCTATTTTTATCCTGTCTTTTTTTTTTTTTTTTTTTTTGCAGATTTCACCAAAGATCCAAAAAGAAAATGCAATTTCTGAAAAATCACAGATGGTCCCCAAAGAGGCAACCAGCAAGCCTTCTGCTCCAGAAATTGATGTTCTATCTCCAATTCCTGTCAATATCCAAATGTCTTCTAACCAGGATAACAGAGACATTGTTATGTCCCAGAAAGTCCGGCGTTCCTACAGTCGTTTGGAAATGTCCCTCAATAGCAGCTCATTTTTATACAGCCCCACAAGGAAAACTGACTCATCTGATACATCCACTCCAAACGCAGTCCCAAAATCAGGCCGGAGATCTCTGTTTGGTTTTGATAAACTGCTGAACTCTGAAATGCCAGAGGGGGAGTTGAGAAAAAGTGGTAGTGGGACTAGGGAGAAGACTGCTAATGAGAAAACCTTGGGTACAATATTACCTGAAGAGCCAGACCACAATATTCCTGGAGTTGTGCTGGCAAAGCAGAAGAGGAGAAAGCGAAAAGTCCCCGTTATAGAGGTGAGGTGGTGGTTACACTTTCCCGTAGGGGAGGGAGTTGGTTATGAGTGGATCAGTAGGCATAATAAAGGTGGCAATGCTGAGTCAAACTCTATGGTAGTCAAGGCAATCAACCCTCTGGCTGATCAAGTGGATACCAATATTGAGGGGCCATACACATTTGGGAACTTATTGTATTCTTTAAATTCGGGTTAACTACTAAATCATCGTAATAGCAGAAATAAACAGGAGCAGTGACTCCTTTTCACTTCCTTTTGGCTGACATTTTCTATTTGGAGCAATAATCCTCAATCCACCGGGGTTGCAGGAGTATATGTCTGAATGGCCCTATAGTGTTCAGGTATGCACAGATGATCTGGCAGTATGATCGAAATCTGCCAAACAGCTGGGCATGTACGGCCAGCTTTATTGTCTCAGGTTATCACACATGAGAAAGATATGCATCCTCCTTCACCTTCCAGTCCAATTCCTTGTGCTTCAGCCATTATGATTTCCCCTGGCTCTGATTGCCCTGAATTCAGTCTCCCCTATTTAATCCTGTTCAATAACACACTATTCTATTTCTTTAATTCATTACTTATCCTTTTTTTCTCTTAGTCTATCTCACAGCTCTTGTTCGTCTTCATTTATGTCTGTACTTTTCTTTCCCCATTCTTATATTTCCATGTCATAGTTCTGCTCTTAAAATAAGAAACTTGAATGTGTTTTTTTTTGAGTTTTACATTATCAAGTCTAGTAAATTTGCAAGTCAACTTTGTATTTAATGCTACAATATTTGTACCTCTCTTTTCTAGAAGTCTGATATGGATGAATGGGCGGCCGTTATGAATGCAGAATTTGAGGAAGCTGAAAAGTTTGATCTTACTGTTGAGTGATGAGAACTTGAATCCTCGTGTCCATCTTTTTATCACCATTTGTTTACTATACAGACTATTCATTCCTTCGGATTTTGTGTAGATCTTCTGTCTTTCTAAATATATATGTTTAGGAGGGTGCAGGTATAGGTGATCATCAGATTGAACTTCAGTGCTGCATGGTTCTATAGCCATAGATTCATGTAGAAAACTATGAAAGTCAAGTCTTCTACATTGGTATAACTGACTGCAATGTAGAATGGCCAGTATTTCCTTTATTAGTTTGTTACCTACATGAAGAAGCCATAATTAACATCAGATGAACCATGAATATTAAGTTACATGCATTATATATTGGTACCTTCAGAAATCTTCTGTCTTTTTATTTTGTACGCCATTGAGCTGAATAATGTGTGTGGACCGTAATGGGAAGTAATAAGGCAGCTCTTCATAGTGAGTTTATTGCCTGCTGTTTGGGAGGAAGAGGTTATTTTTGTTTTAATATTCTATTAATGATTTATTTTGTCAATATTAAACAGGCAGTGCAAAATGTAAGTCTGTAGACATCTGGAAACTTGGGCATAGATTCATTCTGAGCGAGACTTTTATGCCTGAGAAAGAAATGTAAGCACTGCACAAAATGCTTTTCTGTTTGTGCCTAGTGGTTTGCTAAGAGTCTCTGTGCTTTTTGCTGACAGCAGGCCAAGCTTAATTGTAGCAGCAAAAGGGTATTATTGTGCCCTCAGTGTGGTTGTAATAGGCACATATAGACTGAAGCACTGAAAGGTCTTTAATACCTAACCATAGTCTGCTTCCTGCCATTAGCATCATATTCAAAGTTTATAGAAACCTGTTGACATGCAATGAAGCTGGCACTGTTGTATGGTATGTCCTTTACATACAGTCACATATCTCCTGGTAAAAATGAATAGGGGTGCATACAGATCCAAAAGAACAAAGAAGCTTTGCTCCACCTGTAAAAAAGAAAACAAAAAAGTACATTGCAAAAGTGTAACACAAGGCAGATTATAATTCCTTCCTGTCAAGTATCTGACTTTAATCAGTTGTTAATCATCATGTTTTTGAACAATGGCCTGTATTTGTTTATAAAGAACACCCCCTCCCCCCTCGACTGGTATTATAGGATCTGTATTGGCTTATACTAATGTATAACTGCTCCACTGCAATCGATTGCTAGAGGTAATGATTGGTGCTCAACCAAGACCTTTGGGAGACATTTCCTACAAACTATCCTGCAGCAGACTGAGAAATTAGAGCTGATTATCTATATATGGGCAGACCTTTTGTCTGTGGCCAGGGAAGGAGGGTGACATTTTTATTTGAGCAGGCTACCAATAGATGGGTGGGTGGGGTAAAGTTCAAAATATGAATTATTCCCTAAATGTGGCTGTGGGCCAGTCAGATAAAGTGACCATTATGTATGAGACATTTTATTTTAGGGGGAAAAAAACTGTTTTAAAGGACACTTTATTACAACTTTTTGGAGTACGTTGGGGGTAAATATGTTCCAGTGTGTAACAGTTCGAGTTCAAAATAATGCAAATGGTTAACATGAGAGCCTTTACTGAGACATTATAGGAAATTCACCTTTTTTCTTAATCCACTGAGTTTTATATCAGTCTCCTGCTGAATACTTTTCACCCAAACTTTTGTGTTTATGCAGACTCAGACAGGGTCTCTTGTAGTCTTTATCTGTATTTTATCACATCTATTCTTCCTTCTGCCTTAAGGGCTCTGGCACACGGGGAGATTAGTCGCCCGCGTCAAAACTCCCTGTTCGCGGGCGACTAATCTCCCCGAGTTGCCTTCCCCTGCCATCCCACCGGCGACTTACATGTTCGCCGGTGGGATGGCAGGGGGAAGGCAACTCGGGGAGATTAGTCGCCCGCGAACAGGGAGTTTTGCCGCGGGCGACTAATCTCCCCGTGTGCCAGAGCCCTAACAAGCCCCAGCGCCATGATGTTATCCCCATAATAGTTCCCTGTAGGTATAGCAGTTTATAGATGGGTGGGCTGCTGTTGGGAGGTCAAGCCTCTGAGGGTTCTTAGAAACCATCCAAATATCAGTATAAAGGAAGGTTGCATGTGCAGTGAATGAGCAGAAAAGAAGGTGGGGAATTTTTGGATGCACAGGCCTCTGGCTGGTACAGAAACTAAACAAGTTGAGGCAGTTCTACTCCAACTCTTTCTTCAGCTTTAGGACCGAAGCTTCGGGTCTCTCCACAAATACAAACCCTGCTTGAGCATGTGCAGTTGGGGCTAGCTGGAAATCAGCTGAGAGACCCTAAGCTTCTACGATTGAATGGAAGATGGAGCCCAGGTTAGCTGCTGTGCTGCTCTGCTCTTTAAGGTTGGGGTTTGGGATAGGGGCAGTTTTTCAAGTTAGAGACTAGGTGATAGGGGAGAGGGAAGGGGGGTTGAGGCAGGCCAGTTAAGGGGGCTTTTATAGCGGGGGTGTAGTTCTCCTTTAAAAATCTTTTTTCTTAATTGACGTTAGGTATATATGTACCAGGCCATTACTGACAAAGTAGAAGCATGCCAGCACATTTCCTGGTTTCTCTTTGAATTTATGCACCATAGATCAAACGCCTGACAAACAAGGATCTCATCATGTAATCTGCTCACCTCGTTAATATGTCATTTCCACTGAGGTCTGTAGAGCTGTAAACCAATCCAATCCCTGACATGGAGAATCTGGGCCTTTTGTGACTTGGTGCTTATAGGTAATATCTGAGAGCTTTGCAGTGATCAACTCGCCTCCTTTCCTAAAATTCAGAGGATTGCTTTAAAGAAGTAACCCCACGAGTACCAGAAAATGCTTTCCCTTAAGCACACTAAAATAACATTCATGTTTAAACTAGATCAACTTCCCAAAGCTTATATTTTCTTTATTATGCCCCTTGAATGACAGATGTGTCTAGGGGAGGAGACTTTTAATGTGGAATACATGAATACTGGAGACCATTTGGTCTTAATTATTTTCCATGTCCTGGGATACACAAAAAAGAGCTAGCTACTCTCCTTTCTGTGATGTGCCCTTTCTATAAGCCGAAAATTACATGGTTCTATATGTGCCTAATGCCTTTAAAGAGTCAGGTTGTTCCCCTTTAGGTCATTCATCTATAAGGGGCATATATCACATTGTGAGCTTGGATGGTCATTCATCAGAGACTCACACTTCAGTGTGTTAGAAGTAGGTGTTACGAGGGGCCTGGCTAAATGTACAGTTAGTAGGTAGTTTAGAGAGGTAAGCATAGTAATTTATTTTCTGTTAATATCCAGCTTTCTCTGCATATTTGTTGTTAACCAGTGCTGTAACCAGTTTTTGCCAATTCAAATTAGCCTTTTTCCAAATAAAATTCAGCCTTTACAAAATAATGTGTTTCTCTGCGTAGCTTGTCAGCCGTCATCAAATATCTGTGTCCATCACACACCCTTCTCAAATCTCTTGTTCTTCAGCCTTTTCCAGTTCTGTGCCTCTTTTTTAAAGGTTTTGGGGAGGGATGTAGAAATGGAAAGCTGATACAGAAGGAGCAATACAAAATCTACAATAAATCTACATTTACAGAATCGCACTACTCCCATTAAATACTGTAAAGTGGAAGGGCCAGATATCCTGTGGAAGTAAGGAGAAATTAGGGTTAAAGGAGACATATTCTATAAAAATTAAGAATGTACCAGGGAATTATACTCCTCTAGATATAGAAGGATTGTTCTTAAAAAAAGTTGTGTTTCTGACTGATTTATTGAGAAATTCCACAAAAACCCCACTAGCCCCGCCCATCTGTGCCACTTCCTGCTGGCTGAATTCTCTGGATGAGCTGGGGAGCCGGCGGCCCTCCGTACCCTGCACTGTAGGATAGGAACCAATCAGCAGCTAGGCTGACCTGATAGGGAACTGAAGCCTGTCTGTGCTTGTGTGAGTGCAGGGCTCTGATTGGCTCTCCCCCTCCTACTGTGTTTCTGGCAGGGACCGTTAGGACACGCCCACTCTTCATTTCAAACTCGGACAGAGAAGTGATAGGAGCTCCAATAAAGGGGCCATTGTTACAGATAGGGTTAATGTTTAGCCCAAAGGGAAACCAGCACCGGATATTATTCATAATTGCCTACAAAATTGCCTTTTTTTCCCATTTATCCAATATGTCTCCTTTAAGGGTTTAGGGGGGCTGCCAGTATGTTGGATTCCCCAACCCCCTTAGTGGGTCATATTTCTACCCTCAAGAACTGGCCGATACACATCTTTTATAAAAGTCACTTTTGCCCAGTGTACTTGAAGACTGCCATGCCATCCTGTTGGTTTCAATTGCATGAGTATCCTTTCTCTGACTGGGCAGCCACATGTGAAGTACAGCAAAGTCATATGTGGTTCCATGAATATATACTAATATATACTATACTGCTTGTGGGTACCAGTAATACTTTCATACTTCCCAACATGGTGGGGGAGGGAGTTCTTTAAGAAAGTGCTCCTGGTAGGATTGTTATAGAATTCAAACACAGGCCTGTCCACAAGGCTAGCACTCCCCAGTGCTTTAACAATTTTACCTGTTTAGTTATTTGCATCATTTAGGTACCGTATATACTCGAGTATAAGCCGAGTTTTTGAGCACAAAAAATGTGCTCAAAAAGTAACCCTCGGCTTATACTCGAGTATACCTCTCCCAACCTCCCTCCCTCCACTTGTGTCTGACTCTCGATCTGCCGATGGGGGGTTACGAGCGGACGGGGGTGGGTTACGAGCGTGTTACAGATCCAGCGCAACTAAAAGCAATTGAGGCTGTGTGCGCACTCGCTCACCTGCGTCCACGGGGTGAGCGCGCGTTATATCTCTAGCGCTACTTCAACTGGGCCCCCAGTTTCTGCTGTCTCTATTGGTGCTGTGCACGCACACGCTCATCTGCGTCCAAGGGGTGAGTGCGCGTTACATCTCCAGCGCTACTTAAACCAATTGGTGCTGTGCGCTCACTCGCTGTGTTCTGACTGACTCACACTGAAGGCGGAAGTGGCGCTGCCTCCCCGCTGTACTTTGCCTTCTAGTCGCGGAGTTAGACTGTGCTTCCTAAAAGTTTCTTCTATTGCTGTGATGAACAAGTCACCTTGTGCTGTAGCTGAAATCAAATTACACAGGTACAGATAGGGCTTGATAGTCCCAGTGCTAAGCACGTTTGTGTTAAATGATGGAGGATGTTGGGTGCATAATGGGAAATATGCTTTTAAACCTCTGCTGTGGCAGTTAATAATAATATTGCTTTTCTCAAGGGCACATGTGTCAACTATGGGTTGCCTGTTTTATTTGAGACCAATGCCAGGAATCACAGTTAGCTGGAAGGTTACACAGACTAACTGATGCCAGTGACAGTGGAGGATATGAATAATGATACTGAAAACTACACAGAGAAGTTTATACGGTAGCACCATAGAAGTATTTTGCCACTCCATTGAGTTTTATTGAAGGGAGTTCTTGTTTATTGTGCAATATATCAAGGAATGAACAAAACAAGATGTTTTTCTATTTCTAACTTATAAGCTGCATAGCTTAGTTAAATATAACCTAACCTATAACTGTTAACCTAACCTATAACTGTTAATCTACTTGAAGTCCAGCATCAAGAATTATTTTGCCCTTGTAACTACTATTGTAGTACTGTGGTGGGACTTGTACACTGGTGTCCAAGTACTTATAATAATTGATGATAATTAGTATGGCAGCTTCCTTAGTGTTCCCAAACTTGCTTTGGTCTGCTGCTGTAGCATTTTTCTTTCCCTAAAGTTATATATTTATTTATCTGTTATTTATTTGATTATTGAAACTTAGCAGTAGCGGTTGCATTTCCCACCCTAGGCTTATACTCGAGTCAATAAGTTTTTCCAGTTTTCTTAGGTAAAATTAGGTACCTCGGCTTATATTCGGATCGGCTTATACTCGAGTATATACGGTATTTAATAAAGCACCGCCTTTCTTCAGCTAAATTATAACTGGAACTTCTAAGAACTGAAAAGATGTTTCTTCCATAGTGAATTTATACAGTAGATATAGGTGTATCATATTTACACTGGCTAAAAGCATATTGTAATGTAGTTCCCTGGCTTGATCTTGAAACTGTTATCTGGTTGTTAACAAGGGAGCAGTTTAGATGATGGATAATGACTTGTACTTAAAAAATCAAAGACTTCGAAGATTCTAGAGGTATGTACCTTAGCTATCTGCCTACCCCTAGCTCTTGAATTCTCCCTTTCAGGCTAGCTGAGAGAGTGGCAATGCAAGGTACAATGGTGACTAGTAGGGAGGCCCCAAGGGCAGGAGCTTGCCTTGGGCGCACCTCACTTTTGACCCAGCACTGCACATTAAAGCAAACTTTAACAAAGCCAAGCCAAAAATATCAACATATGGTTTCTCAAGAGGAACAATTCTCTAAGAAGGATTATAAACCAATTTCTTCTGATGAGAAAGATCAAGGTGATTGCCAGTGGTTTGAGAGTAAACTAATTCATTCTTTAAGTAAAGAATTCTTCCTCAAAGTGCTTTCTGGATTCAGTCTGATATGTCAGCAAGAATAGAGGATTCAAGAGATTACAGGGCTGAAGATCAATATAATTAAATCTCAGTAAGATGAGGCTGGCCCATCCAACACTGGTATGTGCCAGACTTGATAAATTCCAGGAGGTATGGACCACAGAAATACAGGATAACTGAATAAATGCATTAATCAAGAAGAAGTTATCCTCTAGAATCTCTAAGAAAGCCTTGAGAAATAATTTGTTCTTTCAGACCTTTCCATCTGCTCGGGTTCAATCTGCATCATTCCAGTTCCACAAGAGCACCACAACAGTGAGTTTTATTTCCCATTGTTTACGGTGATAGGAGACTTGTATCCGATATTTAAGATTCAAAATGGAATCCCTTTTAACTATTAACACAGTGGTACATCAGGGAGATCAGTTAAAGAACACCTTTTTATATGTCCTATAGTGGCTAAACACCAACAGTTCCTTTATTTTAGGTCTACAAACTGAGACAAGGGCATAGAGGAAAGGGAGGTATTTATGTTGCTGTCACTGGGATGGCTAGGTAAAAAAATATATTAAGTTTAAAAAAAATTCTCTCTTTACCATAGTGAAAGGTAATATAATTGTAAGCAACTTTCCAAAATACAATAATAACCAATGGTTTTAAAGTTATATGTAAATGTAATTGCTATTGAAAGCAGGATCTGTGTCTGTTTAAACTTTGCATTTTGCACCTTGTTGTGTAAATGAGTCCCAGTGAAGTGGAAGTTTATCAATGCCAATTGCAAAGAGGAGCATTTACAGCTTTTTGTAGATGAGCCAGGAAACATGTTAATGCGGCCACCCATGGGCCAATTAAGTCCATCCCAGTAATATCTGGGAGAAAATTGGGCAGATATTGATCAGGCAGGTTTGATTTTGCTGTTGAATTGAAGAGCGCATCTACATGTTGATGCGGTCCTCATCCCAATGGCCTGCATAGCTTTATTTATGATCTGATTGTATTGCCCACCTCAAGATCACCAAATGAACGGATCTACATGTATGGCCAGCTTTGCTCAGTTATTCTCATGACTGTGAGATGTAGAATAGCAACTCACTTTGTTTAAAGTGGACCTGTCGCCCAGACATAAAAAGCTGTATGATAAGAGTCCTTTTCAAATTAAACATGAAACCCAAATTCCTTTTTATATTAACACATCCAAACCCATCATTTCAACAATTAGTCCTACTGCCCACTGCTTTAAGAGGAATCTGTCTCACAGAATCCACAGATGAAGCAATATATAGTGTTGATAATCAGTAAATATGGCTTAGTTTGCCAAATGCAATAAATATTACTGTAAGTGCAAGTTTGCTCTAGCTGTAACAACGCAAAGTAACCAGCGGGTGGAAATTAGTCATCACCTGTAGGAAAGCAAACATCTCACTGATGGGCGTTAGTAGATCTGTTACTACATTACCTCTGTTGTGTTTATGTAGAAGGATATGCTTACCATTGTCACAGTTGTTTAGAAACAATGACACGTATTCGCGCCCTGCTGGCAAACATATTTTTAATTACTCTTGGTAGAGTTTCTGTTGTGTATTATGAATGAGTTAACATGAAATTACCTGAAAAGATGACATAGGCCCCAGCAAGAATTGAACTCGCGACCCCTGGTTTACAAGACCAGCGCTCTAACCACTGAGCTATGGAGCCTGGTGGGCAGATATCGATCAGGCAGGTTTGATTTTGCTGTTGAATTGAAGAGCGCATCTACATGTTGATGTGGTCCTCCTCCCAATGGCCTGCATAGCTTCAATTATGATCTGATTGTAGATCTGAGGGCCGAATGATCTGATTGGCCAGATATTGCCCACCTCAAGATCACCAAATGAACAGATCTACATGTATGGCCAGCTTTGCTCAGTTATTCTCATGACTGTGAGATGTAGACTAGCAACTCACTTTGTTTAAAGACTATTGGGGAACTATATCGCTTTTAATGATTTCAACAATTAGTCCTACTGCCCACTGCTTTAACCCTTTCCCTGCCACGCACGTAGGTACTACGTTGTTTTAAAAAAGGCAGTTTCCTGCCAACACCGTAGTACCTACGTT
Organism: Xenopus tropicalis; assembly: GCF_000004195.4. Lineage (NCBI taxonomy): Eukaryota > Metazoa > Chordata > Amphibia > Anura > Pipidae > Xenopus > Xenopus tropicalis. The sequence goes on along the minus strand of NC_030680.2, from coordinate 33,578,081 downwards.
TTCTTTCCCTAAGTGATTCTCTCTGCATTGGCGGCAAAAGCAAAAAGATGTGCCCCAAACCCCTTCGGCAACAAGCCAAGGGGGTTGGGGGGATAGTCCTGTGATGCGATTGTCGCAGGACAATCCTACAAGCAGCAGATGCAATCGCATCTGCTGCTTGTACTGCTTCCTGCTTCCCCCCCAGCGCCGCCTCCCACCTACTTCCTCCCGACAACTGCAGCATGGAGGAGCAGGGAACCGATCTGACCTTCAGGACAGGTAAGTGTGAGTTTATTTTTATTTATACACACTTTTACACACACTTACATACATTTATATACATTTATTCACACATACAACAATTTAGCACAGGTTTTGTTTTTTTGTTTTGTTTTTTTTTCCACTTTGCACACTTATATACACTCATATACACACTGTCACACAACTTTTACATGTGCACATGTATACACAAACTCACAAAACCTTTTTAACATTTTTTTTTTTCATTTTACTTCTTTTTTTTTTTTTTATTTCCCTCAAAAACTGTTTATTTTGACAGCGTGACTATTGGATCAGATATTCTGACCACTAATTATGCTGTCATGTGACTTATTTTGTTGTTTCATTGATTTGCACAATTTTTGTGGTTTTATTGCATTTTTATCCCTACATTAGTATTCCTGATCTGTTTTTAGCATAGCTTTGCCATGCGTAACTTTGGTGTACAAAAATAACTTTACCTATTTTGAATTCATCAGAATGTGTACTTTCCAAAAATATATGGTTTTCTGGGGGTCCCTGTGTAGTTTGGGGGTCTTACTGCATATAATAGGCTGTCAGGGGGCTCTGTGTGCAAAAGCTGAGTTGGCAGACGAGAAATCCATATGCGCTATTTTCATTTTGGGGTCAGTACACACCACAAACTTTGGTATATCTATGCATATTGGGCATCAAACTGTTCAGTAGGCCTCTGGTGTTCCTATTTGGGGTGACTTGCCTTTGTACGCAAGAAATTGTGTGAGATAAATGCGGCAAATTGCAACATTTTTATGCGATTTTCTCAAATGTCATAAAAACCACTAATTTTAGGAAAGCTTTGCAGATTGGTACTTTAGTGTAGAAAGGACTCTTTACCCTTGTTGGATTTGTCAGAATGTGTACTTTCCAAAAATATATGGTTTTGTGGGGGTCTCTGTATAGTTAGGGGGGTTATGGTACATAATATGCTGTCAGGGGGCTCTGTGTGCAAAAGCTGAGCTGGCAGGCGAGAAATCCTTATGCGCTATTTTCATTTTGGGGTCAGGACCACAGACTTTGGTATATTTATGCATATTGGGCATCAAACTGTTCAGTAGACCCTAGGTGTTCCTATTTGGGGTGATTTGCCATTGTATGCAAGAAATTGTGTGAGATAAATGCGGCAAACTGCAATATTTTTATGTGATTTTCTGAAATGTCATAAAAACCACTAGCTTTAGGAAAGCTTTGCAGATTGGTACTTTGGTGTAGAAAGGACTCTTTACCCATGTTGGATTTGTCAGAATGTGTACTTTCCAAAAATATAGGGTTTTTAGTGGTCACCCTACATAACTGCAGCTTCTACCCCTCATAAAACTGCCATGTGTTTATGAATTAGGTAAAGATAAGCCATGAAATTAGTGCACACAAGGTATATTTGGGGGTCTCTAAGTGCCATGTGCTTTGATAAACCTATGTACAGTGGGCATCAAACTGTTCAGTAGACCTCTGGGGTTCATATTTAGGGTACCTAATGACCTGTAGAAAATAAGATGCTGTATAGTTTTGAGGTGATTTTTGGAAATGCCATAAAAATCATCAAACTTAGGAAAGCTTTATGGCTTGGTACTTTGGAGTAGAAAGACATGGGTACCCATTTTAGATTCGGCGGAATGTGTACTTTCCAAAAATATATGACTTTCTGGGGTGAATGTGCTTTTTACTAGCATTATCCCACATATAATGATGTAAATGTGTTGATTTTGCAGAAGCTGAAATGACAGAAATGATAGATCATATGGGGGTATGTTCATATTGGGGCCCCTACATGCCACATACTTAGGTAAACATATACATTTTGGGCCTCAAACTGTTCAGTGGGCCCCTGGCATTCATATTTAGGGTGTTTTATCTTGGTACCTAATGCTATGAGGGAGATAAGATGCTGGAAACTGGAAGCTTTGAGTGGATTTTTGGAAATGTTATCAAAATTGCCAACTTTAGGAAAGCTTTGCGGCTTGGTACTTTGGAGTAGAAAGACATGGGTACCCATTTTAGATTCGGGAGAATGTGTACTTTCCAAAAATATATGGCTTTCTGGGGTGAATGTACTTTTTACTAGCTTTATCCCACATCTAATGATGTAAATGTGGATTTTGCAGAAGCTGAAATGACAGAAATGACAGTACATATGGGGGTATGTTCACATTGGGGCCCCTACATGCCACATACTTAGGGAAACCTATACATATTGGGCATCAAACTGTTCAGTGGACCCCTGGTGTTCATATTTAGGGTGTTTTATTTGGTTACTTTATGACCTGTAGGAGTTAAGATACTATAGACTGGAAGCTTTGAAGCGATTTTAAAAAAATTTCACAAATTTCGATAAAAACCAATAACTTTAGGAAAGCATTGCGACTTGATAGTTTGGAGTAGACAGACAGTTGTGCCTATTCTGGATTCCCCAGAATCTGTTCTTTATAAAAATGTAAAATTTTCTGTGATAAACTTTCTGTTAGCGGAATTTTTGGCAGCTTTCTGGAGCAGTGCTTTGGAAATTTGGTAGTGTACTGCTGGGAGTTTGTGACCTGTACACGTGGGAATTCTCCATAAAACTATATATATTTGGTATTGGCACGTTCAGGAGACATGGGACTTTCCAAATCAGTTGTATTTTCATGCATAAAATAATTTTTGTTTCTGGTGCATGTGTTTATATTATGGAAAATATTATTTTTTTTCATTTTTTAGACATTTAGAAGCCTATATCTTGTTACAAAATTGGAATTACACAAAAATTCTACTATATTTTAAAAGCTTAGGTTGTCCTGAAAAAAACAATATATTGTTTTCCTGGGTAAACTAAAAGTCCCCCCAAGGAAAGGCCCCTAAAGTGAAACAGTGCAAAATGTTCAAAAACTGTCTGGCAGTAGAAGTTCTGCTTTGTTCAAAACAGCTGGCAGTGAAAGGGTTAAGAGGAATCTGTCTCACAGAATCCACAGATGAAGCAATATATAGTGTTGATAATCAGTAAATATGGCTTATTTTGCCAAATGCAATAAATATTACTGTAAGTGCAAGTTTGCTCTAGCTGTAACAACGCAAAGTAACCAGCGGGTGGAAATTAGTCATCACCTGTAGGAAAGCAAACATCTCACTGATGGGCGTTAGTAGATCTGTTACTACATTACCTCTGTTGTGCTTAGGTAGAAGGATATGCTTACCATTGTCACAGTTGTTTAGAAACAATGACACGTATTCGCAACGTGTAACTTATGTGCCCTGCTGAGAAACATATTTTTAAGTATACTCTTGGCAGAGTTTTTGTTGTGTACTATGAATGAGTTATAATGAAATTACCTGAAAAGATGGCATAGGCCCCAGCGAGAATTGAACTCGCGACCCCTTGTTTACAAGACCAGTGCTCTAACCACTGAGCTATGGAGCCAGGTGATACTTAATAAATCTTGTTCAATATTTACAGGTGTTACTGTCTCTATACAGCAGCGGGAAAGTAAATTCTGTGAGTGGCCCATGCTCTGTTTTTGCTAAACAAAGAAGCTTATGGAAATTCATTGGTAGAACTTGAAATTGGTGGTGGTCGCAGGGGGCTTGGGATACCATTGGGCTAGGACAGCAGGCTCTGCTGTATGACAGTTTCCCAGCCACTTTAAACATTCTGCCCATTCTCATTTGTGGCTCTCGGAGGCAGCAGAGACATGGGTGGTTTTGGTTGGGTTTGGGAGACAACCAGTGCACATCGGCCCTTCTTGAGAAATTCTTGCAGGGGGGGAACTCACTGATAGTAAGCCACTGCTTGAAATATATCTGTAGTATCTTTCCATCTGGATAGCCACAATAATAATAACATGCATAGCAAGAGCAAGTCTGTCTTAAAATATCACCCATTGTGTAAAGCACAACTTAAAGGGATTCTATTACGAAGAAACAAAATGCATCAGTTAAAAGCAATCATCCATTTTTTAAAAGAGCAAAGAGATTTTTTATATAGTTAATTTAGACATTTGATGTGAGGCTATACACGTTCTTACTTTCCCAGGTGCCCTCAGCCATGTGCTCTAATAAACTTCAGTCTCTCTTTACAGCTGCACTGCAAGTTGAAGTGATATTTCCCCCCTCCCTTTCCCCCTCAACAACAGATCAGCAGAACAAGAGGAAGGTAACAGTATAGCAGCTCCCTGACACCTGTATTGCTAAAAATGCTCCCATGCCCCACCTAATGATAGATATAAGAACAGTACTCAATAGTAAAACACCCAAGTCCTGCCATGACTCCTCCAGTTACACAGAGTACATTGAGTTACACTGAAACAATAGCTTATCTGAAAGCTAGGAATAGGCACAATATACTGAGATGGCTGCCAACACCAATATTTGGTAGTAAATCTAGTTTTTATTAAACCAAAACTTGCCACCAAGTCAGCAACAAAGTGGAGCATGTACAGCTTTTTGTAGCTGAGCCAGGAAACATGTTGATGCGGCCACCAATAAAGTCCATCCCACAGACCTGCCCGAGTAATATCTGTGAGAAAATTGGGCAGATATCGATCAGGCAGGTGTGATTTTGCTGTTGAATTGAAGAGCGCATCTACATGTTGATGCAGTCCTCCTCCCAATGGCCTGCATAGCTTCAATTATGATCTGATTGTAGATCTGAGGGCCGAATGATCTGATTGGCCAGATATTGCCCACCTCAAGATCACCAAATGAACAGATCTACATCTGTCTCACAGAATCCACAAATGAAGCAATGTATAGTTTCGATAATCAATAAATATGGCTTAGTTTGCCAAATGCAATAAATATTACTGTAAGTGCAAGTTTGCTCTAGCTGTAACAACGCAAAGTAACCAGCGGGTGGAAATTAGTCATCACCTGTAGGAAAGCAAACATCTCACTGATGGGCGTTAGTAGATCTGTTACTACATTACCTCTGTTGTGTTTAGGTAGAAGGATATGCTTACCATTGTCACATTTTTTTAGAAACAATGACACGTATTCGCAACGTGTAACTTATGCGCCCTGCTGAGAAACAAATTTTTAGTTATACTTTTGGCAGAGTTTGTGTTGTGTACTATGAATGAGTTATAATGAAATTACCTGAAAAGGTGGTAAAGGCCCCAGTGAGAATTGAACTCGCGACCCCTGGTTTACAAGACCAGTGCTCTAACCACTGAGCTATGGAGCCAGTTGATATATAGGAAATCTTGTTCAATATTTACACGTTACTATCTTTATACAGCAGTGGGAAAGTAAATTCTCTGAGTGGCCCATGCTCTGTTCTTTCTAAACAAAGACACTTATGGAAATTCATTGGCAGAACATGACATATTCTTACTTTCCCAGGTGCCCTCAGCCATGTGACTTGTGCTCTAATAAACTTCATTCTCTCTTAACTGCTGCACTGCAAGTTGAAGTGATATTATCCCTCCTCAGCAGCAGATCAGCAGAACAAGAGGAAGGTAAGAGGATAGCAGCTCCCTGACACCTGTATTGCTAAAAATGCTCCCATGCCCCACCTAGTGATAGATATAAAAACAGTACTCAATAGTAAAACATCCAAGTCCTGCCATGACTCCTCCAGTTGCACTGAGTATATTGAGTTACACTGAAACAATAGCTTATCTGAAAGCAGTTCTATTTTGGCTGTTTCTGAAAGCTAGGAATAGGCACAATATAATGAGATGGCTGCCGACACCAATATTAAAACTGAAAAAAAAAAAAAAAATTTATTAATTCAGGCATACATACCACTGGTCACAGGAAAGATTGCTTGTGCCCTCCACTAACGTTCAGGGCTAAATCTTCAGATATGTCGGTAGAAACAATAGGAACTCTACCCCTATCTGATGATTCAGCCCTAAATGCAGCCTTTGCTCGATCAAAATCTTTTGTCCAGTGCGATCGGCTAAATGACCGATATCCAAGTCTTTCGAGATATTAGCCGCCTCGTCAATCACCATACATTAAACGAACATCACACAAAACCTTGTTCCATACGATAGTTTCGGTGCGGGTATGGGCGGCTTTATGCTTGCTCTGCTTCATGGAACCTAGTGAGTTCTAGCTAGCTTTGGCTCTTTTCAAGATTTTGGAGACTCTTGTGAACTGAGTAAAGGACCAGGAAGTTCTGAAAAGAACCCTCAGGCCCCAGCGAGAATTGAACTCGCGACCCCTGGTTTACAAGACCAGTGCTCTAACCACTGAGCTATGGAGCCAGATTATATTTGCGAAAGCTTGGTGAATGTTGCTCAATATTTATAACATATATTACTTTCTATACACATCAGTGGAAAGATAAATTCACATGCTCCATCTTTAGTCACCAGGATCCCTATAGCTTCAGAAATGTTGTTTAAAGGTGTAGGTCTGCAAGGCAACTCAAATACTCAAATAGTTGGTTTCTGATTCTATTGTGGTGCCTCATGTAACATGGTTCTGGGCAGCATTTGGGTGTTCTTGGGATGACTTCCTAAAGGTACAGTAGTGGCTTCACCGTGCTTCATTTTGGTACTAAAGCAGCTATAAATTCTAGTTAAAGGAGAAGGAAAGGCTAATAATGAATTAATCTCAAGCTGCAGGCATCTCTTCAGTCTCAATAGTGCCTTTAAGTCTCCCCATATTTCTCCCGTTCAGATGATCAGAAGCCAAACAGGAAGAAAAAACGCTGAGCTGTGTAAAGAAAGTTCCCATAATGCCTCACTCCTGCACAGACACTACGACCAGCACTGTAGGCAGCGCATGTGCATGTTCCTATTCTGTGAGCGCACACAAGCAGGCGCTCCCCTTCCCACAGACCCTCTGAGCCGCCCACTATGAGTGTGCACCAATAGCAAGCGTCTGTCACGGTCGGCACCCAATACCAGAACAAGTGCCAAACACCCTGGTCTCGGCTCGTGCTTCACCAGTAGCGTGACCGCCTTTGGCTTTGGGAGGAGCCCTCAGCTACTCGGATGCCACCTGGACTTATACGAGAGGTGCAGAGCAGGAGTTCTGGCTAGCAATGGGGCACGACGGTAGAAAGTCTTAAGGCCAATGGTCACGGTACAGATAGGAGTAGGCAAATACGTGGTCAGACAGGCTGGGTCGAGGCGGGCAGATAACTAGGATCGTCAGGCAGGCAATGGGTCAAACCGGATAATCAAACAGAAGGATGAGGCAGAAACAGTAGTCAGGGACAGGCACGGATCAGGATACAGAAATCAGAGTCGTCAAAGCCAGGCAGGGTCAAAACAGGAGCAACAGGAAGCATAAAGCACAAAACAGGCACCAGGAGTAAAAACCTATCATGGGCAATGAGTAGCAAAAGAAAGGCCCTTAAATAATTCAAATTTGGCGCCATTGCGCGCTGACGTCATGCGCCATGCGTCATGACGTCATCCGTCAGCGCGCCTGCGCCTTTAAATAGGAAGAAGGCACGCGGCGCGCGCACTAGCAGCAGGCCGGCAAGACGGGCGGCGCGGCGGGCGGCCCCGCCGATGGCAGCGCGGCGGGCGTCCCCGCCGCACCGGTAAATTTATTACATTACCCCCCTCTCTAGGGGGGGCCCCAGGACCCCCAGGTTTCTCAGGAAACTTGGCATGAAATTGCCTCCGAAGGCGATCAGCCTTGATGTCATCTACAGAGACCCAAGAGTTCTCTTCAGAGTCATAACCCTTCCACCTGACTAGATACTGGAGCCGACCACGCACCACACGAGAGTCCAGAAGCTCCTGGACCTCAAACTCGGACTGCCCGTCAACTAATACTGGGGGAGGAATCGGTAATGCACGGACCTGAGGAGCTGGCTTTAAAAGAGAAACATGGAAAGAATCAGAAATCTTAAAGGTTTGCGGAAGCTTAAGACGAACAGAAGAGGGGTTTATAACCTCAGTAATAGCATAAGGACCAATGAATCTAGGCCCCAACTTAAGAGAAGGGATTCTCAACTTAATATTCTTTGTGGATAGCCAGACAGAATCACCAACTTGATAGTGGGGAGCCTCCCTGCGAGATCTGTCAGCAGATTTCTTTTGGCTCGCGGTGGCTTTAGAAAGAGAATCATGAACATCAGACCAAATCTTAGCAAACAAACTAATCGAGGAATTAACAGAGGGTACAGACGACAATAAACCGGAAAACGAAAATGCTTTTGGGTGAAGACCATTAACAATGAAAAAAGGAGACTGACCAGTAGAGGAGTGAGTGGCGTTATTATATGCAAATTCTGCCCAGGGTAATAGCTCCGCCCAAGAGGACTGGTTGTTAGCCACATAACACCTCAGGAATTGTTCAAGTGACTGGTTAACTCTTTCAGTTTGGCCATTAGTCTGAGGGTGATATGCGGTGGAAAATGATAATTCAATCCCCACCAGAGAACAGAATGCTCGCCAAAACTTAGAAACAAATTGCACTCCTCTATCAGAGACAATGTTAATCGGAAATCCATGCAACTTGAAAATATTAGACACAAATAAATCAGCCAAGGATTTAGCGGAAGGGAGGTGTGGGAGGGGAATGAAGTGGCTCATCTTACTAAACCTATCCACTACCACCCAAATTACAGTTTTCCCTTGGGACGGAGGAAGATCTACAATAAAATCCATCGAAAGATGGGACCAGGGTCTGTCAGGGATTGGCAGTGACCTTAACAATCCCTGTGAAAGGTTTCTAGAAGACTTAGATCTTTGACAGACAGAACATGAATTAACAAAGGCTTTGACATCTCGAGTGAGAGAGGGCCACCAAACACTACGAGACAGGAGAGACACGGTCTTGGCAATGCCAGGGTGCCCCGCCATTTTGGAATCGTGAGCTTCTTTTAACACCTGTTCTCTGAGATTTTCAGGAACAAATAGCCTCCCGGAGGGAGTCCCAACTGGGGCAGAAGACTGAACTGTGGACAAAAGGTTGGTGAGATCAACCCCCAGAGCTGCCACAATCAATTCACCCGGGATAATGGGTATGCACTCCCTAGGGTCAGGAGGATTAGCTTCAAAACTCCTAGAGAGTACATCAGCTTTAGTGTTTTTGGAGCCAGGCCTATAAGTGATAGAAAAATTAAACCTGGAAAAGAATAGAGCCCACCTAGCCTGTCTAGGGTTCAACCGTCTGGCCGACTCAATATATAATAAATTTTTATGATCTGTAAACACAGACACAGCATGTTTAGCCCCCTCCAGTAAGTGCCGCCATTCTTCAAAGGCCCACTTAATTGCTAACAGTTCTCTATTACCAATATCGTAGTTGGCTTCAGAAGGGGAAAATTTTCTAGAGAAAAATGCACAGGGATGCAGTTTGTTAGTTAAAGGGTGCCTTTGAGAGAGAACCGCCCCTGCCCCAACCTCAGAGGCATCAACCTCAACAATGAAGGGGAGGGCAGTATCTGGATGACGGAGAATGGGGGCAGACACAAATTCTTTCTTAAGAAGATTAAATGCTTGCACAGCTTCAGAGGACCACAAGCTAGGATCTGCTCCCTTCTTAGTAAGGTCAGTGATAGGGGCCACAATCAGGGAGAAATTCTTAATGAACTGACGATAATAGTTGGCGAATCCTAAAAACCGTTGGGTAGCACGTAAGGAAAGAGGTTGCGTCCAGTCAAGAACAGCTCTTACTTTCTCTGGATCCATTTCTAGACCCTTACTGGAAATATGGAACCCCAAAAACTGAACGGAATTAACCTCAAAGGTGCATTTTTCGAGTTTTGCATATACAAATTATTCTTCCTTAATCTTCGTAACACCTCTTTAACATGACTACGATGGTCACTTAGGTTAGAGGAGAAAATTAGAATGTCGTCCAAGTAGACTACTACAAACACCCCTAGTAGGTCCCGGAAAATATCATTGACAAATTCCTGGAACACTGCAGGAGCGTTGCAAAGACCAAAAGGCATAACTAAATATTCGTAGTGGCCATCCCTTGTGTTAAAAGCGGTTTTCCACTCATCCCCTTCCCTGATACGAATGAGATTGTAAGCACCTCTAAGATCAAGTTTAGTATAGATACTAGCACCCTTAACGCGATCAAAGAGCTCAGAGATTAGTGGAAGGGGATAGCGGTTCTTAATAGTAATCTTGTTAAGCCCCCTATAGTCAATACATGGGCGAAGACCTCCGTCCTTCTTGCCCACAAAAAAGAATCCAGCACCGGCAGGGGAATTTGAGGGCCTAATGAACCCTCTTTCTAGATTCTCAGAAATATACTCTCTCATTGCCTGGGCCTCGGGCAATGAAAGGGGATAAGTTCTCCCTCTGGGGGGAGTAGAGCCGGGAATTAGGTCAATTGGACAGTCATAATGCCTATGAGGTGGTAGTGTCTCTGCAGCTTTCTTTGAGAATACATCAATATAGTCATTATAAGCTGCAGGTAACCCCTCCAGGGACGTGACTGCCATTATAGGGGAAATACACGAACCCCTACAGTTAGGTCCCCACTGAATAATTTTCCCAGATGCCCAGTCAATTGTGGGGTTATGAGCTTGGAGCCACGGCAATCCTAAAATGAGCGGAGAGGTGGCACCTTTTATGATGAATAGTGCTAGCTTTTCGCAATGAGAATTTATACTCAGAGAAAGAGACATAGTTTTCTCAGAAACCAATCCTGATCCTAAAGGTCTTTGATCTACTGCCATGATTTTCATGGGGGCACTTAAAGGAAGTAAAGGTACACCAAATTTGGCTGCAAAAGCAGCATCCAAAAAATTCCCCTCTGCCCCCGAGTCTACAAAAGCAGATACCTTGACCGAACCCATGGGCCATGTTAATTTGACCGGAATCAAAATCCTAGAGGCAGATAGGGGAGAGAAAACACCTGAACCCAAATGGAGCTCCCCTTCTCCATTTAGGCTTGGGAGTTTCCCGGCCTCTTAAGACATTGATTTAGGAAATGACCTTTTTCCCCACAGTATATACACAACCCTTGAGTACGCCTGCGAGCCTTTTCCTCAGGAGATAAGTGAGAAATGCCCAATTGCATGGGTTCTTCCTGAGGCAAAGGTACGGAGGGCCCAGCACATTCAAAATTAGATACAGCTTTGGAAGAGCTGAAAAAATTAGAACGAAGAGAGGAATTCCTCTCACCCCTTCTTTCCCTCTGTCTCCTATCTACCTGGATGGCTAAAGACATGAGGTCATCCAGGTTAGAAGATAGGGGGTAGTTGACCAGACTATCTTTGATAGACTCAGACAGGCCTATACGAAACTGGCTGCGTAAGGCCATGTCATTCCAGCCAGTTTCTACTGCCCACCGACGGAATTCAGTACAATACACCTCTACATCCCGTTTCCCCTGACGAAGCCTACGAATCGCGGCATCGGCAGTGGATGCACGATCCGGGTCATCGTAGAGAATCGCCATGGAGTCAAAGAAACTATCTAAGGAGGAACGGGCTGGGTCTGAGGTGGACAATCTGAGGGCCCAAATCTGAGGGTCACCTTGAAGGAGGGTCATTACAAATCTTACTCTCTCCTCATCAGTAGAGAATGAATGAGGAAAGAAACTGAGATATAGTTTACAAGCCTCTTTAAATGTAAAAAATTTGGATCGATCCCCACAGAATTTTTCAGGGAAGGCAATCTTAGGTTCTTGGAGCCTAATGGTGTTACCCCACAAGTTAGCAGAACCTCCCGGAGGAGAAGAACCAGAACTGGACCGCTGCTGTGGGGTCTCCAGTTTACGGGTCAGATTATGGAAACCCTGCAGGAGATAGTTTTGTTTCTGCTCCTGTTCCTCTAGGCGTTGAAGCAAGGTGGTCAGCAACGCTTCAGTGGTGGAGGAGGCAGATGGAGCAGCAGCGGCTTCGTGACCATAGTCTTCCATGGCCCGTGATAATGTCACGGTCGGCACCCAATACCAGAACAAGTGCCAAACACCCTGGTCTCGGCTCGTGCTTCACCAGTAGCGTGACCGCCTTTGGCTTTGGGAGGAGCCCTCAGCTACTTGGATGCCACCTGGACTTATACGAGAGGTGCAGAGCAGGAGTTCTGGCTAGCAATGGGGCACGACGGTAGAAAGTCTTAAGGCCAATGGTCACGGTACAGATAGGAGTAGGCAAATACGTGGTCAGACAGGCTGGGTCGAGGCGGGCAGATAACTAGGATCGTCAGGCAGGCAATGGGTCAAACCGGATAATCAAACAGAAGGATGAGGCAGAAACAGTAGTCAGGGACAGGCACGGATCAGGATACAGAAATCAGAGTCGTCAAAGCCAGGCAGGGTCAAAACAGGAGCAACAGGAAGCATAAAGCACAAAACAGGCACCAGGAGTAAAAACCTATCACGGGCAATGAGTAGCAAAAGAAAGGCCCTTAAATAATTCAAATTTGGCGCCATTGCGCGCTGACGTCATGCGCCATGCGTCATCCGTCAGCACGCCTGCGCCTTTAAATAGGAAGAAGGCGCGCGGCGCGCGCACTAGCAGCAGGCCGGCAAGACGGGCGGCGGGCGGCCCCGCCGATGGCAGCGCGGCGGGCGTCCCCGCCGCACCGGTAAATTTATTACAGCGTCCTGTTGCTATGGTGATGCGCTATAAACGGAAGCGATCCAACCAATGTTCATTCTGGCAATGTTAAAGGACACGATCGGTGGATTTTCCCTCTCTCCCTGCTGTGGATCAGTCAGTGTTGGTTTCCAAAACATTATTTGAATTTGGCTTGTATCCATCTGCGCTGCGCATCCTGCTGCTGTCATTTCACCACAGAATTCCAAGATGCCATTCACTAAAGCAATGTTAAACTTTAAAGTAAGTTTAACTCAGTTATTCTTGCAATATTAGAGCCAAACTATAACATTTTTCATTCACAGTAGTAGGACCATTGAAGGGTGTCATTTATAGATTTTGCCTTTCCTTCTCCTTTAAAGGAAAACTATACCCCCAGAATAAATAGTAAACAGATAGTTAAGGTCTGTAGCATGTAATTGGTCTCCTGTCACTAAAGCAAAAACCCCCCAACTACCAACGTCTATCATAAGACAGTAATCATAATAACCACTCAGACAACATAATTAGTTTTGGAAAAAAAGTGGAGGTCATGTTTCTTAAAATTTTAAAATAATTTCACTGAATAAAAAATGCGGGCCCCAAAATCATTCCCATTTAAGGGAGAACATACTTTGCACCATTGCAAATTGTCAGGCCCACCACCAGTTGTCATAGTAGACATGTATGGGCTGTAGGGATACTCCCTGACCAGGAAACAAAACCAGTGCCAGTGAGCCCCCCAGTGGTTGCCCCGATGTTAAAATGGGCTTTGCTTGGTTTATCCCCATGGCCAGAAAGCAGAATCCGTGCCAGGTGGATTCCCAGCGGTTGCCCACACACAGTTCCAGGGCCGTCTCTCCGCCTTTCCTTTGCGGATCAGTTTTTGATGCTTGTACTGATTTGGCAATCCTATACTTGGGAGGGTGGAAGAAAAAAAATCATAGGTTAGTTATAATCCCTAACCAAAAAAAAGAAAGAATAAGGTAGCACCCTCCACAGGAATGTCCCAGTTCCCCCCTCGAGGGGTCTCTCTTGAGGTGAGTATGGGAGGGAAATGTGCAGGAGGAGTGTGAGACCTTGGGGCACTCTGCAAAAAAAAAATGGGGGGTGCAGGTTGTGGAATGGTGATGGGTGGAAGGCTGGTGGGTTTTATGGTACGTGGGTGAACTGACCTGAGGTGGGGGAGGGAATGGTGCTCTCATTAGGAGTCTATTCGTTTCACCTGTGTGGTGCTCCTTTTTCTTTTCTATATTAGTTATAATCCCTCTCTGTGTGCTGCTTTTACGCCCCCCTACACCTATTCCCACCCCCTAGTTTTCCCCTCCTCTATAGCAGTCCATTGTTTCCAGACAAAACCCCCTGACTGGCTCCACTGCCTTTTTAGCTACCCATTGATTTTCAGACCACGTGTAGGCTTTGAATTATCATCCTGTTCATTTTCGTACCATGGCAGTTGGTCAGATTAGAAAATTTCAGTCACTGGGACATCACTTTAATACGATTGTTGTCTGCCAACTATTTCATGTTCAGAACATCCTCTGATGCAGAGCATAAATATAAGACAAGACATTTTATAATGTGGAAGGAAAAATATAAGTATGATATTAACAATAACAGGAAACCTAGATAATTCATTGAAGGCATGTCTTTCGTTGCAGTTAAAGAAAAGGAAGAAAAATTCCCATATACATGAAAGGTAATGGCACATGGGGAGCTCAGTTTTTTTAATGGTCTTGTATGTTGCCTAGGGTGCTCGGTCAGATTGGCCTGCAGTTTATTAAGGTTATTTGCAAAAGGAAGTAGATAGAACTTCTTGTAGCTGAGCCAGGAAATATTCTACTCAACCATTGCATGTTTGTGAGTTCTAGATTAGTGACCCCATTTTGGGGAATGGTTTGTGGGGAACTACAACAAAACACAAATACAAGAGTATTGTAGAAATGATACCTATATTGGCTAACAATAAAAATACATTGCAAGCTTTCGGAGCTCTAAGGCCCCTTCATCAGGCAAAATACAAATGAGTCCAGAGAAGTGTGAAGGGAGCGCACGTATAAAGTGAAACAAAAATGAAACAAAAACAACTGATAGTGTAATAACGTTTTGAAACTTTGTTCAAATAGCTAAACCAATCACCTTGTTGTATGTGAAACAAATTACTATATCCACCACTGTGTGTAGTGACTCAAAAGGCTCACCAGAGGGCGATGAAGTCAAGCTCAACAGTGGGAGACCAGGTTAGATGTAGGCAAATTCCCAGTTCAAACGGAAAGAGGAAAAAACGCCAAATAGTGTAAAAACATTTAATATAAAATTACTGCTAAAAATAAAACTACTTACAGACTGTAGAAAGTAATCAGGCAAATAAAACTCAACGCGCTTCGCGTACCGCGGTACGCTTCATCAGGAGTGAGATGAGATGATATTTTAGCAGTAATTTTATATTAAATGTTTTTACACTATTTGGCGTTTTTTCCTCTTTCCGTTTGAACTGGGGATTTGCCTACATCTAACCTGGTCTCCCACTGTTGAGCTTGACTTCATCGCCCTCTGGTGAGCCTTTTGAGTCACTACACACAGTGGTGGATATAGTAATTTGTTTCACATACAACAAGGTGATTGGTTTAGCTATTTGAACAAAGTTTCAAAACGTTATTACACTATCAGTTGTTTTTGTTTCATTTTTGTTTCACTTTATACGTGCGCTCCCTTCACACTTCTCTGGACACGTTTGAGACCCGGTCAAAGGGGTTATATTCGTAAGAGGAGAAGCAGTATCACAGCAATCACAGTACTTCACTGGAACTTTATCTAAAGCGCTGAGGACCGTGGTATGTTTCATACCTTTGTGCATCAAAATACAAATGAGAACTGAAATGGCACAACATTTATACTGATAGATCAGAAAGAAGTGTTCACAAGCAATAAATTAGGAAGTTACAGATAGATAGAGATAACTTGTGAAGATAGTAAAAGTAATTAAGGTTTATTAGGGTGGGTTGTAAATAGTCCAGGGGTCTGGATTCAGTCAGATCAGATAGTGTGACATGAAACCTGACCCCAAATTAAGGCCCTGTCTTAATGTGTTGAATAACTCCATACATTTGAATTCATAGATCTTACTTTCTCGTTCAGATCCAAAGTTCCCTTTAAGAATTAACACCTTCATGTCCTGAAACCTGTGGTCCTGATTGCAGAAGTGTTGTCCCACTGGTGTATCACATGCTTTGGTCTTGATCTTATGTCTGTGATGGTTCATCCTTGTGCGCAGTTTTTGCCCTGTTTCTCCAATGTACATTCCTCCTGTAGGGCACTTACTACATATGATCAAGTACACCACATTGGAGGAAGCACATGAATAGCAGTCCCAAATGGTGTAGACTTTTTGTGTATTTGGTATTGCAATTTGATCTTTGCACAGGATGTATTTGCAGGTCTCACATCTTTTGCTGTTGCAGGGAAATGTACCTGCTTTAGTTGTTTGGGGAAGAGCACTTCTAACAATCATTTTCCTCAGACTGGGTGGTTGTCTATAGGACAGAAGGGGTAGTTTGGGGAATATCCAGACTAAAGGAGATATTCCCCGAACTACCCCTTCTGTCCTATAGACAACCACCCAGTCTGAGGGTGACAGGGACAGGCGCTTATTCTCCATATTTAACGCGCTACTTCATCCCTCACCTAATGAATCAATCGTATCTGAACACACCGCCCAGGACTTTGCTGACTTCTTTAAAAGCAAAGTCGATTCTATCCGCAAACAATTTTCCCAACCCTCAGATACCGGTAATCTCAACCTTCCTAAATCTCCTCTCTCCCTATTCAGCTCCTTCAGTCTCGTAACAGAGTCTGAAGTTTCTCAGCTTCTCCGATCCTCTCCGCCTACTACCTGCTCGCTGATCCTATGCCCTCATCCCTACTAAAACAGTGTGCCCCTGCTCTTACTCCAGCTCTTACCCACATATTCAATTCCTCTCTGGCTTCTGGTATTTTTCCCTCTCTCTTCAAACAAGCATGTGTCAAACCCATTCTTAAAAAGGCTACACTGGACCCATCCTGCCTTTCTAACTACCGTCCTGTCTCTCTCCTGCCCCTAGCCTCTAAAATCCTGGAACGTCTTGTCTTTTCTCGTGTCACTAACTTCCTCTGCACCTATAATCTGCTGGACTCTATGCAGTCTGGTTTTCGGCCTGCGCACTCCACTGAGACGGCCTTATGTAGAGTGGCAAATGATCTCCAGACTGCCAAGGCCAAAGGACGCTACTCGGTTCTCATTCTCCTAGACCTTTCCTCTGCTTTTGATACTGTCGAGCATTCTATTCATATGCAAATTCTCTATTCTCTGGGTATCCGGGATCAGGCTGCATCCTGGTTCTCTTCCTATCTCTCTAACCGCTCCTTCTCTGTCGCTCTTACTAACAAATCCTCTACCCCGGTTCCGCTTAGTGTGGGAGTGCCTCAGGGCTCTGTGCTTGGTCCTTTGCTGTTCTCCCTGTACACTCTCTCTCTAGGAGACCTTATTTCTTCTTTTGGTCTTAAATACCACTTATATGCAGATGACATCCAGATATATTTAGACACCCCTGCACTAACCACTGATGTTCAAACCCAGATTGGTAACTGCCTCCTGGCTATCTCCTCCTGGATGAACCAACGCCAGCTCAAACTTAACCTAGCTAAAACAGAGCTCATGGTCTTCCCGCCCAAACCTGGCCCTCCTCCTCCTTTCACCATTACTATTGATGGCATGACCATCAACTCTGTAAATTCTGCACGCTGCCTTGGGGTTATCTTTGACCAGTCTCTCTCCTTCTCTAACCATATTAATAACACTGCCAAAACCTGCCGCTTTTTCCTCCGCAATATTGCCAAGATACATAGTTACATAGTTACATAGGGTTGAAAAAAGACCAGTGTCCATCAAGTTCAACCCATCCAAGTAAACTCAGCACACACAACCCACACCTACCAATCTATACACTCACATACATAAACTATAAATACAACCACTAGTACTAACTGTAGATATTAGTATCACAATAGCCTTGGATATTCTGATTGATCAAGAACTCATCCAGGCCCCTCTTAAAGGCATTAACAGAATCTGCCATTACCACATCTCTAGGAAGGGCATTCCACAACCTCACTGCCCTCACCGTGAAAAACCACCTACGCTGCTTCAAATGGAAGCTCCTTTCCTCTAATCTAAAGGGGTGACCTCTGGTGCGTTGATTGTTTTTATGGGAAAAAAGAACATCCCCCAACTGCCTATAATCCCCCCCTTTCTTTCACAAGCAACAGCTAAAACACTAATCTATGCCCTTATCCTTTCCCGCTTAGATTACTGCAATCTCCTACTAACCGGCCTCCCAGACTCCCACCTCTCTCCCCTGCAATCAATCTTAAATTCTGCTGCCAGGATCCTCCTGCTCTCTCCTAACAGGGATCCTGCTCAGCCTCAATTAAGCTCACTAGCATGGCTGCCTGTCAAGCAAAGGATAGCTTACAAAATCCTTCTGCTGACATTCAAAGCCCTTCATTCCTCTGCTCCTCACTACATTTCTTCACTGGTCTCCCTACATGTTCCTGGTCGTCTCCTCCGCTCCTCTCAGAGCCTCCGTCTCTTTACACCATCCACACCCACTGCGCTCTCTCGTCTTAAACCTTTCTATCTCGCTGCTCCTTACCTCTGGAACTCTATCCCTGAATCCCTCTGTAGGGAACACTAACTCTCTTTAAGAAAAAACTCAGCTGTTACCTTCTGGAGCACTAAGACATTATTTTGCCCAGTCCTGCGCTTAAGGGCAAATGCCCATACCTGGTGCACTCTTACCTTCCAGTTTGTGCCTGTATGTTACCCAACCACTCAGACTGTAAGCTCTACGGGGCAGGGACCTCCTTCCTACTGTGTCTCATACAACATGGCATTTATATATATATATATATATATATATATATATATATATACATATATGTATTTATTGTATTTATTTATTATATCACTCATCCTCCCTGTGTGTAATTTTGTATTCTGTAAGACTGTACAGCACTGCGTACCCTTGTGGCGCTTTATAAATAAAGTTATACATACATACATACATACAGGGCCTTAATTTGGGGTCAGGTTTCATGTCACACTATCTGATCTGACTGAATCCAGACCCCTGGACTATTTACAACCCACCCTAATAAACCTTAATTACTTTTACTATCTTCACAAGTTATCTCTATCTATCTGTAACTTCCTAATTTATTGCTTGTGAACACTTCTCTCTGATCTATCAGTATAAATGTTGTGCCATTTCAGTTCTCATTTGTATTTTGCCTGATGAAGGGGCCTTAGAGCTCCGAAAGCTTGCAATGTATTTTTATTGTTAGCCAATATAGGTATGATTTCTACAATACTCTTGTATTTGTGTTTTGTTGTTTTTTTTATTATTTTTGACACTGGCTAACACGGTACTACAGTTTTTGTTTTGTGGGGAACTACACAAACAAACAAAAAAATCTAGTATATACAGTATGTACAAGGTATTTGAATAACAAATAGGCAAGTTGCTAAATGCATACTGATATCAAGGTTGCTATCAGTACATATTTTTGGTTTTACATGTTTTAGCTGTATTAACCCAAAGTATCCAATCAGAAGGTAGCATTTACTCATTACAGTGCACATCTAATTGATGTGTGTTGCTAGATATAGAGCACTATGTGTGCCTTAAGGGCTGTGACGCACAGGGAGATTAGTTGCCGTGCAACAAATCTTCCTTTTCGTGGGCGACTAATCTCCCCAAAATGGCATCCCACTGGCTAGAATGTAAATCGCGTGGAGTTTCCTCTCAAGGCAACTTTGGCAAATCTCGCCGCCGCGTATGCCATCACACCGGCGATTAACATTCTAGCTGGTTGGATGGCATTTTGGGGAGATAAGTCGCCCACGACGAATCTCCCTGTGTGTCACAGCCTTAAGGTGGCCATACACAGGCCGACTAGGTACTTCAAGGGCCCACCAATGTGCCTGTCTGACTGATGGAGTCCTCTACAGATGGTCTGCGTTGCCAGCAATTGTGATCCAATCATTTGCCCTTATCAGTACAATATTGCCACCTCAAAGTGGACATCACTTTGAAGAAAACCTAAGCTCAGGCCCCAGCGAGAATTGAACTCGCGACCCCTGGTTTACAAGACCAGTGCTCTAACCACTGAGCTATGGAGCCAGACGCTCATGTGTTTCTTTTGTTAAATATTTAGAATTATCAACTAAAACTCAACTACTGGACGTGATGGGGGAGTTGGAATTCTCCTCCCGTTGTCGGTTTGCATCTATTCCTATTCCTCCAGCTTTTTCTTTTAACTCATTTGAAGTGCATGCCCTTCAATTCTTCCATCCTCTCTCTGTACGGGTGGCTGTCATTTACAGGCCCCCATCAGCCTCCTCCCCTGCTACCTTCCTCTTTGATTTTGAAACCTGGCTCTCTTTTTTCCTCTGTTTCGCTTCTGTTGATGGAAAAATAATAAAATTTCACCTTTAAAAAAATGTGCTGTGGGGAAATTTTCCATGCTAAACTTATCAGAGAGGCATGGACTGGTCCAATAATCAAGGTTTGGTCTGGACAGGTTCGGGTTGGAAAATGGGATATCACTGCAACGCAGAGAACTTTTAATTTGTGCCCTATGGCTGGGCCCCCTATAACTTAACTCTTATAGGAGAAGAAAAGGTACAATCACTGGGAGTGCCTAACAATTTGGCACTCCCCCCCCCCCCCAGTGATTGTAATCGCTTACCTTATACCCAGGCCCTGGGTTAATGCTCCTGTTAGGAGAAAACCACACCAGCCTGGGGTAGTTGTGAGAGAGTGATCCTCTTCTTTCTCCTCTCTTCTGTTACTCCACTGTGTATGCGCCGGCCCCGGGATTCCGAAAATACACTAGAGAAGGAAGAGGATCACTTTTTTGCAGCTACCCAGGGCTGTTCGGTTTTCTCCTTACATTATACCCCAGGATGGTGCTCCTGTAAGTGATTACAATCACTGGGGGGGTGCCCACCCCTACTCTGACACCAAATCAGATATCAGCTGAAGGGAAGGTCATGCTCGGCATCCTCTGCATGTCCTTTCTCAACCTTGAGTCGAATCAGGTGAGTAGGGGCTGGTTAGGGATGGTCTGAAGATTTCTAATCCATGCATCACTATAACCTATGCATTCTTTTAAGCAAATACACCGCCTACAATAATTCTTTTGAATAGAATAGTTTCCATTTAAAGCTAACATTGAAAGGTTTTAAGTCATATCACATGGCCACTCTCTACTTACATTGTAAAATGCCTTTATCTTAATATAAATAATATAATTATGTTTGGCTCTAAAACTAATCTAATAATTTCTTACAGGCAAATGGGACTGACAATTCCAAAAAGGTGCACAGTGATTCTCTAAATAAGGCTGCCTCTAAGGAAGTGCTCAGTACAGTTACATTACAATACAGTACATTTCATTGGCTTGTAAATTAACATGATTAATTGTGTTATTACTGCACATGAACAATTGGAATGCTATATTACATCCTTAGGGTAATGGTTCATGGGGCATTTTATGGCAGCTTTGTGTATGGACAATGTATGTTTTATCTCTGGAAATATGCAACATAAAATGCCTCATGTGCTTCAAGTCTTAGCACTTAGGTCTGGTGATAGCAGAAACCATTAGTTTTGTGCAACACTAAGGTGTAGAGCAGGGGTCCCCAACCTTTCTTACTCGTGAGCCACGGTCAAATTTAAAAAAGACTTGGGGAGCTACACAAGCACATAAAAGTTCATGGAGGTGCCAAATAAGGGCTGTGATTGGCTATTAGGCAGCCTCTATGCACAATCAGCTTACAGGGGCTTTATTTGGTAGGAAATCTTGTTTTTATTCATCCAAAACTTGCCCCCAAGTCAGGAATTCAAAAATAACTACCTGGTTTGGGGGCACTGAGAGCAACACCCAAGGGGTTGGGGAGCAACATGTTGCCCCTGAGCCACTGGTTGGGGATCACTGGTGTAGAGTATGCAAGTCATTATATTATATCCTCTGCATCCTCAGGTCAGAGAACTGGGAATGTAAATCTTTTACAAGGTTGCATGCAGCATATATTTGATTTGGTGAATTCAAGGCAAGGAAAGAGCAGGTCCAGTGGTGAGGTGGATCGCTGGCGATACCTGTGCATTCGAGCAGGAATGGGTGCAGGAGACAAAGGTGAACTTTCCTCACCCACTAACTCAGTCCTTGTTACTGTTTCTTCCTCTCAGGAGGGGCACCAATAGCGGATTCTGCAAAACGCCGGGTAGAGTTCCCCATCCGGTTGGTGGCCTGAATGTGGTACAAAGATAAAAACAAGAAAGGTTTGAAATTTTATTTAGCTCCCTACAATCATAATTGATATCATTACTGGGGACAGGGATACAGGATACAGGGATACCCCCCCAGAAAATCAGGAGGCACAGTGATACCCCCCCAGAAAATCAGAGGCACAGTGATACCCCCCCAGAAAATCAAAGGCACAGTGATACCCCCCCAGAAAATCAAAGGCACAGTGATACCCCCCAGAAAATCAAAGGCACAGGGATACCCCCCAGAAAATCAGAGGCACAGTGATACCCTCCAGAAAATCAGAGGCAGAGTGATACCCCCCAGAAAATCAGAGGCACAGTGATACCCTCCAGAAAATCAGAGGCAGAGTGATACCCCCCCAGAAAATCAGAGGCACAGGGATACCCCCCAGAAAATCAGAGGCACAGTGATACCCTCCAGAAAATCAGAGGCAGAGTGATACCCCCCAGAAAATCAGAGGCACAGTGATACCCTCCAGAAAATCAGAGGCAGAGTGATACCCCCCCAGAAAATCAGAGGCACAGTGATACCCTCCAGAAAATCAGAGGCAGAGTGATACCCCCCCAGAAAATCAAAGGCACAGGGATACCCCCCCAGAAAATCAAAGGCACAGTGATACCCCCAGAAAATCAAAGGCACAGTGATACCCCCCAGAAAATCAAAGGCACAGTGATACCCCCCAGCAAGTGATACCCCCCAGAAATCAGAGGCACAGGATACCCCCCCAGAAAGTCAGAGGCACAGGGATACCCCCCCATAAAATCAAAGGCACAGTGATACCCCCCAGAAAATCAAAGGCACAGTGATACCCCCCCAGAAAATCAAAGGCACAGTGATACCCCCCCAGAAAATCAGAGACACAAGGATACCCCCCAGAAAATCAAAGGCACAGTGATACCCCCCCAGAAAATCAAAGGCACAGTGATACCCCACCAGAAAATCAGAGGCACAGGGATACCCCCCCAGAAAGTCAGAGGCACAGGGATACCCCCCAGAAAATCAAAGGCACAGTGATACCCCCCCAGAAAATCAGAGGCACAGGGATACCCCCAGAAAATCAAAGGCACAGTGATACCCCCCAGAAAATCAGAGGCACAGGGATACCCCCCAGAAAATCAAAGGCACAGTGATACCCCCCAGAAAATCAAAGGCACAGTGATACCCCCCCAGAAAATCAAAGGCACAGTGATACCCCCCCAGAAAATCAAAGGCACAGTGATACCCCCCCCAGAAATCAAGGCACAGTGATACCCCCCAGAAATCAGAGGCACAGGGATACCCCCCCAGAAAGTCAGAGGCACAGGGATACCCCCCCAGAAAATCAAAGGCACAGTGATACCCCCCCAGAAAATCAAAGGCACAGTGATACCCCCCCAGAAAATCAAAGGCACAGTGATACCCCACCAGAAAATCAGAGGCACAGGGATACCCCCCCAAAAAGTCAGAGGCACAGTGATACCCCCCAGAAAATCAAAGGCACAGTGATACCCCCCCAGAAAGTCAGAGGCACAGGGATACCCCCCAGAAAATCAAAGGCACAGTGATACCCCCCCAGAAAATCAAAGGCACAGTGATACCCCCCAGAAAATCAGAGGCACAGGGATACCCCCCAGAAAATCAGAGGCACAGGGATACCCCCCAGAAAATCAAAGGCACAGTGATACCCCCCCAGAAAATCAGAGGCACAGTGATACCCCCCCAGAAAATCAAAGGCACTGTGATACCCCACCAGAAAATCAAAGGCACAGTGATACCCCCCAGAAAATCAAAGGCACAGGGATACCCCCCCAGAAAATCAAAGGCACAGTGATACCCCCCCAGAAAATCAAAGGCACAGGGATACCCCCCCCAGAAAATCAAAGGCACAGTGATACCCCCCCAGAAAATCAAAGGCACAGGGATACCCCCCCCAGAAAATCAGAGGCACAGTGATACCCCCCCAGAAAATCAAAGGCACAGTGATACCCCCCCAGAAAATCAAAGGCACAGTGATACCCTTCAGAAAATCAAAGGCACAGGGATACCCCCCCAGAAAATCAAAGGCACAGTGATACCCCCCCAGAAAATCAAAGGCACAGGGATACCCCCCCCAGAAAATCAAAGGCACAGTGATACCCCCCCAGAAAATCAAAGGCACAGTGATACCCCCCCCAGAAAATCAAAGGCACAGGGATACCCCCCAGAAAATCAAAGGCACAGTGATACCCCCCCAGAAAATCAGAGGCACAGGGATACCCCCCCAGAAAGTCAGAGGCACAGGGATACCCCCCCAGAAAATCAAAGGCACAGTGATACCCCCCCAGAAAATCAAAGTCACAGGGATACCCCCCAGAAAATCAAAGGCACAGTGATACCCCCCAGAAAATCAGAGGCACAGGGATACCCCCCCAGAAAGTCAGAGGCACAGGGATACCCCCCCAGAAAATCAAAGGCACAGGGATACCCCCCAGAAAATCAAAGTCACAGGGATACCCCCCCAGAAAATCAAAGGCACAGTGATACCCCCACTGACTCTGCCAGTAGCAGCAATTAGGACGTCTGGGTGTTTAAATTTCCCGCGCAATAATGGGGCATGCGCAATGAGCGGTCATTTGGTATTATCACATGACCGTGACGTCAAGAAGGTCCCTTCCAAGCGTAGGAACTAGCCGCTACCATAGCAACCCAGTACTCAAACATTGTGACGATCCACCTGCGTCAATGTAGTTAGCGCGCTGTCACAGAAGCCACGCCCCCTGCCTTACTATTGATTGGTAAGACGAGTTACGTCACGTCACCGTTACGTCAGGTGGCGGCTTTTTCTGTCACAAGTTGCTTCTGGCGAGAGGGAAACGTCTGCTCTGATGGAAATGGCATGGAAATGTTTTCTTATCATGGGCACATAGCAGCATAGAAATAAACACGCAAAACCATCAAATTTAACTTCAGGTTAAGGTTGGATCTCCGGACGGAGATAGCGAACTGGACCTGTCAGCCATCGGTGGAGGTTCATGGCATCTCACAGGAGCGCTACAGATTAGCTCGGCAGAATAGAAATTGTGAGTTTACGCTGTATTGACATTTTATTTATTGTAGTATGGGCTGAAAAAAACGTTCAATATATGATTGATTCAGCATGATATTTATATAGTTTTAAAATCAAGATTTCTGCAGCGTGCAATTATTTCTAGGAAGCACTATTTCCATTCACTGTAATGGCCATCGGAAATAACTTTTCATAATTCCTTTTCATAATATTGGTACTGGCTAGAAGATGGCAATAGCTCTTATTTTGGTATTATTTGAGTATACACTGTTTTGACATTATATATATATATATATATATATATATATATATATACCCCTCCTTCTCATAAGCTTGGTAGTGGCTAGCAGATCGCAATGGCAGTTATCTCCATTTTATTTAGCAATCTGTAGGATGGGTTTCTGGTTGCAGCAAATGGCAGCATGTAAACTGATAGGTGAGCTGGATCTGCTTTCTTATAATTCTTATAATTACAATGGTACAAAAAGCTACTTTAGATGAATTATTTGATGTGAGTATGCCAGCACTCACGGGACTTCAAAGCAGCATCAACAGAAAAAATAAAAGTTTTACAAAACATATTGTAGCATGGTTTTTTTTTTTCCCTGAAGAAAGTTCCTGTTTGGAAATGAGACATCGGATAAATAAAAAACCATGCTACAATACGTTTTGTAAAACTTTTTTTTTTTTTCTGTTGATGCTGCTTTGAAGTCCCGTGAGTGCTGCTACCTTTGCTGGGACTATATATAGACTTATTGTTAGTGGCTATATATATATGTGTGTGTGTGTATATAATGTTATTAATAAAATAACCCAGCACTTCCACATCTACCACTACACCTGCAGTGTGTGGTAGGCTGATCTATGGTATATTGATTTAAACTGTCACTTTAATATGACCAATTTAGAATAATCATGACATCAATATATTACACAGTCATTATATATATATATATATATATATATATATATATATAGCTAGCAGGAAACAGTGTCGGCACTCACACGATTTCACGATCGATTTCAAGCAATCGATCGTTAAATCCTGTGAGTGCCGACACTGTTTTCTGCTATTTGATTACTTCGGCTCTGGCACCCAGGTATCGCTAGAAACTTATTGGTGTGCTCCCACTCTATGCTCTGTCTATATATATATATATATATATATATATATATATATATATATATATATATATATATATATATATATATATAAAGGTATAGGATCCCTTATCAGGAAACCCGTTATCCAGAAAGCTCCGAATTACGGAGAGCCTGTCTCCCATAGACTCCATTTTAATCAAATAGTTCAGAATTTTAAAACTGATTTCCTTTTTCTCTGTAGAAATAAAACAGCACCTTGTACTTGATCCCAACTAAGATATAAATAATCCTTATTAGAGCCAAAACAATCCTATTGGGTTTAATTACTGTTTTATTGATTTTTTAGTAGACTTAAGGTATGAAGATCCAAAGTACAGAAAGACCCCTTATCCGGAATACCCTCGGTCCCGAGCATTCTGGATAACGGGTCCTATACCTGTATGTATATATATATATATATATATAAAATCTAGTGAGTATTGGTGCACACCGGGAATAGTTTAAAAAATAGCTTTTATTGTAGTAAATACATTACAGGACAGGCCTGTCTTGTAATGTATTTACTACATTAAAAGCTATTTTTTAAACGATTCCCGGTGTGCACCAATACTCACTAGATTTTTTATTTTTAATGCTTAATTGGTAGCACCTGGGTCTTTTGACCACGCTTAGGAGTGCTGAATCTATGTATGTTATATATATATATATATATATATATATATATATATATATATATATATATGTGTGTGTGTGTGTGTGTATATATTCTTCAAAGCAGGAACCACTTCACACTGGACTTCTAAATCACAAATAGTATTTTATTAAACAATAACAAAGCTGACATTTCGGCTGTTATTCTTTAATGAAATATCATTTGTGAATTATAAGTCCCGTGTGAAGTGGTTCCTGCTTTGAAGAATGTTGATCCGGTGAACTTTAGGACTGCACCCAGGTGTGTATAAAGATTTATTATCGTGAGTGCAAGCTTAATGGCTATATATATATATTATATATATGTGTGTATGCATAATGTTATTAATAAAATAACCCAGCACTTCCACGTCTACCACTATACCTGCAGTGTGTGGTAGGCTGATCTATATTGATTTAAACTGTCACTTTAATATGACCAATTTGGAATAATCATGACGCCAAATGTGACAGGTATGAACATGGACTTTATTTTTATGGACTTGTTATGGTTGATCTAGCACTGTGAATATGCATTACATGCACACCACAGTGGGGCAGCGTGGTATTAGTAAAAATGGGAGTGGTCTGATTTTTGTAGAATAGCTCAATTGTCTGGTTTACAGAGTGTTGCTCAGTGGTATTGTTTATGGAGTGTTGCTCAGTGGTTTGGTTTTAGGAGTGTAGATTAGATGTCTAGCTTATGGAGTGTTGCTCATTGGCCTGGTTTACAAAGTGTTGCTATGTGGTCTGGTTTATGGAGTGTAGCTGAACGATCTGAATCATGGAGTGCAGCTTAGGGGTCTTGTTCAGTGAATGTAGCTCAATGGTCTTGTTCAGTTACTGTAGCTCAGTGGTCTGGATTTTGAAATGTAGTTTAATGGTCTTGTTAATGGAGTGTAGGTCAGTGGTGTAGTTTTTGGAGTGTAACTCAATTATCTGGTTTACAGAGCTTTGCTTAGTAGTATGGTTTGTGGAGTAGCTCAGTGGTCTGGTTCAGTGTGAGTATTGCTCAGTTCTATCGTTTTTGGAGTGTTGCTCAACTTTATTTGTTTTACAGAGTGTACTGCAGTTATATGGTTTATAGGGTGTATCTCAATGATCTGGTAAATGGAGTATAGGTCAGTGGCATAGTTTATGGAGTATTTCTCAATGAGCTGGTTTATGGAGTGTACCTTAATTTTCTGGTTTATTAGGTGTAGGACAGTGTTATATTTTATGGAGTGTATCTGAATGATCTGGTTTTTGGAGTGTAGCTGATTGGTCTGATTTGTGGAGTATATCTTCACAATCTGGTTTATAGAGTATTTCTCAGGTGTATGGTTTATGGAGTTTACCTTAATTTTCTGGTTTATTGAGTGTAGTACAGTGTAATGAGTTGTGGAGTATATCTCAATGATCTAGTTTATAGAGTATTGCTTAGTGGTATGGTTTCTAGAGTGAAACAAAATGATTTTTTTAGTGTGAATGAAATGTATAACCCACTCCAGATACCTTGTGCTTCGGTTTAAACAATAATACTTAACTCTGGAGCGCCCTCCTCTGTGCAGACTTCCCAGATGAGGTCTTATGGGATAAAATTAAAAAAAATATATATAGTGTAATATAATATTGATAATCACCCCTCCAAACGTTTTTATATCCAAAACAAATCTTGTGAACACCACTACCAAATTTACTTCACTTTTTTGGGAAAACACATAAGTCCAATCCACTGCAAAGTGTCTATTTAAATAGGTGAATTTCCATATTTCACACTCTTCCGTGACTTCCTTTTATCCTCAACCAATTGTGCATATACTTACAGACCAGCACTGTGGTCTTGGAGCTTGTAACAAATTCCCTCTTGGTAGAACTATAACTCCCAGCTTCTCTTTCTCCACTTTCAGCTGCTGCTGAACAAATATACAGCGGACATGTGTAAAATCCTAAAACTTTATTCTAAAACATATTAAAAGTTAAACTCACAAATGCCATAAAAATTGCGCCCATTGGGAGTCCTTTTTTTAACAGCGTCAGATCCTTGCTTGCTTGTCACCCTATTTTTTAGGTCATTTTGGGCAAAAGAAGATGAAGGAAAAGATGAAGAGAAAGTGAAGAAGAAGAAGGACGTTTGGTAAAGAGAAGAGAGAAACGGGATACAAGTAAAATGCAATGTTATTATTTTATTATCTATGTCCTTGCTAGGTCTCTAAGGGGTTAGGTCCCTTTGCAAGGGATCTCATGTTCAACCAAAGAGGTCCTTCATGGAAGGTTAGGTAGAGGATGGGTATGTTGCACCTCTTTGGTTGAACATGTAACCCCCAACTGAGAAAGGGTACAGGAGTGCTTCTGGTCCTTAGCAATTTAATTGTCCTATTACATGTATATGCTAATGTATATAGATAGAATAAATACACAATATATATAGATATGGGCAGGGTTGGACTGGGCCGCTGGGCCGCAGGGACCCAGGTATCGCTAGAAACTTATTGGTGTGCTCCCACTCTATGCTCTGTCTATATATATATATATATAAATATATATAAATATATATACAGTGGAGGAAATAATTATTTGACCCCTCACTGATTTTGTAAGTTTGTCCAATGACAAAGAAATGAAAAGTCTCAGTATCATTTCAATGGTAGGTTTATTTTAACAGTGGCAGATAGCACATCAAAAGGAAAATCGAAAAAATAACTTTAAATAAAAGATAGCAACTGATTTGCATTTCATTGAGTGAAATAAGTTTTTGAACCCGTACCAACCATTAAGAGTTCTGGCTCCCACAGAGTGGTTAGACACTTCTACTCAATTAGTCAACCTCATTAAGGACACCTGTCTTAACTAGTCACCTGTATAAAAGACACCTGTCCACAGAATCAATCAATCAAGCAGACTCCAAACTCTCCAACATGGGAAAGACCAAAGAGCTGTCCAAGGATGTCAGAGATAAAATTGTAGACCTGCACAAGGCTGGAATGGGCTACAAAACCATTAGCAAGAAGCTGGGAGAGAAGGTGACAACTGTTGGTGCGATTGTTCGAAAATGGAAGGAGCACAAAATGACCATCAATCGACCTCGCTCTGGGGCTCCACGCAAGATCTCACCTCGTGGGGTGTCAATGATTCTGAGAAAGGTGAAAAAGCATCCTAGAACTACACGGGAGGAGTAAGTTAATGACCTCAAATTAGCAGGGACCACAGTCACCAAGAAAACCATTGGAAACACATTACACCGCAATGGATTAAAATCCTGCAGGGCTCGCAAGGTCCCCCTGCTCAAGAAGGCACATGTGCAGGCCCGTCTGAAGTTTGCCAATGAACACCTGAATGATTCTGTGAGTGACTGGGAGAAGGTGCTGTGGTCTGATGAGACCAAAATAGAGCTCTTTGGCATTAACTCAACTCGCTGTGTTTGGAGGAAGAAAAATGCTGCCTATGACCCCCAAAACACCATCCCCACCGTCAAGCATGGGGGGTGGAAACATTTTGCTTTGGGGGTGTTTTTCTGCTAAGGGCACAGGACAACTTATTCGCATTAACGGGAAAATGGACGGAGCCATGTATCGTGAAATCCTGAACGACAACCTCCTTCCCTCTGCCAGGAAACTGAAAATGGGTCGTGGATGGGTGTTCCAGCACGACAATGACCCAAAACATACAGCAAAGGCAACAAAGGAGTGGCTCAAGAAGAAGCACATTAAGGTCATGGAGTGGCCTAGTCAGTCTTCGGACCTTAATCCAATAGAAAACCTATGGAGGGAGCTCAAGCTCAGAGTTGCACAGAGACAGCCTCGAAACCTTAGGGATTTAGAGATGATCTGCAAAGAGGAGTGGGACCAACATTCCTCCTAAAATGTGCGCAAACTTGGTCATCAATTACAAGAAACGTTTGACCTCTGTGCTTGCAAACAAGGGTTTTTCCACTAAGTATTAAGTCTTTTTTTGTTAGAGGGTTCAAAAACTTATTTCACTCAATGAAATGCAAATCAGTTGCTATCTTTTATTTAAAGTTATTTTTTCGATTTTCCTTTTGATGTGCTATCTGCCACTGTTAAAATAAACCTACCATTGAAATGATACTGTTCTGAGACTTTTCATTTCTTTGTCATTGGACAAACTTACAAAATCAGTGAGGGGTCAAATAATTATTTCCTCCACTGTATATATATATATATACACAGGTATGTATATATATATATATATATATATATATATATATATATATATATATGGTCTGATTTTTGTAGAATAGCTCAATCGTCTGGTTTACAGAGTGTTGCTCAGTGGTATTGTTTATGGAGTGTTGCTCAGTGGTTTGGTTTTAGGAGTGTAGATTAGTGGTCTAGCTTATGGAGTGTTGCTCATTGGCCTGGTTTACAAAGTGTTGCTATGTGGTCTGGTTTATGGAGTGTAGCTGAACGATCTGAATCATGGAGTGCAGCTTAGGGGTCTTGTTCAGTGAATGTAGCTCAATGGTCTTGTTCAGTTACTGTAGCTCATTGATCTGGATTTTGAAATGTAGTTTAATGGTCTTGTTAATGGAGTGTAGGTCAGTGGTGTAGTTTTTGGAGTGTAGCTCAATTATCTGGTTTACAGAGCTTTGCTTAGTAGTATGGTTTGTGGAGTAGCTCAGTGGTCTGGTTCAGTGTGAGTATTGCTCAGTTCTATAGTTTTTGGAGTGTTGCTCAACTTTATTTGTTTTATAGAGTGTACTACAGTTATATGGTTTATAGGGTGTATCTCAATGATCTGGTAAATGGAGTATAGGTCAGTGGCATAGTTTATGGAGTATTTCTCAATGAGCTGGTTTGTGGAGTGTACCTGAGTGGTATGGTTTATGGAGTGTACCTTAATTTTCTGGTTTATTAGGTGTAGGACAGTGTTATATTTTATGGAGTGTATCTGAATGATCTGGTTTTTGGAGTGTAGCTGATTGGTCTGATTTGTGGAGTATATCTTCACAATCTGGTTTATAGAGTATTTCTCAGGTGTATGGTTTATGGAGTTTACCTTAATTTTCTGGTTTATTGAGTGTAGTTCAGTGTAAGGAGTTGTGGAGTATATCTCAATGATCTAGTTTATAGAGTATTGCTTAGTGGTATGGTTTCTAGAGTGAAACAAAATGATTTTTTAGTGTGAATGAAATGTATAACCCACTCCAGATACCTCGTGCTTCGGTTTAAACAATAATACTTAACTCTGGAGCGCCCTCCTCTGTGCAGACTTCCCAGATGAGGTCTTATGGGATAAAAAAAAATTAAAAAAAATAGTGTAATATAATATTGATAATCACCCCTCCAAACGTTTTTATATCCAAAACAAATCTTGTGAACACCACTACCAAATTTACTTCACTTTTTTGGGAAAGTACAATCCACTGCAAAGTGTTTAAAGTTCGTGTCTATTTAAATAGGTGAATTTCCATATTTCACACTCTTCTGTGACTTCCTTTTATCCCCAACCAATTGTGCATATACTTACAGAACAGCACTATGGTCTTGGAGCTTGTAACAAATTCCCTCTT
This sequence comes from Xenopus tropicalis, assembly GCF_000004195.4. Lineage (NCBI taxonomy): Eukaryota > Metazoa > Chordata > Amphibia > Anura > Pipidae > Xenopus > Xenopus tropicalis. The sequence continues at coordinate 33,545,678 of NC_030680.2, read as the reverse complement.
GGTAGAACTATAACTCCCAGCTTCTCTTTCTCAGCTGCTGCTGCTGAACAAATATACAGCGGACATGTGTAAAATCCTAAAACTTTATTCTAAAACATATTAAAAGTTAAACTCACAAACGCCATAAAAATTGCGCCCATTGGGAGTCCTTTTTTAACAGCGTCGGATCCTTGCTTGCTTTTCAGTCTCCTTATGCGATTGCTCAGAGGAAGCCAGTCGGCGAAGCGGTGTAGAGAGACGCCAAAGGGGGAACGCGAACGGAGAGACTTGCAAACCAGGACCAAAGCGAATACTGCAGATCGCATAAGGAGACTGACAAGCAAGCAAGGATCCGATGCTGTTTATAAAAGGACTCCCGATGGGCACAATTTTTGGCGTTTTTGAGTTTAACTTTAATTTGATATGTTTTTAGGATTTTACACATGTCCGTTGTATATTTGTTCAGCAGCAGCTGAAAGTGGAGAAAGAGAAGCTAGGAGTTATATAGTTCTACCAAGAGGTAGAATATTTGGTAGATAAGAGAGCAAAATTAGTTTAAAACCAGCAAAGGAGAGAAAGAGAGTGAAACAAGTAAGTTGCAAATTTAAAAAGGCGATTGTCATGTTTATAGGGTGAAATCTTTGCATCTTTCTTGTAAATTTACGAAGATTTTGTACACTGATTTTATGACTGCTCTTTATAACAACTTTTGTCATTTTGGGGCTAATTTTAATTTTATTGACTAAATTTGCAGTTGGGATAAACATTTTTCAACAAATAGGAGAAATAGTTTGTTGAACTACCTATGTGCAGCAGTGAGATAAGTAAGTTTGTATTTAAGCGGAGTTACATGGGCAAAGCAAAGCCTTTTTATTTCCTAGGTGAGACATTTGAAATTAGGAAATCCAACAAAAAGGCACATTCCTTGGTTTTAAAGTTAATATTTTCCTTCTATGTTGTCATGGGATGCTGCATGCACTATGATCTGGTGAAACTGGATTTTAACTGCCATAGGGCTAATGTATTGAGAAGTTGAGTGCACTGTGTAAACAATTCCTTCATATTTTTTAGGTCATTTTGGGCAAAAGAAGATGAAGGAAAAGATAAAGAGAAAGTGAAGAAGAAGGACGTTTGGTAAAGAGAAGAGAGAAACGGGATACAAGTAAAATGCAATGTTATTATTTTATTATCTATGTCCTTGCTGGCTCTCTAAGGGGTTAGGTCCCTTTGCAAGGGATCTCATGTTCAACCAAAGAGGTCCTTCATGGAAGGTTAGGTAGAGGATGGGTATGTTGCACCTCTTTGGTTGAACATGTAACCCCCAACTGAGAAAGGGTACAGGAGTGCTTCTGGTCTTTAGCAATTTAATTGTCCTATTACATGTATATGCTAATGTATATAGATAGAATAAATACACACTATATATAGGTATGGGCAGGGTTGGACTGGGGCGCAGGGACCCTCCCCTGACCCGGTAATCTCTGGGCAATCCCCTGAGCCACTGGTCTCCTCCCCTGATGCGCTTAAGGTAAGTTTCAATTAGGTGTCCCTAAGGCAGCGGCCCCTGTGAGCCCGACACCTCCCAGTCCAACCCTGGATATGGATATAGATACTAAGATAGATAGATGGATGGTTCACTTAGTGTAACTCAGTGGTCTGGATCAGTGAGTGATGCTCCGTGGTCTTCTTCATTGAGTGTAACTCAGTGATCTGGTTCAGTGAGTGTAGCTCAGTGGTCTTGTTCAGTGAGTGTAACTCAGTGGTCTTGTTCAGTGAGTGATGCTCCGTGGTCTTGTTCATTGACTGTAACTCAGTGATCGTGTTCAGTGAGTGTAGCTCAGTGTTCTGGTTTAGTGAGTGTAGCTCAGTGTTCTTGTTCAGTGAGTGTAGCTCAGTGTTCTTGTTCAGTGAGTGTAGCTCAGTGTTCTGGTTCAGTGAGTGTAGCTCAGTGTTCTAGTTCAGTGAGTGTATCTCAGTGGTCAAGTTCAGCGAGTGTAGCTCATTGTTCTGGTTCAGTGAGTGTAGCTCAGTGTTCTGGTTTAGTGAGTGTAGCTCAGTGTTCTTGTTCAATGAGTGTAACTCAGTGGTCTTGTTCAGTGAGTGTAACTCAGTGATCTCTTTCAGTGAGTGTAACTTTGTGATCTGGTTCAGTGAGTGTAGCTCAGTGATCTTGTTCAGTGAGTGTAACTCAGTGGTCTTGTTCAGTGAGTGTAGCTCATTGTTCTAGTTCAGTGAGTGTAGCTCAGTGTTCTGGTTCAGTGAGTGTAGCTCAGTGTTCTGGTTCAGTGAGTGTAGCTCAGTGTTCTTGTTCAGTGAGTGTAGCTCAGTGTTCGAGTTCAGTGAGTTTAACTCAGTGGTCAAGTTCAGTGAGTGTAGCTCATTGTTCTGGTTTAGTGAGTGTAGCTCAGTGTTCTTGTTCAATGAGTGTAGCTCAGTGGTCTTGTTCAGTGAGTGTAGCTCATTGTTCTGGTTCAATGAGTGTAACTCAGTGGTCTTGTTCATTGAGTGTAGCTCAGTGTTCGAGTTCAGTGAGTGTAACTCAGTGATCTCTTTCAGTGAGTGTAACTTTGTGATCTGGTTCAGTGAGTATAACTCAGTGGTCTTGATCAGTGAGTTTAACTCAGTGGTCTTGTTCAGTGTGTGATGCTCCGTTGTCCTGTTCATTGAGTGTAACTCAGTGATCTGGTTCATTGAGTGTAACTCAGTGATCTGATTCAGTGAGTGTAGCTCAGTGTTCTTGTTCAGTGAGTGTAGCTCAGTGTTCTGGTTCAGTGAGTGTAGCTCAGTGTTCTGGTTCAGTGAGTTTAGCTCAGTGTTCGAGTTCAGTGAGTGTAACTCAATGTTCTTGTTCAGTGAGTGTAACTCAGTGGTCTTGTTCAGTGAGTGATGCTCTGTTGTCTTGTTCAATGAGTGTAACTTAGTGTTCTTGTTCAGTGAGTGTAACTCAGTGGTCTTGTTCAGTGAGTGTAGCTCATTGTTCTAGTTCAGTGAGTGTAGCTCATTGTTCTAGTTCAGTGAGTGTAGCTCAGTGTTCTGGTTCAGTGAGTGTAGCTCAGTGTTCTGGTTCAGTGAGTGTAGCTCAGTGTTCTTCTTCAGTGAGTGTAGCTCAGTGTTCTTCTTCAGTGAGTGTAGCTCAGTGTTCTGGTTCAGTGAGTGTAGCTCAGTGTTCTGGTTCAGTGAGTGTAGCTCAGTGTTCTGGTTCAGTGAGTGTAGCTCAGTGTTCGAGTTCAGTGAGTGTAGCTCAGTGTTCTAGTTCTGTGAGTGTAGCTCAGTGGTCAAGTTCAGTGAGTGTAGCTCATTGTTCTAGTTCAGTGAGTGTAGCTCAGTGTTCTGGTTTAGTGAGTGTAGCTCAGTGTTCTTGTTCAATGAGTGTAACTCAGTGGTCTTGTTCATTGAGTGTAGCTCAGTGGTCTTTTTCAGTGAGTGTAACTCAGTGATCTCTTTCAGTGAGTGTTACTTTGTGATCTTGTTCAGTGAGTTTAACTCAGTGATCTTGTTCAGTGAGTGTAACTCAGTGGTCTTGTTCAGTGAGTGTAACTCAGTGGTCTTGTTCAGTGAGTGATGCTCTGTTGTCTTGTTCATTGAGTGTAACTCAATGATCTGGTTCAGTGAGTGTAACTCAGTGGTCTTGTTCATTGAGTGTAGCTCAGTGTTCTTGTTCAATGAGTGTAACTCAGTGTTCTTGTTCATTGAGTGTAGCTCAGTGTTCTTGTTCAATGAGTGTAGCTCAGTGGTCAAGTTCAGTGCGTGTAGCTCATTTTTCTGGGTCAGTGAGTGTAGCTCATTGTTCTGGTTTAGTGAGTGTAGCTCAGTGGTCTTGTTCAGTGAGTGTAGCTCATTGTTCTGGTTCAATGAGTGTATCTCAGTGGTCTTGTTCATTGAGTGTAGCTCAGTGTTCGAGTTCAGTGAGTGTAACTCAGTGATCTCTTTCAGTGAGTGTAACTTTGTGATCTGGTTCAGTGAGTATAACTCAGTGGTCTTGTTCAGTGTGTGATGCTCCGTTGTCCTGTTCATTGAGTGTAACTCAGTGATCTGATTCAGTGAGTGTAGCTCAGTGTTCTTGTTCAGTGAGTGTAACTCAGTGTTCTGGTTCAGTGAGTGTAGCTCAGTGTTCTGGTTCAGTGAGTTTAGCTCAGTGTTCGAGTTCATTGAGTGTAACTCAATGTTCTTGTTCAGTGAGTGTAGCTCAGTGTTCTAGTTCAGTGAGTGTATCTCAGTGGTCAAGTTCAGTGAGTGTAGCTCATTGTTCTGGTTTAGTGAGTGTAGCTCAGTGTTCTTGTTCAATGAGTGTAGCTCAGTGTTCTTGTTCAATGAGTGTAACACAGTGGTCTTGTTCAGTGAGTGTAACTCAGTGGTCTTGTTCAGTGAGTGTTACTCAGTGGTCAAGTTCAGTGAGTGTAGCTCAGTGTTCTGGTTTAGTGAGTGTAGCTCAGTGTTCTTGTTCAATAAGTGTAGCTCAGTGTTCTTGTTCAATAAGTGTAGCTCAGTGGTCTTGTTCAGTGAGTGTAACTCAGTGATCTCTTTCAGTGAGTGTAACTTTGTGATCTGGTTCAGTGAGTGTAGCTCGGTGGTCTTGTTCAGTGAGTATAACTCAGTGGTCTTGTTCAGTGTGTGATGCTCCGTTGTCCTGTTCATTGAGTGTAACTCAGTGGTCTTGTTCATTGAGTGTAGCTCAGTGTTCGAGTTCAGTGAGTGTAGCTCAGTGTTCTGGTTCAGTGAGTGTAGCTCAGTGTTCGAGTTCAGTGAGTGTAACTCAGTGTTCTAGTTCAGTGAGTGTATCTCAGTGGTCAAGTTCAGTGAGTGTAGCTCATTTTTCGGTTCAGTGAGTGTAGCTCAGTGTTCTGGTTTAGTGTGTTTAGCTCAGTGTTCTTGTTCAATGAGTGTAACTCAGTGGTCTTTTTCATTGAGTGTAGCTCAGTGGTCTTGTTCAGTGAGTGTAACTCAGTGATCTCTTTCAGTGAGTGTAACTCAGTGATCTTGTTCAGTGAGTGTAACTCAGTGGTCTTGTTCAGTGAGTGATGCTCTGTTGTCTTGTTCATTGAGTATAACTCAATGATCTGGTTCAGTGAGTGTAGCTTGGTGGTCTGGTTCAGTGAGTGTTGCTCAGTGTTCTGGTTCAGTGAGTGTCGCTCAGTGTTCTTGTTCATTGAGTGTAGCTCAGTGTTCGAGTTCAGTGAGTGTAACTCAGTGGTCAAGTTCAGTGAGTGTAGCTCATTGTTCTGGTTCAATGAGTGTAACTCAGTGGTCTTGTTCATTGAGTGTAGCTCAGTGGTCAAGTTCAGTGAGTGTAGCTCATTGTTCTGGTTCAGTGAGTGTAGCTCATTGTTCTGGTTTAGTGAGAGTAGCTCAGTGTTCTTGTTCAATGAGTGTAACTCGGTGGTCTTGTTCAGTTAGTGTAACTCAGTGGTCAAGTTCAGTGAGTGTAGCTCATTGTTCTAGTTCAGTGAGTGTAGCTCAGTGTTCTTGTTCAATGAGTGTAGCTCAGTGGTCTTGTTCAGTGAGTGTAACTCAGTGAACTGGTTCAGTGAGTGTAGCTTAGTGGTCTTGTTCAGAGAGTGTAGCTCAGTGTTCTGGTTCATTGAGTGTCGCTCAGTGTTCGAGTTCAGTGAGTGTAACTCAGTGGTCAAGTTCAGTGAGTGTAGCTCATTGTTCTGGTTCAATGAGTGTAACTCAGTGGTCTTGTTCATTGAGTGTAGCCCAGTGGTCAAGTTCAGTGAGTGTAGCTCATTGTTCTGGTTCAGTGAGTGTAGCTCATTGTTCTGGTTTAGTGAGTGTAGCTCAGTGTTCTTGTTCAATGAGTGTAACTCAGTGGTCTTGTTCATTGAGTGTAGCTCAGTGTTCGAGTTCAGTGAGTGTAACTCAGTAGTCAAGTTCAGTGAGTGTAGCTCATTGTTCTGGTTCAATGAGTGTATCTCAGTGGTCTTGTTCATTGAGTGTAGCTCAATGTTCGAGTTCAGTGAGTGTAACTCAGTAGTCAAGTTCAGTGAGTGTAGCTCATTGTTCTGGTTCAATGAGTGTATCTCAGTGGTCTTGTTCATTGAGTGTAGCTCAATGTTCGAGTTCAGTGAGTGTAACTCAGTAGTCAAGTTCAGTGAGTGTAGCTCATTGTTCTGGTTCAATGAGTGTAACTCAGTGGTCTTTTTCATTGAGTTTATCTCAGTGGTCTTGTTCAGTGAGTGTAACTCAGTGATCTCTTTCAGTGAGTGTAACTTTGTGATCTTGTTCAGTGAGTGTAACTCAGTGGTCTTGTTCAGTGAGTGATGCTCTGTTGTCTTGTTCATTGAGTATAACTCAATGATCTGGTTCAGTGAGTGTAGCTTGGTGGTCTGGTTCAGTGAGTGTTGCTCAGTGTTCTGGTTCAGTGAGTGTCGCTCAGTGTTCTTGTTCATTGAGTGTAGCTCAGTGTTCGAGTTCAGTGAGTGTAACTCAGTGGTCAAGTTCAGTGAGTGTAGCTCATTGTTCTGGTTCAATGAGTGTAACTCAGTGGTCTTGTTCATTGAGTGTAGCTCAGTGGTCAAGTTCAGTGAGTGTAGCTCATTGTTCTGGTTCAGTGAGTGTAGCTCATTGTTCTGGTTTAGTGAGTGTAGCTCAGTGTTCTTGTTCAATGAGTGTAACTCAGTGGTCTTGTTCAGTGAGTGTAACTCAGTGGTCAAGTTCAGTGAGTGTAGCTCATTGTTCTAGTTCAGTGAGTGTAGCTCAGTGTTCTTGTTCAATGAGTGTAGCTCAGTGGTCTTGTTCAGTGAGTGTAACTCAGTGAACTGGTTCAGTGAGTGTAGCTTAGTGGTCTTGTTCAGAGAGTGTAGCTCAGTGTTCTGGTTCATTGAGTGTCGCTCAGTGTTCGAGTTCAGTGAGTGTAACTCAGTGGTCAAGTTCAGTGAGTGTAGCTCATTGTTCTGGTTCAATGAGTGTAACTCAGTGGTCTTGTTCATTGAGTGTAGCCCAATGGTCAAGTTCAGTGAGTGTAGCTCATTGTTCTGGTTTCGTGAGTGTAGCTCAGTGTTCTTGTTCAATGAGTGTAACTCAGTGGTCTTGTTCATTGAGTGTAGCTCAGTGTTCGAATTCAGTGAGTGTAACTCAGTAGTCAAGTTCAGTGAGTGTAGCTCATTGTTCTGGTTCAATGAGTTTATCTCAGTGGTCTTGTTCATTGAGTGTAGCTCAATGTTCGAGTTCAGTGAGTGTAACTCAGTAGTCAAGTTCAGTGAGTGTAACTCATTGTTCTGGTTCAATGAGTGTAACTCAGTGGTCTTTTTCATTGAGTTTATCTCAGTGGTCTTGTTCAGTGAGTGTAACTCAGTGATCTCTTTCAGTGAGTGTAACTTTGTGATCTGGTTCAGTGAGTATAACCCAGTGGTCATGTTCAGTGAGTTTAACTCATTTGTCTTGTTCAGTGTGTGATGCTCCGTTGTCCTGTTCATTGAGTGTAACTCGGTGATCTGGTTCATTGAGTGTAGCTCAGTGTTCTTGTTCAGTGTGTGTAACTCAGTGGTTTTGTTCAGTGAGTGTAGCTCAGTGTTCTAGTTCAGTGAGTGTAGCTCAGTGTTCTTGTTCAGTGAGTGTAGCTCAGTGTTCTTGTTCAGTGAGTGTAGCTCAGTGTTCTGGTTCAGTGAGTGTAGCTCAGTGTTCTAGTTCAGTGAGTGTATCTCAGTGGTCAAGTTCAGTGAGTGTAGCTCATTGTTCTGGTTCAGTGAGTGTAGCTCAGTGTTCTTGTTCAATGAGTGTAACTCAGTGGTCTTGTTCAGTGAGTGTAACTCAGTGGTCAAGTTCAGTGAGTGTAGCTCATTGTTCTGGTTCAGTGAGTATAGCTCAGTGTTCTAGTTCAGTGAGTGTAGCTCAGTGTTCTGGTTCAGTGAGTGTAGCTCATTGTTCTGGTTCAATGAGTGTAGCTCAGTGGTCTTGTTCATTGAGTGTAACTCAGTGTTCTTGTTCAGTGAGTGTAACTCAGTGGTCTTGTTCAGTGAGTGTAGCTCATTGTTCTACTTCAGTAAGTGTAGCTCAGTGTTCTGGTTCAGTGAGTGTAGCTCAGTGTTCTTGTTCAGTTAGTGTAGCTCAGTGTTCTGGTTCAGTGAGTGTAACTCAGTGTTCTTGTTCAGTGAGTGTAGCTCAGTGTTCTAGTTCAGTGAGTGTATCTCAGTGGTCAAGTTCAGTGAGTGTAGCTCAGTGTTCTTGTTCAATGAGTGTAAGTAACTCAGTAGTCTTGTTCAGTGAGTGTAGCTCAGTGGTCTTGTTCAGTGAGTGTAACTCAGTGATCTATTTCAGTGAGTGTAACTTTGTCATCTGGTTCAGTGAGTGTAACTTTGTCATCTGGTTCAGTGAGTGTAACTCAGTGTTCTGGTTCAGTGAGTGTCGCTCAGTGTTCTTGTTCATTGAGTGTAGCTCAGTGTTCGAGTTCAGTGAGTTTAACTCAGTGGTCAAGTTCAGTGAGTGTAGCTCATTGTTCTGGTTCAATGAGTGTAACTCAGTGGTCTTGTTCATTGAGTGTAGCTCAGTGGTCAAGTTCAGTGAGTGTAGCTCATTTTTCTGGGTCAGTGAGTGTAGCTCATTGTTCTGGTTTAGTGAGTGTAGCTCAGTGTTCTTGTTCAATGAGTGTAGCTCAGTGGTCTTGTTCAGTGAGTGTAGCTCATTGTTCTGGTTCAATGAGTGTAACTCAGTGGTCTTGTTCATTGAGTGTAGCTCAGTGTTCGAGTTCAGTGAGTGTAGCTCAGTGGTCAAGTTCAGTGAGTGTAGCTCATTGTTCTGGTTTAGTGAGTGTAGCTCTGTGTTCTTGTTCAATGAGTGTAACTCAGTGGTCTTGTTCAGTGAGTGTAACTCAGTGGTCAAGTTCAGTGAGTGTAGCTCATTGTTCCGGTTCAGTGAGTGTAGCTCAGTGTTCTGGTTTAGTGAGTGTAGCTCAGCGTTCTTGTTCAATAAGTGTAGCTCAGTGGTCTTGTTCAGTGAGTGTAACTGAGTGATCTCTTTCAGTGAGTGTAACTTTGTGATCTGGTTCAGTGAGTGTAGCTCGGTGGTCTTGTTCAGTGAGTTTAACTCAGAGGTCTTGTTCAGTGTGTGATGCTCCGTTGTCCTGTTCATTGAGTGTAACTCAGTGGTCTTGTTCATTGAGTGTAGCTCAGTGTTCGAGTTCAGTGAGTGTAGCTCAGTGTTCTGGTTCAGGGAGTGTAGCTCAGTGTTCGAGTTCAGTGAGTGTAACTCAGTGTTCTAGTTCAGTGAGTGTATCTCAGTGGTCAAGTTCAGTGAGTGTAGCTCATTGTTCTGGTTCAGTGAGTGTAGCTCAGTGTTCTGGTTTAGTGTGTGTAGCTCAGTGTTCTTGTTCAATGAGTGTAACTCAGTGGTCTTGTTCATTGAGTGTAGCTCAGTGGTCTTTTTCAGTGAGTGTAACTCAGTGGTCTTGTTCAGTGAGTGTAACTCAGTCGTCAAGTTCAGTGAGTGTAGCTCATTGTTCTGGTTCAGTGAGTGTAGCTCAGTGTTCTGGTTTAGTGAGTGTAGCTCAGTGTTCTTGTTCAATAAGTGTAGCTCAGTGGTCTTGTTCAGTGAGTGTAACTCAGTGATCTCTTTCAGTGAGTGTTACTTTGTGATCTGGTTCAGTGAGTGTAGCTCGGTTGTCTTGTTCAGTGAGTTTAACTCAGAGGTCTTGTTCAGTGTGTGATGCTCCGTTGTCCTGTTCATTGAGTGTAACTCAGTGGTCTTGTTCATTGAGTGTAGCTCAGTGTTCGAGTTCAGTGAGTGTAGCTCAGTGTTCTGGTTCAGTGAGTGTAGCTCAGGGTTCGAGTTCAGTGAGTGTAACTCAGTGTTCTAGTTCAGTGAGTGTATCTCAGTGGTCAAGTTCAGTGAGTGTAGCTCATTATTCTGGTTCAGTGAGTGTAGCTCAGTGTTCTGGTTTAGTGTGTGTAGCTCAGTGTTCTTGTTCAATGAGTGTAACTCAGTGGTCTTGTTCATTGAGTGTAGCTCAGTGGTCTTGTTCATTGAGTGTAGCTCAGTGGTCTTGTTCAGTGAGTGTAACTCAGTGATCTCTTTCAGTGAGTGTAACTTTGTGATCTGTTTCAGTGAGTTTAACTCAGTGATCTTGTTCATTGAGTGTAACTCAGTGGTCTTGTTCAGTGAGTGATGCTCTGTTGTCTTGTTCATTGAGTTTAACTCAGTGATTTGGTTCAGTGAGTGTAGTTTGGTAGTCTGCTTCAGTGAGTGTAGCTCAGTGTTCTGGTTCAGTGAGTGTCGCTCAGTGTTCTTGTTCATTGAGTGTAGCTCATTGTTCTGGTTCAGTGAGTGTAGCTCATTGTTCTGGTTCAATGAGTGTAACTCAGTGGTCTTGTTCATTGAGTGTAGCTCAGTGGTCGAGTTCAGTGAGTGTAGCTCATTGTTCTGGTTCAGTGAGTGTAGCTCATTGTTCTGGTTTAGTGAGTGTAGCTCAGTGTTCTTGTTCAATGAGTGTAACTCAGTGGTTTTGTTCAGTGAGTTTAACTCAGTGGTCAAGTTCAGTGAGTGTAGCTCATTGTTCTGGTTCAGTGAGTGTAGCTCAGTGTTCTTGTTCAATGAGTGTAGCTCAGTGGTCTTGTTCAGTGAGTGTAACTCAGTGAACTGGTTCAGTGAGTGTAACTCAGTAGTCAAGTTCAGTGAGTGTAGCTGATTGTTCTGGTTCAATGAGTGTATCTCAGTGGTCTTGTTCACTGAGTGTAGCTCAGTGTTCGAGTTCAGTGAGTGTAACTCAGTAGTCAAGTTCAGTGAGTGTAGCTCATTGTTCTGGTTCAATGAGTGTAACTCAGTGGTCTTTTTCATTGAGTTTATCTCAGTGGTCTTGTTCAGTGAGTGTAACTTTGTGATCTGGTTCAGTAAGTATAACTCAGTGGTCCTTGTTCAGTGTGTGATGCTCCGTTGTCCTGTTCATTGAGTGTAACTCAGTGATCTGGTTCATTGAGTGTAGCTCAGTGTTCTTGTTCAGTGTGTGTAACTCAGTGGTTTTGTTCAGTGAGTGTAGCTCAGTGTTCTAGTTCAGTGACTGTAGCTCAGTGTTCTGGTTCAGTGAGTGTAGCTCAGTGTTCTAGTTCAGTGAGTATATCTCAGTGGTCAAGTTCAGTGAGTGTAGCTCATTGTTCTGGTTCAGTGAGTGTAGCTCAGTGTTCTTGTTCAATGAGTGTAACTCAGTGGTCTTGTTCAGTGAGTGTAACTCAGTGGTCAAGTTCAGTGAGTGTAGCTCATTGTTCTGGTTCAGTGAGTATAGCTCAGTGTTCTAGTTCAGTGAGTGTATCTCAGTGGTCGAGTTCAGTGAGTGTAGCTCATTGTTCTGGTTCAGTGAGTGTAGCTCAGTGTTCTGGTTCAGTGAGTGTAGCTCATTGTTCTGGTTCAATGAGTGTAACTCTAGTGGTCTTGTTCATTGAGTGTAACTCAGTGTTCTTGTTCAGTGAGTGTAACTCAGTGGTCTTGGTCAGTGAGTGTAGCTCATTGTTCTAGTTCAGTGAGTGTAGCTCAGTGTTCTGGTTCAGTGAGTGTAGCTCAGTGTTCTTCTTCAGTTAGTGTAGCTCAGTGTTCTGGTTCAGTGAGTGTAGCTCAGTGTTCTGGTTCAGTGAGTATAGCTCAGTGTTCGAGTTCAGTGAGTGTACCTCAGTGTTTTTGTTCAGTGAGTGTAGCTCAGTGTTCTAGTTCAGTGAGTGTATCTCAGTGGTCAAGTTCAGTGAGTGTAGCTTATTGTTCTGGTTCAGTGAGTGTAGCTCAGTGTTCTGGTTCAATGAGTGTAAGTAACTCAGTGGTCTTGTTCATTGAGTGTAACTCAGTGATCTGGTTCAGTGAGTGTAGCTTAGTGGTCTTGTTCAGTGAGTGTAGCTCATTGTTCTGGTTTAGTGAGTGTAGCTCAGTGTTCTTGTTCAATGAGTGTAGCTCAGTGGTCTTGTTCAGTGAGTGTAGCACATTTTTCTGGTTCAAAGAGTGTAACTCAGTGGTTTTGTTCATTGAGTGTTGCTCAGTGTTCGAGTTCAGTGAGTGTAACTCAGTGGTCAAGTTCAGTGAGTGTAGCTCATTGTTCTGGTTCAATGCGTGTAACTCAGTGGTCTTGTTCATTGAGTGTATCTCAGTGGTCTTGTTCAGTGAGTGTCACTCAGGGATCTCTTTCAGTGAGTGTAACTTTGTGATCTGGTTCAGTGAGTGTAACTCGTGGTCTTGTTCAGTGAGTGTAACTCAGTGTTCTAGTTCAGTGAGTGTAGCTCAGTGTTCTGGTTCAGTGAGTGTAGCTCAGTGTTCTTGTTCAGTGAGTGTAGCTCAGTGTTCTGGTTCAGTGAGTGTAGCTCAGTGTTCTTGTTCAGTGAGTGTAGCTCAGTGTTCGAGTTCAGTGAGTGTAACTCAGTGTTCTTGTTCAGTGAGTGTAGCTCAGTGTTCTAGTTCAGTGAGTGTATCTCAGTGGTCAGGTTCAGTGAGTGTAGCTTATTGTTCTTGTTCAGTGAGTGTAACTCAGTGGTCTTGTTCAGTGAGTGTAGCTCATTGTTCTACTTCAGTAAGTGTAGCTCAGTGTTCTGGTTCAGTGAGTGTAGCTCAGTGTTCTTGTTCAGTTAGTGTAGCTCAGTGTTCTGGTTCAGTGAGTGTAACTCAGTGTTCTTGTTCAGTGAGTGTAGCTCAGTGTTCTAGTTCAGTGAGTGTATCTCAGTGGTCAAGTTCAGTGAGTGTAGCTCAGTGTTCTTGTTCAATGAGTGTAAGTAACTCAGTAGTCTTGTTCAGTGAGTGTAGCTCAGTGGTCTTGTTCAGTGAGTGTAACTCAGTGATCTATTTCAGTGAGTGTAACTTTGTCATCTGGTTCAGTGAGTGTAACTTTGTCATCTGGTTCAGTGAGTGTAACTCAGTGTTCTGGTTCAGTGAGTGTCGCTCAGTGTTCTTGTTCATTGAGTGTAGCTCAGTGTTCGAGTTCAGTGAGTTTAACTCAGTGGTCAAGTTCAGTGAGTGTAGCTCATTGTTCTGGTTCAATGAGTGTAACTCAGTGGTCTTGTTCATTGAGTGTAGCTCAGTGGTCAAGTTCAGTGAGTGTAGCTCATTTTTCTGGGTCAGTGAGTGTAGCTCATTGTTCTGGTTTAGTGAGTGTAGCTCAGTGTTCTTGTTCAATGAGTGTAGCTCAGTGGTCTTGTTCAGTGAGTGTAGCTCATTGTTCTGGTTCAATGAGTGTAACTCAGTGGTCTTGTTCATTGAGTGTAGCTCAGTGTTCGAGTTCAGTGAGTGTAGCTCAGTGGTCAAGTTCAGTGAGTGTAGCTCATTGTTCTGGTTTAGTGAGTGTAGCTCTGTGTTCTTGTTCAATGAGTGTAACTCAGTGGTCTTGTTCAGTGAGTGTAACTCAGTGGTCAAGTTCAGTGAGTGTAGCTCATTGTTCCGGTTCAGTGAGTGTAGCTCAGTGTTCTGGTTTAGTGAGTGTAGCTCAGCGTTCTTGTTCAATAAGTGTAGCTCAGTGGTCTTGTTCAGTGAGTGTAACTGAGTGATCTCTTTCAGTGAGTGTAACTTTGTGATCTGGTTCAGTGAGTGTAGCTCGGTGGTCTTGTTCAGTGAGTTTAACTCAGAGGTCTTGTTCAGTGTGTGATGCTCCGTTGTCCTGTTCATTGAGTGTAACTCAGTGGTCTTGTTCATTGAGTGTAGCTCAGTGTTCGAGTTCAGTGAGTGTAGCTCAGTGTTCTGGTTCAGGGAGTGTAGCTCAGTGTTCGAGTTCAGTGAGTGTAACTCAGTGTTCTAGTTCAGTGAGTGTATCTCAGTGGTCAAGTTCAGTGAGTGTAGCTCATTGTTCTGGTTCAGTGAGTGTAGCTCAGTGTTCTGGTTTAGTGTGTGTAGCTCAGTGTTCTTGTTCAATGAGTGTAACTCAGTGGTCTTGTTCATTGAGTGTAGCTCAGTGGTCTTTTTCAGTGAGTGTAACTCAGTGGTCTTGTTCAGTGAGTGTAACTCAGTCGTCAAGTTCAGTGAGTGTAGCTCATTGTTCTGGTTCAGTGAGTGTAGCTCAGTGTTCTGGTTTAGTGAGTGTAGCTCAGTGTTCTTGTTCAATAAGTGTAGCTCAGTGGTCTTGTTCAGTGAGTGTAACTCAGTGATCTCTTTCAGTGAGTGTTACTTTGTGATCTGGTTCAGTGAGTGTAGCTCGGTTGTCTTGTTCAGTGAGTTTAACTCAGAGGTCTTGTTCAGTGTGTGATGCTCCGTTGTCCTGTTCATTGAGTGTAACTCAGTGGTCTTGTTCATTGAGTGTAGCTCAGTGTTCGAGTTCAGTGAGTGTAGCTCAGTGTTCTGGTTCAGTGAGTGTAGCTCAGTGTTCGAGTTCAGTGAGTGTAACTCAGTGTTCTAGTTCAGTGAGTGTATCTCAGTGGTCAAGTTCAGTGAGTGTAGCTCATTGTTCTGGTTCAGTGAGTGTAGCTCAGTGTTCTGGTTTAGTGTGTGTAGCTCAGTGTTCTTGTTCAATGAGTGTAACTCAGTGGTCTTGTTCATTGAGTGTAGCTCAGTGGTCTTGTTCATTGAGTGTAGCTCAGTGGTCTTGTTCAGTGAGTGTAACTCAGTGATCTCTTTCAGTGAGTGTAACTTTGTGATCTGTTTCAGTGAGTGTAACTCAGTGATCTTGTTCATTGAGTGTAACTCAGTGGTCTTGTTCAGTGAGTGATGCTCTGTTGTCTTGTTCATTGAGTTTAACTCAGTGATTTGGTTCAGTGAGTGTAGTTTGGTAGTCTGCTTCAGTGAGTGTAGCTCAGTGTTCTGGTTCAGTGAGTGTCGCTCAGTGTTCTTGTTCATTGAGTGTAGCTCATTGTTCTGGTTCAGTGAGTGTAGCTCATTGTTCTGGTTCAATGAGTGTAACTCAGTGGTCTTGTTCATTGAGTGTAGCTCAGTGGTCGAGTTCAGTGAGTGTAGCTCATTGTTCTGGTTCAGTGAGTGTAGCTCATTGTTCTGGTTTAGTGAGTGTAGCTCAGTGTTCTTGTTCAATGAGTGTAACTCAGTGGTTTTGTTCAGTGAGTTTAACTCAGTGGTCAAGTTCAGTGAGTGTAGCTCATTGTTCTGGTTCAGTGAGTGTAGCTCAGTGTTCTTGTTCAATGAGTGTAGCTCAGTGGTCTTGTTCAGTGAGTGTAACTCAGTGAACTGGTTCAGTGAGTGTAACTCAGTAGTCAAGTTCAGTGAGTGTAGCTGATTGTTCTGGTTCAATGAGTGTATCTCAGTGGTCTTGTTCACTGAGTGTAGCTCAGTGTTCGAGTTCAGTGAGTGTAACTCAGTAGTCAAGTTCAGTGAGTGTAGCTCATTGTTCTGGTTCAATGAGTGTAACTCAGTGGTCTTTTTCATTGAGTTTATCTCAGTGGTCTTGTTCAGTGAGTGTAACTTTGTGATCTGGTTCAGTAAGTATAACTCAGTGGTCTTGTTCAGTGTGTGATGCTCCGTTGTCCTGTTCATTGAGTGTAACTCAGTGATCTGGTTCATTGAGTGTAGCTCAGTGTTCTTGTTCAGTGTGTGTAACTCAGTGGTTTTGTTCAGTGAGTGTAGCTCAGTGTTCTAGTTCAGTGACTGTAGCTCAGTGTTCTGGTTCAGTGAGTGTAGCTCAGTGTTCTAGTTCAGTGAGTATATCTCAGTGGTCAAGTTCAGTGAGTGTAGCTCATTGTTCTGGTTCAGTGAGTGTAGCTCAGTGTTCTTGTTCAATGAGTGTAACTCAGTGGTCTTGTTCAGTGAGTGTAACTCAGTGGTCAAGTTCAGTGAGTGTAGCTCATTGTTCTGGTTCAGTGAGTATAGCTCAGTGTTCTAGTTCAGTGAGTGTATCTCAGTGGTCGAGTTCAGTGAGTGTAGCTCATTGTTCTGGTTCAGTGAGTGTAGCTCAGTGTTCTGGTTCAGTGAGTGTAGCTCATTGTTCTGGTTCAATGAGTGTAACTCTAGTGGTCTTGTTCATTGAGTGTAACTCAGTGTTCTTGTTCAGTGAGTGTAACTCAGTGGTCTTGGTCAGTGAGTGTAGCTCATTGTTCTAGTTCAGTGAGTGTAGCTCAGTGTTCTGGTTCAGTGAGTGTAGCTCAGTGTTCTTCTTCAGTTAGTGTAGCTCAGTGTTCTGGTTCAGTGAGTGTAGCTCAGTGTTCTGGTTCAGTGAGTATAGCTCAGTGTTCGAGTTCAGTGAGTGTAACTCAGTGTTTTTGTTCAGTGAGTGTAGCTCAGTGTTCTAGTTCAGTGAGTGTATCTCAGTGGTCAAGTTCAGTGAGTGTAGCTTATTGTTCTGGTTCAGTGAGTGTAGCTCAGTGTTCTGGTTCAATGAGTGTAAGTAACTCAGTGGTCTTGTTCATTGAGTGTAACTCAGTGATCTGGTTCAGTGAGTGTAGCTTAGTGGTCTTGTTCAGTGAGTGTAGCTCATTGTTCTGGTTTAGTGAGTGTAGCTCAGTGTTCTTGTTCAATGAGTGTAGCTCAGTGGTCTTGTTCAGTGAGTGTAGCACATTTTTCTGGTTCAAAGAGTGTAACTCAGTGGTTTTGTTCATTGAGTGTAGCTCAGTGTTCGAGTTCAGTGAGTGTAACTCAGTGGTCAAGTTCAGTGAGTGTAGCTCATTGTTCTGGTTCAATGCGTGTAACTCAGTGGTCTTGTTCATTGAGTGTATCTCAGTGGTCTTGTTCAGTGAGTGTCACTCAGGGATCTCTTTCAGTGAGTGTAACTTTGTGATCTGGTTCAGTGAGTGTAACTCGTGGTCTTGTTCAGTGAGTGTAACTCAGTGTTCTAGTTCAGTGAGTGTAGCTCAGTGTTCTGGTTCAGTGAGTGTAGCTCAGTGTTCTTGTTCAGTGAGTGTAGCTCAGTGTTCTGGTTCAGTGAGTGTAGCTCAGTGTTCTTGTTCAGTGAGTGTAGCTCAGTGTTCGAGTTCAGTGAGTGTAACTCAGTGTTCTTGTTCAGTGAGTGTAGCTCAGTGTTCTAGTTCAGTGAGTGTATCTCAGTGGTCAGGTTCAGTGAGTGTAGCTTATTGTTCTGGTTCAGTGAGTGTAGCTCAGTGTTCTTGTTTAGTGAGTGTAGCTCAGTGGTCTTGTTCAGTGAGTGTCACTCAGTGATCTATTTCAGTGAGTGTAACTTTGTGATCTGGTTCAGTGAGTTTAACTCAGTGATCTTGTTCAGTGAGTGTAACTCAGTGGTCTTGTTCAGTGAGTGATGCTCTGTTGTCTTGTTCATTGAGTGTAACTCAGTGATCTTGTACATTGAGTGTAACTCAGTGGTCTTGTTCATTGAGTGTAGCTCAAGTGGTCTTGTTCAGTGAGTGTAACTCAGTGATCTCTTTCAGTGAGTGTAACTTTGTGATCTGGTTCAGTGAGTATAACTCAGTGGTCCTGTTCAGTGTGTGATGCTCCGTTGACTTGTTCATTGAGTGTAACTCAGTGATCTGGTTCATTGAGTGTAGCTCAGTGTTCTTGTTCAGTGAGTGTAACTCAGTGGTCTTGTTCATTGAGTGTAGCTCAGTGTTCTGGTTCAGTGAGTGTAGCTCAGTGTTCGAGTTCAGTGAGTTTAACTCAGTGGTCAAGTTCAGTAAGTGTAGCTCATTGTTCTTTTTCATTGAGTGTAACTCAGTGGTCAAGTTCAGTGAGTGTAGCTCATTGTTCTGGTTCAGTAAGTGTAGCTCATTTTTCTGGTTTAGTGAGTGTAGCTCAGTGTTCTTGTTCAATGAGTGTAGCTCAGTGGTCTTGTTCAGTGAGTGTAGCTCATTGTTCTTGTTCAATGAGTGTAACTCAGTGGTCTTGTTCATTGAGTGTAGCTCAGTGGTCAAGTTCAGTGAGTGTAGCTCAGTGTTCTGGTTCAATGAGTAACTCAGTGGTCTTGTTCAGTGAGTGTAACTCAGTGATCTCTTTCAGTGAGTGTAACTTTGTGATCTGGTTCAGTGAGTATATCTCAGTGGTCTTGTTCAGTGAGTTTAACTCTATGGTCTTGTTCAGTGTGTGATGCTCCGTTGTCCTGTTCATTGAGTGTAACACAGTGATCTGGTTCATTGAGTGTAACTCAGTGATCTGATTCATTGAGTGTAGCTCAGTGTTCTTGTTCAGTGAGTGTAACTCAGTGGTCTTGTTCAGTGAGTGTAGCACAGTGTTCTAGTTCAGTGAATGTAACTCAGTGTTCTGGTTCAGTGAGTGTAGCTCAGTGTTCTGGTTCAGTGAGTGTAGCTCAGTGGTCTTGTTCAGTGAGTGTAACTCAGTGATCTCTTTCAGTGAGTGTAACTCAGTGATCTGGTTCAGTGAGTGTAGCTTAGTGGTCTTGTTCAATGAGTGTAACTCAGTGGTCTTGTTCAGTGAATGTAGCTCATTGTTCTGGTTCAATGAGTGAAGCTCAGTGGTCTTGTTCAGTGAGTGTAGCTTATTGTTCTGGTTCAATGAGTGTAACTCAGTGGTCTTGTTCATTGAGTGTAACTCAGTGTTCTGGTTCAATGAGTGAAGCTCAGTGGTCTTGTTCAGTGAGTGTAGCTCATTGTTCTGGTTCAGTGAGTGTAGCTCAGTGTTCTGGTTCACTGAGTGTAGCTCAGTGTTCGAGTTCAGTGAGTGTAACTCAGTGGTCTTGTTCAGTGAGTGTAGCTCATTGTTCTGGTTAAATGAGTGTAACTCAGTGGTCTTGTTCATTGAGTGTAACTCAGTGTTCTTGTTCAGTGAGTGTAACTCAGTTTTCTTGTTCAGTGAGTGTAGCTCATTGTTCTAGTTCAGTGAGTGTAGCTCAGTGTTCGTGTTCAGTGAGTGTAGCTCAGTGTTCTTGTTCAGTGAGTGTCGCTCAGTGTTCTTGTTCAGTGAGTGTAGCTCAGTGTTCTGGTTCAGTGAGTGTAGCTCAGTGTTCGAATTCAGTGAGTGTAACTCAGTGTTCTTGTTCAGTGAGTGTAGCTCAGTGTTCTAGTTTAGTGCGTGTATCTCAGTGGTCAAGTTCAGTGAGTGTAGCTCATTATTCTGGTTCAGTGAGTGTAGCTCAGTGTTCTGGTTTAGTGAGTGTAGCTCAGTGTTCGAGTTCAGTGAGTGTAACTCAGTGGTCAAGTTCAGTGACTGTAGCTCATTGTTCTGGTTCAATGAGTGTAATCTCAGTGGTCTTGTTCATTGAGTGTAACTCAGTGTTCTTTTTTACTGAGTGTAACTCAGTGGTCTTGTTGAGTGAGTATAGCTCATTGTTCTAGTTAAGTGAGTGTAGCTCAGTGTTCTTGTTCAGTGAGTGTATCTCAGTGTTATTATTCAGTGAGTTTAGCTCAGTGTTCTGGTTCAGTGAGTGTAGCTCAGTGTTCTGGTTCAGTGAGTGTAGCTCAGTGTTCGGGTTCAGTGAGTGTAACTCAGTGTTCTTGTTCAGTGAGTGTAACTCAGTGTTCTAGTTCAGTGAGTGTATCTCACTGGTCAAGTTCAGTGAGTGTAGCTCATTGTTCTGGTTCAGTGAGTGTAGCTCAGTGTTCTTGTTCAATGAGTGTAACTCAGTGGTCTTGATCATTGAGTGTAGCTCAGTGGTCTTGTTCAGTGAGTGTAACTCAGTGATCTCTTTCAGTGAGTGATGCTCTGTTGTCTTGTTCATTGAGTATAACTCAGTGATCTGGTTCAGTGAGTGTAGCTTAGTGGTCTTGTTCATTGAGTGTAGCCCAATGGTCAAGTTTAGTGAGTGTAGCTCATTGTTCTTGTTCAGTGAGTGTAGCTCATTGTTCTGGTTTAGTGAGTGTAGCTCAGTGTTCTTGTTCAATGAGTGTAACTCAGTGGTCTTGTTCATTGAGTGTAGCTCAGTGTTCGAGTTCAGTGAGTGTAACTCAGTAGTCAAGTTCAGTGAGTGTAGCTCATTGTTCTGGTTCAATGAGTGTATCTCAGTGGTCTTGTTCATTGAGTGTAGCTCAATGTTCGAGTTCAGTGAGTGTAACTCAGTAGTCAAGTTCAGTGAGTGTAGCTCATTGTTCTGGTTCAATGAGTGTAACTCAGTGGTCTTTTTCATTGAGTTTATCTCAGTGGTCTTGTTCAGTGAGTGTAACTCAGTGATCTCTTTCAGTGAGTGTAACTTTGTGATCTGGTTCAGTGAGTATAACTCAGTGGTTATGTTCAGTGAGTTTAACTCAGTGGTCTTGTTCAGTGTGTGATGCTCCGTTGTCCTGTTCATTGAGTGTAACTCGGTGATCTGGTTCATTGAGTGTAGCTCAGTGTTCTTGTTCAGTGTGTGTAACTCAGTGGTTTTGTTCAGTGAGTGTAGCTCATTGTTCTAGTTCAGTGAGTGTAGCTCAGTGTTCTTGTTCAGTGAGTGTAGCTCAGTGTTCTTGTTCAGTGAGTGTAGCTCAGTGTTCTGGTTCAGTGAGTGTAGCTCAGTGTTCTAGTTCAGTGAGTGTATCTCAGTGGTCAAGTTCAGTGAGTGTAGCTCATTGTTCTGGTTCAGTGAGTGTAGCTCATTGTTCTGGTTTAGTGAGTGTAGCTCAGTGTTCTTGTTCAATGAGTGTAACTCAGTGGTCTTGTTCAGTGAGTGTAACTCAGTGGTCAAGTTCAGTGAGTGTAGCTCATTGTTCTAGTTCAGTGAGTGTAGCTCAGTGTTCTTGTTCAATGAGTGTAGCTCAGTGGTCTTGTTCAGTGAGTGTAACTCAGTGAACTGGTTCAGTGAGTGTAGCTTAGTGGTCTTGTTCAGAGAGTGTAGTTCAGTGTTCTGGTTCATTGAGTGTCGCTCAGTGTTCGAGTTCAGTGAGTGTAACTCAGTGGTCAAGTTCAGTGAGTGTAGCTCATTGTTCTGGTTCAATGAGTGTAACTCAGTGGTCTTGTTCAGTGAGTGTAACTCAGTGATCTCTTTCAGTGAGTGTAACTCAGTGATCTTGTTCAGTGAGTGCAACTCAGTGGTCTTGTTCAGTGAGTGATGCTCTGTTGTCTTGTTCATTGAGTATAACTCAATGATCTGGTTCAGTGAGTGTAGCTTGGTGGTCTGGTTCAGTGAGTGTTGCTCGGTGTTCTGGTTCAGTGAGTGTCGCTCAGTGTTCTTGTTCATTGAGTGTAGCTCAGTGTTCGAGTTCAGTGAGTGTAGCTCAGTGGTCAAGTTCAAGGGAGTGTAGCTCAATTGTTCTTGTTCAATGAGTGTAACTCAGTGGTCTTGTTCATTGAGTGTAGCTCAGTGTTCGAGTTCAGTGAGTGTAACTCAGTGGTCAAGTTCAGTGAGTGTAGCTCATTGTTCTGGTTCAATGAGTGTAACTCAGTGGTCTTGTTCATTGAGTGTAGCTCAGTGGTCTTGTTCAGTGAGTGTAACTCAGTGATCTCTTTCAGTGAGTGTAACTTTGTGATCTGGTTCAGTGAGTGTAACTCAGTGGTCTTGTTCAGTGAGTGATGCTCAGTTGACTTGTTCAGTGAGTGTAACTCAGTGGTCTTGTTCATTGAGTGTAACTCAGTGGTCTTGTTCAGTGAGTGTAGCTCATTGTTCTGGTTCAGTGAGTGAAGCTCAGTGGTCTTGTTCAGTGAGTGTAGCTCATTGTTCTGGTTCAGTGAGTGTAACTCAGTGGTCTTGTTCATTGAGTGTAGCTCAGTGTTCGAGTTCATTGAGTGTAGCTCAGTGTTCGAGTTCAGTGAGTGTAACTCAGTGGTCAAGTTCAGTGAATGTAGCTCATTGTTCTGGTTCAATGAGTGTAACTCAGTGGTCTTGTTCATTGACTGTAGCCCAGTGGGCACGTTCAGTGAGTGTAGCTCATTGTTCTGGTTTAGTGAGTGTAGCTCAGTGGTCTTGTTCAATGAGTGTAACTCAGTGATCTCTTTCAGTGAGTGTAACTTTGTTATCTGGTTCAATGAGTGAAGCTCAGTGGTCTTGTTCAGTGAGTGTAGCTCATTGTTCTGGTTCTATGAGTGTAACTCAGCGGTCTTGTTCATTGAGTGTAACTCAGTGTTCTTGTTCAGTGAGTGTATCTCATTGTTCTAGTTCAGTGAGTGTAGCTCATTGTTCTGGTTCAATGAGTGAAGCTCAGTGGTCTTGTTCAGTGAGTGTAGCTCATTGTTCTGGTTTAATGAGTGTAGCTCAGTGTTCTGGTTCAGTGAGTGTAGCTCAGAGTTCGAGTTCAGTGAGTGTAACTCAGTGTTCTTCTTCAGTGAGTGTAGCTCAGTGTTTTTGTTCAGTGAGTGTAGCTCAGTGTTCTAGTTCAGTGAGTGTATCTTAGTGGTCAAGTTCAGTGAGTGTAGCTCATTGTTCTGGTACAGTGAGTTTAGCTCAGTGTTCTGGTTTAGTGAGTGTAGCTCAGTGTTCTTGTTCAATGAGTGTAACTCAGTGGTCTTGTTCATTGAGTGTAGCTCAGTGGTTTTGTTCAGTGAGTGTAACTCAGTGATCTCTTTCAGTGAGTGTAACTTTGTGATCGTTTTCAGTGAGTGATGCTCTGTTGTCTTGTTCATTGAGTATAACTCAGTGATCTGGTTCAGTGAGTGTAGCTTGGTGGTCTTGTTCAGTGAGTGTAGCTCAGTGTTCTGGTTCAGTGAGTGTCGCTCAGTGTTCCTGTTCATTGAGTATAGCTCAGTGTTCGACATTAGTGAGTGTAACTCAGTGGTCAAGTTCAGTGAGTGTAGCTCATTGTTCTGGTTCAATGAGTGTAACTCAGTGGTCTCTTTCAATGAGTGTAGCTCAGTGGTCAAGTTCAGTGAGTGTAGCTCATTGTTCTGGTTCAGTGAGTGTAGCTCGGTGTTCTGGTTCAGTGAGTGTAGCTCAGTGTTTGAGTTCAGTAAGTGTAGCTCAGTGTTCTTGTTCAATGAGTGTAGCTCAGTGGTCTTGTTCAGTGAGTGTAGCACATTTTTCTGTTTCAATGAGTGTAACTCAGTGGTCTTGTTCATTGAGTGTAGCTCAGTGTTCGAGTCCAGTGAGTTTAACTCAGTGGTCTTGTTCATTGAGTGTATCTCAGTGGTCTTGTTCAGTGAGTGTCACTCAGTGATCTCTTTCAGTGAGTGTAACTTTGTGATCTGGTTCAGTGAGTGTAACTCAGTGGTCTTGTTCAGTGAGTGTAACTCAGTGTTCTAGTTCAGTGAGTGTAGCTCAGTGTTCTGGTTCAGTGAGTGTAGCTCAGTGTTCTGGTTCAGTGAGTGTAGCTCAGTGTTCTGGTTCAGTGAGTGTAGCTCAGTGTTCTTGTTCAGTGAGTGTAGCTCAGTGTTCTGGTTCAGTGAGTGTAGCTCAGTGTTCTGGTTCAGTGAGTGTAGCTCAGTGTTCTGGTTCAGTGAGTGTAGCTCAGTGTTCGAGTTCAGTGAGTGTAACTCAATGTTCGAGTTCAGTGAGTGTAGCTCAGTGTTCTAGTTCAGTGAGTGTATCTCAGTGGTCAAGTTCAGTGAGTGTAGCTTATTGTTCTGGTTCAGTGAGTGTAGCCCAGTGTTATGGTTTAGTGAGTGTAGCTCAGTGTTCTTGTTCAATGAGTGTAGCTCAGTGGTCTTGTTCAGTGAGTGTAACTCAGGGGTCTTGTTCAGTGAGTGTAACTCAGTGGTCTTGTTCAGTGAGTGATGCTCGGTTGTCTTGTTCATTGAGTGTAACTCAGTGATCTGGTTCAGTGAGTGTAGCTCAGTGGTCTTGTTCAATGAGTGTAACTCAGTGGTCTTGTTCAGTGAGTGTAGCTCATTGTTCTGGTTCAATGAGTGAAGCTCAGTGGTCTTGTTCAGTGAGTGTAGCTCATTGTTCTGGTTCAATGAGTGTAACTCAGTTGTCTTGTTCATTGAGTGTAGCTCAGTGTTCGAGTTCAGTGAGTGTAACTCAGTGGTCAAGTTCAGTGAGTGTAGCTTATTGTTCTGGTTCAATGAGTGTAACTCAGTGGTTTTGTTCATTGAGTGTAGCTCAGTGGTCTTGTTCAGTGAGTGTAACTCAGTGGTCTTGTTCAGTGAGGGTAGCTCAGTGATCTGGTTCAGTGAGTGTAGCTCAGTGTTTTTTTTCAGTGAGTGTAGCTCAGTGTTCTGGTTCAGTGAGTGTAGCTCATTGTTCTTGTTCAATGAGTGAAGCTCAGTGGTCTTGTACAGTGAGTGTAGCTCATTGTTCTTGTTCAATGAGTGTAACTCAGTGGTCTTGTTCATTGAGTGTAGCTCAGTGTTCGAGTTCAGTGAGTGTAACTCAGTGGTCAAGTTCAGTGAGTATAGCTCATTGTTCTGGTTCAATGAGTGTAACTCAGTGGTCTTGTTCATTGAGTGTAGCTCAGTGGTCTTGTTCAGTGAGTGTAACTCAGTGATCTCTTTCAGTGAGTGTAACTTTGTGATCTGGTTCAGTGAGTATAACTCAGTGGTCTTGTTAAGTGTGTGATGCTTCGTTGACTTGTTCATTGAGTGTAACTCAGTGATCTGGTTCATTGAGTGTAGCTCAGTGTTCTTGTTCAGTGAGTGTAACTCAGTGGTCTTGTTCAGTGAGTGATGCTCGGTTGTCTTGTTCATTGAGTGTAACTCAGTGATCTGGTTCAGTGAGTGTAGCTCAGTGGTCTTGTTCAATGAGTGTAACTCAGTGGTCTTGTTCAGTGAGTGTAGCTCATTGTTCTGGTTCAATGAGTGAAGCTCAGTGGTCTTGTTCAGTGAGTGTAGCTCATTGTTCTGATTCAATGAGTGTAACTCAGTTGTCTTGTTCATTGAGTGTAGCTCAGTGTTCGAGTTCAGTGAGTGTAACTCTGTGGTCAAGTTCAGTGAGTGTAGCTTATTGTTCTGGTTCAATGAGTGTAACTCAGTGGTTTTGTTCATTGAGTGTAGCTCAGTGGTCTTGTTCAGTGAGTGTAACTCAGTGGTCTTGTTCAGTGAGGGTAGCTCAGTGATCTGGTTCAGTGAGTGTAGCTCAGTGTTTTTTTTCAGTGAGTGTAGCTCAGTGTTCTGGTTCAGTGAGTGTAGCTCATTGTTCTTGTTCAATGAGTGAAGCTCAGTGGTCTTGTACAGTGAGTGTAGCTCATTGTTCTTGTTCAATGAGTGTAACTCAGTGGTCTTGTTCATTGAGTGTAGCTCAGTGTTCGAGTTCAGTGAGTGTAACTCAGTGGTCAAGTTCAGTGAGTATAGCTCATTGTTCTGGTTCAATGAGTGTAACTCAGTGGTCTTGTTCATTGAGTGTAGCTCAGTGGTCTTGTTCAGTGAGTGTAACTCAGTGATCTCTTTCAGTGAGTGTAACTTTGTGATCTGGTTCAGTGAGTATAACTCAGTGGTCTTGTTAAGTGTGTGATGCTTCGTTGACTTGTTCATTGAGTGTAACTCAGTGATCTGGTTCATTGAGTGTAGCTCAGTGTTCTTGTTCAGTGAGTGTAACTCAGTGGTCTTGTTCAGTGAGTGTAGCTCAATGTTCTGGTTCAGTGAGTGTAGCTCAGTGTTCGAGTTCAGTGAGTTTAACTCAGTGGTCAAGTTCAGTGAGTGTAGCTCATTGTTCTGGTTCATTGAGTGTAACTCAGTGGTCAAGTTCAGTGAGTGTAGCTTATTGTTCTGGTTCAGTGAGTGTAGCTCATTGTTCTGGTTTAGTGAGTGTAGCTCAGTGTTCTTGTTCAATGAGTGTAGCTCAGTGGTCTTGTTCAGTGAGTGTAGCTCATTGTTCTGGTTCAATGAGTGTAACTCAGTGGTCTTGTTCATTGAGTGTAGTTCAGTGTTCGAGTTCAGTGAGTGTAGCTCATTGTTCTGGTTCAATGAGTGTAACTCAGTGGTCTTGTTCATTGAGTGTAGCTCAGTGTTCGAGTTCAGTGAGTTTAACTCAGTGGTTAAGTTCAGTGAGTGTAGCTCAGTGTTCTCGTTCAATGAGTAACTCAGTGGTCTTGTTCAGTGAGTGTAACTCAGTGATCTCTTTCAGTGAGTGTAACTTTTTGATCTCGTTCAGTGAGTATAACTCAGTGGTCTTGTTCAGTGAGTTTAACTCAGTGGTCTTGTTCAGTGTGTGATGCTCCGTTGTCCTGTTCATTGAGTGTAACTCAGTGATCTGGTTCATTGAGTGTAACTCAGTGATCTGATTCATTGAGTGTAGCTCAGTGTTCTTGTTCAGTGAGTGTAACTCAGTGGTCTTGTTCAGTGAGTGTAGCACAGTGTTCTAGTTCAGTGAGTGTAGCTCAGTGTTCTGGTTCAGTGAGTGTAGCTCAGTGTTCTGGTTCAGTGAGTGTAACTCAGTGATCTCTTTCAGTGAGTGTAACTCAGTGATCTGGTTCAGTTAGTGTAGCTCAGTGGTCTTGTTCAATGAGTGTAACTCAGTGGTCTTGTTCAGTGAGTGTAGCTCATTGTTCTGGTTCAATGAGTGAAGCTCAGTGGTCTTGTTCAGTGAGTGTAGCTCATTGTTCTGGTTCAATGAGTGTAACTCAGTGATCTTGTTCATTGAGTGTAACTCAGTGTTCTTGTTCAGTGAGTGTAACTCAGTGGTCTTGTTCAGTGAGTGTATCTCATTGTTCTAGTTCAGTGAGTGTAGCTCAGTGTTCTGGTTCAGTGAGTGTAGCTCAGTGTTCTTGTTCAGTGAGTGTAGCTCAGTGTTCTGGTTCAGTGAGTGTAGCTCAGTGTTCTGGTACAGTGAGTGTAGCTCTGTGTTCTGGTTCAGTGAGTGTAGCTCAGTGTTCTTGTTCAGTGAGTGTAACTCAGTGGTCTTGTTCAGTGAGTGTAGCTCATTGTTCTGGTTAAATGAGTGTAACTCAGTGGTCTTGTTCATTGAGTGTAACTCAGTGTTCTTGTTCAGTGAGTGTAACTCAATTGTCTTGTTCAGTGAGTGTAGCTCATTATTCTAGTTCAGTGAGTGTAGCTCAGTGTTCTTGTTCAGTGAGTGTTGCTCAGTGTTCTAGTTCAGTGAGTGTAGCTCAGTGTTCTGGTTCAGTGAGTGTAGCTCAGTGTTCTGGTTCAGTGAGTGTAGCTCAGTGTTCGAGTTCAGTGAGTGTAACTCAGTGTTCTTGTTCAGTGAGAGTAGCTCAGTGTTCTAGTTTAGTGAGTGTATCTCAGTGGTCAAGTTCAGTGAGTGTAGCTCATTGTTCTGGTTCAGTGAGTGTAGCTCAGTGTTGTGGTTCAGTGAGTGGAACTCAGTGGTCAAGTTCAGTGAGTGTAGCTCATTGTTCTTGTTCAATGAGTGTAACTTAGTGGTCTTGTTCATTGAGTGTAACTCAGTGGTCTTGTTCAGTGAGTATAACTCAGTGGTCTTGTTCAGTGAGTGTAGCTCATTGTTCTAGTTCAGTGAGTGTAGCTCAGTGTTCTGGTTCAGTGAGTGTAGCTCAGTGTTCTTGTTCAGTGAGTGTAGCTCAGTGTTCTGGTTCAGTGAGTGTAGCTCAGTGTTCTGGTTCAGTGAGTGTAGCTCAGTGTTCGGGTTCAGTGAGTGTAACTCAGTGTTCTTGTTCAGTGAGTGTAACTCAGTGATCTTGTTCATTGAGTGTAACTCAGTGTTCTTGTTCAGTGAGTGTAACTCAGTGGTCTTGTTCAGTGAGTGTATCTCATTGTTCTAGTTCAGTGAGTGTAGCTCAGTGTTCTGGTTCAGTGAGTGTAGCTCAGTGTTCTTGTTCAGTGAGTGTAGCTCAGTGTTCTGGTTCAGTGAGTGTAGCTCAGTGTTCTGGTACAGTGAGTGTAGCTCTGTGTTCTGGTTCAGTGAGTGTAGCTCAGTGTTCTTGTTCAGTGAGTGTAACTCAGTGGTCTTGTTCAGTGAGTGTAGCTCATTGTTCTGGTTAAATGAGTGTAACCCAGTGGTCTTGTTCATTGAGTGTAACTCAGTGTTCTTGTTCAGTGAGTGTAACTCAATTGTCTTGTTCAGTGAGTGTAGCTCATTATTCTAGTTCAGTGAGTGTAGCTCAGTGTTCTTGTTCAGTGAGTGTTGCTCAGTGTTCTAGTTCAGTGAGTGTAGCTCAGTGTTCTGGTTCAGTGAGTGTAGCTCAGTGTTCTGGTTCAGTGAGTGTAGCTCAGTGTTCGAGTTCAGTGAGTGTAACTCAGTGTTCTTGTTCAGTGAGAGTAGCTCAGTGTTCTAGTTTAGTGAGTGTATCTCAGTGGTCAAGTTCAGTGAGTGTAGCTCATTGTTCTGGTTCAGTGAGTGTAGCTCAGTGTTGTGGTTCAGTGAGTGGAACTCAGTGGTCAAGTTCAGTGAGTGTAGCTCATTGTTCTTGTTCAATGAGTGTAACTTAGTGGTCTTGTTCATTGAGTGTAACTCAGTGGTCTTGTTCAGTGAGTATAACTCAGTGGTCTTGTTCAGTGAGTGTAGCTCATTGTTCTAGTTCAGTGAGTGTAGCTCAGTGT
The DNA here is from genome assembly GCF_000004195.4 of Xenopus tropicalis. Taxonomy (NCBI): domain Eukaryota; kingdom Metazoa; phylum Chordata; class Amphibia; order Anura; family Pipidae; genus Xenopus; species Xenopus tropicalis. The sequence continues at coordinate 33,517,676 of NC_030680.2, read as the reverse complement.
TCTGGTTCAGTGAGTGTAGCTCAGTGTTCTTGTTCAGTGAGTTTAGCTCAGTGTTCTGGTTCAGTGAGTGTAGCTCAGTGTTCTGGTTCAGTGAGTGTAGCTCAGTGTTCGGGTTCAGTGAGTGTAACTCAGTGTTCTTGTTCAGTGAGTGTAACTTAGTGTTCTAGTTCAGTGAGTGTATCTCAGTGGTCAAGTTCAGTGAGTGTAGCTCATTGTTCTGGTTCAGTGAGTGTAGCTCAGTGTTCTTGTTCAATGAGTGTAACTCAGTGGTCTTGTTCATTGAGTGTAGCTCAGTGGTCTTGTTTAGTGAGTGTAACTCAGTGATCTCTTTCAGTGAGTTTAACTTTGTGATCTGTTTCAGTGAGTTATGCTCTGTTGTCTTGTTCATTGAGTATAACTCAGTGATCTGGTTCAGTGAGTGTAGCTTGGTGGTCTTGTTCAGTGAGTGTAGCTCAGTGTTCTTATTCAGTGAGTGTCGCTCAGTGTCCTTGTTCATTGAGTGTAGCTCAGTGTTCGAGTTCAGTGAGTGTAACTCAGTGGTCAAGTTCAGTGAGTGTAGCTCATTGTTCTGGTTCAATGAGTGTAACTCAGTGGTCTTGTTCAATGAGTGTAACTCAGTGGTCTTGTTCAATGAGTGTAACTCAGTGGTCTTGTTCAGTGAGTGTAACTCAGTGGTCAAGTTCAGTGAGTGTAGCTCATTGTTCTGGTTCAGTGAGTGTAGCTCAGTGTGCTGGTTTACTGAGTGTAGCTCAGTGTTCTTTTTCAATGAGTGTAATTCAGTGATCTCTTTCAGTGAGTGTAATCAGTGATCTTGTTCAGTGAGTGTAACTCAGTGGTCTTGTTCAGTGAGTGATGCTCTGTTGTCTTGTTCATTGAGTGTAACTCAGTGATCTGGTTCAGTGAGTGTAGCTCAGTGGTCTTGTTCAATGAGTGTAACTCAGTGGTCTTGTTCAGTGAGTGTAGCTCATTGTTCTGGTTCAATGAGTGAAGCTCAGTGGTCTTGTTCAGTGAGTGTAGCTCATTGTTCTGGTTCAATGAGTGTAACTCAGTGGTCTTGTTCATTGAGTGTAGCTCAGTGTTCGAGTTCAGTGAGTGTAACTCAGTGGTCAAGTTCAGTGAGTGTAGCTCATTGTTCTGGTTCAATGAGTGTAACTCAGTGGTCTTGTTCATTGAGTGTAGCTCAGTGTTCGAGTTCAGTGAGTGTAACTCAGTGGTCAAGTTCAGTGAGTGTAGCTCATTGTTCTGGTTCAATGAGTGTAACTCAGTGGTCTTGTTCATTGAGTGTAGCTCAGTGGGCACGTTCAGTGAGTGTAGCTCATTGTTCTGGTTTAGTGAGTGTAGCTCAGTGTTCTTGTTCAATGAGTGTAACTCAGTGGTCTTGTTCAGTGAGTGTAGCTCATTGTTGTGGTTCAATGAGTGAAGCTCAGTGGTCTTGTTCAGTGAGTGTAGCTCATTGTTCTGGTTCAATGAGTGTAACTCAGTGGTCTTGTTCATTGAGTGTAACTCAGTGTTCTTGTTCAGTGAGTGTATCTCATTGTTCTAGTTCAGTGAGTGTAGCTCAGTGTTCTGGTTCAATGAGTGAAGCTCAGTGGTCTTGTTCAGTGAGTGTAGCTCATTGTTCTGGTTCAATGAGTGTAGCTCAGTGTTCTGGTTCAGTGAGTGTAGCTCAGTGTTCGAGTTCAGTGAGTGTAACTCAGTGTTCTTCTTCAGTGAGTGTAGCTCAGTGTTTTTGTTCAGTGAGTGTAGCTCAGTGTTCTAGTTCAGTGAGTGTATCTCAGTGGTCAAGTTCAGTGAGTGTAGCTCATTGTTCTGGTACAGTGAGTTTAGCTCAGTGTTCTGGTTTAGTGAGTGTAGCTCAGTGTTCTTGTTCAATGAGTGTAACTTAGTGGTCTTGTTCATTGAGTGTAGCTCAGTGGTTTTGTTCAGTGAGTGTAACTCAGTGATCTCTTTCAGTGAGTGTAACTTTGTGATCTGTTTCAGTGAGTGATGCTCTGTTGTCTTGTTCATTGAGTATAACTCAGTGATCTGGTTCAGTGAGTGTAGCTTGGTGGTCTTGTTCAGTGAGTGTAGCTCAGTGTTCTGGTTCAGTGAGTGTCGCTCAGTGTTCCTGTTCATTGAGTATAGCTCAGTGTTCGACTTCAGTGAGTGTAACTCAGTGGTCAAGTTCAGTGAGTGTAGCTCATTGTTCTGGTTCAATGAGTGTAACTCAGTGGTCTCTTTCAATGAGTGTAGCTCAGTGGTCAAGTTCAGTGAGTGTAGCTCATTGTTCTGGTTCAGTGAGTGTAGCTCAGTGTTCTGGTTCAGTGAGTGTAGCTCAGTATTCTTGTTCAATGACTGTAGCTCAGTGGTCTTGTTCAATGAGTGTAGCACATTTTTCTGTTTCAATGAGTGTAACTCAGTGGTCTTGTTCATTGAGTGTAGCTCAGTGTTCGAGTTCAGTGAGTTTAACTCAGTGGTCTTGTTCATTGAGTGTATCTCAGTGGTCTTGTTCAGTGAGTGTCACTCAGTGATCTCTTTCAGTGAGTGTAACTTTGTGATCTGGTTCAGTGAGTGTAACTCAGTGGTCTTGTTCAGTGAGTGTAACTCAGTGTTCTAGTTCAGTGAGTGTAGCTCAGTGTTCTGGTTCAGTGAGTGTAGCTCAGTGTTCTGGTTCAGTGAGTGTAGCTCAGTGTTCTGGTTCAGTGAGTGTAGCTCAGTGTTCTTGTTCAGTGAGTGTAGCTCAGTGTTCTGGTTCAGTGAGTGTAGCTCAGTGTTCTGGTTCAGTGAGTGTAGCTCAGTGTTCGAGTTCAGTGAGTGTAACTCAATGTTCGAGTTCAGTGAGTGTAGCTCAGTGTTCTAGTTCAGTGAGTGTATCTCAGTGGTCAAGTTCAGTGAGTGTAGCTTATTGTTCTGGTTCAGTGAGTGTAGCTCAGTGTTATGGTTTAGTGAGTGTAGCTCAGTGTTCTTGTTCAATGAGTGTAGCTCAGTGGTCTTGTTCAATGAGTGTAGCTCAGTGGTCTTGTTCAGTGAGTGTAACTCAGTGATCTCTTTCAGTGAGTGTAACTTTGTTATCTGGTTCAGTGAGTGTAACTCAGTGGTCTTCTCAAAGTGAGTGTAACTCAGTGGTCTTGTTCAGTGAGTGATGCTCGGTTGTCTTGTTCATTGAGTGTAACTCAGTGATCTGGTTCAGTGAGTGTAGCTCAGTGGTCTTGTTCAATGAGTGTAACTCAGTGGTCTTGTTCAGTGAGTGTAGCTCATTGTTCTGGTTCAATGAGTGAAGCTCAGTGGTCTTGTTCAGTGAGTGTAGCTCATTGTTCTGGTTCAATGAGTGTAACTCAGTGGTCTTGTTCATTGAGTGTAGCTCAGTGTTCGAGTTCAGTGAGTGTAACTCAGTGGTCAAGTTCAGTGAGTGTAGCTCATTGTTCTGGTTCAATGAGTGTAAATCAGTGGTCTTGTTCATGGAGTGTAGCTCAGTGGTCTTGTTCAGTGAGTGTAACTCAGTGATCTTTTTCAGTGAGTGTAACTTTGTTATCTGGTTCAGTGAGTATAACTCAGTTGTCTTGTTCAGTGTGTGATGCTCCGTTGTCTTGTTCATTGAGTGTAACTCAGTGATCTGGTTCATTGAGTGTAGCTCAGTGTTCTTGTTCAGTGAGTGTAACTCAGTGGTCTTGTTCATTGAGGGTAGCTCAGTGTTCTGGTTCAGTGAGTGTAGCTCAGTGTTCTTTTTCAGTGAGTGTAGCTCAGTGTTCTGGTTCAGTGAGTGTAGCTCAGTGTTCTGTTTCAGTGAGTGTAGCTCAGTGTTCTGGTTCAGTGAGTGTAGCTCATTGTTCTTGTTCAATGAGTGAAGCTCAGTGGTCTTGTTCAGTGAGTGTAGCTCATTGTTCTTGTTCAATGAGTGTAACTCAGTGGTCTTGTTCATTCAGTGTAGCTCAGTGTTCGAGTTCAGTGAGTGTAACTCAGTGGTCAAGTTCAGTGAGTATAGCTCATTGTTCTGGTTCAATGAGTGTAACTCAGTGGTCTTGTTCATTGAGTGTAGCTCAGTGGTCTTGTTCAGTGAGTGTAACTCGGTGATCTCTTTCAGTGAGTGTAACTTTGTGATCTGGTTCAGTGAGTATAACTCAGTGGTCTTGTTCAGTGTGTGATGCTCCGTTGACTTGTTCATTGAGTGTAACTCAGTGATCTGGTTCATTGAGTGTAGCTCAGTGTTCTTGTTCAGTGAGTGTAACTCAGTGGTCTTGTTCAGTGAGTGTAGCTCAGTGTTCTGGTTCAGTGAGTGTAGCTCAGTGTTCGAGTTCAGTGAGTTTAACTCAGTGGTCAAGTTCAGTGAGTGTAGCTTATTGTTCTGGTTCAGTGAGTGTAGCTCATTGTTCTGGTTTAGTGAGTGTAGCTCAGTGTTCTTGTTCAATGAGTGTAGCTCAGTGGTCTTGTTCAGTGAGTGTAGCTCATTGTTCTGGTTCAATGAGTGTAACTCAGTGGTCTTGTTCATTGAGTGTAGCTCAGTGTTCAAGTTCAGTGAGTGTAGCTCATTGTTCTGGTTCAATGAGTGTAACTCAGTGGTCTTTTTCATTGAGTGTAGCTCAGTGTTCGTGTTCAGTGAGTTTAACTCAGTGGTCAAGTTCAGTGAGTGTAGCTCAGTGTTCTGGTTCAATGAGTAACTCAGTGGTCTTGTTCAGTGAGTGTAACTCAGTGATCTCTTTCAGTGAGTGTAACTTTGTGATCTGGTTCAGTGAGTATAACTCAGTGGTCTTGTTCAGTGAGTTTAACTCAGTGGTCTTGTTCAGTGAGTGTAACTCAGTGATCTGGTTCATTGAGTGTAACTCAGTGATCTGATTCATTGAGTGTAGCTCAGTGTTCTTGTTCAGTGAGTGTAACTCAGTGGTCTTGTTCAGTGAGTGTAGCACAGTGTTCTAGTTCATTGAGTGTAGCTCAGTGTTCTGGTTCAGTGAGTGTAGCTCAGTGGTCTTGTTCAGTGAGTGTAACTCAGTGATCTCTTTCAGTGAGTGTAACTCAGTTATCTGGTTCAGTTAGTGTAGCTCAGTGGTCTTGTTCAGTGAGTGTAGCTCATTGTTCTGGTTCAATGAGTGAAGCTCAGTGGTCTTGTTCAGTGAGTGTAGCTCATTGCTCTGGTTCAATGAGTGTAACTCAGTGTTCTTGTTCAGTGAGTGTAACTCAGTGGTCTTGTTCAGTGAGTGTATCTCATTGTTCTAGTTCAGTGAGTGTAGCTCAGTGTTCTGGTTCAGTGAGTATAGCTCAGTGTTCTGGTTCAGTGAGTGTAGCTCAGTGTTCTGGTTCAGTGAGTGTAGCTCAGTGTTCTGGTTCAGTGAGTGTAGCTCAGTGTTCTGGTTCAGTGAGTGTAGCTCAGTGTTCGAGTTCAGTGAGTGTAACTCAGTGGTCTTGTTCAGTGAGTGTAGCTCATTGTTCTGGTTAAATGAGTGTAACTCAGTGGTCTTCTTCATTGAGTGTAACTCAGTGTTCTTGTTCAGTGAGTGTAACTCAATTGTCTTGTTCAGTGAGTGTAGCTCATTATTCTAGTTCAGTGAGTGTAGCTCAGTGTTCTTGTTCAGTGAGTGTTGCTCAGTGTTGTGGTTCAGTGAGTGTAGCTCAGTGTTCGAGTTCAGTGAGTGTAACTCAGTGGTCAAGTTCAGTGAGTGTAACTCAGTGGTCTTGTTCAGTGAGTGTAACTCAGTGGTCTTGTTCAGTGAGTGTAGCTCATTGTTCTAGTTCAGTGAGTGTACCTCAGTGTTCTGGTTCAGTGAGTGTAGCTCAGTGTTCTTGTTCAGTGAGTTTAGCTCAGTGTTCTGGTTCAGTGAGTGTAGCTCAGTGTTCTGGTTGAGTGAGTGTAGCTCAGTGTTCGGGTTCAGTGAGTGTAACTTAGTGTTCTAGTTCAGTGAGTGTATCTCAGTGGTCAAGTTCAGTGAGTGTAGCTCATTGTTCTGGTTCAGTGAGTGTAGCTCAGTGTTCTTGTTCAATGAGTGTAACTCAGTGGTCTTGTTCATTGAGTGTAGCTCAGTGGTCTTGTTCAGTGAGTGTAACTCAGTGATCTCTTTCAGTGAGTTTAACTTTGTGATCTGTTTCAGTGAGTTATGCTCTGTTGTCTTGTTCATTGAGTATAACTCAGTGATATGGTTCAGTGAGTGTAGCTTGGTGGTCTTTTTCAGTGAGTGTAGCTCAGTTTTCTTATTCAGTGAGTGTCGCTCAGTGTTCTTGTTCATTGAGTGTAGCTCAGTGTTCGAGTTCAGTGAGTGTAACTCAGTGGTCAAGTTCAGTGAGTGTAGCTCATTGTTCTGGTTCAATGAGTGTAACTCAGTGGTCTTGTTCAATGAGTGTAACTCGGTGGTCTTGTTCAGTGAGTGTAACTCAGTGGTCAAGTTCAGTGAGTGTAGCTCATTGTTTTGGTTCAGTGAGTGTAGCTCAGTGTGCTGGTTTAGTGAGTGTAGCTCAGTGTTCTTTTTCAATGAGTGTAACTCAGTGATCTCTTTCAGTGAGTGTAACTTTGTTATCTGGTTCAGTGAGTGTAATCAGTGATCTTGTTCAGTGAGTGTAACTCAGTGGTCTTGTTCAGTGAGTGATGCTCTGTTGTCTTGTTCATTGAGTGTAACTCAGTGATCTGGTTCAGTGAGTGTAGCTCAGTGGTCTTGTTCAATGAGTGTAACTCAGTGGTCTTGTTCAGTGAGTGTAGCTCATTGTTCTGGTTCAATGAGTGAAGCTCAGTGGTCTTGTTCAGTGAGTGTAGCTCATTGTTCTGGTTCAATGACTGTAACTCAGCGGTCTTGTTCATTGAGTGTAACTCAGTGTTCTTGTTCAGTGAGTGTATCTCATTGTTCTAGTTCAGTGAGTGTAGCTCAGTGTTCTGGTTCAGTGAGTGTTGCTCAGTGTTCTTGTTCAGTGAGTGTAGCTCAGTGTTCTGGTTCAGTGAGTGTAGCTTAGTGTTCTGGTTCAGTGAGTGTAGCTCAGTGTTCGAGTTCAGTGAGTGTAACTCAGTGTTCTTCTTCAGTGAGTGTAGCTCAGTGTTTTTGTTCAGTGAGTGTAGCTCAGTGTTCTAGTTCAGTGAGTGTATCTCAGTGGTCAAGTTCAGTGAGTTTAGCTCAGTGTTCTGGTTCAGTGAGCGTAGCTCAGTGTTCGAGTTCACTGAGTGTAACTCAGTGGTCTTGTTCAGTGAGTGTAGCTCATTGTTCTTGTTCAGTGAGTGTAACTCAGTGGTCTTGTTCAGTGAGTGTAGCTCATTGTTCTAGTTCAGTGAGTGTAGCTCAGTGTTCTGGTTCAGTGAGTGTAGCTCAGTGTTCCTGTTCAGTTAGTGTAGCTCAGTGTTCTGGTTCAGTGAGTGTAGCTCAGTGTTCTGGTTCAGTGAGTGTAGCTCGGTGTTCGAGTTCAGTGAGTTTAACTCAGTGTTCTTGTTCAGTGAGTGTAGCTCAGTGTTCTAGTTCAGTGAGTGTATGTCAGTGGTCTTGTTCAATGAGTGTAGCTCAGTGTTCTAGTTTATTGAGTGTAACTCAGTGGTCTTGTTCATCGGGTGTAACTCGGTGGTCTTGTTCAGTGAGTGTAACTCAGTGGTCAAGTTCAGTGAGTGTAGCTCATTGTTTTGGTTCAGTGAGTGTAGCTCAGTGTGCTGGTTTAGTGAGTGTAGCTCAGTGATCTCTTTCAGTGAGTGTAACTTTGTGATCTGGTTCAGTGAGTGTAATCAGTGATCTTGTTCAGTGAGTGTAACTCAGTGGTCTTGTTCAGTGAGTGATGCTCTGTTGTCTTGTTCATTGAGTGTAACTCAGTGATCTGGTTCAGTGAGTGTAGCTCAGTGGTCTTGTTCAATGAGTGTAACTCAGTGGTCTTGTTCAGTGAGTGTAGCTCATTGTTCTGGTTCAATGAGTGAAGCTCAGTGGTCTTGTTCAGTGAGTGTAGCTCATTGTTCTGGTTCAATGAGTGTAACTCAGCGGTCTTGTTCATTGAGTGTAACTCAGTGTTCTTGTTCAGTGAGTGTATCTCATTGTTCTAGTTCAGTGAGTGTAGCTCAGTGTTCTGGTTCAGTGAGTGTTGCTCAGTGTTCTTGTTCAGTGAGTTTAGCTCAGTATTCTGGTTCAGTGAGTGTAGCTCAGTGTTCTGGTTCAGTGAGTGTAGCTCAGTGTTCGAGTTCAGTGAGTGTAACTCAGTGTTCTTCTTCAGTGAGTGTAGCTCAGTGTTTTTGTTCAGTGAGTGTAGCTCAGTTTTCTAGTTCAGTGAGTGTATCTCAGTGGTCAAGTTCAGTGAGTTTAGCTCAGTGTTCTGGTTCAGTGAGCGTAGCTCAGTGTTCGAGTTCAGTGAGTGTAACTCAGTGGTCTTGTTCAGTGAGTGTAGCTCATTGTTCTAGTTCAGTGAGTTTAACTCAGTGTTCTTGTTCAGTGAGTTTAACTCAGTGATCTCTTTCAGTGAGTGTAACTTTGTGATATGGTTTAGTGAGTGTAACTAGGTGATCTTGTTCAGTGAGTGTAACTCAGTGGTCTTGTTCAGTGAGTGATGCTCTGTTGTCTTGTTCATTGAGTGTAACTCAGTGTTCTGGTTCAGTGAGTGTAGCTTAGTGGTCTTGTTCAGTGAGTGTAGCTCAGTGTTCTGGTTCAGTGAGTGTCGCTCAGTGTTCTGGTTCATTGAGTGTAGCTCAGTGTTCGAGTTCAGTGAGTGTAACTCAGTGGTCAAGTTCAGTGAGTGTAGCTCATTGTTCTGGTTCAATGAGTGTAGCTCAGTGGTCAAGTTCAGTGAGTGTAGCTCATTGTTCTGGTTCAATGAGTGTAACTCAGTGGTCTTGTTTATTGAGTTTAGCTCAGTGGTCAAGTTCAGTGAGTGTAGCTCATTGTTCTGGTTCAGTGAGTGTAGCTCATTGTTCTGGTTTAGTGAGTGTAGCTCAGTGTTCTTTTTAAATGAGTGTAGTTCAGTGGTCTTGTTCAGTGAGTGTAGCTCATTGTTCTGGTTCAAAGCGTGTAACTCACTGGTCTTGTTCATTGTGTGTATCTCGGTGGTCTTGTTCACTGAGTGTAACTCAGTGATCTCTTTCAGTGAGTGTAACTTTGTGATCTTGTTCAGTGAGTTTAACTCAGTGGTCTTGTTCAGTGTGTGATGCTCCGTTGTCTTGTTCATTGAGTGTAACTCAGTGATCTGGTTCAGTGAGTGTAGCTCAGTGGTCTTGTTCAATGAGTGTAACTCAGTGGTCTTGTTCAGTGAGTGTAGCTCATTGTTCTGGTTCAATGAGTGAAGCTCAGTGGTCTTGTTCAGTGAATGTAGCTCATTGTTCTGGTTCAATGGGTGTAACTTAGTGGTCTTGTTCATTGAGTGTAGCTCAGTGTTCTTGTTCAGTGAGTGTAACTTAGTGGTCTTGTTCAGTGAGTTTAGCTCATTGTTCTAGTTCAGTGAGTGTAGCTCAGTGTTCTGGTTCAGTGAGTATAGCTCAGTGTTCCTGTTCAGTGAGTGTAGCTCAGTGTTCTGGTTCAGTGAGTGTAGCTCAGTGTTCTGGTTCAGTGAATGTAGCTCAGTGTTCGAGTTCAGTGAGTGTAACTCAGTGGTCTTGTTCATTGAGTGTAACTCAGTGTTCTTGTTCAGTGAGTGTAACTCAGTGGTCTTGTTCAGTGAATGTAGCTCAGTGTTCTGGTTCAGTGAGTGTAGCTCAGTGTTCTGGTTCAGTGAGTGTAGCTCAGTGTTCGAGTTAAGTGAGTGCAACTCAGTGTTCTTGTTCAGTGAGTGTAGCTCAGTGTTCTGGTTCAGTGAGTGTATCTCAGTGGTCAAGTTCAGTGAGTATAGCTCATTATTCTGGTTCAGTGAGTATAGCTCAGTGTTCGGGTTCAGTGAGTGTAACTCAGTGTTCTTGTTCAGTGAGTGTAACTCAGTGTTCTAGTTCAGTGAGTGTATCTCAGTGGTCAAGTTCAGTGAGTGTAGCTCATTGTTCTGGTTCAGTGAGTGTAGCTCAGTTTTCTGGTTTAGTGAGTGTAGCTCAGTGTTCTTGTTCAATGAGTTTAACTCAGTGATCTTGTTCATTGAGTGTAGCTCAGTGGTCTTGTTCAGTGAGTGTAACTCAGTGATCTCTTTCAGTGAGTGTAACTTTCTGATCTGTTTCAGTGAGTGATGCTCTGTTGTCTTGTTCATTGAGTATAACTCAGTGGTCTTATTCAATGAGTGTAGCTCAGTAGTCAAGTTCAGTGAGTGTAGCTCATTGTTCTGGTTCAGTGAGTGTAGCTCAGTGTTTGAGTTCAGTGAGTGTAACTCGGTGGTCTTGTTCAGTGAGTGAAGCTCATTGTTCTGGTTCACTGAGTGTAACTCAGTGGTCTTGTTCATTGAGTGTAACTCAGTGTTCTTGTTTAGTGAGTGTAACTCAGTGGTCTTTTTCAGTGAGTGTAGCTCATTGTTCTAGTTCAGTGAATGTAGCTCAGTGTTCTGGTTCAGTGAGTGTAGCTCAGTGTTCTGGTTCAGTGAGCGTAGCTCAGTTTTCTGGTTCATTGAGTGTAGCTCAGTGTTCTAGTTCAGTGAGTGTATCTCAGTGGTGAAGTTCAGTGAGTGTATCTCAGTGGTCAAGTTCAGTGAGTGTAGCTTATTGTTCTGATTCAGTGAGTGTAGCTCAGTGTTCTGGTTTAGTGAGTGTAGCTCAGTGTTCTTGTTCAATGAGTGTAAGTAACTCAGTGGTCTTGTTCATTGAGTGTAGCTCAGTGGTCTTGTTCAGTGAGTGTAACTCAGTGATCTATTTCAGTGAGTGTAACTTTGTGATCTGGTTCAGTGAGTGTAACTCAGTGATCTTGTACATTGATTGTAACTCAGTGGTCTTGTTCAGAGAGTGATGCTCTGTTGTCTTGTTCATTGAGTGTAACTCAGTGATCTGGTTCAGTGAGTGTAGCTTAGTGGTCTTGTTCAGTGAGTGTAGCTCAGTGTTCTGGTTCAGTGAGTGTCGCTCAGTGTTCTGGTTCAGTGAGTGTAGCTCAGTGTTCGAGTTCAGTGAGTGTAACTCAGTGGTCAAGTTCAGTGAGTGTAGCTCATTTTTCTGGTTCAATAAGTGTAACTCAGTGGTCTTGTTCATTGAGTGTAGCTCAGTGGTCAAGTTCAGTGAGTGTAGGTCATTGTTCTGGTTTAGTGAGTGTAGCTCAGTGTTCTTGTTCAATGAGTGTAGCTCAGTGGTCTTGTTCAGTGAGTGTAGCACATTTTTCTGTTTCAATGAGTGTAACTCAGTGGTCTTGTTCATTGAGTGTAGCTCAGTGTTCGAGTTCAGTGAGTGTAGCTCATTGTTCCGGTTCAATGCGTGTAACTCAGTGGTCTTGTTCATTGAGTGTATCTCAGTGGTCTTGTTCAGTGAGTGTCACTCAGTGATCTCTTTCAGTGAGTGTAACTTTGTGATCTGGTTCAGTGAGTGTACCTCAGTGGTCTTGTTCAGTGAGTGTAACTCAGTGTTCTAGTTCAGTGAGTGTAGCTCAGTGTTCTGGTTCAGTGAGTGTAGCTCAGTGTTCTGGTTCAGTGAGTGTAGTTCATTGTTCTTGTTAAATGAGTGTAACTCAGTGGTTTTGTTCATTGAGTGTAACTCAGTGTTCTAGTTCAGTGCGTGTAGCTCTGTGTTCTTGTTCAGAGAGTGTAGCTCAGTGTTCTGGTTCAGTGAGTGTAGCTCAGTGTTCGAGTTCAGTGAGTGTAACTCAATGTTTGAGTTCAGTGAGTGTAGCTCAGTGTTCTAGTTCAGTGAGTGTATCTCAGTGGTCAAGTTCAGTGAGTGTAGCTCATTGCTCTGGTTCAGTGAGTGTAGCTCAGTGTTCTGGTTTAGTGAGTGTAGCTCAGTGTTCTTGTTCAATGAGTGTAACTCAGTGGTCTTGTTCAGTGAGTGTAACTCAGTGGTCAAGTTCAGTGAGTGTAGCTCATTGTTCTGGTTCAGTGAGTGTAGCTCAGTGTTCTAGTTTAGTGAGTGTAGCTCTGTGTTCTTGTTCAATAAGTGTAGGTCAGTGGTCTTGTTCAGTGAGTGTAACTAAGTGATCTCTTTCAGTGAGTGTAGCTCTGTGATCTGGTTCAGTGAGTGTAAGTCAGTGGTCTTGTTCAGTGAGTGTAACTCAGTGGTCTTGTTCAGTGAGTGTAACTCAGTGGTCTTTTTCAGTGAGTGATGCTCTGTTGTCTTGTTCATTGAGTGTAACTCAGTGATCTGGTTCAGTGAGTGTAGCTCAGTGGTCTTGTTCAATGAGTGTAACTCAGTGGTCTTGTTCAGTGAGTGTAGCTCATTGTTCTTGTTCAATGAGTGAAGCTCAGTGGTCTTGTTCAGTGAGTGTAGCTCATTGTTCTGGTTCAATGAGTGTAACTCAGTGGTCTTGTTCATTGAGTGTAGCTCAGTGGTCTTGTTCAGTGAGTGTAACTCAGTGATCTCTTTCAGTGAGTGAAACTCAGTGGTCAAGTTCAGTGAGTGTAGCTCATTGTTCTGGTTCAATGAGTGTAACTCAGTGGTCTTGTTCATTGAGTGTAGCTCAGTGATCTCTTTCAGTGAGTGTAACTTTGTGATCTTGTTCAGTGAGTATAACTCAGTGGTCTTGTTCAGTGTGTGATGCTCCGTTGACTTGTTCATTGAGTGTAACTCTGATCTGGTTCATTGAGTGTAGCTCAGTGTTCCTGTTCAGTGAGTGTAACTCAGTGGTCTTGTTCAGTGAGTGTAGCTCAGTGTTCTGGTTCAGTGAGTGTAGCTCAGTGTTCTGGTTCAGTGAGTGTAGCTCAGTGTTCGAGTTCAGTGAGTTTAACTCAGTGGTCTTGTTCAGTGAGTGTAGCTCATTGTTTTGGTTCATTGAGTGTAACTCAGTGGTCAAGTTCAGTGAGTGTAGCTTATTGTTCTGGTTCAGTGAGTGTAGCTCATTGTTCTGGTTTAGTGAGTGTAGCTCAGTGTTCTTGTTCAATGAGTGTAGCTCAGTGGTCTTGTTCAGTGAGTGTAGCTCATTGTTCTGGTTCAATGAGTGTAACTCAGTGGTCTTGTTCAGTGAGTGTAGCTCATTGTTCTAGTTCAGTGAGTATAGCTTAGTGTTCTTGTTCAATGAGTGTAACTCAGTGGTCTTGTTCATTGAGTGTAACTCAGTGTTCTTGTTCACTGAGTGTAACTCAGTGGTCTTGTTCAGTGAGTGTAGCTCATTGTTCTAGTTCAGTGAGTGTAGCTCAGTGTTCTGGTTCAGTGAGTGTAGCTCAGTGTTCTTGTTCAGTGAGTTTAGCTCAGTGTTCTTGTTCAGTGAGTGTAGCTCAGTGTTGTTGTTCAGTGAGTGTAGCTCAGTGTTCTAGTTCAGTGAGTGTATCTTAGTGGTCAAGTTCAGTGAGTGTAGCTCATTGTTCTTGTTCAATGAGTGTAACTCAGTGGTCTTGTTCATTGAGTGTAACTCAGACTTCTTGTTCAGTGAGTGTAGCTCAGTGTTCTGGTTCAGTGAGTGTAGCTCAGTGTTCTTGTTCAGTTAGTGTAGCTCAGTGTTCTGGTTCAGTGAGTGTAGCTCAGTGTTCTGGTTCAGTGATTGTAGCTCAATGTTCGAGTTCAGTGAGTGTAACTCAGTGTTCTTGTTCAGTGAGTGTTGCTCAGTGTTCTAGTTCAGTTAGTGTATCTCAGTGGTGAAAATCAATGAGTGTAGCTCAGTGTTCTAGTTTAGTGAGTGTAGCTCAGTGGTCTTGTTCATTGAGTGTAGCTCAGTGGTCTTGTTCAGTGAGTGTAACTCAGTGATCTCTTTCAGTGAGTGTAACTTTGTGATCTGGTTCAGTGAGTGTAACTCAGTGATCTTGTTCAGTGAGTGTAACTCAGTGGTCTTGTTCAGTCAGTGATGCTCTGTTGTCTTGTTCATTGAGTGTAACTCAGTGATCTGGTTCAGTGAGTGTAGCTTAGTGGTCTTGTTCACTGAGTGTAGCTCAGTGTTCTGGTTCAGTGAGTGTCGCTCAGTGTTCTTGTTCATTGAGTGTAGCTCAGTGTTCGAGTTCAGTGAGTGTAACTCAGTGGTCAAGTTCAGTGAGTGTAGCTCATTGTTCTGGTTCAATGAGTGTAACTCAGTGGTCAAGTTCAGTGAGTGTAGCTCATTGTTCTGGTTCAATGAGTTTAACTCAGTGGTCTTGTTTATTGAGTTTAGCTCAGTGGTCAAGTTCAGTGAGTGTAGCTCATTGTTCTGGTTTAGTGAGTGTAGCTCAGTGTTCTTGTTCAATGAGTGTAGCTCAGTGGTCTTGTTCAGTGAGTGTAGCTCATTTTTCTGGTTCAATGAGTGTAACTCAGTGGTCTTGTTCATTGAGTGTAGCTCAGTGTTCGAGTTCAGATAGTGTAACTCGGTGGTCAAGTTCAGTGAGTGTAGCTCATTGTTCTGGTTCAATCAGTGTAACTCAGTGGTCTTGTTCATTGAGTGTATCTCAGTGGTCTTGTTTAATGAGTGTATCTTTGTGATATGGTTCAGTGAGTTTAACTCAGTGGTCTTGTTAAGTGTGTGATGCTCCGTTGTCCTGTTCAGTGAGTGTAGCTCATTGTTCTGGTTCATTGAGTGTAACTCAGTGTTCTTGTTCAGTGAGTGTAACTCAGTGGTCTTGTTCAGTGAGTGTAGCTCATTGTTCTAGTTCAGTGAGTGTAGCTCAGTGTTTTGGTTCAGTGAGTGTAGCTCAGTGTTCTGGTTCAGTGAGTGTAGCTTAGTGTTCTTCTTCATTGAGTGTAGCTCAGTGTTCTGGTTCAGTGAGTGTAGCTCAGTGTTCTGGTTCAGTGAGTGTAGCTCAGTGTTTGAGTTCAGTGAGTGTAACTCAGTGTTCTAGTTCAGTGAGTGTATCTCAGTGGTCAAGTTCAGTGAGTGTAGCTCAGTGTTTGAGTTCAGTGAGTGTAACTCAGTGATCTTGTTCAGTGAGTGTAACTGAGTGGTCTTGTTCAGTGAGTGATGCTCTGTTGTCTTGTTCATTGAGTGTAACTCAGTGATCTTGTTCAGTGAGTGTAGCTTAGTGGTCTTGTTCAGTGAGTGTAGCTCAGTGTTTGAGTTCGGTGAGTGTAACTCAGTGATCTTGTTCAGTGAGTGTAACTTAGTGGTCTTGTTCAGTGAGTGATGCTCTGTTGTCTTGTTCATTGAGTGTAACTCAGTGATCTTGTTCAGTGAGTGTAGCTTAGTGGTCTTGTTCAGTGAGTGTAGCTCAGTGTTCTGGTTCAGTGAGTGTAGCTCAGTGTTCGAGTTCAGTGAGTGTAACTCAGTGTTCGAGTTCAGTGAGTGTAACTCAGTGTTCGGGTTCAGTGAGTGTAACCCAGTGTTCGAGTTCAGTGAATGTAGCTCACTGAAGCTCAGTTAAGTGTGTGATGCTCCGTTGTCCTGTTCAGTGAGTGTAGCTCATTGTTCTGGTTCAATGAGTGTAACTCAGTGGTCTTGTTCATTGAGTGTAACTCAGTGTTCTTGTTCAGTGAGTCTAACTCAGTGGTCTTGTTCAGTGAGTGTAGCTCATTGTTCTAGTTCAGTGAGTGTAGCTCATTGTTCTGGTTCAGTGAGTGTAGCTCAGTGTTCTTCTTTAGTGAGTGTAGCTCACTGTTCTTGTTCAATGAGTGTAACTCAGTGGTCTTGTTCATTGAGTGTAGCTCAGTGATCTCTTTCAGTGAGTGTAACTTTGTGATCTGTTTCAGTGAGTGTAACTCAGTGATCTTGTTCAGTGAGTGTAACTCAGTGGTCTTGTTCAGTGAGTGATGCTCTGTTGTCTTGTTCATTGAGTATAACTCAGTGATCTCGTTCAGTGAGTGTAGCTTGGTGGTCTTGTTCAGTGAGTGTAGCTTAGTGTTCTTGTTCATTGAGTGTAGCTCAGTGTTCGAGTTCAGTGAGTTTAACTCAGTGGTCAAGTTCAGTGAGTGTAGCTCAGTGGTCAAGTTCAGTGAGTGTAGCTCATTGTTCTGGTTCAATGAGTGTAACTCAGTGGTCTTGTTCATTGAGTTTAGCTCAGTGGTCAAGTTCAGTGAGTGTAGCTCATTGTTCTGGTTCAGTGAGTGTAACTCAGTGGTCTTGTTCAGTGAGTGTAACTCAGTGGTCAAGTTCAGTGAATGTAGCTCATTGTTCTGGTTCATTGAGTGTAGCTCAGTGTTCTGGTTTAGTGAGTGTAGCTCAGTGTTCTTGTTCAATGAGTGTAGCTCAGTGGTCTTGTTCAGTAAGTGTAACTCAGTGAACTGGTTCAGTGAGTGTAGCTTAGTGGTCTTGTTCAGAGAGTGTAGCTCAGTGTTCGAGTTCAGTGAGTGTAACTCAGTAGTCAAGTTCAGTGAGTGTAGCTCATTGTTGTGGTTTAGTGAGTGTAGCTCAGTGGTCTTGTTCATTGAGTGTAACTCAGTGATCTCTTTCAGTGAGTGTAACTTTGTGATCTGGTTCATTGAGTGTAACTCAGTGATCTGGTTCAGTGAGTGTAGCTCAGTGGTCTTGTTCAATGAGTGTAACTCAGTGGTCTTGTTCAGTGAGTGTAACTCAGTGGTCAAGTTCAGTGAGTTTAGCTCATATTTCTGGTTCAGTGAGTGTAGCTCAGTGTTCTTGTTCAATGAGTGTAGCTCAGTGGTCTTGTTCAGTGAGTGTAACTCAGTGATCTCTTTCAGTGAGTGTAACTTTGTGATCTGGTTCAGTGAGTGTTACTCAGTGATCTTCTTCAGTGAATGTAACTCAGTGGTGAAGTTCAGTGAGTGTAGCTCATTGTTCTGGTTCAATGAGTGTAACTCAGTGGTCTTGTTCATTGAGTGTAGCTCAGTGGTCAAGTTCAGTGAGTGTAGCTCATTGTTCTGGTTCAGTGAGTGTAGCTCATTGTTCTCGTTTAGTGAGTGTAGCTCAGTGTTCTTGTTCAATGAGTGTAGCTCAGTGGTCTTGTTCAGTGAGTGTAGCTCATTTTTCTGGTTCAATGAGTGTAACTCAGTGATCAAGTTCAGTAAGTGTAGCTCATTGTTCTGGTTCAATGCGTGTAACTCAGTGGTCTTGTTCAGTGAGTGTAACTTTGTGATCTGGGTCAGTGAGTTTAACTCGGTGGTCTTGTTCAGTGTGTGATGCTCCGTAGTCCTGTTCATTGAGTGTAACTCAGTGATCTGGTTGATTGAGTGTAGCTCAGTGTTCTTGCTCAGTGAGTGTAACTCAGTGGTCTTGTTCATTGAGTGTAACTCAGTGATCTGGTTCAGTGAGTGTAGCTCAGTGTTCTAGTTCAGTGAGTGTAGTTCAGTGTTCTGGTTCAGTGAGTGTAGCTCAGTGTTCTTGTTCAGTGAGTGTAGCTCAGTGTTCTGGTTCAGTGAGTGTAGCTCAGTGTTCTAGTTCAGTGAGTGTATCTCAGTGGTCAAGTTCAGTGAGTGTAGCTCATTGTTCTGGTTCAGTGAGTGTAGCTCAGTGTTCTGGTTCATTGAGTGTAGCTCAGTGTTCTTGTTCAATGAGTGTAACTCAGTGGTCTTGTTCATTGAGGGTAACTTAGTGATCTGGTTCATTGAGTGTAGCTCAGTGTTCTTGTTTAGTGAGTGTAGCTCAGTGTTCTTGTTTAGTGAGTGTAGCTCAGTGTTCTGGTTCATTGAGATAATCTCAGTTTTCTGGTTCAGTGAGTGTAACTCAGTGATCTCCTTCAGTGATACCCCCCAGAAAATCAGAGGCACAGTGATACCCCCCAGAAAATCAGAGGCACAGTTATACCCCCCAGAAAATCAGAGGCACAGTGATACCTCCCAGTAAATTTAAGGCACAGTGATACCCCCCAGAAAGTCAGAGGCACAGTGATACCCCCCCCAGAATGTCAGAGGCACAGGGATACCCCCCAGAAAATCAAGAGGCACAGTGATACCCCCAGAAAATCAGGAGGCACAGTGATACCCCCCAGAAAATCAAAGGCACAGTGATACCCCCCAGAAAATCAAAGGCACAGTAATACCCCCCAGAAAATCAGAGGCACAGGGATACCCCCCCAGAAAATCAAAGGCACAGGGATACCCCCCAGAAAATCAAAGGCACAGGGATACCCCCCCAGAAAATCAAAGGCACAGGGATACCCCCCCCAGAAAATCAAAGGCACAGGGATACGCCCCCCCCCCAGAAAATCAGAGGCACAGGGATACCCCCCCAGAAAATCAGAGGCACAGGGATAACCCCCAGAAAATCAAAGGCACAGTGATACCCCCCAGAAAATCAGGAGGCACAGTGATACCCCCCAGAAAATCAGAGGCACAAGGATACCCCCCCCCCAGAAAATAAAAGGCACAGGGATACCCCCCAGAAAATCAAAGGCACATGGATACCCCCCCAGAAAATCAAAGGCACAGGGATACCCCCCCAGAAAATCAAAGGCACAGTGATACCCCCCCAGAAAATCAGAGGCACAGGGATACTCCCCCCCAGAAAATCAGAGGCACAGTGATACCCCCCCAGAAAATCAGAGGCACAGTGATACCCCCCAGAAAATCAGAGGCACAGTGATACCCCCCAGAAAATCAGAGGCACAGGGATACCCCCCCAGAAAATCAAAGGCACAGTGATACCCCCCAGAAAATCAGAGGCACAGGGATACCCCCCAGAAAAATCAAAGGCACAGTGATACTTCCCCAGAAAATCAAAGGCACAGTGATACCCCCCCAGAAAATCAAAGGCACAGGGATACCCCCCCAGAAAAATCAAAGGCACAGTGATACCCCCCAGAAAATCAAAGGCACAGGGATACCCCCCCAGAAAATCAGAGGCACAGGGATACCCCCCCAGAAAATCAGAGGCACAGGGATACCCCCCAGAAAACCAGACGTACAGGGATAACCCCCCAGAAAATCAGAGGCACAGGGATACCCCCCCAGAAAATCAGAGGCACAGGGATACCCCCCCAGAAAATCAGAGGCACAGGGATACCCCCCCAGAAAATCAGAGGCACAGGGATACCCCCCCAGAAAATCAGAGGCACAGGGATACCCCCCAGAAAATCAAAGGCACAGGGATACCCCCCAGAAAATCAAAGGCACAGTGATACCCCCCAGAAAATCAAAGGCACAGGGATACCCCCCCAGAAAATCAGAGGCACAGGGATACCCCCCAGAAAATCAGAGGCACAGGGATACCCCCCAGAAAATCAGAGGCACAGGGATACCCCCCCCAGAAAATCAGGGGCACAGGGATACCCCCCCCCAGAAAATCAGAGGCACAGGGATACCCCCCCAGAAAATCAGAGGCACAGGGATACCCCCCAGAAAATCAGAGGCACAGGGATACCCCCCAGAAAATCAGAGGCACAGGGATACCCCCCCCAGAAAATCGGAGGCACAGGGATACCCCCCCAGAAAATCAGAGGCACAGGGATACCCCCCCAGAAAATCAGAGGCACAGGGATACCCCCCAGAAAATCAGAGGCACAGGGATACCCCCCAGAAAATCAGAGGCACAGGGATACCCCCCAGAAAATCAAAGGCACAGGGATACCCCCCCCCCCAGAAAATCTGAGGCACAGGGATACCCCCCAGAAAATCAGAGGCACAGGGATACCCCCCAGAAAATCAAAGGCACAGTGATACCCCCCAGAAAATCAGAGGCACAGGGATACCCCCTAGAAAATCAAAGGCACAGTGATACCCCCCAGAAAATCAGAGGCACAGGGATACCCCCCAGAAAATCAAAGGCACAGTGATACCCCCCCAGAAAAATCAAATGCACAGTGATACCCCCCAGAAAATCAAAGGCACAGTGATACCCCCCCAGAAAATCAAAGGCACAGGGATACCCCCCCCAGAAAAATCAAAGGCACAGTGATACCCCCCAGAAAATCAAAGGCACAGGGATACCCCCCCAGAAAAATCAAAGGCACAGGGATACCCCCCCGGGAAATCAAAGGCACAGTGATACCCCCCCCCAGAAAAATCAAAGGCACAGTGATACCCCCCAGAAAATCAAAGGCACAGGGATACCCCCCCAGAAATATCAAAGGCACAGGGATACCCCCCCCCCCCCAGAAAATCAAAGGCACAGGGATACCCCCCCAGAAAAATCAAAGGCACAGTGATACCCCCCAGAAAAATCAAAGGCACAGTGATACCCCCCAGAAAATCAAAGGAACAGTGATACCCCCCAGAAAATCAAAGGCACAGTGATACCCCCCAGAAAATCAAAGGCACAGGGATACCCCCCCATAAAAATCAAAGGCACAGTGATACCCCCCAGAAAATCAAAGGCACAGGGATACCCCCCAGAAAATCAGAGGCACAGGGATACCCCCCCAGAAAATCAGAGGCACAGGGATACCCCCCAGAAAATCAGAGGCACAGGGATACCCCCCAGAAAATCAGAGGCACAGGGATACCCCCCCAGAAAATCAGAGGCACAGGGATACCCCCCCAGAAAATCAGAGGCACAGGGATACCCCCCAGAAAATCAGAGGCAAAGGGATACCCCCCAGAAAATCAGAGGCACAGGGATACCCCCCAGAAAATCAAAGGCACAGGGATACCCCCAGAAAATCAAAGGCACAGTGATACCCACCAGAAAATCAAAGGCACAGTGATACCCCCAGAAAATCAAAGGCACAGAGGCACAGGGATACCCCCCAGAAAATCAGAGGCACAGGGATACCCCCCCAGAAAATCAGAGGCACAGGGATACCCCCCAGAAAATCAGAGGCACAGGGATACCCCCCCAGAAAATCAGAGGCACAGGGATACCCCCCCAGAAAATCAGAGGCACAGGGATACCCCCCCAGAAAATCAGAGGCACAGGGATACCCCCCAGAAAATCAGAGGCACAGGGATACCCCCCAGAAAATCAGAGGCACAGGGATACCCCCAGAAAATCAGAGGCACAGGGATACCCCCCCAGAAAATCAGAGGCACAGGGATACCCCCCAGAAAATCAGAGGCACAGGGATACCCCCCAGAAAATCAAAGGCACAGGATACCCCCCCAGAAAATCAGAGGCACAGGGATACCCCCAGAAAATCAAAGGCACAGGATACCCCCCCAGAAAATCAGAGGCACAGGGATACCCCCCCAGAAAATCAGAGGCACAGGGATACCCCCCAGAAAATCAAGGCACAGGGATACCCCCCAGAAAATCAGAGGCACAGGGATACCCCCCCAGAAAATACCCCCCAGAAAATCAGAGGCACAGGGATACCCCCCAGAAAATCAGAGGCACAGGGATACCCCCCAGAAAATCAAAGGCACAGGGATACCCCCCAGAAAATCAAAGGCACAGGGATACCCCCCCAGAAAATCAAAGGCACAGGGATACCCCCAGAAAATCAGAGGCACAGGATACCCCCCAGAAAATCAAAGGCACAGGGATACCCCCAGAAAATCAAAGGCACAGGGATACCCCCCAGAAAATCAAAGGCACAGGGATACCCCCCAGAAATCAAAGGCACAGGATACCCCCCAGAAAATCCCCCAGAAAATCAGAGGCACAGGGATACCCCCAGAAAATCAAAGGCACAGGGATACCCCCCAGAAAATACAGGATACCCCCCAGAAAATCAAAGGCACAGGGATACCCCCCCAGTGATACCCCCCGAAAAATCAGAGGCACAGGGATACCCCCCAGAAATCAAGAGGCACAGGGATACCCCCCAGAAAATCAGAGGCACAGGGATACCCCCCAGAAAATCAGAGGCATAGGATACCCCCCAGAAATCAAGGCACGGGATACCCCCAGAAATCAGGCACAGGGATACCCCCCCAGAAAATCAAGGCACAGGGATACCCCCCCCAGAAAATCAAGGCACAGGGATACCCCCCCAGAAAATCAAAGGCACAGGGATACCCCCCAGAAAATCAGAGGCACAGGATACCCCCCAGAAAATCAGAGGCACAGGGATACCCCCCAGAAAATCAGAGGGCACAGGGATACCCCCCAGAAAATCAGAGGCACAGGGATACCCCCCCCAGAAAATCAGAGGCACAGGGATACCCCCCAGGAAAATCAGAGGCCAGGGATACCCCCCAGAAAATCAAAGGCACAGGGATACCCCCCAGAAAATCAAAGGCACAAGGGATACCCCCCCCCCAGAAAATTCAAAGGCACAGTGAATTACCATCCCCCAGAAAATCAAAGGCACAGGGATACCCCCCCCCAAGAAAATCAGAGGCACAGGGATACCCCCCCAGAAAATCAGAGGGCAACAGGATAACCCCCCCAGAAAATCAAAGGCACAGGGATACCCCCCAGAAAATCAGAGGCACAGTGATACCCCCCCAGAAAATCAAGGCAACAGGATACCCCAGAAAATCAGAGCACAGGATACCCCCCCAGAAAATCAGAGGCACAGGGATACCCCCCAGAAAATCAGAAGGCACAGGATACCCCCCAGAAAATCAAAGGCACAGGGATACCCCCCCAGAAAATCAGAGGTACAGGGATACCCCCCAGAAATCAAAGGCACAGGGATACCCCCCAGAAAATCAGGCAAGGATACCCCCCCCAGAAATCAGAGGCACAGGGATACCCCCCCAGAAAATCAGAAGGCACAGGGATACCCCCCCAGAAATCAGAGGCACAGGGATACCCTCCCCAGAAAATCAGAGGCACATAGGGATACCCCCCCAGAAAATCAGAAGGCACAGGGATACCCCCCAGAAATCAGAGGCACAGGGATACCCCCCCAGAAAATCAGAGGCACAGGGATACCCCCCCAGAAAATCAGAGGCACAGGGATACCCCCAGAAAATCAGAGGCACAGGGATACCCCCCAGAAAATCAGAGGCTACAGGGATACCCCCCAGAAAATCAGAGGCACAGGGATACCCCCCCCAGAAAATCAAAGGCACAGGGATACCCCCAGAAATACCCCCAGAAAATCAGAGGCACAGGGATACCCCCCCCAGAAAATCAGAGGCACAGGGATACCCCCCCAGAAAATCAGAGGCACAGGGATACCCCCCAGAAAATCAAAGGCACAGGGATACCCCCCCAGAAAATCAGAGGCACAGGGATACCCCCCCAGAAAATCAGAGGCACAGGGATACCCCCCAGAAAATCAGAGGCACAGGGATACCCCCCCAGAAAATCAGAGGCACAGGGATACCCCCCCAGAAAATCAGAGGCACAGGGATACCCCCCCAGAAAATCAGAGGCACAGGATACCCCCCCAGAAAATCAGAGGCACAGGGATACCCCCCCAGAAAATCAAAGGCACAGGGATACCCCCGCCAGAAAATCAGAGGCACAGGGATACCCCCCAGAAAATCAAGGCACAGGGATACCCCCCCAGAAAATCAGAGGCACAGGGATACCCCCCCAGAAAATCAGAGGCACAGGGATACCCCTCCCAGAAAATCAGAGGCACAGGGATACCTCTCCCAGAAAATCAGAGGCACAGGGATACCCCCCACGAAAATCCAAAGGCACAGGGATACCCCCAGAAAATCAGAGGCACAGGGATACCCCCCCAGAAAATCAAAGGCACAGGGATACCCCCCAGAAAATCAGAGGCAAAGGGATACCCCCCAGAAAATCAGAGGCACAGGGATACCCCCAGAAAATCAGAGGCACAGGGATACCTCTCCCAGAAAATCAGAGGCACAGGGATACCCCCCAGAAAATCAGAGGCACAGGGATACCCCCAGAAAATCAAAGGCACAGGGGATACCCCCCAGAAAATCAAGAGGCACAGGGATACCCCCCCAGAAAATCAGGCACAGGGATACCCCCAGAAAAATCAGAGGCACAGGATACCTCTCCCAGAAAATCAGAGGCACAGGATACCCCCCCCAGAAAATCAGAGGCACAGTGATACCCCCACTGACTCTGCTAGTAGCAGCAATTAGGACGTCTGGGGTGTTTAAATTTCCCGCGCAATAATGGGGCATGCGCAATGAGCGGTCATTTGGTATTATCACATGACCGTGACGTCAAGAAGGTCCCTTCCAAGCGTAGGAACTAGCCGCTACCATAGCAACCCAGGACTCAACCATTGTGAC
The DNA here is from genome assembly GCF_000004195.4 of Xenopus tropicalis. Classification (NCBI taxonomy): domain Eukaryota; kingdom Metazoa; phylum Chordata; class Amphibia; order Anura; family Pipidae; genus Xenopus; species Xenopus tropicalis. The sequence goes on along the minus strand of NC_030680.2, from coordinate 33,493,888 downwards.
GATCCACCTGCGTCAATGTAGTTAGCGCGCTGTCACAGAAGCCACGCCCCCTGCCTTACTATTGATTGGTAAGACGAGTTACGTCACGTCACCGTTAAGTCAGGTGGCGGCTTTTTCTGTCACAAGTTGCTTCTGGCGAGAGGGAAACGTCTGCTCTGATGGAAATGGCATGGAAATGTTTTCTTATCATGGGCACATAGCAGCATAGAAATAAACACGCAAAACCATCAAATTTAACTTCAGGTTAAGGTTGGATCTCCGGACGGAGATAGCGAACTGGACCTGTCAGCCATCGGTGGAGGTTCATGGCATCTCACAGGAGCGCTACAGATTAGCTCGGCAGAATAGAAATTGTGAGTTTACGCTGTATTGACATTTTATTTATTGTAGTATGGGCTGAAAAAAACGTTCAATATATGATTGATTCAGCATGATATTTATATAGTTTTAAAATCAAGATTCTGCAGCGTGCAATTATTTCTAGGAAGCACTATTTCCATTCACTGTAATGGCCATCGGAAATAACTTTTCATAATTCCTTTTCATAATATTGGTACTGGCTAGAAGATGGCAATAGCACTTATTTTGGTATTATTTGAGTATACACTGTTTTTGACATTATATATATATATATATATACCCATGCCTATATACCCCTCCTTCTCATAAGCTTGGTAGTGGCTAGCAGATCGCAATGGCAGTTATCTCCATTTTATTTAGCAATCTGTAGGATGGGTTTCTGGTTGCAGCAAATGGCAGCATGTAAACTGATAGGTGAGCTGGATCTGCTTTCTTATAATTTCTTATAATTACAATGGTACAAAAAGCTACTTTAGATGAATTATTTGATGTGAGTATGCCAGCACTCACGGGACTTCAAAGCAGCATCAACAGAAAAAATAAAAGTTTTACAAACATATTGTAGCATGGTTTTTTTTTTTCCCTGAAGAAAGTTCCTGTTTGGAAATGAGACATCGGATAAATAAAAAACCATGCTACAATACGTTTTGTAAAACTTTTTTTTTTTTCTGTTGATGCTGCTTTGAAGTCCCGTGAGTGCTGCTACCTTTGCTGGGACTATATATAGACTTATTGTTAGTGGCTATATATATGTGTGTGTGTGTATATAATGTTATTAATAAAATAACCCAGCACTTCCACATCTACCACTACACCTGCAGTGTGTGGTAGGCTGATCTATGGTATATTGATTTAAACTGTCACTTTAATATGACCAATTTAGAATAATCATGACATCAATATATTACACAGTCATTATATATATATATATATATATATATAGCTAGCAGGAAACAGTGTCCGGCACTCACACGATTTCACGATCGATTTCAAGCAATCGATCGTTAAATCCTGTGAGTGCCGACACTGTTTTCTGCTATTTGATTACTTCGGCTCTGGCACCCAGGTATCGCTAGAAACTTATTGGTGTGCTCCCACTCTATGCTCTGTCTATATATATATATATATATATATATATATATATAAAGGTATAGGATCCCTTATCAGGAAACCCGTTATCCAGAAAGCTCCGAATTACGGAGAGCCTGTCTCCCATAGACTCCATTTTAATCAAATAGTTCAGAATTTTAAAACTGATTTCCTTTTTCTCTGTAGAAATAAAACAGCACCTGTACTTGATCCCAACTAAGATATAAATAATCCTTATTAGAGCCAAAACAATCCTATTGGGTTTAATTACTGTTTTATTGATTTTTTAGTAGACTTAAGGTATGAAGATCCAAAGTACAGAAAGACCCCTTATCCGGAATACCCTCGGTCCCGAGCATTCTGGATAACGGGTCCTATACCTGTATGTATGTATGTATATATATATATATATATATATATATATATAAAATCTAGTGAGTATTGGTGCACACCGGGAATAGTTTAAAAAATAGCTTTTATTGTAGTAAATACATTACAGGACAGGCCTGTCTTGTAATGTATTTACTACATTAAAAGCTATTTTTTAAACGATTCCCGGTGTGCACCAATACTCACTAGATTTTTTATTTTTAATGCTTAATTGGTAGCACCTGGGTCTTTTGACCACGCTTAGGAGTGCTGAATCTGCGTATGTTTATATATATATATATATATATGTGTGTGTGTGTGTATATATATTCTTCAAAGCAGGAACCACTTCACACTGGACTTCTAAATCACAAATAGTATTTTATTAAACAATAACAAAGCTGACATTTCGGCTGTTATTCTTTAATGAAATATCATTTGTGAATTATAAGTCCCGTGTGAAGTGGTTCCTGCTTTGAAGAATGTTGATCCGGTGAACTTTAGGACTGCACCCAGGTGTGTATAAAGATTTATTATCGTGAGTGCAAGCTTAATGTCTATATATATATATATTATATATATGTGTGTATGCATAATGTTATTAATAAAATAACCCAGCACTTCCACGTCTACCACTATACCTGCAGTGTGTGGTAGGCTGATCTATATTGATTTAAACTGTCACTTTAATATGACCAATTTGGAATAATCATGACGCCAAATGTGACAGGTATGAACATGGACTTTATTTTATGGACTTGTTATGGTTGATCTAGCACTGTGAATATGCATTACATGCACACCACAGTGGGTCAGCGTGGTATTAGTAAAAATGGGAGTGGTCTGATTTTTGTAGAATAGCTCAATTGTCTGGTTTACAGAGTGTTGCTCAGTGGTATTGTTTATGGTGTGTTGCTCAGTGGTTTGGTTTTAGGAGTGTAGATTAGATGTCTAGCTTATGGAGTGTTGCTCATTGGCCTTGTTTACAAAGTGTTGCTATGTGGTCTGGTTTATGGAGTGTAGCTGAACGATCTGAATCATGGAGTGCAGCTTAAGGGTCTTGTTCAGTGAATGTAGCTCAATGGTCTTGTTCAGTTACTGTAGCTCAGTGGTCTGGATTTTGAAATGTAGTTTAATGGTCTTGTTAATGGAGTGTAGGTCAGTGGTGTAGTTTTTGGAGTGTAGCTCAATTATCTGGTTTACAGAGCTTTGCTTAGTAGTATGGTTTGTGGAGTAGCTCAGTGGTCTGGTTCAGTGTGAGTATTGCTCAGTTCTATCGTTTTTGGAGTGTTGCTCAACTTTATTTGTTTTACAGAGTGTACTGCAGTTATATTGTTTATAGGGTGTATCTCAATGATCTGGTAAATGGAGTATAGGTCAGTGGCATAGTTTATGGAGTATTTCTCAATGAGCTGGTTTGTGGAGTGTACCTGAGTGGTATGGTTTATGGAGTGTACCTTAATTTTCTGGTTTATTAGGTGTAGGACAGTGTTATATTTTATGGAGTGTATCTGAATGATCTGGTTTTTGGAGTGTAGCTGATTGGTCTGATTTGTGGAGTATATCTTCACAATCTGGTTTATAGAGTATTTCTCAGGTGTATGGTTTATGGAGTTTACCTTAATTTTCTGGTTTATTGAGTGTAGTTCAGTGTAATGAGTTGTGGAGTATATCTCAATGATCTAGTTTATAGAGTATTGCTTAGTGGTATGGTTTCTAGAGTGAAACAAAATGATTTTTTTAGTGTGAATGAAATGTATAACCCACTCCAGATACCTTGTGCTTCGGTTTAAACAATAATACTTAACTCTGGAGCGCCCTCCTCTGTGCAGACTTCCCAGATGAGGTCTTATGGGATAAAATTAAAAAAAATATATATAGTGTAATATAATATTGATAATCACCCCTCCAAACGTTTTTATATCCAAAACAAATCTTGTGAACACCACTACCAAATTTACTTCACTTTTTTGGGAAAACACATAAGTCCAATCCACTGCAAAGTGTCTATTTAAATAGGTGAATTTCCATATTTCACACTCTTCCGTGACTTCCTTTTATCCTCAACCAATTGTGCATATACTTACAGACCAGCACTGTGGTCTTGGAGCTTGTAACAAATTCCCTCTTGGTAGAACTATAACTCCCAGCTTCTCTTTCTCCACTTTCAGCTGCTGCTGAACAAATATACAGCGGACATGTATAAAATCCTAAAACTTTATTCTAAACATATTAAAAGTTAAACTCACAAATGCCATAAAAATTGCGCCCATTGGGAGTCCTTTTTTTAACAGCGTCAGATCCTTGCTTGCTTGTCACCCTATTTTTTAGGTCATTTTGGGCAAAAGAAGATGAAGGAAAAGATGAAGAGAAAGTGAAGAAGAAGAAGGACGTTTGGTAAAGAGAAGAGAGAAACGGGATACAAGTAAAATGCAATGTTATTATTTTATTATCTATGTCCTTGCTGGCTATCTAAGGGGTTAGGTCCCTTTGCAAGGGATCTCATGTTCAACCAAAGAGGTCCTTCATGGAAGGTTAGGTAGAGGATGGGTATGTTGCACCTCTTTGGTTGAACATGTAACCCCCATCTGAGAAAGGGTACAGGAGTGCTTCTGGTCCTTAGCAATTTAATTGTCCTATTACATGTATATGCTAATGTATATAGATAGAATAAATACACAATATATATAGATATGGGCAGGGTTGGACTGGGCCGCTGGGCCGCAGGGACCCAGGTATCGCTAGAAACTTATTGGTGTGCTCCCACTCTATGCTCTGTCTATATATATATATATATATATATATATATATATATATATATATATATATATAAATATATATATATATAAATGTATGTATATATATATATATATATATATATATATATATATATACACAGGTATATATATATATATATATATGGTCTGATTTTTGTAGAATAGCTCAATCGTCTGGTTTACAGAGTGTTGCTCAGTGGTATTGTTTATGGAGTGTTGCTCAGTGGTATTGTTTATGGAGTGTTGCTCAGTGGTATTGTTTATGGAGTGTTGCTCAGTGGTTTGGTTTTAGGAGTGTAGATTAGTGGTCTAGCTTATGGAGTGTTGCTCATTGGCCTGGTTTACAAAGTGTTGCTATGTGGTCTGGTTTATGGAGTGTAGCTGAACGATCTGAATCATGGAGTGCAGCTTAGGGGTCTTGTTCAGTGAATGTAGCTCAATGGTCTTGTTCAGTTACTGTAGCTCATTGATCTGGATTTTGAAATGTAGTTTAATGGTCTTGTTAATGGAGTGTAGGTCAGTGGTGTAGTTTTTGGAGTGTAGCTCAATTATCTGGTTTACAGAGCTTTGCTTAGTAGTATGGTTTTGTGGAGTAGCTCAGTGGTCTGGTTCAGTGTGAGTATTGCTCAGTTCTATAGTTTTTGGAGTGTTGCTCAACTTTATTTGTTTTATAGAGTGTACTACAGTTATATGGTTTATAGGGTGTATCTCAATGATCTGGTAAATGGAGTATAGGTCAGTGGCATAGTTTATGGAGTATTTCTCAATGAGCTGGTTTGTGGAGTGTACCTGAGTGGTATGGTTTATGGAGTGTACCTTAATTTTCTGGTTTATTAGGTGTAGGACAGTGTTATATTTTATGGAGTGTATCTGAATGATCTGGTTTTTGGAGTGTAGCTGATTGGTCTGATTTGTGGAGTATATCTTCACAATCTGGTTTATAGAGTATTTCTCAGGTGTATGGTTTATGGAGTTTACCTTAATTTTCTGGTTTATTGAGTGTAGTTCAGTGTAATGAGTTGTGGAGTATATCTCAATGATCTAGTTTATAAGAGTATTGCTTAGTGGTATGGTTTCTAGAGTGAAACAAAATGATTTTTTTAGTGTGAATGAAATGTATAACCCACTCCAGATACCTTGTGCTTCGGTTTAAACAATAATACTTAACTCTGGAGCGCCCCTCCTCTGTGCAGACTTCCCAGATGAGGTCTTATGGGATAAAAAAAAAAAAAATAGTGTAATATAATATTGATAATCACCCCTCCAAACGTTTTTATATCCAAAACAAATCTTGTGAACACCACTACCTAATTTACTTCACTTTTTTGGGAAAGTACAATCCACTGCAAAGTGTTTTAAAGTTCGTGTCTATTTAAATAGGTGAATTTCCATATTTCACACTCTTCCGTGACTTCCTTTTATCCCCAACCAATTGTGCATATACTTACAGACCAGCACTATGGTCTTGGAGCTTGTAACAAATTCCCCCTTGGTAGAACTATAACTCCCAGCTTCTCTTTCTCAGCTGCTGCTGCTGAACAAATATACAGCGGACATGTGTAAAATCCTAAAACTTTATTCAAAAACATATTAAAAGTTAAACTCACAAACGCCATAAACATTGCGCCCATTGGGAGTCCTTTTTTAACAGCGTCGGATCCTTGCTTGCTTTTCAGTCTCCTTATGCGATTGCTCAGAGGAAGCCAGTCGGCGAAGCGGTGTAGAGAGACGCCAAAGGGGGAACGCGAACGGAGAGACTTGCAAACCAGGACCAAAGCGAATACTGCAGATCGCATAAGGAGACTGACAAGCAAGCAAGGATCCGATGCTGTTTATAAAAGGACTCCCGATGGGCGCAATTTTTGGCGTTTGTGAGTTTAACTTTAATTTAATATGTTTTTAGGATTTTACACATGTCCGTTTGTATATTTGTTCAGCAGCAGCTGAAAGTGGAGAAAGAGAAGCTGGGAGTTATATAGTTCTACCCAAGAGGTAGAATATTTGGTAGAGAAGAGAGCAAAATTAGTTTAAAACCAGCAAAGGAGAGAAAGAGAGTGAAACAAGTAAGTTGCAAATTTAAAAAAGGCGATTGTCATGTTTATAGGGTGAAATCTTTGCATCTTTCTTGTAAATTTACGAAGATTTTGTACACTGATTTTATGACTGCTCTTTATAACAACTTTTGTCATTTTGGGGCTAATTTTAATTTTATTGACTAAATTTGCAGTTGGGATAAACATTTTTCAACAAATAGGAGAAATAGTTTGTTGAACTACCTATGTGCAGCAGTGAGATAAGTAAGTTTGTATTTAAGCGGAGTTACATGGGCAAAGCAAAGCCTTTTTATTTCCTAGGTGAGACATTTGAAATTAGGACATCCAACAAAAAGGCACATTTCTTGGTTTTAAAGTTAATATTTTCCTTCTATGTTGTCATGGGATGCTGCATGCACTATGATCTGGTGAAACTGGATTTTAACTGCCATAGGGCTAATGTATTGAGAAGTTGAGTGCACTGTGTAAACAATTCCTTCATATTTTTTAGGTCATTTTGGGCAAAAGAAGATGAAGGAAAAGATAAAGAGAAAGTGAAGAAGAAGGACGTTTGGTAAGAGAAGAGAGAAACGGGATACAAGTAAAATGCAATGTTATTATTTTATTATCTATGTCCTTGCTGGCTCTCTAAGGGGTTAGGTCCCTTTGCAAGGGATCTCATGTTCAACCAAAGAGGTCCTTCATGGAAGGTTAGGTAGAGGATGGGTATGTTGCACCTCTTCGGTTGAACATGTAACCCCCAACTGAGAAAGGGTACAGGAGTGCTTCTGGTCTTTAGCCAATTTAATTGTCCTATTACATGTATATGCTAATGTATATAGATAGAATAAATACACACTATATATAGGTATGGGCAGGGTTGGACTGGGGCGCAGGGACCCTCCCCCTGACCCGGTAATCTCTGGGCAATCCCCTGAGCCACTGGTCTCCTCCCCTGATGCGCTTAAGGCAAGTTTCAATTAGGTGTCCCTAAGGCAGCGGCCCCTGTGAGCCCGACACCTCCCAGTCCAACCCTGGATATGGATATAGATACTAAGATAGATAGATGGATGGTTCAATTAGTGTAACTCAGTGGTCTGGATCAGTGAGTGATGCTCCGTGGTCTTCTTCATTGAGTGTAACTCAGTGATCTGGTTCAGTGAGTGTAGCTCAGTGGTCTTGTTCAGTGAGTGTAACTCAGTGGTCTTGTTCAGTGAGTGATGCTCCGTGGTCTTGTTCATTGACTGTAACTCAGTGATCGTGTTCAGTGAGTGTAGCCTCAGTGTTCTGGTTTAGTGAGTGTAGCTCAGTGTTTCTTGTTCAGTGAGTGTAGCTCAGTGTTCTGGTTCAGTGAGTGTAGCTCAGTGTTCTAGTTCAGTGAGTGTATCTCAGTGGTCAAGTTCAGTGAGTGTAGCTCATTGTTCTGGTTCAGTGAGTGTAGCTCATTGTTCTGGTTCAGTGAGTGTAGCTCAGTGTTCTGGTTTAGTGAGTGTAGCTCAGTGTTCTTGTTCAATGAGTGTAACTCAGTGGTCTTGTTCATTGAGTGTACCTCAGTGGTCTTGTTCAGTGAGTGTAACTCAGTGGTCTTGTTCAGTGAGTGTAACTCAGTGGTCTTTTTCAGTGAGTGATGCTCTGTAAGCGCAAGTGTGCAAGTGTAAATGTAATCCTGCAAGTCAGTTTGTAAGCATGCAGGGCTAAATGTGCAGGTGTAAGTGTGCAAGTGTATCAGTTTGTAAGTGTGCAAGTTCAAATTTACAAGTGTAAGTGTGCAAGTGGAAGTGTGTCAGCGTGCAAGTGGAAGTGTACCAAGTGTGCAACTGTAAGTGTGGAAGTGTACAAGTGTGCAACTGTAAGTGTGTAAATGTACAAGTGTGCAACTGTAAGCGTTGAATTGCAAGTGTGTAAGTATGCAAGTGTAAGGGTGTAAGTGTGCAAGTGTAAGTGCGCAAGTGTAAGTTTGTAAGTGTGTAGGTGTAAGTGTGTAAGTGTGCAAGTGTACAGGTTTAAGTGTGTAAGTGCAAGTGTAAGAGTATAAGTGTTAGCGTGCAAGTGTGCAAATGTAAGTGTGTAAGTGTAAGCATGCAAGTTTAAATGTGTAAGTGTGCAAGTGTAAATGCGTAAGTGTGCAAGTGTAAGTGTGTAAGTGTACAAGTGTAAGTAAGTGTGCAAGTGTAATTGTGCAAGTTTAAGTGTGTATGTGTAAGCATGCAAGTGTAAGTGTTCAAGTGTAAGTGTATAAGTGTAAGTGTGTAAGTGTAGGTGTGCAAGTGTGTTAAGCGTAAGTGTGCAAGTGCAAGTGGTGTAAGTTTAAATGTGTGTGTGCAAGTGTAAGTGTGCAAATGTAAGCGTGTAAGAGTAAAAGTGTATGCAAGTGTAAGTGTGCAAGTTGTAAGCGTACAAGTGTGCAAGTTTGCAAGTGTAAGTGTTTAAGTGTAAGTGTGCAAGTGTGCAAATGTAAGCGTGTAAGAGTAAAAGTGTAAGTGTGTAAGTCTGAAAGTGTAAGTGTACAAGTGTGTAAGTGGGCAAGTGTAAGCGTACAAGTTTAAGATACAAGTGTGCAAGTTGTAAGTGTGCAAGTGTATGTGTAGGTTTAAGTGTGTAAGTGCGTAAGTGTAAGCGTGCAATTGTGTAAGTGGTTAGCGTGCATGTGTGCAAGTGTGCAAATTTAAGTGTGTAAGCGTGCAAGTGTATGTTTGCAAGTGTGTAATTGTAAGTGTGCAAGTGTAAGCGTTCTAGTGTAGGTGTGCAAGTGTAAGTGTGTAAGCGTTCAAGAGTAAGTGTGCAAGTGTGTAAGCATGTTAGTGTAAGCGTGCAAGTGTAAATGTGTAAGTGTGGCAGGTGTAAGTGTAAGAGTGTAAGTGCAAGTGTAAGGTACAAGTGTGCAAGTGCACGTGTGTAAGTGTAAGCGTGCAAGTGTAAATGTGTTAGTGTAATCGTGCAAGTGTAATCGTGCAAGTGTAATCGTGTAAATGTGCAAGTGTAAGCGTGTAAGCGTGTAAGAGTGTAAGTGCAAATTGTAAGCGTGCAAGTGTAAGGTACAAGTGTGCAAGTGCACGTGTGTAAGTGTAAAGCATGTAAGAGTGCAAGTGTAAATGTGTAAGTGTAAGCATGCAAGTGTATGTGTTTAAGTGTGTAAGTGTAAGCGTGCAAGTGTAAGTGTGTAATTGCAAGTGTACAAGTTTGAGTGTGTAAGTGTGCAAGTGTACATGTACAAGTGTAAGCATGCCAAATGTAAGCGTGCACAAGTAAGTGTAAGCATGCAAGTGTATGTGTCTAAGTGTAGACGTGCAAATGTGTAAGTGTGCAAGTGTGTTAGTGTAAGCTTGCCAAGTTTGTTAGTGTAAGCGTGCAAGTGTAAGTGTGTAAGCGTGCAAGTGTATGTGTCTAAGTGTAGAAGTGTAAGCGTGTAAGTGGAAGTGTGTGTAAGTGTCCAAGTGCAAGTGTGTTAGTGTAAGCGTGCAAGTGTGTGTAAGAATTTAAGTGTAAGTGTGTAAGTTTGTAAGTGTAAGCGTGCATTTGTAAGTGTGTAAGTGGTAAAAGTGCAAGTGTGTTAGTGTAAGCGTGCAAGTGTGTAAGCGTGCTAGTGTAAGTGTGTAAGCGTTCAAGAGTAAGTGTGCAAGTGTGTTAGTGTAAGCGGGCAAGTGTAAGTGTGTAAGTGTGCAGGTGGAAGTGTGAAAGTGTAAGTGTGTAAGTGTGAGTGTGTAAGTGTACAAGTGTGCCAAATGTAAGCGTCCAAGTATAAGTGTGCAAGTGTAAGTGTAAGCGTGCAAGTCTAAGGTACAAGCGTGCAAGTGTAAATGTGTAAATGTGTAAGTGTAAGCGTGCAAGTGTAAGCGTGCAAGTGTAAGTGTGTAATTGCAAGTTTAAGTTGAGTGTGTATTGCAAGTGTATAGTTTGAGTGTGTAATTGCAAGTGTATAAGTTTGAGTGTGCAAGTGTACATGTACAAGTGTAAGCGTGCAAATGTAAGCGTGCACATTTAAGTGTGCAAATGTGAGTTTTAAGTGTAAGCGTGCAAGTGTATATGTCTAAGTGTAGAAGTGCAAGTGTAAGTGTACGTAAGTGTGTTAGTGTAAGCCTGCAAGTTTGTTAGTGTAAGTGTGCAAGTGTGTAAGTTTGAGTGTTTAAGCGTGTAAGTGTCCAAGTGCAAGTGTGTAAGTGTGTTAGTGTAAGCGTGCAAGTGTGTTAGTGTAAGCGTGCAAGTGGTAAATTGTAAGTGTAAGTGTGGCAAGTGTAAGTGTGTAAGCGTTCAAGAGTAAGTGTGCAAGTGTGTTAGTGTAAGCGGGCAAGTGTAAGTGTGTAAGCGTGCAAGTGGATAAGCGTGTAAGTGGCAGGTGGAAGTGTGAAAGTGTAAGTGTGTAAGTCTGAGTGTACAAGTGTGGCAAATGTAAGCGTCCAAGTATAAGTGTGTAAGTGTAAGCGTGCAAGTGTAAGGTACAAGCGTGCAAGTGTAAATGTGTAAGTGTAAGCGTGCAAGTGTAAGTTGTGTAATTGCAAGTGTATAAGTTTGAGTGTGCAAGTGTACATGTACAAGTGTAAACGTGCAAATGTAAGCATGCACATTTAAGTGTGCAAATGTGAGTTTTAAGTGTAAGCGTGCAAGTGTATATGTCTAAGTGTAGAAGTGTACGTGTGCAAGTGTAAGTGTGTTAGTGTAAGCCTGCAAGTTGTTAGTGTAAGTGTGCAAGTGTGTAAGTTTGAGTGTGTAAGCGTGTAAGTGTCCAAGTGCAAGTGTGTAAGTGTGTTAGTGTAAGCGTGCAAGTGTGTAAGTGTGTTAGTGTAAGCGTGCAAGTGTGTTAGTGTAAGCCGTGCAAGTGTAAAAGTGTAAGTGTGCAAGTGTAAGTGCAATAGCAAGTGTATAAGTTTGAGTGTGTAAGTGTGCAAGTCTACATGTACAAATGTAAGCGTGCAAATGTAAGCGTGCACATGTAAGTGTGCAAATGTGTGTGTGCAAGTGTATGTGTCTAAGTGTGTAAGTGTCCGTGTGCAAGTCTAAGTGTGTTAGTGTAAGCTTGCAAGTTTGTTAGTGTAAGCGTTCAAGTGTGTAAGTTTGTAAGTGTAAGCGTGCAAGTGTAAGTGTGTAAGTGTGGCAGGTTTAGGTGTGTAAGTGTTGAAGTGTAAGCATGCAGGTGTGTAAGTGTAAGCGTGTAAGTGTAAGCATGCAGGTGTGTAAGTGTAAGCGTGTAAGTGTAAGCGTGCAAGTGTAAGTGCGCAAGTGTGTAAGTTTAAGTGTGCAAGTGTGTGTGTAAGCATGCAAGTTTGTAAGAGTAAGTGTTCAAGTGTACGTGTTTAACTGAGTAAGTGTAAGCGTGCAAGAAGTAAGTGTGTAAGCGTGGAAATGTAAGTGAGCAAGTGTAAGTGTGCAAGTGTAAGCGTGCAAATGTAAGTGCGCAAGTGTGTAAGTGTAAATGGTGTAAGCATGGAAGTGTAAGCGTGTAAGAGTAAGTGTGCAAGTGTAGGTGTACAAGTGTAAGTGTGTAAACATTCAAGAGTAAGTGTGCAAGTGTGTAAGCATGTTAGTGTAAGCGGGCAAGTGTAAGCGTGCAACTGTAGGTGTACAAGTGTTTAAGTGTAAGCGGGCAAGTGTAGGTGTGCAAGTGTGTATGTGTAAGCGTGCAAGTGTAAGTGTAAATGTGTAAGCGTGGAAGTGTAAGTGGGCAAGTGTAAGTTTAAGCGAGCAAGTGTATGTGTCTAAGTGTAGAAGTGTAAGTGTGCAAGTGTAATTGTGTTAGTGTGCAAGTTTAAGTAAGTGTAAGCGTGCAAGTGTAAATATGTAAGTGCAAGTGTGTAAGTATAAGTGTGCAAGTGTACAACTGTAAGCGTGCAAGTGTAAGTGCAAGTGTAAGCGTGCAAGTGTAAGGTATAAGTGTGTAAGCGTGCACATGTAAGTGTAGAAGTGTAAGCGTGCAAGTGTAAATGTGTAAGTGTGCAAGTGTATAACTGTAAGTGTACAAGTGTGCAAATGTAAGTAAGTGTGCAAGTGTAATTGTGCAAGTTTAAGTGTGTATGTGTAAGCGTACAAGTGTGTAAGTGTATAAGTGTAAGTATGTAAGTGTAGGTGTGTAAGTGTAAATGTGTAAGTGCAGTGTGCAAATGTAAGCGTGTAAGTGTGCAAATGTAAGCGTGTAAGTGTAAAAGTGTAAGGGTGTAAGTATGCAAGTGTAAGAGTGCAATTGTAATTCTGCAAGTTTAAGTGTGCAAGTGGAAGTGTGGAAGTGTAAGCGTGCAAGTTTAAGATACAAGTGTGCAAATGTAAGTGTGCAAATGTATGTGTAGGTTTAGTGCGTAAGTGTAAGCGTGCAAGTGTGTAAGTGTTAGCGTGCAAGTTTAAGATACAAGTGTGCAAGTGTTAGCGTGCATGTGTGCAAGTGTGCAAATGTAAGTGTGTAAGCGTGCAAGTGTAAGTTTGCAAGTTTGTAATTGTAAGTGTGCAAGTGTAAGCATTCTAGTGTTGGTGTGCAAGTGTAAGTGTGTAAGCGTTCAAGAGTAAGTGTGTAAGCGTGTTAGTGTAAGCGGGCAAGTGTAAGTGTGTAAGCGTGTTAGTGTAAGCGGGCAAGTGTAAGTGTGTAAGCATGCAAGTATAAGTGTGCAAGTGTAAGTGTGTAAGCGTGCAAGTGGATAAGTGTATAAGTGTGTAAGCGTGCAAGTGTAAGTGCAACTTTGTAATGGTAAGTGTGCAAGTGTAAGCGTGCTAGTGTAGGTGTGCAAGTGTAAGTGTGTAAGCGTTCAAGAGTAAGTGTGCAAGCATGTTAGTGTAAGCGTGCAAGTGGATAAGTGTGTAAGTGTGCAGGTGTAAGTTTAAGAGTGTAAGTGCAAGTGTGCAAGTGTAAGGTACAAGTGTGCAAGTGCACGTGTGTAAGTGTAAGCGTGCAAATGTAAGTGTGCAAGTGTGTAATTGCAAGTGTATAAGTTTGAGTGTGTAAGTGTGCAAGTGTACATGTACAAGTGCAAGCATGCAAATGTCAGCGTGCACATGTAAGTGTGCAAATCTGAGTGTGTAAGTGTAAGCGTGCAAGTGTATGTGTCTAATTGTAGAAGTGCAAGTGTGTAAGTGTACGTGTGCAAGTGTAAGTAAGTTAGTGTAGGCCTGCAAGTTTGTTAGTGTAAGCGTGCAAGTGTAAGTGTAAGTGCGCAAGTGGTGTAAGTGTAAGTGTAAGTGTGCAAGTGCGTGTGTGTGTAAGTGTGGTGTAACGTGTGTGTGCAACCAAAGTGCACACAAGTGTGCACAACACGTGTAAGTACTTAACAACTTACAACAACACACACACACACTTGCACACACTTCTTGCACATACACACACATTACACTTACACTTGCACACTTACTTACATACTTTACACACTTACACACTTACACTGCACACACTTGACACTTACACTTACACTTGCACACACTTGCACACTTACACACACACTTACACACTTACACTTACACACACTTCACTTGCACACTTACACACACTTACTTGCACACTTACACTTACACTTGCACACTTACACTTGCACACTTACACTTACACTTACACTTGCTACACTTAACTTGACACTTGCACACTTACACAACACTTACACACATTGCACACACACACTTTACACACTTACAGCACACACTTTACACACTTACTTGCACACTTACACACTTACACTTACACTTACACTTGCACACTTACACTTGCAACACACACTTTACACACACTTACACACACACTTGCACACACCACACTTACACTTTACACACACACGCACACTTACACACTTACACTTGCACACTTACACTTATAGACTTACACACTTACACTTGCACACTTACACTTGCACACTAACACATGCACACTTACACACTTACACTTTCACTTACACTTGCACACTTACACACTTACAATTGCACACTTACACACTTGTACACTTGCACACTTGTACACTTACACACTAGTACACTTATACTTGCACACATACACACTTACACCTGCACACTTGCACACTTACACTTGCACTCTTGTACACTTGCACACTTACACTTGTACACTTGCACACTTTCACTTACACTTGCACTCTTGTACACTTACACACGCACACTTACACGTGCACACTTATACTTGCACTCTTACACACTTACGCTTGCACACTTCCACACTTGCACACTTACACTTGCACACTAACACACTTACACACTTGTACACTCGCACACTTACACTTACACTTACACTTACACACTTACACTAACACACTTGCACACTTACACTTGCACACTTCCACACTTGCACACTTCCACACTTACACTGGCACATTACACTTACAAATTTACAATTGCACACTTACACTTACACGCACACTTACACACTAAACTCGCACACTTGTACACTTCCACACTTACACACGCATACTTACAGTTGCACATTTACACACTTACACTTGCACACTTACACACTTACACACTTACACTTACACTTGCACACTTACACACTTACACACACTTGCACACTTACACACGCACACTTACACTTGCACATTTACACACTTACACACGCACACTTACACACGCACACTTACACACACTTTCACTTACACTCTCACACTTTCACTTACACTTGCACACTTACACTCACACACTTACAATTGCACACTTACACTTGCACACTTACACCTGCACACTTACACTTGCACACTTACAATTGCACACTTACACACTTACACTTGCACACTTACAATTGCACACTTACACACTTACACTTGCACACTTACAATTGCACACTTACACACTTACACTTGCACACTTACACTTATACACTTACACTTGCACACTTACACACTTACACTTACAAATTTACAATTGCACACTTGCACACTTACACACGCACACTTACACTTACAAATTTACAATTGCACACTTAAACTTACACACTTACACTAACACACTTGCACACTTACACTTGCACACTTACACTTGCACACTTACACTTGCACACTTACACTTGCACACTTACACTGGCACACTTACACTTACAAATTTACAATTGCACACTTACACTTACACACTTGCACACTTACAAATTTACAATTGCGCACTTACACTTGCACACTTACACACGCACACTTACACTTGCACCCTTACACTTGCACACTTTCACTTACACTTGCACACTTACACTAACACACTTACAATTGCACACTTACACTTGCACACTTACACACTTGTACACCCTCACACTTACACTTGCACACTTACACTTGCACACTTACACTTGCACATTTACACTCTTACACACGCACACTTACACACTTACAATTGCACACTTACAATTGCACACTTACACTTGCACACTTTCACTTACACTTGCACACTTACACTTGCACACTTACACTTACACACTTACAATGCACCACTTACACTTGCACACTTACACTTGCACTTTTACACACCGCACACTTACACTTGCACATTTACACACTTACACACGCACACTTACACACGCACACTCTGCAACTTTCACTTACACTTGCACACTTACACTCACACACTTACAATTGCACACTTACACTTACACACTTGTACACTTGCACACTTACACTTGCACACTTACACTTACACACTTACAATTGCACACTTACACACTTGTACACTTGCACACTTACACTTGCCACACTTACACTTGCACACTTACAATTGCACACTTACAATTGCACACTTGCACATTTACACCACTTACACTTGCACAGTTACACCTTGCACACTTACACTGGCACACTTACACTTACAATTTTACAATTGCACACTTACACTTACACACTTACACACGCCACACTTACACACGCACACTTACACTTACACACTACAATTGCACACTTACACCACCTTACACTTGCACACTTATACACTTACACTTGCACACTTCCACACTAACCACTACAAATTTTACAATTGCACCATCTTCACTTACACTTGCACACTTACACTTACACACTTACAATTTCACACTTACACTTATACCACTTGCACACTTTACACACTTACAAATTTACACTTGGCACACTTACACACGGCACACTTACACTTGCACATTTGGCACACTTAGCATAACTTACACACGCCATACTTACACATGCACATTTACACACTACACTGGCCACACTTACACTGGAACACTTACACTTACAATTGCACCTTACACTTGCACACTTACACACGCACACTTACACTTGCCACATTTACACACTTACACACGCACACTTGCACTTTCACTTACACTTGCACACTTACACTGCACACACTTACAATTGCACACTTACACTTACACACTGTACACTTGCACACTTACACTTGCCACACTTACACTTACACACTTACAATTGCACACTTGTACACTTGCACACTTACACTTGCACACTTACAATTGCACATTTTACACACTTGCACACTTACACTGGCACACTTACACTTACAATTTTACACTACACACTTACCACAGCACACTTACACACGCACAACTTACACACTACAATTGCACACTTACACACTTACACTTGCACACTTATACACTTACACTTGCACAAGTTCCACACTAACACTTACAAATTTACAATTGCAACACTTTCACTTACACTTGCACACTTACACACTTACAATTGCACACTTACACTTACACACTTGTACACTTGCACACTTACACTTATACACTTGCACACTTACACACTTACAAATTACATTGCACACTTGCACACTTACAACTTGCACATTTGCACACTTACACACGCATACTTACACTTGCACATTACACACTTACACTGGGCACACTTACAATTTTACAATTGCACACTTACGCTTGCACACTTACACACGCACACTTACACATGCACACTCACACACTTACACTTGCACACTTACACACGCACACTTACACACTTACACTTGCACACTTACACACTTGCACACTTACAAATTTAAAATTGCGCACTTACACTTGCACACTTACACACGCACACTTACACTTGCACACTTACACTTGCACACTTACACTTGCACACTTTCACTTACACTTGCACACTTACACTTACACACTTACAATTGCACACTTACACTTGCACACTTACACACTTGTACACCCTCACACTTACACTTGCACCAGAGGTCACCCCTTTAGATTAGAGGAAAGGAGCTTCCATTTGAAGCAGCGTAGGGGGTTTTTCACGGTGAGGGCAGTGAGGTTATGGAATGCCCTTCCTAGTGATGTGGTAATGGCAGATTCTGTTAATGCCTTTAAGAGGGGCCTGGATGAGTTCTTGATCAATCAGAATATCCAAGGCTATTGTGATACTAATATCTACAGTTAGTACTAGTGGTTGTATTTATAGTTTATGTATGTGAGTGTATAGATTGGTAGGTGTGGGTTAGGTGTGCTGGGTTTACTTGGATGGGTTGAACTTGATGGACACTGGTCTTTTTTCAACCCTATGTAACTATGTAACTTGCACACTTACACTTGCACATTTACACATTTACACACGCACACTTACAATTGCACACTTACACACTTACACTTGCACACTTACACACTTACAATTGCACACTTACACTTGCACACTTTCACTTACACTTGCACACTTACACTTACACACTTACAATTGCACACTTACACTTGCACTTTTACACACGCACACTTACACTTGCACATTTACACATTTACACACGCACACTTACAATTGCACACTTACACACTTACACTTGCACACTTACACACTTACAATTGCACACTTACACTTGCACACTTTCACTTACACTTGCACACTTACACTTACACACTTACAATTGCACACTTACACTTGCACTTTTACACACGCACACTTACACTTGCACATTTACACACTTACACATGCACACTTACACACGCACACTTGCACACTTTCACTTACACTTGCACACTTACACTCACACACTTACAATTGCACACTTACACACTTGTACACTTGCACACTTACACTTGCACACTTACACTTGCACACTTACAATTGCACACTTACAATTGCACACTTGCACATTTACACACTTACACTTGCACAGTTACACTTACACACTTGCACACTTACAATTGCACACTTACACTTACACACTTACACTTGCACACTTACACTTATACACTTACAGTTGCACACTTACACACTTACACTTACATATTTACAATTGCACACTTGCACACTTACACACGCACACTTACACTTGCACATTTACACACTTACACTTGCACACTTACACTTACACACTTACACACGCATACTTACACTTGCACATTTACACACTTACACTGGCACACTTACACTGGCACACTTACACTTACAATTTTACAATTGCACACTTACACTTGCACACTTACACACGCACACTCACACACTTACACTTGCACACTTACACACGCACACTTACACACTTACAATTGCACACTTACACTTGCACACTTACACACTTACACTTGCACACTTACACACTTACACTTGCACACTTCCACACTAACACAAATTTACAATTGCACACTTACACTTGCACACTTACTTACACTTGCACACTTACAAATTTACAATTGCACACTTACACACGCACACTTACACTTGCACACTTACAGTTACACTTACACACTTACAATTGCACACTTACACTTGAACACTTACACACTTGTACACTTGCACACTTACACTTGCACACTTACACTTACATACTAACAATTGCACACTTACACACTTACACTTGCACACTTACACTTATACACTTACACTTGCACACTTCCACACTAACACTTATAAATTTACAATTGCACACTTTCACTTACACTTGCACACTTACACTTACACAGTTACAATTGCACACTTACACACTTACACTTGCACACTTACACTTGCACACTTACACTTGCACACTTACACTTATACACTTACACTTACAAATTTACAATTGCACACTTGCACACTTACACAGGCACACTTACACTTGCACATTTACACACTTACACTTGCACACTTACACACGCATACTTACACTTGCACATTTACACACTTACACTGGCACACTTACACTTACAATTTTACAATTGCACACTTACACTTGCACACTTACACACGCACACTCAAACACTTACACTTGCACACTTACACACGCACACTTGCACACTTACACTTACAATTTTACAATTGCACACTTACACATACACGCACACTTACACACACACACTTACACTTATACACTTACAATTGCACACTTACACACTTACAATTGCACACTTATACACTTACACTTCCACACTAACACTTACAAATTTACAATTGCACACTTTCACTTACACTTGCACACTTACACTTACACACTTACAATTGCACACTTACACTTACACACTTGTACACTTGCACACTTACACTTGCACACTTACACTTGCACACTTACACTTGCACACTTACACACGCACACTTACACACGCACACTTGCACACTTACACTTATACACTTCAGGTTGAGAAAAGTTGATCCATTTTCCTACGCTGTCTGTGTGCCTGACTGAAAACTACAGAAATCCGCTTAAGTGCAGCCACACACGGAGGGGCGGAGGTACACGAGTAAAACACAAAAGCAGGCAATTTTAGGTGTATGTACGCTCCACCCCACTGCGTGTGGTTGCACGAATTCTGTAGTTTTCAGTCAGGCACACAGACAATGTAGGAAAACTTTGGTCAACCTGAAGGAAAAAGGCAGGGCTGAGAGAAACAGATCTACGCTTCATGTGACCTCGCCCTTAGATGAAGGTGCAATGAGGCTGTGACCACAAAATTCATGCAGACAGCAACAAGAGATCCTCTGCACTCACCCATTATCAATATATATAGGACATTAAGACATTCTATGCATTAAGCTACCAAGGTATGCCCCCCCCCACCTTAAAGCAAAACAGGATTGTTTGTCCTAATGGTTAAAAATGTAATGGAGAGAATTACATTCCCTTGTTTATTATAGTTTATACAGGAGCAGTGGCCAGCTCCATGTTGTATCTCCCACCCTTCCCAGCTACAGTCAAGTGATCCCAGTGAGTGTACGACTGGCCAGACTGGGAATGACAGCATAAAATATATTGCAATATATGGACAAACAATCCCTGTTTTTTTTTTTAATGGAAGGGCATATCTTGGTAGGTTAATGCATATCTTGGTAGGTTAATGCATAATGGATAATGGGTGAGTGCAGAGGACCTCTTTTACAGACACTAATTGTATCTGGTGATCCTGCCCAGTTGCAAAATATTTCTGAACTGAGGCTTAGTCCAGTGACGGACTGGGCCACCAGGATACCGGGAAAAAACCCAGTGGGCCCCAGCGGCCCAGACTCCATCCCTGTTGCTGCTCCCCCGGCCACCGGTGACTCCCCTGACTCATTTCACTTGTAGTTGTATCTACGTTACATGTATTCAGCATCTCTGACCCCTGCAGCATTGCCTTGTCATGTTTCCCACTCTGCTACTGAGAATACGTGATCCTTATTTATTATCATTGTATTTATTTGTCCTATAGTGATCACAGGGAAAAGCCCCTTGCTGCAGTACCCAATGTTATGCTTTCGTTTTTAGGATAATTTAAAAAATGCAATTAGAATTTTAACTGTACTGAAATCGGATGTTTAATGCCTTTTTACGACAATAAAGTCAAATATAATATCAGTGTTGTTGGCTGTTTCTCTTTCACATATCAGTTTTTTCTGTTTCTTACTTTAACTGTTTGACTGCAGTTGTTTATCATGTACAGCATCAGCTGTAAAGGACCTGAGTGCCCTTACCTAATATCTTACATTTCTGGCTTTCTCCTCTGACTGTACTGACAATGGGACAGGGAAGGGAAGAATGGAATAACTGTTTTTGCTTTGATTTAGGGGTATACAAGAGGACAGTTGCACTGTATGGAGCAGACATAGGTAATAATCATCTCAAAACATGCCACCAAAAATGCCCCATGTTCCATGAGGGGTGGGTTGCAAACAGGTGGAGAGAAGTGGGACTGGGCCTGTTGAAACCTTGACCCAAAGAGAGGGTTACCTCCACATAGCAAAAGTTACTTCACTAAAACTTACGCAATTCATATGCCTAGAAACTTACATAACTTACATGTATCTATCAAACAATGTCAGTGGAGAGAAACTCCACTGACTCCCTATGAATTAAATAACTTAAGGTAAATCCCACTGCCCCCAAAAATCTGGCTGACTTATTAGCATGTTATTGCAGGTTATAGGCAAGTGGTTGAGGTTAAAAGTAACAGTTGTAGACAGGAGTGCTTGTGCAGAGTGGATTTCCCACTATTTCCTACTGTTGTTTCTAGGAAATCACACATTGATCTTTGGGACCGTATGCAACTCATGTGACACAGTGTCGGACTGGCCCGCCAGGATACCAGGAACACTACCGGAGGGCTCAGGTGTCAGTGGGCCCTCTTGCTTCTAACCATTTGGCCTAATTCATGGTCATTACTTATTTCTGTATGGGAACAAGGAAGCTTTATAGATAGATAGATAGATAGATAGATAGATAGATAGAGTATGCAGAGAAAAGATACTAGGATAATAACAAGGTTGAGGGAGGAGAGGAGGAATAATGGCTTAGAAAGTGGGCCCATTGTCCAGGATTTTCTGGTGGACCCTGGCATCTCAGTCCGACACTGATGTGGCGCTAGTGATTCCTCTGTTACTGACAGTGCTATGCAATTATCTAGTATTTACTTGCTTTAGAGATTTCCACAAACAATGGTACAAAATGTAAATGTAAAACTGCAGTCACCCAGGGCAATTTCCTTTCATGTTTCCAACTGCTCTAAACCTATTAGAAGTTACAGTGAATTTAAGAGGAAAACTCCCATCTGCACTGGTGTTCACAGCAACAAAGCTGTGCGTTTTCAGCCAAATCAACCATTTCATGTCACCACAGAGACTGGGAGTGTTAGTCGCACCTAGTGTCGATAAGGTACCTTGTATAGAGGCACCGTCTAACTGCATGCAGAAAAAATGGGTGGAGGGGGGGGAAGAGCTCTGACTGTATACAAGACTTCCCAATTGCACCCCAATGTGCTTATTACCCACCCATTTCCTGTCATGTTAAAGGCAAGCAGTAAAGACAAAAAAAGGGTTTAAAGGAGAAAGAAAGGCTAAGTTACTTGGGGGTGCCAAAATGTTAGGCACCCCCAAGTGACTTTAAGCGCTTACCTTGTACCCCGGGCTGGTGCCCCTGTTAGGAGAGAACAGCACCAGCCCGGGGTACCTGTAGCGCTTCCTCCTTCCGCCTTCGCTGTGCCGCAAATTCCGAGGACAATCGCATGTGCAGTAGAGTGAAAAGCCGACTTTATAGTTAAAGTTCCACTATTCACTCTACTGCGCATGCGCGCGCACGCGAAGAAGGAAGCAGGAAGCGCTGCAGGTACCCCTGCTGTTCTCTCCTAACAGGCCCTACCAGCCCGGGGTAAAAGGTAGGCGATTTATGTCACTTGGGGGTGCCTAACATTTTGGCACCCCCAATTGACTTAACCTTTCCTTCTCCTTTAAGTGCCCTGGAAGCCAAAACAGTTAAACAGCAAATAAGAGGGAAAAAAAATCATATTCTGAAGGGGGTATTGATTACATAGTGTTCGCACTTCAGGGTCAATGCCAATCCATAGCTCAAATTTTCAGGGACAAGCTTTTCTCCCAGAGACATGGCTTTCTCTATCATTTATTCCTAGGAGTTTAGGGTAGGCCTCACCAGAGACTTTATTGCTATAATCTGTTTTGCATTCATATACAGTATAGATAAAAAAGTTTGATGTGCCCTTTATCTGAAAGCAGTTCTGATGTGTAGCGCTGGCTCCTTCTGAAAGCTCAGACTCAGGCACAATGCACTGAGATGGCGCCTACACACCAATATTACAGCTAAAAATACATTTGTTGGTTCAAGAATAAAATATTAAATGGTAGAGTTTACCATAAAAATCATGACAGAATCCCTTTCAGTTCAGTGAATTTAGATCAGTATGGATCCAAACCCCCAAATACTTGAAGGTGTCTACCCATTGTAAACCCTGTAAATGGGTTGGGAAACTTGATGGGGGAGTGTCAGTCGGGAAGATCGCAGATTTAGACCAGTTTATTTTCAGGCCCAAGTAATTAGTATGTGTGTTGATTATGTTTAGTGCTAATGGTAAGGCTTGATCTGGGCTAGCAAGGTACAGTGTGTCATCTGCATACATTGAGATTATCTCAGGCATAGGGCCTTATTTGTCAGGGCATGTTTAATGTGACTGGCTATAGGTTCCATAATAGGGGGGAAAGGGGGCATCCCTGTCTCATTCCCCTACTAATTGGGAAGGGGCCAGAAATCTTGTTATTGGTCCTTACCTTAGCCACTGGTGGGGGGGGGGGGTACATTGCTCTCACCTTAGTTTAACATGCTGTTTCAGCCTCAGGCAGGCTAATATTGGAGACTAATTGTTGGGAAGTCTCCCAGTCTAAGCTGGGGAGGTCAGTGTCCTCAAGATAGTTGTTTATTTTATTTGGGGAGGTTTGTAGCTTAGAGGTGTACAACTCAGTCGTATTCTACCTTTTGTCAATATCTTTTGGCGAGGAGACAGTTTCCCCGCTAGATAGTTTTATAGCTGGGATGGCCATATGGGAGAAGTTTCTTTAGACAGGAGCGCCAACAGTTTCCCATTTTTATCACTGTGCTCAAAAATTCCTGCTTTTTGATACAGTATATGGTTTTTTTTTATGAAGTGTATAGTTATATATTAGTCAGCCATGCCAAAAATAGTATTTTGCCTAATAAAAGAAAACATAATTCTAAGCCACTTTCCAATATGAATTTATTAAACATTTTTTGTGCTTTAAAAGTTATCTGCTATTGAAAGCAGCATTTGCTGAACTCCTGGTTGTTAGGTTTTAAACAATGTTGCAAAGGTCAGTCTCATCCAGAGATAAATCTAAATCTAAACCGACTCCTTATAAGTTTAACCTTTATACTAAATATAATACAGCTGCTTATAACATCAAAAATATCATACGGAGAGATTGGAATGTTTTATCAGCTGACCCAGAGTTGGGAGAACTTATTGAGATTAAACCGCAGGTTCATTTAAAGAAGTCTAAAACATTAAATAATATGCTAGCACCCTCTAAGGCAGGGGTAGGGAACCTATGGCTTGCGAATCAGATGTGGCTCTTTTGGTGGCTGCATCTGGCTCGCTGCCAAATCTTTCATAAAAAAAATAACCGGGGCGTGGCCTGCACTCGGCGGATAGAAGACGTGTTCTAAGCCTTAGAACACGTCTTCTATCCGCCAAGCGCAGGCCACGCCCTCCTCTGCATCGCATCCGGCGTCCTTGGGACCCACCCTACCTTGCCCCGCAGCATCTGTGGCCAAACATATTGTATGGCTCTCACGGAATTACATTTTAAGATATGTGGTGTTTATGGCTCTCTCTCAGCCAAAAAGGTTCCCGACCCCTGCTCTAAGGTATGGGGCCGGGAGAAAAGATCTAGTAATACCTTGGAGCTGAAGGGGACATATAAGTGTGGTAAGAAAAAATGGAGCACGTGCTCTTAAGAAATTTAATGTAGAAGGTATACCCATAGCAAAAGATTTTATTAACTGTCGTTCCATCTATATTGTTTACCGTCTGCTCTGTCCATGCATGGAATTGTATGTAGGGGGGACTATAAGAGCGGAGGGATCAGGATCAGTGAGCACATACGAAATATAAAGGCGGGTAAGACTAATCATGGGGTGTCCCGGTGCTTTAAGGAGACACACAATTGTGTCCCACAGGACTAGTTTTTACGGGGCTTGAACAGATCCCTTCCAATATTAGAGGTGGGGATCGTTTTATCAAACCGCGACAACGGGAGACATTCTGGATTTAAATTGAGCACATTAGAGCCTCATGGTCTGAATGTTGATATTGATTTAGCGGCAATTTCGTTTAAAAAAATAAATAAATAAATTACATGTGATATATTTGAACTTTTTATATTTTACTTACCCTTTTAGTATTTTCATAGTTAGTCTCCATATAATTTTATTTACTATGAGTGCACCTATAATGATACACTTGGTGCCCTGTATGCAGTCATTACATCTATGCAATAACACAAGTAGTGTAGTCTGATTCATCTCTGTCCTCATATTTTATGAGTTCTCTTACCATGGTGCGTATTTGTCATATACCATTTTGTAACTTTCGAGTCATACGGTTACATTTTACTCTTTACTGATTTAATTACACACGAATGACGTTCTCTCTTTTGCACTGTGGCATCATTCTACAGTGCTGTTACTTTGCCCTAAGTTTGATAGCCATATAGATGGTGAGACTCCAGTTCTTATTTGGCTCCTGAGGAAACGTGACGGTAATCACGTGAAACGCGTTGAGCTCCTTTTGATACGTCCGTTTGAACATCACAATTTTGTGAGTAGTCTGTGTTGTGCAGGGTTTTATATTTAATAAACGTTATTATGCTTTTTTCTGCTTTCTCTCGATTTATAACCGCTTGAGGACTCGCCCGTTGCTTCAA
Organism: Xenopus tropicalis; assembly: GCF_000004195.4. Taxonomy (NCBI): domain Eukaryota; kingdom Metazoa; phylum Chordata; class Amphibia; order Anura; family Pipidae; genus Xenopus; species Xenopus tropicalis. The sequence continues at coordinate 33,467,710 of NC_030680.2, read as the reverse complement.
TCAAATCCGTTTCTATTGGTATTTTGGCATGTTGAAACTTGGGTCTGCTGAGTGTTCTAGCTTACCAAACGGTGGCGGATACTTACCACACTTTACACTTTTTTATCCATATTTTGCACATTGCACTAATGATTTTTAATATGGCTGTTTAAATACGCATTGCACTACCGTTTATACTCGAATATAAGCCGAGGTACCTAATTTTACCTAAGAAAAGTGGAAAAGCTTATTTAACTCGAGTATAAGCCTAGGCATCCATTTCTTTTAACACACCTGCGCACAGTATCTATGTGGGTCTGCCCAGATATTCCCATAGGATGCTCTCTTCAGCACAAGGCACTATCATGTAGACACTGTAAGGACATCCCATTTCCAAAACTTTCCCTACCTGCCCATGTTCAATGCGCACACTCTGCGCACACCGTGCGTACCCTACAGCCGCACACTCGGCACACCCACACAAAGAGCGACGTGTTTGTGCCGGCCCGGCGTGACGCGCGCGCGGGGGGGGGGGGGGCCTGCGAGTGAACGCAGAACGCATTACCTTATATACTCGAGTATAAGTCGAGGGTGCCTTTTTCAGAACATTATTGGTGCTCGAGTATATACGGTATATATATTTTTGTTTTTCTATTTTTATGCGCTTCCACTACATGTTTTATGAGTTCCTTTGTGTCTGTAGCCCATCATAGGCCTCTGTATAGGAGAAATGGCAATGAGAGGTCAGTAGTTCCCAGTGTTTGAATAGGAAGATATGAATGTGCCCAATCCCAAACAGATTGAGTACTGGAGAAAATAAAAGGAGGCTTCATGTCAGCCTCTTTGGCTTTAGCTGATAAAAGAGTGAAAACCTTAGCGCTGATCTACTGGGATTTAATGTCCCTTTCAGAGGAACCTCTAAGGTTTAGTGTCTCTGTCACTTCTTATACAAGTTGCCTGTGCAACATAATCTCATAGGAGCCCATGTTCTGCTCACTGTTCTGTAAATGCTCAGCTGCACTGGTGCTGGAGAGAAAGCTGGGATTATTACAGGATACACAGCTGCATCTTTTCCAACAGGTTTCTGAACTCACTAATAAAAAGTTGGCATTTAGCGTATTTACAGACTTGGCAACCCCATTACTCCCGTCAGTGTCTGGATAAGTGAAATGACCCATAACAACTACTTGCCCTAGCCGTGAAGCCTTTGGATCAATGGGATCTCCTTACCGGATATCGGATACCGGATTTGCAAATCGTTGAAACCCTATATTTCATTGCAAATAGTACAAAGACAACATAACAAATGCTGAAATGAGAAATTTTACTGCTTTCCCAAAAATGTCTTTTCATTTTGACATGAATGCCCACAACATGAGGGGAGGCAGGGGCTCGTTTCCAACGGTGTTCTTTCAGCAACGCTCTGTAACCCTTTGGGAACTGAGAGGACCAATTGCCGGAGTTATGAAAGGAAAATGTTGTCCCATTTTGTATGGGGCCCGGGGCCCTGGGAGAGAAAAGAGAGACATGTTAATATGGAGAGCTGGAGAAACACAAATATGCAAAACAGTCACACATTTCTTTTCTCCGTAACTAAATAATGGAACAGGGCATCAAACTGCACAGAACCTGCTATTTACGTTATATGTGTATAGGTGGGAACATAACAGGGGGCATTTACGACCCACAGGTGCAGGGTGTAAACTGCTATTTTGGACTTTTACCTACAATGCAGCTGATGCAGAAAAATGTATAAATTGGATGGAAATGCAATAAAAATGTTCTGGTTGGTGTCACTCCTGGTGTCAAAGGGTGCACTAGCACCCAACCCAACAACTAATGCAGGGCACTGTGTGACACACCTTCACGGGTGACAGTAAAACCCCAAGCACCATGGTGTCAATTGACGCACTGCACTCAATTCCAAACAGAAGGCCTAAAGGGCTGAGCAGCATCGAGCGCAACTGTACAGAACTGCAAGGAGTGGCTTTTAAAGGGAAACGAAAGGTAAAATCACTTGGGGGTGCCAAAATGTTAGGCACCCCCAAGTGACTTTAACCGCTTACCTCGTACCCCGGGCTGGTGCCCCTGTTAGGAGAAAACAGCACCAGCCCGGGGCACCTGGAGCGGATCGTTTCCTAATTCCGGCTTCCGTTTCTGGAATGCCAGCGGTGGGCGCATGCGCAGTAGAGTGAAAAGCCGACTTTAAAGTTTAAGTTCGGCTTTTCACTCTACTGCGCATGCGCGCGCAGCGAATCAGGCAGAGGCAAGCGCCGGCAGCTACCCCGGGCTGGTGCTGTTCCCTCCTCACAGGGGCACCAGCCCGGGGTAAAAGGTAGGTGGTCAAAGTCACTTGGGGGTGCCTAACATTTTGGCACCCCCAAGTGACTTTGACTTTCTTTTTCCTTTAACACAAATACATGGTGTAATGTGTGAGGCCCGAAGGTGAAAGTAAGTGTGCGGCACATGTTCCGGCAGGAGGGACAGACTGGGGAAGGGGTGGCTGTGGTGCACTAGTTATGCCGCTGATACCAGTATCTTTAAATATAGGCTTTTTTTTGCATGATGGCTGCCCATTTGTAACATAAAAATTAATATGGCATGGTCAAAAAATGAATTACATACAATTAGTATGTAAGTTATTTTGCAATAGCCATCTTTGTTAGTCATTTCAAGTACAGTGCCACTACCAACCCCTGTACCTTGGCAGCAGTGGGGGTTTATCAGTCAGTTGGTGTGTAACCCTTGTTATTAACACAGTAAATATTGTATTTCAAAAGTACATTTGGCCCCTGTGCTTCTATCCTTTTAAAAGAATAAGCTGCTTTAACACATTTCCCTGATTTTACATTTTCCCCATTTTTACACAATTTTTTCCCGGTCCTCTGAAAAATATAAAAAGTGGGTTTTACTGTATATGCAGAGCCTTAATATAAGTAACCGCAGGAAAACTGATGGAGAATTGCTTGCATGACACAAGCAAACTCCCATTTTCGTTTGAATGCGCATTTTGTGCCCACGGCAGAAGATTAGGCTTAAGTGGAGGTTTAACTCTTTATGTCTCTGGGACGGGTAGGCATAAGTGCTTCAGCTGAAATGTAGCTGCTAAAGTAGCATAGGCAAGAATTCATTTCAAAACATTTAGCCCTTTTACTTTGCTTTGAGAATTTTGCCGAGAGAGGCGCAGATAGAACTGGGTAAATCTCACATGCAATTTTAGAATTAGTGGATGCCTTTAAAACAGAAACAGAACTGTGCTGCAAATTATTTTTGAGTGCCCACTGTGTGTTCCAGGCCCTGGAGCTAAAGGTGAACCTTTTTTCAACCCCATTCTTGCTAGACCCACCTGCAGCTGAAGAGGATCTTTCACTTTCCCTCTCCAAATCTTATCCAATTTCACTTATATCTCAACCGTACCTTGTCCCAGTTGGCAGAATCGATATATATATTTAATATCCAATTGTTGTGCATTTGCTGAACTCTTTTTGCCAGCCAGAAAACTAATAATGACAATAGTGACATTCCGATCATGCACTTGTACAGAATAAATGCTATTATTTTGTCGTGTCGTGTTGCTTGCTTGATGACAGGAATACTGTCTAACTAATACTGTCTAGTTCGGGGAGATTAGTCGCCCGTGACAAGGTAGATTTGTTGCGGGCGACTAATCTCCCCGTGTGCCAGAGCCCTAAGTCTCAGACTCTAGCAAACTTGCTCTAAATATCCACTCTGAGTAAAACACGAGTGCCTAAATATCTCTAAAATCACATGTCTATTTATTGTATGCCAGCTCCCCACAGATCCAGAAAACCGAATGCTAAATTCCAAAGCCGAGCTATCGGAAGTACGTGGTCATGTTTCCGGACCAAGGAGTTATGTCTTACTATTGCTGCTTATTTTTCACTTCTATGCAATTTATTTTTAATAAAGGCAAATGCAACCAGTTTGGAGTCTTTCTTTAATTAGAATAATGCTCTTTACAATGAAGATGCAGTTACCAAATCAGTTACATCCTTGCAAAATGATAATTTGCCGGTTTTGTGTGGTTGAATTTACTTTAGTGGTCTGTATTCCCTTTTTATTGCATATGGTTTGTGCCACCAGGGTGTAAAGATGAACATGAAATCTCTTTGTTTTCAATCACACACAATCCCTGTGAGCTTTAATGAATACACAATGGAAAAACACATTTTGGAATAGTCAGTTTACACGGAGTATTTACAAGAATGTTCCATCACCACCCCCTCCTCTAACGAAGCTTTAAAGAGATACAGTCTTTTTTTTTTTTTTTTTAATGCATGCTCAGCTTTGTTCTTTTTCAAAACCTCAGTCCCATAGTACATAGCTATGCCAACTCTGACAGTCTTTTACTGGCACTAAGAGCAAAAGTCACACCAAGCTGGGAGGGCAGAGCGAACACCTGATGGGCTGGAGAACTGTGTAAAGCTGGCCATACAAGCACTGATACCATAGCAAACAAGGTTTCATATGATATTCGGTGCATGTATGATGGACTGACAAGGCGGCCATTATCGCAAAAGCCTTGGATATCGGCCATCTCATCGATCAGGCGCCTGAGCAAAGGCAAGCGTTTAGGGCTGAATCGTCAGATTGGGGTAGAATTCCCATTGTTTCTACCTCCATATCTGAGGATTCAGCTCTGACCGTTAGTGGAGGATAAGAACGATCCTCCCTGCGACCAATCGTAATTGTAATGTGTATGACCACCTTAAGCAATATATTCAGCCTATCAGATCCAGAGAAGGGACAGTCTGACCACCATATATACTACAGGACTAGGTGAGGGGCTATAATTTAAGCCAAAAAAAGCAATAGCACATTTTGCATATAGCCTAGAAAGGAATGCAAACATATCTATGGCACATATACAGCCAGTGCCATGGATTTTACATACTATGGTACATAAGCAGTCGTACTGACACTGTACAATTAAACAAGCATCAAACATAACAAATTGCCACTATATTTGCTCATCAACTGCCTTCTAAAGGTTCCATGTTTAGTATAGTGTCCGATGGGAGAAAGCCCTACATCATTTCATTGCTTTGGCAAAGCTGCCCAAACTGTAGTGAACAGAAGGCACATGAGCAAACACAAATTTAAGTGCTGCATAAAACCCTCGTCTAAACAAAGAGCACCTTATAGTGCAAAGGTCTCAAATTTTCTTAATGGCAGTAAATTCTTTATAAGAAATATATACAGATAGAATGTATAGGGTTGCTATTGTCACAAAAGGGGTGGTTTACCCTTAAGTTAATTTTTAGTATATTATAGAATGCTCTATTGCTAGCAACTCTGCAACTGGTCTTCATTATTTATTTGTAATACATTTTAAATTGTTTGCTTTCCTTTACTACAACTTTCCAGCTTGCAAATGGGGGTCACTGACCCCAGAAGCAAAAAGAAACTATTCTTCTGTGAGCTTATCGATACCTTTTATTTCTTATCTTTCTATTCAGACCCTCTCCTATTCATATTCCTGTCTCTCATTCAAACTGCTGCCTAGTTGCTAAGGTAAACAAGACCCTAGGCAACCAGATAGCTGCTGAACAAAAATCTAAATAACTATGTCTATGTTATACTAAAAGTTCATTTAAAAGTGAACAACCCCTTTAAAAATATCTTAAGTCAGCAATTTCAAGCTATTTTGTAGTTTGCGATTATGAATATATATATATATATATATATATATATAAATGAAACATACAAAACCTACAGAATGCCCAGTAGAAGCTATAAAATTCTAGTTAGCATTAAACGACTACCACATGCGTATTTCATGGAATAAGGTGAGGAATTTAAAAGAAGCAAAAAAACTGAAAAGGCTGTAACAATTTCAAACTTTAATGTGGCATATACAAGTACAAAAACAGTCTGTGCTCATATAGGCCTGCTGGGCAGAGGTGGACCCAAGGCCAAAATATGCCATTCATGCCACTAAGAAATACTTTGGCTTTAATACTTTGGAAATAGCCCAATCTTCTGCTAAAGATTAAATAAAGTGCAATTTCTCTCAGTGATATCCTGTTTTCTGTTATGGATGGCGCCTTGTCATGGCTAAACACTAAAGAGTACATTTTAGGCTAAAGATAGTTAAATGGACTGGAAAACACCATTTATTTCGAGCCCAGTGATCCCCAGGTACTAGCTCCCAAGCAACTTTCACTCTCCACCCCCTTTTTATATGGCCTCAAAAGCAAGAGCTTCTTTTGAATTCCTGGCATGGAGGCATAAAGACACAATTGTTCCTTCTCCACACTGGCAGTCCACATGGGGTTAATAAATGCCCTAATTTGCCAACCCCCAGAAACTCCTTTAAAGCTTGTGCGTCTCCCTCTTTCTACATTTGAATGTGGTATTAAAGTCTGGGATCTCTGCCATAACCCACAGCTACCAACTACTATGAACAATGGAGTTCCTATATTTGGTAGCATGGATTTTCTGGTTAGTCCATCCTTAATAACATTGTTCCTATACACTATTAACTATATCGATCACCAAAGCCCAATTCAAAAACCTATTTCCAAAAGGCAGAGGCAGATAGAGCAGTAATGCAAAATAACATTGTACTTTCCCCTTGGTTGGGAAAAACTTGCAGAACAGCTTTGTTCTGTAACAGCTAGAGTGGTCTATATGGCTAACTATACAGATAATCTGTCTATTTCACCCAACGCCTGATAGTTTGGATCACTGTTCAGTTGGGCAACCATATTGGCTAAGTTGTAGATCCCATCTGCTAGAAGTCAGTCAAATCAACAAGGTTGCTTGGGGAAGCTCTATCTGGTCAATAACAACTTATAAGGACCAATACATCATAAACTCATTAGATTCAGTCAGACGCATTCAACCAGAATTTCCAACCAGATTATTCTTAGAAATTACCAGTCACATTACCTTCAGTGAATACTGCTGTACAGAATTCTGTAATATTCTCTGTAATATTGTGTAAATGTGCTGTGGGGAATTTTCCATGCTAAACTTATCAGAGAGGCATGGAGTGGTCCAAACTCAAGGTTTGGTCTGGACAGGTTCGGGTTGGAAAATGGGATATCACTGCAATGCAGAGAACTTTTAATTTGTGCCCTATGGCTGGGCCCCCTATAACTTAACTCTTATAGGAGAAGAAAAGGTACAATCACTGGAGTGCCAAATTGTTAGGCACTCCCCCCCCCCAGTGATTGTAATCGCTTACCTTATACCCAGGCCCTGGGTTAATGCTCCTGTTAGGAGAAAACCACACCAGCCTGGGGTAGTTGTGAGAGAGTGATCCTCTTCTTTCTCCTCTCTTCTTTACTCCACTGTGTATGCGCCGGCCCCGGGATTCCGAAAATACACTAGAGAAGGAAGAGGATCACTCTTTTGCAGCTACCCAGGGCTGTTTCGGCTTTCTCCTTACATTATACCCCAGGATGGTGCTCCTGTAAGTGATTACAATCACTGGGGGGGTGCCCACCCCTACTCTGACACCAAATCAGATATCAGCTGAAGGGAAGGTCATGCTCGGCATCCTCTGCATGTCCTTTCTCAACCTTGAGTCGAATCAGGTGAGTAGGGGCTGGTTAGGGATGGTCTGAAGATTTCTAATCCGTGCATCACTATAACCTATGCATTCTTTTAAAGCAAATACACCGCCTACAATAATTCTTTTGAATAGAATAGTTTCCATTTAAGCTAACATTGAAAGGTTTTAATTCATGGCCACTCTCTACTTAAATATATAAATAATATAATTATGTTTGGCTCTAAATCTAATCTAATAATTTCTTACAGGCAAATGGGACTGACAATTCCAAAAAGGTGCACAGTGATTCTCTATATAAGGCTGCCTCTAAGGAAGTGCTCAGTACAGTTACATTACAATACAGTACATTTCATTGGCTTGTAAATGGTGTACTCGTCAACATGATTAATTGTGTTATTACTGCACATGAACAATTGGAATGCTATATTACATCCTTAGGGTAATGGTTCATGGGGCATTTTATGGCAGCTTTGTGTATGGACAATGTATGTTTTATCTCTGGAAATATGCAACATAAAATGCCTCATGTGCTTCAAGTCTTAGCACTTAGGTCTGGCGATAGCAGAAACCATTAGTTTTGTGCAACACTAAGGTGTAGAGTATGCAAGTCATTATATTATATATCCCTCTGCATCCTCAGGTCAGAGAACTGGGAATGTAAATCTTTTACAAGGTTGCATGCAGCATATATTTGATTTGGTGAATTCAAGGCAAGGAAAGAGCAGGTCCAGTGGTGAGGTGGATCGCTGGCGATACCTGTGCATTCGAGCAGGAATGGGTGCAGGAGACAAAGTTGAACTTTCCTCACCCACTAACTCAGTCCTTGTTACTGTTTCTTCCTCTCAGGAGGGGCACCAATAGCGGATTCTGCAAAACGCCGGGTAGAGTTCCCCCATCCGGTTGGTGGCCTGAATGTGGTACAAAGATAAAAACAAGAAAGGTTTTGAAAATTTTATTTAGCTCCCTACAATCATAATTGATATCATTACTGGGGACAGGGATACAGGATACAGGGATACCCCCCCAGAAAATCAGGAGGCACAGTGATACCCCCCAGAAAATCAAAGGCACAGGGATAACCCCCCCAGAAAATCAAAAGGCACAGTGATACCCCCAGAAAATCAAAGGCACAGTGATAACCCCCAGAAAATCAAAGGCACAGGGATACCCCCCCGAAAATCAAAGGCACAGTGATACCCCCCAGAAAATTCAAGGCACAGGGATACCCCCAAAATCAAAGGCACAGGATACCCGCCCAGAAAATCAAAGGCACAGGGATACCCCCCAGAAAATCAAAGGCACAGGCGATACCCCCCCGCAGAAAATCAAAGGCACAGGGATACCCCCCCCAGAAAATCAAAGGCACAGTGATACCCCCCAGAAAATCAAAGGCACAGGGATACCCCCCCAGAAAATCAGAGGCACGGGGATAACCCCCCCAGAAAAATCAAAGGCACAGGGATACCCCCCAGAAAATCAGAGGCACAGGGAATACCCCCAGAAAATCAGGAGGCACAGGGATACCCCCCCCCCAGAAAATCAAAGGCACAGGGATACCCCCCAGAAAATCAAGGCACAGGGATACCCCCCAGAAAATCATAGGCACAGGGATACCCCCAGAAAATCAGAGGCACAGGGATACCCCCCCCCCAGAAAATCAGAGGCACAGTGATACCCCCCAGAAAATCAAAGGCACAGGATACCCCCCAGAAAATCAAAGGCACAGGGATACCCCCCAGAAAATCAGAGGCACAGGGATACCCCCCAGAAAATCAGAGGCACAGGGATACCCCCCAGAAAATCAGAGGCACAGGGATACCCCCAGAAAATCAGAGGCACAGGGATACCCCCCCCAGAAAATCAGAGGCACAGGGATACCCCCCAGAAAATCAGAGGAGGCACAGGGATACCCCCAGAAAATCAAAGGCACAGGGATACCCCCCAGAAAATCAGGCACAGGGATACCCCCCAGAAAATCAGAGGCACAGGGATACCCCCCCAGAAAATCAAAGGCACAGGGATACCCCCACTGACTCTGCTAGTAGCAGCAATTAGGACGTCTGGGTGTTTAAATTTCCCGCGCAATAATGGGGCATGCGCAATGAGCGGTCATTTGGTATTATCACATGACCGTGACGTCAAGAAGGTCCCTTCCAAGCGTAGGAACTTAGCCGCTACCATAGCAACCCAGTACTCAAACATTGTGACGATCCACCTGCGTCAATGTAGTTAGCGCGCTGTCACAGAAGCCACGCCCCCTGCCTTACTATTGATTGGTAAGACGAGTTACGTCACGTCACCGTTAAGTCAGGTGTGGCGGCTTTTTCTGTCACAAGTTGCTTCTGGCGAGAGGGAAACGTCTGCTCTGATGGAAATGGCATGGAAATGTTTTCTTATCATGGGCACATAGCAGCATAGAAATAAACACGCAAAACCATCAAATTTAACTTCAGGTTAAGGTTGGATCTCCGGACGGAGATAGCGAACTGGACCTGTCAGCCATCGGTGGAGGTTCATGGCATCTCACAGGAGCGCTACAGATTAGCTCGGCAGAATAGAAATTGTGAGTTTACGCTGTATTGACATTTTATTTATTGTAGTATGGGCTGAAAAAAAACGTTCAATATATGATTGATTCAGCATGATATTTATATAGTTTTAAAATCAAGATTTCTTGCAGCGTGCAATTATTTCTAGGAAGCACTATTTCCATTCACTGTAATGGCCATCGGAAATAAACTTTTCATAATTCCTTTTCATAATATTGGTACTGGCTAGAAGAATGGCAATAGCACTTATTTGGTATTATTTGAGTATACACTGTTTTGACATTATTATATATATATATATACCCCATGCCTATATACCCCTCCTTCTCATAAGCTTGGTAGTGGCTAGCAGATCGCAATGGCAGTTATCTCCATTTTAATTTAGCAATCTGTAGGATGGGTTTCTGGTTGCAGCAAATGGCCAGCATGTAACTGATAGGTGAGCTGGATCTGCTTTCTTATTAATTGCTTATAAATTACAATTGTACAAAAAGCTACTTTAGATGAATTATTTGATGTGAGTATGCCAGCACTCACGGGACTTCAAAGCAGCATCAACAGAAAAAATAAAAGTTTTACAAAACATATTGTAGCATGGTTTTTTTTTTTCCCTGAAGAAAGTTCCTGTTTGGAAATGAGACATCGGATAAATAAAAAACCATGCTACAATACGTTTTGTAAAACTTTTTTTTTTTTTCTGTTGATGCTGCTTTGAAGTCCCGTGAGTGCTGCTACCTTTGCTGGGACTATATATAGACTTATTGTTAGTGGCTATATATATGTGTGTGTGTGTATATAATGTTATTAATAAAATAACCCAGCACTTCCACATCTACCACTACACCTGCAGTGTGTGGTAGGCTGATCTATGGTATATTGATTTAAACTGTCACTTTAATATGACCAATTTAGAATAATCATGACATCAATATATTACACAGTCATTATATATATATATATATATATAGCTAGCAGGAAACAGTGTCGGCACTCACACGATTTCACGATCGATTTCAAGCAATCGATCGTTAAATCCTGTGAGTGCCCGACACTGTTTTCTGCTATTTGATTACTTCGGCTCTGGCACCCAGGTATCGCTAGAAACTTATTGGTGTGCTCCCACTCTATGCTCTGTCTATATATATATATATATATATATATATATAGAAGGTATAGGATCCCTTATCAGGAAACCCCGTTATCCAGAAAGCTCCGAATTACGGAGAGGCCTGTCTCCCATAGACTCCATTTTAATCAAATAGTTCAGAATTTTAAACTGATTTCCTTTTTCTCTGTAGAAATAAAACAGCACCTTGTACTTGATCCCAACTAAGATATAAATAATCCTTATTAGAGCCAAAACAATCCTATTGGGTTTAATTACTGTTTTATTGATTTTTTAGTAGACTTAAGGTATGAAGATCCAAAGTACAGAAAGACCCCTTATCCGGATACCCTCGGTCCCGAGCATTCTGGATAACGGGTCCTATAGCCTGTATGTATGTATGTATGTATATATATATATATATATATATATAAAATCTAGTGAGTATTGGTGCACACCGGGAATAGTTTAAAAAATAGCTTTTATTGTAGTAAATACATTACAGGACAGGCCTGTCTTGTAATGTATTTACTACATTAAAAGCTATTTTTTAAACGATTCCCGGTGTGCACCAATACTCACTAGATTTTTTATTTTTAATGCTTAATTGGTAGCACCTGGGTCTTTTGACCACGCTTAGGAGTGCTGAATCTGCGTATGTATATATATATATATATATATATGTGTGTGTGTGTGTATATATTTCTTCAAAGCAGGAACCACTTCAACTGGACTTCTAAATCACAAATAGTATTTATTAAACAATAACAAAGCTGACATTTCGGCTGTTATTCTTTAATGAAATATCATTTGTGAATTATAAGTCCCGTGTGAAGTGGTTCCTGCTTTGAAGAATGTTGATCCGGTTGAACTTTAGGACTGCCACCCAGGTGTGTATAAAGATTTATTATCGTGAGTGCAAGCTTAATGGCTATATATATATATATATATATATGTGTGTATGCATAATGTTATTAATAAAATAACCCAGCACTTCCACGTCTACCACTAACTGCAGTGTGTGGTAGGCTGATCTATATTGATTTAAACTGTCACTTTAATATGACCAATTTGAATAATCATGACGCCAAATGTGACAGGTTATGAACATGACTGTATTTTATGGACTTGTTATGGTTGATCTAGCACTGTTGAATATGCATTACATGCACACCACAGTGGGGGCGCGTGGTATTAGTAAAAATGGGAGTGGTCTGATTTTTGTAGAATAGCTCAATTGTCTGGTTTACAGAGTGTTGCTCAGTGGTATTGTTTATGGAGTGTTGCTCAGTGGTTTGGTTTTAGGAGTGTAGATTAGATGTCTAGCTTATGGAGTGTTGCTCATTGGCCTGGTTTACAAAGCGTTGCTATGTGGTCTGGTTTATGGAGTGTAGCTGAACGATCTGAATCATGGAGTGCAGCTTAGGGGTCTTGTTCAGTGAATGTAGCTCAATGGTCTTGTTCAGTTACTGTAGCTCAGTGGTCTGGATTTTGAAATGTAGTTTAATGGTCTTGTTAATGGAGTGTAGGTCAGTGGTGTAGTTTTTGGAGTGTAGCTCAATTATCTGGTTTACAGAGCTTTGCTTAGTAGTATGGTTTGTGGAGTAGCTCAGTGGTCTGGTTCAGTGTGAGTATTGCTCAGTTCTATCGTTTTTGGAGTGTTGCTCAACTTTATTTGTTTTACAGAGTGTACTGCAGTTATATGGTTTATAGGGTGTATCTCAATGATCTGGTAAATGGAGTATAGGTCAGTGGCATAGTTTATGGAGTATTTCTCAATGAGCTGGTTTGTGGAGTGTACCTGAGTGGTATGGTTTATGGAGTGTACCTTAATTTTCTGGTTTATTAGGTGTAGGACAGTGTTATATTTTATGGAGTGTATCTGAATGATCTGGTTTTTGGAGTGTAGCTGATTGGTCTGATTTGTGGAGTATATCTTCACAATCTGGTTTATAGAGTATTTCTCAGGTGTATGGTTTATGGAGTTTACCTTAATTTTCTGGTTTATTGAGTGTAGTTCAGTGTAATGAGTTGTGGAGTATATCTCAATGATCTAGTTTATAGAGTATTGCTTAGTGGTATGGTTTCTAGAGTGAAACAAAATGATTTTTTAGTGTGAATGAAATGTATAACCCACTCCAGATACCTTGTGCTTCGGTTTAAACAATAATACTTAACTCTGGAGCGCCCTCCTCTGTGCAGACTTCCCAGATGAGGTCTTATGGGATAAAATTTAAAAAAAATATATATAGTGTAATATAATATTGATAATCACCCCTCCAAACGTTTTTATATCCAAAACAAATCTTGTGAACACCACTACCAAATTTACTTCACTTTTTTGGGAAAACACATAAGTCCAATCCACTGCAAAGTGTCTATTTAAATAGGTGAATTTCCATATTTCACACTCTTCCGTGACTTCCTTTTATCCTCAACCAATTGTGCATATACTTACAGACCAGCACTGTGGTCTTGGAGCTTGTAACAAATTCCCTCTTGGTAGAACTATAACTCCCAGCTTCTCTTTCTCCACTTTCAGCTGCTGCTGAACAAATATACAGCGGACATGTGTAAAATCCTAAAACTTTATTCTAAACATATTAAAGTTAAACTCACAAATCCATAAAAATTGCGCCCATTGGGAGTCCTTTTTTTAACAGCGTCAGATCCTTGCTTGCTTGTCACCTATTTTTTAGGTCATTTTGGGCAAAAGAAGATGATAGGAAAAGATGAAGAGAAAGTGAAGAGAAGAGAAGGACGTTTGGTAAAAGAGAAGAGAGAAACGGGATACAAGTAAAATGCAATGTTATTATTTTATTATCTATGTCCTTGCTAGGGTCTCTAAGGGGTTAGGTCCCTTGCAAGGGATCTCATGTTCAACAAAGAGGTCCTTCATGGAAGTTTAGGTAGAGGGATGGGTATGTTGCACTCTTGGTTGAACATGTAACCCCCAACTGCGAAAGGGTACAGAGTGCTTCTGGGTCTTTAGCAATTTAATTGTCCTATTACATGTATATGCTAATGTATATAGGATAGAATAAATACACAATATATATAGATATGGGCAAGGGGGGGGTTGGACTGGGCCGCTGGGCCGCAGGGACCCAGGTATCGCTAGAAAACTTATTGGTGTGCTCCCACTCTATGCTCTGTCTATATATATAATATATATATATATATATATATATATATATATATATATACACAGGTATGTATATATATATATATGGTCTGATTTTTGTAGAATAGCTCAATCGTCTGGTTTACAGAGTGTTGCTCAGTGGTATTGTTTATGTAGTGTTGCTCAGTGGTATTGTTTATGGAGTGTTGCTCAGTGGTTTGGTTTTAGGAGTGTAGATTAGTGGTCTAGCTTATGGAGTGTTGCTCATTGGCCTGGTTTACAAAGTGTTGCTATGTGGTCTGGTTTATGGAGTGTAGCTGAACGATCTGAATCATGGAGTGCAGCTTAGGGGTCTTGTTCAGTAAATGTAGCTCAATGGTCTTGTTCAGTTACTGTAGCTCATTGATCTGGATTTTGAAATGTAGTTTAATGGTCTTGTTAATGGAGTGTAGGTCAGTGGTGTAGTTTTTGGAGTGTAGCTCAATTATCTGGTTTACAGAGCTTTGCTTAGTAGTATGGTTTGTGGAGTAGCTCAGTGGTCTGGTTCAGTGTGAGTATTGCTCAGTTCTATCGTTTTTGGAGTGTTGCTCAACTTTATTTGTTTTATAGAGTGTATGCAGTATATGGTTTATAGGGTGTATCTCAATGATCTGGGTAAATGGAGTATAGTCAGTGCATAGTTTATGCAGTATTCTCAATGAGCTCGTTTGTGGAGTGTACCTGATGGTATGGTTTATGGAGTGTACCTTAATTTTCTGGTTTATTAGGTGTAGGACAGTGTTATATTTTATGGAGTGTATCTGAATGATCTGGTTTTGAGTGTAGCTGATTGGTCTGATTTGTGGAGTATATCTTCACAATCTGCGTTTATAGAGTATTTCTCAGGTGTATGGTTTATGGAGTTTACCTTAATTTTCTGGTTATGAGTGTAGTTCAGTGTAATGAGTTGTGGAGTATATCTCAATGATCTAGTTTATAGAGTATTGCTTAGTGGTATGGTTTCTAGAGTGAAACAAAATGATTTTTTTAGTGTGAATGAAATGTATAACCCACTCCAGATACCTTGTGCTTCGGTTTAAACAATAATACTTAACTCTGGAGCGCCCTCCTCTGTGCAGACTTCCCAGATGAGGTCTTATGGATAAAATAAAAAAAATATATATAGTGTAATATAATATTGTTAATCACCCCTCCAAACGTTTTATATCCAAAACAAATCTTGTTGTGAACACCACTACCAAATTACTTCACTTTTTGGGAAAACACATAAGTCCAATCCACTGCAAAGGTTCTATTAAATAGGTGAATTTCCATATTTCACACTCTTCCATGACTCTTTATCCTCAACCAATTGTGCATATACTTACAGACCAGCACTGTGGTCTTGGAGCTTGTAACAAATTCCCTTCTTGGTAGAACTATACTCCCAGCTTCTCTTTCTCCACTTTCAGCTGCTGCTTGAACAAATATACAGCGGACATGTATAAAATCCTAAAACTTTATTCTAAAAACATTATTAAAAGTTAACTCACAAATTGCCATAAAATTGCGCCCATTGGGGAGTACCTTTTTTAACAGCGTCAGATCCTTGCTTGCTGTCAGCGGTGTAGAGAGACGCCAAAGGGGGAACGCGAACGGAGAGACTTGCAAACCAGGACCAAAGCGAATACTGCAGATCGCATAAGGAGACTGACAAGCAAGCAAGGATCCGATGCTGTTTATAAAAGGACTCCCGATGGGCGCAATTTTTGGCGTTTTTGAGTTTAACTTTAATTTGATATGTTTTTAGGATTTTACACATGTCCGTTGTATATTTGTTCAGCAGCAGCTGAAAGTGGAGAAAGAGAAGCTAGGAGTTATATAGTTCTACCAAGAGGTAGAATATTTGGTAGAGAAGAGAGCAAAATTAGTTTAAAACCAGCAAAGGAGAGAAAGAGAGTGAAACAAGTAAGTTGCAAATTTAAAAAGGCGATTGTCATGTTTATAGGGTGAAATCTTTGCATCTTTCTTGTAAATTTACGAAGATTTTGTACACTGATTTTATGACTGCTCTTTATAACAACTTTTGTCATTTTGGGGCTAATTTTAATTTTATTGACTAAATTTGCAGTTGGGATAAACATTTTTCAACAAATAGGAGAAATAGTTTGTTGAACTACCTATGTGCAGCAGTGAGATAAGTAAGTTTGTATTTAAGCGGAGTTACATGGGCAAAGCAAAGCCTTTTTATTTCCTAGGTGAGACATTTGAAATTAGGAAATCCAACAAAAAGGCACATTTCTTGGTTTTAAAGTTAATATTTTCCTTCTATGTTGTCATGGGATGCTGCATGCACTATGATCTGGTGAAACTGGATTTTAACTGCCATAGGGCTAATGTATTGAGAAGTTGAGTGCACTGTGTAAACAATTCCTTCATATTTTTTAGGTCATTTTGGGGCAAAGAAGATGAAGGAAAAGATGAAGAGAAAGTGAAGAAGAAGAAGGACGTTTGGTTAAGAGAAGAGAGAAACGGGATACAAGTAAAATGCAATGTTATTATTTTATTATCTATGTCCTTGCTGGCTCTCTAAGGGGTTAGGTCCCTTTGCAAGGGATCTCATGTTCAACCAAAGAGGTCCTTCATGGAAGGTTAGGTAGAGGATGGGTATGTTGCACCTCTTTGGTTGAACATGTAACCCCCAACTGAGAAAGGGTACAGGAGTGCTTCTGGTCTTTAGCAATTTAATTGTCCTATTACATGTATATGCTAATGTATATAGATAGAATAAATACACACTATATATAGGTATGGGCAGGGTTGGACTGGGGCGCAGGGACCCTCCCCTGACCCGGTAATCTCTGGGCAATCCCCTGAGCCACTGGTCTCCTCCCCTGATGCGCTTAAGGTAAGTTTCAATTAGGTGTCCCTAAGGCAGCGGCACCTGTGAGCCCGACACCTCCCAGTCCAACCCTGGATATGGATATAGATACTAAGATAGATAGATGGATGGTTCAATTAGTGTAACTCAGTGGTCTGGATCAGTGAGTAATGCTCCGTGGTCTTCTTCATTGAGTGTAACTCAGTGATCTGGTTCAGTGAGTGTAGCTCAGTGGTCTTGTTCAGTGAGTGTAACTCAGTGGTCTTGTTCAGTGAGTAAGTGTAGCTCATTGTTCTTGTTCAATGAGTGTAACTCAGTGGTCTTGTTCAGTGAGTGTAACTCAGTGATCTCTTTCAGTGAGTGTAACTTTGTGATCTGGTTCAGTGAGTGTAACTCAGTGATCTTGTTCAGTGAGTGTAACTCAGTGGTCTTGTTCAGTGAGTGATGCTCTGTTGTCTTGTTCAATGAGTGTAACTCAGTGGTCTTGTTCAGTGAGTGTAGCTCATTGTTCTGGTTCAATGAGTGAAGCTCAGTGGTCTTGTTCAGTGAGTGTAGTTCATTGTTCTGGTTCAATGAGTGTAACTCAGTGGTCTTGTTCATTGAGTGTAGCTCAGTGTTCGAGTTCAGTGAGTGTAACTCAGTGGTCAAGTTCAGTGAGTGTAGCTCATTGTTCTGGTTCAATGAGTGTAACTCAGTGGTCTTTTTCATTGAGTGTAGCTCAGTGGACTTGTTCATTGAGTGTAAGTCAGTGTTCTGTTCAGTGAGTGTAACTCAGTGTTCTTGTTCAGTGAGTGTAGCTCAGTGTTCTGGTTCAGTGAGTGTAGCTCAGTGTTCTGGTTCAGTGAGTGTAGCTCAGTGTTCTGGTTCAGTGAGTGTAGCTCAGTGTTCTGGTTCAGTGAGTGTAGCTCAGTGTTCGAGTTCAGTGAGTGTAACTCAGTGTTCTTGTTCAGTGAGTGTATCTCAGTTGTCAAGTTCAGTGAGTGTAGCTCAGTGTTCTTGTTCAGTGAGTGTAGCTCATTGTTCTGGTTCAGTGAGTGTAGCTCAGTGTTCGAGTTCAGTGAGTGTAACTCAATGTTCTTGTTCAGTGTGTGTAGCTCAGTGTTCTAGTTCAGTGAGTGTATCTCAGTGGTCAAGTTCAGTGAGTGTAGCTCATTGTTTGGTTCAGTGAGTGTGATTTTGGGAGTATATTCTTCACAATCTGGTTTATAGAGTATTTCTCAGGTGTATTGGTTATGGAGTTTACCTTAATTTTCTGGTTTATTGAGTTGTAGTTCAGTGTAATGAGTTGTGAGTATATCTCAATGATCTAGTTTATAGAGTATTGCTTAGTGTATGGTTTCTGAGTGAAACAAAATGATTTTTTTTAGTGTGAATGAAATGTATAACCCACTCCAGATTACCTCGTGCTTCGGTTTAAACAATAATACTTAACTCTGGAGCGCCCTCCTCTGGTGCAGACTTCCCAGATGAGGTCTTATGGGATAAAAAAAAAAAAAAATAGTGTAATATAATATTGATAATCACCCCTCCAAACGTTTTTATATCCAAAACAAATCTTGTGAACACCACTACCTAATTTACTTCACTTTTTTGGGAAGTACAATCCACTGCAAAGTGTTTTAAAGTTCGTGTCTATTTAAATAGGTGAATTTCCATATTTCACACTCTTCCGTGACTTCCTTTTATCCCCAACCAATTGTGCATATACTTACAGACCAGCACTATGGTCTTGGAGCTTGTAACAAATTCCCTCTTGGTAGAACTATAACTCCCAGCTTCTCTTTCTCAGCTGCTGCTGCTGAACAAATATACAGCGGACATGTGTAAAATCCTAAACTTTATTCAAAAACATATTAAAAGTTAAACTCACAAACGCCATAAACATTGCGCCCATTGGGAGTCCTTTTTTAACAGCGTCGGATCCTTGCTTGCTTTTCAGTCTCCTTATGCGATTGCTCAGAGGAAGCCAGTCGGCGAAGCGGTGTAGAGAGACGCCAAAGGGGGAACGCGAACGGAGAGACTTGCAAACCAGGACCAAAGCGAATACTGCAGATCGCATAAGGAGACTGACAAGCAAGCAAGGATCCGATGCTGTTTATAAAAGGACTCCCGATGGGCGCAATTTTTTGGCGTTTGTGAGTTTAACTTTAATTTAATATGTTTTTAGGATTTTACACATGTCCGTTGTATATTTGTTCAGCAGCAGCTGAAAGTGGAGAAAGAGAAGCTGGGAGTTATATAGTTCTACCAAGAGGTAGAATATTTGGTAGAGAAGAGAGCAAAATTAGTTTAAAACCAGCAAAGGAGAGAAAGAGAGTGAAACAAGTAAGTTGCAAATTTAAAAAGGCGATTGTCATGTTTATAGGGTGAAATCTTTGCATCTTTCTTGTAAATTTACGAAGATTTTGTACACTGATTTTATGACTGCTCTTTATAACAACTTTTGTCATTTTGGGGCTAATTTTAATTTTATTGACTAAATTTGCAGTTGGGATAAACATTTTTCAACAAATAGGAGAAATAGTTTGTTGAACTACCTATGTGCAGCAGTGAGATAAGTAAGTTTGTATTTAAGCGGAGTTACATGGGCAAAGCAAAGCCTTTTTATTTCCTAGGTGAGACATTTGAAATTAGGACATCCAACAAAAAGGCACATTTCTTGGTTTTAAAGTTAATATTTTCCTTCTATGTTGTCATGGGATGCTGCATGCACTATGATCTGGTGAAACTGGATTTTAACTGCCATAGGGCTAATGTATTGAGAAGTTGAGTGCACTGTGTAAACAATTCCTTCATATTTTTTAGGTCATTTTGGGCAAAAGAAGATGAAGGAAAAGATAAAGAGAAAGTGAAGAAGAAGGACGTTTGGTAAAGAGAAGAGAGAAACGGGATACAAGTAAAATGCAATGTTATTATTTTATTATCTATGTCCTTGCTGGCTCTCTAAGGGGTTAGGTCCCTTTGCAAGGGATCTCATGTTCAACCAAAGAGGTCCTTCATGGAAGGTTAGGTAGAGGATGGGTATGTTGCACCTCTTCGGTTGAACATGTAACCCCCAACTGAGAAAGGGTACAGGAGTGCTTCTGGTCTTTAGCAATTTAATTGTCCTATTACATGTATATGCTAATGTATATAGATAGAATAAATACACACTATATATAGGTATGGGCAGGGTTGGACTGGGGCGCAGGGACCCTCCCCTGACCCGGTAATCTCTGGGCAATCCCCTGAGCCACTGGTCTCCTCCCCTGATGCGCTTAAGGCAAGTTTCAATTAGGTGTCCCTAAGGCAGCGGCCCCTGTGAGCCCGACACCTCCCAGTCCAACCCTGGATATGGATATAGATACTAAGATAGATAGATGGATGGTTCAATTAGTGTAACTCAGTGGTCTGGATCAGTGAGTGATGCTCCGTGGTCTTCTTCATTGAGTGTAACTCAGTGATCTGGTTCAGTGAGTGTAGCTCAGTGGTCTTGTTCAGTGAGTGTAACTCAGTGGTCTTGTTCAGTGAGTGATGCTCCGTGGTCTTGTTCATTGACTGTAACTCAGTGATCGTGTTCAGTGAGTGTAGCTCAGTGTTCTGGTTTAGTGAGTGTAGCTCAGTGTTCTTGTTCAGTGAGTGTAGCTCAGTGTTCTGGTTCAGTGAGTGTAGCTCAGTGTTCTAGTTCAGTGAGTGTATCTCAGTGGTCAAGTTCAGTGAGTGTAGCTCATTGTTCTGGTTCAGTGAGTGTAGCTCATTGTTCTGGTTCAGTGAGTGTAGCTCAGTGTTCTGGTTTAGTGAGTGTAGCTCAGTGTTCTTGTTCAATGAGTGTAACTCAGTGGTCTTGTTCAGTGAGTGTAACTCAGTGATCTCTTTCAGTGAGTGTAACTTTGTGATCTGGTTCAGTGAGTGTAACTCAGTGATCTTGTTCAGTGAGTGTAACTCAGTGGTCTTGTTCAGTGAGTGATGCTCTGTTGTCTTGTTCAATGAGTGTAACTCAGTGGTCTTGTTCAGTGAGTGTAGCTCATTGTTCTGGTTCAATGAGTGAAGCTCAGTGGTCTTGTTCAGTGAGTGTAGTTCATTGTTCTGGTTCAATGAGTGTAACTCAGTGGTCTTGTTCATTGAGTGTAGCTCAGTGTTCGAGTTCAGTGAGTGTAACTCAGTGGTCAAGTTCAGTGAGTGTAGCTCATTGTTCTGGTTCAATGAGTGTAACTCAGTGGTCTTGTTCATTGAGTGTAGCTCAGTGGACTTGTTCATTGAGTGTAAGTCAGTGTTCTTGTTCAGTGAGTGTAACTCAGTGTTCTTGTTCAGTGAGTGTAGCTCAGTGTTCTGGTTCAGTGAGTGTAGCTCAGTGTTCTGGTTCAGTGAGTGTAGCTCAGTGTTCTGGTTCAGTGAGTGTAGCTCAGTGTTCTGGTTCAGTGAGTGTAGCTCAGTGTTCGAGTTCAGTGAGTGTAACTCAGTGTTCTTGTTCAGTGAGTGTATCTCAGTTGTCAAGTTCAGTGAGTGTAGCTCAGTGTTCTTGTTCAGTGAGTGTAGCTCATTGTTCTGGTTCAGTGAGTGTAGCTCAGTGTTCGAGTTCAGTGAGTGTAACTCAATGTTCTTGTTCAGTGTGTGTAGCTCAGTGTTCTAGTTCAGTGAGTGTATCTCAGTGGTCAAGTTCAGTGAGTGTAGCTCATTGTTCTGGTTCAGTGAGTGTAGCTCACTGTTCTGGTTTAGTGAGTGTAGCTCAGTGTTCTTGTTCAATGAGTGTAACTCAGTGGTCTTGTTCATTGAGTGTAGCTCAGTGTTCTGGTTCAGTGAGTGTAGCTCAGTGTTCGAGTTCAGTGAGTGTAACTCAGTGGTCTTGTTCAGTGAGTATAGCTCAGTGGTCTTGTTCAGTGAGTGTAACTCAGTGGTCTTGTTCAGTGAGTGTAACTCAGTGGTCTTGTTCAGTGAGTGTAACTCAGTGGTCTTGTTCAGTGAGTATAGCTCAGTGTTCTTGATCAGTGAGTTTAGCTCAGTGTTCTTGTTCAGTGAGTGTATCTCAATGTTCTAGTTCAGTGAGTGTAGCTCAGTGGTCAAGTTCAGTGAGTGTAGCTCAGTGTTCTTGTTCAATGAGTGTAGCTCATTGTTCTGGTTCAGTGAGTGTAGCTCAGTGTTCGAGTTCAGTGAGTGTAACTCAATGTTCTTGTTCAGTGAGTGTATCTCAGTGGTCAAGTTCAGTGAGTGTAGCTCATTGTTCTGGTTCAGTGAGTGTAGCTCATTGTTCTGGTTCAGTGAGTGTAGCTCAGTGTTCTGGTTTAGTGAGTGTAGCTCAGTGTTCTTGTTCAATGAGTGTAACTCAGTGGTCTTGTTCATTGAGTGTACCTCAGTGGTCTGGTTCAGTGAGTGTAACTTAGTGATCTCTTTCAGTGAGTTTAACTCAGTGGTCTTGTTCAGTGAGTGTAACTCAGTGGTCTTGTTCAGTGAGTGTAACTCAGTGGTCTTGTTCAGTGAGTGTAACTCAGTGGTCTTGTTCAGTGAGTATAGCTCAGTTTTCTTGATCAGTGAGTTTAGCTCAGTGTTCTTGTTCAGTGAGTGTAGCTCAGTGTTCTGGTTCAGTGAGTGTAGCTCAGTGTTCTGGTTCAGTGAGTGTAGCTCAGTGTTCGAGTTCAGTGAGTGTAACTTAGTGATCTCTTTCAGTGAGTTTAGCTCAGTGGTCTTGTTCAGTGAGTGTAACTCAGTGGTCTTGTTCAGTGAGTGTAACTCAGTGGTCTTGTTCAGTGAGTGTAACTCAGTGGTCTTGTTCAGTGAGTGTAACTCAGTGGTCTTGTTCAGTGAGTGTAACTCAGTGGTCTTGTTCAGTGAGTGTAACTCAGTGGTCTTGTTCAGTGAGTGTAACTCAGTGGTCTTGTTCAGTGAGTGTAACTCAGTGGTCTTTTTCAGTGAGTGATGCTCTGTAAGCGCAAGTGTGCAAGTGTAAATGTAATCCTGCAAGTCAGTTTGTAAGCATGCAGGGCTAAATGTGCAGGTGTAAGTGTGCAAGTGTATCAGTTTGTAAGTGTGCAAGTTCAAATTTACAAGTGTAAGTGTGCAAGTGGAAGTGTGTCAGCGTGCAAGTGGAAGTGTACAAGTGTGCAACTGTAAGTGTGGAAGTGTACAAGTGTGCAACTGTAAGTGTGTAAATGTACAAGTGTGCAACTGTAAGCGTTGAATTGCAAGTGTGTAAGTATGCAAGTGTAAGGGTGTAAGTGTGCAAGTGTAAGTGCGCAAGTGTAAGTTTGTAAGTGTGTAGGTGTAAGTGTGTAAGTGTGCAAGTGTACAGGTTTAAGTGTGTAAGTGCAAGTGTAAGAGTATAAGTGTTAGCGTGCAAGTGTGCAAATGTAAGTGTGTAAGTGTAAGCATGCAAGTTTAAATGTGTAAGTGTGCAAGTGTAAATGCGTAAGTGTGCAAGTGTAAGTGTGTAAGTGTACAAGTGTAAGTAAGTGTGCAAGTGTAATTGTGCAAGTTTAAGTGTGTATGTGTAAGCATGCAAGTGTAAGTGTTCAAGTGTAAGTGTATAAGTGTAAGTGTGTAAGTGTAGGTGTGCAAGTGTGTAAGCGTAAGTGTGCAAGTGCAAGTGTGTAAGTTTAAATGTGTGTGTGCAAGTGTAAGTGTGCAAATG
Organism: Xenopus tropicalis; assembly: GCF_000004195.4. Lineage (NCBI taxonomy): Eukaryota > Metazoa > Chordata > Amphibia > Anura > Pipidae > Xenopus > Xenopus tropicalis. Next base: position 33,443,949 of record NC_030680.2, on the reverse strand, counting down.
TAAGCGTGTAAGAGTAAAAGTGTATGCAAGTGTAAGTGTGCAAGTGTAAGCGTACAAGTGTGCAAGTTTGCAAGTGTAAGTGTTTAAGTGTAAGTGTGCAAGTGTGCAAATGTAAGCGTGTAAGAGTAAAAGTGTAAGTGTGTAAGTCTGAAAGTGTAAGTGTACAAGTGTGTAAGTGGGCAAGTGTAAGCGTACAAGTTTAAGATACAAGTGTGCAAGTGTAAGTGTGCAAGTGTATGTGTAGGTTTAAGTGTGTAAGTGCGTAAGTGTAAGCGTGCAATTGTGTAAGTGTTAGCGTGCATGTGTGCAAGTGTGCAAATTTAAGTGTGTAAGCGTGCAAGTGTATGTTTGCAAGTGTGTAATTGTAAGTGTGCAAGTGTAAGCGTTCTAGTGTAGGTGTGCAAGTGTAAGTGTGTAAGCGTTCAAGAGTAAGTGTGCAAGTGTGTAAGCATGTTAGTGTAAGCGTGCAAGTGTAAATGTGTAAGTGTGCAGGTGTAAGTGTAAGAGTGTAAGTGCAAGTGTAAGGTACAAGTGTGCAAGTGCACGTGTGTAAGTGTAAGCGTGCAAGTGTAAATGTGTTAGTGTAATCGTGCAAGTGTAATCGTGCAAGTGTAATCGTGTAAATGTGCAAGTGTAAGCGTGTAAGCGTGTAAGAGTGTAAGTGCAATTGTAAGCGTGCAAGTGTAAGGTACAAGTGTGCAAGTGCACGTGTGTAAGTGTAAGCATGTAAGAGTGCAAGTGTAAATGTGTAAGTGTAAGCATGCAAGTGTATGTGTTTAAGTGTGTAAGTGTAAGCGTGCAAGTGTAAGTGTGTAATTGCAAGTGTACAAGTTTGAGTGTGTAAGTGTGCAAGTGTACATGTACAAGTGTAAGCATGCAAATGTAAGCGTGCACAAGTAAGTGTAAGCATGCAAGTGTATGTGTCTAAGTGTAGACGTGCAAATGTGTAAGTGTGCAAGTGTGTTAGTGTAAGCTTGCAAGTTTGTTAGTGTAAGCGTGCAAGTGTAAGTGTGTAAGCGTGCAAGTGTATGTGTCTAAGTGTAGAAGTGTAAGCGTGTAAGTGGAAGTGTGTGTAAGTGTCCAAGTGCAAGTGTGTTAGTGTAAGCGTGCAAGTGTGTGTAAGAATTTAAGTGTAAGTTTGTAAGTGTAAGCGTGCATTTGTAAGTGTGTAAGTGTAAAAGTGCAAGTGTGTTAGTGTAAGCGTGCAAGTGTGTAAGCGTGCTAGTGTAAGTGTGTAAGCGTTCAAGAGTAAGTGTGCAAGTGTGTTAGTGTAAGCGGGCAAGTGTAAGTGTGTAAGTGTGCAGGTGGAAGTGTGAAAGTGTAAGTGTGTAAGTGTGAGTGTGTAAGTGTACAAGTGTGCAAATGTAAGCGTCCAAGTATAAGTGTGCAAGTGTAAGTGTAAGCGTGCAAGTCTAAGGTACAAGCGTGCAAGTGTAAATGTGTAAATGTGTAAGTGTAAGCGTGCAAGTGTAAGCGTGCAAGTGTAAGTGTGTAATTGCAAGTGTATAAGTTTGAGTGTGTAATTGCAAGTGTATAAGTTTGAGTGTGTAATTGCAAGTGTATAAGTTTGAGTGTGCAAGTGTACATGTACAAGTGTAAGCGTGCAAATGTAAGCGTGCACATTTAAGTGTGCAAATGTGAGTTTTAAGTGTAAGCGTGCAAGTGTATATGTCTAAGTGTAGAAGTGCAAGTGTAAGTGTACGTAAGTGTGTTAGTGTAAGCCTGCAAGTTTGTTAGTGTAAGTGTGCAAGTGTGTAAGTTTGAGTGTTTAAGCGTGTAAGTGTCCAAGTGCAAGTGTGTAAGTGTGTTAGTGTAAGCATGCAAGTGTGTTAGTGTAAGCGTGCAAGTGTAAATGTGTAAGTGTAAGTGTGCAAGTGTAAGTGTGTAAGCATTCAAGAGTAAGTGTGCAAGTGTGTTAGTGTAAGCGGGCAAGTGTAAGTGTGTAAGCGTGCAAGTGGATAAGCGTGTAAGTGTGCAGGTGGAAGTGTGAAAGTGTAAGTGTGTAAGTCTGAGTGTACAAGTGTGCAAATGTAAGCGTCCAAGTATAAGTGTGTAAGTGTAAGCGTGCAAGTGTAAGGTACAAGCGTGCAAGTGTAAATGTGTAAGTGTAAGCGTGCAAGTGTAAGTGTGTAATTGCAAGTGTATAAGTTTGAGTGTGCAAGTGTACATGTACAGGTGTAAACGTGCAAATGTAAGCATGCACATTTAAGTGTGCAAATGTGAGTTTTAAGTGTAAGCGTGCAAGTGTATATGTCTAAGTGTAGAAGTGTACGTGTGCAAGTGTAAGTGTGTTAGTGTAAGCCTGCAAGTTTGTTAGTGTAAGTGTGCAAGTGTGTAAGTTTGAGTGTGTAAGCGTGTAAGTGTCCAAGTGCAAGTGTGTTAGTGTAAGCGTGCAAGTGTGTAAGTGTGTTAGTGTAAGCGTGCAAGTGTGTTAGTGTAAGCGTGCAAGTGTAAAAGTGTAAGTGTGCAAGTGTAAGTGCAATAGCAAGTGTATAAGTTTGAGTGTGTAAGTGTGCAAGTCTACATGTACAAATGTAAGCGTGCAAATGTAAGCGTGCACATGTAAGTGTGCAAATGTGTGTGTGCAAGTGTATGTGTCTAAGTGTGTAAGTGTCCGTGTGCAAGTCTAAGTGTGTTAGTGTAAGCTTGCAAGTTTGTTAGTGTAAGCGTTCAAGTGTGTAAGTTTGTAAGTGTAAGCGTGCAAGTGTAAGTGTGTAAGTGTGCAGGTTTAGGTGTGTAAGTGTTGAAGTGTAAGCATGCAGGTGTGTAAGTGTAAGCGTGTAAGTGTAAGCATGCAGGTGTGTAAGTGTAAGCGTGTAAGTGTAAGCGTGCAAGTGTAAGTGCGCAAGTGTGTAAGTTTAAGTGTGCAAGTGTGTGTGTAAGCATGCAAGTTTGTAAGAGTAAGTGTTCAAGTGTACGTGTTTAACTGAGTAAGTGTAAGCGTGCAAGAGTAAGTGTGTAAGCGTGGAAATGTAAGTGAGCAAGTGTAAGTGTGCAAGTGTAAGCGTGCAAATGTAAGTGCGCAAGTGTGTAAGTGTAAATGTGTAAGCATGGAAGTGTAAGCGTGTAAGAGTAAGTGTGCAAGTGTAGGTGTACAAGTGTAAGTGTGTAAACATTCAAGAGTAAGTGTGTAAGCATGTTAGTGTAAGCGGGCAAGTGTAAGCGTGCAACTGTAGGTGTACAAGTGTTTAAGTGTAAGCGGGCAAGTGTAGGTGTGCAAGTGTGTATGTGTAAGCGTGCAAGTGTAAGTGTAAATGTGTAAGCGTGTAAGTGGGCAAGTGTAGACGTGCAAATGTGTAAGTGTGCAAGTGTGTTAGTGTAAGCTTGCAAGTTTGTTAGTGTAAGCGTGCAAGTGTAAGTGTGTAAGCGTGCAAGTGTATGTGTCTAAGTGTAGAAGTGTAAGCGTGTAAGTGGAAGTGTGTGTAAGTGTCCAAGTGCAAGTGTGTTAGTGTAAGCGTGCAAGTGTGTGTAAGAATTTAAGTGTAAGTGTGTAAGTTTGTAAGTGTAAGCGTGCATTTGTAAGTGTGTAAGTGTAAAAGTGCAAGTGTGTTAGTGTAAGCGTGCAAGTGTGTAAGCGTGCTAGTGTAAGTGTGTAAGCGTTCAAGAGTAAGTGTGCAAGTGTGTTAGTGTAAGCGGGCAAGTGTAAGTGTGTAAGTGTGCAGGTGGAAGTGTGAAAGTGTAAGTGTGTAAGTGTGAGTGTGTAAGTGTACAAGTGTGCAAATGTAAGCGTCCAAGTATAAGTGTGCAAGTGTAAGTGTAAGCGTGCAAGTCTAAGGTACAAGCGTGCAAGTGTAAATGTGTAAGTGTAAGCGTGCAAGTGTAAGCGTGCAAGTGTAAGTGTGTAATTGCAAGTGTATAAGTTTGAGTGTGTAATTGCAAGTGTATAAGTTTGAGTGTGTAATTGCAAGTGTATAAGTTTGAGTGTGCAAGTGTACATGTACAAGTGTAAGCGTGCAAATGTAAGCGTGCACATTTAAGTGTGCAAATGTGAGTTTTAAGTGTAAGCGTGCAAGTGTATATGTCTAAGTGTAGAAGTGCAAGTGTAAGTGTACGTAAGTGTGTTAGTGTAAGCCTGCAAGTTTGTTAGTGTAAGTGTGCAAGTGTGTAAGTTTGAGTGTTTAAGCGTGTAAGTGTCCAAGTGCAAGTGTGTAAGTGTGTTAGTGTAAGCATGCAAGTGTGTTAGTGTAAGCGTGCAAGTGTAAATGTGTAAGTGTAAGTGTGCAAGTGTAAGTGTGTAAGCGTTCAAGAGTAAGTGTGCAAGTGTGTTAGTGTAAGCGGGCAAGTGTAAGTGTGTAAGCGTGCAAGTGGATAAGCGTGTAAGTTTGCAGGTGGAAGTGTGAAAGTGTAAGTGTGTAAGTCTGAGTGTACAAGTGTGCAAATGTAAGCGTCCAAGTATAAGTGTGTAAGTGTAAGCGTGCAAGTGTAAGGTACAAGCGTGCAAGTGTAAATGTGTAAGTGTAAGCGTGCAAGTGTAAGTGTGTAATTGCAAGTGTATAAGTTTGAGTGTGCAAGTGTACATGTACAAGTGTAAACGTGCAAATGTAAGCATGCACATTTAAGTGTGCAAATGTGAGTTTTAAGTGTAAGCGTGCAAGTGTATATGTCTAAGTGTAGAAGTGTACGTGTGCAAGTGTAAGTGTGTTAGTGTAAGCCTGCAAGTTTGTTAGTGTAAGTGTGCAAGTGTGTAAGTTTGAGTGTGTAAGCGTGTAAGTGTCCAAGTGCAAGTGTGTAAGTGTGTTAGTGTAAGCGTGCAAGTGTGTAAGTGTGTTAGTGTAAGCGTGCAAGTGTGTTAGTGTAAGCGTGCAAGTGTAAAAGTGTAAGTGTGCAAGTGTAAGTGCAATAGCAAGTGTATAAGTTTGAGTGTGTAAGTGTGCAAGTCTACATGTACAAATGTAAGCGTGCAAATGTAAGCGTGCACATGTAAGTGTGCAAATGTGTGTGTGCAAGTGTATGTGTCTAAGTGTGTAAGTGTCCGTGTGCAAGTCTAAGTGTGTTAGTGTAAGCTTGCAAGTTTGTTAGTGTAAGCGTTCAAGTGTGTAAGTTTGTAAGTGTAAGCGTGCAAGTGTAAGTGTGTAAGTGTGCAGGTTTAGGTGTGTAAGTGTTGAAGTGTAAGCATGCAGGTGTGTAAGTGTAAGCGTGTAAGTGTAAGCATGCAGGTGTGTAAGTGTAAGCGTGTAAGCGTGCAAGTGTAAGTGCGCAAGTGTGTAAGTTTAAGTGTGCAAGTGTGTGTGTAAGCATGCAAGTTTGTAAGAGTAAGTGTTCAAGTGTACGTGTTTAACTGAGTAAGTGTAAGCGTGCAAGAGTAAGTGTGTAAGCGTGGAAATGTAAGTGAGCAAGTGTAAGTGTGCAAGTGTAAGCGTGCAAATGTAAGTGCGCAAGTGTGTAAGTGTAAATGTGTAAGCATGGAAGTGTAAGCGTGTAAGAGTAAGTGTGCAAGTGTAGGTGTACAAGTGTAAGTGTGTAAACATTCAAGAGTAAGTGTGCAAGTGTGTAAGCATGTTAGTGTAAGCGGGCAAGTGTAAGCGTGCAACTGTAGGTGTACAAGTGTTTAAGTGTAAGCGGGCAAGTGTAGGTGTGCAAGTGTGTATGTGTAAGCGTGCAAGTGTAAGTGTAAATGTGTAAGCGTGGAAGTGTAAGTGGGCAAGTGTAAGTTTAAGCGAGCAAGTGTATGTGTCTAAGTGTAGAAGTGTAAGTGTGCAAGTGTAATTGTGTTAGTGTGCAAGTTTAAGTAAGTGTAAGCGTGCAAGTGTAAATATGTAAGTGCAAGTGTGTAAGTATAAGTGTGCAAGTGTACAACTGTAAGCGTGCAAGTGTAAGTGCAAGTGTAAGCGTGCAAGTGTAAGGTATAAGTGTGTAAGCGTGCACATGTAAGTGTAGAAGTGTAAGCGTGCAAGTGTAAATGTGTAAGTGTGCAAGTGTATAACTGTAAGTGTACAAGTGTGCAAATGTAAGTAAGTGTGCAAGTGTAATTGTGCAAGTTTAAGTGTGTATGTGTAAGCGTACAAGTGTGTAAGTGTATAAGTGTAAGTATGTAAGTGTAGGTGTGTAAGTGTAAATGTGTAAGTGCAGTGTGCAAATGTAAGCGTGTAAGTGTGCAAATGTAAGCGTGTAAGTGTAAAAGTGTAAGGGTGTAAGTATGCAAGTGTAAGAGTGCAATTGTAATTCTGCAAGTTTAAGTGTGCAAGTGGAAGTGTGGAAGTGTAAGCGTGCAAGTTTAAGATACAAGTGTGCAAATGTATGTGTAGGTTTAGTGCGTAAGTGTAAGCGTGCAAGTGTGTAAGTGTTAGCGTGCAAGTTTAAGATACAAGTGTGCAAGTGTTAGCGTGCATGTGTGCAAGTGTGCAAATGTAAGTGTGTAAGCGTGCAAGTGTAAGTTTGCAAGTTTGTAATTGTAAGTGTGCAAGTGTAAGCATTCTAGTGTTGGTGTGCAAGTGTAAGTGTGTAAGCGTTCAAGAGTAAGTGTGTAAGCGTGTTAGTGTAAGCGGGCAAGTGTAAGTGTGTAAGCGTGTTAGTGTAAGCGGGCAAGTGTAAGTGTGTAAGCATGCAAGTATAAGTGTGCAAGTGTAAGTGTGTAAGCGTGCAAGTGGATAAGTGTATAAGTGTGTAAGCGTGCAAGTGTAAGTGCAACTTTGTAATGGTAAGTGTGCAAGTGTAAGCGTGCTAGTGTAGGTGTGCAAGTGTAAGTGTGTAAGCGTTCAAGAGTAAGTGTGCAAGCATGTTAGTGTAAGCGTGCAAGTGGATAAGTGTGTAAGTGTGCAGGTGTAAGTTTAAGAGTGTAAGTGCAAGTGTGCAAGTGTAAGGTACAAGTGTGCAAGTGCACGTGTGTAAGTGTAAGCGTGCAAATGTAAGTGTGCAAGTGTGTAATTGCAAGTGTATAAGTTTGAGTGTGTAAGTGTGCAAGTGTACATGTACAAGTGCAAGCATGCAAATGTCAGCGTGCACATGTAAGTGTGCAAATCTGAGTGTGTAAGTGTAAGCATGCAAGTGTATGTGTCTAATTGTAGAAGTGCAAGTGTGTAAGTGTACGTGTGCAAGTGTAAGTAAGTTAGTGTAGGCCTGCAAGTTTGTTAGTGTAAGCGTGCAAGTGTAAGGTACAAGTGTGCAAGTGCATGTGTGTAAGTGTAAGCGTGCAAGTGTAAATGTGTAAGTGTAAGCGTGCAAGTGTGCAAATGTAAGTGTAAGCGTGCAAGTGTATGTGTCTAAGTGTAGAAGTGTAAGTGTACGTGTGCAAGTGTAAGTGTGTTAGTGTAACCATGCAAGTGTAAGCGTGCAAGTTTATGTGTGCAAGTGTAAGTGTAAATTTGCAAGTGTAGGTGTGCAAGCATGTAAGTGTGCAAGTGTGAGCGTGTAAGTATAAGTGTGTAAGTGTAAGAGTGCACGTGTACGTGTGCACGTGTAAGTGTGCACGCTTACACGTGCACGCTTACACGTGCACGCTTAAACTTACACCCTTACGATTGCACACTTATGCACTTTCACCTGCACGCTTACACTCACACACTTACAGTTGCATGCTTACACTTACAATTACAGACTTACACTTACAGACTTACACTTACACACTTGACCTTGCACACATACGCACATACACTTGCATGCTTACACTTACACACTTACACTTGCACGCTTACACTTACACACTTACACTTTCATGCTTACACACTTACACTTACACACTTACACTTGCACACTTTTACACTTGCACACTTCCACACTTACACTTGCACACTTACACACTTACACTTACACATTTGCACACTTACACTTGGACACTTACACTTGCACACTTACACTTACTTGCGCACTTACACTTGCACACTAACCGTTGCACACTTACACTTGCACACTTACACTTACACACTTACACCTGCACACTTACACACTTACTCTTGTACACTTGCACACTTACACTTGCACACTTACACTTGCACTCTTACACACTTACACTTGCACACTTACACTTACACCTGCACACTTACACACTTACACTTACAAATTTACAATTGCACACTTACACTTACACTTGCACATTTACACACTTACACTTGCACACTTACACACGCATACTTACACTTGCACATTTACACACTTACACTTGCACACTTACACTGGCACACTTACAAATTTACAATTGCACACTTACACACGCACACTTACACACTTACACTTGCACACTTACACTTATAGACTTACACACTTACACTTGCACACTTACACTTGCACACTAACACATGCACACTTACACACTTACACTTTCACTTACACTTGCACACTTACACACTTACAATTGCACACTTACACACTTGTACACTTGCACACTTGTACACTTACACACTAGTACACTTATACTTGCACACATACACACTTACACCTGCACACTTGCACACTTACACTTGCACTCTTGTACACTTGCACACTTACACTTGTACACTTGCACACTTTCACTTACACTTGCACTCTTGTACACTTACACACGCACACTTACACGTGCACACTTATACTTGCACTCTTACACACTTACGCTTGCACACTTCCACACTTGCACACTTACACTTGCACACTTACACACTTGTACACTCGCACACTTACACTTACAAATTTACAATTGCACACTTAAACTTACACACTTACACTAACACACTTGCACACTTACACTTGCACACTTCCACACTTGCACACTTCCACACTTACACTGGCACACTTACACTTACAAATTTACAATTGCACACTTACACTTGCACACTTACACACTAAACTCGCACACTTGTACACTTCCACACTTACACACGCATACTTACAGTTGCACATTTACACACTTACACTTGCACACTTACACACTTACACACTTACAATTGCACACTTACACTTGCACACTTACACTTGCACACTTACACACGCACACTTACACTTGCACATTTACACACTTACACACGCACACTTACACACACTTTCACTTACACTCTCACACTTTCACTTACACTTGCACACTTACACTCACACACTTACAATTGCACACTTACACTTGCACACTTACACCTGCACACTTACACTTGCACACTTACAATTGCACACTTACACACTTACACTTGCACACTTACAATTGCACACTTACACACTTACACTTGCACACTTACAATTGCACACTTACACACTTACACTTGCACACTTACACTTATACACTTACACTTGCACACTTACACACTTACACTTACAAATTTACAATTGCACACTTGCACACTTACACACGCACACTTACACTTACAAATTTACAATTGCACACTTACACTTACACACTTACACTAACACACTTGCACACTTACACTTGCACACTTACACTTGCACACTTACACTTGCACACTTACACTGGCACACTTACACTTACAAATTTACAATTGCACACTTACACTTACACACTTGCACACTTACAAATTTACAATTGCGCACTTACACTTGCACACTTACACACGCACACTTACACTTGCACCCTTACACTTGCACACTTTCACTTACACTTGCACACTTACACTAACACACTTACAATTGCACACTTACACTTGCACACTTACACACTTGTACACCCTCACACTTACACTTGCACACTTACACTTGCACATTTACACTCTTACACACGCACACTTACACACTTACAATTGCACACTTACAATTGCACACTTACACTTGCACACTTTCACTTACACTTGCACACTTACACTTGCACACTTACACTTACACACTTACAATTGCACACTTACACTTGCACACTTACACTTGCACTTTTACACACGCACACTTACACTTGCACATTTACACACTTACACACGCACACTTACACACGCACACTTGCACTTTCACTTACACTTGCACACTTACACTCACACACTTACAATTGCACACTTACACTTACACACTTGTACACTTGCACACTTACACTTGCACACTTACACTTACACACTTACAATTGCACACTTACACACTTGTACACTTGCACACTTACACTTGCACACTTACACTTGCACACTTACAATTGCACACTTACAATTGCACACTTGCACATTTACACACTTACACTTGCACAGTTACACTTGCACACTTACACTGGCACACTTACACTTACAATTTTACAATTGCACACTTACACTTACACACTTACACACGCACACTTACACACGCACACTTACACTTACACACTTACAATTGCACACTTACACACTTACACTTGCACACTTATACACTTACACTTGCACACTTCCACACTAACACTTACAAATTTACAATTGCACACTTTCACTTACACTTGCACACTTACACTTACACACTTACAATTTCACACTTACACTTATACACTTGCACACTTACACACTTACAAATTTACACTTGCACACTTACACACGCACACTTACACTTGCACATTTGCACACTTACATACTTACACACGCATACTTACACATGCACATTTACACACTTACACTGGCACACTTACACTGGAACACTTACACTTACAATTGCACACTTACACTTGCACACTTACACACGCACACTTACACTTGCACATTTACACACTTACACACGCACACTTGCACTTTCACTTACACTTGCACACTTACACTCACACACTTACAATTGCACACTTACACTTACACACTTGTACACTTGCACACTTACACTTGCACACTTACACTTACACACTTACAATTGCACACTTGTACACTTGCACACTTACACTTGCACACTTACAATTGCTGCACATTTACACACTTGCACACTTACACTGGCACACTTACACTTACAATTTTACACTTACACACTTACACACGCACACTTACACACGCACACTTACACACTTACCTTACAATTGCACACTTACACACTTACACTTGCACACTTATACACTTACACTTGCACAGTTCCACACTAACACTTACAAATTTACAATTGCACACTTTCACTTACACTTGCACACTTACACACTTACAATTGCACACTTACACTTACACACTTGTACACTTGCACACTTACACTTATACACTTGCACACTTACACACTTACAAATTTACAATTGCACACTTGCACACTTACACTTGCACATTTGCACACTTACACACGCATACTTACACTTGCACATTTACACACTTACACTGGCACACTTACAATTTTACAATTGCACACTTACGCTTGCACACTTACACACGCACACTTACACATGCACACTCACACACTTACACTTGCACACTTACACACGCACACTTACACACTTACACTTGCACACTTACACACTTGCACACTTACAAATTTAAAATTGCGCACTTACACTTGCACACTTACACACGCACACTTACACTTGCACACTTACACTTGCACACTTACACTTGCACACTTTCACTTACACTTGCACACTTACACTTACACACTTACAATTGCACACTTACACTTGCACACTTACACACTTGTACACCCTCACACTTACACTTGCACCAGAGGTCACCCCTTTAGATTAGAGGAAAGGAGCTTCCATTTGAAGCAGCGTAGGGGGTTTTTCACGGTGAGGGCAGTGAGGTTATGGAATGCCCTTCCTAGTGATGTGGTAATGGCAGATTCTGTTAATGCCTTTAAGAGGGGCCTGGATGAGTTCTTGATCAATCAGAATATCCAAGGCTATTGTGATACTAATATCTACAGTTAGTACTAGTGGTTGTATTTATAGTTTATGTATGTGAGTGTATAGATTGGTAGGTGTGGGTTAGGTGTGCTGGGTTTACTTGGATGGGTTGACACTTGATGGACACTGGTCTTTTTTCAACCCTATGTAACTATGTACACTTGCACACTTACACTTGCACATTTACACATTTACACACGCACACTTACAATTGCACACTTACACACTTACACTTGCACACTTACACACTTACATTGCACACTTACACTTGCACACTTTCACTTACACTTGCACACTTACACTTACACACTTACAATTGCACACTTACACTTGCACTTTTACACACGCACACTTACACTTGCACATTTACACATTTACACACGCACACTTACAATTGCACACTTACACACTTACACTTGCACACTTACACACTTACAATTGCACACTTACACTTGCACACTTTCACTTACACTTGCACACTTACACTTACACACTTACAATTGCACACTTACACTTGCACTTTTACACACGCACACTTACACTTGCACATTTACACACTTACACATGCACACTTACACACGCACACTTGCACACTTTCACTTACACTTGCACACTTACACTCACACACTTACAATTGCACACTTACACACTTGTACACTTGCACACTTACACTTGCACACTTACACTTGCACACTTACAATTGCACACTTACAATTGCACACTTGCACATTTACACACTTACACTTGCACAGTTACACTTACACACTTGCACACTTGCACACTTACACACTTACATTGCACACTTACACTTACACACTTACACTTGCACACTTACACTTATACACTTACAGTTGCACACTTACACACTTACACTTACATATTTACAATTGCACACTTGCACACTTACACACGCACACTTACACTTGCACATTTACACACTTACACTTGCACACTTACACTTACACACTTACACACGCATACTTACACTTGCACATTTACACACTTACACTGGCACACTTACACTGGCACACTTACACTTACAATTTTACAATTGCACACTTACACTTGCACACTTACACACGCACACTCACACACTTACACTTGCACACTTACACACGCACACTTACACACTTACAATTGCACACTTACACTTGCACACTTACACACTTACACTTGCACACTTACACACTTACACTTGCACACTTCCACACTAACACAAATTTACAATTGCACACTTACACTTGCACACTTACTTACACTTGCACACTTACAAATTTACAATTGCACACTTACACACACGCACACTTACACTTGCACACTTACAGTTACACTTACACACTTACAATTGCACACTTACACTTGAACACTTACACACTTGTACACTTGCACACTTACACTTGCACACTTACACTTACATACTTACAATTGCACACTTACACACTTACACTTGCACACTTACACTTATACACTTACACTTGCACACTTCCACACTAACACTTATAAATTTACAATTGCACACTTTCACTTACACTTGCACACTTACACAGTTACAATTGCACACTTACACACTTACACTTACACTTGCACACTTACACTTGCACACTTACACTTATACACTTACACTTACAAATTTACAATTGCACACTTGCACACTTACACAGGCACACTTACACTTGCACATTTACACACTTACACTTGCACACTTACACACGCATACTTACACTTGCACATTTACACACTTACACTGGCACACTTACACTTACAATTTTACAATTGCACACTTACACTTGCACACTTACACACGCACACTCAAACACTTACACTTGCACACTTACACACGCACACTTGCACACTTACACTTACAATTTTACAATTGCACACTTACACATACACGCACACTTACACACACACACACTTACACTTATACACTTACAATTGCACACTTACACACTTACAATTGCACACTTATACACTTACACTTGCACACTTCCACACTAACACTTACAAATTTACAATTGCACACTTTCACTTACACTTGCACACTTACACTTACACACTTACAATTGCACACTTACACTTACACACTTGCACACTTACACTTGCACACTTACACACTTACACTTGCACACTTACACACTTACACTTGCACACTTACACTTATACACTTCAGGTTGAGAAAAGTTGATCCATTTTCCTACGCTGTCTGTGTGCCTGACTGAAAACTACAGAAATCCGCTTAAGTGCAGCCACACACGGAGGGGCGGAGGTACACGAGTAAAACACAAAAGCAGGCAATTTTAGGTGTATGTACGCTCCACCCCACTGCGTGTGGTTGCACGAATTCTGTAGTTTTCAGTCAGGCACACAGACAATGTAGGAAAACTTTGGTCAACCTGAAGGAAAAAGGCAGGGCTGAGAGAAACAGATCTACGCTTCATGTGACCTCGCCCTTAGATGAAGGTGCAATGAGGCTGTGACCACAAAATTCATGCAGACAGCAACAAGAGATCCTCTGCACTCACCCATTATCAATATATATAGGACATTAAGACATTCTATGCATTAAGCTACCAAGGTATGCCCCCCCCCCACCTTAAAGCAAAACAGGATTGTTTGTCCTAATGGTTAAAAATGTAATGGAGAGAATTACATTCCCTTGTTTATTATAGTTTATACAGGAGCAGTGGCCAGCTCCATGTTGTATCTCCCACCCTTCCCAGCTACAGTCAAGTGATCCCAGTGAGTGTACGACTGGCCAGACTGGGAATGACAGCATAAAATATATTGCAATATATGGACAAACAATCCCTGTTTTTTTTTTTAATGGAAGGGCATATCTTGGTAGGTTAATGCATATCTTGGTAGGTTAATGCATAATGGATAATGGGTGAGTGCAGAGGACCTCTTTTACAGACACTAATTGTATCTGGTGATCCTGCCCAGTTGCAAAATATTTCTGAACTGAGGCTTAGTCCAGTGACGGACTGGGCCACCAGGATACCGGGAAAAAACCCAGTGGGCCCCAGCGGCCCAGACTCCATCCCTGTTGCTGCTCCCCCGGCCACCGGTGACTCCCCTGACTCATTTCACTTGTAGTTGTATCTACGTTACATGTATTCAGCATCTCTGACCCCTGCAGCATTGCCTTGTCATGTTTCCCACTCTGCTACTGAGAATACGTGATCCTTATTTATTATCATTGTATTTATTTGTCCTATAGTGATCACAGGGAAAAGCCCCTTGCTGCAGTACCCAATGTTATGCTTTCGTTTTTAGGATAATTTAAAAAATGCAATTAGAATTTTAACTGTACTGAAATCGGATGTTTAATGCCTTTTTACGACAATAAAGTCAAATATAATATCAGTGTTGTTGGCTGTTTCTCTTTCACATATCAGTTTTTCTGTTTCTTACTTTAACTGTTTGACTGCAGTTGTTTATCATGTACAGCATCAGCTGTAAAGGACCTGAGTGCCCTTACCTAATATCTTACATTTCTGGCTTTCTCCTCTGACTGTACTGACAATGGGACAGGGAAGGGAAGAATGGAATAACTGTTTTTGCTTTGATTTAGGGGTATACAAGAGGACAGTTGCACTGTATGGAGCAGACATAGGTAATAATCATCTCAAAACATGCCACCAAAAATGCCCCATGTTCCATGAGGGGTGGGTTGCAAACAGGTGGAGAGAAGTGGGACTGGGCCTGTTGAAACCTTGACCCAAAGAGAGGGTTACCTCCACATAGCAAAAGTTACTTCACTAAAACTTACGCAATTCATATGCCTAGAAACTTACATAACTTACATGTATCTATCAAACAATGTCAGTGGAGAGAAACTCCACTGACTCCCTATGAATTAAATAACTTAAGGTAAATCCCACTGCCCCCAAAAATCTGGCTGACTTATTAGCATGTTATTGCAGGTTATAGGCAAGTGGTTGAGGTTAAAAGTAACAGTTGTAGACAGGAGTGCTTGTGCAGAGTGGATTTCCCACTATTTCCTACTGTTGTTTCTAGGAAATCACACATTGATCTTTGGGACCGTATGCAACTCATGTGACACAGTGTCGGACCGGCCCGCCAGGATACCAGGAACACTACCGGAGGGCTCAGGTGTCAGTGGGCCCTCTTGCTTCTAACCATTTGGCCTAATTCATGGTCATTACTTATTTCTGTATGGGAACAAGGAAGCTTTATAGATAGATAGATAGATAGATAGATAGAGTATGCAGAGAAAAGATACTAGGATAATAACAAGGTTGAGGGAGGAGAGGAGGAATAATGGCTTAGAAAGTGGGCCCATTGTCCAGGATTTTCTGGTGGACCCTGGCATCTCAGTCCGACACTGATGTGGCGCTAGTGATTCCTCTGTTACTGACAGTGCTATGCAATTATCTAGTATTTACTTGCTTTAGAGATTTCCACAAACAATGGTACAAAATGTAAATGTAAAACTGCAGTCACCCAGGGCAATTTCCTTTCATGTTTCCAACTGCTCTAAACCTATTAGAAGTTACAGTGAATTTAAGAGGAAAACTCCCATCTGCACTGGTGTTCACAGCAACAAAGCTGTGCGTTTTCAGCCAAATCAACCATTTCATGTCACCACAGAGACTGGGAGTGTTAGTCGCACCTAGTGTCGATAAGGTACCTTGTATAGAGGCACCGTCTAACTGCATGCAGAAAAAATGGGTGGAGGGGGGGGAAGAGCTCTGACTGTATACAAGACTTCCCAATTGCACCCCAATGTGCTTATTACCCACCCATTTCCTGTCATGTTAAAGGCAAGCAGTAAAGACAAAAAAAGGGTTTAAAGGAGAAAGAAAGGCTAAGTTACTTGGGGGTGCCAAAATGTTAGGCACCCCCAAGTGACTTTAAGCGCTTACCTTGTACCCCGGGCTGGTGCCCCTGTTAGGAGAGAACAGCACCAGCCCGGGGTACCTGTAGCGCTTCCTCCTTCCGCCTTCGCTGTGCCGCAAATTCCGAGGACAATCGCATGTGCAGTAGAGTGAAAAGCCGACTTTATAGTTAAAGTTCCACTATTCACTCTACTGCGCATGCGCGCGCACGCGAAGAAGGAAGCAGGAAGCGCTGCAGGTACCCCTGCTGTTCTCTCCTAACAGGGGCACCAGCCCGGGGTAAAAGGTAGGCGATTTATGTCACTTGGGGGTGCCTAACATTTTGGCACCCCCAATTGACTTAACCTTTCCTTCTCCTTTAAGTGCCCTGGAAGCCAAAACAGTTAAACAGCAAATAAGAGGGAAAAAAAATCATATTCTGAAGGGGGTATTGATTACATAGTGTTCGCACTTCAGGGTCAATGCCAATCCATAGCTCAAATTTTCAGGGACAAGCTTTTCTCCCAGAGACATGGCTTTCTCTATCATTTATTCCTAGGAGTTTAGGGTAGGCCTCACCAGAGACTTTATTGCTATAATCTGTTTTGCATTCATATACAGTATAGATAAAAAAGTTTGATGTGCCCTTTATCTGAAAGCAGTTCTGATGTGTAGCGCTGGCTCCTTCTGAAAGCTCAGACTCAGGCACAATGCACTGAGATGGCGCCTACACACCAATATTACAGCTAAAAATACATTTGTTGGTTCAAGAATAAAATATTAAATGGTAGAGTTTACCATAAAAATCATGACAGAATCCCTTTCAGTTCAGTGAATTTAGATCAGTATGGATCCAAACCCCCAAATACTTGAAGGTGTCTACCCATTGTAAACCCTGTAAATGGGTTGGGAAACTTGATGGGGGAGTGTCAGTCGGGAAGATCGCAGATTTAGACCAGTTTATTTTCAGGCCCAAGTAATTAGTATGTGTGTTGATTATGTTTAGTGCTAATGGTAAGGCTTGATCTGGGCTAGCAAGGTACAGTGTGTCATCTGCATACATTGAGATTATCTCAGGCATAGGGCCTTATTTGTCAGGGCATGTTTAATGTGACTGGCTATAGGTTCCATAATAGGGGGGAAAGGGGGCATCCCTGTCTCATTCCCCTACTAATTGGGAAGGGGCCAGAAATCTTGTTATTGGTCCTTACCTTAGCCACTGGTGGGGGGGGGGGGGTACATTGCTCTCACCTTAGTTTAACATGCTGTTTCAGCCTCAGGCAGGCTAATATTGGAGACTAATTGTTGGGAAGTCTCCCAGTCTAAGCTGGGGAGGTCAGTGTCCTCAAGATAGTTGTTTATTTTATTTGGGGAGGTTTGTAGCTTAGAGGTGTACAACTCAGTCGTATTCTACCTTTTGTCAATATCTTTTGGCGAGGAGACAGTTTCCCCGCTAGATAGTTTTATAGCTGGGATGGCCATATGGGAGAAGTTTCTTTAGACAGGAGCGCCAACAGTTTCCCATTTTTATCACTGTGCTCAAAAATTCCTGCTTTTTGATACAGTATATGGTTTTTTTTTATGAAGTGTATAGTTATATATTAGTCAGCCATGCCAAAAATAGTATTTTGCCTAATAAAAGAAAACATAATTCTAAGCCACTTTCCAATATGAATTTATTAAACATTTTTTGTGCTTTAAAAGTTATCTGCTATTGAAAGCAGCATTTGCTGAACTCCTGGTTGTTAGGTTTTAAACAATGTTGCAAAGGTCAGTCTCATCCAGAGATAAATCTAAATCTAAACCGACTCCTTATAAGTTTAACCTTTATACTAAATATAATACAGCTGCTTATAACATCAAAAATATCATACGGAGAGATTGGAATGTTTTATCAGCTGACCCAGAGTTGGGAGAACTTATTGAGATTAAACCGCAGGTTCATTTAAAGAAGTCTAAAACATTAAATAATATGCTAGCACCCTCTAAGGCAGGGGTAGGGAACCTATGGCTTGCGAATCAGATGTGGCTCTTTTGGTGGCTGCATCTGGCTCGCTGCCAAATCTTTCATAAAAAAAATAACCGGGGCGTGGCCTGCACTCGGCGGATAGAAGACGTGTTCTAAGCCTTAGAACACGTCTTCTATCCGCCAAGCGCAGGCCACGCCCTCCTCTGCATCGCATCCGGCGTCCTTGGGACCCACCCTACCTTGCCCCGCAGCATCTGTGGCCAAACATATTGTATGGCTCTCACGGAATTGTGAGCAAGTGTAAGTGTGCAAGTGTAAGCGTGCAAATGTAAGTGCGCAAGTGTGTAAGTGTAAATGTGTAAGCATGGAAGTGTAAGCGTGTAAGAGTAAGCGTGCAAGTGTAGGTGTACAAGTGTAAGTGTGTAAACATTCAAGAGTAAGTGTGCAAGTGTGTAAGCATGTTAGTGTAAGCGGGCAAGTGTAAGCGTGCAACTGTAGGTGTACAAGTGTTTAAGTGTAAGCGGGCAAGTGTAGGTGTGCAAGTGTGTATGTGTAAGCGTGCAAGTGTAAGTGTAAATGTGTAAGCGTGGAAGTGTAAGTGGGCAAGTGTAAGTTTAAGCGAGCAAGTGTATGTGTCTAAGTGTAGAAGTGTAAGTGTGCAAGTGTAATTGTGTTAGTGTGCAAGTTTAAGTAAGTGTAAGCGTGCAAGTGTAAATATGTAAGTGCAAGTGTGTAAGTATAAGTGTGCAAGTGTACAACTGTAAGCGTGCAAGTGTAAGTGCAAGTGTAAGCGTGCAAGTGTAAGGTATAAGTGTGTAAGCGTGCACATGTAAGTGTAGAAGTGTAAGCGTGCAAGTGTAAATGTGTAAGTGTGCAAGTGTATAACTGTAAGTGTACAAGTGTGCAAATGTAAGTAAGTGTGCAAGTGTAATTGTGCAAGTTTAAGTGTGTATGTGTAAGCGTACAAGTGTGTAAGTGTATAAGTGTAAGTATGTAAGTGTAGGTGTGTAAGTGTAAATGTGTAAGTGCAGTGTGCAAATGTAAGCGTGTAAGTGTGCAAATGTAAGCGTGTAAGTGTAAAAGTGTAAGGGTGTAAGTATGCAAGTGTAAGAGTGCAATTGTAATTCTGCAAGTTTAAGTGTGCAAGTGGAAGTGTGGAAGTGTAAGCGTGCAAGTTTAAGATACAAGTGTGCAAATGTAAGTGTGCAAATGTATGTGTAGGTTTAGTGCGTAAGTGTAAGCGTGCAAGTGTGTAAGTGTTAGCGTGCAAGTTTAAGATACAAGTGTGCAAGTGTTAGCGTGCATGTGTGCAAGTGTGCAAATGTAAGTGTGTAAGCGTGCAAGTGTAAGTTTGCAAGTTTGTAATTGTAAGTGTGCAAGTGTAAGCATTCTAGTGTTGGTGTGCAAGTGTAAGTGTGTAAGCGTTCAAGAGTAAGTGTGTAAGCGTGTTAGTGTAAGCGGGCAAGTGTAAGTGTGTAAGCGTGTTAGTGTAAGCGGGCAAGTGTAAGTGTGTAAGCATGCAAGTATAAGTGTGCAAGTGTAAGTGTGTAAGCGTGCAAGTGGATAAGTGTATAAGTGTGTAAGCGTGCAAGTGTAAGTGCAACTTTGTAATGGTAAGTGTGCAAGTGTAAGCGTGCTAGTGTAGGTGTGCAAGTGTAAGTGTGTAAGCGTTCAAGAGTAAGTGTGCAAGCATGTTAGTGTAAGCGTGCAAGTGGATAAGTGTGTAAGTGTGCAGGTGTAAGTTTAAGAGTGTAAGTGCAAGTGTGCAAGTGTAAGGTACAAGTGTGCAAGTGCACGTGTGTAAGTGTAAGCGTGCAAATGTAAGTGTGCAAGTGTGTAATTGCAAGTGTATAAGTTTGAGTGTGTAAGTGTGCAAGTGTACATGTACAAGTGCAAGCATGCAAATGTCAGCGTGCACATGTAAGTGTGCAAATCTGAGTGTGTAAGTGTAAGCGTGCAAGTGTATGTGTCTAATTGTAGAAGTGCAAGTGTGTAAGTGTACGTGTGCAAGTGTAAGTAAGTTAGTGTAGGCCTGCAAGTTTGTTAGTGTAAGCGTGCAAGTGTAAGGTACAAGTGTGCAAGTGCATGTGTGTAAGTGTAAGCGTGCAAGTGTAAATGTGTAAGTGTAAGCGTGCAAGTGTGCAAATGTAAGTGTAAGCGTGCAAGTGTATGTGTCTAAGTGTAGAAGTGTAAGTGTACGTGTGCAAGTGTAAGTGTGTTAGTGTAACCATGCAAGTGTAAGCGTGCAAGTTTATGTGTGCAAGTGTAAGTGTAAATTTGCAAGTGTAGGTGTGCAAGCATGTAAGTGTGCAAGTGTGAGCGTGTAAGCATAAGTGTGTAAGTGTAAGAGTGCACGTGTACGTGTGCACGTGTAAGTGTGCACGCTTACACGTGCACGCTTACACGTGCACGCTTAAACTTACACCCTTACGATTGCACACTTATGCACTTTCACCTGCACGCTTACACTCACACACTTACAGTTGCATGCTTACACTTACAATTACAGACTTACACTTACAGACTTACACTTACACACTTGACCTTGCACACATACGCACATACACTTGCATGCTTACACTTACACACTTACACTTGCACGCTTACACTTACACACTTACACTTTCATGCTTACACACTTACACTTACACACTTACACTTGCACACTTTTACACTTGCACACTTCCACACTTACACTTGCACACTTACACACTTACACTTACACATTTGCACACTTACACTTGGACACTTACACTTGCACACTTACACTTACTTGCGCACTTACACTTGCACACTTGCACACTAACCGTTGCACACTTACACTTGCACACTTACACTTACACACTTACACCTGCACACTTACACACTTACTCTTGTACACTTGCACACTTACACTTGCACACTTACACTTGCACTCTTACACACTTACACTTGCACACTTACACTTACACCTGCACACTTACACACTTACACTTACAAATTTACAATTGCACACTTACACTTACACTTGCACATTTACACACTTACACTTGCACACTTACACACGCATACTTACACTTGCACATTTACACACTTACACTTGCACACTTACACTGGCACACTTACAAATTTACAATTGCACACTTACACACGCACACTTACACACTTACACTTGCACACTTACACTTATAGACTTACACACTTACACTTGCACACTTACACTTGCACACTAACACATGCACACTTACACACTTACACTTTCACTTACACTTGCACACTTACACACTTACAATTGCACACTTACACACTTGTACACTTGCACACTTGTACACTTACACACTAGTACACTTATACTTGCACACATACACACTTACACCTGCACACTTGCACACTTACACTTGCACTCTTGTACACTTGCACACTTACACTTGTACACTTGCACACTTTCACTTACACTTGCACTCTTGTACACTTACACACGCACACTTACACGTGCACACTTATACTTGCACTCTTACACACTTACGCTTGCACACTTCCACACTTGCACACTTACACTTGCACACTAACACACTTACACACTTGTACACTCGCACACTTACACTTACAAATTTACAATTGCACACTTAAACTTACACACTTACACTAACACACTTGCACACTTACACTTGCACACTTCCACACTTGCACACTTCCACACTTACACTGGCACACTTACACTTACAAATTTACAATTGCACACTTACACTTGCACACTTACACACTAAACTCGCACACTTGTACACTTCCACACTTACACACGCATACTTACAGTTGCACATTTACACACTTACACTTGCACACTTACACACTTACACACTTACAATTGCACACTTACACTTGCACACTTACACTTGCACACTTACACACGCACACTTACACTTGCACATTTACACACTTACACACGCACACTTACACACGCACACTTACACACACTTTCACTTACACTCTCACACTTTCACTTACACTTGCACACTTACACTCACACACTTACACTTGCACACTTACACTTGCACACTTACACCTGCACACTTACACTTGCACACTTACAATTGCACACTTACACACTTACACTTGCACACTTACAATTGCACACTTACACACTTACACTTGCACACTTACAATTGCACACTTACACACTTACACTTGCACACTTACACTTATACACTTACACTTGCACACTTACACACTTACACTTACAAATTTACAATTGCACACTTGCACACTTACACACGCACACTTACACTTACAAATTTACAATTGCACACTTAAACTTACACACTTACACTAACACACTTGCACACTTACACTTGCACACTTACACTTGCACACTTACACTTGCACACTTACACTTGCACACTTACACTGGCACACTTACACTTACAAATTTACAATTGCACACTTACACTTACACACTTGCACACTTACAAATTTACAATTGCGCACTTACACTTGCACACTTACACACGCACACTTACACTTGCACCCTTACACTTGCACACTTTCACTTACACTTGCACACTTACACTAACACACTTACAATTGCACACTTACACTTGCACACTTACACACTTGTACACCCTCACACTTACACTTGCACACTTACACTTGCACACTTACACTTGCACATTTACACTCTTACACACGCACACTTACACACTTACAATTGCACACTTACAATTGCACACTTACACTTGCACACTTTCACTTACACTTGCACACTTACACTTGCACACTTACACTTACACACTTACAATTGCACACTTACACTTGCACACTTACACTTGCACTTTTACACACGCACACTTACACTTGCACATTTACACACTTACACACGCACACTTACACACGCACACTTGCACTTACACTTGCACACTTACACTCACACACTTACAATTGCACACTTACACTTACACACTTGTACACTTGCACACTTACACTTGCACACTTACACTTACACACTTACAATTGCACACTTACACACTTGTACACTTGCACACTTACACTTGCACACTTACACTTGCACACTTACAATTGCACACTTACAATTGCACACTTGCACATTTACACACTTACACTTGCACAGTTACACTTGCACACTTACACTGGCACACTTACACTTACAATTTTACAATTGCACACTTACACTTACACACTTACACACGCACACTTACACACGCACACTTACACTTACACACTTACAATTGCACACTTACACACTTACACTTGCACACTTATACACTTACACTTGCACACTTCCACACTAACACTTACAAATTTACAATTGCACACTTTCACTTACACTTGCACACTTACACTTACACACTTACAATTTCACACTTACACTTATACACTTGCACACTTACACACTTACAAATTTACACTTGCACACTTACACACGCACACTTACACTTGCACATTTGCACACTTACATACTTACACACGCATACTTACACATGCACATTTACACACTTACACTGGCACACTTACACTGGAACACTTACACTTACAATTGCACACTTACACTTGCACACTTACACACGCACACTTACACTTGCACATTTACACACTTACACACGCACACTTGCACTTTCACTTACACTTGCACACTTACACTCACACACTTACAATTGCACACTTACACTTACACACTTGTACACTTGCACACTTACACTTGCACACTTACACTTACACACTTACAATTGCACACTTGTACACTTGCACACTTACACTTGCACACTTACAATTGCACATTTACACACTTGCACACTTACACTGGCACACTTACACTTACAATTTTACACTTACACACTTACACACGCACACTTACACACGCACACTTACACACTTACACACTTACAATTGCACACTTACACACTTACACTTGCACACTTATACACTTACACTTGCACAGTTCCACACTAACACTTACAAATTTACAATTGCACACTTTCACTTACACTTGCACACTTACACACTTACAATTGCACACTTACACTTACACACTTGTACACTTGCACACTTACACTTATACACTTGCACACTTACACACTTACAAATTTACAATTGCACACTTGCACACTTACACTTGCACATTTGCACACTTACACACGCATACTTACACTTGCACATTTACACACTTACACTGGCACACTTACAATTTTACAATTGCACACTTACGCTTGCACACTTACACACGCACACTTACACATGCACACTCACACACTTACACTTGCACACTTACACACGCACACTTACACACTTACACTTGCACACTTACACACTTGCACACTTACAAATTTAAAATTGCGCACTTACACTTGCACACTTACACACGCACACTTACACTTGCACACTTACACTTGCACACTTACACTTGCACACTTTCACTTACACTTGCACACTTACACTTACACACTTACAATTGCACACTTACACTTGCACACTTACACACTTGTACACCCTCACACTTACACTTGCACCAGAGGTCACCCCTTTAGATTAGAGGAAAGGAGCTTCCATTTGAAGCAGCGTAGGGGGTTTTTCACGGTGAGGGCAGTGAGGTTATGGAATGCCCTTCCTAGTGATGTGGTAATGGCAGATTCTGTTAATGCCTTTAAGAGGGGCCTGGATGAGTTCTTGATCAATCAGAATATCCAAGGCTATTGTGATACTAATATCTACAGTTAGTACTAGTGGTTGTATTTATAGTTTATGTATGTGAGTGTATAGATTGGTAGGTGTGGGTTAGGTGTGCTGGGTTTACTTGGATGGGTTGAACTTGATGGACACTGGTCTTTTTTCAACCCTATGTAACTATGTAACTTGCACACTTACACTTGCACATTTACACATTTACACACGCACACTTACAATTGCACACTTACACACTTACACTTGCACACTTACACACTTACAATTGCACACTTACACTTGCACACTTTCACTTACACTTGCACACTTACACTTACACACTTACAATTGCACACTTACACTTGCACTTTTACACACGCACACTTACACTTGCACATTTACACATTTACACACGCACACTTACAATTGCACACTTACACACTTACACTTGCACACTTACACACTTACAATTGCACACTTACACTTGCACACTTTCACTTACACTTGCACACTTACACTTACACACTTACAATTGCACACTTACACTTGCACTTTTACACACGCACACTTACACTTGCACATTTACACACTTACACATGCACACTTACACACGCACACTTGCACACTTTCACTTACACTTGCACACTTACACTCACACACTTACAATTGCACACTTACACACTTGTACACTTGCACACTTACACTTGCACACTTACACTTGCACACTTACAATTGCACACTTACAATTGCACACTTGCACATTTACACACTTACACTTGCACAGTTACACTTACACACTTGCACACTTGCACACTTACACACTTACAATTGCACACTTACACTTACACACTTACACTTGCACACTTACACTTATACACTTACAGTTGCACACTTACACACTTACACTTACATATTTACAATTGCACACTTGCACACTTACACACGCACACTTACACTTGCACATTTACACACTTACACTTGCACACTTACACTTACACACTTACACACGCATACTTACACTTGCACATTTACACACTTACACTGGCACACTTACACTGGCACACTTACACTTACAATTTTACAATTGCACACTTACACTTGCACACTTACACACGCACACTCACACACTTACACTTGCACACTTACACACGCACACTTACACACTTACAATTGCACACTTACACTTGCACACTTACACACTTACACTTGCACACTTACACACTTACACTTGCACACTTCCACACTAACACAAATTTACAATTGCACACTTACACTTGCACACTTACTTACACTTGCACACTTACAAATTTACAATTGCACACTTACACTTACACACGCACACTTACACTTGGACACTTACAGTTACACTTACACACTTACAATTGCACACTTACACTTGAACACTTACACACTTGTACACTTGCACACTTACACTTGCACACTTACACTTGCACACTTACACTTACATACTTACAATTGCACACTTACACACTTACACTTGCACACTTACACTTATACACTTACACTTGCACACTTCCACACTAACACTTATAAATTTACAATTGCACACTTTCACTTACACTTGCACACTTACACTTACACAGTTACAATTGCACACTTACACACTTACACTTACACTTGCACACTTACACTTGCACACTTACACTTATACACTTACACTTACAAATTTACAATTGCACACTTGCACACTTACACAGGCACACTTACACTTGCACATTTACACACTTACACTTGCACACTTACACACTTACACACGCATACTTACACTTGCACATTTACACACTTACACTGGCACACTTACACTTACAATTTTACAATTGCACACTTACACTTGCACACTTACACACGCACACTCAAACACTTACACTTGCACACTTACACACGCACACTTGCACACTTACACTTACAATTTTACAATTGCACACTTACACATACACGCACACTTACACACACACACACTTACACTTATACACTTACAATTGCACACTTACACACTTACAATTGCACACTTATACACTTACACTTGCACACTTCCACACTAACACTTACAAATTTACAATTGCACACTTTCACTTACACTTGCACACTTACACTTACACACTTACAATTGCACACTTACACTTGCACTTTTACACACGCACACTTACACTTGCACATTTACACATTTACACACGCACACTTACAATTGCACACTTACACACTTACACTTGCACACTTACACACTTACAATTGCACACTTACACTTGCACACTTTCACTTACACTTGCACACTTACACTTACACACTTACAATTGCACACTTACACTTGCACTTTTACACACGCACACTTACACTTGCACATTTACACACTTACACATGCACACTTACACACGCACACTTGCACACTTTCACTTACACTTGCACACTTACACTCACACACTTACAATTGCACACTTACACACTTGTACACTTGCACACTTACACTTGCACACTTACACTTGCACACTTACAATTGCACACTTACAATTGCACACTTGCACATTTACACACTTACACTTGCACAGTTACACTTACACACTTGCACACTTGCACACTTACACACTTACAATTGCACACTTACACTTACACACTTACACTTGCACACTTACACTTATACACTTACAGTTGCACACTTACACACTTACACTTACATATTTACAATTGCACACTTGCACACTTACACACGCACACTTACACTTGCACATTTACACACTTACACTTGCACACTTACACTTACACACTTACACACGCATACTTACACTTGCACATTTACACACTTACACTGGCACACTTACACTGGCACACTTACACTTACAATTTTACAATTGCACACTTACACTTGCACACTTACACACGCACACTCACACACTTACACTTGCACACTTACACACGCACACTTACACACTTACAATTGCACACTTACACTTGCACACTTACACACTTACACTTGCACACTTACACACTTACACTTGCACACTTCCACACTAACACAAATTTACAATTGCACACTTACACTTGCACACTTACTTACACTTGCACACTTACAAATTTACAATTGCACACTTACACTTACACACGCACACTTACACTTGGACACTTACAGTTACACTTACACACTTACAATTGCACACTTACACTTGAACACTTACACACTTGTACACTTGCACACTTACACTTGCACACTTACACTTGCACACTTACACTTACATACTTACAATTGCACACTTACACACTTACACTTGCACACTTACACTTATACACTTACACTTGCACACTTCCACACTAACACTTATAAATTTACAATTGCACACTTTCACTTACACTTGCACACTTACACTTACACAGTTACAATTGCACACTTACACACTTACACTTACACTTGCACACTTACACTTGCACACTTACACTTATACACTTACACTTACACTTACAAATTTACAATTGCACACTTGCACACTTACACAGGCACACTTACACTTGCACATTTACACACTTACACTTGCACACTTACACACTTACACACGCATACTTACACTTGCACATTTACACACTTACACTGGCACACTTACACTTACAATTTTACAATTGCACACTTACACTTGCACACTTACACACGCACACTCAAACACTTACACTTGCACACTTACACACGCACACTTGCACACTTACACTTACAATTTTACAATTGCACACTTACACATACACGCACACTTACACACACACACACTTACACTTATACACTTACAATTGCACACTTACACACTTACAATTGCACACTTATACACTTACACTTGCACACTTCCACACTAACACTTACAAATTTACAATTGCACACTTTCACTTACACTTGCACACTTACACTTACACACTTACAATTGCACACTTACACTTTACCTTATACACTTCAGGTTGAGAAAAGTTGATCCATTTTCCTACGCTGTCTGTGTGCCTGACTGAAAACTACAGAAATCCGCTTAAGTGCAGCCACACACGGAGGGGCGGAGGTACACGAGTAAAACACAAAAGCAGGCAATTTTAGGTGTATGTACGCTCCACCCCACTGCGTGTGGTTGCACGAATTCTGTAGTTTTCAGTCAGGCACACAGACAATGTAGGAAAACTTTGGTCAACCTGAAGGAAAAAGGCAGGGCTGAGAGAAACAGATCTACGCTTCATGTGACCTCGCCCTTAGATGAAGGTGCAATGAGGCTGTGACCCACAAAATTCATGCAGACAGCAACAAGAGATCCTCTGCACTCACCCATTATCAATATATATAGGACATTAAGACATTCTATGCATTAAGCTACCAAGGTATGCCCCCCCCCACCTTAAAGCAAAACAGGATTGTTTGTCCTAATGGTTAAAAATGTAATGGAGAGAATTACATTCCCTTGTTTATTATAGTTTATACAGGAGCAGTGGCCAGCTCCATGTTGTATCTCCCACCCTTCCCAGCTACAGTCAAGTGATCCCAGTGAGTGTACGACTGGCCAGACTGGGAATGACAGCATAAAATATATTGCAATATATGGACAAACAATCCCTGTTTTTTTTTTTAATGGAAGGGCATATCTTGGTAGGTTAATGCATATCTTGGTAGGTTAATGCATAATGGATAATGGGTGAGTGCAGAGGACCTCTTTTACAGACACTAATTGTATCTGGTGATCCTGCCCAGTTGCAAAATATTTCTGAACTGAGGCTTAGTCCAGTGACGGACTGGGCCACCAGGATACCGGGAAAAAACCCAGTGGGCCCCAGCGGCCCAGACTCCATCCCTGTTGCTGCTCCCCCGGCCACCGGTGACTCCCCTGACTCATTTCACTTGTAGTTGTATCTACGTTACATGTATTCAGCATCTCTGACCCCTGCAGCATTGCCTTGTCATGTTTCCCACTCTGCTACTGAGAATACGTGATCCTTATTTATTATCATTGTATTTATTTGTCCTATAGTGATCACAGGGAAAAGCCCCTTGCTGCAGTACCCAATGTTATGCTTTCGTTTTTAGGATAATTTAAAAAATGCAATTAGAATTTTAACTGTACTGAAATCGGATGTTTAATGCCTTTTTACGACAATAAAGTCAAATATAATATCAGTGTTGTTGGCTGTTTCTCTTTCACATATCAGTTTTTCTGTTTCTTACTTTAACTGTTTGACTGCAGTTGTTTATCATGTACAGCATCAGCTGTAAAGGACCTGAGTGCCCTTACCTAATATCTTACATTTCTGGCTTTCTCCTCTGACTGTACTGACAATGGGACAGGGAAGGGAAGAATGGAATAACTGTTTTTGCTTTGATTTAGGGGTATACAAGAGGACAGTTGCACTGTATGGAGCAGACATAGGTAATAATCATCTCAAAACATGCCACCAAAAATGCCCCATGTTCCATGAGGGGTGGGTTGCAAACAGGTGGAGAGAAGTGGGACTGGGCCTGTTGAAACCTTGACCCAAAGAGAGGGTTACCTCCACATAGCAAAAGTTACTTCACTAAAACTTACGCAATTCATATGCCTAGAAACTTACATAACTTACATGTATCTATCAAACAATGTCAGTGGAGAGAAACTCCACTGACTCCCTATGAATTAAATAACTTAAGGTAAATCCCACTGCCCCCAAAAATCTGGCTGACTTATTAGCATGTTATTGCAGGTTATAGGCAAGTGGTTGAGGTTAAAAGTAACAGTTGTAGACAGGAGTGCTTGTGCAGAGTGGATTTCCCACTATTTCCTACTGTTGTTTCTAGGAAATCACACATTGATCTTTGGGACCGTATGCAACTCATGTGACACAGTGTCGGACCGGCCCGCCAGGATACCAGGAACACTACCGGAGGGCTCAGGTGTCAGTGGGCCCTCTTGCTTCTAACCATTTGGCCTAATTCATGGTCATTACTTATTTCTGTATGGGAACAAGGAAGCTTTATAGATAGATAGATAGATAGATAGATAGAGTATGCAGAGAAAAGATACTAGGATAATAACAAGGTTGAGGGAGGAGAGGAGGAATAATGGCTTAGAAAGTGGGCCCATTGTCCAGGATTTTCTGGTGGACCCTGGCATCTCAGTCCGACACTGATGTGGCGCTAGTGATTCCTCTGTTACTGACAGTGCTATGCAATTATCTAGTATTTACTTGCTTTAGAGATTTCCACAAACAATGGTACAAAATGTAAATGTAAAACTGCAGTCACCCAGGGCAATTTCCTTTCATGTTTCCAACTGCTCTAAACCTATTAGAAGTTACAGTGAATTTAAGAGGAAAACTCCCATCTGCACTGGTGTTCACAGCAACAAAGCTGTGCGTTTTCAGCCAAATCAACCATTTCATGTCACCACAGAGACTGGGAGTGTTAGTCGCACCTAGTGTCGATAAGGTACCTTGTATAGAGGCACCGTCTAACTGCATGCAGAAAAAATGGGTGGAGGGGGGGGAAGAGCTCTGACTGTATACAAGACTTCCCAATTGCACCCCAATGTGCTTATTACCCACCCATTTCCTGTCATGTTAAAGGCAAGCAGTAAAGACAAAAAAAGGGTTTAAAGGAGAAAGAAAGGCTAAGTTACTTGGGGGTGCCAAAATGTTAGGCACCCCCAAGTGACTTTAAGCGCTTACCTTGTACCCCGGGCTGGTGCCCCTGTTAGGAGAGAACAGCACCAGCCCGGGGTACCTGTAGCGCTTCCTCCTTCCGCCTTCGCTGTGCCGCAAATTCCGAGGACAATCGCATGTGCAGTAGAGTGAAAAGCCGACTTTATAGTTAAAGTTCCACTATTCACTCTACTGCGCATGCGCGCGCACGCGAAGAAGGAAGCAGGAAGCGCTGCAGGTACCCCTGCTGTTCTCTCCTAACAGGGGCACCAGCCCGGGGTAAAAGGTAGGCGATTTATGTCACTTGGGGGTGCCTAACATTTTGGCACCCCCAATTGACTTAACCTTTCCTTCTCCTTTAAGTGCCCTGGAAGCCAAAACAGTTAAACAGCAAATAAGAGGGAAAAAAAATCATATTCTGAAGGGGGTATTGATTACATAGTGTTCGCACTTCAGGGTCAATGCCAATCC
The DNA here is from genome assembly GCF_000004195.4 of Xenopus tropicalis. Lineage (NCBI taxonomy): Eukaryota > Metazoa > Chordata > Amphibia > Anura > Pipidae > Xenopus > Xenopus tropicalis. The sequence continues at coordinate 33,411,722 of NC_030680.2, read as the reverse complement.
ATAGCTCAAATTTTCAGGGACAAGCTTTTCTCCCAGAGACATGGCTTTCTCTATCATTTATTCCTAGGAGTTTAGGGTAGGCCTCACCAGAGACTTTATTGCTATAATCTGTTTTGCATTCATATACAGTATAGATAAAAAAGTTTGATGTGCCCTTTATCTGAAAGCAGTTCTGATGTGTAGCGCTGGCTCCTTCTGAAAGCTCAGACTCAGGCACAATGCACTGAGATGGCGCCTACACACCAATATTACAGCTAAAAATACATTTGTTGGTTCAAGAATAAAATATTAAATGGTAGAGTTTACCATAAAAATCATGACAGAATCCCTTTCAGTTCAGTGAATTTAGATCAGTATGGATCCAAACCCCCAAATACTTGAAGGTGTCTACCCATTGTAAACCCTGTAAATGGGTTGGGAAACTTGATGGGGGAGTGTCAGTCGGGAAGATCGCAGATTTAGACCAGTTTATTTTCAGGCCCAAGTAATTAGTATGTGTGTTGATTATGTTTAGTGCTAATGGTAAGGCTTGATCTGGGCTAGCAAGGTACAGTGTGTCATCTGCATACATTGAGATTATCTCAGGCATAGGGCCTTATTTGTCAGGGCATGTTTAATGTGACTGGCTATAGGTTCCATAATAGGGGGGAAAGGGGGCATCCCTGTCTCATTCCCCTACTAATTGGGAAGGGGCCAGAAATCTTGTTATTGGTCCTTACCTTAGCCACTGGTGGGGGGGGGGGTACATTGCTCTCACCTTAGTTTAACATGCTGTTTCAGCCTCAGGCAGGCTAATATTGGAGACTAATTGTTGGGAAGTCTCCCAGTCTAAGCTGGGGAGGTCAGTGTCCTCAAGATAGTTGTTTATTTTATTTGGGGAGGTTTGTAGCTTAGAGGTGTACAACTCAGTCGTATTCTACCTTTTGTCAATATCTTTTGGCGAGGAGACAGTTTCCCCGCTAGATAGTTTTATAGCTGGGATGGCCATATGGGAGAAGTTTCTTTAGACAGGAGCGCCAACAGTTTCCCATTTTTATCACTGTGCTCAAAAATTCCTGCTTTTTGATACAGTATATGGTTTTTTTTTATGAAGTGTATAGTTATATATTAGTCAGCCATGCCAAAAATAGTATTTTGCCTAATAAAAGAAAACATAATTCTAAGCCACTTTCCAATATGAATTTATTAAACATTTTTTGTGCTTTAAAAGTTATCTGCTATTGAAAGCAGCATTTGCTGAACTCCTGGTTGTTAGGTTTTAAACAATGTTGCAAAGGTCAGTCTCATCCAGAGATAAATCTAAATCTAAACCGACTCCTTATAAGTTTAACCTTTATACTAAATATAATACAGCTGCTTATAACATCAAAAATATCATACGGAGAGATTGGAATGTTTTATCAGCTGACCCAGAGTTGGGAGAACTTATTGAGATTAAACCGCAGGTTCATTTAAAGAAGTCTAAAACATTAAATAATATGCTAGCACCCTCTAAGGCAGGGGTAGGGAACCTATGGCTTGCGAATCAGATGTGGCTCTTTTGGTGGCTGCATCTGGCTCGCTGCCAAATCTTTCATAAAAAAAATAACCGGGGCGTGGCCTGCACTCGGCGGATAGAAGACGTGTTCTAAGCCTTAGAACACGTCTTCTATCCGCCAAGCGCAGGCCACGCCCTCCTCTGCATCGCATCCGGCGTCCTTGGGACCCACCCTACCTTGCCCCGCAGCATCTGTGGCCAAACATATTGTATGGCTCTCACGGAATTGTGAGCAAGTGTAAGTGTGCAAGTGTAAGCGTGCAAATGTAAGTGCGCAAGTGTGTAAGTGTAAATGTGTAAGCATGGAAGTGTAAGCGTGTAAGAGTAAGCGTGCAAGTGTAGGTGTACAAGTGTAAGTGTGTAAACATTCAAGAGTAAGTGTGCAAGTGTGTAAGCATGTTAGTGTAAGCGGGCAAGTGTAAGCGTGCAACTGTAGGTGTACAAGTGTTTAAGTGTAAGCGGGCAAGTGTAGGTGTGCAAGTGTGTATGTGTAAGCGTGCAAGTGTAAGTGTAAATGTGTAAGCGTGGAAGTGTAAGTGGGCAAGTGTAAGTTTAAGCGAGCAAGTGTATGTGTCTAAGTGTAGAAGTGTAAGTGTGCAAGTGTAATTGTGTTAGTGTGCAAGTTTAAGTAAGTGTAAGCGTGCAAGTGTAAATATGTAAGTGCAAGTGTGTAAGTATAAGTGTGCAAGTGTACAACTGTAAGCGTGCAAGTGTAAGTGCAAGTGTAAGCGTGCAAGTGTAAGGTATAAGTGTGTAAGCGTGCACATGTAAGTGTAGAAGTGTAAGCGTGCAAGTGTAAATGTGTAAGTGTGCAAGTGTATAACTGTAAGTGTACAAGTGTGCAAATGTAAGTAAGTGTGCAAGTGTAATTGTGCAAGTTTAAGTGTGTATGTGTAAGCGTACAAGTGTGTAAGTGTATAAGTGTAAGTATGTAAGTGTAGGTGTGTAAGTGTAAATGTGTAAGTGCAGTGTGCAAATGTAAGCGTGTAAGTGTGCAAATGTAAGCGTGTAAGTGTAAAAGTGTAAGGGTGTAAGTATGCAAGTGTAAGAGTGCAATTGTAATTCTGCAAGTTTAAGTGTGCAAGTGGAAGTGTGGAAGTGTAAGCGTGCAAGTTTAAGATACAAGTGTGCAAATGTAAGTGTGCAAATGTATGTGTAGGTTTAGTGCGTAAGTGTAAGCGTGCAAGTGTGTAAGTGTTAGCGTGCAAGTTTAAGATACAAGTGTGCAAGTGTTAGCGTGCATGTGTGCAAGTGTGCAAATGTAAGTGTGTAAGCGTGCAAGTGTAAGTTTGCAAGTTTGTAATTGTAAGTGTGCAAGTGTAAGCATTCTAGTGTTGGTGTGCAAGTGTAAGTGTGTAAGCGTTCAAGAGTAAGTGTGTAAGCGTGTTAGTGTAAGCGGGCAAGTGTAAGTGTGTAAGCGTGTTAGTGTAAGCGGGCAAGTGTAAGTGTGTAAGCATGCAAGTATAAGTGTGCAAGTGTAAGTGTGTAAGCGTGCAAGTGGATAAGTGTATAAGTGTGTAAGCGTGCAAGTGTAAGTGCAACTTTGTAATGGTAAGTGTGCAAGTGTAAGCGTGCTAGTGTAGGTGTGCAAGTGTAAGTGTGTAAGCGTTCAAGAGTAAGTGTGCAAGCATGTTAGTGTAAGCGTGCAAGTGGATAAGTGTGTAAGTGTGCAGGTGTAAGTTTAAGAGTGTAAGTGCAAGTGTGCAAGTGTAAGGTACAAGTGTGCAAGTGCACGTGTGTAAGTGTAAGCGTGCAAATGTAAGTGTGCAAGTGTGTAATTGCAAGTGTATAAGTTTGAGTGTGTAAGTGTGCAAGTGTACATGTACAAGTGCAAGCATGCAAATGTCAGCGTGCACATGTAAGTGTGCAAATCTGAGTGTGTAAGTGTAAGCGTGCAAGTGTATGTGTCTAATTGTAGAAGTGCAAGTGTGTAAGTGTACGTGTGCAAGTGTAAGTAAGTTAGTGTAGGCCTGCAAGTTTGTTAGTGTAAGCGTGCAAGTGTAAGGTACAAGTGTGCAAGTGCATGTGTGTAAGTGTAAGCGTGCAAGTGTAAATGTGTAAGTGTAAGCGTGCAAGTGTGCAAATGTAAGTGTAAGCGTGCAAGTGTATGTGTCTAAGTGTAGAAGTGTAAGTGTACGTGTGCAAGTGTAAGTGTGTTAGTGTAACCATGCAAGTGTAAGCGTGCAAGTTTATGTGTGCAAGTGTAAGTGTAAATTTGCAAGTGTAGGTGTGCAAGCATGTAAGTGTGCAAGTGTGAGCGTGTAAGCATAAGTGTGTAAGTGTAAGAGTGCACGTGTACGTGTGCACGTGTAAGTGTGCACGCTTACACGTGCACGCTTACACGTGCACGCTTAAACTTACACCCTTACGATTGCACACTTATGCACTTTCACCTGCACGCTTACACTCACACACTTACAGTTGCATGCTTACACTTACAATTACAGACTTACACTTACAGACTTACACTTACACACTTGACCTTGCACACATACGCACATACACTTGCATGCTTACACTTACACACTTACACTTGCACGCTTACACTTACACACTTACACTTTCATGCTTACACACTTACACTTACACACTTACACTTGCACACTTTTACACTTGCACACTTCCACACTTACACTTGCACACTTACACACTTACACTTACACATTTGCACACTTACACTTGGACACTTACACTTGCACACTTACACTTACTTGCGCACTTACACTTGCACACTTGCACACTAACCGTTGCACACTTACACTTGCACACTTACACTTACACACTTACACCTGCACACTTACACACTTACTCTTGTACACTTGCACACTTACACTTGCACACTTACACTTGCACTCTTACACACTTACACTTGCACACTTACACTTACACCTGCACACTTACACACTTACACTTACAAATTTACAATTGCACACTTACACTTACACTTGCACATTTACACACTTACACTTGCACACTTACACACGCATACTTACACTTGCACATTTACACACTTACACTTGCACACTTACACTGGCACACTTACAAATTTACAATTGCACACTTACACACGCACACTTACACACTTACACTTGCACACTTACACTTATAGACTTACACACTTACACTTGCACACTTACACTTGCACACTAACACATGCACACTTACACACTTACACTTTCACTTACACTTGCACACTTACACACTTACAATTGCACACTTACACACTTGTACACTTGCACACTTGTACACTTACACACTAGTACACTTATACTTGCACACATACACACTTACACCTGCACACTTGCACACTTACACTTGCACTCTTGTACACTTGCACACTTACACTTGCACACTTGCACACTTACACTTGCACACTTACACTTGCACACTTACACTTGCACACTTACACTTGCACACTTACACTTGCACACTTACACACTTACACTTGCACACTTACACTTGCACACTTACACTTGCACACTTACACACTTACACAATTTACAATTGCACACTTACACTTACACTTGCACACTTACACTTACACACTTACACTTGCACACTTACACACTTACACTTACACTTGCACACTTACACTTGCACACTTACACTTACACACTTACACTTACAAATTTACAATTGCACACTTACACTTGCACACTTACACACTACACTTGCACACTTGTACACTTGCACACTTACACACGCATACTTACACTTGCACATTTACACACCTTACACTGGCACACTTACACTTACAATTTTACAATTGCACACTTACACTTGCACACTTACAACACGCACACTCCAAACACTTACACTTGCACACTTACACACGCACACTTGCACACTTACACTTACAATTTTACAATTGCACACTTACACATACACGCACACTTACACACACACACTTACACTTATACACTTACAATTGCACACTTACACACTTACAATTGCACACTTATACACTTACACTTCCACACTAACACTTACAAATTTACAATTGCACACTTTCACTTACACTTGCACACTTACACTTACACACTTACAATGCACACTTAACACTTGCACACTTACACTTGCACACTTACACTTGCACACTTACACCACTTACACTTGCACACTTACCACACTTACACTTGCACACTTACACTTATACACTTCAGGTTGAGAAAAGTTGATCCATTTTCCTACGCTGTCTGTGTGCCTGACTGAAAACTACAGAAATCCGCTTAAGTGCAGCCACACACGGAGGGGCGGAGGTACACGAGTAAAACACAAAAGCAGGCAATTTTAGGTGTATGTACGCTCCACCCCACTGCGTGTGGTTGCACGAATTCTGTAGTTTTCAGTCAGGCACACAGACAATGTAGGAAAACTTTGGTCAACCTGAAGGAAAAAGGCAGGGCTGAGAGAAACAGATCTACGCTTCATGTGACCTCGCCCTTAGATGAAGGTGCAATGAGGCTGTGACCACAAAATTCATGCAGACAGCAACAAGAGATCCTCTGCACTCACCCATTATCAATATATATAGGACATTAAGACATTCTATGCATTAAGCTACCAAGGTATGCCCCCCCCCCACCTTAAAGCAAAACAGGATTGTTTGTCCTAATGGTTAAAAATGTAATGGAGAGAATTACATTCCCTTGTTTATTATAGTTTATACAGGAGCAGTGGCCAGCTCCATGTTGTATCTCCCACCCTTCCCAGCTACAGTCAAGTGATCCCAGTGAGTGTACGACTGGCCAGACTGGGAATGACAGCATAAAATATATTGCAATATATGGACAAACAATCCCTGTTTTTTTTTTTTAATGGAAGGGCATATCTTGGTAGGTTAATGCATATCTTGGTAGGTTAATGCATAATGGATAATGGGTGAGTGCAGAGGACCTCTTTTACAGACACTAATTGTATCTGGTGATCCTGCCCAGTTGCAAAATATTTCTGAACTGAGGCTTAGTCCAGTGACGGACTGGGCCACCAGGATACCGGGAAAAAACCCAGTGGGCCCCAGCGGCCCAGACTCCATCCCTGTTGCTGCTCCCCCGGCCACCGGTGACTCCCCTGACTCATTTCACTTGTAGTTGTATCTACGTTACATGTATTCAGCATCTCTGACCCCTGCAGCATTGCCTTGTCATGTTTCCCACTCTGCTACTGAGAATACGTGATCCTTATTTATTATCATTGTATTTATTTGTCCTATAGTGATCACAGGGAAAAGCCCCTTGCTGCAGTACCCAATGTTATGCTTTCGTTTTTAGGATAATTTAAAAAATGCAATTAGAATTTTAACTGTACTGAAATCGGATGTTTAATGCCTTTTTACGACAATAAAGTCAAATATAATATCAGTGTTGTTGGCTGTTTCTCTTTCACATATCAGTTTTTCTGTTTCTTACTTTAACTGTTTGACTGCAGTTGTTTATCATGTACAGCATCAGCTGTAAAGGACCTGAGTGCCCTTACCTAATATCTTACATTTCTGGCTTTCTCCTCTGACTGTACTGACAATGGGACAGGGAAGGGAAGAATGGAATAACTGTTTTTGCTTTGATTTAGGGGTATACAAGAGGACAGTTGCACTGTATGGAGCAGACATAGGTAATAATCATCTCAAAACATGCCACCAAAAATGCCCCATGTTCCATGAGGGGTGGGTTGCAAACAGGTGGAGAGAAGTGGGACTGGGCCTGTTGAAACCTTGACCCAAAGAGAGGGTTACCTCCACATAGCAAAAGTTACTTCACTAAAACTTACGCAATTCATATGCCTAGAAACTTACATAACTTACATGTATCTATCAAACAATGTCAGTGGAGAGAAACTCCACTGACTCCCTATGAATTAAATAACTTAAGGTAAATCCCACTGCCCCCAAAAATCTGGCTGACTTATTAGCATGTTATTGCAGGTTATAGGCAAGTGGTTGAGGTTAAAAGTAACAGTTGTAGACAGGAGTGCTTGTGCAGAGTGGATTTCCCACTATTTCCTACTGTTGTTTCTAGGAAATCACACATTGATCTTTGGGACCGTATGCAACTCATGTGACACAGTGTCGGACCGGCCCGCCAGGATACCAGGAACACTACCGGAGGGCTCAGGTGTCAGTGGGCCCTCTTGCTTCTAACCATTTGGCCTAATTCATGGTCATTACTTATTTCTGTATGGGAACAAGGAAGCTTTATAGATAGATAGATAGATAGATAGATAGAGTATGCAGAGAAAAGATACTAGGATAATAACAAGGTTGAGGGAGGAGAGGAGGAATAATGGCTTAGAAAGTGGGCCCATTGTCCAGGATTTTCTGGTGGACCCTGGCATCTCAGTCCGACACTGATGTGGCGCTAGTGATTCCTCTGTTACTGACAGTGCTATGCAATTATCTAGTATTTACTTGCTTTAGAGATTTCCACAAACAATGGTACAAAATGTAAATGTAAAACTGCAGTCACCCAGGGCAATTTCCTTTCATGTTTCCAACTGCTCTAAACCTATTAGAAGTTACAGTGAATTTAAGAGGAAAACTCCCATCTGCACTGGTGTTCACAGCAACAAAGCTGTGCGTTTTCAGCCAAATCAACCATTTCATGTCACCACAGAGACTGGGAGTGTTAGTCGCACCTAGTGTCGATAAGGTACCTTGTATAGAGGCACCGTCTAACTGCATGCAGAAAAAATGGGTGGAGGGGGGGAAGAGCTCTGACTGTATACAAGACTTCCCAATTGCACCCCAATGTGCTTATTACCCACCCATTTCCTGTCATGTTAAAGGCAAGCAGTAAAGACAAAAAAAGGGTTTAAAGGAGAAAGAAAGGCTAAGTTACTTGGGGGTGCCAAAATGTTAGGCACCCCCAAGTGACTTTAAGCGCTTACCTTGTACCCCGGGCTGGTGCCCCTGTTAGGAGAGAACAGCACCAGCCCGGGGTACCTGTAGCGCTTCCTCCTTCCGCCTTCGCTGTGCCGCAAATTCCGAGGACAATCGCATGTGCAGTAGAGTGAAAAGCCGACTTTATAGTTAAAGTTCCACTATTCACTCTACTGCGCATGCGCGCGCACGCGAAGAAGGAAGCAGGAAGCGCTGCAGGTACCCCTGCTGTTCTCTCCTAACAGGGGCACCAGCCCGGGGTAAAAGGTAGGCGATTTATGTCACTTGGGGGTGCCTAACATTTTGGCACCCCCAATTGACTTAACCTTTCCTTCTCCTTTAAGTGCCCTGGAAGCCAAAACAGTTAAACAGCAAATAAGAGGGAAAAAAAATCATATTCTGAAGGGGGTATTGATTACATAGTGTTCGCACTTCAGGGTCAATGCCAATCCATAGCTCAAATTTTCAGGGACAAGCTTTTCTCCCAGAGACATGGCTTTCTCTATCATTTATTCCTAGGAGTTTAGGGTAGGCCTCACCAGAGACTTTATTGCTATAATCTGTTTTGCATTCATATACAGTATAGATAAAAAAGTTTGATGTGCCCTTTATCTGAAAGCAGTTCTGATGTGTAGCGCTGGCTCCTTCTGAAAGCTCAGACTCAGGCACAATGCACTGAGATGGCGCCTACACACCAATATTACAGCTAAAAATACATTTGTTGGTTCAAGAATAAAATATTAAATGGTAGAGTTTACCATAAAAATCATGACAGAATCCCTTTCAGTTCAGTGAATTTAGATCAGTATGGATCCAAACCCCCAAATACTTGAAGGTGTCTACCCATTGTAAACCCTGTAAATGGGTTGGGAAACTTGATGGGGGAGTGTCAGTCGGGAAGATCGCAGATTTAGACCAGTTTATTTTCAGGCCCAAGTAATTAGTATGTGTGTTGATTATGTTTAGTGCTAATGGTAAGGCTTGATCTGGGCTAGCAAGGTACAGTGTGTCATCTGCATACATTGAGATTATCTCAGGCATAGGGCCTTATTTGTCAGGGCATGTTTAATGTGACTGGCTATAGGTTCCATAATAGGGGGGAAAGGGGGCATCCCTGTCTCATTCCCCTACTAATTGGGAAGGGGCCAGAAATCTTGTTATTGGTCCTTACCTTAGCCACTGGTGGGGGGGGGGGGGTACATTGCTCTCACCTTAGTTTAACATGCTGTTTCAGCCTCAGGCAGGCTAATATTGGAGACTAATTGTTGGGAAGTCTCCCAGTCTAAGCTGGGGAGGTCAGTGTCCTCAAGATAGTTGTTTATTTTATTTGGGGAGGTTTGTAGCTTAGAGGTGTACAACTCAGTCGTATTCTACCTTTTGTCAATATCTTTTGGCGAGGAGACAGTTTCCCCGCTAGATAGTTTTATAGCTGGGATGGCCATATGGGAGAAGTTTCTTTAGACAGGAGCGCCAACAGTTTCCCATTTTTATCACTGTGCTCAAAAATTCCTGCTTTTTGATACAGTATATGGTTTTTTTTTATGAAGTGTATAGTTATATATTAGTCAGCCATGCCAAAAATAGTATTTTGCCTAATAAAAGAAAACATAATTCTAAGCCACTTTCCAATATGAATTTATTAAACATTTTTTGTGCTTTAAAAGTTATCTGCTATTGAAAGCAGCATTTGCTGAACTCCTGGTTGTTAGGTTTTAAACAATGTTGCAAAGGTCAGTCTCATCCAGAGATAAATCTAAATCTAAACCGACTCCTTATAAGTTTAACCTTTATACTAAATATAATACAGCTGCTTATAACATCAAAAATATCATACGGAGAGATTGGAATGTTTTATCAGCTGACCCAGAGTTGGGAGAACTTATTGAGATTAAACCGCAGGTTCATTTAAAGAAGTCTAAAACATTAAATAATATGCTAGCACCCTCTAAGGCAGGGGTAGGGAACCTATGGCTTGCGAATCAGATGTGGCTCTTTTGGTGGCTGCATCTGGCTCGCTGCCAAATCTTTCATAAAAAAAATAACCGGGGCGTGGCCTGCACTCGGCGGATAGAAGACGTGTTCTAAGCCTTAGAACACGTCTTCTATCCGCCAAGCGCAGGCCACGCCCTCCTCTGCATCGCATCCGGCGTCCTTGGGACCCACCCTACCTTGCCCCGCAGCATCTGTGGCCAAACATATTGTATGGCTCTCACGGAATTACATTTTAAGATATGTGGTGTTTATGGCTCTCTCTCAGCCAAAAAGGTTCCCGACCCCTGCTCTAAGGTATGGGGCCGGGAGAAAAGATCTAGTAATACCTTGGAGCTGAAGGGGACATATAAGTGTGGTAAGAAAAAATGGAGCACGTGCTCTTAAGAAATTTAATGTAGAAGGTATACCCATAGCAAAAGATTTTATTAACTGTCGTTCCATCTATATTGTTTACCGTCTGCTCTGTCCATGCATGGAATTGTATGTAGGGGGGACTATAAGAGCGGAGGGATCAGGATCAGTGAGCACATACGAAATATAAAGGCGGGTAAGACTAATCATGGGGTGTCCCGGTGCTTTAAGGAGACACACAATTGTGTCCCACAGGACTAGTTTTTACGGGGCTTGAACAGATCCCTTCCAATATTAGAGGTGGGGATCGTTTTATCAAACCGCGACAACGGGAGACATTCTGGATTTAAATTGAGCACATTAGAGCCTCATGGTCTGAATGTTGATATTGATTTAGCGGCAATTTCGTTTAAAAAAATAAATAAATAAATTACATGTGATATATTTGAACTTTTTATATTTTACTTACCCTTTTAGTATTTTCATAGTTAGTCTCCATATAATTTTATTTACTATGAGTGCACCTATAATGATACACTTGGTGCCCTGTATGCAGTCATTACATCTATGCAATAACACAAGTAGTGTAGTCTGATTCATCTCTGTCCTCATATTTTATGAGTTCTCTTACCATGGTGCGTATTTGTCATATACCATTTTGTAACTTTCGAGTCATACGGTTACATTTTACTCTTTACTGATTTAATTACACACGAATGACGTTCTCTCTTTTGCACTGTGGCATCATTCTACAGTGCTGTTACTTTGCCCTAAGTTTGATAGCCATATAGATGGTGAGACTCCAGTTCTTATTTGGCTCCTGAGGAAACGTGACGGTAATCACGTGAAACGCGTTGAGCTCCTTTTGATACGTCCGTTTGAACATCACAATTTTGTGAGTAGTCTGTGTTGTGCAGGGTTTTATATTTAATAAACGTTATTATGCTTTTTTCTGCTTTCTCTCGATTTATAACCGCTTGAGGACTCGCCCGTTGCTTCAATCAAATCCGTTTCTATTGGTATTTTGGCATGTTGAAACTTGGGTCTGCTGAGTGTTCTAGCTTACCAAACGGTGGCGGATACTTACCACACTTTACACTTTTTTATCCATATTTTGCACATTGCACTAATGATTTTTAATATGGCTGTTTAAATACGTATTGCACTACCGTTTATACTCGAATATAAGCCGAGGTACCTAATTTTACCTAAGAAAAGTGGAAAAGCTTATTTAACTCGAGTATAAGCCTAGGCATCCATTTCTTTTAACACACCTGCGCACAGTATCTATGTGGGTCTGCCCAGATATTCCCATAGGATGCTCTCTTCAGCACAAGGCACTATCATGTAGACACTGTAAGGACATCCCATTTCCAAAACTTTCCCTACCTGCCCATGTTCAATGCGCACACTCTGCGCACACCGTGCGTACCCTACAGCCGCACACTCGGCACACCCACACAAAGAGCGACGTGTTTGTGCCGGCCCGGCGTGACGCGCGCGCGGGGGGGGGGGGGCTGCGAGTGAACGCAGAACGCATTACCTTATATACTCGAGTATAAGTCGAGGGTGCCTTTTTCAGAACATTATTGGTGCTCGAGTATATACGGTATATATATTTTTGTTTTTCTATTTTTATGCGCTTCCACTACATGTTTTATGAGTTCCTTTGTGTCTGTAGCCCATCATAGGCCTCTGTATAGGAGAAATGGCAATGAGAGGTCAGTAGTTCCCAGTGTTTGAATAGGAAGATATGAATGTGCCCAATCCTAACAGATTGAGTACTGGAGAAAATAAAAGGAGGCTTCATGTCAGCCTCTTTGGCTTTAGCTGATAAAAGAGTGAAAACCTTAGCGCTGATCTACTGGGATTTAATGTCCCTTTCAGAGGAACCTCTAAGGTTTAGTGTCTCTGTCACTTCTTATACAAGTTGCCTGTGCAACATAATCTCATAGGAGCCCATGTTCTGCTCACTGTTCTGTAAATGCTCAGCTGCACTGGTGCTGGAGAGAAAGCTGGGATTATTACAGGATACACAGCTGCATCTTTTCCAACAGGTTTCTGAACTCACTAATAAAAAGTTGGCATTTAGCGTATTTACAGACTTGGCAACCCCATTACTCCCGTCAGTGTCTGGATAAGTGAAATGACCCATAACAACTACTTGCCCTAGCCGTGAAGCCTTTGGATCAATGGGATCTCCTTACCGGATATCGGATACCGGATTTGCAAATCGTTGAAACCCTATATTTCATTGCAAATAGTACAAAGACAACATAACAAATGCTGAAATGAGAAATTTTACTGCTTTCCCAAAAATGTCTTTTCATTTTGACATGAATGCCCACAACATGAGGGGAGGCAGGGGCTCGTTTCCAACGGTGTTCTTTCAGCAACGCTCTGTAACCCTTTGGGAACTGAGAGGACCAATTGCCGGAGTTATGAAAGGAAAATGTTGTCCCATTTTGTATGGGGCCCGGGGCCCTGGGAGAGAAAAGAGAGACATGTTAATATGGAGAGCTGGAGAAACACAAAATATGCAAAACAGTCACACATTTCTTTTCTCCGTAACTAAATAATGGAACAGGGCATCAAACTGCACAGAACCTGCTATTTACGTTATATGTGTATAGGTGGGAACATAACAGGGGGCATTTACGACCCACAGGTGCAGGGTGTAAACTGCTATTTTGGACTTTTACCTACAATGCAGCTGATGCAGAAAAATGTATAAATTGGATGGAAATGCAATAAAAATGTTCTGGTTGGTGTCACTCCTGGTGTCAAAGGGTGCACTAGCACCCAACCCAACAACTAATGCAGGGCACTGTGTGACACACCTTCACGGGTGACAGTAAAACCCCAAGCACCATGGTGTCAATTGACGCACTGCACTCAATTCCAAACAGAAGGCCTAAAGGGCTGAGCAGCATCGAGCGCAACTGTACAGAACTGCAAGGAGTGGCTTTTAAAGGGAAACGAAAGGTAAAATCACTTGGGGGTGCCAAAATGTTAGGCACCCCCAAGTGACTTTAACCGCTTACCTCGTACCCCGGGCTGGTGCCCCTGTTAGGAGAAAACAGCACCAGCCCGGGGCACCTGGAGCGGATCGTTTCCTAATTCCGGCTTCCGTTTCTGGAATGCCAGCGGTGGGCGCATGCGCAGTAGAGTGAAAAGCCGACTTTAAAGTTTAAGTTCGGCTTTTCACTCTACTGCGCATGCGCGCGCAGCGAATCAGGCAGAGGCAAGCGCCGGCAGCTACCCCGGGCTGGTGCTGTTCCCTCCTCACAGGGGCACCAGCCCGGGGTAAAAGGTAGGTGGTCAAAGTCACTTGGGGGTGCCTAACATTTTGGCACCCCCAAGTGACTTTGACTTTCTTTTTCCTTTAACACAAATACATGGTGTAATGTGTGAGGCCCGAAGGTGAAAGTAAGTGTGCGGCACATGTTCCGGCAGGAGGGACAGACTGGGGAAGGGGTGGCTGTGGTGCACTAGTTATGCCGCTGATACCAGTATCTTTAAATATAGGCTTTTTTTTGCATGATGGCTGCCCATTTGTAACATAAAAATTAATATGGCATGGTCAAAAAAATGAATTACATACAATTAGTATGTAAGTTATTTTGCAATAGCCATCTTTGTTAGTCATTTCAAGTACAGTGCCACTACCAACCCCTGTACCTTGGCAGCAGTGGGGGTTTATCAGTCAGTTGGTGTGTAACCCTTGTTATTAACACAGTAAATATTGTATTTCAAAAGTACATTTGGCCCCTGTGCTTCTATCCTTTTAAAAGAATAAGCTGCTTTAACACATTTCCCTGATTTTACATTTTCCCCATTTTTACACAATTTTTTCCCGGTCCTCTGAAAAATATAAAAAGTGGGTTTTACTGTATATGCAGAGCCTTAATATAAGTAACCGCAGGAAAACTGATGGAGAATTGCTTGCATGACACAAGCAAACTCCCATTTTCGTTTGAATGCGCATTTTGTGCCCACGGCAGAAGATTAGGCTTAAGTGGAGGTTTAACTCTTTATGTCTCTGGGACGGGTAGGCATAAGTGCTTCAGCTGAAATGTAGCTGCTAAAGTAGCATAGGCAAGAATTCATTTCAAAACATTTAGCCCTTTTACTTTGCTTTGAGAATTTTGCCGAGAGAGGCGCAGATAGAACTGGGTAAATCTCACATGCAATTTTAGAATTAGTGGATGCCTTTAAAACAGAAACAGAACTGTGCTGCAAATTATTTTTGAGTGCCCACTGTGTGTTCCAGGCCCTGGAGCTAAAGGTGAACCTTTTTTCAACCCCATTCTTGCTAGACCCACCTGCAGCTGAAGAGGATCTTTCACTTTCCCTCTCCAAATCTTATCCAATT
Organism: Xenopus tropicalis; assembly: GCF_000004195.4. Lineage (NCBI taxonomy): Eukaryota > Metazoa > Chordata > Amphibia > Anura > Pipidae > Xenopus > Xenopus tropicalis. The sequence continues at coordinate 33,396,593 of NC_030680.2, read as the reverse complement.
TCACTTATATCTCAACCGTACCTTGTCCCAGTTGGCAGAATCGATATATATATTTAATATCCAATTGTTGTGCATTTGCTGAACTCTTTTTGCCAGCCAGAAAACTAATAATGACAATAGTGACATTCCGATCATGCACTTGTACAGAATAAATGCTATTATTTTGTCGTGTCGTGTTGCTTGCTTGATGACAGGAATACTGTCTAACTAATACTGTCTAGTTCGGGGAGATTAGTCGCCCGTGACAAGGTAGATTTGTTGCGGGCGACTAATCTCCCCGTGTGCCAGAGCCCTAAGTCTCAGACTCTAGCAAACTTGCTCTAAATATCCACTCTGAGTAAAACACGAGTGCCTAAATATCTCTAAAATCACATGTCTATTTATTGTATGCCAGCTCCCCACAGATCCAGAAAACCGAATGCTAAATTCCAAAGCCGAGCTATCGGAAGTACGTGGTCATGTTTCCGGACCAAGGAGTTATGTCTTACTATTGCTGCTTATTTTTCACTTCTATGCAATTTATTTTTAATAAAGGCAAATGCAACCAGTTTGGAGTCTTTCTTTAATTAGAATAATGCTCTTTACAATGAAGATGCAGTTACCAAATCAGTTACATCCTTGCAAAATGATAATTTGCCGGTTTTGTGTGGTTGAATTTACTTTAGTGGTCTGTATTCCCTTTTTATTGCATATGGTTTGTGCCACCAGGGTGTAAAGATGAACATGAAATCTCTTTGTTTTCAATCACACACAATCCCTGTGAGCTTTAATGAATACACAATGGAAAAACACATTTTGGAATAGTCAGTTTACACGGAGTATTTACAAGAATGTTCCATCACCACCCCCTCCTCTAACGAAGCTTTAAAGAGATACAGTCTTTTTTTTTTTTTTTTTTAATGCATGCTCAGCTTTGTTCTTTTTCAAAACCTCAGTCCCATAGTACATAGCTATGCCAACTCTGACAGTCTTTTACTGGCACTAAGAGCAAAAGTCACACCAAGCTGGGAGGGCAGAGCGAACACCTGATGGGCTGGAGAACTGTGTAAAGCTGGCCATACAAGCACTGATACCATAGCAAACAAGGTTTCATATGATATTCGGTGCATGTATGATGGACTGACAAGGCGGCCATTATCGCAAAAGCCTTGGATATCGGCCATCTCATCGATCAGGCGCCTGAGCAAAGGCAAGCGTTTAGGGCTGAATCGTCAGATTGGGGTAGAATTCCCATTGTTTCTACCTCCATATCTGAGGATTCAGCTCTGACCGTTAGTGGAGGATAAGAACGATCCTCCCTGCGACCAATCGTAATTGTAATGTGTATGACCACCTTAAGCAATATATTCAGCCTATCAGATCCAGAGAAGGGACAGTCTGACCACCATATATACTACAGGACTAGGTGAGGGGCTATAATTTAAGCCAAAAAAAGCAATAGCACATTTTGCATATAGCCTAGAAAGGAATGCAAACATATCTATGGCACATATACAGCCAGTGCCATGGATTTTACATACTATGGTACATAAGCAGTCGTACTGACACTGTACAATTAAACAAGCATCAAACATAACAAATTGCCACTATATTTGCTCATCAACTGCCTTCTAAAGGTTCCATGTTTAGTATAGTGTCCGATGGGAGAAAGCCCTACATCATTTCATTGCTTTGGCAAAGCTGCCCAAACTGTAGTGAACAGAAGGCACATGAGCAAACACAAATTTAAGTGCTGCATAAAACCCTCGTCTAAACAAAGAGCACCTTATAGTGCAAAGGTCTCAAATTTTCTTAATGGCAGTAAATTCTTTATAAGAAATATATACAGATAGAATGTATAGGGTTGCTATTGTCACAAAAGGGGTGGTTTACCCTTAAGTTAATTTTTAGTATATTATAGAATGCTCTATTGCTAGCAACTCTGCAACTGGTCTTCATTATTTATTTGTAATACATTTTAAATTGTTTGCTTTCCTTTACTACAACTTTCCAGCTTGCAAATGGGGGTCACTGACCCCAGAAGCAAAAAGAAACTATTCTTCTGTGAGCTTATCGATACCTTTTATTTCTTATCTTTCTATTCAGACCCTCTCCTATTCATATTCCTGTCTCTCATTCAAACTGCTGCCTAGTTGCTAAGGTAAACAAGACCCTAGGCAACCAGATAGCTGCTGAACAAAAATCTAAATAACTATGTCTATGTTATACTAAAAGTTCATTTAAAAGTGAACAACCCCTTTAAAAATATCTTAAGTCAGCAATTTCAAGCTATTTTGTAGTTTGCGATTATGAATATATATATATATATATATATATATATAAATGAAACATACAAAACCTACAGAATGCCCAGTAGAAGCTATAAAATTCTAGTTAGCATTAAACGACTACCACATGCGTATTTCATGGAATAAGGTGAGGAATTTAAAAGAAGCAAAAAAACTGAAAAGGCTGTAACAATTTCAAACTTTAATGTGGCATATACAAGTACAAAAACAGTCTGTGCTCATATAGGCCTGCTGGGCAGAGGTGGACCCAAGGCCAAAATATGCCATTCATGCCACTAAGAAATACTTTGGCTTTAATACTTTGGAAATAGCCCAATCTTCTGCTAAAGATTAAATAAAGTGCAATTTCTCTCAGTGATATCCTGTTTCTGTTATGGATGGCGCCTTGTCATGGCTAAACACTAAAGAGTACATTTTAGGCTAAAGATAGTTAAATGGACTGGAAAACACCATTTATTTCGAGCCCAGTGATCCCCAGGTACTAGCTCCCAAGCAACTTTCACTCTCCACCCCCTTTTTATATGGCCTCAAAAGCAAGAGCTTCTTTTGAATTCCTGGCATGGAGGCATAAAGACACAATTGTTCCTTCTCCACACTGGCAGTCCACATGGGGTTAATAAATGCCCTAATTTGCCAACCCCCAGAAACTCCTTTAAAGCTTGTGCGTCTCCCCTCTTTCTACATTTGAATGTGGTATTAAAGTCTGGGATCTCTGCCATAACCCACAGCTACCAACTACTATGAACAATGGAGTTCCTATATTTGGTAGCATGGATTTTCTGGTTAGTCCATCCTTAATAACATTGTTCCTATACACTATTAACTATATCGATCACCAAAGCCCAATTCAAAAACCTATTTCCAAAAGGCAGAGGGCAGATAGAGCAGTAATGCAAAAATAACATTGTACTTTCCCCTTGGTTGGGAAAAACTTGCAGAACAGCTTTGTTCTGTAACAGCTAGAGTGGTCTATATGGCTAACTATACAGATAATCTGTCTATTTCACCCAACGCCTGATAGTTTGGATCACTGTTCAGTTGGGCAACCATATTGGCTAAGTTGTAGATCCCATCTGCTAGAAGTCAGTCAAATCAACAAGGTTGCTTGGGGAAGCTCTATCTGGTCAATAACAACTTATAAGGACCAATACATCATAAACTCATTAGATTCAGTCAGACGCATTCAACCAGAATTTCCAACCAGATTATTCTTAGAAATTACCAGTCACATTACCTTCAGTGAATACTGCTGTACAGAATTCTGTAATATTCTCTGTAATATTGTGTAAATGTGCTGTGGGGAAATTTTCCATGCTAAACTTATCAGAGAGGCATGGAGTGGTCCAAAACTCAAGGTTTGGTCTGGACAGGTTCGGGTTGGAAAATGGGATATCACTGCAATGCAGAGAACTTTTAATTTGTGCCCTATGGCTGGGCCCCCTATAACTTAACTCTTATAGGAGAAGAAAAGGTACAATCACTGGGAGTGCCAAATTGTTAGGCACTCCCCCCCCCCCAGTGATTGTAATCGCTTACCTTATACCCAGGCCCTGGGTTAATGCTCCTGTTAGGAGAAAACCACACCAGCCTGGGGTAGTTGTGAGAGAGTGATCCTCTTCTTTCTCCTCTCTTCTTTTACTCCACTGTGTATGCGCCGGCCCCGGGATTCCGAAAATACACTAGAGAAGGAAGAGGATCACTCTTTTGCAGCTACCCAGGGCTGTTCGGCTTTCTCCTTACATTATACCCCAGGATGGTGCTCCTGTAAGTGATTACAATCACTGGGGGGGTGCCCACCCCTACTCTGACACCAAATCAGATATCAGCTGAAGGGAAGGTCATGCTCGGCATCCTCTGCATGTCCTTTCTCAACCTTGAGTCGAATCAGGTGAGTAGGGGCTGGTTAGGGATGGTCTGAAGATTTCTAATCCGTGCATCACTATAACCTATGCATTCTTTTAAAGCAAATACACCGCCTACAATAATTCTTTTGAATAGAATAGTTTCCATTTAAAGCTAACATTGAAAGGTTTTAATTCATGGCCACTCTCTACTTAAATATATAAATAATATAATTATGTTTGGCTCTAAATCTAATCTAATAATTTCTTACAGGCAAATGGGACTGACAATTCCAAAAAGGTGCACAGTGATTCTCTATATAAGGCTGCCTCTAAGGAAGTGCTCAGTACAGTTACATTACAATACAGTACATTTCATTGGCTTGTAAATGGTGTACTCGTCAACATGATTAATTGTGTTATTACTGCACATGAACAATTGGAATGCTATATTACATCCTTAGGGTAATGGTTCATGGGGCATTTTATGGCAGCTTTGTGTATGGACAATGTATGTTTTATCTCTGGAAATATGCAACATAAAATGCCTCATGTGCTTCAAGTCTTAGCACTTAGGTCTGGCGATAGCAGAAACCATTAGTTTTGTGCAACACTAAGGTGTAGAGTATGCAAGTCATTATATTATATATCCTCTGCATCCTCAGGTCAGAGAACTGGGAATGTAAATCTTTTACAAGGTTGCATGCAGCATATATTTGATTTGGTGAATTCAAGGCAAGGAAAGAGCAGGTCCAGTGGTGAGGTGGATCGCTGGCGATACCTGTGCATTCGAGCAGGAATGGGTGCAGGAGACAAAGTTGAACTTTCCTCACCCACTAACTCAGTCCTTGTTACTGTTTCTTCCTCTCAGGAGGGGCACCAATAGCGGATTCTGCAAAACGCCGGGTAGAGTTCCCCATCCGGTTGGTGGCCTGAATGTGGTACAAAGATAAAAACAAGAAAGGTTTGAAATTTTATTTAGCTCCCTACAATCATAATTGATATCATTACTGGGGACAGGGATACAGGATACAGGGATACCCCCCCAGAAAATCAGGAGGCACAGTGATACCCCCCAGAAAATCAAAGGCACAGGGATACCCCCCAGAAAATCAAAGGCACAGTGATACCCCCCAGAAAATCAAAGGCACAGTGATACCCCCCAGAAAATCAAAGGCACAGGGATACCCCCCCAGAAAATCAAAGGCACAGTGATACCCCCCAGAAAATCAAAGGCACAGGGATACCCCCCCAGAAAATCAAAGGCACAGTGATACCCCCCAGAAAATCAAAGGCACAGGGATACCCCCCAGAAAATCAAAGGCACAGTGATACCCCCCAGAAAATCAAAGGCACAGGGATACCCCCCCCCCAGAAAAATCAAAGGCACAGTGATACCCCCCAGAAAATCAAAGGCACAGGGATACCCCCCCAGAAAATCAGAGGCACGGGGATACCCCCCAGAAAATCAAAGGCACAGTGATACCCCCCAGAAAATCAGAGGCACAGGGATACCCCCCAGAAAATCAAAGGCACAGGGATACCCCCCCCAGAAAATCAGAGGCACAGGGATACCCCCCCAGAAAATCAGAGGCACAGGGATACCCCCCAGAAAATCAAAGGCACAGTGATACCCTCCAGAAAATCAGAGGCACAGGGATACCCCCCAGAAAATCAAAGGCACAGTGATACCCCCCAGAAAATCAAAGGCACAGTGATACCCCCCCAGAAAATCAATGGCACAGGGATACCCCCCCCAGAAAAATCAAAGGCACAGTGATACCCCCCAGAAAATCAAAGGCACAGGGATACCCCCCCCCCCAGAAAAATCAACGGCACAGGGATACCCCCCAGAAAATCAGAGGCACAGTGATACCCCCCAGAAAATCAAAGGCACAGTGATACCCCCCAGAAAATCAAAGGCACACTGATACCCCCCAGAAAATCAGAGGCACAGGGATACCCCCCAGAAAATCAGAGGCACAGGGATACCCCCCAGAAAATCAGAGGCACAGGGATACCCCCCCAGAAAATCAGAGGCACAGGGATACCCCCCAGAAAATCAGAGGCACAGGGATACCCCCCAGAAAATCAGAGGCACAGAGATACCCCCCAGAAAATCAGAGGCACAGGGATACCCCCCAGAAAATCAGAGGCACAGGGATACCCCCCAGAAAATCAGAGGCACAGGGATACCCCCCCCAGAAAATCAGAGGCATAGGGATACCCCCCCAGAAAATCAAAGGCACAGTGATACCCCCCCAGAAAATCAAAGGCACAGTGATACCCCCCCAGAAAATCAAAGGCACAGTGATACCCCCCAGAAAATCAGAGGCACAGGGATACCCCCCAGAAAATCAGAGGCACAGTGATACCCCCCAGAAAATCAGAGGCACAGGGATACCCCCCCCAGAAAATCAGAGGCACAGGGATACCCCCCCAGAAAATCAGAGGCACAGGGATACCCCCCCAGAAAATCAGAGGCACAGGGATACCCCCCCAGAAAATCAGAGGCACAGGGATACCCCCTAGAAAATCAGAGGCACAGGGATACCCCCCAGAAAATCAGAGGCACAGGGATACCCCCCAGAAAATCAGAGGCACAGTAATACCCCCCAGAAAATCAGAGGCACAGGGATACCCCCCCAGAAAATCAGAGGCACAGGGATACCCCCCAGAAAATCAGAGGCACAGGGATACCCCCCAGAAAATCAGAGGCACAGGGATACCCCCCAGAAAATCAGAGGCACAGGGATACCCCCCAGAAAATCAGAGGCACAGAGATACCCCCCAGAAAATCAGAGGCACAGGGATACCCCCCAGAAAATCAGAGGCACAGGGATACCTCCCAGAAAATCAGAGGCACAGGGATACCCCCCCCAGAAAATCAGAGGCATAGGGATACCCCCCCAGAAAATCAAAGGCACAGTGATACCCCCCCAGAAAATCAAAGGCACAGTGATACCCCCCCAGAAAATCAAAGGCACAGTGATACCCCCCAGAAAATCAGAGGCACAGGGATACCCCCCAGAAAATCAGAGGCACAGTGATACCCCCCAGAAAATCAGAGGCACAGGGATACCCCCCCCAGAAAATCAGAGGCACAGGGATACCCCCCCAGAAAATCAGAGGCACAGGGATACCCCCCCAGAAAATCAGAGGCACAGGGATACCCCCCAGAAAATAAGAGGCACAGGGATACCCCCCAGAAAATCAGAGGCACAGGGATACCCCCCAGAAAATCAGAGGCACAGTAATACCCCCCAGAAAATCAGAGGCACAGGGATACCCCCCCAGAAAATCAGAGGCACAGGGATACCCCCCAGAAAATCAGAGGCACAGGGATACCCCCCAGAAAATCAGAGGCACAGTAATACCCCCCAGAAAATCAGAGGCACAGGGATACCCCCCCAGAAAATCAGAGGCACAGGGATACCCCCCCAGAAAATCAAAGGCACAGGGATACCCCCCCAGAAAATCAGAGGCACAGTGATACCCCCCCCAGAAAATCAAAGGCACAGGGATACCCCCCCCAGAAAATCAGAGGCACAGTGATACCCCCCCCAGAAAATCAAAGGCACAGGGATACCCCCCCAGAAAATCAGAGGCACAGTGATACCCCCCCCAGAAAATCAAAGGCACAGGGATACCCCCCCAGAAAATCAGAGGCACAGTAATACCCCCCAGAAAATCAGAGGCACAGTAATACCCCCCAGAAAATCAAAGGCACAGGGATACCCCCCCAGAAAATCAAAGGCACAGGGATACCCCCCCAGAAAATCAGAGGCACAGTGATACCCCCCCCAGAAAATCAAAGGCACAGGGATACCCCCCCAGAAAATCAGAGGCACAGTGATACCCCCCCCAGAAAATCAAAGGCACAGGGATACCCCCCCAGAAAATCAGAGGCACAGTGATACCCCCCCCAGAAAATCAAAGGCACAGGGATACCCCCCCAGAAAATCAGAGGCACAGGGATACCCCCCAGAAAATCAGAGGTACAGGGATACCCCCCCAGAAAATCAGAGGCACAGGGATACCCCCCCCCCAGAAAATCAGAGGCATAGGGATACCCCCCAGAAAATCAAAGGCACAGGGATACCCCCCCAGAAAATCAAAGGCACAGGGATACCCCCCCAGAAAATCAGAGGCAAAGGGATACCCCCCCAGAAAATCAGAGGCACAGGGATACCCCCCAGAAAATCAGAGGCACAGGGATACCTCTCCCAGAAAATCAGAGGCACAGGGATACCCCCCCAGAAAATCAGAGGCACAGTGATACCCCCCCCCAGAAAATCAAAGGCACAGGGATACCCCCCCAGAAAATCAGAGGCACAGTAATACCCCCCAGAAAATCAGAGGCACAGTAATACCCCCCAGAAAATCAAAGGCACAGGGATACCCCCCCAGAAAATCAAAGGCACAGGGATACCCCCCCAGAAAATCAGAGGCACAGTGATACCCCCCCCAGAAAATCAAAGGCACAGGGATACCCCCCCAGAAAATCAGAGGCACAGTGATACCCCCCCCAGAAAATCAAAGGCACAGGGATACCCCCCCAGAAAATCAGAGGCACAGGGATACCCCCCCACAGAAAATCAGAGGCATAGGGATACCCCCCAGAAAATCAAAGGCACAGGGATACCCCCCCAGAAAATCAAAGGCACAGGGATACCCCCCCAGAAAATCAGAGGCAAAGGGATACCCCCCCAGAAAATATGAGGCACAGGGATACCCCCCAGAAAATCAGAGGCACAGGGATACCTCTCCCAGAAAATCAGAGGCATAGGGATACCCCCCCAGAAAATCAGAGGCACAGGGATACCCCCCAGAAAATCAAAGGCACAGGGATACCCCCCAGAAAATCAGAGGCACAGGGATACCCCCCAGAAAATCAGAGGCACAGGGATACCCCCCAGAAAATCAGAGGCACAGGGATACCCCCCAGAAAATCAGAGGCACAGGGATACCCCCCAGAAAATCAGAGGCACAGGGATACCCCCCAGAAAATCAAAGGCACAGGGATACCCCCCAGAAAATCAGAGGCACAGGGATACCCCCCAGAAAATCAGAGGCACAGGGATACCCCCCAGAAAATCAAAGGCACAGGGATACCCCCCAGAAAATCAAAGGCACAGGGATACCCCCCCAGAAAATCAGAGGCACAGGGATACCCCCCCAGAAAATCAAAGGCACAGGGATACCCCCCCAGAAAATCAGAGGCACAGGGATACCCCCCCAGAAAATCAGAGGCACAGGGATACCCCCCCCAGAAAATCAGAGGCACAGGGATACCCCCCAGAAAATCAGAGGCACAGGGATACCCCCCCCAGAAAATCAGAGGCACAGGGATACCCCCCAGAAAATCAGAGGCACAGGGATACCTCTCCCAGAAAATCAGAGGCACAGGGATACCCCCCCAGAAAATCAGAGGCATAGGGATACCCCCCCAGAAAATCAAAGGCACAGGGATACCCCCCCCAGAAAATCAAAGGCACAGGGATACCCCCCCAGAAAATCAAAGGCACAGGGATACCCCCCCAGAAAATCAGAGGCACAGGGATACCCCCCCAGAAAATCAGAGGCACAGGGATACCCCCCCCAGAAAATCAGAGGCACAGGGATACCCCTCAGAAAATCAGAGGCACAGGGATACCCCCCCCAGAAAATCAGAGGCACAGGGATACCCCCCAGAAAATCAGAGGCACAGGGATACCTCTCCCAGAAAATCAGAGGCACAGTGATACCCCCACTGACTCTGCTAGTAGCAGCAATTAGGACGTCTGGGTGTTTAAATTTCCCGCGCAATAATGGGGCATGCGCAATGAGCGGTCATTTGGTATTATCACATGACCGTGACGTCAAGAAGGTCCCTTCCAAGCGTAGGAACTAGCCGCTACCATAGCAACCCAGGACTCAAACATTGTGACGATCCACCTGCGTCAATGTAGTTAGCGCGCTGTCACAGAAGCCACGCCCCCTGCCTTACTATTGATTGGTAAGACGAGTTACGTCACGTCACCGTTAAGTCAGGTGGCGGCTTTTTCTGTCACAAGTTGCTTCTGGCGAGAGGGAAACGTCTGCTCTGATGGAAATGGCATGGAAATGTTTTCTTATCATGGGCACATAGCAGCATAGAAATAAACACGCAAAACCATCAAATTTAACTTCAGGTTAAGGTTGGATCTCCGGACGGAGATAGCGAACTGGACCTGTCAGCCATCGGTGGAGGTTCATGGCATCTCACAGGAGCGCTACAGATTAGCTCGGCAGAATAGAAATTGTGAGTTTACGCTGTATTGACATTTTATTTATTGTAGTATGGGCTGAAAAAAACGTTCAATATATGATTGATTCAGCATGATATTTATATAGTTTTAAAATCAAGATTTCTGCAGCGTGCAATTATTTCTAGGAAGCACTATTTCCATTCACTGTAATGGCCATCGGAAATAACTTTTCATAATTCCTTTTCATAATATTGGTACTGGCTAGAAGATGGCAATAGCACTTATTTTGGTATTATTTGAGTATACACTGTTTTGACATTATATATATATATATATACCCCATGCCTATATACCCCTCCTTCTCATAAGCTTGGTAGTGGCTAGCAGATCGCAATGGCAGTTATCTCCATTTTATTTAGCAATCTGTAGGATGGGTTTCTGGTTGCAGCAAATGGCAGCATGTAAACTGATAGGTGAGCTGGATCTGCTTTCTTATAATTCTTATAATTACAATGGTACAAAAAGCTACTTTAGATGAATTATTTGATGTGAGTATGCCAGCACTCACGGGACTTCAAAGCAGCATCAACAGAAAAAATAAAAGTTTTACAAAACATATTGTAGCATGGTTTTTTTTTTTCCCTGAAGAAAGTTCCTGTTTGGAAATGAGACATCGGATAAATAAAAAACCATGCTACAATACGTTTTGTAAAACTTTTTTTTTTTTTCTGTTGATGCTGCTTTGAAGTCCCGTGAGTGCTGCTACCTTTGCTGGGACTATATATAGACTTATTGTTAGTGGCTATATATATGTGTGTGTGTGTATATAATGTTATTAATAAAATAACCCAGCACTTCCACATCTACCACTACACCTGCAGTGTGTGGTAGGCTGATCTATGGTATATTGATTTAAACTGTCACTTTAATATGACCAATTTAGAATAATCATGACATCAATATATTACACAGTCATTATATATATATATATATATATATAGCTAGCAGGAAACAGTGTCGGCACTCACACGATTTCACGATCGATTTCAAGCAATCGATCGTTAAATCCTGTGAGTGCCGACACTGTTTTCTGCTATTTGATTACTTCGGCTCTGGCACCCAGGTATCGCTAGAAACTTATTGGTGTGCTCCCACTCTATGCTCTGTCTATATATATATATATATATATATATATATAAAGGTATAGGATCCCTTATCAGGAAACCCGTTATCCAGAAAGCTCCGAATTACGGAGAGCCTGTCTCCCATAGACTCCATTTTAATCAAATAGTTCAGAATTTTAAAACTGATTTCCTTTTTCTCTGTAGAAATAAAACAGCACCTTGTACTTGATCCCAACTAAGATATAAATAATCCTTATTAGAGCCAAAACAATCCTATTGGGTTTAATTACTGTTTTATTGATTTTTTAGTAGACTTAAGGTATGAAGATCCAAAGTACAGAAAGACCCCTTATCCGGAATACCCTCGGTCCCGAGCATTCTGGATAACGGGTCCTATACCTGTATGTATGTATGTATATATATATATATATATATATATATAAAATCTAGTGAGTATTGGTGCACACCGGGAATAGTTTAAAAAATAGCTTTTATTGTAGTAAATACATTACAGGACAGGCCTGTCTTGTAATGTATTTACTACATTAAAAGCTATTTTTTAAACGATTCCCGGTGTGCACCAATACTCACTAGATTTTTTATTTTTAATGCTTAATTGGTAGCACCTGGGTCTTTTGACCACGCTTAGGAGTGCTGAATCTACGTATGTTATATATATATATATATGTGTGTGTGTGTGTGTGTGTATATATATTCTTCAAAGCAGGAACCACTTCACACTGGACTTCTAAATCACAAATAGTATTTTATTAAACAATAACAAAGCTGACATTTCGGCTGTTATTCTTTAATGAAATATCATTTGTGAATTATAAGTCCCGTGTGAAGTGGTTCCTGCTTTGAAGAATGTTGATCCGGTGAACTTTAGGACTGCACCCAGGTGTGTATAAAGATTTATTATCGTGAGTGCAAGCTTAATGGCTATATATATATATATTATATATATGTGTGTATGCATAATGTTATTAATAAAATAACCCAGCACTTCCACGTCTACCACTATACCTGCAGTGTGTGGTAGGCTGATCTATATTGATTTAAACTGTCACTTTAATATGACCAATTTGGAATAATCATGACGCCAAATGTGACAGGTATGAACATGGACTGTATTTTTATGGACTTGTTATGGTTGATCTAGCACTGTGAATATGCATTACATGCACACCACAGTGGGGCAGCGTGGTATTAGTAAAAATGGGAGTGGTCTGATTTTTGTAGAATAGCTCAATTGTCTGGTTTACAGAGTGTTGCTCAGTGGTATTGTTTATGGAGTGTTGCTCAGTGGTTTGGTTTTAGGAGTGTAGATTAGATGTCTAGCTTATGGAGTGTTGCTCATTGGCCTGGTTTACAAAGCGTTGCTATGTGGTCTGGTTTATGGAGTGTAGCTGAACGATCTGAATCATGGAGTGCAGCTTAGGGGTCTTGTTCAGTGAATGTAGCTCAATGGTCTTGTTCAGTTACTGTAGCTCAGTGGTCTGGATTTTGAAATGTAGTTTAATGGTCTTGTTAATGGAGTGTAGGTCAGTGGTGTAGTTTTTGGAGTGTAGCTCAATTATCTGGTTTACAGAGCTTTGCTTAGTAGTATGGTTTGTGGAGTAGCTCAGTGGTCTGGTTCAGTGTGAGTATTGCTCAGTTCTATCGTTTTTGGAGTGTTGCTCAACTTTATTTGTTTTACAGAGTGTACTGCAGTTATATGGTTTATAGGGTGTATCTCAATGATCTGGTAAATGGAGTATAGGTCAGTGGCATAGTTTATGGAGTATTTCTCAATGAGCTGGTTTGTGGAGTGTACCTGAGTGGTATGGTTTATGGAGTGTACCTTAATTTTCTGGTTTATTAGGTGTAGGACAGTGTTATATTTTATGGAGTGTATCTGAATGATCTGGTTTTTGGAGTGTAGCTGATTGGTCTGATTTGTGGAGTATATCTTCACAATCTGGTTTATAGAGTATTTCTCAGGTGTATGGTTTATGGAGTTTACCTTAATTTTCTGGTTTATTGAGTGTAGTTCAGTGTAATGAGTTGTGGAGTATATCTCAATGATCTAGTTTATAGAGTATTGCTTAGTGGTATGGTTTCTAGAGTGAAACAAAATGATTTTTTAGTGTGAATGAAATGTATAACCCACTCCAGATACCTTGTGCTTCGGTTTAAACAATAATACTTAACTCTGGAGCGCCCTCCTCTGTGCAGACTTCCCAGATGAGGTCTTATGGGATAAAATTTAAAAAAATATATATAGTGTAATATAATATTGATAATCACCCCTCCAAACGTTTTTATATCCAAAACAAATCTTGTGAACACCACTACCAAATTTACTTCACTTTTTTGGGAAAACACATAAGTCCAATCCACTGCAAAGTGTCTATTTAAATAGGTGAATTTCCATATTTCACACTCTTCCGTGACTTCCTTTTATCCTCAACCAATTGTGCATATACTTACAGACCAGCACTGTGGTCTTGGAGCTTGTAACAAATTCCCTCTTGGTAGAACTATAACTCCCAGCTTCTCTTTCTCCACTTTCAGCTGCTGCTGAACAAATATACAGCGGACATGTGTAAAATCCTAAAACTTTATTCTAAAACATATTAAAAGTTAAACTCACAAATGCCATAAAAATTGCGCCCATTGGGAGTCCTTTTTTTAACAGCGTCAGATCCTTGCTTGCTTGTCACCCTATTTTTTAGGTCATTTTGGGCAAAAGAAGATGAAGGAAAAGATGAAGAGAAAGTGAAGAAGAAGAAGGACGTTTGGTAAAGAGAAGAGAGAAACGGGATACAAGTAAAATGCAATGTTATTATTTTATTATCTATGTCCTTGCTAGGTCTCTAAGGGGTTAGGTCCCTTTGCAAGGGATCTCATGTTCAACCAAAGAGGTCCTTCATGGAAGGTTAGGTAGAGGATGGGTATGTTGCACCTCTTTGGTTGAACATGTAACCCCCAACTGAGAAAGGGTACAGGAGTGCTTCTGGTCCTTAGCAATTTAATTGTCCTATTACATGTATATGCTAATGTATATAGATAGAATAAATACACAATATATATAGATATGGGCAAGGTTGGACTGGGCCGCTGGGCCGCAGGGACCCAGGTATCGCTAGAAACTTATTGGTGTGCTCCCACTCTATGCTCTGTCTATATATATATATATATATATATATATATATAAATATATATATATATATATATACACAGGTATGTATATATATATATATGGTCTGATTTTTGTAGAATAGCTCAATCGTCTGGTTTACAGAGTGTTGCTCAGTGGTATTGTTTATGTAGTGTTGCTCAGTGGTATTGTTTATGGAGTGTTGCTCAGTGGTTTGGTTTTAGGAGTGTAGATTAGTGGTCTAGCTTATGGAGTGTTGCTCATTGGCCTGGTTTACAAAGTGTTGCTATGTGGTCTGGTTTATGGAGTGTAGCTGAACGATCTGAATCATGGAGTGCAGCTTAGGGGTCTTGTTCAGTAAATGTAGCTCAATGGTCTTGTTCAGTTACTGTAGCTCATTGATCTGGATTTTGAAATGTAGTTTAATGGTCTTGTTAATGGAGTGTAGGTCAGTGGTGTAGTTTTTGGAGTGTAGCTCAATTATCTGGTTTACAGAGCTTTGCTTAGTAGTATGGTTTGTGGAGTAGCTCAGTGGTCTGGTTCAGTGTGAGTATTGCTCAGTTCTATAGTTTTTGGAGTGTTGCTCAACTTTATTTGTTTTATAGAGTGTACTACAGTTATATGGTTTATAGGGTGTATCTCAATGATCTGGTAAATGGAGTATAGGTCAGTGGCATAGTTTATGGAGTATTTCTCAATGAGCTGGTTTGTGGAGTGTACCTGAGTGGTATGGTTTATGGAGTGTACCTTAATTTTCTGGTTTATTAGGTGTAGGACAGTGTTATATTTTATGGAGTGTATCTGAATGATCTGGTTTTTGGAGTGTAGCTGATTGGTCTGATTTGTGGAGTATATCTTCACAATCTGGTTTATAGAGTATTTCTCAGGTGTATGGTTTATGGAGTTTACCTTAATTTTCTGGTTTATTGAGTGTAGTTCAGTGTAATGAGTTGTGGAGTATATCTCAATGATCTAGTTTATAGAGTATTGCTTAGTGGTATGGTTTCTAGAGTGAAACAAAATGATTTTTTAGTGTGAATGAAATGTATAACCCACTCCAGATACCTCGTGCTTCGGTTTAAACAATAATACTTAACTCTGGAGCGCCCTCCTCTGTGCAGACTTCCCAGATGAGGTCTTATGGGATAAAAAAAAATAGTGTAATATAATATTGATAATCACCCCTCCAAACGTTTTTATATCCAAAACAAATCTTGTGAACACCACTACCAAATTTACTTCACTTTTTTGGGAAAGTACAATCCACTGCAAAGTGTTTAAAGTTCGTGTCTATTTAAATAGGTGAATTTCCATATTTCACACTCTTCCGTGACTTCCTTTTATCCCCAACCAATTGTGCATATACTTACAGACCAGCACTATGGTCTTGGAGCTTGTAACTAATTCCCTCTTGGTAGAACTATAACTCCCAGCTTCTCTTTCTCAGCTGCTGCTGCTGAACAAATATACAGCGGACATGTGTAAAATCCTAAAACTTTATTCAAAAACATATTAAAAGTTAAACTCACAAACGCCATAAAAATTGCGCCCATTGGGAGTCCTTTTTTAACAGCGTCGGATCCTTGCTTGCTTTTCAGTCTCCTTATGCGATTGCTCAGAGGAAGCCAGTCGGCGAAGCGGTGTAGAGAGACGCCAAAGGGGGAACGCGAACGGAGAGACTTGCAAACCAGGACCAAAGCGAATACTGCAGATCGCATAAGGAGACTGACAAGCAAGCAAGGATCCGATGCTGTTTATAAAAGGACTCCCGATGGGCGCAATTTTTGGCGTTTTTGAGTTTAACTTTAATTTGATATGTTTTTAGGATTTTACACATGTCCGTTGTATATTTGTTCAGCAGCAGCTGAAAGTGGAGAAAGAGAAGCTAGGAGTTATATAGTTCTACCAAGAGGTAGAATATTTGGTAGAGAAGAGAGCAAAATTAGTTTAAAACCAGCAAAGGAGAGAAAGAGAGTGAAACAAGTAAGTTGCAAATTTAAAAAGGCGATTGTCATGTTTATAGGGTGAAATCTTTGCATCTTTCTTGTAAATTTACGAAGATTTTGTACACTGATTTTATGACTGCTCTTTATAACAACTTTTGTCATTTTGGGGCTAATTTTAATTTTATTGACTAAATTTGCAGTTGGGATAAACATTTTTCAACAAATAGGAGAAATAGTTTGTTGAACTACCTATGTGCAGCAGTGAGATAAGTAAGTTTGTATTTAAGCGGAGTTACATGGGCAAAGCAAAGCCTTTTTATTTCCTAGGTGAGACATTTGAAATTAGGAAATCCAACAAAAAGGCACATTTCTTGGTTTTAAAGTTAATATTTTCCTTCTATGTTGTCATGGGATGCTGCATGCACTATGATCTGGTGAAACTGGATTTTAACTGCCATAGGGCTAATGTATTGAGAAATTGAGTGCACTGTGTAAACAATTCCTTCATATTTTTTAGGTCATTTTGGGCAAAAGAAGATGAAGGAAAAGATAAAGAGAAAGTGAAGAAGAAGGACGTTTGGTAAAGAGAAGAGAGAAACGGGATACAAGTAAAATGCAATGTTATTATTTTATTATCTATGTCCTTGCTGGCTCTCTAAGGGGTTAGGTCCCTTTGCAAGGGATCTCATGTTCAACCAAAGAGGTCCTTCATGGAAGGTTAGGTAGAGGATGGGTATGTTGCACCTCTTTGGTTGAACATGTAACCCCCAACTGAGAAAGGGTACAGGAGTGCTTCTGGTCTTTAGCAATTTAATTGTCCTATTACATGTATATGCTAATGTATATAGATAGAATAAATACACACTATATATAGGTATGGGCAGGGTTGCACTGGGGCGCAGGGACCCTCCCCTGACCCGGTAATCTCTGGGCAATCCCCTGAGCCACTGGTCTCCTCCCCTGATGCGCTTAAGGTAAGTTTCAATTAGGTGTCCCTAAGGCAGCGGCACCTGTGAGCCCGACACCTCCCAGTCCAACCCTGGATATGGATATAGATACTAAGATAGATAGATGGATGGTTCAATTAGTGTAACTCAGTGGTCTGGATCAGTGAGTAATGCTCCGTGGTCTTCTTCATTGAGTGTAACTCAGTGATCTGGTTCAGTGAGTGTAGCTCAGTGGTCTTGTTCAGTGAGTGTAACTCAGTGGTCTTGTTCAGTGAGTAATGCTCCGTGGTCTTCTTCATTGAGTGTAGCTCAGTGTTCTGGTTTAGTGAGTGTAGCTCAGTGTTCTTGTTCAGTGAGTGTAGCTCAGTGTTCTTGTTCAGTGAGTGTAGCTCAGTGTTCTGGTTCAGTGAGTGTAGGTCAGTGTTCTAGTTCAGTGAGTGTATCTCAGTGGTCAAGTTCAGTGAGTGTAGCTCATTGTTCTCGTTCAGTGAGTGTAGCTCAGTGTTCTGGTTTAGTGAGTGTAGCTCAGTGTTCTTGTTCAATGAGTGTAACTCAGTGGTCTTGTTCAGTGAGTGTAACTCAGTGATCTCTTTCAGTGAGTGTAACTTTGTGATCTGGTTCAGTGAGTGTAGCTCAGTGATCTTGTTCAGTGAGTGTAACTCAGTGGTCTTGTTCAGTGAGTGATGCTCTGTTGTCTTGTTCAATGAGTGTAACTTAGTGTTCTTGTTCAGTGAGTGTAACTCAGTAGTCAAGTTCAGTGAGTGTAGCTCATTGTTCTGGTTCAATGAGTGTAACTCAGTGGTCTTTTTCATTGAGTTTATCTCAGTGGTCTTGTTCAGTGAGTGTAACTCAGTGATCTCTTTCAGTGAGTGTAACTTTGGGATCTGGTTCAGTGAGTATAACTCAGTGGTCATGTTCAGTGAGTTTAACTCAGTGGTCTTGTTCAGTGTGTGATGCTCCGTTGTCCTGTTCATTGAGTGTAACTCGGTGATCTGGTTCATTGAGTGTAGCTCAGTGTTCTTGTTCAGTGTGTGTAACTCAGTGGTTTTGTTCAGTGAGTGTAGCTCAGTGTTCTAGTTCAGTGAGTGTAGCTCAGTGTTCTTGTTCAGTGAGTGTAGCTCAGTGTTCTTGTTCAGTGAGTGTAGCTCAGTGTTCTTGTTCAGTGAGTGTAGCTGAGTGTTCTGGTTCAGTGAGTGTAGCTCAGTGTTCTAGTTCAGTGAGTGTATCTCAGTGGTCAAGTTCAGTGAGTGTAGCTCATTGTTCTGGTTCAGTGAGTGTAGCTCATTGTTCTGGTTCAGTGAGTGTAGCTCAGTGTTCTTGTTCAATGAGTGTAACTCAGTGGTCTTGTTCAGTGAGTGTAACTCAGTGGTCAAGTTCAGTGAGTGTAGCTCATTGTTCTGGTTCAGTGAGTATAGCTCAGTGTTCTAGTTCAGTGAGTGTATCTCATTGGTCAGGTTCAGTGAGTGTAGCTCATTGTTCTGGTTCAGTGAGTGTAGCTCAGTGTTCTGGTTCAGTGAGTGTAGCTCATTGTTCTGGTTCAATGAGTGTAGCTTAGTGGTCTTGTTCAGTGAGTGTAACTCAGTGGTCTTGTTCAGTGAGTGTAGCTCATTGTTCTACTTCAGTAAGTGTAGCTCAGTGTTCTGGTTCAGTGAGTGTAGCTCAGTGTTCTTGTTCAGTTAGTGTAGCTCAGTGTTCTGGTTCAGTGAGTGTAGCTCAGTGTTCTGGTTCAGTGAGTGTAGCTCAGTGTTCGAGTTCAGTGAGTGTAACTCAGTGTTCTTGTTCAGTGACTGTAGCTCAGTATTCTAGTTCAGTGAGTGTATCTCAGTGGTCAAGTTCAGTGAGTGTAGCTCAGTGTTCTTGTTCAATGAGTGTAAGTAACTCAGTGGTCTTGTTCAGTGAGTGTAGCTCAGTGGTCTTGTTCAGTGAGTGTAACTCAGTGATCTATTTCAGTGAGTGTAACTTTGTCATCTGGTTCAGTGAGTGTAACTTTGTCATCTGGTTCAGTGAGTGTAACTCAGTGTTCTGGTTCAGTAAGTGTCGCTCAGTGTTCTTGTTCATTGAGTGTAGCTCAGTGTTCGAGTTCAGTGAGTTTAACTCAGTGGTCAAGTTCAGTGAGTGTAGCTCATTGTTCTGGTTCAATGAGTGTAACTCAGTGGTCTTGTTCATTGAGTGTAGCTCAGTGGTCAAGTTCAGTGAGTGTAGCTCATTTTTCTGGGTCAGTGAGTGTAGCTCATTGTTCTGGTTTAGTGAGTGTAGCTCAGTGTTCTTGTTCAATGAGTGTAGCTCAGTGGTCTTGTTCAGTGAGTGTAGCTCATTGTTCTGGTTCAATGAGTGTAACTCAGTGGTCTTGTTCATTGAGTGTAGCTCAGTGTTCGAGTTCAGTGAATGTAAGTCAGTGGTCAAGTTCAGTGAGTGTAACTCATTGTTCTGGTTCAATGAGTGTAACTCAGTGGTCTTGTTCATTGAGGGTTGCTCAGTGGTCTTGTTCAGTGAGTGTAACTCAGTGATCTGGTTCATTGAGTGTAACTCAGTGATCTGATTCAGTGAGTATAGCTCAGTGTTCTTGTTCAGTGAGTGTAGCTCAGTGTTCTGGTTCAGTGAGTGTAGCTCAGTGTTCTGGTTCAGTGTGTTTAGCTCAGTGTTCGAGTTCAGTGAGTGTAACTCAATGTTCTTGTTCAGTGAGTGTAGCTCAGTGTTCTAGTTCAGTGAGTGTATCTCAGTGGTCAAGTTCAGTGAGTGTAGCTCATTGTTCTGGTTTAGTGAGTGTAGCTCAGTGTTCTTGTTCAATGAGTGTAACTCAGTGGTCTTGTTCAGTGAGTGTAACTCAGTGGTCAAGTTCAGTGAGTGTAGCTCATTGTTCTGGTTTAGTGAGTGTAGCTCAGTGGTCTTGTTCAGTGAGTGTAACTCAGTGATCTCTTTCAGTGAGTGTAACTTTGTGATCTGGTTCAGTGAGTGTAGCTCGGTGGTCTTGTTCAGTGAGTTTAACTCAGAGGTCTTGTTCAGTGTGTGATGCTCCGTTGTCCTGTTCATTGAGTGTAACTCAGTGGTCTTGTTCATTGAGTGTAGCTCAGTGGTTTTGTTCAGTGAGTGTAACTCAGTGATCTCTTTCAGTGAGTGTAACTTTGTGATCGTTTTCAGTGAGTGATGCTCTGTTGTCTTGTTCATTGAGTATAACTTAGTGATCTGGTTCAGTGAGTGTAGCTTGGTGGTCTTTTTCAGTGAGTGTAGCTCAGTGTTCTGGTTCAGTGAGTGTCGCTCAGTGTTCCTGTTCATTGAGTATAGCTCAGTGTTCGACTTCAGTGAGTGTAACTCAGTGGTCAAGTTCAGTGAGTGTAGCTCATTGTTCTGGTTCAATGAGTGTAACTCAGTGGTCTCTTTCAATGAATGTAGCTCAGTGGTCAAGTTCAGTGAGTGTAGCTCATTGTTCTGGTTCAGTGAGTGTAGCTCAGTGTTCTGGTTCAGTGAGTGTAGCTCAGTGTTCTTGTTCAATGAGTGTAGCTCAGTGGTCTTGTTCAGTGAGTGTAGCACATTTTTCTGTTTCAATGAGTGTAACTCAGTGGTCTTGTTCATTGAGTGTAGCTCAGTGTTCGAGTCCAGTGAGTTTAACTCAGTGGTCTTGTTCATTGAGTGTATCTCAGTGGTCTTGTTCAGTGAGTGTCACTCAGTGATCTCTTTCAGTGAGTGTAACTTTGTGATCTGGTTCAGTGAGTGTAACTCAGTGGTCTTGTTCAGTGAGTGTAACTCAGTGTTCTAGTTCAGTGAGTGTAGCTCAGTGTTCTGGTTCAGTGAGTGTAGCTCAGTGTTCTGGTTCAGTGAGTTTAGCTCAGTGTTCTGGTTCAGTGAGTGTAGCTCAGTGTTCTTGTTCAGTGAGTGTAGCTCAGTGTTCTGGTTCAGTGAGTGTAGCTCAGTGTTCTGGTTCAGTGAGTGTAGCTCAGTGTTCGAGTTCAGTGAGTGTAACTCAATGTTCGAGTTCAGTGAGTGTAGCTCAGTGTTCTAGTTCAGTGAGTGTATCTCAGTGGTCAAGTTCAGTGAGTGTAGCTTATTGTTCTGGTTCAGTGAGTGTAGCTCAGTGTTATGGTTTAGTGAGTGTAGCTCAGTGTTCTTGTTCAGTGAGTGTAACTCAGTGATCTCTTTCAGTGAGTGTAACTTTGTTATCTGGTTCAGTGAGTGTAACTTTGTTATCTGGTTCAGTGAGTGTAACTCAGGGGTCTTGTTCAGTGAGTGTAACTCAGTGGTCTTGTTCAGTGAGTGATGCTCGGTTGTCTTGTTCATTGAGTGTAACCCAGTGATCTGGTTCAGTGAGTGTAGCTCAGTGGTCTTGTTCAATGAGTGTAACTCAGTGGTCTTGTTCAGTGAGTGTAGCTCATTGTTCTGGTTCAATGAGTGAAGCTCAGTGGTCTTGTTCAGTGAGTGTAGCTCATTGTTCTGGTTCAATGAGTGTAACTCAGTGGTCTTGTTCATTGAGTGTAGCTCAGTGGTCTTGTTCAGTGAGTGTAACTCAGTGATCTCTTTCAGTGAGTGTAACTTTGTTATCTTGTTCAGTGAGTATAACTCAGTTGTCTTGTTCAGTGTGTGATGCTCCGTTGTCTTGTTCATTGAGTGTAACTCAGTGATCTGGTTCATTAAGTGTAGCTCAGTGATCTGGTTCAGTGAGTGTAGCTCAGTGTTTTTTTTTCAGTGAGTGTAGCTCAGTGTTCTGGTTCAGTGAGTGTAGCTCATTGTTCTTGTTCAATGAGTGAAGCTCAGTGGTCTTGTTCAGTGAGTGTAGCTCATTGTTCTTGTTCAATGAGTGTAACTCAGTGGTCTTGTTCATTGAGTGTAGCTCAGTGTTCGAGTTCAGTGAGTGTAACTCAGTGGTCAAGTTCAGTGAGTATAGCTCATTGTTCTGGTTCAATGAGTGTAACTCAGTGGTCTTGTTCAATGAGTGTAACTCAGTGTTCTAGTTCAGTGAGTGTATCTCAGTGGTCAAGTTCAGTGAGTGTAGCTCATTGTTCTGGTACAGTGAGTTTAGCTCAGTGTTCTGGTTTAGTGAGTGTAGCTCAGTGTTCTTGTTCAATGAGTGTAACTCAGTGGTCTTGTTCATTGAGTGTAGCTCAGTGGTTTTGTTCAGTGAGTGTAACTCAGTGATCTCTTTCAGTGAGTGTAACTTTGTGATCTGTTTCAGTGAGTGATGCTCTGTTGTCTTGTTCATTGAGTATAACTCAGTGATCTGGTTCAGTGAGTGTAGCTTGGTGGTCTTGTTCAGTGAGTGTAGCTCAGTGTTCTGGTTCAGTGAGTGTCGCTCAGTGTTCCTGTTCATTGAGTATAGCTCATTGTTCTTGTTCAATGAGTGTAACTCAATGGTCTTGTTCAATGAGTGTAGCTCAGTGGTCAAGTTCAGTGAGTGTAGCTCATTGTTCTGGTTCAGTGAGTGTAGCTCAGTGTTCTGGTTCAGTGAGTGTAGCTCAGTGTTTGAGTTCAGTAAGTGTAGCTCAGTGTTCTTGTTCAATGAGTGTAGCTCAGTGGTCTTGTTCAGTGAGTGTAGCACATTTTTCTGTTTCAATGAGTGTAACTCAGTGGTCTTGTTCATTGAGTGTAGCTCAGTGTTCGAGTTCAGTGAGTTTAACTCAGTGGTCTTGTTCATTGAGTGTATCTCAGTGGTCTTGTTCAGTGAGTGTCACTCAGTGATCTCTTTCAGTGAGTGTAACTTTGTGATCTGGTTCAGTGAGTGTAACTCAGTGGTCTTGTTCAGTGAGTGTAACTCAGTGTTCTAGTTCAGTGAGTGTAGCTCAGTGTTCTGGTTCAGTGAGTGTAGCTCAGTGTTCTGGTTCAGTGAGTGTAGCTCAGTGTTCTGGTTCAGTGAGTGTAACTCAATGTTCGAGTTCAGTGAGTGTAACTCAATGTTCGAGTTCAGTGAGTGTAGCTCAGTGTTCTAGTTCAGTGAGTGTATCTCAGTGGTCAAGTTCAGTGAGTGTAGCTTATTGTTCTGGTTCAGTGAGTGTAGCTCAGTGTTATGGTTTAGTGAGTGTAGCTCAGTGTTCTTGTTCAATGAGTTTAGCTCTGTGGTCTTGTTCAGTGAGTGTAACTCAGTGATCTCTTTCAGTGAGTGTAACTTTGTTATCTGGTTCAGTGAGTGTAACTCAGTGGTCCTGTTCAGTGAGTGTAACTCAGTGGTCTTGTTCAGTGAGTGATGCTCGGTTGTCTTGTTCATTGAGTGTAACTCAGTGATCTGGTTCAGTGAGTGTAGCTCAGTGGTCTTGTTCAATGAGTGTAACTCAGTGGTCTTGTTCAGTGAGTGTAGCTCATTGTTCTGGTTCAATGAGTGAAGCTCAGTGGTCTTGTTCAGTGAGTGTAGCTCATTGTTCTGGTTCAATGAGTGTAACTCAGTGGTCTTGTTCATTGAGTGTAGCTCAGTGTTCGAGTTCAGTGAGTGTAACTCAGTGGTCAAGTTCAGTAAGTGTAGCTCATTGTTCTGGTTCAATGAGTGTAACTCAGTGGTCTTGTTCATTGAGTGTAGCTCAGTGGTCTTGTTCAGTGAGTGTAACTCAGTGATCTCTTTCAGTGAGTGTAACTTCGTTATCTGGTTCAGTGAGTGTAACTCAGTGGTCTTGTTCAGTGAGTGTAACTCAGTGCTCTTGTTCAGTGAGTGATGCTCGGTTGTCTTGTTCATTGAGTGTAACTCAGTGATCTGGTTCAGTGAGTGTAGCTCAGTGGTCTTGTTCAATGAGTGTAACTCAGTGGTCTTGTTCAGTGAGTGTAGCTCATTGTTCTGGTTCAATGAGTGAAGCTCAGTGGTCTTGTTCAGTGAGTGTAGCTCAGTGTTCTTGTTCAATGAGTGTAACTCAGTGGTCTTGTTCAGTGAGTGTAACTCAGTGGTCAAGTTCAGTGAGTGTAGCTCATTGTTCTGGTTCAGTGAGTGTAGCTCAGTGTTCTTGTTCAATGAGTGTAGCTCAGTGGTCTTGTTCAGTGAGTGTAACTCAGTGAACTGGTTCAGTGAGTGTAACTCAGTAGTCAAGTTCAGTGAGTGTAGCTGATTGTTCTGGTTCAATGAGTGTATCTCAGTGGTCTTGTTCACTGAGTGTAGCTCAGTGTTCGAGTTCAGTGAGTGTAACTCAGTAGTCAAGTTCAGTGAGTGTAGCTCATTGTTCTGGTTCAATGAGTGTAACTCAGTGGTCTTTTTCATTGAGTTTATCTCAGTGGTCTTGTTCAGTGAGTGTAACTTTGTGATCTGGTTCAGTGAGTATAACTCAGTGATCTGATTCAGTGAGTATAGCTCAGTGTTCTTGTTCAGTGAGTGTAGCTCAGTGTTCTGGTTCAGTGAGTGTAGCTCAGTGTTCTGGTTCAGTGTGTGTAACTCAGTGGTTTTGTTCAGTGAGTGTAGCTCAGTGTTCTAGTTCAGTGAGTGTAGCTCAGTGTTCTGGTTCAGTGAGTGTAGCTCAGTGTTCTAGTTCAGTGAGTATATCTCAGTGGTCAAGTTCAGTGAGTGTAGCTCATTGTTCTGGTTCAGTGAGTGTAGCTCAGTGTTCTTGTTCAATGAGTGTAACTCAGTGGTCTTGTTCAGTGAGTGTAAATCAGTGGTCAAGTTCAGTGAGTGTAGCTCATTGTTCTGGTTCAGTGAGTATAGCTCAGTGTTCTAGTTCAGTGAGTGTATCTCAGTGGTCAAGTTCAGTGAGTGTAGCTCATTGTTCTGGTTCAGTGAGTGTAACTCAGTGGTCTTGTTCAATGAGTGTAGCTCAGTGGTCAAGTTCAGTGAGTGTAGCTCATTGTTCTGGTTCAGTGAGTGTAGCTCAGTGTTCTGGTTCAGTGAGTGTAGCTCAGTGGTCTTGTTCAATGAGTGTAGCTCAGTGGTCAAGTTCAGTGAGTGTAGCTCATTGTTCTGGTTCAATGAGTGTAACTCAGTGGTCTTTTTCATTGAGTTTATCTCAGTGGTCTTGTTCAGTGAGTGTAACTTTGTGATCTGGTTCAGTGAGTATAACTCAGTGATCTGATTCAGTGAGTATAGCTCAGTGTTCTTGTTCAGTGAGTGTAGCTCAGTGTTCTGGTTCAGTGAGTGTAGCTCAGTGTTCTGGTTCAGTGTGTGTAACTCAGTGGTTTTGTTCAGTGAGTGTAGCTCAGTGTTCTAGTTCAGTGAGTGTAGCTCAGTGTTCTGGTTCAGTGAGTGTAGCTCAGTGTTCTAGTTCAGTGAGTATATCTCAGTGGTCAAGTTCAGTGAGTGTAGCTCATTGTTCTGGTTCAGTGAGTGTAGCTCAGTGTTCTTGTTCAATGAGTGTAACTCAGTGGTCTTGTTCAGTGAGTGTAAATCAGTGGTCAAGTTCAGTGAGTGTAGCTCATTGTTCTGGTTCAGTGAGTATAGCTCAGTGTTCTAGTTCAGTGAGTGTATCTCAGTGGTCAAGTTCAGTGAGTGTAGCTCATTGTTCTGGTTCAGTGAGTGTAACTCAGTGGTCTTGTTCAATGAGTGTAGCTCAGTGGTCAAGTTCAGTGAGTGTAGCTCATTGTTCTGGTTCAGTGAGTGTAGCTCAGTGTTCTGGTTCAGTGAGTGTAGCTCAGTGTTTGAGTTCAGTAAGTGTAGCTCAGTGTTCTTGTTCAATGAGTGTAGCTCAGTGGTCTTGTTCAGTGAGTGTAGCACATTTTTCTGTTTCAATGAGTGTAACTCAGTGGTCTTGTTCATTGAGTGTAGCTCAGTGTTCGAGTTCAGTGAGTTTAACTCAGTGGTCTTGTTCATTGAGTGTATCTCAGTGGTCTTGTTCAGTGAGTGTCACTCAGTGATCTCTTTCAGTGAGTGTAACTTTGTGATCTGGTTCAGTGAGTGTAACTCAGTGGTCTTGTTCAGTGAGTGTAACTCAGTGTTCTAGTTCAGTGAGTGTAGCTCAGTGTTCTGGTTCTGTGAGTGTAGCTCAGTGTTCTTGTTCAGTGAGTGTAGCTCAGTGTTCTGGTTCAGTGAGTGTAGCTCAGTGTTCTGGTTCAGTGAGTGTAGCTCAGTGTTCGAGTTCAGTGAGTGTAACTCAATGTTCGAGTTCAGTGAGTGTAGCTCAGTGTTCTAGTTCAGTGAGTGTATCTCAGTGGTCAAGTTCAGTGAGTGTAGCTTATTGTTCTGGTTCAGTGAGTGTAGCTCAGTGTTATGGTTTAGTGAGTGTAGCTCAGTGTTCTTGTTCAATGAGTGTAGCTCAGTGGTCTTGTTCAGTGAGTGTAACTCAGTGATCTCTTTCAGTGAGTGTAACTTTGTTATCTGGTTCAGTGAGTGTAACTCAGTGGTCTTGTTCAGTGAGTGTAACTCAGTGGTCTTGTTCAGTGAGTGATGCTCGGTTGTCTTGTTCATTGAGTGTAACTCAGTGATCTGGTTCAGTGAGTGTAGCTCAGTGGTCTTGTTCAATGAGTGTAACTCAGTGGTCTTGTTCAGTGAGTGTAGCTCATTGTTCTGGTTCAATGAGTGAAGCTCAGTGGTCTTGTTCAGTGAGTGTAGCTCATTGTTCTGGTTCAATGAGTGTAACTCAGTGGTCTTGTTCATTGAGTGTAGCTCAGTGTTCGAGTTCAGTGAGTGTAACTCAGTGGTCAAGTTCAGTGAGTGTAGCTCATTGTTCTGGTTCAATGAGTGTAGCTCAGTGGTCTTGTTCAGTGAGTGTAGCTCATTGTTCGAGTTCAGTGAGTGTAACTCAGTGGTCTTGTTCATTGAGTGTAGCTCAGAGGTCTTGTTCAGTGAGTGTAACTCAGTGATCTCTTTCAGTGAGTGTAACTTTGTGATCTGGTTCAGTGAGTATAACTCAGTTGTCTTGTTCAGTGTGTGATGCTCCGTTGTCTTGTTCATTGAGTGTAACTCGGTGATCTGGTTCATTGAGTGTAACTCAGTGTTCTTGTTCAGTGAGTGTAACTCAGTGGTCTTGTTCAGTGAGGGTAGCTCAGTGTTCTGGTTCAGTGAGTGTAGCTCAGTGTTCTTTTTCAGTGAGTGTAGCTCAGTGTTCTGGTTCAGTGAGTGTAGCTCATTGTTCTTGTTCAATGAGTGTAACTCAGTGGTCTTGTTCATTGAGTGTAGCTCAGTGTTCGAGTTCAGTGAGTGTAACTCAGTGGTCAAGTTCAGTGAGTGTAGCTCATTGTTCTGGTTCAATGAGTGTAACTCAGTGGTCTTGTTCATTGAGTGTAGCTCAGTGGTCTTGTTCAGTGAGTGTAACTCAGTGATCTGGTTCAGTGAGTGTAGCTCAGTGTTCTTGTTCAGTGAGTGTAACTCAGTGGTCTTGTTCAGTGTGTGATGCTCCGTTGACTTGTTCATTGAGTGTAACTCAGTGATCTGGTTCATTGAGTGTAGCTCAGTGTTCTTGTTCAGTGAGTGTAACTCAGTGGTCTTGTTCAGTGAGTGTAGCTCAGTGTTCTGGTTCAGTGAGTGTAGCTCAGTGTTCGAGTTCAGTGAGTTTAACTCAGTGGTCAAGTTCAGTGAGTGTAGCTCATTGTTCTGGTTCAGTGAGTGTAGCTCATTGTTCTGGTTTAGTGAGTGTAGCTCAGTGTTCTTGTTCAATGAGTGTAGCTCAGTGGTCTTGTTCAGTGAGTGTAGCTCATTGTTCTGGTTCAATGAGTGTAACTCAGTGGTCTTTTTCATTGAGTATAGCTCAGTGTTCTGGTTCAATGAGTGTAACTCAGTGGTCTTGTTCATTGAGTTTAGCTCAGTGTTCGAGTTCAGTGAGTTTAACTCAGTGGTTAAGTTCAGTGAGTGTAGCTCAGTGTTCTGGTTCAATGAGTAACTCAGTGGTCTTGTTCAGTGAGTGTAACTCTGTGATCTCTTTCAGTGAGCGTAACTTTGTGATCTGGTTCAGTGAGTATATCTTAGTGGTCTTGTTCAGTGAGTTTAACTCTGTGGTCTTGTTCAGTGTGTGATGCTCCGTTGTCCTGTTCATTGAGTGTAACACAGTGACCTGGTTCATTGAGTGTAACTCAGTGATCTGATTCATTGAGTGTAGCTCAGTGTTCTTGTTCAGTGAGTGTAACTCAGTGGTCTTGTTCAGTGAGTGTAGCACAGTGTTCTAGTTCAGTGAGTGTAACTCAGTGTTCTGATTCAGTGAGTGTAGCTCAGTGTTCTGGTTCAGTGAGTGTAACTCAGTGATCTCTTTTAGTGAGTGTAACTCAGTGATCTGGTTCAGTGAGTGTAGCTCAGTGGTCTTGTTCAATGAGTGTAACTCAGTGGTCTTGTTCAGTGAGTGTAGCTCATTGTTCTGGTTCAATGTGTGAAGCTCAGTGGTCTTGTTCAGTGAGTGTAGCTCATTGTTCTGGTTCAATGAGTGTAACTCAGTGGTCTTGTTCATTGAGTGTAACTCAGTGTTCTGGTTCAATGAGTGAAGCTCAGTGGTCTTGTTCAGTGAGTGTAGCTCATTGTTCTGGTTCAGTGAGTGTAGCTCAGTGTTCTGGTTCAGTGAGTGTAGCTCATTGTTCTGGTTCAATGAGTGTAACTCAGTGGTCTTGTTCATTGAGTGTAGCTCAGTGGTCTTGTTCAATGAGTGTAACTCAGTGGTCTTGTTCAGTGAGTTTAGCTCATTGTTCTGGTTCAATGAGTGAAGCTCAGTGGTCTTGTTCAGTGAGTGTAGCTCATTGTTCTGGTTCAATGAGTGTAACTCAGTGGTCTTGTTCATTGAGTGTTGCTCAGTGTTCGAGTTCAGTGAGTGTAACTCAGTGGTCAAGTTCAGTGAGTGTAGCTCATTGTTCTGGTTCAATGAGTGTAACTCAGTGGTCTTGTTCATTGAGTGTAGCTCCGAGGTCTTGTTCAGTGAGTGTAACTCAGTGATCTCTTTCAGTGAGTGTAACTTTGTGATCTGGTTCAGTGAGTATAACTCAGTTGTCTTGTTCAGTGTGTGATGCTCCGTTGTCTTGTTCATTGAGTGTAACTCGGTGATCTGGTTCATTGAGTGTAGCTCAGTGTTCTTGTTCAGTGAGTGTAACTCAGTGGTCTTGTTCAGTGAGGGTAGCTCAGTGTTCTGGTTCAGTGAGTGTAGCTCAGTGTTCTTTTTCAGTGAGTGTAGCTCAGTGTTCTGGTTCAGTGAGTGTAGCTCATTGTTCTTGTTCAATGAGTGTAACTCAGTGGTCTTGTTCATTGAGTGTAGCTCAGTGTTCGAGTTCAGTGAGTGTAACTCAGTGGTCAAGTTCAGTGAGTGTAGCTCATTGTTCTGGTTCAATGAGTGTAACTCAGTGGTCTTGTTCATTGAGTGTAGCTCAGTGGTCTTGTTCAGTGAGTGTAACCCAGTGATCTCTTTCAGTGAGTGTAACTTTGTGATCTTGTTCAGTGAGTATAACTCAGTGGTCTTGTTCAGTGTGTGATGCTTCGTTGACTTGTTCATTGAGTGTAACTCAGTGATCTGGTTCATTGAGTGTAGCTCAGTGTTCTTGTTCAGTGAGTGTAACTCAGTGGTCTTGTTCAGTGAGTGTAGCTCAGTGTTCTGGTTCAGTGAGTGTAGCTCAGTGTTCGAGTTCAGTGAGTTTAACTCAGTGGTCAAGTTCAGTGAGTGTAGCTCATTGTTCTGGTTCAGTGAGTGTAGCTCATTGTTCTGGTTTAGTGAGTGTAGCTCAGTGTTCTTGTTCAATGAGTGTAGCTCAGTGGTCTTGTTCAGTGAGTGTAGCTCATTGTTCTGGTTCAATGAGTGTAACTCAGT
Source organism: Xenopus tropicalis (assembly GCF_000004195.4). Taxonomy (NCBI): domain Eukaryota; kingdom Metazoa; phylum Chordata; class Amphibia; order Anura; family Pipidae; genus Xenopus; species Xenopus tropicalis. The sequence goes on along the minus strand of NC_030680.2, from coordinate 33,366,473 downwards.
GGTCTTTTTCATTGAGTATAGCTCAGTGTTCTGGTTCAATGAGTGTAACTCAGTGGTCTTGTTCATTGAGTTTAGCTCAGTGTTCGAGTTCAGTGAGTTTAACTCAGTGGTTAAGTTCAGTGAGTGTAGCTCAGTATTCTGGTTCAATGAGTAACTCAGTGGTCTTGTTCAGTGAGTGTAACTCTGTGATCTCTTTCAGTGAGTGTAACTTTGTGATCTGGTTCAGTGAGTATATCTCAGTGGTCTTGTTCAGTGAGTTTAACTCTGTGGTCTTGTTCAGTGTGTGATGCTCCGTTGTCCTGTTCATTGAGTGTAACACAGTGACCTGGTTCATTGAGTGTAACTCAGTGATCTGATTCATTGAGTGTAGCTCAGTGTTCTTGTTCAGTGAGTGTAACTCAGTGTCTTGTTCAGTGAGTGTAGCACAGTGTTCGATTCAGTGAGTGTAACTCAGTGTTCTGATCAGTGAGTGTAGCTCAGTGTTCTGGTTCAGTGAGTGTAGCTCAGTGGTCTTGTTCAGTGAGTGTAACTCAGTGATCTCTTTCAGTGAGTGTAACTCAGTGATCTGGTTCAGTGAGTGTAGCTCAGTGGTCTTGTTCAATGAGTGTAACTCAGTGGTCTTGTTCAGTGAGTGTAGCTCATTGTTCTGGTTCAATGTGTGAAGCTCAGTGGTCTTGTTCAGTGAGTGTAGCTCATTGTTCTGGTTCATGAGTGTAACTCAGTGGTCTTTTTCATTGAGTGTAACTCAGTGTTCTGGTTCAATGAGTGAAGCTCAGTGGTCTTGTTCAGTGAGTGTAGCTCATTGTTCTGGTTCAGTGAGTGTAGCTCAGTGTTCTGGTTCAGTGAGTGTAGCTCAGTGTTCTGGTTCAGTGAGTGTAGCTCATTGTTCTGGTTCAATGAGTGTAACTCAGTGGTCTTGTTCATTGAGTGTAACTCAGTGTTCTGGTTCAATGAGTGAAGCTCAGTGGTCTTGTTCATTGAGTGTAACTCAGTGTTCTTGTTCAGTGAGTGTAACTCAGTTTTCTTGTTCAGTGAGTGTAGCTCATTGTTCTAGTTCAGTGAGTGTAGCTCAGTGTTCGTGTTCAGTGAGTGTTGCTCAGTGTTCTTGTTCAGTGAGTGTAGCTCAGTGTTTTTGTTCAGTGAGTGTAGCTCAGTGTTCTGGTTCAGTGAGTGTAGCTCAGTGTTCGAATTCAGTGAGTGTAACTCAGAGGGGGTTCTTGTTTAGTGAGTGTATCTCAGTGTCAAGTTCAGTGAGTGTAGCTCATTGTTCTTGTTCAGTGAGTGTAACTCAGTGTTTGGTTCAGTGAGTGTAGCTCAGTGTTCGAGTTCAGTGAGTGTAACTCAGTGGTCAAGTTCAGTGAGTGTAGCTCATTGTTCTGGTTCATGAGTGTAATCTCAGTGGTCTTGTTCATTGAGTGTAACTCAGTGTTCTTGTTCACTGAGTGTAACTCAGTGGTCTTGTTCAGTGAGTAAGCTCAGTGTTCTAGTTAAGTGAGTGTAGCTCAGTGTTCTTGTTTAGTGAGTGTAGCTCAGTGTTCTGTTCAGTGAGTTTAGCTCAGTGTTCTGGTTCAGTGAGTGTAGCTCAGTGTTCTGGTTCAGTGAGTGTAGCTCAGTGTTCTGGTTCAGTGAGTGTAACTCAGTGTTCTTGTTCAGTGAGTGTAACTCAGTGTTCTTGTTCAGTGAGTGTAATCTCAGTGGTCAAGTTCAGTGAGTGTAGCTCATTGTTCTGGTTCAGTGAGTGTAGCTCAGTGTTCTGGTTTAGTGAGTGTAGCTCAGTGTTTGAGTTCAGTGAGTGTAACTCAGTGGTCTTGTTCATTGAGTGTAGCTCAGTGGTCTTGTTCAGTGAGTGTAACTCAGTGATCTCTTTCAGTGAGTGTAACTTTGTGATCTGTTTCAGTGAGTGATGCTCTGTTGTCTTGTTCATTGAGTGTAACTCAGTGATCTGGTTCAGTGAGTGTAGCTCAGTGGTCTTGTTCAGTGAGTGTAGCTCAGTGTTCTGGTTCAATGAGTGTAACTCAGTGGTCTTGTTCATTGAGTGTAGCTCAGTGGTCAAGTTCAGTGAGTGTAGCTCATTGTTCTGGTTCAGTGAGTGTAGCTCAGTGTTTGAGTTCAGTGAGTGTAACTCAGTGGTCTTGTTCATTGAGTGTAGCTCAGTGGTCTTGTTCAGTGAGTGTAACTCAGTGATCTCTTTCAGTGAGTGTAACTCAGTGATCTGTTTCAGTGAGTGATGGCTCAGTTGTCTTGTTCATTGAGTGTAGCTCAGTGCTGGTTCAGTGAGTGTAGCTCAGTGTCTTGTTCAGTGAGTGTAGCTCAGTGTTCTGGTTCATTGAGTGTAACTCAGTGGTCTTGTTCAGTGAGTGTAGCTCAGTGTTCTAGTTCAGTGAGTGTAGCTCATTGTTCTGGTTCAGTGAGTGTAGCTCAGTGTTTCAGTTTCAGTGAGTGTAACTCAGTGGTCTTGTTCAGTGAGTGTAGCTCAGCCCCCAGAAAATCAGAGGCACAGGGATTCCCCTCATAGAACAGGGAATACCCCCCCAGAAATCAAGGCACAGGGGATACCTCCCAGAAAATCAGAGGCAACAGGGATACCCCCAGAAAATCAGAAGCTAGGATACCCCCCAGAAATCAAGGCACAGGATACCCCCCCAGAAAATCAAGAGGCACAGGGATACCCCCCAGAAAATCAAAGGCACAGGGATACCCCCCCCAGAAAATCAGAGGCAACAGGGAATACCCCCCCAGAAAATCAGAGGCACAGGGATACCCCCCCAGAAAATCAGAGGCAACAGGGATACCCCTCAGAAAATCAGAGGCACAGGGATACCCGCCACCCAGAAAATCAGAGGCAAGGGATACCCCCCAGAAAATCAGAGGCACAGGGATACCTTCCCCAGAAAAATCAGAGGCACAGTGATACCCGCCACTGACTCTGCTAGTAGCAGCAATTAGGACGTCTGGGTGTTTTAAATTTCCCGCGCAATAATGGGGCATGCGCAATGAGCGGGTCATTTGGTATTATCACATGACGTGACGTCAAGAAGGTCCCCTTCCAAGCGTAGGAACTAGCCGCTACCATAGCAACCCAGGACTCAACATTGTGACGATCCACCTGCGTCAATGTAGTTAGCGCGCTGTCACAGAAGCCACGCCCCCTGCCTTACTATTGATGGTAAGACGAGTTACGTCACGTCACCGTTAGTCAGGTGCGGCTTTTTCTGTCACAAGTTGCTTCTGGCGAGAGGGAAACGTCTGCCTCTGATGGAATGGCATGGAAATGTTTCTTATCATGGGCACATAGCAGCATAGAAATAAACACGCAAACCATCAAATTTAACTTCAGGTTAAGGTTGGATCTCCGGACGGAGATAGCGAACTGGACCTGTCAGCCATCGTGGAGGTTCATGGCATCTCACAGGAGCGCTACAGATTAGCTCGGCAGAATAGAAATTGTGAGTTTACGCTGTATTGACATTTTATTTATTGTAGTTATGGGCTGAAAAAAACGTTCAATATATGATTGATTCAGCATGATATTTATATAGTTTTAAAATCAAGATTTCTGCAGCGTGCAATTATTTCTAGGAAGCACTATTTCCATTCACTGTAATGGCCATCGGAAATAACTTTCATAATTCTTTTCATAATATTGGTACTGGCTAGAAGATGGCAATAGCACTTATTTTGGTATTATTTGAGTATACACTGTTTTGACATTATATATATATATATATACCCCATGCCTATATACCCCTCCTTCTCATAAGCTTGGTAGTGGCTAGCAGATCGCAATGGCAGTTATCTCCATTTTATTTAGCAATCTGTAGAATGGGTTTCCTGGTTGCAGCAAATGCAGCATTAACTGATAGGTGAGCTGGATCTGCTTTCTTATAATTCTTATAATTACAATGGTACAAAAAGCTACTTTAGATGAATTATTTGATGTGAGTATGCCAGCACTCACGGGCTTCAAAAGCAGCATCAACAGAAAAATAAAAGTTTTACAAAACATAATTGGTAGCATGGTTTTTTTTTTCCCTGAAGAAAGTTCCTGTTTGGAAATGAGACATCGGATAAATAAAAAACCATGCTACAATACGTTTTGTAAACTTTTTTTTTTTTTTCTGTTGATGCTGCTTTGAAGTCCCGTGAGTGCTGCTACCTTTGCTGGGACTATATATAGACTTATTGTTAGTGGCTATATATATGTGTGTGTGTGTATATAATGTTATTAATAAAATAACCCAGCACTTCCACATCTACCACTACACCTGCAGTGTGTGGTAGGCTGATCTATGGTATATTGATTTAAACTGTCACTTTAATATGACCAATTTAGAATAATCATGACATCAATATATTACACAGTCATTATATATATATATATATATATATATTGCTAGCAGGAAACAGTGTCGGCACTCACACGATTTCACGATCGATTTCAAGCAATCGATCGTTAAATCCTGTGAGTGCCGACACTGTTTTCTGCTATTTGATTACTTCGGCTCTGGCACCCAGGTATCGCTAGAAACTTATTGGTGTGCTCCCACTCTATGCTCTGTCTATATATATATATTAATATATATATATATATTAAAGTATAGGATCCCTTATCAGGAAACCCGTTATCCAGAAAGCTCCGAATTACGGAGAGCCTGTCTCATAGACTCCATTTTAATCAAATAGTTCAGAATTTTAAAACTGATTTCCTTTTTCTCTGTAGAAATAAAACAGCACCTTGTACTTGATCCAACTAAGATATAAATAATCCTTATTAGAGCCAAACAATCCTATTGGGTTTAATTACTGTTTTATTGATTTTTTAGTAGACTTAAGGTATGAAGATCCAAAGTACAGAAAGACCCCTTATCCGGAATACCTCTCGGTCCCGAGCATTCTGGATAACGGTCCTATACCTGTATGTATGTATGTATATATATATATATATATATATATATAATAAAATCTAGTGAGTATTGGTGCACACCGGGAATAGTTTAAAAATAGCTTTTATTGTTAGTAAATACATTACAGGACAGGCCTGTCTTGTTAATGTATTTACTACATTAAAAGCTATTTTTTAAACGATTCCCGGTTTTGCTGCACCAATACTCACTAGATTTTTTATTTTAATGCTTAATTGGTAGCACCTGGGTCTTTTGACCCACGCTTAGGAGTGCTGAATCTACGTATGTATATATTATATATATATATGTGTGTGTGTGTGTGTATATATATTCTTCAAAGCAGGAACCACTTCACACTGGGACTTCTAAATCACAAATAGTATTTTATTAAACAATAACAAAGCTGACATTTTCGGCTGTTATTCTTTAATGGAAATATCATTTGTGAAGTATAAGTCCCGTGTGAAGTGGTCCTGCTTTGAAGAATGTTGATCCGGTGAACTTTAGGACTGCCACCCAGGTGTGTATAAAGATTATTATCGTGAGTGCAAGCTTAATGGCTATATATATATATATTATATATATGTGTGTATGCATAATGTTATTAATAAAATAACCCAGCACTTCCACGTCTACCACTATACCTGCAGTGTGTGGTAGGCTGATCTATATTGATTTAAACTGTCACTTTAATATGACCAATTTGGAAATAATCATGACGCCAAATGTGACAGGTATGAACATGGACTGTATTTTTATGGACTTGTTTATGGTTGATCTAGCACTGTGAATATGCATTACATGCACACCACAGTGGGCAGCGTGGTATTAGTAAAATGGGAGTGGTCTGATTTTTGTAGAATAGCTCAATTGTCTGGTTTACAGAGTGTTTGCTCAGTGGTATTGTTTTGGAGTGTGCTCAGTGGTTTGGTTTTAGGAGTGTAGATTAGATGTCTAGCTTATGGAGTGTTGCTCCATTGGCTGGTTAACAAAGCGTTGCTATGTGGTCTGGTTTAATGGAGTGTAGCTAGAACGATCTGAATCATGGAGTGCAGCTTAGGGGTCTTGTCAGTGAATGTAGCTCAATGGTCTTGTCAGTTACTGTAGCTCAGTGGTCTGGATTTTGAAATGTAGTTTAATGGTCTTGTTAATGGAGTGTAGGTCAGTGGTGTAGTTTTGGAGTGTAGCTCAATTATCTGGTTTACAGAGCTTTGCTTGAAGTAGTATGGTTTGTGAGTAGCTCAGTGGTCTGGTTCAGTGTGAGTATTGCTCAGTTCTATCGTTTTTGGAGTGTTGCTCAACTTTATTTGTTTTACAGGTGTACTGCAGTTATATGTTTTATAGGGTGTATCTCAATGATCTGGTAAATGGAGTATAGGTCAGTGCATAGTTTATGGAGTATTTCTCAATGAGCTGGTTTGTGGAGTGTACCTGAGTGGTAGGGTTTATGGGAGTGTACCTTAATTTTCTGGTTTATTAGGTGTAGGACAGTGTTATATTTTATGGAGTGTATCTGAATGATCTGGTTTTTGGAGTGTAGCTGATTGGTCTGATTTGTGGAGTATATCTTCACAATCTGGTTTATAGAGTATTTCTCAGTGTATGGGTTTATGGAGTTTACCTTAAATTTTCTGGTTTATGAGTGTAGTTCAGTGTAATGAGTTGTGGAGTATATCTCAATGATCTTAGTTTATAGAGTATTGCTAGTGGTATGGTTTCTAGAGTGAAACAAAATGATTTTTAGTGTGAATGAAAATGTATAACCCACTCCAGATACTTGTGCTTCGGTTTAAAACAATAATACTTAACTCTGGAGCGCCCTCCTCTGTGCAGACTTCCCAGATGAGGTCTTATGGGATAAAATTAAAAAAATATATATAGTGTAATATTAATATGATAATCACCCCTCCAAACGTTTTATATCCAAAACAAATCTTGTGAACACCACTACCAAATTTACTTCACTTTTTTTGGGAAAAACACATAAGTCCAATCCCTGCAAAGTGTCTATTTAAATAGGTGAATTTCCATATTTCACACTCTTCCGTGACTTCCTTTTATCCTCAACCAATTGTGCATATACTTACAGACCAGCACTGTGGTCTTGGAGCTTGTAACAAATTCCCTCTTGGTAGAACTATAACTCCCAGCTTCTCTTCTCCACTTTCAGCTGCTGCTGAACAAATATACAGCGGACATGTTAAAATCCTAAAACTTTATTCTAAAACATATTTAAAAGTTAAACTCACAAATGCCATAAAAATTGCGCCCATTGGGAGTCCTTTTTTTAACAGCGTCAGATCCTTGCTTGCTTGTCACCCTATTTTTTAGGTCATTTTGGGCAAAAGAAGATGAAGGAAAAGATGAAGAGAAAGTGAAGAAGAAGAAGGACGTTTGGTAAAGAGAGAGAGAAACGGGATACAAGTAAAATGCAATGTTATTATTTTATTATCTATGTCCTTGCTAGGCTCTCTAAGGGGTTAGGTCCCTTTGCAAGGGGATCTCATGTTCAACCAAAGAGGTCCTTCATGGAAGGTTAGGTAGAGGATGGGTATTGTGCACCTCTTTGGTTGAACATGTAACCCCAACTGAGAAAGGGTACAGGAGTGCTTCTGGTCCTTAGCAATTTAATTGTCCTATTACATGTATATGCTAATGTATATAGATAGAATAAATACACAAATATATATAGATATGGGCAAGGTTGGACTGGGCCGCTGGCCGCAGGGACCCAGGTATCGCTAGAAACTTATTGGTGTGCTCCCACTCTATGCTCTGTCTATATATATATATATATATATATATATATAAATATATATTATATATATATATACACAGGTATGTATATATATATATATGGTCTGATTTTGTGTAGAATAGCTCAATCGTCTGGTTTACAGAGTGTTGCTCAGTGGTATTTGTTTATGTAGTGTTGCTCAGTGGTATTGTTTATGGAGTGTTGCTCAGTGGTTTGGTTTTTAGGAGTGTAGATTAGTGGTCTAGCTTATGGAGTGTTGCTCATTGGCCTGGTTTACAAAAGTGTTGCTATGTGGTTCTGGTTTATGGAGTGTAGCTGAACGATCTGAATCATGGAGCTGCAGCTTAGGGGTCTTGTTCAGTAATGTAGCTCAATGGTCTTGTTCAGTTACTGTAGCTCATTGATCTGGATTTTGAAATGTAGTTAATGTCTTGTTAATGGAGTTAGGTCAGTGGTGTAGTTTTGGAGTGTAGCTCAATTATCTGGTTACAAGAGCTTTTGCTTAGTAGTATGGTTTGTGGAGTAGCTCAGTGGTCTGGTCAGTGTGAGTATTGCTCAGTTCTATAGTTTTTGGAGTGTTGGCTCAACTTTATTTTGTTTTATAGAGTGTACTACAGTTATATGGTTTATAGGGTGTATCTCAATGATCTGGTAAATGGGGAGTATAGGGTCAGTGCATAGTTTATGGAGTATTTCTCAATGAGCTGTGTTGTGGGAGTGTACCTGGAGTGGTATGGTTTATGGAGTGTACCTTAATTTTCTGGTTTATTAGGTGTAGGACAGTGTTATATTTTATGGAGTGTATCTGAATGATCTGGTTTTTGGAGTGTAGCTGATTGGTCTGATTTGTGGAGTATAATCTCACAATCTGGTTTATAGAGTATTTCTCAGGTGTATGGTTTATGGAGTTTACCTTAATTTTCTGGTTTATTGAGTGTAGTTCAGTGTAATGAGTTGTGGAGTATATCTCAATGATCTAGTTTATAGAGTATTGCTTAGTGGTATGGTTTCTAGAGTGAAACAAAAATGATTTTTTTAGTGTGAATGAAATGTATAACCACTCCAGATACCTCGTGCTTCGGTTTAAAACAATAATACTTAACTCTGGAGCGCCCTCCTCTGTGCAGACTTCCCAGATGAGGTCTTATGGGATAAAAAAAATAGTGTAATATAATATTGATAATCACCCCTCCAAACGTTTTTATATCCAAAACAAATCTTGTGAACACCACTACCAAATTTACTTCACTTTTTTGGGAAAGTACAATCCACTGCAAAGTGTTTAAAAGTTTCGTGTCATTTTAAATAGGTGAATTCCATATTTCACACTCTTCTGTGACTTCCTTTTATCCCCCAACCAATTGTGCCATTATTACTTACAGACCAGCACTATGGTCTTGGAGCTTGTAACTAATTCCCTCTTGGTAGAACTATAACTCCCAGCTTCTCTTTCTCAGCTGCTGCTGCTGCTGAACAAATATACAGCGGACATGTGTAAAATCCTAAAACTTTATTCAAAAACATATTAAAAGTTAAACTCACAAACGCCATAAAAATTGCGCCCATTGGGAGTCCTTTTTTAACAGCGTCGGATCCTTGCTTGCTTTTCAGTCTCCTTATGCGATTGCTCAGAGGAAGCCAGTCGGCGAAGCGGTGTAGAGAGACGCCAAAGGGGAACGCGAACGGAGAGGACTTGCAAACCAGGACCAAAGCGAAATTACTTGCAGATCGCATAAGGAGACTGACAAGCAAGCAAGGATCCGATGCTGTTTATAAAAGGACTCCCGATGGGCGCAATTTTTGGCGGTTTTTGAGTTTAACTTTAATTTGATATGTTTTTAGGATTTTACACATGTCCGGTTGTATATTTGTTCAGCAGCAGCTGAAAGTGGAGAAAGAGAAGCTAGGAGTTATATAGTTCTACCAAGAGTAGAATATTTGGTAGAGAGAGAGCAAAATTAGTTTAAAACAGCAAAGGAGAGAAAGAGAGTGAAACAAGTAAGTTGCAAATTTAAAAAGGCGATTGTCATGTTTATAGGGTGAAATCTTTGCATCTTTCTTGTAAATTTACGAAGATTTGTACACTGATTTATGACTGCTCTTTATAACAACTTTGTCATTTTGGGGGCTAATTTTTAATTTATTGACTAAATTTGCAGTTGGGATAAAACATTTTCAACAAATAGGAGAAATAGTTTGTTGAACTACCTATGTGCAGCAGTGAGATAAGTAAGTTTGTATTTAAGCGGAGTTACATGGGCAAAGCAAAGCTTTTTATTTCCTAGGTGAGACATTTGAAATTAGGAAATCCAACCAAAAAGGCACATTTCTTGGTTTTAAAGTTAATATTTTTCCTTCTATGTTGTCATGGGATGCTGCATGCACTATGATCTGGTGAAACTGGATTTAACTGCCATAGGGCTAATGTATTGAGAATTGAGTGCACTGTGGTAAACAATTCCTTCATATTTTTTAGGTCATTTTGGGCAAAGAAGATGAAGGAAAAGATAAAGAGAAAGTGAAGAAGAAGGACGTTTGGTAAAGAGAAGAGAGAAACGGGATACAAGTAAAATGCAATGTTATTATTTTATTATCTATGTCCTTGCTGGCTCTCTAAGGGGTTAGGTCCCTTTGCAAGGATCTCATGTTCAACCAAAGAGGTCCTTCATGGAAGGTTAGGTAGAGGATGGGTATGTTGCACCTCTTTGGTTGAACATGTAACCCCCAACTGAGAAAGGGTACAGGAGTGCTTCTGGTCTTTAGCAATTTAATTGTCCTATTACATGTATATGCTAATGTATATAGATAGAATAAATACACACTATATATAGGTATGGGCAGGGTTGGACTGGGGCGCAGGGACCCTCCCCTGACCCGGTAATCTCTGGGCAATCCCCTGAGCCACTGGTCTCCTCCCCTGATGCGCTTAAGGTAAGTTTCAATTAGGTGTCCCTAAGGCCAGCGGCACCTGTGAGCCCGACACCTTCCCAGGTCCCAACCCTGGATATGGATATAGATACTTAAGATAGATAGATGGATGGTTCAATTAGTGTAACCTCAGTGGTCTGGATCAGTGAGTAATGCTCCGTGGTCTTCTTCATTGAGTGTAACTCAGTGATCTGGTCAGTGAGTGTAGCTCAGTGGTCTTGTTCAGTGAGTGTAACTCAGTGGTCTTGTTCAGTGAGTAAGTGCTCCGTGGTCTTCTTCATTGAGTGTAGCTCAGTGTTCTGGTTTAGTGAGTGTAGCTCAGTGTTCTTGTTCAGTGAGTGTAGCCTCAGTGTTCTTGTTCAGTGAGTGTAGCTCAGTGTTCTGGTTCAGTGAGTGTAGGTCAGTGTTCTAGGTTCAGTGAGTGTATCTCAGTGGTCAAGTTCAGTGAGTGTAGCTCATTGTTCTCGTTCAGTGAGTGTAGCTCAGTGTTCTGGTTTAGTGAGTGTAGGCTCAGTGTTCTTGTTCAATGAGTGTAACTCAGTGGTCTTGTTCAGTGAGTGTAACTCAGTTGATCTCTTTTCAGTGAGTGTAACTTTGTGATCTGGTTCAGTGAGTGTAGCTCAGTGATCTTGTTCAGTGAGTGTAACTCAGTGGTCTTGTTCAGTGAGTGATGCTCTGTTGTCTTGTTCAATGAGTGTAACTTAGTGTTCTTGTTCAGTGAGTGTAACTCAGTAGTCAAGTTCAGTGAGTGTAGCTCATTGTTCTGGTTCAATGAGTGTAACTCAGTGGTCTTTTTCATTGAGTTTATCTCAGTGGTCTTGTTCAGTGAGTGTAACTTCAGTGATCTCTTTCAGTGAGTGTAACTTTGGGATTCTGGTTCAGTGAGTATAACTCAGTGGTCATGTTCAGTGAGTTTAACTCAGTGGTCTTGTTCAGTGTGTGATGCTCCGTTGTCCTGTTCATTGAGTGTAACTCGGTGATCTGGTTCATTGAGTGTAGCTCAGTGTTCTTGTTCAGTGTGTGTAACTCAGTGGTTTTTGTTCAGTGAGTGTAGCTCAGTGTTCTAGTTCATGAGTGTAGCTCAGTGTTCTTGTTCAGTGAGTGTAGCTCAGTGTTCTGTGTTCAGTGAGTGATAGCTCAGTGTTCTTGTTTCAGTGAGTGTAGCTGAGTGTTCTGGTTCAGTGAGTGTAGCTCAGTGTTCTAGTTCAGTGAGGTGTAATCTCAGTGGTCAAGTTCAGTGAGTGTAGCTCATATGTTCTGGTTCAGTGAGTGTAGCTCATTGTTCTGGTTCAGTGAGTGTAGCTCAGTGTTCTTGTTCAATGAGTGTAACTCAGTGGTCTTTTGTTCAGTGAGTGTAACTCAGTGTGTCAAGTTCAGTGAGTGTAGCTCATTGTTCTGGTCAGTGAGTATAGCTCAGTGTTCTTAGTTCAGTGAGTGTATCTCATTGGTCAGGTTCAGTGAGTGTAGCTCATTGTTCTGGTTCAGTGAGTGTTAGCTCAGTGTTCTGGTTCAGTGAGTGTAGCTCATTGTTCTGGTTCAATGAGTGTAGCTTAGTGTCTTGTTTCAGTGAGTGTAACTCAGTGGTCTTGTTCAGTGAGTGTAGCTCATTGTTCTACTTCAGTAAGTGTAGCTCAGTGTTCTGGTTCAGTGAGTGTAGCTCAGTGTTCTTGTTCAGTTAGTGTAGCTCAGTGTTCTGGTTCAGTGAGTGTAGCTCAGTGTTCTGGTTCAGTGAGTGTAGCTCAGTGTTCGAGTTCAGTGAGTGTAACTCAGTGTTCTTGTTCAGTGACTGTAGCTCAGTATTCTAGTTCAGTGAGTGTTATCTCAGTGGTCAAGTTCAGTGAGTGTAGCTCAGTGTTCTTGTTCAATGAGTGTAAGTAACTCAGTGGTCTTGTTCAGTGAGTGTAGCTCAGTGGTCTTGTTCAGTGAGTTGTAAACTCAGTGATCTATTTCAGTGAGTGTAACTTTGTCATCTGGTTCAGTGAGTGTAACTTTGTCATCTGGTTCAGTGAGTGTAACTCAGTGTTCTGGTTCAGTAAGTGTCGCTCAGTGTTCTTGTTCATTGAGTGTAGCTCAGTGTTCGAGTTCAGTGAGTTTAACTCAGTGGTCAAGTTCAGTGAGTGTAGCTCATTGTTCTGGTTCAATGAGTGTAACTCAGTGGTCTTGTTCATTGAGTGTAGCTCAGTGGTCAAGTTCAGTGAGTGTAGCTCATTTTTCTGGGTCAGTGAGTGTAGCTCATTGTTCTGGTTTAGTGAGTGTAGCTCAGTGTTCTTGTTCAATGAGTGTAGCTCAGTGGTCTTGTTCAGTGAGTGTAAGCCTCATTGTTCTGGTTCAATGAGTGTAACTCAGTGGTCTTGTTCATTGAGTGTAGCTCAGTGTTCGAGTTCAGTGAATGTAAGTCAGTGGTCAAGTTCAGTGAGTGTAACTCATTGTTCTGGTTCAATGAGTGTAAACTCAGTGGTCTTGTTCATTGAGGGGTTGCTCAGTGTCTTGTTCAGTGAGTGTAACTCAGTGATCTGGTTCATTGAGTGTAACTCAGTGATCTGATTCAGTGAGTATAGCTCAGTGTTTCTTGTTCAGTGAGTGTAGCTCAGTGTTCTGGTTCAGTGAGTGTAGCTCAGTGTTCTGGTTCAGTGTGTTTAGCTCCAGTGTTCGAGTTCAGTGAGTGTAACTCAATGTTCTTGTTCAGTGAGTGTAGCTCAGTGTTCTAGTTCAGTGAGTGTATCTCAGTGGTCAAGTTCAGTGAGTGTAGCTCATTGTTCTGGTTTAGTGAGTGTAGCTCAGTGTTCTTGTTCAATGAGTGTAACTCAGTGGTCTTGTTCAGTGAGTGTAACTCAGTGGTCAAGTTCAGTGAGTGTAGCTCATTGTTCTGGTTTAGTGAGTGTAGCTCAGTGGTCTTGTTCAGTGAGTGTAACTCAGTGATCTCTTTCAGTGAGTGTAACTTTGTGATCTGGTTCAGTGAGTGTAGCTCGGTGGTCTTGTTCAGTGAGTTTAACTCAGAGGTCTTGTTCAGTGTGTGATGCCTCCGTTGTCCTGTTCATTGAGTGTAACTCAGTGGTCTTGTTTCATTGAGTGTAGCTCAGTGGTTTTGTTTCAGTGAGTGTAACTCAGTGATCTCTTTCAGTGAGTGTAACTTTGTGATCGTTTTCAGTGAGTGATGCTCTGTTGTCTTGTTCATTGAGTATAACTTAGTGATCTGGTTCAGTGAGTGTAGCTTGGTGGTCTTTTTCAGTGAGTGTAGCTCAGTGTTCTGGTTCAGTGAGTGTCGCTCAGTGTTCCTGTTCATGAGTATAGCTCAGTGTTCGACTTCAGTGAGTGTAACTCAGTGTCAAGTTCAGTGAGTGTAGCTCATTGTTCTGGTTCAATGAGTGTAACTCAGTGGTCTCTTTCAATGAATGTAGCTCAGTGTCAAGTTCAGTGAGTGTAGCTCATTGTTCTGGTTCAGTGAGTGTAGCTCAGTGTTTGCGGTCAGTGAGTGTAGCTCAGTGTTCTTGTTCAATGAGTGTAGCTCAGTGGTCTTGTTCAGTGAGTGTAGCACATTTTTGTTTCAATGAGTGTAACTCAGTGGTCTTGTTCATTGAGTGTAGCTCAGTGTTCGAGTCCAGTGAGTTTAACTCAGTGGTCTTGTTCATTGAGTGTATCTCAGTGGGTCTTGTTCAGTGAGTGTCACTCAGTGATCTCTTTCAGTGAGTGTAACTTTGTGATCTGGTTCAGTGAGTGTAACTCAGTGGTCTTGTTCAGTGAGTGTAACTCAGTGTTCTAGTTCAGTGAGTGTAGCTCAGTGTTCTGGTTCAGTGAGTGTAGCTCAGTGTTCTGGTTCAGTGAGTTTAGCTCAGTGTTCTGTTCAGTGAGTGTAGCTCAGTGTTCTTGTTCAGTGAGTGTAGCTCAGTGTTCTGGTTCAGTGAGTGTAGCTCAGTGTTCTGGTTCAGTGAGTGTAGCTCAGTGTTCGAGTTCAGTGAGTGTAACTCAATGTTCGAGTTCAGTGAGTGTAGCTCAGTGTTCTAGTTCAGTGAGTGTATCTCAGTGGGTCAAGTTCAGTGAGTGTAGCTTATTGTTCTGGTTCAGTGAGTGTAGCTCAGTGTTATGGTTTAGTGAGTGTAGCTCAGTGTTCTTGTTCAGTGAGTGTAACTCAGTGATCTCTTTCAGTGAGTGTAACTTTGTTATCTGGTTCAGTGAGTGTAACTTTGTTATTCTGGTTCAGTGAGTGTAACTCAGGGGTCTTGTTCAGTGAGTGTAACTCAGTGGTCTTGTTCAGTGAGTGATGCTCGGTTGTCTTGTTCATTGAGTGTAACCCAGTGATCTGGTTTCAGTGAGTGTAGCTCAGTGGTCTTGTTCAATGAGTGTAACTCAGTGGTCTTGTTCAGTGAGTGTAGCTCATTGTTCTGGTTCAATGAGTGAAGCTCAGTGGTCTTGTTCAGTGAGTGTAGCTCATTGTTCTGGTTCAATGAGTGTAACTCAGTGGTCTTGTTCATTGAGTGTAGCTCAGTGGTCTTGTTCAGTGAGTGTAACTCAGTGATCTCTTTCAGTGAGTGTAACTTTGTTATCTTGTTCAGTGAGTATAACTCAGTTGTCTTGTTCAGTGTGTGATGCTCCGTTGTCTTGTTTCATTGAGTGTAACTCAGTGATCTGGTTCATTAAGTGTAGCTCAGTGATCTGGTTCAGTGAGTGTAGCTCAGTGTTTTTTTTCAGTGAGTGTAGCTCAGTGTTCTGGTTCAGTGAGTGTAGCTCATTGTTCTTGTTCAATGAGTGAAGCTCAGTGGTCTTGTTCAGTGAGTGTAGCTCATTGTTCTTGTTCAATGAGTGTAACTCAGTGGTCTTGTTATTGAGTGTAGCTCAGTGTTCGAGTTCAGTGAGTGTAACTCAGTGGTCAAGTTCAGTGAGTATAGCTCATTGTTCTGGTTCAATGAGTTGTAACTCAGTGGTCTTGTTCAATGAGTGTAACTCAGTGTTCTAGTTCAGTGAGTGTATCTCAGTGGTCAAGTTCAGTGAGTGTAGCTCATTGTTCTGGTACAGTGAGTTTAGCTCAGTGTTCTGGTTTAGTGAGTGTAGCTCAGTGTTCTTGTTCAATGAGTGTAACTCAGTGGGTCTTGTTCATTGAGTGTAGCTCAGTTGGTTTTGTTCAGTGAGTGTAACTCAGTGATTCTCTTTCAGTGAGTGTAACTTTGTGATCTGTTTCAGTGAGTGATGCTCTGTTGTCTTGTTCATTGAGTATAAACTCAGTGATCTGGTTCAGTGAGTGGTAGCTTGGTGTCTTGTTCAGTGAGTGTTAGCTCAGTGTTCTGGTTCAGTGAGTGTCGCTCAGTGTTCCTGTTCATTGAGTATAGCTCATTGTTCTTGTTCAATGAGTTGTAACTCAATGGTCTTGTTCAATGAGTGTAGCTCAGTGGTCAAGTTCAGTGAGTGTAGCTCATTGTTCTGGTTCAGTGAGTGTAGCTCAGTGTTCTGGTTCAGTGAGTGTAGCTCAGTGTTTGAGTTCAGTAAGTGTAGCTCAGTGTTCTTGTTCAATGAGTGTAGCTCAGTGGTCTTGTTCAGTGAGTGTAGCACATTTTTTCTGTTTCAATGAGTGTAACTCAGTGGTCTTGTTCATTGAGTTGTAGCTCAGTGTTCGAGTTCAGTGAGTTTAACTCAGTGGTCCTTGTTCATTGAGTGTATCTCAGTGGTCTTTGTTCAGTGAGTGTCACTCAGTGATCTCTTTCCAGTGAGTGTAACTTTGTGATCTGGTTCAGTGGAGGTGTAACTCAGTGGTCTTGTTCAGTGAGTGTAACTCAGTGTTCTAGTTCAGTGAGTGTTAGCTCAGTGTTCTGGTTCAGGTGAGTGTAGCTCAGTGTTCTGGTTCAGTGAGTGTAGCTCAGTGTTCTTGGTTCAGTGATGTGTAACTCAATGTTGCGAGTTCAGTGAGTGTAACTCAATGTTCGAGTTTCAGTGAGTGTAGCTCAGTGTTCTAGTTCAGTGAGTGTATCTGCAGTGGTCAAGTTCAGTGAGTGTAGCTTATTGTTCTGGTTCAGTGAGTGTAGCTCAGTGTTATGGTTTAGTGAGTGTAGCTCAGTGTTCTTGTTCAATGAGTTTAGCTCTGTGGTCTTGTTCAGTGAGTGTAACTCAGTGATCTCTTTTCAGTGAGTGTAACTTGTTATCTGGTTCAGTGAGTGTAACTCCAGTGGTCCTGTTCAGTGAGTGTAACTCAGTGGTCTTGTTCAGTGAGTGATGCTCGGATTGTCTTGTTCATTGAGTTGTAACTCAGTGATCTGGTTCAGTGAGTGTAGCTCAGTGGGTCTTGTTCAATGAGTGTTAACTCAGTGGTCTTGTTCAGTGAGTGTAGCTCATTGTTCTGGTTCAATGAGTGAAGCTCAGTGTCTTGTTCAGTGAGTGTAGCTCATTGTTCTGGTTCAATGAGTGTAACATCAGTGGTCTTGTTCATTGAGTGTAGCTCAGTGTTCGAGTTCAGTGAGTGTAACTCAGTGGTCAAGTTCAGTAAGTGTAGCTCATTGTTCTGGTTCAAATGAGTGTAACTCAGTGGTCTTGTTCATTGAGTGTAGCTCAGTGGTCTTGTTCAGTGAGTGTAACTCAGTGATCTCTTTCAGTGAGTGTAACTTCGTTATCTGGTTCAGTGAGTGTAACTCAGTGGTCTTGTTCAGTGGTGTAACTCAGTGCTCTTGTTCAGTGAGTGATGCTCGGTTGGTCTTGTTCATTGAAGTGTAACTCAGTGATCTGGTTCAGTGAGTGTAGCTCAGTGGTCTTGTTCAATGAGTGTAACTCATGGTTCTTGTTCAGTGAGTGTAGCTCATTGTTCTGGTTCAATGAGTGAAGCTCAGTGGTCTTGTTCAGTGAGTGTAGCTCAGTGTTCTGTTCAATGAGTGTAAACTCAGTGGTCTTGTTCAGTGAGTGTAACTCAGTGGTCAAAGTTCAGTGAGTGTAGCTCATTGTTCTGGTTTCAGTGAGTGTAGCTCAGTGTTCTTGTTCATGAGTGTAGCTCGTGGTCTTGTTCAGTGAGTGTAACTCAGTGAACTGGTTCAGTGAGTGTAACTCAGTAGTCGAGTTCAGTGAGTGTAGCTGATTGTTCTGGTTCAATGAGTGTCATCTCAGTGGTCTGTTCACTGGTGTGCTAGTGTTCGAGTTCAGTGAGTGTAACTCATAGTCAAGTTCAGTGAGTGTTAGCTGCATTGTTCTGGTTCAATGAGTGTAACTCAGTGGTCTTTTTCATTGAGTTTATCTCAGTGGTCTTGTTCAGTGAGTGTAACTTTGTGATCTGGTTCGTGAGTATAACTCAGTGATCTGATTCAGTGAGTATAAGCTCAGTGTTCTTGTTCAGTGAGTGTAGCTCAGTGTTCTGGTTCAGTGAGTGTAGCTCAGTGTTCTGTTCAGTGGTGTACTCTAGTGGTTTTGTTCAGTGAGTGTAGCTCCAGTGTTCTAGTTCAGTGAGTGTAGCTCAGTTGTTCTGCTGTTCAGTGAGTGTAGCTCAGTGTTCTAGTTCAGTGAGTATATCTCAGTGGTCAAGTTCAGTGAGTGTAGCTCATTGTTCTGTCAGTGAGTGATGCTCAAGTGTTCTTGTTGCAATGAGTGTACTCAGTGGTCTTGTTCAGTTGAGTTGTAAATCAAGTGGTCAAGTTCAGTGAGTGTAGCTCATTGTTCTGGTTCAGTGAGTATAGCTCAGTGTTCTAGTTCAGTGAGTGTATCTCAGTGGTCAAGTTCAGTGAGTGTAGCTCAATTGTTCTGGTTCAGTGAGTGTACTCAGTGGTCTTGTTCAATGAGTGTAGCTTCAGTGGTCAAGTTCAGTGAGTGTAGCTCATTGTTCTGGTTCAGTGAGTGTAGCTCAGTGTTCTGGTTCAGTGAGTGTAGCTCAGTGGTTCTTGGTCAAGAGTGTAGCTCAGTGGTCAAGTTCAGTGAGTGTAAGCTCATTGTTCTGGTTCAATGAGTGTAACTCAGTGTCTTTTTCATTGAGTTTTATCTCAGTGGTCTTGTTCAGTGAGTGTAACTTTTGTGATCTGGTTGTGCAGTGAGTATAAACTCAGTGATCTGATTCAGTGAGTATAGCTCAGTGTTCTTGTTCAGTGAGTGTAGTGCTCAGTGTTCCTGGTTCAAGTGAGTGTAGCTCAGTGTTTCTGGTTCAGTGTGTGTAACTCAGTGGTTTTGTTCAGTGAGTGGTAGCTCAGTTGTTCTAGTTCAAGTGAGTGTAGCTCAGTGTTTCTGGTTCAGTGAGTGTAGCTCAGTGTTCTAGTTCAGTGAGTAATCTCAGTGGTCAAGTTACAGTGAGTGTAGCTCATTGCTTCTGGTTCAGTGAGTGTAGCTCAGTGTTCTGTTCAATGAGTGGTAAACTCAGTGGTCTTGTTCAGTGAGTGTAAATCAGTGGTCAAGTTCAGTGAGTGTAGCTCATTGTTCTGGTTCAGTGAGTATAGCTCAGTGTTCTAGTTCAGTGAGTGTATCTCAGTGGTCAAGTTCAGTGAGTGTAGCTCATTGTTCTGGTTCAAGTGGAGTGTAACTCAGTGGTCTTGTTCAATGAGTGTTAGCTCAGTGGTCCAAGTTCAGTGAGTGTAGCTCATTGTTCTGGTTCAGTGGAGTGTAGCTTCAGTGTTCTGGTTCAGTGAGTGTTAGCTCAGTGTTTGAGTTCAGTAAGTTGTAGCTCAGTGTTCTTGTTCAATGAGTGTAGCTCAGTGGTCTTGTTCAGTGAGTGTAGCACATTTTTTGCTGTTTCAATGAGTGTAACTCAGTGGCTTTGTCATTGAGTGTAGCTCAGTGTTCGAGTTCAGTGAGTTTAACTCAGTGGTGCTTGTTCATTGAGTGTATCTCAGTGGTCTTGTTCAGTTGAGTGTCACTCAGTGATCTCTTTCAGTGAGTGTAACTTTGTGATCTGGTTCAGTGAGTGTAACTCAGTGGTCTTGTTCAGTGAGTGTAACTCAGTGTTTCTAGTTCAGTGAGTGTAGCTCAGTGTTCTGGTTCTGTGAGTGTAGCTCAGTGTTTCTGTTCAGTGAGTGTAGCTCAGTGTTCTGGTTCAGTGAGTGTAGCTCAGTGTTTCTGGTTGAAGTGAGTGTAGCTCAGTGTTTCGAGTTCAGTAGTGTAAACTCCATGTTCGAGTTCAGTGAGTGTAGCTCAGTGTTCTAGTTCAGTGAGTGTATCTCAGTGGTCAAGTTCAGTGAGTGTGCTTATTGTTCTGGTTCAGTGAGTGTAGCTCAGTGTTATGGTTTAGTGAGTGTAGCTCAGTGTTCTTGTTCAATGAGTGTAGCTCAGTGGTCTTGTCAGTGAGTGTAACTCAGTGATCTCTTTACAGTGAGTGTAACTTTGTTATCTGGTTCAGTGAGTGTAACTCAGTGTCTTGTTCAGTGAGTGTTAACTCAGTGGTCTTGTTCAGTGAGTGATGCTCGGTTGTCTTGTTATTGAGTGTAACTCAGTGATTCTGGTTCTGAGTGTAGCTCAGTGGTCTTGTTCAATGAGTGAACTCAGTGGTCTTGTTCAGTGAGTTGTAGCTCATTGTTCTGTTCAATGAGTGAAGCTCAGTGGTCTTGTTCAGTGAGTGTAGCTCATTGTTCTGGTTCAATGAGTGTAACTCAGTGGTCTTGTTCATTGAGTGTAGCTCAGTGTTCGAGTTCAGTGAGTGTAACTCAGTGGTCAAGTTCAGTGAGTGTAGCTCATTGTTCTGGTTCAATGAGTGAAGCTAGTGGGTCTTTGTTCAGTGAGTGTAGCTCATTGTTCGGGGTTCAGTGAGTGTAACTCAGTGGTCTTGTTCATTGAGTGTAGCTCAGAGGTCTTGTTCAGTGAGTGTAATCAGTGATCTCTTTCAGTGAGTGTAACTTTGTGATGCTGGTTCAGTGAGTATAACTCAGTTGTCTGTTCAGTGTGTGATGCTGCCGTTGTCCTTGTTCATTGAGTGTAACTCGGTGATCTGGTTCTTGAGTGTAACTCAGTGTTCTTGTTCAGGAGTGTAACTCAGTGGTCTTGTTCAGTGAGGGTAGCTCAGTGTTCTGGTTCAGTGAGTGTAGCTCAGTGTTCTTTTTCAGTGAGTGTAGCTCAGTTGTTCTGGTCAGTGAGTGTAGCTCAATTGTTCTTGTTCAATGAGTGTAACTCAGTGGTCTTGTTCATTGAGTGTAGCTCAGTGTTCGAGTTCATGAGTGTAACTCAGTGGTCAAGTTCAGTGAGTGTGAGCTCATTGTTTGGTTTCAATGAGTTGTAACTCAGTGGTCTTGTTCATTGAGTGTAGCTCAGTGGTCTTGTTCAGTGAGTGTAACTCAGTGATCTGGCTTCAGTGAGTGTAGCTCAGTGTCTTGTTCAGTGAGTGTAACTCAGTGGTCTTGTTCAGTGTGTGATGCTCCGTTGACTTGTTCATTGAGTGTAACTCAGTGATCTGGTTCATTGAGTGTAGCTCAGTGTTTTCTTGTTCAGTGAGTGTAACCAGTGGTCTTGTTCAGTGAGTGTAGCTCAGTGTTCTGGTTCAGTAGTGTAGCTCAGTGTTCGATTCAGTGAGTTTAACTCAGTGGTCAATTCAGTGAGTGTAGCTCATTGTTCTGGTTCAGTGAGTGTAGCTCATTGTTCTGGTTTAGTGATGTAGCTCAGTGTCTTGTTCAAGAGTGTAGCTCTAGTGTCTTGTTCAGTGAGTGTAGCTCATTGTTCTGGTTCAATGAGTTAACTCAGTGGTCTTTTTCATTGAGTATAGCTCAGTGTTTGGTTCAATGAGTGTAACTCGTGGTCTTGTTCATTGAGTTAGCTCAGTGTTCGAGTTCAGTGAGTTTAACTCAGTGGTTAAGTTCAGTGGAGTGTAGCTCATGTTCTGGTTCAATGAGTAACTCAGTGGTCTTGTTCAGTGGAGTGTAAACTCTGTGATCTCTTTCAGTGAGCGTAACTTTGTGATCTGGTTCAGTGAGTATATCTTAGTGGTCTTGTTCAGTGAGTTTAACTCTGTGGTCTGTTCAGTGTGTGATGCTCCGTTGTCCTGTTTCATTGAGTGTAAACACAGTGGACCTGGTTCATTGAGTGATAAACTCAGTGATCTGATTCATTGAGTGTAGCTCAAGTGTCTTGTTCAGTTGAGTGTAACTCAGTGGTCTTGTTCAGTGAGTGTAGCACGTGTTCTAGTTCAGTGAGTGTAACTCAGTGTTCTGATTCAGTGAGTGTAGCTCTGTTCTGGTTCAGTGAGTGTAACTCAGTGATCTCTTTTAGTAGTGTAACTCAGTGATCTGGTTCAGTGAGTGTAGCTCAGTGGTCTTGTTCAATGAGTGTACTCAGTGGTCTTGTTCAGTGAGTGGTAGCTGCATTGTTCTGGTTCAATGTGTGAAGCTCAGTGGTCTTGTTCAGTGAGTGTAGCTCATTGTTCTGGTTCAATGAGTGTAACTCAGTGGTCTTTGTTCATTGAGTGTAACTCAGTGTTCTGGTTCAATGAGTGAAGCTCAGTGGTCTTGTTCAGTGAGTGTAGCTCATTGTTTCTGGTTCAGTGAGTGTAGCTCAGTGTTCTGGTTTCAGTGAGTGTAGCTCATTGTTCTGGTTCAATGAGTGTAACTCAGTGTCTTGTTCATTGAGTGTAGCTCAGTGGTCTTGTTCAATGAGTGTAACTCAGTGGTCTTGTTCAGTGAGTTTAGCTCATTGTTCTGGTTCAATTGAGTGAAGCTCAGTGGTCTTGTTCAGTGAGTGTAGCTCATTGTTCTGGTTCAATGAGTGAACTCAGTGGTCTTGTTCATTGAGTGTTGCTCAGTGTTCGATTCAGTGAGTGTAACTCAGTGGTCCAAGTTCAGTGAGTGTAGCCTCATTGTTCTGGTTCAATGAGTGTAACTCAGTGGTCTTGTTCATTGAGTGTAGCTCCGAGGTCTTGTTCAGTGAGTGTAACTCAGTGATCTCTTTCAGTGAGGTGTAAACTTTGTGATCTGGTTCAGTGAGTATAACTCAGTTGTCTTGTTCAGTGTGTGATGCTCCGTTGTCTTGTTCATTGAGTGTAACTCGTGATCTGGTTCATTGAGTGTAGCTCAGTGTTCTGTTCAGTGAGTGTAACTCAGTGGTCTTGTTCAGTGAGGGTAGCTCAGTGTTTGGTTCAGTGAGTGTAGCTCAGTGTTCTTTTTCAGTGAGTGTAGCTCAGTGTTCTGGTTCAGTGAGTGTAGCTCATTGTTCTTGTTCAATGAGTGTAACTCAGTGGTCTTGTTCATTGAGTGTAGCTCAGTGTTCGAGTTCAGTGAGTGTAACTCAGTGGTCAAGTTCAGTGAGTGTAGCTCATTGTTCTGGTTCAATGAGTGTAACTCAGTGGTCTTGTTCATTGGGTGTAGCTCAGTGGTCTTTGTTCAGTGAGTGTAACCAGTGATCTCTTTCAGTGATGTAACTTTGTGATCTTGTTCAGTGAGTATAACTCAGTGGTCTTGTTCAGTGTGTGATGCTTCGTTGACTTGTTCATTGAGTGTAACTCAGTGATCTGTTCATTGAGTGTAGCTAGTTTCTTGTTCAGTGAGTGTAACTCAGTGGTTCTTGTTCAGTGAGTGTAGGCTCCAGTGTTCTGTTCAGTGAGTGTAAGCTCAGTGGTTGAGTTTTTCAGTGAGTTTACTCAGTGGTCAAGTTCAGTGGAGTGTAGCTCATTGTTCTGGTTCAGTGAGTGTAGCTCATTGTTCTGGTTTAGTGAGTGTAAGCTCAGTGTTCTTGTTCAATGAGTGTAGCTCAGTGGTCTTGTCAGTGAGTGTAGCCTCATTGTTCTGGTTCAATGAGTGTAACTCAGTGGTCTTTTTATTGACAGAGGCACAGGGATACCCCCCAGAAAATCAGAGGCACAGGGATACCCCCAGAAAATCAGAGGCACAGTAATACCCCCCAGAAAATCAGAGGCACAGGGATACCCCCCCAGAAATCAGAGGCACAGGGATACCCCCCCAGAAAATCAGAGGCACAGGGATACCCCCCAGAAAATCAGAGGCACAGGGATACCCCCCAGAAAATCAGAGGCACAGGGATACCCCCAGAAAATCAGAGGCACAGATACCCCCCAGAAAAATCAGAGGCACAGGGATACCCCCCAGAAAATCAGAGGTCACAGGGATACCCCCCCCAGAAAATCAGAGGCATAGGGATACCCCCCCAGAAAATCAAAGGCACAGTGATACCCCCCAGAAAATCAAAGGCACAGTGATACCCCCCAGAAAATCAAAGGCACAGTGATACCCCCCAGAAAATCAGAGGCACAGGGATACCCCCCAGAAAATCAGAGGCACAGGATACCCCCAGAAAATCAGAGGCACAGGGATACCCCCCCAGAAAATCAGAGGCACAGGGATACCCCCCCAGAAAATCAGAGGCACAGGGATACCCCCCCAGAAAATCAGAGGCACAGGGATACCCCCCAGAAAATCAGAGGCACAGGGATACCCCCAGAAAATCAGAGGCACAGTAATACCCCCAGAAAATCAGAGGCACAGGGATACCCCCCCAGAAAATCAGAGGCACAGGGATACCCCCCCAGAAAATCAGAGGCACAGGGATACCCCCAGAAATCAGAGGCACAGTAATACCCCCCAGAAAATCAGAGGCACAGGGATACCCCCCCAGAAAATCAGAGGCACAGGGATACCCCCCCAGAAAATCAAAGGCACAGGGATACCCCCCAGAAAATCAGAGGCACAGTGATACCCCCCAGAAAATCAAAGGCACAGGGATACCCCCCCAGAAAATCAGAGGCACAGTGATACCCCCCCAGAAAATCAAAGGCACAGGGATACCCCCCAGAAAATCAGATCCCCCCCAGAAAATCAGGCACAGTCAGAGGCACAGTAATACCCCCAGAAAATCAGAGGCACAGTATACCCCCCAGAAAATCAAAGGCACAGGGATACCCCCCAGAAAATCAAAGGCACAGGGATACCCCCAGAAATCAGAGGCACAGTGATACCCCCCCCAGAAAATCAAAGGCACAGGGATACCCCCCCAGAAAATCAGAGGCACAGTGATACCCCCCCAGAAATCAAAGGCACAGGGATACCCCCCAGAAAATCAGAGGCACAGGGATACCCCCCAGAAAATCAGAGGTACAGGGATACCCCCCAGAAAATCAGAGGCACAGGGATACCCCCCCCAGAAAATCAGAGGCATAGGGATACCCCCCAGAAAATCAAAGGCACAGGGATACCCCCCAGAAAATCAAAGGCACAGGGATACCCCCCCAGAAAATCAGAGGCAAAGGATACCCCCCCAGAAAATCAGAGGCACAGGGATACCCCCCAGAAAATCAGAGGCACAGGGATACCCCCCAGAAAATCAGAGGCACAGGGATACCCCCCCAGAAAATCAGAGGCACAGTGATACCCCCCAGAAAATCAAAGGCACAGGGATACCCCCCCAGAAAATCAGAGGCACAGTAATACCCCCCAGAAAATCAGAGGCACAGTAATACCCCCAGAAAATCAAAGGCACAGGGATACCCCCCAGAAATCAAAGGCACAGGATACCCCCAGAAAATCAGAGGCACAGTGATACCCCCCCAGAAAATCAAAGGCACAGGGATACCCCCCAGAAAATCAGAGGCACAGTGATACCCCCCCCAGAAAATCAAAGGCAGGGATACCCCCCCAGAAAATCAGAGGCACAGGGATACCCCCCCACAGAAAATCAGAGGCATAGGGATACCCCCAGAAAATCAAAGGCACAGGGATACCCCCCCAGAAAATCAAAGGCACAGGGATACCCCCCAGAAAATCAGAGGCAAAGGATACCCCCCAGAAAATATGAGGCACAGGGATACCCCCCAGAAAATCAGAGGCACAGGGATACCCCCCAGAAAATCAGAGGCATAGGGATACCCCCCAGAAAATCAGAGGCACAGGGATACCCCCCAGAAAATCAAAGGCACAGGGATACCCCCCAGAAAATCAGAGGCACAGGGATACCCCCCCAGAAAATCAGAGGCACAGGGATACCCCCCAGAAAATCAGAGGCACAGGGATACCCCCCAGAAAATCAGAGGCACAGGGATACCCCCAGAAAATCAGAGGCACAGGGATACCCCCCAGAAAATCAAAGGCACAGGGATACCCCCCAGAAAATCAGAGGCACAGGGATACCCCCCAGAAAATCAGAGGCACAGGGATACCCCCAGAAAATCAAAGGCACAGGGATACCCCCCAGAAAATCAGAGGCACAGGGATACCCCCCCAGAAAATCAGAGGCACAGGGATACCCCCCAGAAAATCAGAGGCACAGGATACCCCCCAGAAAATCAGAGGCACAGGGATACCCCCCAAAAATCAGAGGCACAGGGATACCCCCCCAGAAAATCAGAGGCACAGGGATACCCCCCAGAAAATCAGAGGCACAGGGATACCCCCCCAGAAAATCAGAGGCACAGGGATACCCCCCCCCAGAGGCACAGGATACCCCCCCAGAAAATCAGCCCCCCAGAGGCACAGGGATACCCCCCCAGAAAATCAAAGGCACAGGGATACCCCCCAGAAAATCAAAGGCACAGGGATACCCCCCAGAAAATCAGAGGCACAGGGATACCCCCCCAGAAAATCAAAGGCACAGGGATACCCCCCAGAAAATCAGAGGCACAGGATACCCCCAGAAATCAGAGGCACAGGGATACCCCCCAGAAAATCAGAGGCACAGGGATACCCCAGAAAATCAGAGGCACAGGGATACCCCCCAGAAAATCAGAGGCACAGTGATACCCCCACTGACTCTGCTAGTAGCAGCAATTAGGACGTCTGGGTGTTTAAATTTCCCGCGCAATAATGGGGCATGCGCAATGAGCGGTCATTTGGTATTATCACATGACCGTGACGTCAAGAAGGTCCCTTCCAAGCGTAGGAACTAGCCGCTACCATAGCAACCCAGGACTCAAACATTGTGACGATCCACCTGCGTCAATGTAGTTAGCGCGCTGTCACAGAAGCCACGCCCCCTGCCTTACTATTGATTGGTAAGACGAGTTACGTCACGTCACCGTTACGTCAGGTGGCGGCTTTTTCTGTCACAAGTTGCTTCTGGCGAGAGGGAAACGTCTGCTCTGATGGAAATGGCATGGAAATGTTTTCTTATCATGGGCACATAGCAGCATAGAAATAAACACGCAAAACCATCAAATTTAACTTCAGGTTAAGGTTGGATCTCCGGACGGAGATAGCGAACTGGACCTGTCAGCCATCGGTGGAGGTTCATGGCATCTCACAGGAGCGCTACAGATTAGCTCGGCAGAATAGAAATTGTGAGTTTACGCTGTATTGACATTTTATTTATTGTAGTATGGGCTGAAAAAAACGTTCAATATATGATTGATTCAGCATGATATTTATATAGTTTTAAAATCAAGATTTCTGCAGCGTGCAATTATTTCTAGGAAGCACTATTTCCATTCACTGTAATGGCCATCGGAAATAACTTTTCATAATTCCTTTTCATAATATTGGTACTGGCTAGAAGATGGCAATAGCACTTATTTTGGTATTATTTGAGTATACACTGTTTTGACATTATATATATATATATATACCCCATGCCTATATACCCCTCCTTCTCATAAGCTTGGTAGTGGCTAGCAGATCGCAATGGCAGTTATCTCCATTTTATTTAGCAATCTGTAGGATGGGTTTCTGGTTGCAGCAAATGGCAGCATGTAAACTGATAGGTGAGCTGGATCTGCTTTCTTATAATTCTTATAATTACAATGGTACAAAAAGCTACTTTAGATGAATTATTTGATGTGAGTATGCCAGCACTCACGGGACTTCAAAGCAGCATCAACAGAAAAAATAAAAGTTTTACAAAACATATTGTAGCATGGTTTTTTTTTTTCCCTGAAGAAAGTTCCTGTTTGGAAATGAGACATCGGATAAATAAAAAACCATGCTACAATACGTTTTGTAAAACTTTTTTTTTTTTTCTGTTGATGCTGCTTTGAAGTCCCGTGAGTGCTGCTACCTTTGCTGGGACTATATATAGACTTATTGTTAGTGGCTATATATATGTGTGTGTGTGTATATAATGTTATTAATAAAATAACCCAGCACTTCCACATCTACCACTACACCTGCAGTGTGTGGTAGGCTGATCTATGGTATATTGATTTAAACTGTCACTTTAATATGACCAATTTAGAATAATCATGACATCAATATATTACACAGTCATTATATATATATATATATATATATAGCTAGCAGGAAACAGTGTCGGCACTCACACGATTTCACGATCGATTTCAAGCAATCGATCGTTAAATCCTGTGAGTGCCGACACTGTTTTCTGCTATTTGATTACTTCGGCTCTGGCACCCAGGTATCGCTAGAAACTTATTGGTGTGCTCCCACTCTATGCTCTGTCTATATATATATATATATATATATATATATATAAAAGGTATAGGATCCCTTATCAGGAAACCCGTTATCCAGAAAGCTCCGAATTACGGAGAGCCTGTCTCCCATAGACTCCATTTAAATCAAATAGTTCAGAATTTTAAAAACTGATTTTCCTTTTTCTCTGTAGAAATAAAACAGCACCTTGTACTTGATCCCAACTAAGATATACATAATCCTTATTAGAGCCAAAACAATCCTAATTGGGTTTAATTACTCTTTTAATTGATTTTTTAGTAGACTTTAAGGTAATGGAAGATCCAAAGTACAAGAAAGACCCTTATCCAGGAATACCCTCTGCGTCCCGGAGCATGTCTGGAATAACGGGTTCCTATACCTGTATGTATAATATATATATATATATATCATATTATAATATATTAAAATCTAGTGAGTATTGGTGGCCACACCGGGAATAGGTTTTAAAAAAAATAGCTTTTATTTCCGTAGTAAATGCATTACAGGACAGGCCCTGTCTTGTAATGTATTTACTACATTAAAAAGGTCATTTTTTAAACGATTCCCGGTGTGCAACCAATACTCACTAGATTTTTTATTTTTAAATGCTTAATTGGGTAGCACCGGGTCTTTTGACCACGCTTAGGAGTGCTGAATCTACGTATGTTATATATTATATATTATATATATGTGTGTGTGTGGTGTGTATATCATTCTTCAAAGCAGGAACCACTTCACACTGGACTTCTAAATCACAAATAGTATTTTATTAAACAATAACAAAGCTGACATTTCGGCTGTTATTCTTTAATGAAATATCATTTGTGAATTATAAGTCCCGTGTGAAGTGGTTCCTGCTTGAAGAATGTTGATCCGGTGAACTTTAGGACTGCCCCCAGGTGTGTATAAAGATTTATTATCGTGAGTGCAAGCTTAATGGCTATATATATATATATTATATATATGGTGTGTATGCATAATGTTATTAATAAAATAACCCAGCACTTCCACGCTCTACCACTATACCTGCAGTGTGTGGTAGGCTGATCTATATTGATTTAAAACTGTCACTTTAATATGACCAATTTGGAATAATCATGACGCCAAATGTGACAGGTATGAACATGGACTTATTTTTATGGACTTGTTATGGTTGATCTTAGCACTGTGAATATGCATTACATGCACACCACAGTGGACGTGCAGGCGTGGTATTAGTAAAAAATGGAGTGGTCTGATTTTTGTAGAATAGCTCAATTGTCTGGTTTACAGGGTGTTGCTCAGTGGTATTGCTTTATGGAGTGTGTTGCTCAGTGGTTTGGTTTTAGGAGTGTAGATTGAGATGTCTAGCTTTATGGAGTGTTGCTCATTGGCCTGTTTACAAAGTGTTGCTATGTGGTCTGGTTTATGGAGTGTAGCCTGAACGATCCTGAATCATGGAGTGCAGCGTTAGGGGTCTTGTTCAGTGAATGTAGCTCAATGGTCTTGTTCAGTTACTGTAGCTCAGTGGTCCTGGATTTTGAAATGTAGTTTAATGGTCTTGTTAATGGAGTGTAGGTCAGTGGTGTAGTTTTTGGAGTAGTAGCTCAATTATTCTGGTTTTACAGAGCTTTGCTTAGTAGTATGGTTTGTGGAGTAGCTCAGTGGTCTGCGTTCAGTGTGAGTATTGCTCAGTTCTAATCGTTTTTGGAGTGTTGCTCAACTTTATTTGTTTTGACAGAGTGTACTGCAGTTATCATTGGTTTATAGGGTGCTATCTCAATGATCTGGTAAATGGAGTATAGGTCAGTGGCATAGTTTATGGAGTATTTCTCAATGAGCTGGTTTGTGGAGTGTACCTGAGTGGTATGGTTTATGGAGTGTACCTTAATTTTCTGGTTTATTAGGTGTAGGACAGTGTTATATTTTTATGGAGTGGTATCTGAATGATCTGGTTTTTGGAGTGTAGCTGATTGGTCTGATTTGTGGAGTATATCTTCACAATCTGGTTTATAGAGTATTTCTCAGGTGTATGGTTTATGGAGTTTACCTTAATTTTCTGGTTTATTGAGTGTAGTTCAGTGTAATGAGTTGTGGAGTATATCTCAATGATCTAGTTTATAGAGTATTGCTTAGTGGTATGGTTTCTAGAGTGAAACAAAATGATTTTTTTAGTGTGAATGAAATGTATAACCCACTCCAGATACCTTGTGCTTCGGTTTAAACAATAATACTTAACTCTGGAGCGCCCTCCTCTGTGCAGACTTCCCAGATGAGGTCTTATGGGATAAAATTTAAAAAAAATATATATAGTGTAATATAATATTGATAATCACCCCTCCAAACGTTTTTATATCCAAAACAAATCTTGTGAACACCACTACCAAATTTACTTCACTTTTTTGGGAAAACACATAAGTCCAATCCACTGCAAAGTGTCTATTTAAATAGGTGAATTTCCATATTTCACACTCTTCCGTGACTTCCTTTTATCCTCAACCAATTGTGCATATACTTACAGACCAGCACTGTGGTCTTGGAGCTTGTAACAAATTCCCTCTTGGTAGAACTATAACTCCCAGCTTCTCTTTCTCCACTTTCAGCTGCTGCTGAACAAATATACAGCGGACATGTGTAAAATCCTAAAACTTTATTCTAAAACATATTAAAAGTTAAACTCACAAATGCCATAAAAATTGCGCCCATTGGGAGTCCTTTTTTTAACAGCGTCAGATCCTTGCTTGCTTGTCACCCTATTTTTTAGGTCATTTTGGGCAAAAGAAGATGAAGGAAAAGATGAAGAGAAAGTGAAGAAGAAGAAGGACGTTTGGTAAAGAGAAGAGAGAAACGGGATACAAGTAAAATGCAATGTTATTATTTTATTATCTATGTCCTTGCTAGGTCTCTAAGGGGTTAGGTCCCTTTGCAAGGGATCTCATGTTCAACCAAAGAGGTCCTTCATGGAAGGTTAGGTAGAGGATGGGTATGTTGCACCTCTTTGGTTGAACATGTAACCCCCAACTGAGAAAGGGTACAGGAGTGCTTCTGGTCCTTAGCAATTTAATTGTCCTATTACATGTATATGCTAATGTATATAGATAGAATAAATACACAATATATATAGATATGGGCAAGGTTGGACTGGGCCGCTGGGCCGCAGGGACCCAGGTATCGCTAGAAACTTATTGGTGTGCTCCCACTCTATGCTCTGTCTATATATATATATATATATATATATATATATATAAATATATATATATATATATATATACACAGGTATGTATATATATATATATGGTCTGATTTTTGTAGAATAGCTCAATCGTCTGGTTTACAGAGTGTTGCTCAGTGGTATTGTTTATGTAGTGTTGCTCAGTGGTATTGTTTATGGAGTGTTGCTCAGTGGTTTGGTTTTAGGAGTGTAGATTAGTGGTCTAGCTTATGGAGTGTTGCTCATTGGCCTGGTTTACAAAGTGTTGCTATGTGGTCTGGTTTATGGAGTGTAGCTGAACGATCTGAATCATGGAGTGCAGCTTAGGGGTCTTGTTCAGTAAATGTAGCTCAATGGTCTTGTTCAGTTACTGTAGCTCATTGATCTGGATTTTGAAATGTAGTTTAATGGTCTTGTTAATGGAGTGTAGGTCAGTGGTGTAGTTTTTGGAGTGTAGCTCAATTATCTGGTTTACAGAGCTTTGCTTAGTAGTATGGTTTGTGGAGTAGCTCAGTGGTCTGGTTCAGTGTGAGTATTGCTCAGTTCTATAGTTTTTGGAGTGTTGCTCAACTTTATTTGTTTTATAGAGTGTACTACAGTTATATGGTTTATAGGGTGTATCTCAATGATCTGGTAAATGGAGTATAGGTCAGTGGCATAGTTTATGGAGTATTTCTCAATGAGCTGGTTTGTGGAGTGTACCTGAGTGGTATGGTTTATGGAGTGTACCTTAATTTTCTGGTTTATTAGGTGTAGGACAGTGTTATATTTTATGGAGTGTATCTGAATGATCTGGTTTTTGGAGTGTAGCTGATTGGTCTGATTTGTGGAGTATATCTTCACAATCTGGTTTATAGAGTATTTCTCAGGTGTATGGTTTATGGAGTTTACCTTAATTTTCTGGTTTATTGAGTGTAGTTCAGTGTAATGAGTTGTGGAGTATATCTCAATGATCTAGTTTATAGAGTATTGCTTAGTGGTATGGTTTCTAGAGTGAAACAAAATGATTTTTTAGTGTGAATGAAATGTATAACCCACTCCAGATACCTCGTGCTTCGGTTTAAACAATAATACTTAACTCTGGAGCGCCCTCCTCTGTGCAGACTTCCCAGATGAGGTCTTATGGGATAAAAAAAAATAGTGTAATATAATATTGATAATCACCCCTCCAAACGTTTTTATATCCAAAACAAATCTTGTGAACACCACTACCAAATTTACTTCACTTTTTTGGGAAAGTACAATCCACTGCAAAGTGTTTAAAGTTCGTGTCTATTTAAATAGGTGAATTTCCATATTTCACACTCTTCCGTGACTTCCTTTTATCCCCAACCAATTGTGCATATACTTACAGACCAGCACTATGGTCTTGGAGCTTGTAACTAATTCCCTCTTGGTAGAACTATAACTCCCAGCTTCTCTTTCTCAGCTGCTGCTGCTGAACAAATATACAGCGGACATGTGTAAAATCCTAAAACTTTATTCAAAAACATATTAAAAGTTAAACTCACAAACGCCATAAAAATTGCGCCCATTGGGAGTCCTTTTTTAACAGCGTCGGATCCTTGCTTGCTTTTCAGTCTCCTTATGCGATTGCTCAGAGGAAGCCAGTCGGCGAAGCGGTGTAGAGAGACGCCAAAGGGGGAACGCGAACGGAGAGACTTGCAAACCAGGACCAAAGCGAATACTGCAGATCGCATAAGGAGACTGACAAGCAAGCAAGGATCCGATGCTGTTTATAAAAGGACTCCCGATGGGCGCAATTTTTGGCGTTTTTGAGTTTAACTTTAATTTGATATGTTTTTAGGATTTTACACATGTCCGTTGTATATTTGTTCAGCAGCAGCTGAAAGTGGAGAAAGAGAAGCTAGGAGTTATATAGTTCTACCAAGAGGTAGAATATTTGGTAGAGAAGAGAGCAAAATTAGTTTAAAACCAGCAAAGGAGAGAAAGAGAGTGAAACAAGTAAGTTGCAAATTTAAAAAGGCGATTGTCATGTTTATAGGGTGAAATCTTTGCATCTTTCTTGTAAATTTACGAAGATTTTGTACACTGATTTTATGACTGCTCTTTATAACAACTTTTGTCATTTTGGGGCTAATTTTAATTTTATTGACTAAATTTGCAGTTGGGATAAACATTTTTCAACAAATAGGAGAAATAGTTTGTTGAACTACCTATGTGCAGCAGTGAGATAAGTAAGTTTGTATTTAAGCGGAGTTACATGGGCAAAGCAAAGCCTTTTTATTTCCTAGGTGAGACATTTGAAATTAGGAAATCCAACAAAAAGGCACATTTCTTGGTTTTAAAGTTAATATTTTCCTTCTATGTTGTCATGGGATGCTGCATGCACTATGATCTGGTGAAACTGGATTTTAACTGCCATAGGGCTAATGTATTGAGAAATTGAGTTGCACTGTGTAAACAATTCCTTCATATTTTTTAGGTCATTTTGGGCAAAAGAAGGAAAAGAGATAAAGAGAAAGTGAAGAAGAAGGACGTTTGGTAAAGAGAAGAGAGAAACGGGATACAAGTAAAATGCAATGTTATTATTTTATTATCTATGTCCTTGCTGGCTCTCTAAGGGGTTAGGTCCCTTTGCAAGGGATCTCATGTTCAACCAAAGAGGTCCTTCATGGGTTAGGTTAGAGGATGGGTATGTTGCACCTCTTTGGTTGAACATGTAACCCCAACTGAGAAAGGGTACAGGAGTGCTTCTGGTCTTTAGCAATTTAATTGATGATTAAGTAGAATATCACACTATATATATAGGTGGGCAGGTACTGGGGCCAGGGTGTGGTGTAACTGTGAGTTCAGTGAGTGTAGCTCAGTGTTCTGGTTCAGTGAGTGTAGCTCAGTGTTCTTGTTCAGTGAGTGTAACTCAGTGTCTTGTTTAGTGAGTGTAGCTCATTGTTCTAGTTCAGTGAGTGTAGCTCAGTGTTTTGGTTCAGTGAGTGTAGCTCAGTGTTCTGGTTCAGTGAGTGTAGCTTAGTGTTCTTCTTCATTGAGTGTAGCTCAGTGTTCTGGTTCAGTGAGTGTAGCTCAGTGTTCTGGTTCAGTGAGTGTAGCTCAGTGTTTGAGTTCAGTGAGTGTAACTCAGTGTTCTTGTTCAGTGAGTGTAGCTCAGTGTTCTAGTTCAGTGAGTGTATCTCAGTGGTCAAGTTCAGTGAGTGTAGCTCAGTGTTTGAGTTCAGTGAGTGTAACTCAGTGATCTTGTTCAGTGAGTGTAACTGAGTGGTCTTGTTCAGTGAGTGATGCTCTGTTGTCTTGTTCATTGAGTGTAACTCAGTGATCTTGTTCAGTGAGTGTAGCTTAGTGGTCTTGTTCAGTGAGTGTAGCTCAGTGTTCTGGTTCAGTGAGTGTAGCTCAGTGTTCGAGTTCAGTGAGTGTAACTCAGTGTTCGAGTTCAGTGAGTGTAACTCAGTGTTCGGGTTCAGTGAGTGTAACTCAGTGTTCGAGTTCAGTGAGTGTAGCTCACTGAAGCTCAGTTCAGTGTGTGATGCTCCGTTGTCCTGTTCAGTGAGTGTAGCTCATTGTTCTGGTTCAATGAGTGTAACTCAGTGGTCTTGTTCATTGAGTGTAACTCAGTGTTCTAGTTCAGTGAGTGTAGCTCATTGTTCTGGTTCAGTGAGTGTAGCTCAGTGTTCTTCTTTAGTGAGTGTAGCTCAGTGTTCTTGTTCAATGAGTGTAACTCAGTGGTCTTGTTCATTGAGTGTAGCTCAGTGATCTCTTTCAGTGAGTGTAACTTTGTGATCTGTTTCAGTGAGTGTATCTTTGTGATGTGGTTCAGTGAGTTTAACTCAGTGGTCTTGTTCAGTGTGTGATGCTCCGTTGTCCTGTTCAGTGAGTGTAGCTCATTGTTCTGGTTCAATGAGTGTAACTCGGTGGTCTTGCTCATTGAGTGTAACTCAGTGTTCTTGTTCAGTGAGTGTAACTCAGTGGTCTTGTTCAGTGAGTGTAGCTCATTGTTCTAGTTCAGTGAGTGTAGCTCAGTGTTTTGGTTCAGTGAGTGTAGCTCAGTGTTCTGGTTCAGTGAGTGTAGCTTAGTGTTCTTCTTCATTGAGTGTAGCTCAGTGTTCTGGTTCAGTGAGTGTAGCTCAGTGTTCTGGTTCAGTGAGTGTAGCTCAGTGTTCTTGTTCAGTGAGTGTAGCTCAGTGTTCTGGTTCAGTGAGTGTAACTCAGTGTTCTTGTTCAGTGAGTTTAGCTTAGTGTTCTAGTTCAGTGAGTGTATCTCAGTGGTCAAGTTCAGTGAGTGTAACTCAGTGTTCTTGTTCAGTGAGTGTAGCTTAGTGTTCTAGTTCAGTGAGTGTATCTCAGTGATCTTGTTCAGTGAGTGTAACTCAGTGGTCTTGTTCAGTGAGTGATGCTCTGTTGTCTTGTTCATTGAGTATAACTCAGTGATCTGGTTCAGTGAGTGTAGCTTGATGGTCTTGTTCAGTGAGTGTAGCTCAGTGTTCTGGTTCAGTGAGTGTCGCTCAGTGTTCCTGTTCATTGAGTGTAGCTCAGTGTTCGAGTTCAGTGAGTTTAACTCAGTGGTCAAGTTCAGTGAGTGTAACTGAGTGGTCTTGTTCAGTGAGTGATGCTCTGTTGTCTTGTTCATTGAGTGTAACTCAGTGATCTTGTTCAGTGTGTGTAGCTTAGTGGTCTTGTTCAGTGAGTGTAGCTCAGTGTTCTGGTTCAGTGAGTGTAGCTCAGTGTTAGAGTTCAGTGAGTGTAACTCAGTGTTCGAGTTCCGTGAGTGTAACTCAGTGTTCGGGTTCAGTGAGTGTAACTCAGTGTTCGAGTTCAGTGAGTGTAGCTCACTGAAGCCCAGTTCAGTGTATGATGCTCCGTTGTCCTGTTCAATGAGTGTAACTCAGTGGTCTTGTTCATTTAGTGTAACTCAGTGTTCTTGTTCAGTGAGTCTAACTCAGTGGTCTTGTTCAGTGAGTGTAGCTCATTGTTCTAGTTCAGTGAGTGTAGCTCATTGTTCTGGTTCAGTGAGTGTAGCTCAGTGTTCTTCTTTAGTGAGTGTAGCTCAGTGTTCTTGTTCAATGAGTGTAACTCAGTGGTCTTGTTCATTGAGTGTAGCTCAGTGATCTCTTTCAGTGAGTGGAACTTTGTGATCTGTTTCAGTGAGTGTAATTCAGTGATGTTGTTCAGTGAGTGTAACTCAGCGGTCTTGTTCAGTGAGTGATGCTCTGTTGTCTTGTTCATTGAGTATAACAAAGTGATCTGGTTCAGTGAGTGTAGCTTGGTGGTTTGTTCAGTGAGTGTAGCTCAGTGTTCTGGTTCAGTGAGTGTCGCTCAGTGTTCTTGTTCATTGAGTGTAGCTCAGTGTTCGAGTTCAGTGAGTTTAACTCAGTGGTCAAGTTCAGTGAGTGTAGCTCATTGTTCTGGTTCAATGAGTGTAACTCAGTGGTCTTGTTCATTGAGTGTAGCTCAGTGGTCAAGTTCAGTGAGTGTAGCTCATTGTTCTGGTTCAGTGAGTGTAGCTCATTTTTCTGGTTTAGTGAGTGTAGCTCAGTGTTCTTGTTCAATGAGTGTAACTCAGTGGTCTTGTTCAGTGAGTGTAACTCAGTGGTCAAGTTCAGTGAATGTAGCTCATTGTTCTGGTTCATTGAGTGTAGCTCAGTGTTCTGGTTTAGTGAGTGTAGCTCAGTGTTCTTGTTCAATGAGTGTAGCTCAGTGGTCTTGTTCAGTAAGTGTAACTCAGTGAACTGGTTCAGTGAGTGTAGCTTAGTGGTCTTGTTCAGAGAGTGTAGCTCAGTGTTCTGGTTCAGTGAGTGCCGCTCAGTGTTCGAGTTCAGTGAGTGTAACTCAGTGGTCAAGTTCAGTGAGTGTAGCTCATTGTTCTGGTTCAATGAGTGTAACTCAGTGGTCTTGTTCATTGAGTGTAGCTCAGTGGTCAAGTTCAGTGAGTGTAGCTCATTGTTCTGGTTCAGTGAGTGTAGCTCATTGTTCTGGTTTAGTGAGTGTAGCTCAGTGTTCTTGTTCAATGAGTGTAGCTCAGTGGTCTTGTTCAGTGAGTGTAGCTCATTTTTCTGGTTCAATGAGTGTAACTCAGTGGTCTTGTTCATTGAGTGTAGCTCAGTGTTTGAGTTCAGTGAGTGTAACTCAGTAGTTAAGTTCAGTGAGTGTAGCTCATTGTTCTGGTTCAATGAGTGTAACTCAGTGGTTTTGTTCAGTGAGTGTAGCTCAATGTTCTTGTTCAGTGAGTGTAGCTCAGTGTTCTGGTTCAGTGAGTGTAGCACAGTGTTCTTGTTCAGTGAGTGTAGCTCAGTGTTCTGGTTCAGTGAGTGTAGCACAGTGTTCTTGTTCAGTGAGTGTAGCTCAGTGTTCTGGTTCAGTGAGTGTAGCTCAGTGTTCGAGTTCAGTGAGTGTAACTCAATGTTCTTGTTCAGTGAGTGTAGCTCAGTGTTCTAGTTCAGTGAGTGTATCTCAGTTGTCAAGTTCAGTGAGTGTAGCTCATTGTTCTGGTTCAGTGAGTGTAGCTCAGTGTTCTGGTTTAGTGAGTGTAGCTCAGTGTTCCTGTTCAATGAGTGTAACTCAGTGGTCTTGTTCAGTGAGTGTATCACAGTGGTCAAGTTCAGTGAGTATAGCTCATTGTTCTGGTTCAGTGAGTGTAGCTCAGTGTTCCTGTTCAATGAGTGTAACTCAGTGGTCTTGTTCAGTGAGTGTATCACAGTGGTCAAGTTCAGTGAGTATAGCTCATTGTTCTGGTTTAGCGAGTGTAGCTCAGTGTTCCTGTTCAATGAGTGTAACTCAGTGGTCTTGTTCAGTGAGTATAGCTCATTGTTCTGGTTCAATGAGTGTAACTCAGTGGTCTCTTTCATTGAGTGTAGCTCAGTGTTCTGGTTCAGTGAGTGTAGCTCAGTGTTTGAGTTCAGTGAGTGTAACTCAGTGGTCTTGTTCAGTGAGTGTAGCTCATTGTTCTGGTTCAATGAGTGTAACTCAGTGGTCTCTTTCATTGAGTGTAACTCAGTGTTCTTGTTCAGTGAGTGTAACTCAGTGGTCTTTTTCAATGAGTGTAACTCAGTGGTCTTGTTCAGTGAGTGTAGCTCAGTGTTCTGGTTCAATGAGTGTAACTCAGTGGTCTCGTTCAGTGAGTGTAACTCAGTGATCTCTTTCAGTGAGTGTAACTCAGTGATCTCTTTCAGTGAGTGTAACTTTGTGATCTGGTTCAGTGAGTATAACTCAGTGGGCTGGTTCAGTGAGTTTAACTCAGTGGTCTTGTTCAGTGTGTGATGCTCCGTTGTCCTGTTCATTGAGTGTAACTCAGTGATCTGGTTTATTGAGTGTAACTCAGTGATCTGATTCATTGAGTGTAGCTCAGTGTTCTTGTTCAGTGAGTGTAACTCAGTGGTCTTGTTCAGTGAGTGTAGCTCATTGTTCTAGTTCAGTGAGTGTAGCTCAGTGTTCTTGTTCAGTGAGTGTAGCTCAGTGTTCTGGTTCAGTGAGTGTAGCTCAGTGTTCTGGTTCAGTGAGTGTAGCTCAGTGTTCGAGTTCAGTGAGTGTAACTCAATGTTCTTGTTCAGTGAGTGTAGCTCAGTGTTCTAGTTCAGTGAGTGTATCTCAGTGGTCAAGTTCCGTGAGTGTAGCTCATTGTTCTGGTTCAGTGAGTGTAGCTCAGTGATCTATTTCAGTGAGTGTAACTTTGTGATCTGGTTCAGTGAGATTAACTCAGTGATCTTGTTCAGTGAGTGTAACTCAGTGGTCTTGTTCAGTGAGTGATGCTATGTGGTCTTGTTCATTGAGTGTAACTCAGTGATCTGGTTCAGTGAGTGTAGCTTAGTGGTCTTGTTCAGTGAGTGTAGCTCAGTGTTCTGGTTCAGTGAGTGTCGGTCAGTGTTCTTGTTCATTGAGTGTAGCTCAGTGTTCGAGTTCAGTGAGTGTAACTCGGTGGTCAAGTTCCGTGAGTGTAGCTCATTGTTCTGGTTCAATGAGTGTAACTCAGTGGTCTTGTTCATTGAGTGTAGCTCAGTGGTCAAGTTCAGTGAGTGTAGCTCATTGTTCTGGTTTAGTGAGTGTAGCTCAGTGGTCTTGTTCAGTGAGTGTAGCACATTTTTCTGGTTCAATGAGTATAACTCAGTGTTCTAGTTCAGTGAGTGTAGCTCAGTGTTCTGGTTCAGTGAGTGTAGCTCAGTGTTCTGGTTCAGTGAGTGTAGCTCAGTGTTCTGGTTCAGTGAGTGTAGCTCAGTGTTCTTGTTCCGTGAGTGTAGCTCAGTGTTCTGGTTCAGTGAGTGTAGCTCAGTGTTCGAGTTCAGTGAGTGTAACTCAATGTTCGAGTTCAGTGAGTGTAGGCCAGTGTTCTAGTTCAGTGAGTGTAGCTCATTGTTCTGGTTCAGAGAGTCTAGCTCAGTGTTCTGGTTTAGTGAGTGTAGCTCAGTGTTCTTCTTCAATGAGTGTAACTCAGTGGTCTTGTTCAGTGAGTGTAACTCAGTGGTCAAGTTCAGTGAGTGTAGCTCATTGTTCTGGTTCAGTGAGTGTAGCTCAGTGTTCTGGTTTAGTGAGTGTAGCTCAGTGTTCTTGTTCAATGAGTGTAGCTCAGTGGTCTTGTTCAGTGAATGTAACTCAGAGGTCTTGTTCAGTGAGTGATGCTCTGTTGTCTTGTTCATTGAGTGTAACTCAGTGATCTGGTTCAGTCAGTGTAGCTCAGTGGTCTTGTTCAATGAGTGTAACTCAGTGGTCTTGTTCAGTGAGTGTAGCTCATTGTTCTGATTCAATGAGTGAAGCTCAGTGGTCTTGTTCAGTGAGTGTAGCTCATTGTTCTGGTTCAATGAGTGTAACTCAGTGGTCCTGTTCATTGAGTGTAGC
Organism: Xenopus tropicalis; assembly: GCF_000004195.4. Classification (NCBI taxonomy): domain Eukaryota; kingdom Metazoa; phylum Chordata; class Amphibia; order Anura; family Pipidae; genus Xenopus; species Xenopus tropicalis. Next base: position 33,326,642 of record NC_030680.2, on the reverse strand, counting down.
TCAGTGGTCGTGTTTAGTGAGTGTAACTCAGTGATCTCTTTCAGTGAGTGTAACTTTGTGATCTGGTTCAGTGAGTATAACTCAGTGGTCTTGTTCAGTGTGTGATGCTCCGTTGTCTTGTTCATTGAGTGTAACTCAGTGATCTGGTTCATTGAGTGTAGCTCAGTGTTCTTGTTCAGTGAGTGTAACTCAGTGGTCTTGTTCAGTGAGTGTAGCTCAGTGTTCTGGTTCAGTGAGTGTAGCTCAGTGTTCTTGTTCATTAGTGTAGCTCAGTGTTCTGGTTCAGTGAGTGTAGCTCAGTGTTCGAGTTCAGTGAGTTTAACTCAGTGGTCAAGTTCAGTGAGTGTAGCTCATTGTTCTGGTTCATTGAATGTAACTCAGTGGTCAAGTTCAGGGAGTGTAGCTCATTGTTCTGGTTCAGTGAGTGTAGCTCATTGTTCTGGTTTAGTGAGTGTAGCTCAGTGTTCTTGTTCAATGAGTGTAGCTCAGTGGTCTTGTTCAGTGAGTGTAGCTCATTGTTCTGGTTCAATGAGTGTAACTCAGTGGTCTTGTTCATTGAGTGTAGCTCAGTGTTCGAGTTCAGTGAGTTTAACTCAGTGGTCAAGTTCAGTGAGTGTAGCTCATTGTTCTGGTTCATTGAATGTAACTCAGTTTGAGGGGGTGGGGTTTGATTAGTTGATCTTAACAGACTGTATAAATAGAACCACTGGCACTCTGTGAGCTGGCTTACTAACAGGCTGGTGGCTGACTGAATCAACTGCTTTTTCAATTCAACAAAAAAAAAGGGATAAGTATTTTTTATTAACTTTATTCAGAATCACTGTGTTTTCTAACTGTTGGGTTTAAATTTTTTCAAAAGTATTTGCTCTTTTTGGTGCCAATTTACAAAGTTTGGTTAACTATAAGGCTTACAGCAGGTTTGCCAGAGTTACATTCCTTTGTAATTACCCTCAGTTTGAGGGGGTGGGGTTTGATTAGTTGACCTTAACAGACTGTTGAAATAGAACCACTGGCACTCCAGTGGAGCTTGCTCTGGTGGTAGGTGCTCTGTAAGTGATTGCTCTTGAAGTGGGGGCTCTATAAGTGGAGTTATAATCATAGGAGTTACAAACTAAGGGAGTTAAAACAAGGTAAAAAAAAAAAAAATAGCCTTTTTTCACCAATTTTTGTTTAACTGTTTCTGTAACTGGGAGAATGAGTGGCAGCAACATTGAAGGTATGACACAGTGCACAGCCTGCCGCATGTATGCAGTTGTGGAACAACAGTTCCAAAGTGCATACCTCTGTTGTGGATGTGAGCGAGTTGCCACTTTAGAGGCTCGCGTTAGAGCACTAGAGGAACAAGTTGCAACACTGCGTTCTATTGACAATCTTGAAAGAAGTCTCTTGCTAACTGAACAAGAACTAGCGGGGTCAGATAGTATGGGGGGAGGGGAGCAAGGAAAGGATGATAGGGCAGTAAGCTGGGTCACAGTTAGAAAATCGAGTGTGGGGAAAAGAAAAAGGGAGGCTGCTCCAGGGTTTGCGCATCCCAACAGATTTGCCAGATTGTGTGAAGAAGATGGGAGTGTGAACTCTGGACTGGCGGTTCTAGATGAGGCTGATCTCTCTAACAGCCGGGAGACCAGTTTCTCTAGTAGTGGTGGGGAGGAGAGCAGAGCTAGGCCTAAACAGATGGTGGTTATAGGGGATTCAATCATTAGGAAAGTGGACAGGGTAATCTGTCAAGCGGATCGCTTCAACCGGACAGTTTGCTGTCTTCCTGGTGCCAGGGTTCGGCATGTGGTTGATCGGGTCGACACATTATTGGGAGGGGCTGGGCATGACCCGGCTGTCTTGGTACATATCGGTACTAACGACAAAATGAACGGTAGGTGGGGGACCTTAAAGAGTGAGTTCAGGGATCTAGGCTCTAAAATTAAGCAAAGGTCCTCCAATGTAATTTTTTCGGAAATTTTGCCGGTGCCGCGTGCTAGTTTAGGGAGCTAAATGCGTGGCTAAAGTCTTGGTGTAGGAAGGAAGGGTTTGGGTTCCTAGAGCACTGGGCTGACTTTTCTTTGGGGTACAATCTATACAGCCCTGACGGATTGCACCTCAATGGAAGGGGGTCTACTGTGCTAGGGGAGAGAATGGTTAAGAGGCTGGAGGAGTGTTTAAACTAGACAAGGGGGGGGTTGGTAAGCTAGATTCTTATGGGAGAGCTAGTGTAGATGGGGCAGTGGGACCAGTAAAGGGTTGTGGGGGAGGAGTGAGGGGGGCATATAGTTTATCAGATAAGGAGCTTCCATTGTTACAAGGGAAACAGACTAATTTTCACCTTAGCTCTAACTGTCCTTTAGCTAATGTAAGCTGTAGAGGAAGAAGTAGTAATCTCCGCTGCATGCTGGCTAATGCGCGTAGCTTGTCGGGAAAAATAGGGGAGCTGCAGGCTATTGCATGTATTGAAAATTATGACTTAATTGGTATCACTGAGACCTGGTGGGATGAAAAATGCGACTGGGCAGTGAATTTAAATGGGTATACGCTTTTTAGGAGGGACAGAGGGATTAAAAAGGGTGGAGGGGTTTGTCTTTATGTAAAGTCAGATTTAAAGCCATGTAATAAAGACATTACCAATGAAAACGTTGAATCTCTTTGGGTAGAAATTTCAGTAGGGCTGAAGGTCACAAAGAAAATGATCATTGGTGTATGCTATAAACCACCCCGTATAGATGAGGGGGATGAGGCCCAGCTACTTTTGCAAATGGAGGAGGCTTCAAAATTGGGTCAAGTTGTTATTATGGGGGACTTTAATTATCCGGACATTGACTGGAGTAATGGGGTGGCTAAGTCAGAAAAAGCTAGTAGGTTTGTAAATATGCTAAATGACAACTTTTTATTTCAGGTGGTTCAAGAACCTACTCGGAATGAGTCTATTTTGGACCTGGTAATATCTAATAATACTGAACTTATCTCTAACATTTGTGTGGGTGAGCATTTGGGGAACAGTGATCACAACATGGTCTCCTTTGAGATAATGCTACAGAGACAGCTCTATAAGGGAGTAACTAAAACGCTCAATTTTAGACGTGCAGACTTTGCCAGTTTAAGGGCATCTCTGCAATGTGTCAACTGGGAAAGGCTTTTCATGGGGTTAGACACAGAAGGAAAATGGAACATCTTTAAAACATTGCTTTGCAGGTATACACAACAGTATATTCCCCTTGTAAGCAAGGAGAGGCATCGCAAAGCAAAACCCTTATGGCTGAATAAAAGAGTTAAGGTCGAGGTTGGTAATAAAAACGTGCTTTTAAAGCATTCAAGTTAGCTGGGACAGCGGAAACTTTCATCAGGTACAAGGAAGCAAATAAAGCATGCAAAAAAGCTATCAGGCAAGCTAAAATAGAGATGGAAAGGGATATTGCAGCTAGGAGTAAAAAGAATCCAAAATTATTTTTAATTATGTGAATAGTAAAAAAATGAAGCAAGAAGGGGGTGGGAACTTTATTATCACGGGGAGGTACGTTGGTTGATGAGAACAGGGAAAAAGCTGACATTTTGAACTCTTATTTTTTCATCTGTCTATACATCTGAGGAGCCAGATAATGAAGGCTTCCCTTTTAATATACCCAGTGCTAGTAATTTAGCTACTGGCGCATGGGTCACTCAGGAGGAAATTCAAAAGAGACTTGAACATGTAAAGGTAAACAAAGGTCCAGGACCGGATGGGATTCATCCCAGGGTATTAAATGAGCTGAGCGCTGTGATTGCCAAGCCTCTTCACATAATTTTTTCAGGATTCGTTGAGGTTTGGCATGGTGCCGAGAGACTGGCGATTGCTAATGTGGTGCCGTTATTTAAAAAGGGATCTCGTTCTCAGCCTGAAAACTATAGGCCTGTTAGTCTGACATCAGTAGTAGGAAAGCTTCTGGAAGGGGTAATAAGGGATAGGATAGTTGAATACATTGCAGTTCACAATACTATTAGTTTGTGCCAGCATGGTTTTATGCGTAACAGATCTTGCCAGACTAATTTAGTTGCCTTTTATGAGGAGGTGAGCAGGAACCTTGATGCTGGAATGGCAGTTGATGTCATCTACTTAGATTTTGCTAAAGCGTTTGATACAGTACCGCACAGAAGGTTAATGATCAAATTGAGGAATATTGGCCTAGAACATAATATTTGTAATTGGATAGAAAACTGGCTGAAGAGTGGTGGTAAATGGAACATTTTCTAATTGGGCCAGTGTGGTTAGTGGAGTACCGCAGGGGTCAGTCCTTGGTCCTTTGCTTTTTAACTTGTTTATTAATGACCTGGAGGTGGGCATAGAGAGTACTGTTTCTATTTTTGCTGATGACACTAAATTGTGCAAAACTATAAGTTCCATGCAGGATGCTGCCGCTTTGCAGAGCGATTTGACAAAATTGGAAAACTGGGCAGCAAACTGGAAAATGAGGTTCAATGTTGACAAGTGCAAAATTATGCACTTTGGTAGGAATAATATAAACGCAAACTATCTACTGAATGGTAGTGTGTTGGGGGCATCCTTAATGGAGAAGGATCTAGGGGTTTTTGTAGATCACAAGTTGTCTAATTCCAGGCAGTGTCATTCTGTGGCTACTACAGCAAATAAAGTGCTGTCTTGTATAAAAAAGGGCATTGACTCAAGGGATGAGAACATATTTTTGCCGCTTTATAGGTCCCTGGTAAGGCCTCACCTTGAGTATGCAGTGCAGTTTTGGGCTCCAGTCCTTAAGAAGGATATTAATGAGCTGGAGAGAGTGCAGAGACGTGCAACTAAACTGGTAAAGGGGATGGAAGATTTAAGCTATGAGGTTAGACTGTCGAGGTTGGGGTTGTTTTCTCTGGAAAAGAGGCGCTTGCGAGGGGACATGATTACTCTGTACAAGTACATTAGAGGGGATTATAGGCAGTTGGGGGATGTTCTTTTTTCCCATAAAAACAATCAGCGCACCAGAGGTCACCCCTATAGATTAGAGGGAACAGAGCTTCCATTTTGAAGCAGCGTAGGTGGTTTTTTCACGGTGGAGGGAGTGAGGCTGTGGAATGCCCTTCTAGTGATGTGGTAATGGCAGACTCTGTTAATGCCTTTAAGAGGGGCCTGGATGAGTTTTTGAACAAGCAGAATATCCAAGGCTATTGTGATATCTAATATCTACAGTTAGTATTACTGGTTGTATATATATAGTTTATGTATGTGGAGTGTATAGAATTGGGTTAGTATAGGTTGTTGTGCTGGGTTTTACCGGATGGGGTTGAACTGATGGACAATGGTCTTTTTTCAACCCTATTGTAACTATGTAAACTATGTAACTCAGTGGTCAAGGTCAGTGAATGTAACTCAGATGGTCAAGTTACAGTGACGTGTAGCTCATTGTTCTGGTCAGTGAGTGTAGCTCAGTGTTCTATGTTCAATGAGATGTAGCTCAGTGGTCTGTTCAGTGAGTGTAGTCAGTGTTCTGGTCAATATGTGTAACCAGTGGTTCTTGTTCAGTGAGTGTAACTCAGTGATCTCATTCAGTGAACTAACGATCCCTGTAAACTTTGTGATCTGGTTCAGTGAGTATAACTCAGTGGTCTTGTTCAGTGAGGTAGCTTAGTCGTTCTGGTCTCAGTGAGTGTAAGCTCAGTGTTCTGGTTCAGTGAGTGTAGCTCAGTGTTCGAAGTTCCAGCTGAGGTGTAACTCATTGTCTTGTTCAGTGAGTGTTTAGCTCAGGTTCTAGTTCAGTGAGTGTATCTCAGTGGTCAAGTTCCGTGAGTTTAGCTCATTGTTCTGGTTCAGTGAGTGTAGCTCAGTGTTCTGGTTTAGTGAGTGTAGCTCAGTGGTCTTGTTCAGTGAGTGTCACTCAGTGATCTCTTTCAGTGAGTGTAACTTTGTGATCTGGTTCAGAGAGTGTAACTCAGTGGTCTTGTTCAGTGAGTATAACTCAGTGTTCTAGTTCAGTGAGTGTAGCTCAGTGTTCTGGTTCAGTGAGTGTAGCTCAGTGTTCTGGTTCAGTGAGTGTAGCTCAGTGTTCTGGTTCAGTGAGTGTAGCTCAGTGTTCTTGTTCCGTGAGTGTAGCTCAGTGTTCTGGTTCAGTGAGTGTAGCTCAGTGTTCGAGTTCAGTGAGTGTAACTCAATGTTCGAGTTCAGTGAGTGTAGGCCAGTGTTCTAGTTCAGTGAGTGTAGCTCATTGTTCTGGTTCAGAGAGTGTAGCTCAGTGTTCTGGTTTAGTGAGTGTAGCTCAGTGTTCTTCTTCAATGAGTGTAACTCAGTGGTCTTGTTCAGTGAGTGTAGCTCAGTGTTCTGGTTCAATGAGTGTAACTCAGTGGTCTTGTTCAGTGAGTGTAACTCAGTGGTCTTGTTCAGTGAGTGTAGCTCAGTGTTCTTGTTCAATGAGTGTAACTCAGTGGTCTTGTTCCGCACCAGAGGTCACCCCTATAGATTAGAGGAACAGAGCTTCCATTTGAAGCAGCGTAGGTGGTTTTTCACGGTGAGGGCAGTGAGGCTGTGGAATGCCCTTCCTAGTGATGTGGTAATGGCAGACTCTGTTAATGCCTTTAAGAGGGGCCTGGATGAGTTTTTGAACAAGCAGAATATCCAAGGCTATTGTGATACTAATATCTACAGTTAGTATTACTGGTTGTATATATATAGTTTATGTATGTGAGTGTATAGATTGGTTAGTATAGGTTGTGTGCTGGGTTTACTCGGATGGGTTGAACTTGATGGACAATGGTCTTTTTTCAACCCTATGTAACTATGTAACTATGTAACTCAGTGGTCAAGTTCAGTGAATGTAACTCAGTGGTCAAGTTCAGTGAGTGTAGCTCATTGTTCTGGTTCAGTGAGTGTGGCTCAGTGTTCTTGTTCAATGAGTGTAGCTCAGTGGTCTTGTTCAGTGAGTGTAGCTCAGTGTTCTGGTTCAATATGTGTAACTCAGTGGTCTTGTTCAGTGAGTGTAACTCAGTGATCTCTTTCAGTGAGTGTAACTTTGTGATCTGGTTCAGTGAGTATAACTCAGTGGTCTTGTTCAGTGAGTGTAGCTTAGTGTTCTGGTTCAGTGAGTGTAGCTCAGTGTTCTGGTTCAGTGAGTGTAGCTCAGTGTTCGAGTTCAGTGAGTGTAACTCATTGTTCTTGTTCAGTGAGTGTAGCTCAGTGTTCTAGTTCAGTGAGTGTATCTCAGTGGTCAAGTTCCGTGAGTTTAGCTCATTGTTCTGGTTCAGTGAGTGTAGCTCAGTGTTCTGGTTTAGTGAGTGTAGCTCAGTGGTCTTGTTCAGTGAGTGTCACTCAGTGATCTCTTTCAGTGAGTGTAACTTTGTGATCTGGTTCAGAGAGTGTAACTCAGTGGTCTTGTTCAGTGAGTATAACTCAGTGTTCTAGTTCAGTGAGTGTAGCTCAGTGTTCTGGTTCAGTGAGTGTAGCTCAGTGTTCTGGTTCAGTGAGTGTAGCTGATTGTTCTGGTTCAGTGAGTGTAGCTCAGTGTTCTTGTTCCAGTGAGTGTAGCTCAGTGTTCTGGTTCAGTGAGTGTTAGCTCAGTGTTCGAGTTCAGTGAGTGTAACTCAATGTTCGAGTTTCAGTGAGTGTAGGCTCAGTGTTCTAGTTCAGTGAGTGTAGCTCATTGTTCTGGTTCAGAGAGAGTGTAGCTCAGTGTTCTGGTTTAGTGAGTGTATCTCAGTGTTCTTCTTCAATGAGTGTAACTCAGTGGTCTTGTTCAGTGAGTGTAGCTCAGTGTTCTGGTTCAATGAGTGTAACTCAGTGGTCTTGTTCAGTGAGTGTAACTCAGTGGTCTTGTTCAGTGAGTGTAGCTCAGTGTTCTTGTTCAATGAGTGTAACTCAGTGGTCTTGTTCAGTGAGTGTAACTAAGTGGTCAAGTTCAGTGAGTGTAGCTCATTGTTCTGGTTCAGTGGGTGTAGCTCAGTGTTCTGGTTTAGTGAGTGTAGCTCAGTGTTCTTGTTCAATGAGTGTAGCTCAGTGGTCTTGTTCAGTGAATGTAACTCAGAGGTCTTGTTCAGCTGAGTTGATGCTCTGTTGTCTTGTTCATTGAGTTGTAACTCAGTGATCTGGTTCAGTCAGTGTAGCTCAGTGGTTCTTGTTCAATGAGTGTAACTCAGTGGTCTTGTTCAGTGAGTGTAGCTCATTGTTCGGATTCAATGAGTGAAGCTCAGTGGTCTTGTTCAGTGAGTGTAGCTCATTGTTCTGGTTCAATGAGTGTAACTCAGTGGTCCTGTTCATTGAGTGTAGCTCAGTGGTCGTGTTTAGTGAGTGTAACTCAGTGATCTCTTTCAGTGCGTGTAACTTTGTGATCTGGTTCAGTGAGTATAACTCAGTGGTCTTGTTCAGTGTGTGATGCTCCGTTGTCTTGTTTATTGAGTGTAACTCAGTGATCTGGTTCATTGAGTGTAGCTCAGTGTTCTTGTTCAGTGAGTGTAACTCAGTGGTCTTGTTCAGTGAGTGAG